>NC_141688.1:217335824-218674574 GCF_964263255.1 Lissotriton vulgaris | reverse complement strand
TTAAAAACTTATTTCAACGCTGCGCAATATGATGAACTAAAGTGCATCGGGGAGGAGCTCTCTATACATAATGTAAACACCAGGCATTGCTTGCATAAATATATAAATGTATAAATATATAAATATATGAAAAGTTATATACATGTGTACATACAACTGCAAATATGCTTGTATCCTAAGTTCATCATAAATGAAACCATAAGAAATTATGTTATCATTCCTTTTAATGATTCATATAGGGCTCCCCATATAGTTTAGAATTCTTCACACATGAAGTAACCGTATGTCATAGGGATGGGATAAATCACTTAATGAGATGCACTTATGCGCCCACTCAACCTCTAGGTGACTAATGGTTGACTGACATTTGGCTCCTGAGCTGTTACGTGCAACCCTGTGATAATATGAAAATCAGTGTTAGTTTAAAATGTGATATTTGGTTGAGGCAGCTACTATGTTCCTTCAGGTTTCTTCCGCACCGTTATAAATTGGAATTTTCAAAGAAAAGTGTGGCAGTCTTCTCCCGCATTTAATCCATTAGGACTCTTTGTGTCTAGTAGGATAATATGTCGCGTTTCTAACCTGCGCAGTAAAAGTTCCCGGTCGCCACCCCTTCTCTGAGGAGGAACAGTGTCTGTTACAAAATAGCGCATTTCAGAGGCCTTTTTGTTGTGTACTAAGCCGAAGTGCCTAGCTACCGGGTGCGCGGTGTCGCCGTTGGTAATGGCTCTTAGGTGCTGGAGTATACGCTTGTACACCTGTGGCCTCGTGCTACCTACATAGCGTAGGCCACAGGGACACTCCAGCACATACACCGCGTACTCGGTGCGGCAGGTCAGCTTATACCTGATGGTGGTCAGTATCTTGTTGAAAGGCGTGACATAATCTTTCCTACTAACTACGTTCTTGCAAGCCTTGCAAGTTGGGCAGTGCAGAAACCCCTTACTCTTGTCTAACCATGGAGTCTCTACACGTGTTTCTGGACTACTGGATACTAGACAGTTACCAAGTGCTCTTGCTCGCTTATAGGCAATCATGGGGGCCCCCTTAAACTGATTGCCTAATACTGGGTCACTCGAAATGAGTGCCCAGTTGCGTTTGATGATGTTCCTTATGGTACGGTGCTGGTTACTGTAGGTGAAAATCAAACAAATTGTATTATCCTCTTTGCGGTCAGTTGACTGCACTACACTTGTTGTAGTTCCCGTAGATTCTGTGAGATCGCTAGATGTAAATATATATATACATAGTGGAAAAAGGCGCAAAGCCGAAATACGTCCTGTTCTGTTTGTTTTCTCTGTGAAATAAACTAACCGAGTTTCATCACCTGATCGAGTGCGGTCTCTTCACTTCCTTGTGACGCGAGGTTCAGAGCTGATATATATATATACGAAAACGTCGTTGCAGTGGGAGACAATAAAAGATCTTACCACCCTAATGTATACGGGTCCGTCTCTCTCTGTTCGCCAGCAAGGGGCGTGTAGGTTATATATATATATTTTCATGGGTAAGTCGGCCGGCAATGACCGCGGAGGCATTCAGGCTCCCCCGCAGTCACCAACAAAACTAATTAATACAGATATACAAGACCACAAAACTTTAGAAACATATATTCTCAATTTATTTTATATGTGTATAGCTTTTTTTAATATATAAATAAATAGTAACTCATTCATTAATAATGTTTTAGTTCATAAAACAGTTACCCATTTTTTGATTACCATTTTGAGTATTCTCCAATCGTGCCTTCTGGCACGGTGCTGGTCCACTTTGCTGTTGAAAGTCCTTGGGAGCTAAAAAACTCTCCTGTTACCTCCAGTAAGATCCACACAATGGGATTGCTGAGAGGTGTTCGGAGGCCACTACTCCTTTCTCCAACACTCTGCAAATGCACTATGCAAATGCACCTGTCAGTGCACTGCTGGTGGGGAGATAATGCCCCTTTGGCTGCTTAGGACCCTTGAGAGCCAACAAGACCTCCTGTTACCTACAGTAAGACTCAGACAGTGGCATTGCTGAAAGGTATTTGGAGGCCATGCGCCCTCTCTCCATCACTCTATAATAGCTACTCTCAGTGCGCTGCTGGTGGGGAGATGAAGTCCTAGTTGCTGGTGGTAACAGGAGGGGTAGCTAGCCCCCAAGAACACTCAACAGCCAAAGGGACTTTAGCACCCTACTAGTAGTGACCCAGGAGGCACGTTTGCAGAGCGCTGGATGTGACCTCCTACCAGGTTTCAGCAATCCTGTTCCGAGGGACTTACTGGAGGTAATAGGAGGGTAGTTGGCCCCCAAGGACTTCTTTGGGGGCCAAGTACCCCTCCTGTTATCTCCAATAAGTCAGACACAGTGGGATTGATAAGGAGTCTTTAGAGGCCACACACCCCTTTCGTGACCGCTCTGCAAACGCAGCTCATGGAGCTCTACTCGTTAGGGTATGAAATTTACTTTACTAATGAGGGACTTTAGGGGCCACAAAGCACTCCTGGCACCTCCCGTAGATCCTACAGTGTGGGATTCCAGAGAGCTGGTTGGAGGCCCAGTTCCCCTTCTCCACCACTCTGTATATGCGACTACCATAGAAATTCAGTGGAAATACCAAAGGGTACAGGAACATTATAGTTAGGAAATGGAATTAAAAAAGCTTTATAAATTCACTGAAAATAACATTGGTTCCATAGACATTCTAGTAAGGCTGACATTTCAATAGCACAAAACAAGAGAAATTTAGTAGTTATAGTTAGCTGAGCTAGCTATAACTCATGCCCCCGCAATGCACTGCTTATGACCTCACCTAGTACATCATTCATGACATAGTCAGTGACATCACTGATGACCACTGATGACATCTCAGATGACATCACTGATTACATCCTCCAGAGAATCTCTGACACTCCCACCCTAATATAACCATTTACAGACTGACTTCTACTTCCACACTACCATTGTCAAAACCATTAACACCCCCATACTAGTACACCCTTTTAATCATTTATAGGTCTACACACACACATACACTTAATCACCCATACAGCCACTCATAATCCAACTCACTCACTAATACAGCAATTAATATATCCACCCATGCACCAGGCCCGGCCCGTGCAGGGCGTTATACCGGTGCGGTGACGTTAGGTGGGGGAGGGGCAGGGTGGGGTTTTTTAAAATGCGGAATATGGACCATTACAGGTAAGTAACGAAAAAATGAATAAAACGAATTTCGTTGCCCGCGCTGCATCGCCAAATGTGATGCAGCGTAATTTTTTTTTTTCGTTACTTACCTGTAATGGTCCATATTCCGCATTTTAAAACCCCCCCACCCTGTCCCTCCCCCGCCTGATTTCACCGCCCGGGTATAACGCCCTGCACGGGCCGGGCCTGCCATGCACCCATACAGCCATCTAAACACTGTTAGTAACCCATGGAACAACTCACACAACTACTCACTCGCCAATATAGTCAGTCACACTGCCACTTACTCACCTATACAATAATAAACGCACCCACTCACTTATTCCTATAGATACTAAAACATACTCACTCACCTATACAGTCCCTGGCACAAGTACCACTCACTCATACACCCACTCTCACAATCACCCACTCACACATACAGTCACTCATATACTCCAGCACATATTCCAGCACTCACCAAATACTGCGTTTCACATGGACAGTTACTCACCAATATACCAATGACACATGCACTCAGTCACACTCATCTACTTACTCACCCCCACACCCATACAGCCCCTGACAGACACATTGACTAACCCTTATAGCCACTGACTCACTCATCCATAAAGGAAGTCACACAAGCTGCACCGACCCACAAAGATACTCAGACACTTATGCAGGTACTAAGATAAACAATTACTTACCCATACATCAACTCACATACCCACTTACACACCCATTCAGCAACTTTTACATCAACTGACATACTGATACAGACATTCAAACAACCAGTCACTCACCCATATTACTGACACACCTAATCACTCACTTATGCAGGCAGTCTCACAACCACTAAATCATTCATACCGGCACTCATACACTCATTGATTCACAAATACACATTGGTATATATATTATATATATATTACATATTTATACATTTGTTTTCAAAACAGTAATAGTCACTGGATGGTGTCATCAGTAATGTCACTTGAGATGTCATCAGTGATGTCACTAACCATGTCATCAGTTATTTATTATGTGAGGTCATAAGCAGTGCATTGCGGGACATGAGTTATAGTTAACTCAGCTAACTATAACTGCTGAATTCTACTGCTTTTGAAAGTGTGAAATGTCAATCTAACTGTAACCTTTGCTTTTTGAGTGAATTTCTAAGGCTATTTTAATTCCATTTCCTAACTATAACATACCTGTAACCTTTGGATTTTTCAGTAATATTTTTTTTCTTCTTTCACTGAAAGAACCAGAGGTGAAAGTAATGTTATATTTATGTGAAAATGTCAGTTATCTCTAGTAAGCATAACTCTAGCCATAAGGAAACTATAACTTGCACCCCCACCATTCATAGTCTGGAAATTTCAAATGTTGCAATGATGTTACCAATGATATTATATAAAATGTAATGAGTGAAGTAATATGTGGGGTAATAACCTATGTATGGCGTGAGTTATAGTTTTAAGAGATAACTATAACAGTGAATTTCAGTTTTTGTCTGAGTTTAAAACAACATGTTGCACTGAAATTTTCACCTAAATATAATGTAACTTTAACCTTTTTTTCGATGAATTTCTAAGGGTTTTATAAATATAAAGTAACATTGTGTTGCCTTGCTTACAGTCAACCCCATGCCATTCCCTCTGGCCTACCCCTCAGAGTCAAGCAATATAACATTGTGAAGGCTACAGCCAAACCCCGGGAGCAGCCAACTCCTGCTTTCATGGCCAAAGGGGCAGTATGCGGATTGACGCTGGTTCTTGCCCCGTACTCCTAGCTGAAACGGCCCTGAGACCCCATCTCCCCACGCTAACTACATTATTATTAGGGGAGTGGGTGTGCCCCCTGGACACCAGCCCAAATGACCCTCTACTGCAATAACCCGAGCCTTTAGGAAGCACTGTGGACACCTCCTTGGGCCAAATACTTAACATTAGGAGTAGGGAGTGCGTGGTCAACATCCTAAGCACAAATGGACCCTGGGAACCCCATCACCTGCTTTAATGATAAAGGAGGCAGGGAGTGTGCCCCACCCAAGCCTTAAGTGGCAGAGAGAAAGATCGAGAGGTAGAAAGAAGATAAGGTAGGTAGGGTAGTAGAGACATTGAAATAAGTGAGGGTTTAGAGTGATGTAGAGCGAAACATGTATAATTCAATGTAGAGAGGAGAGAAGTGGGGTACAATGAGGGGTGACATAGTGAAAAGGAGGTTAAGTACAAAGAAAGGTGAGTTAGAGAGTGGAAAGACAGACAGGTCGAGAGGTGAGGTAATTACATTAGTGTGGAGTCATGCCGGGTAGACTGTGTGTTTAGATTTAAATAGGGGCAAGTTGATAAGGTAAAGAAAACAGATAATGTAAAAAGAGTAGTGAGGCAGAGACAAAGACAGAGAGTAGGATTTAATTCTACAAAGAGAGTAGGTGTAGTTAGCAAAGCAGGGAAGGAGAGAAACAGAGTACAGTAAAGGGAATAAGTTAGGTTAACACATTACTTGTAAGATGGTAACTTAGAGAGAGTAGTATGCAGCTAGGAGGATTTTAAGTTACCAGAGTAAATAGGCGCACAACCTGAGTGGCCGCAAAGTGAAAAGTACTATGGAGTAGATGGTATAGGCAATAGGGCGAGCGGTAATCCCTCACAACCGCTCAAGGTTGGACCAAGATGATCCACACAAATAACAAACAACAGCAAAGCCCCTGCACTATACAAAATTAGAACATTCTTGGTAATGTTAGTGTCTTAATAGATAATTAGTTTGTATACATCCACACTTTCGGAGTGACTTTAAGAGAATCAATCCTCCAAGTCGAGGTATAAAAGTTCAAGAAAGACGTTCTGTTCTTGGTGTGAAGTGTCAGTTTATTGTTCCTTTAATTAGGCCAACACGTGTTTCATCGCAGGGAACACACTGCGAATCTTCAGGGCCTCGTGTGAACACGTGAAAATTCGTGCTGGTTATGCCCGTTTAGGGCGGTGCTTCAATTTGTTACTTTTTGGGTAGTCAAAGATTCCGGGAAAACGCTGTCTGCGTAATGGATGGATCTTGCTCGTTAGTAGTATGAGCTGTAACCAGGAGGAGTCGAAAATATTATGAACAGTAATACTCTGCTTTCACATAGGCGGGTACACCTTGTTTGTGTTATGCTCCCTCTTGAGGTTCCCGGCGCCGTTTGCCAATAACGGTGTAACTTAGAGAGAGTAGTGACACAGAAAGAGGTAGAGGTAAAGATCTCAAATAGATAATTGACACATTGACGGCTAGGGTGCTCGACCTCGGACCTGGGGATCTGGGTTCGAGTCTCGGTAAGGATGCCAAAACGTCCTGTGATTCTGGGCAAATCACTTAATCTCCCTGTGCCTAAAATGAATGTGTGTCCTCATGTAACGTAACTAGTGCTATGTAAAGCGCTCCGATACCCGATTCGGTTCAGGTTTAATTTGCGCTATATAAAACTCTGCAAAAAAAAAAAAAAAAAAAACAGCAGGGGCAGCTAGTACATCTAAGAGCAGTGGGGCAATGAGACGGGTTGGGGGGAAACTTGACAGACGACGACAAGGGCCTTCTAGCAGAGCTGCGGTATGGCAAAAGAAAGGGTCACAATAGGCTCCTGTGTGCCAATGTAAGCAATCTTTGCTGTGCGGTGATCATTATTTTGTGCAGGAAGGGAATCCTTCCTGCACAAAAACAATCACAAGAGGCTTTTTCCTCTTTTTTTGTGTACTGCAAAATGCAGCACACATAGAAAAATGAAAAACGAGACGAAATAAAGATATTTCTCCTGGTTGTGCCTTCCTTTCCTTCATTGCCGAGGCATATATCTTTGCTAATACAATTTTATTAAGTGTTAAAAGCAAGATTGCAGAGCTCCGACATTTATTAAGACATAGGAGATGCCAGGCTGCACAGGGTGACCTCTGTCTGAAAACACAATGGTCTATTACCGAAAAGATACATTTTCAAGCTGCCCAATTAGTGATGTCCCAAATGTCCACCAGGGACACTGGCTCTTCCCATGCAAGCAACAAACTTCTGAAAAACAGATTAAGCTTGTCCAGGATGCGCTCTTCGGCAGTCGTGAGTTATCTGTCTCTTTTAGATGCAGGGTAGTAAAGAAACTCAAACAGCAGGCAGAAAACGGTATCTGCTGAGTGAGCGAGAAAGGTGTATTGTCCAATTGGTAGCGTGGAGACTGAAGAGTAGGCATAATTAAACTTTTGGCTTACCCATCATTTGGCAAGCTTCCAAAAGAACAAATAAAAAGGTGTTCAGACATCAGAAGATGTTGAAATCCAATAATGTGCTAATTAATTTCTGTTATGGTTGGGTTAATTTACATCTAATATTGATAACTAAACATAAGTGTTTTGGGTGCTTTATAAAAACAAATTCTTACAAGCGGATTTTCCACAAGATATCAGACAAAAATCATGATACATCCCTGACTAGTTTCCCAGGTCCGTGCGTAATGTGTGGATCCATTCAAGGTTTATTTTTTCTTTGAATTCTGGGACATTTTGCCCCAGAATTCAATAGAAAAAGCCTGGACTGGAACAAAACATCCTATGAAACTTGGCAGCTATGATTAAAGCTATGATTAACCCCTTCACTGCGGCGGCAATTCCGCCACAGTGCTAGGAGGTGGGGGGGGGGTTGCACGGCTCACCTGCGCTTGTGACAGAACCGCTCCGTCACGCGCCTCGGGTGAGCTGTGCTAGTGACGGAACGGTTCCGTCACGAACGCGCCCGCTCAATACAACGTGCTGGGCAGGCGCGAAATCAGCACCGCGGGGTCGCGTCGAGCGGGCCGTGACGGGACCGTACCGTCACTAGCACAGCTCACCCGAGGCACGTGACGGAACGGTTCCGTCATAAGCGCCCAAGGGTTTAAATAAACTGAAGCACATAAAAGGGGCACATTACCCACAACAAAAATTAAGAAATACACAGAATGAATGGTGTTTGCTTTAAAAAATCCCATTAATCAATAAACAATGCGGATTCAAATAGAAGAACTAAAACAATCCACTATTTGATTTCGAGCAAACAAGGTATGCCAAAGTTATGGTCACTATTTCAGAAAAGAGGGACCTGCGAATTTCCCTCGTTTAACAAAGAAATCAGATGTGGTCAACCACTGAAATAAAGCTAGCCCTGTCACCCTTAAACATTTTAGTACATGCAACACTGATGTCTGCGCAGGTAAACACAAGAAAGTGCATTTGCAGAATTTGTGATGTCAGTAAGATCAAACGAAGTGTCAAAAATAGAAGCCGTGGATAGAATAGGAATTTGAATGAGAAATATTCAATTGAAAGATTGTGATCATCATTGATAAAGATATTGAGAGAAAAAGTATTTTAGATTGACTACTTTAATATTGTTTTGGAAAGAGACGAGGACGAGCAACAGGATTTTGTGCCATTTTTATTTTAAATTCATTATATGAACAACTCGAAAGAAGAAGTGAAACTGAGGGATTTCAATGAACTATGTTTACATTGAAAATTGTAACTATGGTGCAGTTAATAGATTCTTCCCAAAAATTGTCCCCCAAAAAATCGCATCCATCTCAGCTCCTTCCTGGAAAGTTTTGGGTAATTCATCAAGTGGGGACCGAAAAATAGGGAAGTCCCAAAGACCGTTTTCCCTATTCATTTTTCCATAGGAAAATTGAACAACCATACTGGAAAAACTGCAACAGTAAGGCTTAAAATATGTTACTATTTCATGCTCCAGAGGAAGTGTGGAGCAAACAGATCTGAAGATGGTTTGCAAGACTGGAGTAACTACATTAAGATTTACAGTAAACAGTATTACATGATTCATACATTAATTTTCAGAAGAGAGCCAACATATTTATGTACACTTGTATCCAAAACAAGAAAGCTATGAAAGGCTAATGAATTGGTAATGAGAATTATTTATTTGTGGTTATTTTCCTTGTGATGGTAACAGGACAGTCCAAATCAGAACAGCCAACACGTATTCCACCTTGTTCCAACGCGCAGCCATTTCAAGGCTGGAAAATACCAACTACATACATCAAATAATAATTCAATTTTTAAAATGCAACGGAAATGATAAAAAGACAATGAACACGCCAAAGTACCTGTTGAACAGTCCCGTTTAGTGAGGCCTTTTATACACAGGATTGTGAGTCACCACAAAGTGTGATTCACTGCAGACTTCAAATGTGTGAGTGATATATGTTTGACCATATGAACATGTGCAGCAAGCTAAGCGAACCAATTAGCATAAAGTAGACATATTGGAGACATATTGTCAGTTGGATAAATCATGGGAAAATACCTTTTGCAGCACACAGGTCGGATAATATGGTTCAATGTAGTCCAAACATGCTCATAGTCTAGAAACGACAGAAAGGAGAGTGTCAGGGTATGGTAGCCACGCCCTTCCCGGTAATCTGTTTGATTTAAAAAAAATGCCAAATACCGTCTGTAAGTCTCGGGTTTTCTGCCTTGGTCTTTCCCTACAGAAACTCCCCTACAGACCCTCCATTTTAGGCTCATTCTTACAGAGGTGTGAAGCATGCTGCCAGACCAAACAGGGGGCCTGGGGTACCCATCTTCAAATTATAAAATGGCAGGCTCCTGCCAGGGTATCCTTGGAGTTCTTGGTTCTGGCCCTGCAGCCACCAACCAAAGACAGCTTGTAGGTGCAATAGGTGAGCACCAGGGCAGCCATTGGAAATTTAAAAAATATCCAGCTTCCACTAGGGAGGCCATCTGGGGCCAGGGGGCCTGTAGACCCCCTTGCGGCCCCTGATTAAAATATATCTGTGGGTCTAGTAAACAAAAGCAAAAAAAGAATGATAAATTAGTCTCCAGAGTACTTATTTATGAGTCACTTCTCCAAGCAAGTAGTTCCCATGATGGGGACACCCACTTGTAACATAAATAGGCTTTTCCTATTGTGCACACCAGTCTACCGCATGGCATCAACACAGGATCCTTCTGTCCGTATGTATTGTTTCCATGTGCGAGCTACATACCTCTTGGCCACCAAACAGGCCACCCCAAGGAAAAAGTATTTAGCTTGTGGGCCCCCTCAGTACCTCTACCAGTCCCAGCAGTATGTTATGTGAAGTTAAGTCTAGACGGTATTAAAGAAACACGGTGTGCTCCCGACCCACCCGGTCGCAGTAGGGGCACAATACTGGGCAGTCCTACGCTATATTTTTTTACATTTACATTTTTTTTTTACATTTTACATGAAAGAAATCTGTTGTTAGAAATTCACAAAGCATGCAAGCAACCGTTCCACCTTCCCCTGGTGTCCCAAAAAGATTTTAGCTTCAAGTAGACTATATTCAGGAAGCGGGGTGTCTGAGAGGATATGTGATCTTAGGCAGGGCTTTAAGTGGGATGAAAAGACTGGTGGGTCTCTCACAGTGGTGTGGCCAATGTAATTTAGGGCGTGGCTTAAAACACATAAACTAAAAATCTGTGTTTAGCATAGTGTGCCGCCCGACTAGTATTTTGCTGTTTCTGTCATTCCATCCAGATATATGATACAACAAGTAACATCATAACTACTACAAGTCAGGACTATTGCCTTTGTCAATGGTTGTTAGTTGCATAAGATAAATAAGCAGCATCTTTGTCTTTTAAATAATATTGAAAAAGCTTCCACTGAAAGCCCTGGTGACACCACAACAATTTTCCTGCTCCTGAGTTTCAAAAAGAGAATCAGGGAAATCCAGAGAGAAAAGGACTTTCTTTAAAGGATTTCCCTTCCCCTAATGCTCACCTTGCATGACGTCATGCCGTCTCTTTTCCACTAGTGAGAAGTGAGCAGTGTGAGCAGCGCAAACCAATGTATCTGCTGTTACTGCAGTCCAGAAAACAAATGGACTGCATGTGCCAGGTCGCAAAAAAGAGCACGATAGATACCCGGTACGAGGCCTCTTTTAAAAAACTGCCGGTGCTCAGCACCAGTGATACCCGGTCCACTAAAAGCCCTGAACTTAGGGCATGTAGCAACTGAAGGAATCGTAAAACTCTGCATTACCAAGTGCATATCGTCCTTCAAATCTTGAATGGAATTAGGTTTTCATCCTTGAATGTATCCCCTAAATAAGAAATGTTCATTCGGTCCTTGGAGCAAAGCCCTCCAAAGTAGAAAGATAATGGAGCTATGTACCCCACTGAGACAGAGTCATCCAAGTCAGATGGTGGTCCCAATGGATGAGACGTAGGGCTGCCCTCCAGCCAACAACAAATACTCGCATGCACTAAGGTAATGTTGGGGGTAGACAAGCCCCATTGACGAGGTCAACAAGACCATCAAGACCCACCAGATGGATTTCCAGGCTGGAGGCAGGGCCATCCCAAACCCCCAGTATAACAATCATTAATTAGAACCGGGTACACTGCCAAGTAATAAAGGTATAGATTAGACTTTCCGAGGCCACCATCAAACCCCTGAGACTTAAATGCCAAAGCCAGGTCGGGCAGGTGGGACACCTGAGGTCCCAGGTACTTAATAGAATTGCATCGGGTGGGATATCAGTACACCAGAATTGACCCTGCATTTCCCCTTACTTCCACCAGGCTAGATTTACCCACAGTGATTTAAAGGCCCGATGCATCACCATATAGCAAAGTATTTCCAGGCACTGGATTCCAAAGACATTGGGGTTCCCAAGAAAAAGGAGGATGTCATCTGCATATACTGCTATGCAGTCCTCAATGCTATTTCCCCACTGCAATCCCCAAATAAGACTATGGGCTCCATTGCTAGGGCCAACAACCAGGGAGAAAGCAGCAGCCCTGGCACGTATCCTGCCGGATGGGAAAAGGGGCAAACAACACTCTGGTCACTCCAACCTGGGCTGTTGGATTACAGTGAAGAAGACAGGCCATTTAACAGAATGCAACTCCCAGACCTGACCGGAAAAGGTCCATATCCAAGAAGTCCATAGAGACTGTGTAGAAGGTTTATAGAAATCAACAAGCAGGAGGGCCAACGTACTGTTCAAGTCCTGCTTCAGAGAAAATGCCGTATGTACTTTTGGAATGCAGTGGCGGGTGCACAGATTGGATCACGCGAGATCTCTGGGGACGTCCTCCATAGGAAGGACCAGAATAGTGGCACACTTCAATAATGGCGAGAAAGAGCCCCATTGTATCGCAGTTGTGTAAAAATGTAAAAGGCTAGGGGTCTAAATGTATGGAAGTGTATGGAAGTGCTAATAATACTTGATGGGGTAGCAATCTGGGCCCGCTGTTTTCCCGGACTGTAGCACCATTATAGCCGAATCTATTTCATCTCCAGTGAGTGCCTGATCTAATTCCTCGGACAAGAGGTTGGCCAGTGGTGATACATCACCTAGGATGGAATTCACTATCTCTGCTGAGGTTGAGGATGGCGAGTACATAACGCTTGGTGAAAGTCTGCAAAGATAGAGCAATATCGGAAAGCCCCTCCCGGTGGTGGGAAGAGGAGTTCCAGACCACAGGCACCACCCAATAAGTAATCCATGCATCGCAACCAGATCAACAGGTTACCAGACTTATCATCAGAATCCTACACTCTCTGGGCGGAGGCCCTTCAGCATTGTTTCTTCTCCTCATGGGGAAGCCTGTCTCAGGACCGCGCCACAAGGCCAAAATGCTATGAGTCTCCTCTATATCTCAGCAGTGGAGATAGACCTCAGTCGGAGCATCTGACCCTCAATATCAGTTATCCAAAGAGGAGTCACCTGAAGGGCGTGTGCATTGACGTGAGTTATCCTCACGTCAATGCACACGCCCTTCAGGTGACTCCTCTTTGAGGGTTTGCTGAACGCCCACAGCATGAACGCCTATGATAGTACCAACAGTAATCCAGTAGAAAGCATGTAACTCTTCCTCCTCAATTGCAACACAATCAGAGGCCTGCAAGTGCCAGGTACTGAATCTCCTGGTGGGGCGGATGGTGTTGTGCCGAGTGCCCCTCTCCATCAAGAGGGGCGCAGGATGAGAAATGCCTCATGGAAGAGTTTGATCGGCTAAACACAAAGGAGATCAGCCGTTGCCAGCCACAATAGGTCTATGAGCGACTCTGTATCATGAACCGGCGACTGATGCATAAAGGCTCCTTTTTTTAGAAAAAATTGGGGGGGTATTTAGCACCGGGTTTTGTGCATTTTCTAAACAAGTCTAAATGACGTTAGGTCAACGTCATTTAGACTTGTTTAAAAAATGCACAAAACCCGGTGCTGAATTCCCCCCCCCTTTTTTCTAAAAAACTTATTTTCCTTGCCAGGGTTTATCCTATTTAGGCAGGCCCCCCCCCCTTTTTCACAGAGAATATAGGCTCCCTTAGCAGGATGCCAGAGACACCATACATCACACTGACCAACTGAGTCAGCACAAGAGGAGTAGCATGACAAGCGAGTGCTTCAGCCTGGGTATCTCAGGTCAGGCACTGCATTGAAGTCCCCGTCGACCATGGTGGTCCCCAAGGGGAGAGTCAGCTTAAAAGATCACAGTAACTAGAGGGAGGGTTGCAGTGATGGCGGAAGAACATAGAATGAAATGAAATTGTATTGTGTGCCTGCCCGGTGACCCTCACCACCTACTAATCACCCTTGGGATCTCTGTGAATCTTACTGTCTGTCAGAAAGAAGGATTTATGCAATAATATGGCTTCCCCTCTGGAACCCTTCACAAACTTAGAATGAAAAACCCTGTCATTCCTAAATTTTAGAAAGGCGCATCGCGAGGCCAATAACTGAGTCTCCTGTAAAAGAACGACTGCTGGCCTATAGCCTTTAACATAGCGTAGCACCGCGAAGCATTTAATCCTGTCTATGAGGCCATTGGTGTTACAGGAAAGGACCATCAGATTAGGAGTAGACATGGTGAAGGAGGGAATGAAGTAGGTACAATCAAGAACCATATGAGGAAAACCCTGAAGGTATTTGCCATAGAGAAACCAAAAGGAAATAACATGGTATAACCACAAACCCAGCCATGAGGGCCAAATTAATTACCCCAACTCCGCCCCACCTAAACTTAACATAAACAAACTACATCAGTAACATAAAAAATAGGGGAAGCAACTCTGGTATCTAGGCAACCAGTAAAAAGGAGAGCCTTTCTAACACCATACTGTAAATAATCCAAGGGAAACAATTATCATTGAGGCCAAGAAGGCCATGTCAACAACAGGTCCAGGTAGGGGCAGCAGGAGCAGCACGAAGAGCAAACAGCGGGCAAATGCTTATCCCAGCTAAAAGTGGGAAGTGAGAGCAGGCTGCCCATGCGCCCGCAGCGCCCGCCAATGACTACAGTACAGGTAGCCTATAAAGCTACAGATTCACTGTATCATTTGATCATTGAGGTGAGGAGGGTCGAGAAATAGAGGCCGGATGGAACATTGTTGAAGGTTCAGAATTTCAATGGAGTGACTGTAAGAGTCTTGTCTGGGGTGATGACGCCAGTGATTAGCCGCCTGCATCACTGGACCCGGTGATGTGGCCACCACCCACTGACCAGCCCTAGACCTACTGGTGCAAGAACAACCTCCCCTTTTCTGTCGATGAGGAAGGATCCAAGATCGTTCCCCCTGGTGGCCATTCCGATGCATCTCAGGTGAAGATCCTCACAGCGGATGCTGCTCTGTGGCCCACTCTCAAGCCTAGTTCAAGTTCAGGAATTTGTATAGCGCACTACTCACTACTCAAGGCGCTTGAGGGAGGGTGGGTGTATTACTTATTGAATAGCCAGGTTTTTAGCTGCTTTCTGAAGGAGAGGTGGTTCTGTGTAAGGCGGAGGTGGGTGGGGAGAGAATTCCAGGTTTTGGCCGCTAAGTAGGAGAAGGATCTTCCTACCATGGTGGATCTCTGGATGCGCGGAATTGCGGCGAGGGCTTGATTGGATGATCGTAGTTGGCGGCTGGGTGTGTAGAAGGACAGTCGCGTGTTGCGGCAATCGGGTCCTAGGTCGTAGATGGCTTTGTGTGCGTGAGTGAGGAGACGGAATGATATTCTCTTGTTGACGGGGAGCCAGTGGAGGTCTTTCAGGTGACCGGAAATGTGAGCTTGACGGGGGATGTCCAGTATGAGTCTGGCTGAGGCGTTTTGGATGCGTTGGAGTTTTTTCTGAAGTGTGGCTGTGGTTCCGGCGTAAAGGGTATTTCCATAATCCAGTCGGCTGGTGACCAGTACATGGGTGACTGTCTTTCTTGTTTCGGTGGGGATCCAACTGAAGATTTTTTTGAGCATACCTAGGATGTTGAAGCATGAAGATGAGACGGCGTTGACTTGTCTGGTCATTGAGAGGGAGGAGTCTAGGATGAAGCCCAGGTTACATGCGTGATCTGTAGGTATGGGTGTTGTACCCAGGGCCGGTGGCCACCATGAGTTGTCCCAGGCAGAGGGAGATGATCCTAAGATGAGGACTTCCGGGGTATCGAAAAAAGGGTAGTAGACTGAAAGATAACCTTCAGGTAGGCTGGGAAGAGAAACATATAACGGAGGTTGAGATCTCGGAGCTTCTGATTTACCTCCTCAAAGAAGCAGCGACGTTGTTGTACCACCTTGGTATAATCAGGAAAGATGAGGACTTTAGAGTTGGATTGTTGGAGTTCTTGCTGGGCGCGAGCCTCACCCAGGACAGTGTCTCAGTCTCAAAGTGAAGCAAGCGCAGTGTGACAGGGCATGAGGGGCCCCAATCTGGGGCTGCGGCACCAGTAAACGTTGTGCCCTCTCGATGATGTGCAGATCTGAAAGCCTGTGCTTGGCAACCCAGGACTGAAACCATTCCTCCAGCATCTCAGTAAGGCCTGATGGCTCCAAAGACCTATGAGATGGAGGTTATTATGTCTCAGGTGATTCTCGACATCTTCCACTCTTTCAGTGAGGGTTGCTATCGAGGTGGATCATTTGGACACTTGACGTTTAAGTGTAGCAACCTCGCCCTGTGTCATAGAGAGCTGCGTCTCCGCTTTGGCCACCCTGTTCGCTACGTTATACAGATCTTGGCGCAACAGGAAAAGGTCCACTCGAGGGCTGAATATTGGTCCATTTTAGTATGAGCAGGTGTCATTGCAGGAGCTTCCCACACTCCCATCATCAATGTGCTGTGTGGCCTGACTATACACAGAAGAACAGCCTGGATGGAGCAAGCCCACTAATCACTCAGGCAGCACAAGCAGCCAGCCCACTGCAGATGCAGGATGCCTCAAGGGTTGGTCCTCCCCAGTCGCAGCGCTGCTAGCTGCACCGGGGGTCAATGCACGGTCAGTCAGCAATCTGCGATATACCACAAGGTTGGAAAGTGGCAGCAGAGTGACTGGCAGAAAACAAAACAAGTCGAGGGTGTGTGCAGTCTTAGTAGTTGGTGGGAACACGTGGATTCTGGTGGCACAGTTGGTCAACACAGTCCATGGTAAACCTAGCCCCCCCTACAACATTTATGGCCTCGTAAGTGTTAAAACCCAAAGATGGTAGAAGCCACCAGTTACAGAGAGTTAGTCAGCCCCTCTGGCCCTCAGCAGTGGCAGGTCCAGCTGTAAATGAGGGGGGAGAAAAAGAAGGGTATCTAGTAACGATGCATTGGGTAGCAAACATTCCCCCCCAGAAGCCATCCACAGAGTGGGCCACATGACAACCGGCCCAGCCTCCAGGCTTTCAGGGCCAGTTCCAGTACCCACCACCTAAGACATCACTGCAACAGCGCCAGACCCGCAGCAGGTTCATCAGTGCTGGGCCCAGTCTGCTGAAACAGCCTGAGTGTCACCCCAGGGCAGCAGGGCCAGGCAGGTAAGGTTCAGCTCCTCCATGGTGGTAGGGTTGCCCACCGGCATGCCAGGCCCCAGGCAAGCATGCCAGGGCCACCACCATCTGTCAACCAGGCCATTCACCACAGGTTCTCAGTTAGAGTGTGGCTGCAGTGGCACAGCCACCACACACAGTACAGTTCAGCCACGGTGGTGAACCTCACCCTCGTGCCACAGCAGGACTGGGGCAGATAGGCAAACTCACCCCCAGGCCCAGGGCAGGCAGCACTAGATCCCAATAAATGGGGGACAGCGGAAGGGTCAACAGCAGTGCAGCCAGAATCCGGCCAGCCTAGCGGTTCCACAGAGGATTGCCAGTCCAGGAGCTTCTTCAGTTGCCTCAAATGGCCCAAGGGACAGCAGGAAGGTCAGGAGACCAATCTGGAGTCACCGTAGGTAGGAGGAGGTTGCTGTCAGGATGGATGGAGATAGATAGACATGGATAGAGCATCACTATTATCATACATTGTATTGTGTGAATTCATGAAATACAAATTTGACTATAGCTATTGGTGATTTTTGGACAAAGATGACAGTCCTGCTTTTTATAAGATGATTTGCTGACTCCTTGATAAAGCCAATAGTCGTACTTCTTATATTTTGGTGTTGTAACACTTTCAAAAAGCCAGTAAGCCGGTCTGACTAAAAATAACACATTTTATATTGTTACCTTACATAGTCAGTTAGTGGGTGTGGGACATAATACTCCCAATCCAATGCTACGCATGGCCAAAGCCCGTGCACAGGTGGCAGTGTAGTGTTAGTGAGGGACTGTGAGCCCAATAACACACTGCACATGGCTGTAGAACGTGCACATTGGGGCCATGGTGCCTCCAAGGGGTTGGGCACATGGTCACGTGTTAGAAAAAACTACACAGAGTACTCATGCCTTGCTGCATGACCTCTGCAATCAGCAAAGTGGCAGCTAGTATCTTTGAGTACCGACATTGACACTCAAGTTAGAAAACCTGTTAACCAAAGTAAGCATAGTTGTACCCCTACCTCATAGATTACTCTTTTCAATAATCCAGGATTACTAAATAAAACAGGGAGGGCAAACATTCACACAAAATGTATTGCTTTAAAGAAAAGTGCAGAATTCCATTCAACTTCTTTGTGGTAGGGTCAGCAAGTATCACTCTTTTAAGGAGTGTAACAGGTTGTCTGCTCAAACTATACTGTTGGTTGAGCCTTTGTGATGAATCACAATTCATAGTAAGTAGGTCTAAACATGTCTGACATTTATCATTATTGTTAATAAAGGATTGAATACCTTTCATTAAGTCAATAAGAATCTGTAGTTAGTAATGATCCTGCTGCACATTCATTATGGTGCAAAACACATTCTCTGACACATGCAAGCAAACTCATTCTCGACAATTTACATTTCTTTAGGATAACTCTGGGGCATATTACCAAGGACCGGTGTTAAAACTGCTGTTTTATCGGCAGGAAACTGCCGATAAAACGAAGATAATGGGCTTGATAATACGCCCTTGTTAATTCCCATAGAAGCCCATGTTAACATCATGGCGATTAAACAGCTATAATTTTAACACCGGTCCTTGATAATTTGCCCCTCTGTCTTTTTTGTTTGCTTGCAATAGAAGACACGCTTAGAAGCTAGTCTTCTAGAAGTTCAATGAGCAGTTAATGTGCCCCAAGATTCTTTGCCTGCATGTACGCTCTTTTCGGACTCTGCTGCGGGTTGACACATCTAACATGCTAGCTCAACCTTGAAGTTTTGTAGTGAAATTGATACATCTCTTCTACAGTAGCTCTTCACTGGTGTCATGAGTGAAGCTGATGTCTATAGAATGTCAAATCAAATGCTGCACTTAGAGTTCTATTTTTAGAATGCACACGTTAATGTGGCCTGCATGTGTAACATGAAGCATCATCATCTGTGGCATTTAAATGGGCATTTAAAACCTTTAGTACATTCCCCTAACTGTTGTAGTGTGTCTGCAGTTCAACACAGTATTTATTTATCACAGGGACTACTGACCATACTGTACGTTTATATTTCAAGAACTAACTCACACTGGTCATGTCTTTGGGGGCATCTCCAATTTACTTACATTTTGCTCTATTCATAGTGCAATGTGTGAAGCTCCCATAATTGCCTTAAGAATGGTAAAATCCAGTTCCCAAAAATAATTTCCAGGACCAACTGCTTAGCGAGTTCTAGAAGCTTACCTACGGTGGCAAGCGAGCAGGAGTGAATGGGGCAGGTATTGCATTGTCAGGCAAAGCATCGCAGGAATTTGTGCTCAGCACGTGGACGGATATCTTCAAAGCAACGCTCTGTGGTGGTAACATGGAGACTTGCTCTGTGCCTTGTGAGGAGCATCGGTAGAGGAAAGTTGAAGCGGGACCTCGGAGTACGGTATTAGACAAAGGATTTACAACTCAGTCTTCTTTGCGTGCCTAATCAATTTCATGTGTAGAAGAAAGAGGCTTGGCCAACACATCTGGGATGCCGTCTCCAAACTGGTGAAATATCTGCTCATAACTACATGCTGCCCAGCCCATGATCATATTGCATCTTTTCCTGTGACGTCAGTTCCTCTTGTATTGTAGATAAAGCATTCACAAGTGATGAATGTGTTGTAGGGCATTAGTTCCTTATTTTTCATCATGTTCTTTGCCCACTTGTAAAAAAACAATGAAATTCAGCAGTTATAGTCAGCTGAGCTAACTATAACTCATGACACGGCAATGCACTGCTTATGACCTCATGACGTGGTTTGTGACATCACTGTGCGTTTTCCTTTTTAATCCCCAGAGGAACGCATTGTCAAACTGACAGCCCGAACCGCTGGACGGAATAACACATAATTTGGCAGAAAGGTGTATGTTTTTATGCAGATTATGCTTTTTGTTATTTGGTGCAAATCCGTTCAGTAGTTCTTGTAAAATGTTAGTCAAATTTATAGTGATATCTCTGGCCGTGGATATTTCGCTGCAATTTCGCAATAATCGCGAATAAGTGCACCAACATGAATTCTGTAATTGATATATATATATAAATTCCTGCTCTGCACGTAATAAGAACAAGGGCATGAGAACAACTTCCAAATAGCACTTTTGCTTGTAAGGTAAGCTGTCGCCTCACGAGAATCGTCTCTCCCTCTGCGCCACGTATAACCTTCTACGCAGCGCAGAGGGAGAGACGAATTACCTCGACAGCTTACCTCGCAAGCAGGGTACCAAATATTAAAATTGTAATAAGGCATCGCTGAGACCAGTTTTACATCACTATTTCTGCACAATTTCTCACCCTTGATTTTAACCTATATGTTGTATTGTCTTATGCCCTCGCCATGCTAGAAGATGACAAGCTGGCACATGCATCAAGCAAAATTCCCCTTGCAAAAATTGCGAATCGGTAAAATAAACTGTAAGCTACCGCAAAACAACACTTTCCAATGCATCAACCCCAATAGGGAAAATTCACGATAATCTGAAAAAATGCCTCCGCAAATTTAGCGATAAGCAAATAATAGCGAAAACTAAAACTGCTCCTGCACATAGCGAATAGCTAATAATGAATCACAACCAAATGCATCAAAACTCGCAAATAGTGATTTTCATTAGCAACGCTATTTAGCAAGAGCAGAATAAGGGGACTCTCAACCAGGAGGTAAAGTTGAGAAAACACTAAAAAAAAAATTACAAATGTATAGGTGGAACCAATCTGAAACCCTTTAAAAATGCATCAGGAGACCCCATTAGCCACAATGGCAGCCCTCTAAGTGCTTGCAAGGAGGATGAGGATAAATGCAGCAGCCCAGCGTAGGAGGAGGATTCAGGAGAGGGTATTCTGAGTGTGCATAACACTGCTGGGCCAAAATGATGAAGAAATATACGATAAGCACTGTCTAAATCCTTCAATGATAATGTGCCTAATTGCAGTTTTGGAACCCCTACTGCAGCACCAGACCCGTAGGACCAATGCAATTCCTGCACACGGTCAGGTCCTATGTAGCCTGCACCTACTGGTGTCAGGCAGTTTACAGGGGGTCGTAGCTGTAGCCGGAGGTGTATCCCAAAGCACACTCTCACGCTTCTTTAGGAAATTCCTTGATGCCATGATGACAATGATCCATACCCACCCCACTACCCTACAGGCGTTGAATCAGACCAAACTGGAGCACTACCAGGTGGCTCAATTCCCACATGTCATTGAATGCATTGACTGCACGCATGTCCCCATCTGTCACCCTCAGCCAACGAGTACATCTTCCAAAACAGGAAGTCCTACCACTCCATCAATGTACAGGTAGTGTGCAATGCTAAGCATATAATAACGGACATTGTAGCACAATTTCCCGAAAGCACACAGGACTCGTATATATACCGCCACAGCGGCATCTATATGCATCTGCTCGGTGGTGAATTTGGAGAGGGACACCTATGTGGTACATACATATACCTATTTGTTACATCATTATACCAAATGTGGGTGCATTCCTACGGCTAACCCTTTGCTTCCCACCCTGTAGATGACAGCGCATACGCCCTGCGCAAATACATCCAGACCCCTTACCTCAACCCAGCAACACCTCAGGTACAGCGCTACAACCCGGCACACATTTGCACAAGGAATGTGTACAAAAGTACATTCGGGATACTAAAAAGTTGCTTCAGGATCCTTCATAAGACTGGTGGTGCATTACAGTACAAATCAAGACCTGCTGCAGGGCTGTGGCTGCTTGTGCCATGCTGCACAACATTGCCATGAGAATGACAATGATGGCGACGACCAACTACACGCACAGCACAGACATGCACATGTGGCAAACACAGCCGAAGGTCAGAGGAGACGTACAAACATCACACAACATCATTTCTGTGGCAGGTAAGAATGACCCATCACAAGATATCGTTGAATGTGAATGTTTTATTGACAAGAGCACATGTCAAACAAAAGTTTTATGTTTGGAAAATCATGACGTGATTGCATAGGTTGATTAAGTCAAATGAAAGTAGTTAACAGCACTGGAGGGCGATCACAATGTTGAAATGGACCATGGTTACACCATCATGGCCAAAGAGGAGAATATAGATGGCTAGCACCTCTCGCCACGTACCTCCTGCCTCCAGTCATATGACTCTGCTACGTCAGCCTGATGTGTGCCTGTGGAAGTGGAGCTGCATGAACTGCGCCTCCTATTAGTGGTCACTGGCACAGACACACTCCTCAGGCTTGATGCCTCCTCACTACCCTCCTCCCCTTCCAAGTTGCTGACAATCACAGTCCCAGACTGGAGGTGTTCCACGGCAGTGGTCACTTGGCCTAAGGTCCTTGCACCAGCCCCACAGAAATGGCCCAGATCAATCTGCAATGACTTTGAGCGTCGTGCCAATACTGCAGTGGGTTTACTGAACTTGGTGATGGCCCTTGTATTAGCTGACAAACGTAGCAAGCTCTGGCAATGCCGCCAATGCTTAGTGCGTTGTCCTGCAAGAATGGCACAGGGGAGCTTCTGTAGGCTCTGGTTTGTCTGTCGATTTCCCTCTGCAACAGCAGTTGTTAGGTCACGCACACAGTCTGACATTGTGCTTATGTTTTTGGCCAGCTTGGAGATCAGCATGTTGATTGTGCCAATGTGTCTTCCCTGCAGGCACTGCACACGTAGCATCTGCGAGTCAATGCCGCCATATATATTTAGAGTCTGTGCAACATCTGCCGCAATACGAGTCCTGGATCTGGGCTGTTGTCCTGTTGTGGGTGCTGTAGTCGACTCAGATTCCATTTCTTGCAGTGCGGGTACATGTGCCCTGTATTTAGGTGATGGGTGTGGTATATATTGAAAGTCCACAGGAGTCTCTACATCCGTCTCTACCGGTGTCTTAGAGACGATGAGCCAGTCACTGTCCTCGTAGTCCACCTGAGCTGCATCTGTGTGTGAAACAGTGCAGTATTAGTCTTCTTTGGTCCTAAATCTGTTTCTCACATGGCCTACTTTGTACATTTAGACTTAAACACACTGTCTGACATGAAGTGTTGGTATGTTTTATTAAGCATTGATGAATATCCATGGCTACTTGGCTTACATGACTACGACTCCCATGATGCTTTATGTGTATGAGGGAAAATGTGGAATGAACTTCTCCCTGTACACTGTGATTTGCCTGGGGGTATGTGCATGGATATTAAGCATGGGCGAATTTTGCGAATTGGCAATTCGCGAATTTGCGGATTTGCGCATTAGCAATCTGCAAAATTCGCGGATTTTTTAATTTTTGCGTGTTCGCGGGTGTTCGCGAGGCGCTTTGCGTGTTCGCGGGTGTTCGCGACGCGCTTTGCAATTTCGCGGGGTTTTTTTTGCCTGCTTAATCACTGCCACCCTCTCGTTTTTTATGGACATCTGCCCTCTGTACCACTTGTTTCTGTGCCCTTCTGCCCTCTGCCCCACTCATTTTTTGTCCCCTTCTGCCCTCTGTCCCACTTTTGTGCCCGTCTGTCCTCAGCCCCACTTAGACTGGCGCCAGCAAGCTGCCAGCGCCATTCTAAAATAGCTAGAAATAGCTTCAACAGGAAGCACTAATCGATAAAGTAAAGCAGGTTCTCCAGTTGACGGTCAAATTAAGTTACACAATCATTATTCACCCCAAGTTTGGGGTGATTAATGATTGTGTAACTGAATTTGAGCAGCACCTGCTTTACTTTATCTAATAGAGCTTCCTGTTGAAGCTGACTTTTGTAACTATTTTAGAATGGCTCTGGCAGCTTGCCGGCGCCATTCTAAAAGAGTTACAAAAGTCAGCTTGAACTTTTGGCCCAATCCCTTCCGTTTGTGGATTTTCGTTCGCGGATTTTGCGGGAAATTCGCGAATCTCGCGGATTGCGAATTTACCGAAAATCCACGAAATCCGCGAGCGGAACGGATTTCCCGCTCATGCTTAATGGATATACAGTACGCAGAGTATTACCGCTTGCATGCATCTTACATCTTGTTGTGTACTTGCTGCGCCGGATGTGTCCAATTGGGTGACTCCCACGACTGCCTTGACCTTTATCGTCCCCTCAACAAGGTCCTCCAGGACTGTGTGGGCGGGTGCTTTTGATGGTACCCCTCCTGTGCCACCTGCTACCTTGACTGACTGACTGAATTATTTTTAAAGTGTGATTATGCCGAGGCGTCTTGGCGCTGTAGAAAGAAGAAAATACAGATTGCAGTTAGGGCATAGAAAAGAGCCAGGTTTTTAACCCATTCCTGAAACTTGTTCTGTTCTTGTCAGACCGTAGCGCGAGGGGCAAGGTATTCCATAATTTGGAGGCCTGATAGGAAAAGGATTTTCCACCCCATCGGGCTATCCTTATTTTTGGCAGACAGATCAGATCTTGACTTGCAGATCTTAGTGTGCGTGAAGGCACATAGCGAGGGAAAAGATTAGTGACATCTACTGATCCTTTCCCATAGAGAGATTTGTGGACCAGACAGAGGGCCTTGAATTGGACTCTACGCCTAACTGGGAGCCAGTGAAGTTCTAGTATGGCTAGTATGGCTTGAGATGTGGGGTGTCGTTTCGGGAGGTTCAGAAGGACTCCTCTGGCTGCTGCGTTTTGAATTGACTGGAGTTTGGCAAGCTGTTTTTCACCTGTACTTAAATACAGTGCATTGCAGTAATCTACCCGTGACATAATTAGGGCTCCCATCACTGTTTTCCTTAGAGTGAACGGTATGTATGGTAGGATTTTCATGAGCACCTTAATAGTGTGAAAATAGGCTGATGTAACCTGACTTATTTGTACTGAGCAGGTAAGATCCTTGTCAATCATAAATCCTAGGTTTCTGACCTTTTTGGCTGGGACTGGACACGTGCCCGCCTGTGGAGGCCACCAGAGGTGACTCCAAATAGATGTTTTTTGGCCAAACTCAATCATTTCCGTTTTTTCGGTATTGAGTTTTAAGAAGTTGTGACTCATCCAATTTTTAACATCTAGAAGACAGTTTCTGAAACGTTCTGCTGTGGCTTCCACCATCTGAGAAAGTAACACTACTAATTGCGTGTCATCAGCATAATTCACTAGATGCAGACTATGTGATTTTATTAGTGCCCCAAGAGGTGTTATATACAGATTAAATAGTGTAGGCGAGAGCGCTGATCCCTGGGGTACGCCACCTGGAAGAGAAAACTCGTCAGATTGGAGATCTCCCCAGTGGATTAGCTGTACTCGGGCATCTAGGAAAGACTCAAGTAGAGTTAAGGCAGTACCTGTGATGCCCAATGTCCTCAGCCTATTCAGTAGGACTTTATGATTAACGGTGTCGAATGCCGCCAGACTCGAGTAGAGTTAAGGCAGTACCTGTGATGCCCAATGTCCTCAGGCTATTCAGTAGGACTTTATGATTAACGGTGTCGAATGCCACCATTAAGTCCAATAGAATCAGAGCCACTCTACCACCTACATCCATTGTCCTACGGATATCCACTGTTGCCATAATTAAGGTGGATTCCATGGAATGGCATGGTCTAAAACCATGTTTCGAGGAGTCTAGTAAATTGTTATGGTCTATATAATTCATGAGCTCCTGATTCATGGCTCTCACCAGAATCTTGGCTGGTAAGGGAAGACAAGATATCGGCCGATAATGCTTGGGTTCCACAGGATCCAAGGCCTCTTTTTTGAGAATAGGCCTGATGCATGCTTTCTTCCAACTATTTGGGAATATACCAGAGCTTGTGACCGCATTCAGCAAAGGGGTCAGAGCAGCGCTTATTATCTCGGGAATCAGATGTAATATGTACGGAGGACAAGGGTCCAGAGGTGATCCTGAATTAGTCTGAGTAAGCAGGCACATGACCTGTGTATTCTCTAGATGTGAGAACTGTGAGAAATTGATTGTATCTGGTATTGAATCTACTCTATGGGTCACTGATGTACATGCGACTGAGATGTGAAGGTCATCGTAGACCGCCTGGACCTTTTGTTGGAAGAATAGTGCCATATTCTCCACCAAGTTCTGATCAGGGACAAAGATAGTGTCATGGAGATGATATTAGGACAAAAAGAAACACGTCGCATCCTATCACTACAAGCTCTAACCATAATGGAAGTGAATTAGGATGAAGAATTATATATCCACCTCTAACATAATCCACCAAACCAGGACATTGAATATGAAATCTTGAGGATGAAGTTTATCAGAAATGGTGTGCACACATAATACTGAGTTTTTAATATTGACTGGCAGTAATATTGAGTCAGAAACATCAAGAGTTAGAAATAAAGACAGCAAGAATATCATGGTCAACAATATCGATTTAAGGTTAGTTATAACGATTTTAGAAATAACATTTCTTCAATATTGTTTGCAAAAATATATATAGTCGTTGAAAATATAATTTTTTTTATTAATGTTATGTATTTTAGCATATTTTTTAAATGTATGTGATGTATTTTTTTGTATAGGAATTGTTTATATTTTTTAATATATGTTACATTTTTGGTAGTTAACTTTTTTTGTGTATTTTCGTTTTTTTTGTTCTGCAGCAGGTTGTGGGTTTACACGGGAAGACGGTGGGAAATAATTTAATTATATTAAATTACTTGATTATTTTTTTATTCATTAATATTTAATTGACATGTTATAACTTAAATGTGTAAAGTAATTTATTATGAATAATTAATAATTGGGTGTTAATTCATGTTATTTCATTATTTAGTAACTAATCCTGGTAATTGTGTAATTAATTGTAAATGTGCGATTTGGTATCTATAGGTGTAAAGTGTGGGAAGTATTTTGTTTTATTGATGAACTAATAATTGGATGTTAATAAATATTTATTACTTAATTGGTAATTAATTATGGCAAATGTGTAATTAATTTTAGGTGTGTGTTGTGCTGTTTATAGGAGTAAAGGGTGGGAAGTAATTTGTGTTTAATTAATTAATATATATTTGTTAATTAATGTTAATTATTGGATATTTATTTTGGATAGTTGCTTACTTTTTGTGTGTGTTGTTTTTACTTTTAAAAGGGTAAAGGGTAAAGGGTGGGTGTTAAATACATTTTAATTACTGCCACACCACTAATCCCGGTTTAGGATATGCCGGGCAGGATTCTCGGGCGGTCCAGGACAGGACAGGGCTACTTGATGCCCCAAAAATGCTTTCTACAATCATTCATATCACAAAGAATGCCCGGTCACACGGCTGGTAGATATCCAATATACTTTATTCATCCAACACAACGAGTTTCGGCATGCGCCTTGATCACGTATAGCAAAAAGTTTTTAACATTCATATTATATATCCCCTGTTTTTTATTGACAGAGGGCTAATCACCCAAGTGCACCATAATCCCTGTGCAACTTCGGCCGTCATCTAAAGAATGACCCTTCTTATGTATGTACATATTGTATTGCATCTTTAGATCCCAAATAAGGGCTTTTACGTTAGAAATACCCACAGTAGATCCATATTTACATCAGTTATTTAAAATACGTCACTACAAAAGATGCATGTATTACGGTTGTTTGATGTTGATACAACGCGTTCCAAAACCCACGATAATTAAATTTATCATATCCTGAGTGGTTTGTGAACAAACTCCCCAGTTTGCCATTACATTCCTGGCTATTTATGTACATCTTATATGCGTACATTCATAAGTGCCAGAGTCCATACCCTGTGGGCGTATGTACACATGAGTCATCGGCATTACATCAAATCACAATGCCGCTTTACCTTTCGGCCTGGCATCGGGACTAATAAAAGATCTGTGTATCTTTATTCTCACACAGCGATCTTAAAAAATTACAAATATCCTGACTCGACCCATGACTCTATTATACAAATCACATAACTGATGTGTTCCATACTCATCTCAGCATTATTGTGCTTTTGTACGCTGTTTTACAATCCCGCCTCAGTGGACGGTATAAATAATGATGGTCTTGCCCCAGTGGGCCATTACACAAACCAACAGATGCATCAATCAGTCCAATATATTACCATTCTGACTCATAATACAACATTGGAGCCTCAGGCTGGCATAAAAGCAATTCTTCTTACCTAGATCGTGCAAACATATCTAAAAGCATTAAAGTGATCAAAACAATGTAAGATTCAGCCATAAGTTACTCTACACAATTAATTCATTCCAATAAATGTACTGCCAGTTCTTCACTAGAATTTTGCCCATTCTGGGCTAAACTATCGAATTTGAAAATGTACTTAGATTCCAACTGCCGTAGGGACAGTTCCAAATTACCGCCCCCGCTCCCATGTTCCCTCAATCAATTACTATCATCTCTAATGATGGGAATCCTGGTAAAATACGCACTTAAAGATAGAAGTAAATTATTGGCTCACATTGATGAGATTTTGGAGGAATTGAGCCTATTGACATCTAAAGAAGTGCTTGAGGAGTTTATGAAACAACTTAATACCCGGATGGCGAAACTGGAAGTAGAGATAACTCTAAGAAAACAATGCAAATTTTTGAGAGACTTTAAAGAATATCAAAATGGTCAGACTTTGACATTCCATTGGAAATATGACTATTTATTTGATAAAAAAACTGGGGAAGCTTTACCAACAGTAGCACCAGTGCAGCCAACAGTGGAAATACGTGAAAGCGTTGTATCAGACGGCAGTCTCTCAGACCTTTCCACAGTAGATTCTAATCAGGAAACTACATTAAATCAACAAACATGGAATTTTTTGATACAGTTCCAGATGATGAACCAGGGAAGGACAGAGTTCTATCAGGACACGGAGGCACAAAGGGGACGGGGACGTGGTGGAAAAGGAAGAGCAATAGGTACAATAAAGCCAAGAAGAGGAGGAAAAAGCAAGGACAAGCTGCTCCTGACTAGTATAGATGGGATACATTGGATTAGCAGTATGTACTGGTTACTCTTAATGTGTGCAGCCTCTACACAAGTATCGAGCATGATGTGGGGCTACAGGCTTTAGAACATTTCCTGAAAACAAGATCAATTTCCTGCTTCGTCATTCAGAGATGCTGGTAGAGATGATTACATTTTGTCTCACCAATAATTTTTTTTATCTTTGATGAGTCGGTGCACAGACAGTCACAGGGCACCGCGATGGGCACCTGGGTCGCCGCCAGCTACGTGAATTTATTGATGGGGTGGTGGGAGGAGCAGATGTCCGGTAAGATGGAGCAATTCGACAACAACGTGGTCCAGTGGCTGCGGTTCATCAAATAAATCTTTTTAATTTGGAAAGGGGATGCCGAGTCAGCAGAGAATTTTGTGAGCAAACTATATGTTAACACTTGTAACCTCAAGTTTACGGAACATATTGATGAGAAATCTATTACGTTTTTGGATATCCTGGTGGAGGTGAAAAATGGCACGTTAGCAAACAGCCTCATTAGGAAGCAGACCTCAGGGAATAGTATCTTATGTGCCAGAAGTTTGTATTCACGGAATTTGGTAGCAAGTATCCCCTATTGGGAACTCTTACGTGCTAAACGTAATTGTAGCACTACATAAGCCTATGAGGGGAAGAAAAAGATCATGTGGACATGGTATAAAGAGAAAACTATTAGAGAAGCAAGTAGCAGAGTGGATAAAGTAAACTAGAACAAACTACTTAATCCTAATAACACAGGATAAACCCAACAGTACAGTAAGGTTTATAACTACCTTTTCTGGTCAGGCCCATGAAATTAGGAACATTTTCTGAAATAATTGGCATGTGTTGTGTACGGATGTGCATTTACAGACTCATGTGTCTAGCAATCCTCAGATCACATTTAAAAAGAGTAGGGCTGTGAGGGATGAATTATGTCACAATCATGTGATGAGATGTGGCATTATGTTTGTGTGCTCAAATGCCCGTGTAATAAATGGTATAGGGGAAGTACCATACATCGTGCCAAAAAGATACTTGAACATGTTCGGGCGATCAGACACAACAACCGAACATATCCAGTGGCACGCCACTTCCATGAATTCCATTTTCAAAATGAAAAACTATAAGAGATGATAGTAATTGATTGTGTGAACATGGGAGTGAGAGGCAGTAATTGACAAATGTCCCTACATAAGTTGGAATCTAAGTACATTATCGAATTCAATAGTTTAGCCCCGAATGGGCTAAATTCTAGTAAAGAACTGGCCGTACATTTATTGGAATAAATTACTTGTGTAGAGTAACTTATGGCTGAATCTTACATTGTTTTTATCACTTTAATGTTTTTAAAATATGTTTGCACGTTCAACTTTGGCCAGAAGAGTCGTTTTTATTCCAGCCTGGGGCGCCAATGTTGGATTATGAGTCAGAATGTGAAATATTGGATTGATTGATGCATATGTTGGTTTGTGTAATGGCCCACTGGAGCGAGACCATCGTTATTTACACCAGCCCACTGGGGCGGGATTGTAAAAACGAGAACAAAAGCACAATAATGCTGAGATGACATTAGGGAACAATTCAGTTATGTGATTTGTGTAATAGAGTCATGGGTTGAGTAAGGATATTTGTTATTTGTTAAGATCCCTGTGTTAGAGTAAAGATACACAGATCTTGTATTAGTTCAGATGCCGGCTGGAAGGTAAAGCGGTATTGTGATTGGATGTAATGCCGATGACTCATGTGTAAATACGCCCACAGGAGATGGACTCAGGCATTTATCAATGTACGCATATAAGATCTTCGTTGCAACCCTTCATAGCCCCTCTTCAAAAAAAAGCCTAAAGTTGCTTCTTCTCAACAAATATTGGGGTCCTTAATCATATTAAACTCTGTCCATTTACTCTTTGCATTACTCTACTCACTCTTTCCTACTACCTTTCCTACATTCTCTCTCCTTCTTTCATCCTCAAAGTAACTACTTAACCCCTCCCTATCTACTTTTGCAACAGTCCTCTTCTCCTTTACCTAATCTCTGAATTACTCTTTTTTCCTTTTAAACTCATAAGACTCTAACGCCTTATCCTATGTTAACAAATTGCCCTATGTTGATCTGTTCTTGATGTGTAAATTGTCCTGTAAAGCGCTCTGATACTCTTGGGTACAGTAGCGCTTTATAAAACCATTTAAATAAATAAATAAAATAAATAAGATGCTTATGAACAACCAGGAATGGAATGGCAAACTGGGGAGTTTGTTCACAAACCACTCAGGATATATTACATGCAATTATTGTGGGTTTTGGAATGCCGCGTAGCAACATCAAACAACCGTAATAAATGCATCTGTTGAAGTAACATATTTAAAATAACTGATGAAAATATGGATCCATTGTGGTAATTTCCAATGTAAAAGCACTTATTTGGGGTCAAAAGATGCAATACAATATGTACATATATAAGAAGAGTCTTTCTTAGGATGGCAGCCATAGTTGCACAGAGATTATGGTGCACTTGGGTGATTAGTCCCCTGTCAATTACAAATGGGGGATATATAATATGAATGTTAAAAACAGTTTGCTATACGTGATCAAGGCGCATGCCGAAACGCGATGTGTTGGACGAGTAAAGTATATTGAATATCCACCAGCCTTGTGACCGGGCATTCTACGTGAAATGAGGGATTATGGAAAGCACATTGTTAATAGTAATAGTTTTCATTTCAAAATAAGTTTCAATTGTGTAACTTATTAATTTACAGTTTAATTTAGGTGTGTGTTGTGGGGATCATAGGGTTAAAGTATGGGTAGTTGAATAATTTGTATTATTTTTTTTCATTAATATTTTTTAATTCATAATTAATTATGTAAATGATGTAAGTTTAGTATTTAAAAACATTTAGAAGTGTGTTGTGGTTTTTGTGGTGTTACGAGGTGGGGAATGATAGTTTTTAATTGTAAAGCACGTTTTAATTGTGTAGTGTATTATTTTACAGTTTAATTTAGGTGTGTGATGTGGGGATTATAGGGTGAAAGTGTGGGTAGTTAATTCATTTTTATTCGTTTTATTTTCTTTATTATTAATGTTTTTAATTCATAATCAATTCTGTTAATTATGGAAGTCCATTTATTTTAAAATATTTAGAAGAGTACTGTGAATTTTTTTGTGTAAGGACATGGGGAATAAAATAAATACATTTATGTAATAATTAATGTTTTAGTTTGAAAATATTTTCTAGTTTAAAATATATATTTTTTTTAAATGTATTTTACATTTCATTTTATATAATTGTTGTAGGTATTTGTAATATGCAATTAATGCTATAATATTTTGTTTTTGTTAAATATAGTGGTATTTAAATTTTTAACATATTTATATATTTTTTATTTTTTAAATATTGTTTTTATTTTTAAATATTTGTTTTGTTTTTATTTTTTAACTGACTGGAATTCCCTACTGTAGCATTCACTGGAGTGGGAATAGACATTTTTACCTACTGTTTCACTTACTGGAGTGGGAATAGTTATATTTCCTCCTTCGCTATTCAACACTTTCCCTACTGTTGAACTCACTAGAGTAGGAGTAGTATTTTTCACCCCTCCGCTTTTTAACACTTTCCCTACTGTTGCACCTACTGGAGTCGGAATAGTAAATTGAATCCCTCCACTATCCAACACTTATGCTGCTGTTGCGCTTACTGAAGTGGGAATTGTAATTTTCAACCCCTACGCTATCCAACACTTTCCCTACTGTTGTACTCATTGGAATGGGAAAAGAAATGTTTACGACTCTGCTCTCCAAAACTTTTTCTACTGTTGCACTCACTGGAGTGGGAGTAGTACATTTGACCCCTCCACTATCCAACAATTTCACTACTGTTGCACTGACTGGAGTTGGAATAGTAAATGTAATCCCTCCACTATCCAACACTTTTCCTACTATTGCACTTATTGGAGTTGTAATAGCATTTTTACCCTTTCGTTATCCAGCACTTTTCCTTCTGTTGTATTTATTGGAGTGGGAATAATAATTTTTACCTCTCCGCTATACAACACTTTCTTCACTGCTTCACTCACTGGTGTGAGAATAGTAATTTTCAACCCTTCGCTATCCAACACTTTCCCTACTGTTGTACTCACTGGAATGGGAAAAGTAATTTTTACCCCTCGGCTATCCAACACTTTCCCTACTGTTGTACTTATTGGAGTGGGAATAGTAATTTTTACCCATCGGCTGTCCAACACTGTCCCTACTGTTGCTATACCTGGAGTCGGAACAGTACATTTTAACCCTTCACTATCCAACACTTTCTCTACTGTAGCCCTACCTGGAGTTGGAATAGTAAATTTACTCCGTCTGCTAACCAACACTTACCCTACAGTAGCAATCATTGGAGTTGGAATAGCAATTTTTATCCTTTAGTTATCTAACACTTTTCCTACTGTAGTATTTCTTGGAGTGGAAAAAATAATGTTTACCTCTCCGCTATCCAACACTTTCTCTACTGTTGTAAGGAGTGTTTTGAGAAAAGTAAGTTCAAATATTTTTAATAGTTTAATGTTTCAGTTTGCTATAGAATATTTTTTCTTATATTTTAAATTATTGATTTATATTTTCATTTTTATCTAAATTTAAACTTGTAAAATAAATTAAAGATAATAGATTATTAAATGTTTTAAAGTAAATATAAATATATATGTACACATAATTATGTTTATGTGTTTATCTGTTTTAATTAAGTTTATTTGTAATATTTTGTTAAAATGTTTTTTAACATATTTTAATTTGTTAGAATTGTTAGAAGTAATTTAAATTTGTAATATATATTATTTTATATCTATATATATATATTTATATCCACAATACACATACTACTCTTCGCAACATGAAATAGGCCACTCCAGCATGCTGTAGCATCATTTCAGATTTTATTTTGAGACAGAAGCAGCATGACGCGTTTCACCTCACACGAGGCGGCCCTTGGAAAAGCACCCATCCCGACGGACCACGCACGGAACCTGGGAGTCATCCTCGACTCCTCACTCTCTATGAACAGACAAGTCAACGCCGTTTCAACATCTTGCTTCAACGTACTCCGCATGCTCAAAAAAACATTTCGCTGGATCCCCACCGAAACCAGAAAAACGGTCACCCATGCACTGGTTACAAGCCGCCTAGACTACGGAAACACCGTTTACGCCGGTATCACCGCAAAACTCCAGAAAAAACTCCAACGCATCCAGAACGCATCAGCCAGACTCATACTAGACATTCCGCGCAAAGACCACATCTCTAGTCACCTGAAAAACCTCCACTGGCTTCCCGTCAATAAGAGGATCACTTTCCGCCTCCTAACCCACGCACACAAAGCACTTTACGAACTTGGACCTGAATGCCTCAACACACGACTTTCCTTCTACACCCCCTTCTGCCAGCTTCGATCCTCCAACCAAGCCCTTGCTACCGTACCTCGCATCAACAAAACCACCATGGGAGGTAGATCCTTCTCCTACCTCGCAGCTAAAACCTGGAACTCACTCCCCACTCACCTTCGCCTCACTCAGAACCACCTAGCATTCAGAAAGCAACTTAAAACTTGGATATTCGACAAGTAATTCCCCACCCTCTTCAAGCGCCTTGAGACCCTACGGGTATGTAGTGCGCTATATAAATCTTTGACTTGACTTGACTTAACCCTTGAGCAAGGTCTAGGATCAAAACACATCAGGTGCTTTTTAGAGCTGAACTCTGTTTCTGTGAATAAACAGAAAACATAAACCACTTTCGGAGTGTGGCCATTTGTTCTTGCAGGAAAGGAGGGAAAAGTGTAGAGAAGATATATAGTTCACTGAAAGAATCATTGGTAATAGAGATCTTAGGGTCAGGTGTAACTCATACAAAAGTAAAGAAATTCAGCAGTTTTAGTTAGCTGTGCTAACTATATTACAGCTGGAACGTGCTTGGGTGGTCTGAAAAGACAACACAGCCTCAGTTCATGAGCAGCGGAAGGGTGTACACAACCAACAAGCGTAGGATATGTACATATATGTTTATATATATATATATATCTTGGCCATGGTCAGCGGACTCGATAATTCTCGCCTCAGTGCCTACTCCAACCATGGGTCCCACTCAGAAACTCTGGGCAATAGCTTGCTTAATCTCTACTAACCGCCCCATCAGCGCCGGGGATGCAAGTCTTCACCTTGGAGATGCCCAGGAGGGACCATCTCACAAGGAAAGCAAGAATGGGTTCCCCAGCGGTATACAGCGCCGGGACGCCCCTTTGCTGGGGCAGCTGTGCGCTTTACAAGTATACGACATATATATGTATATATATATATATATATATATATATATATATATATATATATATATATATATATATATATATATATATACATATATACATATATATATATATATATATATATATATATATATATATATATATATATATAGCATAAATAATAAAACAATGCAAAATATAAAAAATCAATATAACATAAAAATAATAAAATCTTTATTACATATGTAATACCCAAACAAACACATTTCCTTAAAATCATATAAAGAGTGGAGAAAGTGCTACACTACGGAGCAATTACATTTACCATTCCCATGCCAGTCTCTACAACAGTAGGGAAAGCATTGGACTTTGAAGGGGTATGATTTACAATTGACATTCCAGTCTTTGCTACAGTAGGGAAAGCGATGGACTACAGAGGTGGGAAGTTTACTATTCCCTCTCCAGTCTGTGGTACAGTAGGGAAAGTGGTGGACTTTGGAAAGGTTCAATTTACTATTCCCGCTGCAGTCTTTGCAATAGTAAGAAAAGTGTTGGAATTTGGTGGTGTTAAATTTACTATTCTCACTCCAGTCTATGCAGCAGTAGGACAAGCATTGGATTTTGAAGTGGTTATATTTACTATTCCTACTCCAGTCTGTGCAACAATAGGGAAAGCGTTGGAGTTTAAAGGAGCAAAAGTTAATATTCTCACTCCAGTCTATGCAACAATAGGGAAAGCGTTGTACTTCAGAGAGGTTAAATTTACTCTTTCCACTCCAGTTTATGCAACAATAGGGAAAGCATTGGAATTCAGAGTGGTCAGATTTACTATTCTCACTCCAGTCTGTGTAACAGTTGGGAATGCATTTCATTATAAACGCTTTACAAATTGAATAATCCTAACATTGATTTTGAACTCTTACTTTAAAGAAAATTAAACAAATTATATAATTAGTATATAGTTTAATAATCGATCATCAATAACAAAATAATTATTTAATTATTACTTAACTTCCCGCCGTAAACCCTTACAAACTTAGCAGTCCACACCTAAACTATACCTAAAACAAGTATGAATTACCCAATTCACATAATTAATAGTCAGTGATATAATTATTTAACAATTAATGGTTCATTATTCACTGAATAAACTGCCTACCCTATACCCTTTAAACCCAGCAGCCCACACCTAAGAATATAACTAAAATATATAATTATTATACAATATAGATCATTATTGCTCAATTAAAACACTAATAATATGATTAGCTAATTGTATTTAATAATTACTTAATTAACTACCCACCCTATACACCTACAAACCCAGCAACTTGTACCTAAATACCATTGAAATTAAATAATATGACATAATGTACAAAGTTAATTTCAATCATTTACTTATTTAAACACTACTACCTAATTAATAATTGCTTAATTTACTTTTCAGCTCTATCCCTGATAAACCCAGCAACCCACTGTAACACTATACACTACTATTAGCAAATAAATTAATAAAGCAAATTCACTTAAAATTACAAACCATGTGGCTGATTAGGATGGCGGACAGAAATCGTCCTGACCGCCAGTGTAGCGTGAAATGACCGTCCGACCGCAGCGTGGGGAAACCGACGGTGCAATTAGGATTCCCCTGCAGCAAAACCTGACCGCGGCAGACGGATGCCACCAAAGACCGCCGACGGAACCATAGAAAACCCGTCAGCAGCAGAGGGATGTCACCAAAGACCGCCGACTGCAAACGGAACCATAGAAAAAACCGACCGCCGTGGACAGAGTGGCGGCGGTAACAGGCCCAACCACCAACAGTGCAGCGGAGTAACCGGCCGTGCGATTAGGATAACACCGCCAGGGCAACGTAAAGAATCACTCTCCACGACCGTTGCAAAAATAACATCGACAAATGTAAGTATCAGCGGAAGCGCCATAGCTAATCCCCCGCGGCAGTCTGACCGCAAAAAAAATTGCGGCTGCAAGGTACCATGCAATCCAGCAAATCAGGACCCAAACCTACCATGAACACACCCCTCCCCCAATAACCCACATCAAAAACACACCCGCATGGTGGAACACCTGACAGGCAAGGGTCCACACCCACAACATACCTGACTGCAAGATAACATTGGGAAACAGCCACAAAGAAGAAAATAAAAGGAGCCCCTCCCATCCCCACAACCCTTTGCATCACAGCAGAACTGAAAGGAAGAGGCACACAGCAGAGCACAGCACGACATACACCAATAGCCACACAACAACCTGCACATCAACACACACACCTCACCATCCACCACAACACCATCCCAACAAACCACATACCTGCATCCCCAACACCCTGCACAGCACACACCATGGCCCACAAGAAACAGCTTAAATTCACAGATAGTGAGCTGAAAGTCATGGTGGATGAGATTATACGTGTAGAACCCAACATGTTTGGTACCCTTGTACAACAGACCACACTGGCCAGCAAAACCAGAATGTGGGAAAGGATAGTCACCAGAGTGCACGCATCAGGGTCCGTGCCACGCACCAAAAGAGACAACCAGAGGCGGTGGCACGACCTCAAGGCAAAGGTGAAGTCAATCAGAGCCAAGAACCGCGAGCGGGCCGGCGTACTGAGGCCGGCAGTCCTATCCAGCCAATACCATCCAGAAGGTGCTTGGAATACTGCACCCGGAGAGCCTGGAAGGAATAGCTGAGGGAATGGAGGTTGGTAAGTACAACCTAATGACCACAACCACAATGCCAAGTACTGCCTGCACAACTGCTAAGATACTCCACCTAGGCCCCATCAGATGCTAGCGCTCTGTCTGTTGTTCAGTCTCCTACCTTAGGTGCTGCCAGTGTGTCTGCACCTCCAATGGTACACAGTCCACCAGAATCTCTGGTGTGAGTTTCAGTCCCTCTCACACACATCTCTTTTACATTGCTGGCTGGACTGTACATTGTAGGCACCCTGACGGTGTTGTTGTCCATGGCAGTGCCTATGCACCACATATCCCTGTGCTGCCTCAGATGTACCTGCTCTTTTCTGCCCATTAGCCCTGTTTGAGTTATGGTGCAATGTGCCCCTCACTTGTGCTGCCTCAGATGTTCCTGCTCTGTTCTGGCCAATGGCCCTGTTTGAGTTATGATGCAATGTGCCACTGACTTGTGCTGCCTCAGATGTTCCTGCTCTGTTCTGGCCAATGGCCCTGTTTGAGTTATGATGCAATGTGCCACTGACTTGTGCTGCCTCAGATGTACCTGCTCTGCTCTGGCCACTGGCCCTGTTTGAGTAATCATGCAATGTGCCACTGACTTGTGCTGCCTCAAATGTACCTGCTCTGCTCTGGCCACTGGCCCTGTTTGAGTTATGATGCAATGTGCCCCTCACTTGTGCTGCCTCAGATGTACCTGCTCTGTTCTGGCTACTGGCTCTGTGGTAACTGTGCTGCTTCTTGTCCCTTGGTAGTGCAGCTTCTCATGGACATGCTCTGCACTCTCTCATTGCTCTGCCTGGAACTGTGCTGCTTCTTGCCCCTTGGTTGTGCAGCTTCTCATGGACATGCTCTGCACTCTCTCATTGCTCTGCCTGGAACTGTGCTGCTTCTTGCCCCTTGGTTGTGCAGCTTCTCATGGACATGCTCTGCACTCTCTCATTGCCCTGCCTGGAACTGTGCTGCTTCTTGCCCCTTGGTTGTGCAGCTTCTCATGGACATGCTCTGCACTCTCTCATTGCTCTGCCTGGAACTGTGCTGCTTCTTGCCTCTTGGTTGTGCAGCTTCTCATGGACATGATCTGCAATGTGTACTGGCCACTGGACTCACTCCTGGTGACATCACAGTGCTATCTTTGTGATGTTTAATAAAGGCAGTTACTCATGTTGTGTACTTTGTCAGTGTCCGTGCTTGTTGTGTACTTGCATTGTGGATTTCTTGTCATTTACAACTTGCCCTGTCTACCATTGATTAGTTCACACTTGTGACGCACCTGACAACAAGTGAGGCCAATTTTGTTCATGCCCCCTGCACCGCTCAATATACATATATTACTGGGCCGGCCCAGCAAGAGTAAGGGAGTGAAACCTCTGCCATTGATGGGAGGGTGGCAATGAACACCCATTTACTTACGGAAAGGCCTCTCAGGCACCCACAGGGCCGCTGGCGGTCATTTACAAATGCAGAGACCACCCAAATCGGTCCACAACGGCTGGCCAAAAAAGCAGCCCTCAGCTGGGACTGTACACCGGCCCCTCAGGCATTGCCCTAGTGCCCTCGTTGCCAATCCGACGCTACAGGTGTGAACAGGTAACAGTGTTCATGCATGCTGTGGCGTGGTATGTGTGTATTGCATGCTTACGTACCTGCGGCGGCGTCCATGACGGTGCATGACTTGCTGGTAGTGAAGTACGTTCAGGGCTGTGAAGGCATGTAGGGCTAGGTCCACGACGGTCGGGTCCGTGCAGTGGGTCTCGTGGCACTGCTTTCCCTCTCCGTTGTGGTGCTTCCGCCGTCTATGAGATGGAGGTGTTTCCGCTTCGGTGTTCTGGTTTGTTTCCGACTATGTAATATTGCGGACGGTCGGGAGGTCATTCCGCACGGCGGTGAGCCTGGATTGGCTCTGTCCGCAGTGGTGTCTGGTGTGTTCCCGCGGCGGTTCACGTTTTTCCGTGGCGGACGGTAAATGTGCTCAATTCCCCTTCCTAACATGGCGGACGGAAGGCCCGCTGCTGGCAGACGATGGGGTGCATTTTGCGCCAGCTCCAGCACAGCGGTCATGCATCCGTCCGCCATCCTAATAGACCCCTATATTTAAAAAGAATTATAACAATCATGCAAACGATAATAGCACTTACAATTTATATATTCACTAAAACACATCAAACTGATCAATAAACTAAATTCGCAACAACTATAATATTGAATACGAGTTTAAATAGAACTATACTCTTAGCAACAATATTACTAATCAAAAAAAAACAATATCCTTGACTTCAATATTTCTGCATCACTATATTTTAGTAACACAATATTTGTTTTCAGCTATTTCTGTCTCCCGATATTAAAAACTCAATATTTTGTCCAAACACCATGCAAATATGTTATCCTGATGAACTACACGTTAAGTAATATGTACCTAATGAATACGATTAAACTAATGTTCAAGTTGCCTAAACACAAGTATACCTTTATATAAAATATATTTTAACAAACTGACACACTGTAAAATATAATTTCATGGAGAAAAACTCCTGGATAAGGAGGGAAAATGAAGAAAGAAGACGATTTATGGGCAAAGGAAATGGCTGTTGTCTGTGCCTACCATGATGTGCTAACTAATTGGAAATAGGGAGGAGCGGGAGAAGATCATCACAACATTTCTTACGCCTTCGATACTCATGTAGAGCTCAGCTTGTCATGAGGTACATCTCTCATGTGCTCATGACGAGCTGAGCTCGTCATGACCACACCCATTTACATTAGGGCCCAGCACAGCAGTTGAAAGTGTACAGCAGCCATGGTGTTAAGAACGCATTGAGAGGGGAACAGGTGGGTGGCTATAATCAGTGGATTGAGTATGAGGACTGAGGAAACCAGAAAAAGGACAATTTTTAAAGAAAAAACTCAAATAAAGTGTGGGAGTGAGAGATAAAAGAAAAGACATATGGAAGGGCTGAAGAGAGATTGTGTGATTTGGAGGATACTTCAAAGAGCATACCCACTTCTACACCTATAGTTTTCTATTGTGGTTGTGAAATCATCTGTACATCTTGTGGAATTTTCAGTCAAAATTTAAATTTGAGCACACAAATATCTGTGCAGTATATACCCACTCCGCCTCTTCATTCTAGGCTTGACAATTGCCCCCTCCAGCAAAGCCACTACTTCCCTTTGCTTCATCCTGCGACCTCACACTTTGACCCTTCCTCCCCACCCCATTCACCCTCCAGCCACCTTACTAATGTTCCAACTCCTTTGTACAGCACTCTTATGCTTTGTAGCTAGATAATTAAACTTTCACACAACCATACACAATTAAGCCCAGCCTAGGATTGGCAGTACATTGGTAATTAGTGCGAGAAATACTACATATTAGTACTGGCAATCGAGCAGTAATTCATGCTGTATTGACTTGCCATCTCTCAGTTTCATTCTCATCACACCTCTCTCAGTTGATTAACTTCAACTCCCCTGTGGCCGCCAGGGGTGGTGGGAGGGAGGAGCAGCTGGGAGGCGGGAGTGGGTGGCGAATGGGTGCACAGGAGGGCGGGCCACAGGGGAGCAGCAGCAGGAAAACCGGTGCGGGACGGCAGAGGGAACAGATGCAAAAGGGGAAAAACCAGTAATTGAGGCATAGCAGCGACAGCACCGGCAATTACGGAAGGCAAAAATTACAGAAGGCAAAACAGGAATTTAAGGGAAAAAAGGATTAGCGCAAAATGAGACAAGCAGTCAGAGTGCTGAGCAGAACCAAGGGAGCAAGCCTGGCCTCGAACTTGCATTAGAGGCAGCAGCAGCGAGCTGAGTCCTGGGCACAACAGGTGGTGCTGTTGCGGCATGGGGAGCGACCTTTATCTTTGGAGTTCTACTGCAGTCCAATTATGCTGACACCTTCCTCTTCTATTGCTTCTGAATCCACGGATAAGATTCATTTTTATGATCCAACCCGGTTGTATCGATTGATTTCTTCAATTTTAATTTCAAGGAATCCTGTGATACTCGAGATGGATAATTCATTTGCCCTGGAATTTTCCCTTGTATGAGGGATTCCATTCCTTGTTGTTTGGGCATTTAGAGATAAATCTTTTTGTGGTAGATCACATTAAAGGCATCTAGTGACTGCCAATTTTAGGCATCTTCTATTCTCATGAGACTTCAGTTGACACCGGAGGTCCCTGCAGGCTGAGACTTCACCAGGCAGAGTCTGATATCTCCATGAGAGGGTGTCAAGTTCATGACCAAGAGCGGCTCATATATTTGCTCCCACCAGGTAATGGGGTTGGATTACCCCTTGGGGGGGATTCTTGGCTTTACACCTACACACAATCTACATACAGGCAGAGTAGGGCTTGCATAGTAGGAGTATGCCTGATTACTGCCTTGTTTATATACCTGCGAGTAGAAATAACTACAAGAGGGTCCGGATAGTAGGGTGTTTACTTAAACTGTGTAAAGTGCCCCAGACGCATTTCTCTGTTTCATGGAAATGGGTTCTCACATTCCAAAATAATCTTTTAGTCTTAAGGGGAACAATTACTATAGATTGGCTAACGTTCTGTCAGTTCATTGAGCTAATATGTTGACACTGCACAGAAACAAACATGAACTGTTTATGGAACAAGCTGTATATTTAGGACCTCATGAAAGTAATTGAATAGTTTCCAATTCTATTGAATAAGTAACAGTTAACATTGTTTCTAAGGTTGAGTGAGACTTATACTAAGCTTGTTTAACACTTTTGCAGCAAAGCTGAGGCTTTAACAAGACTGTTAAGGAATATAATCAAACTAATGTGGGGTAGGAAACTAAATAATAAATGGGATTGTCTCCTGTACCCCTGCCTACTTTCCAGCAAACTTTGGGGAAACAGATCTATGAGGACTCTCTTCCCCTTTACAAAGGTGTTACCACTTCAACTTGTTTGTTGTTAATTTTTCAATGTTTTGTCACAAAAAGTGATACATCACATATCAATTCACATTTCAAAGGGAAGCCTACAACATGTTCCTTTCAATTGCAGAACCATTATGGGGTTGCATATCCTCAATTTAAGTTTAGGAGCCAGTAAATGTTTACAATCTCCTAAAATTGGAATTGATGCATTCCAAAATTAATTTTATAGTCACAATGTTAAACACTTACCGCAGCGGGAAGCGTGCGCCGCATCAGACCAGAGGGACGGACAGGCAAAGACCTGGAGAAAATACGCCTCAGCATAGAGGGCAGTGCAGGCATGGTGGTCAGGAAAACGACAACACAAGAAACCGAAAACAAGGGGCAGGTACTACAGTTCCCAGAATCCTGTGCGGTGCGTCGTGTGTGCGCACCAAAAATGACGTCAACCCACTACGCCGAGGGCTATGAAAGACGGGCGTTGGAAGATATTGGCGCAGATTATCCTGTTCCAGAAAATGCTGAGGACTTGTGTAGTTGCGGTTGTTATTCGCCTGCTGGGACATTCAGTGTTGTGTTTCATCCCGTATAACTACACCCCTTAACACGGAGACCCTTGAATGTACCAGGTGGTATATTGACCGCTTGCTCCTTAACCATATATAAATATTTTGGCAGTGACGTATTACTATGACTATATGTGTTGTGGCATTATGATTCTAATAATGCACATCAGACTATCATCCGTCTACACCATTATGTACTATATTTTATGTTACATGTTGTGTGTTTTTGCTTGCCCTATTTAGCAAGAGGACAGTGAGAGGTTGCAATCAGAAACCATCCTACCTCCCTTTTGAAGTGGGGCTTTGCACCAATATTGGTGGGTTATCATTGAATGAAAAAATATCCTAGTATGTTGATAGCTGTTTACTGTATTCACCCTAATCCTCTGGTTTATGTTCACAGTATTGTCTGACATAAAAGGCTTAGCAGCTAGGAATAGTTTTTATGACTATTGTGCATCCTACGTGAAGCAACTGCCAGAAGCGTGTTTATTTTCTTTACAGGTGTACTGGGAAGTTGCATGCTTAGTGAGAACTGTCTTTGTTTATCGCAAGCAGTGTTATAATAGGGCGTTCTTCTTTCCTCAGGACTTCCTCCCCGCTGTTTCCTTCCTCCCCCCCCAATTGACCACCTTAATCTACCGTGCTATAAAAGCATTTAGGAATTGAGGGTGTCAATAGGTGGGCCCATTTGAACAACAAATCGATCGTGAGAGGCCTCCGAGGGACTCGTGACTGACAAACTCTGTATTTCTTGCCCTAAATTCTTAGAGTAGGAATTCCAAGTCAAGCACGTTGCGTGAACTTATTAATATGGAGTAGCATGTAGATAGCTTTGGTATGAATGAATGAATGAATGATTACCCATTTCTATAGCGCATGGTTACCCTGAGGCATCCCAGCTCTATGTGTTCATGTGACCGAATAAGTGTAGAAAAGTGTTATGGAGGAGATTAGGTTGTGATGAAGGTGTTACAGCATGTTAAGCATAGAAGGTCCAAGGAAACTATCTCAGGATTTAAAGATATTGAATAGGTGACATCAGAGTTGAGTATTTAAGATAACTTGCACTGTCTATAAAAGTCAGGAACTTGCAAAAAAAAGATTGCTAGAGTAATGCTGGTCACCTCAAATGGTTCAGACGGTTGTGTCAAAGTACAAGTACAAAGTGAAAGTAAGCTGCTAAAAATTTGAAATATGCCAAGAAGCAAAGAGGCTAATAGTTCCAGCAAACCTCCTGACAAAATCTGGGTTAAAGTAGGTATTGCAATTTTGGAACAGTTACTGATGTATTCTTAGTTGTAGATGTGGTCAATTCTATTTCATTACCATCAAGAGAGGGAGTAGGGACTTATCTCAATGAAAATAGAGTAATTGTAGGTATAATAAGAAGCATTGTGTAAAAGAAGAGGAAAACTAGATGGGTGATGTCAGAATAAATTTGGGTAGAGGTGTCAATAAAATTATATTGAAGTTTGGATGTTGGTATTCAGCTGTAACGGTGGGAACAAGTAAGCATGGAACTAACAAAGGATAGCAAAGGTGGAGTTAAACAGGGAAGCAGGCAACTTTGGGAAGCAATTTAAGGTAGCGAACCATGGTGTGGTTATGAGAGAATAGGATGAACAGAGGCAACAATAGTTGGGCATATTCTGTGTCTTAGGAGGTGGGTACATCAGTACATCAATCAATTAAAGCCTCATAGTGTGGGGATTTTGCTGGCAGTTAGTTAATTTTCTTTTACAAGTCATAGAGATAGTGTCTGACACTTTACCATGAGGAGACCTCACTTTGACAATCCAAAGACAGTGCACAGGATCTTTTGCTCTAGCATTACAAATTATTAGGCCAGACAGTCCTCTCGGTTATTCACATTATTGCAAGGACATGGCAGTAATCTTTAAAATTTGCTGATACCACTCATGACGGTACAGCTCGTATATGCATGGATTCCTTCTTAGAAGGATCAACCCTATTTGATCTGTTCAGGTTTCAAAAGACCTAAGGACTGAACACATGGTTGATATAAACTAGCTACATCTTGTAGCTTGCAAATATCAAATCTCATGCCATATTCACACTTACTTAAGAAACACAAGTACATTTCTGCCACTAGCACATCTAATGCCTCCTACCTCATACACATAGGACTTACTAGAATCCCCTCCTAACACAAAAGCATGCAACTGATATCCATCAGTGCACACTTTACAGTTATACATGCTCCGCAAATACCCGGAATGATGTACTTAACCCAGATCTTTTGACTGGGGGAGAATGTTTGCACTGTCAGCATTCCGTCCAACATTTGCTTGCTGTACCACAAGTAGCCAACATCACCCAGCATTACTCTGATGCACTATTCATGTTCGAAGCCAAGTGTGCACTCTCTTTCTCACACATTCCGATGGATGTAGCATCGTACAACCTGAACTCATTGCAAATCTACTATATCTTAATCTTTCAAGTACCTCTCCTGTCACTATCCTCACTCAACTATACCAACACCATCAATGAATCCACTATTAGAAGTAGAGCACTTTACAAGACAATTGAGCTCTGCATTAATACCAATTCCAACACTCCTTTGCTTAGCTGAAAACTGCACTGCCATTACCTTTTCTTGACTGAAAAGTATAGACGATCTGAAGGCACAGCTAAACACTAAAGCCTTCTTCTCTTACACCCATCCCATTCTGTACAGTCCCGCAAAAGCCATGCTTCAAGTCCTATTCCTTATTAATCTCATTGACACACTGAAATTCCTCAGAACCACCTTCCATGAAGATATCTAATCCTCATCCTTCATTAAAGCGCTCACCCATACTTATTCGCCATTGTCAGCACCTTCCTACCTCAAGGCATCAACCCAAAAGATTTCAATACAGACTAGATCCTCCCATCTGTGCTGAATACTATCCCTGATACCTGTCAGGTACATCAAAATAGGATTGCCATCAGAGTAGGACAGGCTTAATCACAGGGACAATGAAGTAAGATGGATATATTTATGAGGTATATTTATGGTTATTTACATTTAGTCATTCAGATCATTTATATCTTAAATGTTGATTGTACAATATTTATGTTAAATGTGAGTCCAGCCACTCACCTGAAATCCAGGACCGTCTATAGGGGCGATGACTATTCCCCAGTCCTCCTACAACACCTCTCAGTGCTACGGGAATAAAGACTGGCTGATGCAACGGGGGGGAAGGGGATTGGATGAGAGAGAAAAAAGTAAAAGACTCAGTTAATCTTCTGCTGTCACCTGTTATGATCAAATAATACACAGGTATATCTATCTATCTATCTATCTATCTATCTATCTATCTATCTATCTATCTATCTATCTATCTATCTATCTATCTATAAAAGACTCAGTTAATCTTCTGCTGTCACCTGTTATGATCAAATAATACACAGGTATATCTATCTTTCTATCTATCTATCTATCTATCTATCTATCTATCTATCTATCTATCTATCTATCTATCTATCTATCTATCCTTCCTACTGGCAGTAGATAGTTATAATTAGAACCTAGTTTCCATAGGAAGAGCATTTTTTGATTTGCTAATAACCTTGGCGTTGTTTGATGAATGTTCGCAAAATATCACCAAGAAAAAGGTCTATCTAGGTCAGCTCCTATCCTGAAAGTTTAGGGTTGATTCGTAAAGTGGGGACTGAGAAAAAAGGGGTTCCCAAAAAGTGTTTTCTCTATGTTCATTTCCATAGGAAATTTTATTACAGGCTACAGCCCGAAGTCCTGATTGGAATAACACTAAATTTGGCAAAAAGGTATAGCTTAGTTCAGAAAGCGACCTTTTTTTTTTAAATGGTGTAAATCTGTTCAAGTAGATGCTGAGAAATTGAAAAAATAAAAGCTTTGATATCTGGGAAGCGGTGGGTTTGCGCACACTCCCGATCATGCGTTGCACTGTGATTGGCTGCCACGACCACGAGCTTCACTGTGATTGGCTGCCAACACTCCAAACCAGGAAGTGTTGGCAGCCATCTTGTGACTCAGAAACCTGTCAAAAAAAGATGAAGAAAAGGGGCAGAGTAGAAACACCCGTACCTCCTAGGCCTGCTCAGGGGGTCCCAAAAGGACCCCCAGGAAAAAATGGTTTTCTTTTTTTTAAATGTCCGAATGCAAGTCTTTTTTTTTTTTAAAGTGGGGACTCCCCCATTTAAATGAGTTCTCAGATGTGCCAGGTTCTAGGGGCAATCTTATATATATATTGGCCTATGGGGCCTCCGCAGCCCCGGGGACTGCCACCTACCGGGGCTATGTAAATTAGGTGGGGGAGGGACCCTAGGACCCCCACCTACCCGGGGCTTGTTTTATATTTATTGGGGGGCCTATGAGGCCCCCCAAGCCCCGGGGAACACCACCCCAGGGGCTTTAATTAAATATGCAGAGGGGCTTTGTGGGCTCCCTGAAGTCCCAGGGAACACCACCTCTCCAGGGCTTTGAAAATAAAGTGAGGGGGGCACGCTGCTCCCTGCTAGAGCCCTTGATGATCTTGGGGACCGCCACCCCAGGGTCGGCTCCTGCAGTGTCCTGGGGTGCCCACCCTCGAGACATTGTAGTTTGCTATAACAAAGTGGAAGCACTTCTTTTGCGTGTTATAGCAAAACCTGGTTTGCTTTGTAAAAGCGAGAGGAGGAAAACGTGCTCTTGCTGCAATGAAGTAAAGCAGGATTTCTTTTGGGCAAGGGGAGCCTTATGTAAGCAGCTACTCTTGCCCAAAAGCAATGCAGGCTCCCGCAGGTGGGGGCATTAGGGCTCCCCCCAAAGTCCCCAATGAAGAGGCTAGGCCCAAGGGGATAGGGTTCCCTGGGCCAGAAGTGGACAAGGGTGGGGGGGAACACGCAACCCCCTTCCTAATGATTAATAAAAACATTCAAGAATTGGGCATCCCGCGGGGGATGGGGGCCTCGGGGCGAATATAAATTAATGGTATTGGACTGTTTTTTTCTTTAGAACAGTTTGGAGTTGAGATCCTAACGCGGCATTCAGCATGGCCCCCTAGTGTGAATGTGCTGGGTGCGCAGCTCTCAGCGCGGCTCCCTAGTGTGAACACACTGGGAGCGCAGGTCTCATCCGAGTAATATACAGGTCTTTAAAAGACCATTTACCTGTAAATGAGACATTGTTGCGATTTCACCTCTTTTTAGAGAAGCTGCATCTCCACTCTGCCTATGACTGGGAGAATTACCCAAATTTTTATCAGCCTTTCCCGAAATGTAGCTCTAGTTGTACCCTTGACTGGCGTACACCGGCTCTTCCCACTCAGCTTATGCTTACAGAATTCCATAGATTCTTTCCTCCGTATGTCAATGATCCAGCGGTTGGGCTGGGAATATCTTGCAACCAGGATTCTGGGCCATTACCGAGTCTTGGTTTGCAATCCTGATGCTCTGCCGGGGTTGTCACTGGTTGGCAGCCAATTACAGCCAAGCTCGTGCTCGAGGTTAGGCTCCGCCAACATATGTACTTATCCAATCACTCCGCCAATCCCCAAGCACTCATAAATTCACTGTACACTCTCCTTGCAGTACTCTAATCATCCAGTCTCTTCCCATGTACTCATAGAATGACCCAGACAAACTTACATATCCAAGGTCGTTCCCACTGCTAGAGGTAACATGGTTGCATGTGAAGTCAACAGCACAATGTAATGTGGTAGGGACCAGGGTCATCATGCATACATATTGAACCCACAGACACAGTTAGATAGCGGAACTGGCTACGGGCAAGTGCGCTCAGCCCCTTTTCATTACCAGGGTCCCATGTCCAGTGACGTCTGTGCTGGATGCGTGTGGGGTGTGTAAGCCAGCCCTCAGGGAATGGTTGGTGCTGGCAACAACTACAACAGTGATATTCGGATCACACACAGAGATTCAATCATAAAGGGTTCATGACTTTTGGTGCCCTAAGGTAGGGGTACCAAATCTTAAATCACACACAAAAATATTGTATCGTAAAGGGTCCATGACTTGTGTGTGCACTGAGGTAGGGGCACCAGAGATGAGTGTGCTGATGTGAAGAAATTGTTAAAGTCCCTTTGGGATATCTCTGTTGTATGAGGTGACATTGTTATGTCCGGTGTCTACAGCATGAAAGTCAATCATAAAGGGTTCATGAGTTGTGATGCACAGAGTAAGTGTGCGGAGCCTGCGATGATGATGTGTCCTTGTAGGACAGGAATGGTTGGATATGTGTGAGAACTGCTGACCGCAGTGTAGGCCGGAGGCAGCGATCAGCAAGGGCCTACAACTACGTGGTGTTGACTTGTGGTGCACTGGTTTCGTGGCAACAGTTGTGCTCAGAGTGTGCGCAGCCGCAGTAAATACGTAGTACGGTTGGCTGCACTGGGAGCAATGTCTTTTGCCTAATTAATTCTGCCTCAGTAAGGCCACGTGGCGGTAACTTGTGGTGCACTGAGTAAGTGGGAACAGAAGCATTCAGGGTGTGCGCAGCCAGGGATGATGGGTGGTGCTGGCGGGCAGCACTGGGAGCTATGGCTGTTGCCAACTGGATGGCGTTATCCGCAATCGCGACTCGCTCTGAATTGTGAGACCTGCTAACCGCAGTATAGACAGTGGTAGCGGTCAGCAAGGGCCCACAGTCACGTGGCATTGACTTGAGCTGCACAGAGTTAGTGGCACCTGGAGTGCCAGTGATGATGTGTTGTGCGGGCATGCGACAGTGGATGCAATGTCTGTTGCCTACTGGGCTCTGCAATTAATAAATCAAGACTGAATTCGAATTTTGAGCTCTGCTGACCGCAAAGTAGGCATATGGAACTAAAGATGAAATCTGTATGGAATACATTTGTTGAAATATGTAGGTTTCAGGGACGTTATAGTTAGTTGTCTGCTGGACTCTCAAATGAATGAATCAAGACTCAATTTTAACTGTGAGCCCTGATGATCGCAGTGTAGGCTGGTGGCAGCAATCAGCAAGGGTCCACAGCCAGGTAGCGTTAACTTAAGCTGCACAGAGTTAATGATACCTGAAACACTCAGCGTGTGTGCACACAGCGATGATGCGTGGTCATGGCGGGCTGTACTGGATGCACTGTCTGTTGCGTACTGGACTGCGTCATCTGCATTCACAACTCTCTCTGAATTATCAGCCCTGCTAACCGCAGTGTAGGCCGGAGGCAACGAACAGCAAGGGCCAATAGCCACGTGGCGTTCACTTGAGCTGCACAGACTTAGTGGTACCTGTAGAACTCAGTGTGTGCTCAGCCAGCAGTGATACGTGGTATGGGCCGGCCGCACTGGTACCAATGTCTTTTGTCTAATAAATTGTGCCTTAATATAGCTACGTGCTTTGAAAAACAAGGGTCCTCAGCTTATCAGAATCAACACAAACACGATAATGTAGGCCATAATAGGAGACTATATTTTCCACTGCCCAGCCGGGCAGGGTATTTATTTCAAAAGATAAGAAGTGTTAACTGGTTAGAAGGCACAATCCTGTACCGTACTTAAGACATACAAACAACATTCAAGGACAGGGGTTACACAGGCAAATTTGAGCAATGTTGGCCACTTTTAACTCAGTGTTACAATTTAAAGTATTGCCAAAAAATGCTATACACAGCAACTTGGAACACAATGGTTAGGCTGTGAAAGCATTAACAACAGTCGACGTTTCGATCCCTTTTTGCTCTAATTAAATGGGAGTATCTTCAGGACTAGAGTATGACAGCATTTGCCTGCTTGTATTAATTTTACATCCGCCTGTTTTAGGAGGAAGAGGATAAATGGGGAAGAAGAGAAGAGAGGGGGCCAAGGGCCAGATTACTTGCTGGTTCTTCAACGTACACACATGTCCACTTTTTGCACATTTCACTTCTACTCGGATTCGACTGAAAGTGCTTTAGTGACTGGAAAGTGGTAGGGTTAACGGGCATACACAAACGGGTACGCAAGTGAATGGTGATTTGGTGATCACAGAATTATTGAAATCGAAACGCAAACACATATTGAATGGCAAGCCTTAGCCTCATTAGCTGTTACATATTCAAAACATAATAAATTAAATTAAATCACAATCTGACCGAAGGGACATTTAAATTCTATTTGAACCCTCGGGTGTTCATTCATTCGTGAACATTCTAACAATTCGTGGGTGTGGCAGGCAGAGGATATCGTTTACCCCGAATTAGTTAGAAAAAATGAACCGGGGGACGTGATGTCTTGCCATCTGTGCGGTTGGCCGGGAAGTGTGTGGGAGACCTGGGGGTGGAGAGGAGCCGTACTGTTTTTATAGCCCTCTAATTAGTAGCGGTTTACCTCCGTGCTACTGGGAATTGGCTGAAGTCCGTGCAGTCTTGGTGTGCTGCATGGTCCGGGTTTGTTCTGGGGAGAGGGATTGGGTTCAGTATAGTGCCGAGCAGTTACGGAATATGGTGTAACTTGTGAAAACCATAAGGTTCCTAACACCGCTCTTACCTCGGGGAGTCCTTCGACTCAGAGTAGTGGGAATTCAGGGTAAGAACCGACCTCCGGAGGGGTTTGTCGTGTGTTTTCTGAAACCATTGGTAAAGCAGGGATCAGTCTCGAGTTAAAAATAATAAGGGCGGGTAGACGCGGTGTGCCGAGTTGGGCTGGGGAGGTCTTACCTCGGGGAACCTGAGGCTCAGTGGAATCGGGAGGCAGGAGGCTTGGAAACAGTGTCCAGTCCAACCGCTGCTTCAGATGGCAGTTTTCTGAAACCATTGGTAAAACAGGGATCAGTCTCGAGAAAAGTACAGCTCCTCTCCACCCCCAGGTCTCTCACCCACTTCCCGGCCATCCGCACAGATGGAAAGACCTCACGTCCCCCGGTTTATTTTTTCTAACTAATTCGGGGTAAACGATATCCTCTGCCCGCCACACCCAAGCATTGTTTGAATGCTCACGAATGAATGAACACCAGAGGGTTCAAATAGAATTTAAATGTCCCGTCGGTCAGATTGTGACAGCTAATGAGGCTAAGACTTGCCATTCAATATTTGTTTGCGTTTCGATTTCAATAATTCTGTGATCACCAAATCACCATTCACTCGCGTACCCATTCGTGTATGCCCATTAACCCTACCACTTTCCAGTCACTAAAGCACTTTAAGTCGAATCCGAGTAGTAGTGAAATGTGCAAAAAGTGGACATGTGTGTACGTTGAAGAACCAGCGAGTAATCCGGCCCTTGGCCCCCTCTCTTCTCTTCTTCCCCATTTCTCCTCCTTTCCTCCTAAAACAGGCGGATGTAAAAGTAATACAGGCAGGCAAATGCTGTCATACTCTAGTCCTGAAGATGGTCCCATTTAATTAGAGCAAAAAGGGATCAAAACGTCGACTGTTGTTAATGCTTTCCACAGCCTAACCATTGTGTTCCAAGTTGCTGTGTCTAGCATTTTTTGGCAATACTTTAAATTGTAACACTGAGTTAAAAGTGGCCAACATTGCTCAAATTTGCCTGTGTAACCCCTTTCCTTGTATGTTGTTTGTATGTTTTAAGTACGGTACAGGATTGTGCCTTCTAACCAGTTACTACTTCTTATCTTTTGAAATAAATACCCTGCCCGGCTGGGCAGTGGAAAATATAGTCTCCTATTAGGGCCTATATTATCATGTTTGTGTTGATTCTGATAAGCTAAGGACCCTTGTTTTTCAGAGCATACTTCCCCACGGTCCTCAGCCACTATTTGGGTTCTCTTGTTATAACTAATTAATATAGCTACGTGGCAATGACTTGTGGTGCACTGGGTTAGTGGCACCTGAAGTACTCAGCGTGTGCGCAGCCTGCGATGAAGAGTTGTCCGGGCATGCCACACTGTGAGCAATGTCTCTTGCCTACTGTACTTCATCATCTGCAATCGTGACTCGAACTGAATTGTGAGCCCTGCTGTACGCAGTGTATATCGAAGGTAATAGTCTGTACAGGCATTACTCTGCTGTACCGCTGGGTTCGCTGGTAGCCTTTGTCGAGGAGGCCTGTGGTCATGGCGGCGGCCTCATGGCAGGGTGAGGGCTGCCGCTCTGGCATATGCGTTGGCTTTCCCAGAAATGTACCACGCCCAGAGCCCCTGCCTATTTATTCACACTGCTATGCTGGAATGGCATACGTTGGACCAGCCTACTCCGCTTACGGTACCACTTACATGGGCAACGACACAGCTACTTGACCCAGATCTTCCCCACTGTCTTAGGTAACATGGTTGCATCCACTGTCAACAACAGTACAAGCACCAGCAGTATATATATACATGGAGAGGTCTGTGCTCTGTATAGTGAGGTGTCCAGCACATTATCACTAGAGTTGGCATTGTGTGCATTGTTAGTGATGGGTGCCTTCCTACACACATACTTGGTTCCTACATCTCCCAACATTCAGCTATTGTGTGGATGAGGGGCAAGGCCGTTTTAGGAAGGTCCCCAGTTCTGTTCTGCGCTGCCTCGATCATAGTGGGTGGATGATCGGAGGGGGAGGTCCTCGAGGTGGTGGCGGTGGGTGTTGTGGCCTTCTTGGGTGTCAGAGCTGCATGGTAAGTAGCTCTATGACATGTGTTGATCTTCAGATGGGATTCTGAGCTGGGCTCTCTTTCATACTGTAGGTAGTCGTCCGCCTGTACACCAGTAAAAGGCAGATGCTAAATTCCTACTGCTAAAGCGGGGTATCGCCTGTTTTTGGATTGCATCGCAGATTTTGCTGGTTGTTGAATATATCGGGAAGTGGTGTTTTCATGGTTGTTTTTGCATGGGAACACATATTCTGTAACTCATTAGCATTAGTTGTCGCTCTCATTTGTGGCAATGTTTTTTGGAGGAAGCTATCGCTGGAAAACTGGCTGCGGTAAAGTGTTGATAACACAGCAATTAGTTCTTGAGAATACACTCCACTGTTTTTTTTGTACGGATTCGTGCACCTGGCTGCTTTTCCCAAAACAATTGTAATAATTTGTTGGCCCAGGTGCTTTTTGTGGGATCCCCTGAGCAGGCCTAGGGGGTGAGGGTGTTTGTACCCTGCCCACTTTTCTTGAATTTCATCTTTTTTCTTGTGATTCGCATGTAGCTACAACAAAGTCCTAATACACCAGGTCTCGTTTTAGAGTCACCCTATAACCCAACAGTTGGTACTTATTGCAGAGTTATCAGCAGTTTAGCACAGCAAAAATGGTGAAAGAATTATTGCCCCATTCTCAAGTTGGTGCACACTGCCACATTGTCCACAGGCTGACGGTACCAACACAGCGAACAATTAATATCGTTACGCAGATAAAGGTGCTGGTTGTGCTGCACCAGTTGGGGTCTGGTATCTTCCAACTAATAACTGCGAGAGTCGTAGGAGTCTCACAGACAGCCCTATTAAACTTCCTCACACATCTTGGATGGATGTCTACAAAAGCAACTTAGGGCCCCTGCATCCACACCATCCGCTTGCCCCAATTCATAGTATTCCTGCACAACCAACCCCAGCCCAAGCAGTAGCTTGACGCCTCTGTGCTCCGAATCCAAGATTGTAGTCAGGTCATGAAGTCTAGTAGTCAACAGTAGTAGAAAAACAGTACTTTATTAGAAAAACATAAATTAACAACACAAAAACATCAAACAACGAGTGACATTGCCAACGGGAAACATCACATTGTGCAACAAAATACCTGTAGATCGTCCTGGAAATCCCAAAAGTCCGTATTCAGAAACCTGTTAGATAAATGAATATAGTCACAAACGTAATATAGTACATTGTATTGCACTTGGACAAACCGGAATGTTTACAGGTATGATCAATCCTGCACAAAATGACCATAACAGAAGCTTGTGTGCTCGTAACCTTCGTAGGAAAGAAAAGGAACATTACAACCACATAAACATCTGTTACTGTCTCATTATGCCGGGCTTATCACACCTGTAAGCATCAGGGTTTGTTTCAGCTTGTTACACATGCATATTCTGTACACCTAAACTGCACAGAAACAACCAGAGACCCAGCAAGGGAACCACACCAGAGCAGCCTTCCTGCACATGTTGGTAGCAGCTGACTGCGCACATGTACTATTTGTGCCCCCTGCCGACACTACACCCACTCACCGCAACAGAAACCACACGCATTACAACAATGTGCAGGCAAAACTGGACCACCGGGGGTGTACACTAATCTCGTTTCAAACTACTCAGACAATGGGCATGATTCATACATCTTTTGCTAGCATCCCAGCCCCGGTCCCCAGACCAGTCCGCCACCCAGTGATGACGGCCCGACCCTATCCACACAGACCTCAATGCTCACCTGTCGCCATCTGAGTCTCCAAGAGGGCCCACCAGATGCGGGAACAACCTCCTCAGCTGTTGCTGGATTCGACAGCAGAGGCCCACAGTGTATCCTGCTGCACCGCACCAAGGAGTACACGCGGTCCAGCCAAGCTCACAATCGAAATTGAGTCTTGATTGCGAGCTAAGCTGTTGAGGCCACACATCATTGCAGGCTGCACACCTGCTTAGCTCTGGTGGCACTAACTCACTGTAGCTCAAGTCATCGCCACGTGGCGGGAGGCCAGTGTCGGACAAAATGCCTCGGCTGCCACCAACTCTGTGCACCTCAAGTCAACGTCACGTGGCAGGAGTCCAGAGTCTGGCAAGTGCTTCGGCTGCCACCATCTCTGTGCACCTAAACTCATTGTGACGTTGCTGGAGGCCCTTGTCGGTCAAAGTGCCTTGGCTACCACCAACAAAATAAGCACACGGATGCACCCAGTCAGAGAGTGAAAATGGCGTTGAGCACGTGCACCCGGCCTTTTTTATTGGCTGGGTCACATGTACTGTGACGCCTGTTCTGCATTGGTGTGGTATGGGTGTAAAGCAGCCGTGAGGGAGTGTCTGTGGCATGCAGACAACTAGACCTATGATCAGCAGATCACTACAGGGAAGACTTGAGACATGTAGCATTGTAGTTCCCTCCCTGTAAGCATAAGTGGACAGGGCTGGCTGAAATGCGCATCCTTCATGACTTTACCAATATGGTGATTTGAATCTGCACACCCAGCAAGATAGCAAACGATGGGTGCGGGACTCCATTTTTTTTATAAAAAGCATATATATATTTTAGTATTTAGGAAAACAGGAGACATTACATTATTTTAATAACAAACAAACAAAAAATACAAAAACTATTTTTGGGATATTAAAGTTACAAAATATCACCCAAAAAATCAAAATTACTGAAAAAACCATAGCTTTAATGAACATTATAATTCGAAATTAGCATTTAAAAAACCTTTGAAATTCACTGAAAAAACCAAAGGTTCAGCATGTTATAGTTAAAAATTATCATTAAAAAATCCTTAAAAATTCACTGAAAAAACCATAGGTTTCGGGAATGTTATAGTTAGTTGGACATTTCACTCATATAAAAAAGAGAAATTCCCCCATTATAGTTAATTCAGCTAACTATAATTCTCGCTCCTTCAATGCACTGCTGATGAAGTCACATATTACATCATTCATTACATGTTCAGTGACATAGACATCTCAAATGACATCACAGATGAAACCACTGAAAACCATATATATATATATATATATATATATATATATATATATATATATATATATATATATATATATATATATATATATATTCACCTCTGTTCGATTCAGTATTCTTGGATTGTATGGCGCTCACTTAGGATCGTGACCGCCCGGTAGCACCACCAACATTTCTATTTTCAAACTATCCTTTTTGCCAAAAGAAAGAAACAAGGTCGCACTCTTGCAGGTTAGTACCTTCACACTGTTAATTTATTCTTAAATCCAGTTAAACAGGGAACAGGCGAGTAACCTACGCGTTTCGGTTTAACCTTATATCTAGATCATAGTCGATTTTCACCAGAAGTGAAGCATTTTTTGTAATTCATTGATCATTACATCATTTCCTGTTCGGTATGAAAAATCTGTACACATTAAAAATGTGGGACCTGTAGTCCCCAATAAATATCAATGTAAAAAACGCAAGTTTCCAAACAAATAAGTCATTTCTGTTTCAGTCCACAAATATATACAAGATTATAGCTTGAAGGATATGAATCTGCAATTTTTCTATTGTTGTTAATCTCATTTTATTGTTATTTCCGTCTGTGCATGGAACTTTATTGTTCCATTTTTTCTCTCACTCTTTCCCCCTCTAGTGGGTGATGTCCAAATGTTTTTAGGACAATTCAAATATTTCATTCTGTGTTTTATACCTCCAGTGGGTGATTTATTATTCTATGAGTTTGTTTCATTGATAACCATATATATATATATCATATTTGGGCCCTTTTACTGTTACAAGAATCTGCCTTGTGTGTCCTTGGTTGTCATCATGTTGTTATTTAAAATCATGACCAGTTTTCAGTGTCAGGAAGCTCACAAATGTATATACAACTCTTCTGATTGGTTCCATGCATACAGGGACAAAGTACTAAAATTTAAGATATGGTGGGATTCTTTCTGCTGCAATGTCCTTTCTCTGTTTCCTTCTCGATCGCTTATGGGAACAGTCTCAATCCCACAAAACTTTAAAGTTTTCCTGTCACCTTTGTGGTGTGACTATGTGCTATGCCTCCACATTGTTTTTATCCTTGTACACTGTGGCTCGTACAAGTTCCAGCATGCGTTTTGTAAGTTCCCAAATCGTGCTTTCCAGGTATTTTGCACGGGCATTCGATGATATACACTGTGCATTGGCTTTTCCAAGTAATGAGGTCACGAATCTGCCATCATTTTCCATCCACCATTGAAATCTCTGTCATGGGATTGGCTATCTGGAACACTTTACAACAATGGCATTTCACAAAGCCCTTTGTTTTTTAACCACAAGTCTTTTTTTGTTTGCTTTTTGAATGGCTGTGGACAAGTCTGTCCTTAAGGTTTTTGGCTCTGTGATATGTAATGATAGGATGATTTCCCATGAATTTTCTCATTGTTCCATCAAGTTTTAAGATTTTCCAATTTTTTATTAAGATATTTACGATCTTCTTGGATTCTTGTGGGTAATCCAAAATTAGGCGGATTGGTTCTTCCTTTGTGGTCTCATTTGATTTCTTCGGAATTAGGCATTCTTGCCTTGACTTCTCATTTGCCTTTGACCAGCACCTTTTTACAGTTTGTTTATTGTATTTTCTCCTTGAGAATCTTTCCATTATTATTTCACTCTTTTGTTTCCATTCTTCCCCCTTGCTGCAGATTTGACGCAAGTGGAGGAACTCTGCGAAGGGGATGCTGGATATCAGAGCCGGTTGATGACATTTTTTTACCTCAGAGATAAAAGCCAAAGAGTTTCTAGGCAGTCTGACAGAAGCTTAGAGATCATTATAATGTAGTAATCTAGACATCTCGTTTATATTAGCTGCATATGCAAACATACTTTTTGTGAGCTATGTCATAGGACTGCAGACGTTAAACTAATCACCTTACTTCCTAATGGACATATTAGACTTGTATCTCTCTTTATTTCTCTATCTTTTTGAGACATTATTTGGGCACTTTTCTTGCATTTTTTCAAATCTATTGGTTTTTGTATAACACATTGTGTTACTGGTCAGGGAACGACTCACCATCACTATAGACTCTATTAGAGTCTAAATGCCTCGTAGGTTGGTGAGTGGGGGAAGGGGGTGGAGGGCTGGGGCGGGGGGGAAAAAACCAAAAAATTAAGCAACTTCAGACAAATAAGACAATGTCAAGCAATCTTTCTTTCTAGAATACCGGATCAATTGAAAGTAAGAAAGATAAAAAAGATAAACCAGATTAGGAACTGTGGCTCAAAGTCTGTATATACATATCTCACTGTGCTGTTATGACCAAGTCTAGCCTTTATCATCTTAAATGGGGAGACTAAAACTCTGTAATTGGAATATTGCAGGTCTTAATGACAGAAATAAAAGGGCACAACTATATCAACTATTACAACAAGATCCTGTCGATATACTTTGCCTACAGGAAACGCATATTGCAGATCCCGATAAAGAACTGTTATAGATCCCAGGTTATAATGTGATCGTAGCCACCTCCCAAACATCTAAAATCAGGGGGGTTGCAATTTTGGCCAAACCTATACTTGGCAATCCTAGACGTAAGCTAGCTGACAAACATGGAAGATGGGATATAGTACAGCTAGAATTGGGTGCCACGATCTGTGTAATTTACGGATCAAATTTAGATGACCCTTCAACGTTCAGGGATCTAGACTTAGAACTAGCCTCCTGGCCCTCTCCTCTTATTCTCTGTGGAGACTTTAACATCTCATTAGGGACTTTTTTACTTAATCGACTGCCTCTGAACTATAATGGTCGTAAGCCTAAGGTGTACAGGGCCATATGCTAATCAATGGATAACCACAATTAACGGGATGTCTGGGATTTGAAGAAACATCATGATTCCGGTTTTACTTTTTTTTCATACCCGCATAATAAATATGTCCGAATTGACTACATTATGACCTCCTTGATGGACCTGGAATTATTAGATATAATTAAATCTCCAAAAACAATATCGGATCATAACGCACTTACTCTTATTTTCGGTCTACCCAGTTTTAATAGACCTAAATCACAATGGTCTTTTGACAGAAAGTTACTTGTCAACTTGAAATATATAACCCATATAACATCCTGGGCCCAGGGGTTCTTTGATTATAATCAGTATAGTGCACCCAGATTGATCGTCTGGGATTGTTTTAAAGCAGCACTGAGGGGCGAAACTATTGGAAAGGGGCGACCACTCGGTCCCCCCGAACGTATGGTGGAGTACCCCGATCCCCCCGGGAAGCCATCTTGGGCGGGAGGTGAGTCTCGGCTGGTATGCCCGAAGTGGCGTAGCCGGGGCGCGCTTTTTCCCGCCCTAGAGTGGGTTGTCCTAGACACTGAAGCCGCCAGCCACGCCCCCGAAGGCGGGCGGAGGCGGGTTTACGCCCGCCCGAAGAAGGATAAAAGGAGCAACAAGCCAGAGAAGCATCCTCTTGTTCCTGTGCTCTGAAGCTGCACCTCCCCGCTGCACGTGAGCTCGAGACGGAACGAAGAGCCAATTTTGACCCACCCACCAGCCCCTGGAGACAGCAAGTGGTTTGAAATAAAGTTTTGATGTGTTAACTCAATTTTCTTACAGGTTGATATGATTAAGGTTGTGATTCATTATGCAATAAAGTGGATAATTCTTTACAGTATATTATATTGAATAAAGTATTTGCACCAGTATTGATCAGTGATGTTTCGATAGATCATACTTTGAGTATCTGTAATTTTAGTAGTTAGTCTCTCTAGTTTAATGTCGTATTTATTTTTCGGTCGGGCGGTAAGGTCATGATCGGTGAGCAGTAATTGGAAGATCCCTATGGGGGGGGCATCACCCATTACGGATGGGAGCGCCCGGGGGTAGGTGGCCATTGGCCCCTCAACGGGTTGGCGGTCCCTTCTAAGGATGGGACGCCGACAGGAAAGGGAAGGCGGTCAAGGCCCCGCCCTGGATAGGAGGGGCTACGGGCCCCTCCTGGGAATTTCCCGGGGCCAGGACATCTGCGACGGCAGATGTGGTAAGTTGTGTGGGGTGGGGAGGGGGGTCTACGCTACCTTCTAGACACCTCACACGAGTCCTCGGACGACCATAAAATGGCGTCGAGTTAATTGGGGCCCCCGTCAAGACAAGGGAAATTGGTATGTGCACATGAGGTACAGTCCTCTGTGCGGCCGCCCCTCACAAAGTGAGGGGGTAGTTCTGGTTTAGGGATCTGACACCGGTTACGACCTTGCCGTTGGCCCTTAACGTTAGGATGTACAATTTCAATTTAAGAAAGTATTTGTAGGATGTTAGTATCGGCTAGGAGAACCTTTGTATTAGAAACATGTTAAGGTTAGCCAAAAACATCGTAATGTGGAAATGAAATTGTACATGATATGAAACTGTTATTTTAATGTTTTGATTTTGTTTCATATTTTAATAAATACGGCCGGGAGGGTAACTCCCTCCCGCCTTCCAAAAGTTCAGAACTGTTTCCGGTTTCCCATCCTTGGGGATTGTGTTGAGAGGGGGTGGCGGGTATCTCAGCCATATTCATTTGTTGCCAAAAGTAAAAAGATAGAGGATAACAACAACCTGGGGCTTCAGCATGAGCTATCTAACCTTGAGGCTTATCATGCTACCCAGATCCATCAGGGAGATCTAGCTAATGACACTCTTCATAAAATATTAGTATTGAAAACTGAAATCAACAGCTCATTAATTAGGAAAGCCGCAGAAACTTATGAATCAAATAAAAGAAGCTTATATGAATCTGGGGAAAATGTAGGTAGGCTGTTAGCCCTACGTACTCGTCAAAAACAATCGTATAATAATATAAAAATAATTGAGTACGAGGGTCACCAACATACGTCTACACAGGACATAGTAGGGGCTTTCGGGAAGTACTATCAAAAACTATATCAAAATAAAGATCAATACTCCAGCAGAGATTTAAAAACTTTTCTTAACAACTGGTTGTCAGAGATAGGTCCTAATCCACTGATTGATGATTCAATTAAAGAAGAACTGGAAAGGGAAATTTCAATTACAGAACTGGAACTTGCATTAGCTGAGCTCGCAAATGGCAAAGCTGCAGGTCCTGATAAAATTCCCCTGGATCTTTACAAAATACTGGGCAAACAAATACTCCCCTATTTATTGGATCTTTTTTTAGGGGTCCAATATAATGCAATACCGCCGGAATCTTGGAAATATACTAATATAGCGATCTTCGCTTAAAAAGGCAAACCCCCCCCATTTTCCATCTTCATACAGGCCCATATCTCTTATAAACTCCGACTCAAAACTATATGCCAAGGTCTTAGCCAATCGGTTGAGTCGGGTCGTTGAATATCTTGTCTCCCCGTGGCAGCATGGCTTTATTCCGGGGAAGGGCACCATAGATCGTACCCGCAGAGCCATTGCCCTATTTGACTTCATGGGCGCCACGGGGGGCAGGATGTCGATGATCCTTCTCGATGCCGAGAAGGCATTCGACCGTGTTTCCTGGCAATTTTTGTGGAACATATTGGAACTGAATAATTTCGGGTATAAATGTATTCAGACCTACCCCTCCTGAGGCGAAAAGCCGGGAGACGCTCCACTTATTTTTAAAAAAAAACTGTATTTTGTGCTCACCTGTGTGTGTTTGTTGTTTGATTTTAAAAAACCTCACGCACCACCACTCGCTTCGCGTTTCAGCCAGCACCCCGCACAGCTGATTGGAAGCTGTCGCGGAGAGGAGACACGCCCATTCGATAGGCCACGCCCCCTTCTACTACTATATAAGCGCGCGCTGACTGAAAGCGGCGCTTATTCAGACCTACCCCTCCTGAGGCGAATAGCCGGGAGACGCTCTACTTATTTTAAAAAAAACTGTATTTTGTGCTCACCTGTGTGTGTTTGTTGTTTGATTTTTAAAAAACCTCACTCACCACCACTCGCTTCGCGTTTCAGCCAGCACCCCGCACAGCTGATTGGAAGCTGTCGCGGAGAGGAGACACGCCCATTCGATAGGCCACGCCCCCTTTCACTCCTCCCCCCACCCTTATAGCCATGTTCAACCATAGGACGCGCACGGACGAGCGCAGCGGGCGCGCCGATTGCGCGCCGAAGGCGCGCTTAAGGCAAGCTCATCTGCGCTCGTCCGTGCCCGGCCGGGCCCAAGGGCCACGTCCCCTGGTTTCTCCAGAGGCGACAGACTGGTATACAGCCCAGACCTCCTATGCCAGCTACGGCCACCTATTTCTCCCAAGTGCGGCACCCTCCTACACCCCCTGGAGATCCCTCGACACTGTAAGTACTGCAATTTAGATCTATGCACTACAACTACCAAACCCATAGTCGAGCTCAAGAACTACTCCATGCTTCTTCTGAACTGTAGGTCCCTTGTAAAACACTGCCTAGAGATCTCCCTATTACTAGAGGAACACTCCCCAGATGCAATGTTCCTGACCGAGACATGGCTGAACCAAGACTCTCAGCCAGACCTAGCACAAGCTATCATCTCAGGATATCAGATAGTGCGAGCCGACCGACCACTGGGCAGAGGTGGCGGCCTCGCGATCATATACAAAGAAAGCTACACCTGTCGCCACTTATCGGAAGATATTGAGGATTGTGAAAACCTCTCTTTCTCCATCGAATTTTCTCCCAATGCCTGCTTCACCGGTATTCTCATCAACCGCCCTCCCGGCCCCATAGGACAATTTAATACATCCTTACTCTCGGTGACCTCCCAGTCGGTTGTCTCTCCCTCCAACTTCTCCCTACTCGGAGATTTCAACATTCATTTCGACAACCCACTAGACCCCTCGGCACAAGAGACCCAGTCAAGCTTGGCCGCATGTCAACTCGAGCAACGAGTTCCATCTGCTACACACGAGAAGGGGCATCTGCTAGATCCAATCTTCAGCAACTGCGACCAGCTTAAAGTGGGCAGCATAACCAGACTTCCTTGGTCAGATCACTTTTTAATAGCTTTCAACTGGACCACGAGTAAACCACCCCCTTCCTTATTTACTACGAGGAAAACTCGTAACTGGTCTAAACTCCCCATTGACAACTGGGTACAAGCTCAAGTACCACGAGACCCTCCCTCTCCCAAGACCCAACCTTTAACAACAAAAAATACGAGGAATGGATAACCACCTCTCTGGACCGGGTCCTCGCAGAACACGCACCAAAATCCAAGAGACACAGTAAAACAGCTCCCTGGTACACAGAAGAGCTCAGGAACCATAAACGTCTCTGTAAAAGACAGGAGAGAAAGTGGCGCACTTCATACAATCCAGAAGAAAAAGCCACCTATAGGGAAATGATCAGGAACTATAAGCTGGCCATTAAATCCTCGCAAGCTGCCTTCTACAATCTTAAAATAACCACGGCAAAATCCAAATCCAAAGAAATTTACCGCATAGTTAACTCCCTGATCAAACCCCCGCCTCCGGTCACAGACAACAACAACTCACCGACCAAGTGCAATGATCTGGCGGGATTCTTTTTCCCAAAAATTAATACAATTTATCTCTCCTTCCCTAATCCATCCACTGACTCCCCTGGCCAAAACCCGCACTTGACATCAAACCCGACCAAGTGGTTGGAGTCTTTTCCCCTGATAACACTGGAAACAGTACAGAAACTGGCACAACAAATAAAATCCGGTTCCCCGTGCGACCCTGCTCCCCCAGGCTCACCAAACCTTGCCAGCACTGCTATTTTCCCCACGCTCCTGGATCTCATGAACTCCTCTATAACCAGTAGGACGGTTCCCTCAACATAGAAGCATGCTATGGTACGGGCTCTACTGGAAAAACCTTCCCTTGACCCGGCCAACCCCAGTAATTATCGCCCGATCTCGTTAATCCCTTGGGCGTCGAAAATTCTGGAGAAACATGTCAACACCACTCTGACAACGTTTTTCGAGGAAAACCACCTCCTCGACTCCTCCCAAACAGGTTTTCGTACCAAACATGGGAGAGAAACCGCTTTACTGGCTGTGACTGAGGAGGCAAGACGGCTCCTGGATTGAGGAGGATCAGGGGCAGTGATCCTCCTCGATCTAAGTGCCGCATTTGACACGGTACACCATAAAATCTTGCTAACCCGCCTTGCCGACTTAGGAGTGACCGGAGATGCCCTGACATGGTTCAACTCTTTTCTATCTGACAGAACCTTTCAGGTCTTCGACGGCACATCCCGCTCATCCACTCGCCCCCTGGGATGCGGAGTCCCCCAGGGCTCCTCTTTAAGCCCTACGCTCTTCAACGCATACATGAGGCCACTGGCTGAGGTTGTTCGTCCGCATGGTGTCAAGATCATCTCCTATGAGGACGACACCCAGCTGGTTTTCTCCCTTGCAGAGAAGAGCGGCCTCCAGTCGCCACCAGACCTAGCGGCCTGTCTGGAGGACGTAAAGAAGTGGATGATGAGCTCATGCCTAAAGCTAAACAACGATAAAACTGAGCTGATGATCCTGGGCCCTGCCTCCCCCGCCTCTATAGAGCTGATCTGGCCATCAAGCATGGGAGTGTCCCCACCCCCCAGAGACAACATCAAAAGCTTAGTTGTCTGGCTCGACAAGTCTCTGAGCCTTAACACACAGGCCACTAAGATCTCAGCCACCTGTTTTGGCCTCCTTAGGGTGATCAAGAAAGTCCTTCCCCTCCTCTGCTTTGAGGCCAAACAGATAATTATACAGGGCCTCATCCAATCTCGTTTGGACTTTAATAACGCCCTCTACTTGGGAGCCCCAGACTACACCCTACAGAAGCTCCAACGCACCCAGAATTGTGCTGCCAGAGCGCTGCTGGGAATCCCCCGGAGGACCTCAGTAAGAACCGGCCTAAAGACCACTGGTTACCTGTCAGGGACAGAGTAAAATTTAAATCGCTCTGCATCGCCCACCAGACATTCTGGGAAACGAGCCCAGACATCAATCGCTCCCTGATTTCTCCCTACAGGCCCAACAAATCCCTCCGCTCCTCAACAGCATTCCTGGCCGAGATCCCCAGAATCCGCAGAGCCAGAGCAGGAGGACGCTCCTTTTCGTACAATGTTTCCAAACTCTGGAACTCCCTCCCTCTGCAGCTGAGGAACAACCCCAACCTGACAACTTTTCGCAAACAGCTAAAAACCCTGCTGTTTAATGCCTAATAAAGTAACCTCAAGAGGGCTTTTTCTGTTTTAACGCCTGGACGCCTCAGGGCAGCTGCAGCGCTCTACAAGTCACATTTTCATTTCATTTAATTTCATTTCATTTCATCAATGCTGTAAAGGCCCTATATGTAGATCCAAAGGCAAAACTTAACATCTGTGGTTCTGAGTCGGAGTTTATTGAGATACAACGAGGCACAAGACAGGGCTGCCCCTGTTCTCCAATATTATTTGCCCTTTATATCAATCCTCTTATTTTAAAATTTCTTTCCTCACCTCTTATTCAACCTGTTACGGTGGATCGATTCTCGACAAAAAATTTGGCCTATGCCGATGACGTGGCCGTATTAACAACAAACCCAATTGAGGCAATTAGCGAAATTAAATTAATTACTCATACTTTTGGTACTTATTCAGGTTATTCCCTTAACAGGGATAAAACAATGGCCCTATGTACAAATAACACGATATTTGATAGCCCCTATAAAGTTAAACAGGCAACATATTTAGGGGTTTGCATATCCTCCGACGTGAGTGAAATTAATCATCTTAATTACACCCCCTTGATCAACAAGATGAAAGAAGACCTTAGAAGAGTAGACTATTTACATCTGTCTATTATTGGAAGGGCTAACTACTTAAAAATGAATATCTTCCCAAAAATACTCTACCTATTTCGAACAATTCCACTATTGGCTGGAGGTAGTTATATTAAGACTCTTGACTCCTCCATGTCTAAGTTTATCTGAGTTTTGGGAAGATTAGAAGAGCCCTACAATATCTAACTTTTTCTTTAGGTAGGGGGGGGGGTTAGCTGTCCCTAATTTAACTCTATATTTATGGGCAACACTTATCCAACACATGGGCCCTCTGTTAAATTCATCTACTCCAATTAATAGAGAACATTATATCCCTTCCATTTTTGAGCTTAGCCTGGGGGCCAAATGTCAGAAATATACTATTCCTGATACTGATTATCTTAAATACTTTCAAATATTACATATATTCGTAACTGTGTTCCCAGAATAGAATTAAACCATATTCACTTTTTTTCAGTCACTGGGAAACGATCTACCAGTATAGGTAACCTATATCATTTGTTGATGGAAAATGTCAAGGATGATTTGGAGCGGGTAGAGCAAGCTTGGGCTGTAAGGTTGGCTAATCCAAATGTAGACAGCGATCTCTCTTTGGCCTTATCATCAAAATTGTTTATTGCCTCCAACCTTAAAGCTCAATATTATAGAGTTATACATGACCTATGTTATACACCAGCAAAATTGTACTCATGGGGCTTGCGGGTTGATGACAACTGCCCAAGCGAACTTAATCCACATGTACGCCGAATGCCCCAAATTAGACCTATTAAAAACGATGATAAGGAGATTCTGGGCCCAGGTTTTTGGACGGAATATAAGAGGCTCAGTAACCCTTTATGTGATGGGACATGATGATTCTTTGGGTCATAGCATTGAGGAGCAAAGTTCCATGTTTTAGCAACCGCAATTTTACGTATCATCCTTGTTGCTCGGTGGAAGGACCTGGAGCCACCTACATTTCAGATGTGGCTTGGCCGCTTCCTGGCCACATATAAACAGGAGATCTCAATGTATGGCACTAGGGGTAAAAAAACTAGACTTCTTGGAAATCAGATTTGGGGCCCAATTTCTAATTGGTACTCTAATGTGAAGCCACCTGCCTTAACTGCTACATCCTGATTTGATAAGATTATACTGTTTAAATTACTAGTTAATTAATATATTGAAGTATATAACGTTGGATATATTGAGTTTTGCATTTCATCTACTTTCTCTTCTATTCTTTTATCCTCTTTCATTTTTTACTATCCCCTCTATGCAGCTGACTTAGTTATTAATATGCTTGACTATTCTTTTCTGATTCTTAATATGTTTGAAATATTTTAAATATATTTGACAATTATGTATTTTTTATATTGTCTGACTGAATGTTGCTTAGTAAAAAGATATTAAAAAAAAACAGGAAGCCACAAGTTTTCATCAACCAGCTCTGATATCCCCTTCGGAGAGTTCCTCCGCTTGCGTTGAATCTGCAGCAATGAGGAAGAATGGAAACAAAATAATGGAGTTACAATGGAAAGATTCTTGAGGAGAAAATACAATGAACAAACTGTAAAAAGGTGCTGGTCAAAGGCAAATGAGAAGTCAAGACAAGAATGCCTAATTCCGAAGAAATACAGCGACCCGTTTAGTAACCAGTGCCCCTTACTGCACCCCTTCTCTTCCCCCGCTGCATGAACTGCACTGGCTTCCAATCCGCAAAAGAATTCACTTCAAAATCTGTAGCATAGTTTTTAAAGGCCTAAACCATTTAGGTCCTACCTACCTTGTCGACAAAATGATTAAACACACCCCTTCATGCACCCTCCGCTCAAGGGGTAACGGCCTTCTTGTCATCCTCCGCATCAGACAAACCAGATGGGGAGGCAAATAATTTCCCTATCTTGCTCCAAACTCTAGAACCAATTACTCCTGGATATCCACCTATCCAACAACTATTTATGTTTCAGGAAAAAACGAAAAACTCTGCCGTTCTAGAACACGGTCTTGCTTCCTTTTCTCGTCCGCAGCGTGGAGATACCCCATCTGGGATGATTCAGACGCTGTACAGATGACACAAATAAATACAAATAAATAAATTCTAATGCAGACATGTGTACAACCGACCAGCTGAAAATTACCACCTAATAAATAAAGTTATTTAAAAAAATTGTGTTGTTGTCTGTGATGTTACTATCTCCTGTTTCCTTTAAAGACTTTAAGGCACATACTCGATTTAGTTCCAAGCGTACTATAAACTACATTCAATGGTATTCATGGTAGTAAAGGGATTAGGTTCTCCATTCACAAATCCTTACACCACAGAAGAGCTAGCCTTTAGGCAAACATTCCATAGAATGGGTAGCAGGTAACCCATGTGTATTTACAAGCATATGTGCCTGCAAATTATCACCCTCCTCAGTATGTTGGATATTGAAAAAAACTTCAGTTGAGAAGATAATATGACAAATGTTGTCTACTTAATCTCCGCAGTACTGCTATTTACGGAACAGATCCATTTGAGATCCGAGAGAGGATGCAGTGAATGTAATATGTGTCTGTCCTAATTCTCGTAGCCCAGCTATCCTGTGGTGGAACAATGAGCCTGACCATTACCCTTACTAGCTACTGGCCCATCACTCACCTCCCTTCACCAGAATGATCAACGAAAAAGAGGTCTATGCTCAACTTCAAGATCACAACAAACTAATCATCTCCTGCACATCATAGACATAACTCCTGCCTCCTGATACTGCTTGACCTCTCAGCTGACATCGACACAGTTGACCATCCCTAATGCATTGAATGGGATACACTGACAATGTCCTACACTGTATCTCCCCCAACAATTCCAACCACACACGTTTATTCACATGGACTCTCCTATGTCACTACCCTATATCCCTATCACTTGTGGAATGCCCCGGGATGACAAAATATTCATTGTCATCTTCTACCCTCTATGGAGCCCCAAAGAATATTCTCACAATTAACAGCTCTCATCCACTTCAGATATCCACAGTCTCAAACATAGCCTGTGCCTCCCCAGACCAAGAAGTGAACACCCTAACTGAAGCTCAACACCACCTATTTAGTAAGACTAGCAAGCAAGACAATAATTGTTCACTAAATGAGAAGTCACTTATATGAATGAATGAATGAATGAATGAAGTTTTACTTTTATAGCGCATGGCTACCCTGAGGCCTCCCAGCGCTGACTAATAGAAGTGCAGGGAAGATCAAGGGAAGATTTTCACCCAGGACCTTAGCTTTAACCTCAAGGTACACACTGCCACGGAAAAACATACAAAGGTGGTAGCAGCTCTCTCTCTTCTAAAGGAAATGAAGACATTTATTTTAGCGAGCGACTTCAGAACTGATGTACAAGCACTTATACTCTTTTATCTGTATGATGCTCACACCCTCCTCTATAGCCTCTCAGATTGGTGTCTTTATGGGTATCTGAAATGCCACAACATGTCTCATCTAGGGCCTGAAGATATATGATCACATCATTCTGGTGGGCCTTCATTGGCTCCCTTTGCCGACCAACTATTCTTCAAAATCAGCCACTACTGCTTATCTTGCAGACAAGCTTATGATCACAGAAGGTACTTGGTGCACCCACATCCAAGACACCAATAGAGGGGAGACTAAGAAATAAAGAGAAAGGACAATAATGTAGGAAGGGAAGAAACAATAAGCAGTGGAAATTAAGCAGTGAGAATGTAACAAAGAAAAAAGAGCTAATTGGAAAGAACGAAATGGAAAGAATACTACAGATGAAATAAAATTAAATAAGAGGGTAAAAGAGAAAGGAATCAAAAAGAAAGAAGTCACAGATCGTAAATAAAAGAAAATTTAATATTCGAAAAAAAATAAAGAAGTAATGTAAGAAAGAAAGGGAAAGGAAACAGGATTATGGTAAGAAAGGTAAGCAATAGGTAGAAATTTCTGAGATTGAGGGGCAGTGATCTAGGATGCAATTAGTACATATTAATTCCAAAGAATTAAACGTGAATGAATAAGAGGTGTAGAAAGAGATACAAGAAACACTGGGAGAATAAAAGATAAGACAATAAATGAATTAAATATTTACCACCGAAAAGAAAGTAGGATGATGTAGCCAAGCTTACTGGAGCAAACAAGGCAAGTTCAAAAAGATGTCTAGTTTGTCAATATGTCAAAACTTTACCTGCTGGCGAAATTGGTAGAAATTTTGTGAGAGATTGTTCTCTCAAAAAGGTTTTTTCTAGAGAATTCTTCTTCCAATGGTAGGTTTTGTATGTTTTTAGTCTCAGAAAGCAGGCTTTTACTCCCACCTTCTACACCCTTCCTTGAAGTTTTTTTTACCAATCTCATACACCCCTATGTGAAACCAGATAGGGTTGAAGAAGGTTGTTCTAGAATAAAGGGTCCTCTGGTACAAACTGCTTTTGTTCAAAAGGTGATTGGTACTTCAAAATCACACACATGCTCAATGCTAAATGGCACCCTTGATTCCTGAGACACATTTGATGCTGTACTTGTAAAACAACAACAAATCAACATGGCAATAACATTGAATTTATTTTTAGAACAGTTTATTTTTAGTGAAGAGGAGAAGAGAAAACAAATGAAATCTGGAAATAAGTAAGGCAATTAAGTTGTCGTTCTCCAAGCCCCAGAGGACCTGCAAAATATTACAACACACATGAGCCTAATGGCCCCAGGATCTCAGGCTGTGAAGTAGAAAGAGATGAGTGACCTATGGTATGTTTTTTTGGCAATATTTAAAGAACCATTTGTTTTTAGCAGTGATCAGTCTGCAGTTCTAAATTTAGTTTAAGGATACCGGATTTTTTGCAGAAAGCAGCCCAGCTACAAATTGTAAAACAACCAGATACTTTGAAAGCTTTCTACAAAGTACAGAAGATGAATTTGACAACACAACGGCTGCACTCTCGTCCACAATGTGCAAAAATGAGCCTAAATTGGTATTTTATATGGCAGGTATAAGATACCTCTTGCTAATCTTTCTCAACATCTATCATGGATTTATTTTGTAAAGAGCCCCAGGCCGTGCCTTCCTATTTTCTGCAATCTATTTAGGGAGCTGAAAGTTTGTAGCAAATTTTTCTGGGGATTTACCTTCGTTTCTCATAAACATGACAGTTACTTTAGATAGTGTGCAAAGTTATCCTGAGGTTGATTTTCATGTGAAGATCTTGATTTTATGACGCTTTAAACTATTTTTTAGGACAAAGAATAATTCCATCAATTCCAATTTTTTAGATCCAAGAAAAAAGGGTTTCTAGTAAATGTGCAAAAATACAAAATATCAGTTTCCAGTGCCAACCCTCAATATAGAGGAAGTAGTGCATACATAGATGGCAGAGAAGTAGAACAATCCGGGAAATAAGGGTCGGTAAATTATGGGTCTTGACGCATTACTTCACTTCCGTTATAAAAACTACGCACACCCCTAATCATTCTCATGTGACATTGAGCCACTTACTTCAATCATTGTAGGAAAATATATGCATGCAGTAGGATCTGTATAGAACTTACTGGGTTGACAACGAATTATAATTACCAAATTAAACTAGTAAAGATTTTTCCTGTCAACATGTTTATTGAATTTGGTGGTACTTGGGATAATTTATGATATTGATGGCAGATCTTTCCGACTTTATTAAGAACTTTTCTGAAATATAACAGTCGCATTATCACAAAATTCGAACCTGGGTGCATGGTCTACCTCCACATCCCTCGTCCAAGACCACCCCTTATGAAAAAAGCTGATCTCTACACTTTTCTCCAAAGTATTTATGAGGGGAAAACCACTCACTTTCAAAACCTGTAGACAAGGACGGAATACACTATTTGCCACAAAAGGAAAGAAACAGCTGTTGCTGCTTATCAAAGGACTCACAGACTAGTCAAATTCACCAGTAAATTCTTCAATACACAGTCAAGTTCTCAAGAAGTTTTCTTCTCCGAGTACTACGATCATCGGACCCCATTATAGCTGTCTTCACTTTGTGATTCGCAGAGTGATGTTATATCAATGGGAACCTCGTGAAGATGGGTCAGACCAAGCAAGGAATGTGCTTGCAGCAGAAGTAAAGATGCAATCACAAAAATGACACTACAAAACTTGGAAAACCTCAAAAACCTGACTGAGTCTAAATGTAATTGAGCTATTCACATTCACACCTAAATCCCCTTACAGAAAAGGTTGTAGCTAAAAACAGCAAATATAAACTAGAGATTTACAACTGATATGGATAGGTTCTTGTAAAATATCATCAAGATTAGTGCCTATCGGGAGAGTAGATTTACTTCTCTAACCCCACGCCACTTCATTTGACAGTAGTGTGCTAGTTGTTGTTATTGAACATCAATAATTAAAAATCAGTGGTATGTCAAAACCACACCTACTGTAACTCTACTAAATATGGATAGCATCTCGGTGCTTGTCGGTGTCTGCTGATATTCCCCCACAATGCTGCATGTTTCATACCGCATGACAAATGTATTACATTTACTACAACCACCTAACCGCTATCCGCAAGTAATTCTAGGTAAGTAGATGGGGAGGTAGTAATTATATACTCAGTGTGACGCTATGGTAGGAGGTGCTGTAGTGTTTGTGATAATATAGTCATCTGGCACTAAACCTCAAAATAGAGTCATACAACCTTTCTGCCTATTATGGAGCTAAAAAAAGGCCGCAAAGGACAGGACCTGGGCCTTGAATAAGTTGTGCTATTTACAGCAGCAGTTAAAATACAACATGTTGGGGTACTGAATTGAACCAGTGCAGCAAATGCCACCTGTGACCATTTGAACCCTCGCAAATAGAATATAACGTGCAGATGTTTGTTCATCTTGCACCAAGCAAAGTAAGTCAAAAATCCCCCTGTTATCAGCATCACAATGTGATCTATACCAGCTCAATCCAGCCTTGTATAGCGCGGTGAGGCAGACAGCATAATGCATGGGGGGGAGGGGAGAGGGACTTAATATACAAGTGGAATTCAAGACCTAGGTTCAAATGTCACAGTATGCACCACCAACAGCACTACTACTAATAAAGTACTACAGAAATAGATCTACAAACCATGCTCATAAAGCAGATTCGAGAAACCAATATGTTAAGTTTCTTAGAAGGTGAAATGCTCATTATGAAAACTACAGAAGTCTAAAATGTAATGTCATAATTTCTGTGTGTAGGCGCTCTACAGTTGGGATGTGCTACAGCTGAAGATCATATGAGAGTCCCAGTAGAGCAGAAAATGCTAGGAAATCAAAGATGCCAGCAGAGCACAGACATCAATCAATCAATCAATCATCGCATTTATATAGCGCACTACTCACCCAGAGGGTCTCAAGGCGCTGGGTGAGGGGGGTCCGCTACTGCTCGAACAGCCAGGTCTTGAGTTGCTTCCTGAAGGCGAGGTGGTCCTGGGTCAGGCGGAGGTGGGTAGGGAGGGAGTTCCATGTCTTGGCGGCGAGGTAGGAGAAGGACCGTTCCCCTGTGGTGGCTCTTCGGATGCGGGGGACGGCGGCGAGGGCGTGGCTGGTCGATCGAAGCTGGCGATTGGGAGCGTAGAAGTTGAGGCGGCTGTTTAGGCATCCTGGGCCTTGGTTGTGTGGGGCTTTGTGTGCGTGGGTGAGGAGACGGAAGGTGATTCTCTTGTTGACCGGGAGCCAGTGCAGGTCTCTCAGTGTCCGGAGATGTGGCTGCGACGGGGGATATCCAGGATGAGTCGTGCTGAGGCGTTCTGGATCCACTGGAGTCTCTTCTGGAGTTTGGCGGTGGTTCCGGCGTAGAGGGAGTTGCCGTCGTCCAGACGGCTGGTAACGAGGGCCTGGGTGACCGTCTTCCTGGTCTCGGTGGGGATCCACCGGAAGATCTTACGTAGCATGCGCAGGATGTTGAAGCATGACGAGGAGACGGCGTTGACTTGTCTGGTCATGGAGAGGGAGGAGTCCAGGATGAAGCCCAGGTTGCGTGCGTGGTCTCTTGGTTTGGGTACGCTGCCTAGGGCGGGGGGCCACCAGGAGTCGTCCCAAGCAGCAGGTGAGGATCCCAGGATGAGGACTTCCGTCTTGTCCGATTTCAGTTTCAGGCGGCTGTTCTTCATCCATTCGGCTACCTCTTTCATCCCTTCGCGAAGGTTGGTTCTGGCGGTGGCGGGGTCGTTGGTGAGGGAGAGGATCAGCTGGGTGTCGTCGGCGTAGGAGATGATGTTGAGGTTGTGCTGGCGTGCGATGTCTGCGAGGGGGCTCATGTAGACCTTGAAGAGGGTTGGACTGAGCGAGGAGCCTCGAGGAACGCCGCAGATGACTTTGGTGGCTTCAGTTCTGAACGGAGGGTGGCGGACTCTCTGTGTCCTTCCGGCGAGGAAGAAGATGATCCACTCCAGTGCCTTCTCCTGGACTCCGACGTTGCTGAGGCGTTGTACTAGGGTACGGTGGCAGACAGTGTCGAAGGCCGCGGAGAGGTCGAGGAGGATGAGGGCCGCTGTTTCTCCGTTGTCGAGCAACGCTCGGATGTCATCGGTGGCTGCGATCAGGGCGGTCTCGGTGCTGTGGTTGGCCCGGAAGCCAGACTGCGAGGGGTCGAGGGATCCGTTCGTCTCGAGGAAGGCGGCCAGCTGCTTGTTGACGGTCTTCTCGATGACTTTTGCAGGAAACGGGAGCAGCGAGATGGGGCGGTAGTTCTTGAGGTCGGTGGGGTCGGCCGATGGCTTCTTGAGTAGGGCGCTGAGTTCGGCGTGCTTCCAGCTCTCCGGGAAGGTAGCGGTGTCGAAGGAGGTGTTATTGATGTCCCGCAGGTGGGGTGCGATGACAGCGTCGGCCTTGTTGAAGACGTGGTGAGGGCAGGGGTCGGTCGGAGATCCGGAGTGGATGGAGTTCATCGTGCGGACAGTGTCTTCGGTGCTGATCGGAGTCCAGGCGCGGAGGGTGGTGGTGGGGGGCGGTGGTTCGGTCGGGGCGTTCGTCGGTTGAGTGCTGAAGCTGTTGTGTATGTCCGCGATCTTGTTGTGGAAGTAGGAGGCGAGGGAGTTGCAGAGGTCTTGCGAAGGGGTGATGTTGTTGTTTCCGGCGCTGGGGTTGGAGAGCTCTTTGACGATGTTGAAGAGTTCCTTGCTGTTGTGTGCATTGTTGTCCAGTCGTTGGTCACAAGAGACACTAGAAAAGCCGAAAGACCTCAGAAGTGTCCAACATGATGAGTCTGAATAGATGTTTTAGAAGCACTGAACACACCTGCTGACCTGCTCTGTTACCTAAAAGACACTCTGGTACACCTGAGCATAATGCTGCAGTACCTCCAGGCATATTATAGGAGGTGCTCCTCCACTACAGAGGCCCCAGCATGTGAACCTTTGAGAGGCCACGTCAGGCCTAATATGCCACCAGGGAGCTTCAGCACAAGTATCACCTTCTTTGGATTTAGTATATGACACACACTATACCTTTCGTCAATGAGAGAGTAGTGATACCTTTTCAGATTCCAAACAACGCTCACAGTAATGGGCTAGTACAGAGGCCTACAACAAAATCTCCTTATATGTCTGAGCCTTTTTAACAATACAATATGAGGCAATGATACTTTTTACTACATGCCAGGCCTTCCACCCAAACAATCGCTGAACATTCTTGTTGCTTTGTGTTAGTCATTGGAGCCATGGGAACTCTCTCTTCGGTGACTACATTGACAGACCTCATCTATTAGAAATCTCTAGTATTCCATGGACAGGGTGCTCCATACTAGCACAATATTAATGCTTCACATTTCAGTCTTGACTGAAAAGCACCTCTGATGTCAGTGGATGCATGTGGGAGAAGTCGGACTGATGTCTCAACCAAAACACCAGACACCACTTCTTTTCACAGAAGTGCTCTCCAACAAACAAAGAAAGGAGGGATTGCCCCAGGGCATGCCCAGCACTGTGGCGATAACGCTAGACCTCATAATGCAGGTCAAATTATCCATAAAGCCATACATGGGAGTTCACAAGCAAGAATGCACAGATAAAATCAATGCTTGCAGAAATGTCCTCTTTTCTAGTAAGACACAATACATCTAAATAAAGCCCGTCACTGGTGATGACCAGCTAGTAATAGACTTTCATGTTTCCAGATTGAGGCCAAGAGTTGTGGACACTGCACTGGAAGAACATGAATCTGGAAGACAGTAGTCACTGGAACAATATCAGAACATGAAGTATCCCAGAGCATAAGGAATATGATGGCATGCCAACATTCTTTAGTCTCGAGTATCACCTTTCTCCAAATTTAGAAATCCAAAGGCACAGAGCGTGCTTTCATAATGCACGGCCATGGAAAATGACTCACAAATTTTCTATAACTCCAAAAAGGAAAGAAGACCATCATGGCCAAAAAGAAGAAAAATGGGCCATTCCTATCCAAGCAGCATAAAAACCCACTTAATCTTGACAGAGTTCTCACTGAAAATAAATCTAAAGAAGAAGAAACTTCTAGCTCTCTGTTGCACTGTAGCAACCTAGTCACAAGCCAATATGATAATCATGACTGCGAGCTCTATGAAACAGATGATCTCAAGACGTTCCTGCAATACTATGACTCCTATGTCAACCAAATAGACCCCTGCTACACCATGGCACACCATCAGTTCTGGCAATGGAGATGGAGCCGATAAATGTTAAACATAAAAAAAAGAGACCAGTCTATTACCCACATCAATTGTGACCTCTTCTCTTTGAATCCAAGCCTTGCTGCACCGTGGGAACTCATGAACAATTAAACCTTGCACGCTCTCCTCCTGTTGTCTGTGTGGCATACCTCCTAAACCAGCCTATTGTACTCTGCAGTCCCACATCACCAGCGGGGTGTCATGATACACTTTTGGAGACAAGGCAAGACTGTGCATTCTTCCTCTATTCCCACACAAATCAATTGTCTTTGGACTCTATATACCACCTAGTGGATTAGATTCCAGGGTAGTCTCCTCCCTCCATCTCCTCTAACATTTTGGCAGCACTATGACACATGCTTGCTCTTCTACTGACTTGCCGATTCTTGTCTGCTCACATTTGCTGCTCACCTTCCTACCGGTGAGGTGATGAGGCAAGAGTGTTTAGCCTGCTCAACCAAACCTATGCTTTTTAGTTTTATGGCATGACACGGAAGCCATATTATGCAAATCTCCTTGGTCATGACATCTCTCAATTTTTACTGTCAGTGTCCCCTTGTCATCTCTGTGCGCGATATTATATGGTTACATATTATTAATTTTATCAGCTGTAGCTGCTGTGTACCCAATACTACTTTTGTTGCATCACAACTCAATCATACATTCAAATAAGGTTCCCTGCAGCACATGACATATCACCATGTTTGTCCGCCATAACCGCTTCTATCTTGCTCAAGGCCTTTAACATTATTTATTTGAATGTATATTGCTTACCCATTATATAAAAAAGATTAAAGACACTGTTGTCTCAATAGACAAATATGTCTGGCATTGCTTTGCTCTAAAAAAAGCAACTTTCGCGGGTGGATGCCACAGGACTATAAAGAGACTGGATGGGCAATGTGGTACAAGTCGCCAGTCCGGAAAATGTAGTTCTGGGCACTGCACAAAGGGATTAAAAAAACCTCTACCCGTCTTTATCCTGAAGACGTAGCTGACATTGAGGATCACTGAGACTTTGGAAAAAATTCCATGCAGTGGTTGGTACTCTCTGTATATGTGCCCAACAATAATATGCCCTTCTTTTTCTCCAGGTTAGCTAGGACCATCACAGAGTTTGTCTAGGAAAGTAGGATCTACTTCCATGGTTACCCACACATGTTGCGCGGTGCTCAGCTGTATGTTTACTAGTGTGACTGGCATCCTGCTAATCAGGACACCAGTCATTCTGCTTCCTTCCCAACCTGTTGTGTTCTGTACCAAGGTATATCCCCGATTGTATACTGGGGTACCCTTATCAGTCCCTAATATATGGTACTTAGGTACCCAGGGCATAGGTACCCCGTAGGTATCCCATGGGCTGAGGCAAGTATTATGCCACCCATGGAAGACCATTTAAAATGGATCTATAGGCCTGCCATTGCATCCAGTTTAAGTTGGTGCTTGCACTACTTACTTAAGATATAGGTTGCCTATATCTAAGGGTCACTGCACTTAAAACCTATGTAACCCCTATTGCTGGCCTTTCCAATTGTGAAGCCAGGGTGCTTGGCACTAACTGAGAGGGTGCCCCTGCATGAGCAGGACATCCCTACAGCCTATGGAGTCCATTCTCACGTGTTATCAGTTAAGCAGCCATATACTATATAGCGGGGCACCGCAAAATTACGAGATGACCATCTTGAAAATGGCTGCAACGAATCCTATCATGTTTGGTATCAAACATGTTGGAATCATACCCCCACACTGTAAACAGTGTGGGAGGTATGATTCCAAGCACTGCCAGAGCCCTTGGTGAGGCTCTCAGTGTTCCCAGTACCAGCCTTCTAGACACAGACAGCACAAAATGGTTGCTGCCGGCCACAGACAAATTTCTGCCTTTAATTCTAGCCACATACTCTTCCCTGCCACCAGTTATATGATGGGACTTCTTGGAGGGAGGCAAGTCTGACTATGCCCCATTTCAGAAACAACTAGATTGGTTTATATGCAAGAAAAGCTCTGGCTTTTTGGTAATGAGGGGTTGATGAAATGTTGCTGCTATGGCGGGAGGAAATCGGAAAGACTCTTGCCCACCTTGATGTAGTAATGGGTTGTGTGGGTTTAAGATATTTTTATATGTTTTACTCTTTCAGCTGATGGTTGTTAGTTTTTCTGCTTTTATGGTCATTTGTCAATATTCAAATAAAGCTTGTAACTCATTCATTCATTCAACTAGACCAGTAGATTAGACCATCTTCCGCATGGCGCTCGCTAATGAAAACCTATACCTTTAGACTAACGGAGGAGAAGAAAATATGCAGGCATAACTTGCAAACTTACAGTATTAAATAGTCAGGATTCTGTGGTTTCTGACCTAAGGGTATGAGCAGCCAGTAAAGCCCAAATAAGTGCCATAGGATGAGGGAATCTGCATTACTTAGAAAGAAATTCTGAGAAGAATAAACATTGTCAGAACTGTCAATAAGGGACATGACTGCTTGTTATGACAGAGCTCCTAGCAGTGCACTCATGCAGCAACTGACCAGTTACAGGTTATAACTAAACTTATCTCTTTACGTCCTAGGTGCAGTATGTCCTGACATGGCTAAAAAGGTAGCACCGTGATCACGGAGGGAAAGCATGCAGACTGTTAGCAATGTAGTTACATCAGAGGGAAACAATATTTGCCATGCAGCGATCTGCAGTGTTGGTGTTGCGCTCCACACCAGCCACAGGCACATGGTCAAAGAGTTTACCAACGGTTTAACTGTCTTTTTAACCCTGGTCATCCCCATGGTCCACATCTTGAGGATAAAGTCTTATCAGATATTCCTTATTTAAATTTAAGACAGATCAGATGTGATTTCTGGAGAGCAGCTTTTCTGTTAACAAGATAATGCAAGCTGTTGATGTGCACTCACAAAGATGCTGGGAAGGATGGGCCCTCTGTAGGGTTTTGTCAGATCGAAAACCAAAGTCTAACAAACGGTGTGTCATCTGTTCAAAAGGATGGGACAAATTGGTGGTCCATGTCCTTAATTTAATAGTGTCATAGACTTGCTGATCCCAAAATCTGGAAAATATCCCCTGGTGCTTGCCAACTATAGACCCTTTTCCATATTAGACACAGTACTAGCTAACTGGCTTGGCCCACTCAGTGTCAAGAGACAATGATGCTTGTGCGCACACGTGGATAAATCAGAATTCAATGAGTTAAAACAGCTATTTTATAAATGTTGTGTGCACCCACGCTGCGTGTCTGGTCTCAAGACGCCAATCATATCCAATGCAAGAGTGTGAGGGAAACATCTTCTCACTAGCGGGAGCACAACTGATGGCAACAAAGGTAGTTTCTTTCTTCCAATTCAAATCCAAAGTTCAACATCCAATCACTCTGCTGATCAAATGGTACAAAACTCTTGAATCATTTCATGAATTATTTTATTCACAATTTCCATTCTTCATAACGGTGAAGCATAATCACACAGTTCCGTACATTCTCAATCTTTTAGAATCCGCAACGCAATGCATTTCGGGTCTAAGTAACGACCCTTCATCGGGGGTCCTGAAACATGTTACTGTTCTCAGTGGCACCCATATTCATCCTACAGGGGTGAGCTATGTACCCTGTCAGGCCTCGGTAGGTATTGCATGCACAACTATATCTCTGATTGCTGGCGGGGGATGATCAGGATGACAGGGTAGCGCAACCCTTTGACACATAAGAGTCATATGCACCAAACACAGAAGCAAGATCTGGTGGGTCTACACATACCGCTGGCAAGCAATATTAGTTTCTTTTCAGACTCAATTCCAATTAAATCGTGACCCCGCATTGATACCCACTTTCCCCATATCCCCACTCCTGCTCATAGCGACCATTAACCTTGTTGCAGTCAAAATATGCAAAGCATCCAGTATTACAGTTATAGAGAACTTTTCAGGCAACCACAACGTTTCGGTGTATGCTGATATCATTCTCTTAAAACTATGGGAGACTGCAATCTTGAACCTGGCTTAGATGTCTCTAATTGATGACTGCTCGGTCTTCTCAGGATATCATATTAATTGATCTAACAGTGAGGCACTGTCAATGTTCAGATTAATCAACTAATCAATATTGGGTGTCAACCCTTTTCCAATGGATCCACCCTAATCTGAGATATGTTGGAGTTCTGCTAACCCAGACAGGAAGAATATGATGCATGAACATGTCTTGCCTCTGCTTCAGAAAACAGCACTGGACTTTCCATGTTGATTGAGTCAGTCGTTGTTGTTAGGCAAAGTTTAGGTAAAAAGATAAAGATGGCTTCTCAGCTCAACTATTTATTTACTATGCTATCCCTCTGTGTCCCTAATGCCACTCTCTCAGAAATAAACCCATTAATAAGGAAATTCCCTTTAGGCAAGGCAGAGGCTTGAATCCTGTAAACGTAATGCAACAACTCTGCCTGGAAGTATGAGATCACCTCTCATGAAATCCTACTACACAGTGCATTGGCTAATATATATTGGCCAGCTATTACCCACTAATCTGGCTACGCCCCTTTGGGTGCTGATTGACGAGTAACTATTGTATTAAATGGGAAACATAAACCTGGACTACAGCAAAACACCTATGTGCATAGATGCTCAAAACCTGCCTATCCATGTTACTCCTCTGGTCTGAAGCAAAGCACCACAAACTCTTTAGTATTGGTAGCTATGTTTGCAAGGATGCCCCTACACAGGGAATGCAGAATTTAGAATCAGTGGACCGTAGCTGGTCTGGAGACAATGGTTGGATAGGCATGGTATATCTTTTTATGAGCGTACTTTCTGTCCCCTGACTGTGGAGTCTGCCAGTCGTAAACGTTCTATTAACTCTGTGTTTCTGAATACCAAAACAACCCAAAACGTACACAATAGTGTAAGTTTACCTCCTTTGTGAACCAGACCCTTTATGTTTCTCCAGACCCTGCCCTCTTAACATATAATGCCTTCCAGTATGGAGGATATAGGATTCCTACTCCTTGTACCCCTCATTGTCTTATGTGACATATCCTGTAAATTGATGTATAGTATCCTATCCTTGTATGTGCAGAAATCTACACCCCGACTACAAAGTTTCAAATACCAAAACAGAGCACAGCAGTTGAGGGTTGTCTGTCCTAAAAAGACTTTATTACTACCCAAAATAACTACTTTAAGCAACCACAGAATAACGACTGATTGAGAAAAACAACAATACGGTTTGCATGTGTAAAATGTAAATCTGTGATCTGTAAGGTACAAAATGTACCTTGCAGCAGGCACATTAATCCTCTGTGCTACATTATGAGTCAAAACAATGACCTACCAAAATGCAGATCCATCCAGCAAATGCATTAACCAATAGAGTTATCTTACCATCTTTATTATTATCCCCTGAAATTTGCATTGCGCAGGAAATATATCTGCAGCAAATGTCTTAACTGTAAAATAGTTTAAAATGCAGCCTCCTTGTCATCAATTAAGTATGCCAGAACAGATGTACTGTAATAATGTCTGTTATTGTTACCGATTTCTTTGTGGCAGAGTTTATAAACATTCTATGTATCAGCTGAATTTCAGACTCTGCTTTCATTACTCTACCTAGGGGACCCCACCCCTTCCCACCGCCACACCTTGGCCCCCACTTTATGGATTCCTAGAGTAAATGTTTTCTATTACCGGTGCTAGGGATGATAGATGTAGTAATCTAACTCCAAATCTACTAATGTTGGTAGTCATCACTGTGTACTCAAGAGATGTGTGTAGGTTGATATTGCAACACATCTGTCAGTCACTTTAAACATCATATATTTATAAATATCCTCCTGTTATCAATATAAGCAAACATGAAATATTTTGTCCAATGAAAAAGTGACACCTTGATACCTTGAAATTATTAGATAGTGGATGCCCAGGGTGATTTGGAAACAATATGTATACCGGATTTTCCGTCCAAAGTCACATGACCAGATGAAGGTCAGAGTGCGCTTTTTCATATTGGATCAAACTATCAGTGTAGTGACTGCAGCACTGTGAGGTACTGCCTCTGTGTGGGAGGGTATGCATGGACACAACTTTAATGGCAGATACTTGCAGCTATTGTGTGCTAACAGGTTATAACTCTACTGTCAGTGATACCCATTCCATGAGGAGACATGTTCAGAATAACATGGACATCCAGTTCTGCAGTGAACAGACACCGGAAAGTGTTGTAGATTAGACAGTATTTCACTGACATTAGAGGTGAGCACTGACTTGAAACTCTATATACTAAAGGGGGAGGTGTTGACCTAACGGCTAGGGCAGTCGACCTAGAATGTGGGGAACCGGGTTTGAGTCTCAGCAATGACGCTGTACATCCTGTGATTCTGAGCAAATCACTTTAACTCCCCGTGGGGCATATTAACAAGAAACAGGGAAAATTAACGCTATTTTTTTGAACGTCCGCTATCGCTGGATACTATCGCCTGGTGATCGCGTTATTAACAACGCTAACCACCTAGGAGATAAAAAATCCAGCGATAGCGGCATTTTTGGAGGTTATCGCTGGTAATGCAGCGATAAAACTACAAGGAAAGGGATATCCTTGTTGATAGCTTATGGTGGACTTAGCCATGTAATCCACCTCCCATTGGATAACATGGCTAAGTCTGAAAATTAGCAGACGTAAAAAAGCTGCGTTAACCGTGGTTAGCGCTGCTTTTTTTTTCTCTAATAGGGTTAGCGTGAAGCTTGATATTCGGAGAAATTATTTTGCTCTAGAACACCCACTTTGCATCTCATTACGATGCAAAGGGAAGTGTAGTGAAAAAGGGTTCTAACATGCATTTTGCATGTTTACACCCTGTTGTTGATAGGGCGATATTTTTATCTCCGCTTCTTTTGCTTTTAAAGCCAAAAAAGCGAGATAAAGCCCTTGTTAATATTCCCCTAAGTGTTCTAGTATAATGCAAACGGCGCTATGTAAAGCGCTCTATCGTGGCATTATGAGGTAGGTGTATTTGCACAGGAGAGCTTGCATGAGTTGGATGCTGGCCGTGTTATGAGTGGTGGTTTGTTGTTATACAGGCTGACTCATTCTGTTCTGGAGCTGCTGCCTAATAATCCACAACATAGAGATCACTAATAACAGTTTTATCTGCCAGGGGTCTCCTGCAGCGCCAACCGGTGAGAGCCACTTCAGGAGCGAAGTAATTGTCGCGACACGTTTAGCGACGGACAGATGAGGACACAGCCGGAAGCAGGAAGGAGTTGGAGCAGTTTACTGCTCAATTAGCGTCTTGCTGCATACTGTGTGGGCATTGTTGCTTAATTTGTGGAGGGAAAAAGTTTTAAATGGGTCCCCCATGTGCAAAAGTCGTCGCACTCGAGGTGGAACCAGTGAGCTGGCAGGCATCACGTTCGTGGCAGAACTGTTGAATGAGCATCGCATGAGCACGTGCTCGCAGCTGCTCTCTGGAGTCTATAGTTACCAGTTAGAGGGCAATTTGTTAAGCATACTTGTTATCTTTGAGGGAGTATGGGATACTTGGCGGAGTCTGACTCTTGTCCAGCCACTAAAGCCAAATGTTTAAAGTGCAAGAAAATTACGAATTTTTCTAGGATGTGCTGCAGTGGAATTACAAATATTAATGTGGTACAACAATTCTTCTGATGAGGGAGAACTGAAGATGTCGGTAGTGAATAACAGCAGCCAACATTGGTGATCGTTGGGAGGGACACTGTCCTCTGAAATGTGATTTATGGGTCAATGGCAAGGAAATGTGTATGCGGGACAATTCGTGTTCACCTTACACCCTTATAGATCAAACCACCTGGAGAGGGATATCTGTCTCTGAGTTTTTCCTGTAGATGTTGATCCAGAAGGTAACTGCAGTGTTTAATTGCTGTTATTAGGGTATTTCATGAGTACGTTGGAGTTTAAAGGACAGTCTGCTTCTGTGAAAGTGTATGAGGCTGAGAGAGGGAGAGCGCTGCTGGGGTAGAAGCAGCAGAAGGCCCTCCCTTGGCGTAATTTAACAACCCAACTACCCAGGCTAGTACTCATCAGAGTTCTGGAGCAACAAGTATCCAAGATTATTTACAATCCGTGTGGAGTGCCAAAAAAAGCTTGAGCATCATATCATCCTCAAAAGAAGATACCTTACCATGGTACATAAGATGAGAAACGTGCCTTTGACATCGAAAAGTCAGTTGAAGAAAGAGTAAGATCAGTAGTGTACAGCTGGACATATTGAACCTATATTGACATCTGAGTGGCTCACTCCAGTTGTATTGGCAACCAAGTCCAACAGGAAGCTAAAGATGTGCTTGGATCCTAGGAACCTTAATGAATGTATTTGGGTTGACCTCCATCCACTTCCATACATCACTGAGATGCTCTTTAGCATCAGGAAAGCCTAGCATTTCTCATCCTTGGACTTATCTAGCGCATACCATCAGGTGCGATTACACTCTGACTTGTAACAGCTAACATCCTGCATAACACCTGAGAAGGTGTTTCCGTTTGTGCGCATGCCGTGTGGTTGGTGCCATGCGTCAGTGGTGTATCAGAATTTTATGCAGAGTGTCCTGAAGTGTAGGGATACCGTGTTGTTCTTTTAGAACGACATCCTGGTGTGAGTTCCTGACAAGATAAGGTACAATGGGGTGTTAAATGCATTTTTGGACAGACTAGAGAGTGTACAGGAGGTGGACTGCTTTGCGTGCACATTATCTTGCGATGGTATTCAGTCTAAAGTCAAGTTGGTTGAGGCTATTTAAAAAGAGAACCTGCCTACTGACAAAGAACAGATAGACTCTTTTCTGGTTTTAGCTGAATGCTTTTCCAAGTTTGTGGAACATTTCTCAGATCAAGTTCATTTGTTGAGCCTGCTAACAAAGAAGAGAACGTCGTATGATTACGACCAATGAGTGTCAGTTGGCGTTTAAGCCCATCGTCAAAGCCAAGTGGGTATAGCATAGGAGCTCTGCTGTTGCATCAGGAGGGAGGCCAGGAGAGGGCGGCAGTTTTCACATCACATACGTTAAGGAGAGTTGAAGGACGCACTCCACCATAGAGAAGGAAGCTTTGGCTTGCTGGTGGGGTGTGCAGCATTTGAACTCTATGTCTGGGGAATTGAGTTTGAAATGCACACTGACCACAAGCCATTATTAGAACTATTCTCCACCAGTGGTGTCACAAGGCCAACTCCCAGAATTGGCAAATGGCTATGCCACCTGCAGGAATATAACTCTAAAATCAAATATGTTCCTGGCACTAAAAACGTAAATGCGGACTGTTTGTCACATTTGCAGATTCATGGTTTGCCTATTCATGATGAGCATGAACCAGCAGATGAGGATTGGGTGGTAGCCAGTATGCTAGAGTTAAGTAGAGGTCCCATTTCTGTGCAAGAAGGGATTATATAACATTGTCAACTGACAGAATTCAACAGCTGGATGTTTCCAATCAGTCTCAGGCCAATTGTGTGAACAAGGTACATTGGCCGGAGTTATGTGACTACTAGAAGGTTTGGGCTGAGTTAGCGGTAGTGGATGGTGTTGTCAGGAGATGTGGAAGGATGGTGGTTCCAGGTGCGATGCATTCCAGGGTGATTGAGTTGATGCATGGGGGGCATGGTGGCATGTCTCTCATGGAAAGGAGAGCACGAGTGGACTATTGGTTGCCAGGAATGGAAGGAAAGATAGAGATGTGTGAGGAGCTGTTTTCTGTACGCATGCAGGTAAGTACCATACCACGGTTGCAACTCCAATTACATTCACATAATTTCCATCCAGAGCATGCCAAAGGGTGGGAATAGACTAATGTGGCCCTTTCCAGTGCAGAGGTATGGATGGTCAGTATGCTCTGGTGCTAGTGGATTACTATTCCAAGTGGCCGGCTTTCATGAAGGAAATAGCATTGGACATGGTAATGTTCCATGATGTAGTATTTAGGAGATAAGGATGTCCATAGTGGCTAGAGTCGGACAATGGTCCACAGTTTTTGGCAGAGGAATTCCAAGAATTTCAAAAGAGACAGTGTGTTAATTATTTGAGAAAGGCGGTATACCATCACTATAAAAATGGTCTTGTGGAGCGCTTTAATCAGGTACTGATGGAATGTGTGCTTTTAACTGTGGAGTTTGGATTAGACTGCAAAAATGAAAATAAATATATGATATGGTGTGAGAAGTTGGCCTGATATGTAGTGTTTCCAATTCTGAAACCACTGGGTATCAGTCCAAACAAACCCCAAAGATGTCTGGTTGTAAGTCAACCTTGTTAGACAAGCTATCCTAGTGGTAGCATGGACTAAGCAGCCTTAAAGGCTTAACTTAAGAGGTCGTGTTAAGCGAGCTGTTTTACCACATACAATCCTGTAATCAAATGAAAGGACACCACACAAGTATATATTATAAAAATATATGTATTTATTTCTAAATTACTCCCCAGTACTCTTTATGAGGAAAGGGGCACAAGCGTTAAATCAAAAGCACAGTAAAACATATAAAGTTGCACAATTTTGGATAAGGGCCGGTGGCCACTTAAACCATATACTAAAAAAGTGGTATAAGGAACACTAATCGAACAGTGGTTAGGCCTAGGGCCTAGAGATTCGCTGGGAGCAGTCAGGACTAGCAATGCTGAAGTCGGGAGTAGCCCACAGGAGACGGGTGCAGCACGGAAAGTGCGGCTCGCACCAATGCAATGTCAATGGTGCGTAAAAGTTAATTAAAGTGAGTTAAAAGATACTTCCGCTGAACCTAGAGGAACAAAACTTTAGACACAGACCCTAGAGGTGTGTACCAGTGTGGGAACACCGGCGTTGCAATGTTACCTCACCCACAGGCCGTGGGTGCACAGGGTCGAAGTGGCGTCGGGTTTTGACACTTAGGCTCTTGGTGCTTGAAGCTGTTGCAGCTGCAGGCGATGTGAAGCAGAAGTGTCCGGTGCGATCCAAGGGTGGATCGAAGTAGAAAAGTACCTGAAAGCAGAGGGGACAGAGTCTGGGTCACTCAGCAGTGACCAGGGTGGAACCAGGACGGAACCAGTCAATGTCGGGCGCAATCAGGTGGTTGTTGATAGGCTTCTCTCCGCAGTCACGTGGGCTCTGGGGCATCTGCGACATCCAGGAGCAGGTCACAATCTGTCCCATGTAGGTTCTCACTGTCAGCACCGTCGGCTTCAAGATTGCAGCAAACAGCACTTGGCAAAAGCAATCCACATGGAACCGGGGGATTGCTTATCACTCGAACCAGGAGGGTCAGAGTGGGGGCTCCTTTTCACAGGAGCTGGTGCAGATCTGGAGCAACCAGAAAAGCAAGTCGTATTTCAGTTTTCGTTGGCACAGGGGCCACAAGCCAGCTGGCAAGTGACCGGGCCAACGCGTCAAGCCGCCACAAGCAGAAGGGCCCCACGCAGCACTCGTCGAGTGTGAAGGGGGTAGCTTTGGTGCAAGTGTAGCTCGGGTTGGGGGCTTCTCAAACCCCGGTGCACAGCTTTGAGGATCACTCGTGGGCTGCACGGTCAGCGTCTCATGGCCTTTTCAAGATGGCGTGCCCCACGCTTCCGGTCGCCTCCACTGGTCTCAGCTCTGCAGGGACTGTGGATCGGGCAGGGAGAAGGCAGGCAAGCTTGATCTCGTCGATCTCTGTCGCTCGAGTTCCGGCGGGAACTGCAACAAAGCAAGGGTCGAGGGCTGGATGGTGCCTGTTTGCACAGGGTGGTCACTCCTTGACCACAAGGGAGATTCTTCAGTCTTCTGCATTGAGTAGAAAGTCGAAGGGTCCAGAATTCGTTTCTTATGTTTCTTCAGGATGATCTGAGTTGCATTGGCACTGCTCCCACTCTTATTCGAATCTGGTGGGCTGGACATCCTGCTAGGTCCCCTCCTATGGGTGGGACCCAGGAAGGGGGTGGTTACACCCCTTTCCTTTGATCCAGGCCGCGCTGGGACAGGGGCTGGGAGGCCCCAGAACCGGTTTGGCCGGATTATGAAAGGGGCAGCCTTGTGCTCCCCAGGCAGTGTCTGGTTTCTTTGAAACCTCCCTACTACAATCCATTATCTCCTGTCTGGGGTGGTTTGACACCGCCCTGCGACAGGAAACTCTTTGTCCAGGCCACCATATGCTGAGTTTCGGTCAGCAGCAGGAGGCCATACCCGTGTCTGTGGCAGAGGCATCCATTTTGTGGATCTGAGGCTCATTTTAAATCAACCGCGTTTCAGTAAAGTAACATGTCTTATCCCTCTAGAAGGGTGGAAGGCTACCCCCGTCACCAGAACTGGCGAGGGGGTAGTATTCCAATTCGTATGACACCTTACACGACGTGTTTTGATAAAGCCAAACCAAAGTTGCTCTATAACCGCGAGGATTATAAGGCGCTTAAGAGTATATGGTATGGTATTATCCCGGATCAGCTTAGGGAGTTGTTCCCGACAGCTGCAGACAGGCTCAGCTCATGCCAGAGCTCCATCTCACATAAAACCACGCACTCTGCCTCCAGGATTGATGAGGCCTTCCATAGGAGTGGCTTACAGGCTATATATGTGTCCAGATATAGGTTTAGATATAGGTATACTATATCTAAGCAAGGGGTGATTACACCCACTTGCCCCAGCTGGGTGATCAGCCAGTTGTGTCAATTTAAGAACCAGCCAGGGGTGGCAAAAGCTATGCTTCAGCCCCTGGTAGGCCTTGGTGGCACCTATGCCCTGAGCACCTATAGTGCATGGTACAGGGGCTGACAAGGAGTCCATTTCCAATTGTGGTATGTACCTATAGCACATGTATTATAAATTTAGAGAGAGAACAGCAAACTGGGGGTCTGATTAGCAGGCCCACACCTCAGTAAGTCGAAAACCAGTGAAGCAAAAAGCAAAAATTGGGGTGACCATAGGATAGCAGACCCTACTCTCCTACACAACCCCCCCCCCCCCCAAACGCAGGGACATTAAACTTAACCTTGACCAGATAAGTCTTCATGTTCTAAGTGGAAGTACCTGGAGAGACCATCTGCATTACCATGGTCAGTCCCTGGGCGGTGCTCCACTGTAAAGTTCATCCCCTGTAGGGAAATGGACCACCTGAGCAGTTTGGGATTTTCACCCTTCATCTGATTTAGCCACAAGAGGGGCTTATGGTCTGTCTGAATTAGGAAGTGAGTACCAAACAAGTATGGCCTCAATTTCTTCAGGGCCCAAACCACAGCAAAGGCCTCCCTCTCAATAGCTGACCAACGTTTCTCCCTGGGGGTCAGCCTTCTGCTAATAAAAGCAATGGGCTGGTCTTGACCATCTTGATTAAGTTGTGAAAGCACAGCTCCCACCCCCAACTCAGAAGCATCTGTCTGTACAATGAACTGTTTGGAGTAGTCAGGACTCTTCAGGATAGGTTATTATTATTATTATTATTATTATTATTATTATTTATTTTTATAAAGCGCAATAGTCACCCGGAGGTATCCCAGCGCTGAGGAACCCTAAATTCACCAAGTCAGCGGAGCAAGAGACTGAGAAGGAAGAAGGAAGAATGGGGGAACAGAAGCAGAAAAGGGGGGAGGGGGTGTACAGGTTAGGGAAAAAGATGAGTTTTTAACAGTTTCCTGAAGCGCAGGTATTGAGGTTCAAGACGTAGGTTGCGGGGAAGTGAATTCCAAAGGCGGGAGGCTTGTACCGAGAAACGTCTTCCTCCTGCTCGGGTTTTCCTGAATCTAGGGATGCAGAGCACATGGCCTTCTTCAGGTCATCAAATGCCTTTTAACAGCTAACTGTCCACTGAACCTTTTTGGGCATCTTCTTGGATGTCAAGTCATTCAATGGTGTCACAATGGACCCATAGTTCTTTACAAATTTTCTGTAATACCCAGTCAGGCCCAAGAAGGCTCTGACTTGTGTCTGGGTAGTTGGAGGAGCCCAGTCCTGTATGGTCTGGATCTTGCTCTCCAGTGGTTGAACTTGACCCCCACCTACTAGGTGGCCCAAGTACACAACCTTGCTCTGCCCTATCTGGCACTTAGTAGCCTTGATAGTCAGGCCTGCCTTTTGCAGGGCCTCCAGAACCTTCTTCAGGTGGATCAGGTGATCCTCCCAGGTGGAGCTAAAGACAGCAATATCATCTAGATATGCTGCACAAAAGTCATCCAACCCAGCAAGGACTTGATTCACCAACCTTTGGAAGGTGGCAGGTGCATTCTTCAAACCAAAGGGCATTACCACAAACTGATAATGTCCACTAGGGGTAGAGAATGCTGTTTTGGCTTTTGACTCTTCAGCTAGTCTGATTTGCCAGTAGCCAGCTGTCAAATCAAATGTGCTCAGAAACTTGGCAGAAGCCAATTTATCAATGAGCTCATCTGCTCTTGGAATGGGATGAGCATCTGTCCTAGTGACAGCATTGAGACCTCTGTAGTCCACACAAAACCTCATTTCTCTCTTCCCATCTTTGGTATGAGGTTTTGGCACAAGGACCACTGGGCTAGCCCATGGGCTCTCTGATGGCTCAATCACTCCAAGCTCCAACATCTTTTGCACCTCAGCCTTTATACAATCCCTGACATGGTCAGGTTGCCTGTAGATCTTATTCTTCACAGGCAGACTGTCACCAGTGTCCACCTCATGGGTGCACCAGTTAGTCTGGCTGGGTGTGAGTGAAAACATATGTCTGTGGGCCTGCAACACCTGTCTGCAGTCCACCTGTTGCTGCTCAGTGAGGCTGCCTGCCAAGGCTACTCCATCAACTGAACCATCATCAGGGTTCTGGGAAAGCAGGTCTGGGAGAGGGTCACTCTCTTCCTCCTGTTCCCCATCTGTGGCCATGAGGAGACTCATGTCCTCCCTGTCAACAAATGCTTTCAAACGGTTTACATGGAGCACCCTGTGGGGGCTCCTAGGGGTGCCAAAGTCAACCACATAGGTGACTTCTCCCTTTTTCTCAATGATAGGGTAGGGTCCAGTCCATTTGTCCTGGAGAGCTGCTGGCCCCACTGGGTCCAACACCCACACCTTCTGCCCTGGCTGGAACTCAACCAGAACAGCCTTTTGGTCATGCCAAGCTTTCTGTAATTCTTGACTGGCCTCAAGGTTTTTGGATGCTCTCTCCATGTATTCAGCCATCCTGGAGCGGAGACCAAGTACATAGTCCACAATGTCTAGTTTAGGCTTTTTGAGAGGTAACTCCCATCCTTCCTTCACCAAACTCAATGGACCTCTCACAGGGTGGCCAAACAAAAGTTCAAAAGGGCTGTAGCCAACCCCCTTCTGTGGGACCTCTCTGTAAGCAAAGAGCAAGCAGGGTAAAAGGATGTCCCATTTCCGCCTAAGCTTCTCTGGTAAACCTTTTATCATTCCCTTTAGGGTCTTGATGAACCTTTCAACAAGCCCATTGCACTGTGGATGGTAGGGTGTGGTAAACTTATAGTTCACTCCACACTCTTTCGACATTGCTTTTAAGTATCCAGACATAAAGTTGGTACCTCTGTCTGAAAGAACCTCCTTTGGAAAGCCCACTCTTGAGAAAACTGCAATGAGGGCTTTTGCCACCACAGGGGCTGTGGTGGTCCTCAGGGGAATTGCCTCTGGGTACCTGGTGGCATGATCCACTACCACCAGTATAAATCTGTGCCCAGATGCTGCTTGAGGATCCATGGGACCCACAATGTCTATTCCAACTCTTTCAAAGGGTACCCCCACCACAGGTAGTGGTATCAGGGGGGCCTTTGTTGTGCCACCTGACTTACCACTGGCTTGGCAAGTGACACAGAGGCGACAAAACTCCTTGACATTCTCTGACATGTGAGGCCAGTGAAAGTGTGGAACAAGCTTGTCCTAAGTCTTATTCTGGCCTAAGTGTCCTGCAAGGGGAATATCATGGGCCAAGGTAAGAAGGAAGCCCCTAAACTTCAAAGGTATAACCAACCTCCTGGTTGTGCCAGGCTTGGGGTCTCTAGCCTCTGAATAAAGGAGTCCTTCATCCCAATACACTCTATGGGTACCTTGAGCATTCCCTGCAGCCTCAGCAGCAGCTTGCTGTCTGAGGGGTTCAAGGGAAGGGCAATCTAATTGGGCCTGCCCCAGGTCTGCCCTTGAGGGTCCCCCTGTCCCCAGAAACTCAACCTGATCAGGTTCAAGCTCCTCTGAGACAGTCTCCTCTTGGACTGCAGAATCAGTTTCCTGTGAAACTTGATCCTCAACCTGGGGCAAGTGGGAAGGCACAGCCTTAACCCTCTTGCTCCTTCTCTTGGGTTGTGGTTGGTCTATTGTTTCAAGATCCACCACTGGTTCAGGAAGGCACTTCTTAGCCTGAGACGTTGTCACTGCAAGGACATGAGCTGAAATCCCTAGCATTTCTGCATGAGTCCTGTACTCCACTTCTGACCAAACTGAGCTTTCAAGATCATTGCCTAACAGACAGTCTACTGGGAGGTCTGCACTCACAACAACTTTCTTTAGGCCATCTACCCCTCCCCAGGAGAAGTTCACAACAGCCACACTATGTGAAGTAGTGGAGTTGCTTGCATTGGTCACTAGGTAACTTTCACCTAGTACAATCTGACCAGGGTCCACAAAGTCAGGTGTCACCATAGTGACACTGGCACAAGTGTCCCTGTAGGCCTGAGCCAGTTTCTCATTGATTAAGGGAGTCTGCCTATATTTGCCCAGGTTACTGGGGTTTACTGCAGTGGTCAAAGATAAGTCCACCTCATATAGGAGAACTGCCTGTGTGGGGATTCTGACTAGGCCAGATTCCACCTCAGTACCCAGGGTCAACCCTACTAAACCCTTTGGCTGTGTACCACCACTGTTAACTGTACTAGGGGGTGCAGGTGCTTTAGGAGCTGCAGTGGTGGGGACTGGATTTTTCTTAGTGCATTCACTGCCCCAGTGTGAAACTGATTTGCAGGTATTACACCAAGGTTTCTTTGGGTCATCATTCTTCTTTTTCTTGTTTCCATTTTGGGAACCCCCCTCCTTATTGCTAGTTTGGGGGCCTGAAGACTTCTGGTCCTTTTCTTTATCTTTCTGATTCCCACCCTTCTGGTCTGTTTTCTTCTGGTCACCTTGGTTCTGGTTTTTCTGCTTAATCCTTGTTCTGACCCATTTGTCTGCCCTCTTTCCCAATTCTTGGGGAGAGGTCAAATCAGAGTCAACAAGGTATTGATGCAACAGCTGGTTCTGACAGTTATTAAGGATCTGCTCTCTCATCATAAGATTGTACAATCCTGTATAGTCTGAAACTTTACTTCCCTGTAGCCAACCCTCCAGAGCCTTAGTGGCACAATCTACAAAATCAGTCCAGTCCTGAGTCTGTGCTTTTTGGGTGTCTCTGAACAACAACCTGTATTGCTCAGTGGTTAGGCCAAACCCTTCAATAAGAGCACTCTTCAGAACAGAGTAGTTTTTGGCATCCTCAGGTCTAACAGTGAGGAGCCTGTCCCTCCCTTTCTCAGAAAAGGAGTACCATAAAATTGCTGCCCACTGATCCTCAGGGACCTGCTGTACCATGCAGGCCCTCCCAAGAGCAGTCATCCATTTGTGGATATCATGCCCTTCCTTGTAGGGGGGTACCATTTTTGTCAGGTTTCTATTGTCATAGGCCCTGTCTTTTTCTTTAGGAACTTTGCTGCCACCATTGGCATCTAAGCCACTTAATTTCTGCTCCCTTGCCAAGGTAAGTTTAGCTTGAGCCAAGGTAAGCTTAGCTTGAGCCAGAGCTACCTCCTCCCTCTCTATCTGGAGTTGGACAGCCCTCATTCTGGCCCTATGCCCTTTCCTCTGGGAGGGAGTCATCCCTCTCTGAGATTCTCTTGAGGCACTAGAAAGATGAGAATCCCCTGATTGAGATCTCACCCTCCTGTTACCTGGGAGAATTTGGTTATGAGATCTGGAGTGGTGCTGGCCCTCTCCATTCTCATGTAGGTCTAGGTTGGCCTGGTTAAGCCTGGCAACCTGTACCTGGTTTCCCCTCTGATCCTGATCTTCAGGCTCTTCTAAATCTGAGCCTTCCTCTTCCTCTTCCTCCTCCTCTTCTTCATCTTCTGGAAGATTCTCATTCTCAGGGGAGTGTATCCCTTCACCTGATTCTAAGGGAGCCTGACTCACCTTATCTAAGTCATCCTTTTCTAGGAGAGCTACCAGGGAAGGAATGGTAGGGCCTCTGCCCTTTTTTAGCCCCCTGGCTGTGCACAAGGCACTCAGGTCTTTGTGGCTAAGGTTGTCATATCTGGATGTTGTCCCTATAGGATCAACTATTACAGGAGCAGAGCCTGAGGCTCTACCTGTATCAGACATGACTGCTAGTGAGGTGTAAGTGATGCACTTACCTACACTGAGTGTTTTCCTACTGTATCTTGCTAGTGAGTTGTAGTCAGGGTGTGCTAATCCCTTTAATCTACAACTACTAAGTTCAGTAGAACTTAATGTGCTAAGCTTTTGATTTATATGTACCTAAGGTACTTGATGTGATCTTTCAATTTGATGTAAAGATTGCAATGGTAAAACAAACAGCAAGCTCAAATCCGCACCGCTGCACACCAGTGTGAGAAGTTGGCCTGATATGTAGTGTTTCCAATTCTGGAACCACTTGGTATCAGTCCAAACAAACCCCAAAGATGTCTGGTTGTAAGTCAACCTTGTTAGACAAGCTATCCTAGTGGTAGCATGGACTAAGCAGCCTTAAAGGCTTAACTTAAGAGGTCGTGTTAAGCGAGCTGTTTTACCACATACAATCCTGTAATCAAATGAAAGGACACCACACAAGTATATATTATAAAAATATATGTATTTATTTCTAAATTACTCCCCAGTACTCTTTATGAGGAAAGGGGCACAAGCGTTAAATCAAAAGCACAGTAAAACATATAAAGTTGCACAATTTTGGATAAGGGCCGGTGGCCACTTAAACCATATACTAAAAAAGTGGTATAAGGAACACTAATCGAACAGTGGTTAGGCCTAGGGCCTAGAGATTCGCTGGGAGCAGTCAGGACTAGCAATGCTGAAGTCGGGAGTAGCCCACAGGAGACGGGTGCAGCACGGAAAGTGCGGCTCGCACCAATGCAATGTCAATGGTGCGTAAAAGTTAATTAAAGTGAGTTAAAAGATACTTCCGCTGAACCTAGAGGAACAAAACTTTAGACACAGACCCTAGAGGTGTGTACCAGTGTGGGAACACCGGCGTTGCAATGTTACCTCACCCACAGGCCGTGGGTGCACAGGGTCGAAGTGGCATCGGGTTTTGACACGCAGGCTCTTGGTGCTTGAAGCTGTTGCAGCTGCAGGCGATGTGAAGCAGAAGTGTCCGGTGCGATCCAAGGGTGGATCGAAGTAGAAAAGTACCTGAAAGCAGAGGGGACAGAGTCTGGGTCACTCAGCAGTGACCAGGGTGGAACCAGGACGGAACCAGGCAATGTCGGGCGCAATCAGGTGGTTGTCGATAGGCTTCTCTCCGCTGTCACGTGGGCTCTGGGGCATCTGCGACGTCCAGGAGCGGGTCACGATCTGTCCCACGTAGGCTCTCGCCGTCAGCACCGTCGGCTTCAAGATTGCAGCAAACAGCACTTGGCAAAAGCAATCCACGCGGAACCGGGAGATTGCTTATCACTCAAACCAGGAGGGTCAGAGTGGGGGCTCCTTTTCACAGGAGCTGGTGCAGATCTGGAGCAACCAGAACAGCAAGTCGTATTTCAGTTTTCGTCGGCACAGGGGCCACAAGCCAGCTGGCAAGTGACCGGGCCAACGCGTCGAGCCGCCACAAGCAGAAGGGCCCCACGCAGCACTCGTCAAGTGTGGAGGGGGTAGCTTTGGTGCAAGTGTAGCTCGGGGTGGGGGCTTCTCAAACCCCGGTGCACAGCTTTGAGGATCACTCGTGGGCTGCACGGTCAGCGTCTCGTGGCCTTTTCAAGATGGCGTGCCCCACGCTTCCGGTCGCCTCCACTGGTCTCAGCTCTGCAGGGACTGTGGATCGGGCAGGGAGAAGGCAGGCAAGCTTGATCTCGTCGATCTCTGTCGCTCGAGTTCCGGCAGGAACTGCAACAAAGCAAGGGTCGAGGGCTGGATGGTGCCTGTTTGCACAGGGTGGTCACTCCTTGACCACAAGGGAGATTCTTCAGTCTTCTGCGTTGAGTAGAAAGTCGAAGGGTCCAGAATTCGTTTCTTATGTTTCTTCAGGATGATCTGAGTTGCATTGGCACTGCTCCCACTCTTATTCGAATCTGGTGGGCTGGACATCCTGCTAGGTCCCCTCCTATAGGTGGGACCCAGGAAGGGGGTGGTTACACCCCTTTCCTTTGATCCAGGCTGCGCTGGGACAGGGGCTGGGAGGCCCCAGAACCGGTTTGGCCGGATTATGCAAGGGGCAGCCTTGTGCTCCCCAGGCAGTGTCTGGTTTCTTTGAAACCTCCCTACTACAATCCACTATCTCCTGTCTGGGGTGGTTTGACACCGCCCTGCGACAGGAAACTCTTTGTCCAGGCCACCATATGCTGAGTTTCGGTCAGCAGCAGGAGGCCAGACCCGTGTCTGTGGCAGAGGCATCCATTTTGTGGATCTGAGGCTCATTTTAAATCAACCGCGTTTCAGTAAAGTAACATGTCTTATCCCTCTAGAAGGGTGGAATGCTACCCCCGTCGCCAGAACTGGCGAGGGGGTAGTATTCCAATTCGTATGACACCTTACACGACATGTTTTGATAAAGCCAAACCAAAGTTGCTATATAACCGCGAGGATTATAAGGCGCTTAAGAGTATATGGTATGGCATTATCCCGGATCAGCTTAGGGAGTTGTTCCCGACAGCTGCAGATAGGCTCAGCTCATGCCAGAGCTCCATCTCACATAAAACCACGCACTCTGCCTCCAGGATTGATGAGGCCTTCCATAGGAGTGGCTTACAGGCTATATATGTGTCCAGATATAGGTTTAGATATAGGTATACTATATCTAAGCAAGGGGTGATTACACCCACTTGCCCCAGCTGGGTGATCAGCCAGTTGTGTCAATTTAAGAACCAGCCAGGGGTGGCAAAAGCTATGCTTCAGCCCCTGGTAGGCCTTGGTGGCACCTATGCCCTGAGCACCTATAGTGCATGGTACAGGGGCTGACAAGGAGTCCATTTCCAATTGTGGTATGTACCTATAGCACATGTATTATAAATTTAGAGAGAGAACAGCAGGCTGGGGGTCTGATTAGCAGGCCCACAGCCTCAGTAAGTCGAAAACTAGTGAAGCAAAAAGCAAAAATTGGGCTGACCATAGGATAGCAGACCCTACTCTCCTACATATGGCCTATTGGAACACTCCGCATTCAGGTAAAGGGAAAACACTGTTTTGTCTGTCGAATGGAAGTGTTGCGTGTACAAAGGTAACACCTGCTTTGATAAAGAGAGTGTACCCGTCATGTATGGATAATATCAAATTTAAGGAGAGAGTGGTTAAATACTAGAGCAAGTATCCGAACAGACACAACGATAGGCTGAAGAAAGATCTTCATTGCTATGAGGGGGAGCTTTGGAGAGAACTAGTGCTGAGGGGAGGTCTATTGCGTTGTCATATCCCAAGAAAAAAGAGAATATTGTTGTTCGGAAGACGGAAAAAAATGGAATGCCAGAAAGGTCATGAAGTGTAATGATGTTGAACTTTCACACACTGGTACAAGAACTGGTAGTGGAAAAGGTAGTGGAAAAGGTGTAACTGACAGGTACCAGTAAGGTATGGACAGAGTGGGAATGTGAGAAATAAACAGGCTTGCCAAGTTGGATGATTGATTAAATATGGAATTCATTCTATGAAACTATGTTGTACATTATCCTGTGAGGCAATCTTGTAAATTTACATCATATGTTTTTTTTAGTTACACTCAGTTATGTGTCGCACATTTGCTAGCGATGTATAGTATTTGTATACAGACAAGTAACGTTTTAGATTTGACTGTTTTTTATGTATCATATTTTTACCATTGTTTTTCAGTTTTTTGTGTAGAAAGAGGGATGTGTTATGTATATTGGTATGTTATTTTTCCTTGATTAGCTGTCAAATTGTGTTCTGGAGCTGCCAAGCTAGCCATGGCTGATGTAGGGTGTTGCCTACCTGTCCCAGGATGCTTGTTTCTATTTAAGGGAAGACCTGGTGTGTCAGTTCGGGGTGGACTGTTCTCATTTTTTTTTTAAATATATTTTTATTGCAGAATTATAAACCACAGGATACAATTAATCAGCCAGTTCACTCGTGATATCCCCCCGTCCAATAAGAAATCCCAGTCGTACACAGCCATTCAGCCCGCATCCCGGAGGCCGGGCGGCATATTACTTTGTTCAATAGGAAAACATCACGGTGCACGTCCCATAGGGACCATGGTTGAAATGTCGTTTTGCGTATCTGCTTTTACCCCCCCAACCACAACATCACTCCCGTCAGCCATCCCAGTGATAATCAGTGGTACCGCCCTTGTCGGGACCTGCCCTAGGCGCTATGGGTTGTCACACCTGGCCGCTCTACCCAGCCATTCCACACTCCACACAGTGCCCACCGTCCTAGTAGATCCAAGGTGCCCTAACGAGCAACCATCTAATGGCTTCCGGCCCACCCCAAACTCCTGTCAACCAGCCCCCCCAAAGCCCCCCCTCCCCTGGCAACTGCTAAGGTGTGTGCCTCGTCCTGTCGAATTGGATGGATCCACTACAGTGCGTGGTACCATACTTCTGTGTTCGCCCCGCGGTGTCCACCGGCTTAGTTCTCACCATCCTCATCCTCTACCAAAGAATCACGCAAAGCCTGTACCACTACCTCCCATGCACGCGCCGCATCCAATGCCTTCTCATTCCCCAACTTTACAGCTTGCTTCATCCGGAGCACACTCTCGCAGTCAGACCACCGCAGCAGCTCATTCTTCCATCTACGCAGTGAGGGTCCCCCCCTGGACTTCCAATGCCACGATATTTCCCTCTGCGCCAATATCAGACCCAGGTCTATGAATTTGCTTGTCACCTTGGTGTGTTTAGTATGCGGGAACCAGAGCAGCAGGCACGCCGCCATGTCGAATTCCACCTCCCTGTCAGTCACTTCATTCAGGAGTTCCCCTACCTCCGCCCAATAGGTCCCCAGGTGTGAGCACCCCCAAAACAAATGGTCCATGTCCGCTCCCAGAGACGAACACCGTGGGCATCGGGCATCCGGCACCTGAAAGTACCGCTGTAATTTCTCAGGAGTTAAATAAGCCCTATGAAGCACATAGAAATGTACCTGCTGAAAGCGCGCATTTCTAGTGCCCTTCCACGTGCGCCGCAGGATGTGGCCCCATGCCGTATCCGGTATGGGTCGGCCTACGCTCACCTCCCATTTAGCCTTGAGCCCTTGGAGTGGTTCCAGTCCCTCATTCAGCATCCTATTATGGAGGCACGTCACAGCTTTGAACGTACCAGCCGCCATCACCACATATTGGCACGCCATAGTCGTCGTGGGTTCCATGAGCCCCCCTTTCCAGTGCTTCTGTATGGCAGCCACCACTGCCGCGTGTAGGAGGAATCCCCCATCAGGCAGCCCGAACTGGTCCCGGAGCACTTCGAACGGCGCCAAAGCCGCGTCTACGTACAAGTCGCCCACTACCTGCAGTCCCGCCTCTTCCCAATCCAGCAACGGGGACCAATCTCCCCCGTGCGGCAAAGCCGTCAGCATCCCGATCGGGATCTCCGGTGCATAAGGCCGCGATGCCCTCGCTCTCCGAAGGCTCCTCTGCCAGCACAGCCGGAGCGTCCGCTCTTCCATGGTGAGGGCCCGTAACTCGAGCCTCTGTTGCATGATGATGTAGAACAGCACGTGGCGTTGTATCCCCCGATCCCGGTCCTCCTCTGGACCCCGAAACACCCTAGCTACGTTCTGTGTAAGGACCTGCAACTGCGCCGCAAGATAATACAGCTCGAGGTCGGGCACAGCCATGCCCCCTTCTAGCTTGGGGCGAAGTAGCGTGCTCAGGGCCACTCTACGGCGGCCATGCCCCCATAGGAAGCCAATTATCATTGACCGCAGTTCTCTAAACACCCCCTGGGGAATCCAGACAGGCAGCGTTCGGAAATAATAGAGGAAGCGGGGGAGCGCCACCATTTTCAACAGTGCAATCCTGCCCAAAACCGTCAGCGGGAGGGTCGACCAGAAAGACAAGCTGCCCCGCAGTGCCCGGACACAGCGACCAATGTTGCCCTCCAATAGGTCCGCAGTCGCGTGGTAGATGCGAACACCCAAATAGGTGATGCAAGAGGGCTCCCATACCACACCCAAATCGCTGCCAGGGACTGGCGATCCCGCTCGCAGCGGGAACACACAAGTCTTCGTCCAATTGACCTTAAGGCCCGACAGCCGGCCGAACTCAGACAACAAATCCATCGCTCCGACCAACGCCCCCGAGGTGTCAGCCAGGTACAGGAGCAAGTCATCCACATATAGCGATATATAATGCCACTGCCCGCCGCTGACTATCCCCGCGTACCGGTCACCTGACCTCGCATGGACCGCCAAGGGTTCCATCGCCAGAGCAAACAATAGGGGGGAGAGAGAACATCCCTGTCGTGTGCCCCTGCCCACCGGGTATGCCGCAGACACCAGGCCGCCCAAACGCACTCTCGCCGTTGCCGAGGTATATAAGACCCTCGTCCACCTTCGGAACCCCTCGCCCATGCCAAACCTTTCTAACACTCCATCCAGGAAAGACCATTCCAAACTATCAAAGGCCTTCTCGATGTCCACAGACAGGACCGCCGGAGCTCCCTCCCCGTCCAAGATGGCGTCCATTATTCCCACCAGGCGGCGGATATTCAGCTCCGTGCTCCTCGTGGGTATAAACCCGGCCTGGTCCTTGTGTACCAGGCCCGTCATATGTGGGGCCAGCCTGGTGGCTAGGATTCGGCTCAGGATCTTATAATCTACCGTCAGCATGGATAGCGGGCGATAAGACCTCACATCCGCGGCATCCCGGCCAGGCTTTAGGAGCGGTACAATCAAGGCCTCCCGCATGGACCCAGGCAATGCCCCCATCTCGAAAGCTTCCGTATATACCACCAGCAGCCTGGGAGCCAAGCTGTCCACATATTGTTGATAAAATTCAATCGGCAGTCCGTCCACCCCGGGCGTCTTGTTGCGGGCCATATGTTTGATGGCCACCCGTATTTCCGTGAGCGTGATCGGGCCACCCAGCTCCTTCGCGTCTTCCTCGTCCAGGACCGGAAGCTGCCTCTCCCCCAGGTATTCCGCGATGTCCTGAACCCCCACTCCCAGCTGACTCTGGTATAATTCCTCATAATACCCCCTAAAACGTTCCAATACCGCAGCCTGGGAGTACACCATTTCTCCCTGCGCATTATTAATGATGAGGATCGGGCAGCCCCTAAGTTCCGGGTTAGCTAGTCTGGCCAAGAGGGTACCCACCTTGTCCCTTTCTGCATGTGCCCTGATGATATACTGCCTGTAGTCATAGCACCTTAAACGTTCCGTCTCGGTGGCAACCACTTCCTTCGCTTCCAACAACTGGGCCTGTAAATCTGGCCTAGCCGGCCTGCGGCGCTCCAAGTCCCTCAAAGTTTCTTCCGCTTTCATTAGGTCGTTCAACACAGTCGTGCGAGCATTCGAGAACCTACCCAAACACACCCCTCTCACCACCACTTTCATTGCATCCCATTCAGTGGACCTACTCGTAGCCGTACCCTCATTCACTCCAAAATAACTATCAATGCCTTGCCGAACCGCGTCGCTGAACACAGAATCCTCAAGCGTCTCCGGCCGAAGCCGCCATGTTGGTATCACTGAGCGCTCTCTCTGCCACTGAATGTGCACCAATAGGGAGTTATGATCGGAGATAGTCCTAGCCAGGTACTCCGCATGGGAAATCAATAGGGCTAGGGATCCACCGCAGAGCACCGAATCAATCCTGACATGCAGATCATGGAGAGCAGAATAAAAGGAATAATCCCTGGCTCCCCTGTGCCGCTCCCTCCAGACATCCAGCAACCCCCATCGTTCCTGCCAGTCCTTCCTGTGCGCGGCCAGCCTGCGCACCGGGGAGTCCACTAGGGGGGGATGGGACCTATCCAGAGCTACACCCGTGATCGAATTGAAGTCCCCCCCTAACACTATCGGACCCGCCAGGAAAGAGGCCAAGGACCCAGAGAGACTATCTAAGTATCGAGCTTGGTCAGTGTTCGGTGCATAGACACAGCAGAAAACCACATCCCGTCCATATAACCTCCCCTCCACCGCCACAAACCGGCCATCCGGATCCACTACTTGATTCAGCACTTGAAAGGGAATACCCGCCCTCACCCAGATCAACACCCCCCTGGCATACGCTGAGTAAGTGGTGCCAAACACCTGGCCCCGCCATCTTTTCTGCAAGGCAGCGGACTCTTTTTTGGTGAGATGAGTCTCCTGGAGCATAGCAATCTGAACCCCCCTGCGTACTAGATATGCATGTACTTTGTGACGTTTCACCATAGTCCGCAGCCCCCGGACATTCCACGTCAGGCATTTCAAATTAGGTAATGTCCCCATTCCAACTTCGTACAGTCCGATTCAAATAACGAAGGATCATAGCCCCCCCAATGCAGTTGCCCCCCCCGAACATTCCCAAAACTGAAACACTTCCCAAACCCCACTCCCCAGGACAGAGCACACGAACCCAATGGCCGCCCCCATCCAAACCTTGAACCAACTTCTCACACTCTTACCCTGTGGTCTCCACCACAGTCGGCCTTAAGGGCCCAAGGGGGGTGAGTCACCGCCGACACCAGCTAGCGGAGCCCGCGCCCCGCGCCTTCATCCCCTCCGAAGCACACAGCTCCCCCTCCCGGCAACCCGCCCTCCATCAACAGGATACCACCCTACCATGAAGTCTCGATCTAGTCCCAATTCTGTCTCAGCCGCAGAAAATACCATCCGATGTCTGTGGGGTCACTATCGGCCCCTTCGAATTTCCGCCTCTGAAAGTTCCTCTCCCGTCCTGCTGCCTTCCCCTCCCGAGTCCGTTTCTGCCCGTTCACTGTTCTGTTGCGACCCTGTAATGGCCGCCGTCACTGCGAGCGCATCCCTCTTCTCCGCCTCCATTTGCGCCTCCCGTTTCTCCCGCTGGCGCCTGTTACGGGATCTGATGCGTTGTGACTGCCTCACCCGGGGCTGCTTGGGTTGGTCTCGCCTACTTTTATGTGATCTGTCCGTCCCCGCTCTATATGACTCCAGCCATTGCCAAACTTCATCCGGAGTCTGAAAAAAGTGCGTAGAGCCATCCATTATGATCCGCAGCTTAGCCGGGTAGAGCAAGGAGTACTGGATGCCTTCCTCCCTGAGCTCCTTCTTCACCGCGAGGAACGATGCCCTGTTCTTCTGGACCACTTGAGTGTAATCCGGGAAGATCGTAACCTTACTGTTCTCCACCTCATACGGGCCCGACATCCTGGCCCGCTGGATGAGGAGATCCCGGTCCTTGTAGTGGAGGAGCCGCACCACCATCGGTCGGGGGGGCGGCCAAGCCCCGGCGGGCAAGCAGGCACCCGGTGAGCTCGCTCCAGGGTGAAAAAAGGAGTAAGCCCCTCCGGCGCTACCACAGTGCGGAACCAGTTCTCCATATAGGCCACCGCATCCTCCCCCTCAATCCGTTCCGGCAGGCCTACGACCCGCACGTTGTTCCGTCTATTGCGGCCTTCGGCATCCTCCGCCCTCCGCTCCAGTGAGTCCAGTCGGGCCAAAATGTCCGTGATCCTGTGCTCCGCGGTCACCACCGATGGCTTCAGGTCCAGCAACAGTTGGTCATGGTCCTTGACCCTGTCCGCCAGCTTCGCGTGATCCGCGCGTAGCAGCCCCAGGCCCGTGGCCACTTGAGCAATGTCATGGTGATCGCATCAAGTATGGCATCCAAACGCCGGTTCAGCCGCTGTTCTTGATCAAGCTCCGGGGAGGGACTCTCGCTCAGTCGAGTTGATGTCGCCGAGTCCCCCTCGCGACTCCCGGGCATCGGCCCTCCGATCGCCGCCATGCCAGGGTGCTGCGTCACAAGTCCAGTCGCCCGTTTTGCGTTGACGCCCGTGTTTCTGTGCCAGTCTCCGGGCACCGGGCAGTGCAATGTCCCCACCGACGCTCTCAGGAGCAATGGCCAGGTAGACGGGCTCCGTTCCGTCACCCCCCTCCGAAGCCTGAGGGGGGAAGGATGAGTCTTAGGGCGGTGGCCAACGAAGGTCCCCAAGCTCCTGGGTGAATCAGGTCAGCGTCCCCTGGTCTCAGGACACAGCACCGCCGATCCTAGTGCCTCGGGCAGCCGAGTGCAGGTTCTCTTGCCACTCGGCTACAACTTGGCTCAGGGCTGAAGTTCGGGGCCGTCCGACCTCCTCGCCGCCATTTTCTTCGCACCCTCGGCAACACCTCGGCCGCCTCTTCTCTTGATCTTCTCGGGGCCAGCAGTCCCCCAGCGACTCTCCGATTATGCCCAGCTGTCCCCTTACACTTCAGAGGGCAGGAACGTCGTCTTCGGGTCGCCTAGGGTCCCGAAAACAGGAGAATTAGTGGGATTCCACGCGGAGCTGCGAGCTCACGCCGCCATCCCGATCGGCGTCCAAGCCACGCCCTGGGTGGACTGTTCTCATGAGGCATAGGGTCAAGACTGATTTGCATATAGCTGGTCTGAACTGAGGTGGCGATGCGATCCATTTAATGATGATGGATTCAACCCAGATCTGTGACTCGGGACGAGTGTCTGAAAAGTCTCAGCGCTCCATCCATTATCTCCTTGTGTTTGCTGTGTTAGATTCTAGAACACAGGGAGAGTCATATTGAATCTATTTCTCAGTGGTTGGTGGACCTGAGTCTTGTCTTAATAAACATTGCCTCATTAATCACATAATGTATGTGATTACTTTTTAAAATACAGTACTGTATGACAAAGTGGGAAGAAGAAATGCCCTATTAGTAACCATTACGGAGGTACCAAGTACTCACTAGCTAGTACGGATGGTGTCATAGGAGAAATCAGGAATGCCATGACAGTGATGGGGAACTGAGCACGCAGTGCAAACATACAACAGAACTCAAATATAGGCATAAGAACTCAATTGAACCTTATGTAAGATGGATGCCGGCTGCAAAAAGACACAAACAAAAGGCCTTTGCAGTCATCACAACCAGACACAAACCAAATGCCTCTGGCAGACTACTCAATCACAGTAAACACTGCTTCAGGGGTCTCAGGGAGCCATAGTGTCCAGGCCATTTGTAATAAGAAGCTTATGGAATATCTGCAAGCATCAGGCAAAGTGATATTGATGGGACTGCAAACCATCTTATGACCTCAAACCTTACCATCAGTTACCACCTAAAGCCAGAGTATCAGGATCTTACAATGGAAAGAGACATTCATCTAACATGGCAAGGAGGACACTAAGCCATTGTGGCTGCCTGTTGCCTGGTCTACATCTGTGTATGCCCGTGATTCTCAATACAACCACCAGCACCTTTGTTCCTGGCAATTGAACCCAAATCTGAAGCAGCGGCGTAACGATAATTGAGGGGGCCCCCCTGCCAGTTACATGGAGGGGCCCCCTCAGGACTCTATTAGGAGCTCTCAGACCAAAGTGAATTGCTGAGGGGGGCCCCTTGAGCTTGATGGCCCCCCCACTGCAGGGGATGCGGGGGCCTGTGTTACGCCCCTGATCTAAAGGTTGACTAACCCATAGGCGGCCGGGATATACCACCTTCCACTGTCCCAAATAGAGAAACCAAAAGTACCTCCAAGCTAGAAAGCACCACAAGTAAGGTGTCAAGACGTGCAAAAAGAGACTACAAAACAACCAAAAAACACCCAAAAGATGACACAAATCAGAAGAAGCTGGGGAGCTTCCACTCATGCATCTATAATGTCAACTCCAAAGCCATCCATGAATCAGGCTGGGCCAGTAAACACAAAGTCATTTTCAAATTTCACTAAGATGTCTTAGCAAAGTAAACCACTTGGAGAAGGGAATCCTATAAGAACCATAATATCCCCGTTGGCTACATCACCAGAAGCAGGTTCAAGGGTAGCTGAGTCATTTCTGAATAAAATAAATGCTCTACTGGGGCAGAAGATGGCTATCGGGAGGCTCTGCATATCCACCATGAGGAACCTGTAAAGGGGGGACCATAAACATCATCAGAAACCCAAATGAATGCCTGGCTCGTGATCCACCAAAAGGGAAATTACAAGAAGGAAAGACGTACTCATGGATTGAGAGAAAAAATGTATCAGATCTTGCTCACAAAAATAGTCTATGGAAGATCGCATTTTAGCCTTTGTATAAATCAAAAGGCAGGCATGATATACTCATTCGGGCAAATCTATTGAGGCTCTTGAAACACATACTGCCTTTGACAGAAAAGCAAGTGATGATATGGTTAGTGTAAAGTTCGCACCCACATAGCACAACAACAGCCAGGAAAACTCAATAGTGACATGGAAGAGTCCTCGCATGTCAGTGGCAATCCTTCGGGAAAAAGAAAGCCAACGAAAATTGGTACATAGAAATAGACGAGTTAAAGAAAGAAAACTGTCCTCAGATGTTACTCCAACCAATAAACATCACATAAAACACAAAGAAAGCCATGAAAACTCACAGAGTGTATTGAGAAGAACCACAAAACTGCAATCTTGTCAGAATTATAATAATTTAAGTATATCAGTAAGAAGACAGGAAGGGATGATCAAAAATAGATTACTAATAAATTTAGTACTTCAGAAACTGAGTAGTAGGAAGCAACATCACAGGATAAGTAGTACAACAATGAATGTACCTCATCACTACTCACATCAGAGCAGCCCCAAAGAACTGCCCAATCCTAAACAAACAAGGGCCTCTAGAAGGGAGTGCAGCCCTCTAACAAAGCTAATCAATTAGGTATCACAATTGTGTCCTGGAATGTTGCTGGCATATCGAGAGCACTCAAACATGTATCCTCAAGGGAGAAAATGCAGGAAGGCGGCAACGTATGCCTACAGGAAACCTGGACCTTGAAATCCACACACCTGGAAGGTTTTGCCGGGTTTCATAAAGCAGCAACCAGACATCAATGTTGCAGCAGAACATCTGGAGTGATTTCAACTTACAAAAAGCTAGCAAAAAACCTACAACAGGGAAAACAAGGAAAATAAACACAGACTCAGAAATGTAGCAAAGATTCATAGTTGGAGTGAAAGAGGCAGAGGAAGGAAGATCTTCACTGCTAATAATACATGTTTATCTTAATGTCCAGCGTCAGGCAAAATTGGAGACAACAAGATCGAAGAGCACCATGATAGAGGAAATCCTATGTACACACGACTCATTCGCTCAAGTGATCATGGGCGGCTTCCATCTCCATTATCTCGGAATGAAGGACATTGAAACAATGCATCTGAAAAGCTCAGAATTTCTTTTCACTGATTTCCTACAAAACTCCAATTTCACGTCTGCAATAAACAAAAATCTAAATCCAAATGCAGAAGAAATGCACGTTTATAACAACTGCACAACAATTGATTACATCTTCCTGTGCAACTATCTCAGTCAAAAAATAGCTACTTTCGCAATGGCAACTCGCGAAACAAGTGACCATGCAGTTCTTCGATTGGAACTAAGCATTTATAGCAAATAACGGAAACAGGTCATGACTCTAGCACACTCTAGAGGTATAGAGGAATATTCATTAAAAAGGAGGATAAAATGGAATGAGCAGAAGGCTGCCTTACTAACCTCATGGAAACACAAACAGGAATGTATAAGCAACCCTCCTAGCATCGAATACACTATTAAACAAGCATTTGCAGAGCAATAGGACTCGCATTTGCTAGAAGTTAAGCTATCAGTATTGTAAATAACAATGTCTTTTATTTATCTTTTAAAAGCCAAAACACAAATAAAAGGGATTGTCATTTACAATGTCAATAGCTCAAACTCGCGTAAATAAATCAATGCAAAAATTCCATTCAGTGATTTTGTCCAAAGAAAATCGAAAAAGGCATTCTTTTTATGTCAGTGGGCAATGGTAGGGGCCGCTGTGGCCCCTTCACTTTACAGCAGCAGAGCAAAATGAGAAAAAAAACGGGCCTCTAGCACCAGCCCAATCTCACCTTGGCATTACCTAATGGCTACAATGCCCAGGGAAGGTGGCCCCCCACAACTGGACCTTGCTGCTTGATACAGTGCTTCTAGGCCCCAGGAGGTGGGCTCTCTCCCCATGGTCTTGAAACAGTGACAAGGAAATTCCCCAAACAAGGCAGTTCTACAGACAAAGGTTAAGGTGACAAAACCCAGTTAATCTGGCTGCTCCGTCCTCCTCTCACCCACCTTCTCTTACCTATGTCTAACTGGTACTGGAAGCAAAGGAGCATACTGTCGCCTGGATATTAGTGGAGAAGTGTGGCTCAATGGTTAGAGCGGCAGACCCTGATGCAGAGGTCTGGCCCGGGACCAGGGTTAAATTTCCGACGCACCAGGGTCTTGGGCTCATTATCTGCGGACTCGATAATTCTCGCCTCGGCGCCTACTCTAATCATGGGTCCCACGCTGCCCCTTTTGGCAATAGCTTGCTTAATCTCCACAACGGCCCCTACAACACTGGGATGCCTGGCTTCACCTTAGGGGTGCCCAGGAGGGGCATCTCACAGGGAGAGCCAGGATGGGTTCCACAGCGTTATAAAGCGCCGGGACACCCCAGTGATGTCAAGTCAAGTCAAGTCAGAGAATTTATATAGCGCACTACATACCCAGAGGGTCTCAAGGCGCTTAGATAGGGGAGGAGGATTATTTGTCAAATATCCACGTTTTAAGTTGCTTTCTGAATGCTAGGTGGTTCTGGGTAAGGCGAAGGTAAGCGGGGAGTGAGTTCCATGTTTTAGCAGCCAGGTATGAGAAGGATCTGCCTCCCATGGTGGTCTTGTTGATGCGAGGTACCGTGGCGAGGGCTTGGCTGGAAGAGCGTTGTTGGCGGGAGGGGTGTAGAAGGACAATCGTGAGTTGAGGCATTCTGGTCCGATGTCGTAGAGTGATTTGTGTGCGTGGGTTAGCAGTCGGAAAGTGATCCTCTTCTCGACGGGTAGCCAATGGAGGTCTTTAAGGTGACCAGAGATGTGTTCGTTGCGAGGGATGTCTAATATGATCCTGGCTGAGGCGTTTTGGATTCGTTGGAGTTTCTTCTGGAGTTTAGCGGTAGTGCCTGCGTAGAGGGTGTTTCCGTAGTCCAGTCGGCTCGTGACCAGAGCATGGGTGACTGTTTTCCTTGTTTCGGTGGGGATCCAGCGAAATGTTTTTCTGAGCATGCGAAGAATGTTGAAGCAGGAAGAGGATACGGCGCTGACTTGTCTGTTCATTGAGAGTGAAGAATCCAGGATGACGCCTAGGTTCCGTGCGTGGTCTGTCGGGATGGGAGCTTTTCCGAGGGCTTCCGGCCACCAGGAGTCGTCCCATGCAGAGGGGGATGTACCTAAGATGAGGACTTCTGTTTTGTCTGAGTTCAGTTTCAGACGGCTTTGTTTCATCCATTCGGCAACTTCTTTCATTCCTTCGTGTAGGTTAGTTTTGGCGGTGTTGGGGTCTTTGGTGAGTGATAGGATCAGTTGGGTGTCATCCGCGTAGGAGATGATGTTGAGGTTGTGTTGGCGTGCGATGGCTGCGAGGGGGCTCATGTATACGTTGAAGAGGGTGGGACTGAGTGAGGATCCTTGTGGTACGCCACAGATGACTTCAGTGGCCTCGGACTTGAATGGTGGAAGGCGGACTCTCTGTGCTCTTCCGGTGAGGAAGGAGGTGATCCATTCAAGTGCTTTTCCTTGTATTCCGATATTTCTGAGGCGCTGTAGAAGGGTGCTGTGGCAGACTGTGTTGAATGCTGCAGAGAGGTCGAGGAGGATGAGGGCGACTGTATCTCCATTGTCCAGTAGAGTTCGGATGTCGTCTGTTGCTGCGATGAGGGCGGTCTCAGTGCTGTGTTTTGCTTGGAAGCCGGATTGTGAGGAGTCGAGGGATTTGTTGGCTTCGAGGAAGGCGGCGAGCTGGCTGTTGACAGCTTTCTCGATGACTTTGGCCGGGAATGGAAGGAGCGAGATGGGTCGGTAATTTTTGAGTTCGGTGGGGTCCGCTGTGGGTTTTTTCAGAAGGGCGGTGAGTTCAGCGTGTTTCCAGTCTTCCGGGAAGGTGGCGGAGTTGAAGGAGCAGTTGATGACGTCTCGGAGGTGCGGTGCTATGACGGAGTCTGCTTTGTTGAAGATGTGGTGAGGACATGGGTCTGTGGGGGATCCTGAGTGGATGGAATTCATCAGGCGGATTGTGTCCTCAGTGGAGATTGGGTTCCAGTCGTTAAGGGTGTTCACGGGGGGAGAATGTTCAGCAAATGGTAGGGTGGGTTGGTTTCCGGGTTGGTTGTCGAAGCTGTTGTGGATGTCTGCAATCTTGTTGTGGAAGAATGAGGCTAGGGAGTCGAAGAGGGCTTGAGAGGGGGTGATTGTCACGGCAGCGGCAGACAAAGAACCCAAACAAGAATAACAGTTGGAATGCCACTAACCTGAGGTATCTAGCCAGCAGGGACCACAGCTTGAAGGTAATCTTCCCTATACCCTATAGCGCTGACCCTCCCCGCGTGATACACACACAAGGGACAGGTAGCCCTTTGGGCAGGGGGAAGGAGGGTTTGATCGGGGAGGTAGTGTAGACACCCTTCGTGGTCTGGTCAGAGGATTGGGATGTCTTCAATACGGAAGTAACTCTAGAAACACAATAACACTCTATTAGGATAAGGATATGCGGGAGGAGGTATGTCTCATAAACACTGAATACAGTGTATACGTACTGAAAGCCTTCTCTTGGGGAAGCGGGAATTCGGAGATAAACTCGGTAACAATTGAGAAGGGTTCTAGAGGCTGTTACCTCACAGCCTGGATCCGCAATAGTTATGGCCACAATAGTCTCGCCCAAAGCAGTTATCAACACTGCTAGCGGCAAAGCTCCCTTCACAGTTTGTACAACGTGTGGCCAAGTCAATATAATGCGTACTACAAAGTACTAAATAATATGGCAGCACGGCCGTGCTCTAAACTAGCGGTCCTACCTCGGACTCGAGGAAGCATAAAACGGGAATCAGCGGCTCCTCCAGCGGGAAAGAAAGCGTCCGCCCAACAGCGTCTCGCGGCTCCTCCAGCGGGAAAGAAAGCGTCCGCCCAACAAGGTCTCGCGGCTCCTCCAGCGGGAAAGAAAGCGTCTGCCCAACAACGTCTCGCGGCTCCTCAGGAACAAATACAAAATGCAGCTCTGGTCCAACGCGGTGATTACCAGGAAGGATTGACAAGCACCGGGAAAATGGGAAGGGAGTGATTTATAGCCGCCTAGTGGTCGTGTTCCGTTTTGTCATGCCCCTAAGCTTTCTGGGAGATGTAGTGCTGCAGCCTACTCTTCCTTTATAGCTATGGTTAATCGCTACAGAACCCCCTCTCGAGGAACGCCGACCCGGCGGTCGACCAGGCTTTCCAGGATGCTGTCTATGAAACTGCACCACTAGGTCAGGGCAGTGGAGATTCTGCACAGGTTCCCATGTCCTTTCTTCTGCCCCAAAACCCTTCCAACTAACCAGGTATTGCACTCTACCTCGGTGGAGCCTGGAATCCAACAACTCCTCTACCTCATATTCCTCCAACCCGTCCACCAACACAGGGGAAGGATGCAGGGGTAACCTAGTGTCCACAGGGCAAGGAAGAAGGAGGGACACATGAAAAACAGGATGGATCCGCCAGGTACGGGGAATAGACAGTTTCATCGCCACAGGGTTGATGACTTCCTCGACACTATAAGGACCAATATACCTCGGTTTCAGTTTGTTAATACCCCGAAGGTGAATGTTTTTTGAAGAAAGCCATACCTTGTCCCCCACTTTATAGCACGGTTCAGGAGAGCGTTTCTTGTCGGCGTTGCGTTTCTGCGATGCTTGAGCGTCTGCCAAGTGGTGTTTCGCATCTATTCGAACCGCCTGGAGATGAGCGTGATGTTCCTGAATGCTGGGAAGGTTGGATGACAATGGCCAGTCAAAGGGGAGGATGTTCGGGTGATACCCAAGAAGACAAAAGAAAGGGGAACAACCCAATGTGGAGTGTTCGGTGTTGTTATACGTGAATTCCGCCAACCATAAGAGGGTGACCCAATCCGTTGAATTCTGCAGGGTGAAGCACCGCAGATATTGTTCTATGGTCTGGTTGAGCCTCTCCGTTTTGCCATCCGTCTGTGGGTGATAGCTCGTAGAGAGCCTGACGTCGATAGCTAACGACTCACACAAGGCTCTCCAAAAGCGGGATGTGAACTGAGTACCCCTGTCTGTGATGAAGACCCTCGGAATGCCATGGGCTCTGATAAGATGCTGCAATATCACCATGGCCAGTTCAGCGGATGTGGGTAGGCCCTCCAAAGGCACAAAATGACCCATTTTGGTCAAATGATCTATAAGCACCAGTATAGTAGTCTTTGCTTGACATAAGGGCATCTCCACTATGAAGTCCATAGAGACGGTATGCCACGGTGCAGGGGGTATAGGAATCTGACGTAACAGCCCCGTAGGTCGGGTGTGTTTGGCTTTGCTCTGGGTGCACACAGAACAGTTTCTTACGTATTTCTTGACGTTGTTCCTTAAATTAGGCCACCAAAACGATCGTTCGATGGTGGCTATTGTTTTGTACACCCCCCAATGTCCTCCTAACACCGAATCATGTGCCCAGGAGAGCACCTGCATTTGCAACCCAGGGTCAGGCACGTACAAGGCGTGTCGATAGTACAGGAGATCATCCGTTTGCGACCGCCAATGGGGTTCTTCCTGCAGCCAAGACTGTGCATCAACCTCCGTTAAAGCCACTCGGATGTCCTCGATAAAATCACTGGAGGTGAGTAAGGCTATGGTGCTTTCTGGAAAGGATTTGGCAGGCAGGATAGACGTGGGTTCCTCCGGAACTATCGACGTGGTGTTTTGGGTGTCTTGATTCCGGGATAGGGCATCAGCCTTTCCATTCTGAGGGCCTGGACGGTACTTAATAACAAAATCATAGTCTGAGAAGAAAAGAGTGCATCTCAATTGTCGTGGTGTGAGAGCTTTGGCTGTTTTTAAGAACAACAAGTTCCGATGGTCTGTGAAGATTTCTATGGTATGACGTGCTCCTAGCAGGTAGTGTCTCCATTCCTCACACCCTCGTTTTATGGCCAACAGCTCCTTGTCGGTGATAGAGTAATTGATTTCACAGGGACTGAGTTTTTTAGAGTAAAACGCCACTGGATGGATTTGTCCTGTGGTAGGGTGGCGTTGCGAAAGCACCCCGCCTAATGCGAACTGAGAGGCATCGGTTTCCAGAATAAACAGAAGTTGAGTATCCGGATGTCTCAGAATTGGGGCTTGCGTGAATTTCTCTTTCAGTATCCGAAAGGGCCTTTCAGCCTCCTCTCCCCATTCAAACGTAACGTTTTTCCTTAACAGAGAGGATATGGGGTGAATGATCTTGGAGAAGTCCTTGATGAAGCGTCGGTAATAGTTAGCGAAACCGAGAAAACTCTGTACAGATTTGACGTCTTGAGGTGTTTTCCAATTCGTGATGGCCTCAACCTTCCCACTTTCCATCTGGAACCCATTGGCGTTTATCACATACCCCAGAAAGGAGACTTCAGTGGCGTGAAATAGGCACTTCTCTAATTTGGCAAACAGATTGTGTTGCTGAAGACGACGGAGGACTGCCTTGACATGCTGTTCATGCTCGGGAAGAGTACTGGAATAAACAAGGATGTCATCAATGTATACCATACATATGGAATCTAAAAGGCCCCTGAGCACTTCATCCATGAAAAATTGGAATGCCGCAGGGGCATTGCATAGTCCAAACGGCATTACGTTGTACTCAAATAAGCCGAATTTAGTTCGGAATGCCGTTTTCCACTCGTCGCCTTGCTTCACCCGAACCAGATGATAGGCCCCTCGCAGATCTAACTTAGTGAAGTAGCGAGCTCCCTTTATCTGGTCCATCAGCACAGGTATCAAGGGCAGGGGGTATCTGTTCTTGACCGTGATGTTGTTCAATGCCCTGTAGTCGATGCACGGTCTTAGTTCTGCACAGTCCTTCTTCGGGATGAAAAACAGGGGAGAAGAAGCAGGCGATGTAGAATGACTAATGAATCCTGTAGCTAGGTTTTCCTCTATGTAATTCTGTAAATATGCGTTTTCGTGTTCTGTTAAGGCATACACACGACTACAAGGAATAGCCGCTCCTGGGAGGAGTTCAATGCAGCAGTCGTAAACCCTATGCGGGGGTAAACTGGTAGCCTTCTGTTTATCAAACAAGGAACGGAATTCCTCATAGATGTCAGGTAAACTGGAAACACCGCATATGTGTTTGTCTGCACAAGCCACGGCCAGATGACGTATACTAGGACGATCTTCCTCTCCAGTTAGCAAGGGAGAATGGCTATGACAATGTTCCATACAATAGGAGGAGTTTAATTTGATGGTTCGTGCAGACCAACTCACCACTGGATCATGTAGCGTGAGCCAAGGCATGCCTAAGATAAGGCGAAACTGTGGTGCAGCAATTAAGTCAAACTGTATAAGTTCCGTGTGTTTACCGTGCTGCATAAGCAGAGGGAGCGTGTGTTTCGTCACCGGCCCAGAAGACAATACGGACCCATCCACGGCCTTCACGTGTTCAGGTTTTTCTTTGTTCTCCCAGTCTATTCCAAGGGAGGTTGCGAAGTCAATGTCCATGTAATTACCGGTGGCGCCTGAGTCTAAAAGAGCATCCATTTGCGTGACTTGGTCCCCCATGGTCCAAAGGGACACTGGTAAATTCATATGAGCCACAGCGGGCATCATAGTGTTTGCGAGGAGTGAGGAGATCGTAGTTTGTCTCATGTCCATTCCAGTGATCTCAACCTGGTTTGGACGTTCTAGTTTTCCGACGTCTCTCTTGTTCCGCTACTTGTAGATTTTCGGGGAACCGGATTCCTCTCTGGTTGTTGAGCTCTTGCCCTGCACTCTCTGATGAAGTGCCCTCCTTTGCCACAGTACAAACATAATTTCATTTTTCGCCGTCGCTCACGTTCCTCCGTGGACAGGGGACCTCGGATACCCCCAATCTGCATGGGCTCGGAACCATCCGTAGTTTTGGCGCTCTCTTCCGGAGGGTATTTTGGTTTGGGGTACCAACCACGTCCATCACTCCTGCTCCGATCACCTCTTCTCTCCAACAGCCGATGATCTAATTGTACTGTGAGGTCGATGAGTTCCTCACAAGTCGCAGGCATTTGAACTACCTGTGACAAGACGTCCTTCAGCTCGCTTCTTAAACCTTGATAGAACAGAGATGTTCTTTTTTCTGGCGGCCAGTTGGTTTCAGCTATGAGTCGGTTGAAGGACGTGATGTATGACAAAAGATCCTGTGACCCTTGGCGTAGCGTCAGGAGCTCCTTGTCCAGAGACAACATATGGGTTTTTCTGTCAAACAGTTTTCGTAAAGCGGAGCAGAATCCGGAGAACTGGTGCAGAACGGGGTCATTCTTTTCCATTAAAGGAATTGTCCAGCTTGCCGCGTTGCCACCCATGTACGACATCATGAACGCGGTTTTTGACGCGTCGTCCTGGAACACAGATGGTTTACACAAAAAATGAAGTCGACACTGGTTCAGGAATGTCTCAAACTTCTTGGGGTCCCCATAGAACCTCTCAGGGGGAGCCAGAGGGAGACCAGTGCTCTGTATTACGTGCACCGTCGGGGAATGATCTGTGGAGGACGAAGGTATGGCGGTAGGCGAGAAGAACCCACCCCCACTTGCCATAGGAGTAGCAGGCTGGGATAAGACCTGTGATGGAGGGGGAAGTGTGGCTTCTCTTATGTAAGAACCTGCCCCTGGAGACCTTCTTGACATGCCAGCTACTTCTCTCCGCATGGTATTCATCTCTTTCCTGAGTTCTTGGTTTTCCACTCGGGAAGCCTGCACTTCTTGCTGCAGTAAGCTAAACCCTTCAAGCAACGAAGCCAAAGACGCATTCGCATCCATGGTCCAGGCTGGTCTTCTTCCTTGGGCTTGTCAATCTGTCACGGCAGCGGCAGACAAAGAACCCAAACAAGAATAACAGTTGGAATGCCACTAACCTGAGGTATCTAGCCAGCAGGGACCACAGCTTGAAGGTAATCTTCCCTATACCCTATAGCGCTGACCCTCCCCGCGTGATACACACACAAGGGACAGGTAGCCCTTTGGGCAGGGGGAAGGAGGGTTTGATCGGGGAGGTAGTGTAGACACCCTTCGTGGTCTGGTCAGAGGATTGGGATGTCTTCAATACGGAAGTAACTCTAGAAACACAATAACACTCTATTAGGATAAGGATATGCGGGAGGAGGTATGTCTCATAAACACTGAATACAGTGTATACGTACTGAAAGCCTTCTCTTGGGGAAGCGGGAATTCGGAGATAAACTCGGTAACAATTGAGAAGGGTTCTAGAGGCTGTTACCTCACAGCCTGGATCCGCAATAGTTATGGCCACAATTGTCTCGCCCAAAGCAGTTATCAACACTGCTAGCGGCAAAGCTCCCTTCACAGTTTGTACAACGTGTGGCCAAGTCAATATAATGCGTACTACAAAGTACTAAATAATATGGCAGCACGGCCGTGCTCTAAACTAGCGGTCCTACCTCGGACTCGAGGAAGCATAAAACGGGAATCAGCGGCTCCTCCAGCGGGAAAGAAAGCGTCCGCCCAACAGCGTCTCGCGGCTCCTCCAGCGGGAAAGAAAGCGTCCGCCCAACAACGTCTCGCGGCTCCTCCAGCGGGAAAGAAAGCGTCCGCCCAACAACGTCTCGCGGCTCCTCAGGAACAAATACAAAATGCAGCTCTGGTCCAACGCAGTGATTACCAGGAAGGATTGACAAGCACCGGGAAAATGGGAAGGGAGTGATTTATAGCCGCCTAGTGGTCGTGTTCCGTTTTGTCATGCCCCTAAGCTTTCTGGGAGATGTAGTGCTGCAGCCTACTCTTCCTTTATAGCTATGGGTAATCGCTACAGTGATGTCGTTGGAGTTGGCCGAGGGATTGGAGAATTCCTTGACGATGTTGAAAAGTTCCTTGCTGTTGTGGGCGTTGTTGTCAAGTCGATCCTTGAATGCTGTTTTCTTGGCCTTTCGGATTAGTTGGTGGTGAGTGCGGGTGGCGTTTTTGAAGGCGTCCTTGGTGCTAGTGGTTGGGTCTTTTTTCCAGGCCTTTTCAAGGGAGCGGCAGACTTTCTTGGACTTCTTAAGATCATCGTTGAACCATGAGGCTTTTTTGCTGCCAGGTTTGCTTTGACGTTTTTTCAGTGGTGCTAAGGTGTCGGCGGTGTTGGATAACCATAGGGTGAGGTTGGCGGCGGCTTCGTTTGCGTTAGAAGAGTGGGCTGGGTTGTTTAGAAGGAGCGAGGCGGAGATCTGGTCCGTGGTGATTTTGTTCCAGTTTCTTTGCAGAGTTGGTTGGAGGTGGTTGGTGGGTTTTGGCTTGTTGTAGGTGAAGTGAACGCAGCTGTGGTCAGTCCAGAGAGGGTCCGGGGTGTGGCTGAAGGAGACATGATTGCTGGAGGTGAAGATGGGGTCGAGTGTGTGACCTGCGATGTGGGTGGGGGAAGTGACCAGTTGTTTAAGTCCGAGGTTGGCGAGGTTGTCTAAGAGGGTGGCGGTGTTGCGGTCGTTGATCTTTGATGGGCAGCTGTGCGCTTTACAAGTATATTACATTTACATATTGGGTGCCCAGAATGGCAGTTACTTAACAGAGGTGCTTACATTGTGAGCCCACATAATTACTTGGCAAGCTGTTGTGCTGTCCCCCAGTCTGCATGTAACTTCCCCCCATCCCTACACATCCCCAGGAATCTCACCATTCCCTGACCTGCAACGTCAAGACGTAATTTGATCTGGCGGGGAAGGTGGCCCTGCAGGAATTGGTGGGCTAATTATGAAAGTGTGGCCTATCACAGTGACGCGGGCCCCCTGTTTTTTGGCAGAGGGGAGGCCCTGGGCATCTTTCCACACTGCCCATAACTACCGCCAGCCCTAGCACACTGCTCACCCACTGTCCCTCAGGTGGGTTGGTGGTGGGGTAAATGCCAAATTGCATATCCTTCTATCCACCCACAGCGTACAAAGTACTAGTTTAAAAAGAATGGCACACCTGGTTTCTGTGTGTAACATAACCTAGCTAAAGATTTTGCAATTTAAAGCAATTACACTTAATGGCTGGTGTTAATAATAATTAATTGATTAATGATAATAATAAAAGTATATTTTTACAGTACCAATTATTGTATTATTAACACACAAGGCTACTATGTCACTTCCAAATGCTCTGAAATATTTGAGAGAGTCGTTAAACCACAGCAGGCACTGCCACTGTAAATATACGATTCTGTGGCTGACTTTTTTAAGCACAATGATGAATTTTTAACGCTTACAGAATATTCCACCCTCTACTGCCAGATTGCACTTATATAAAATCTTTTGCAAATGGATAAAAAAATTGCAGAAAGTGCAGTGTTTGTGATGCACACTGACACACCCCTGGAAAATCAATCAATTCAGGGAAATTATAAGCATGCTACTCACCCGGGGGGGTCTCAAGGCGCTAATGGGGGTCAGATGCACCGCTTCATGCGAAAAGCTAGGTCTTCAGAGCCTCCTTGAAGGTGTTCATGGAGGGGGCACTCCTGATGTCGGTGGGTAGCTTGTACCAGGTCTTGGCCACGATGTAGGAGAAGGATCTACCCCCTGCTCTGGCTCTGTGGATGAGCAGGGTGTAGGCGAGGAGGATGATGGTGGAACTGAGGTTTTGGTTGGGTACGTAGAAGGTGATTCTATCTTTGAAGTATTGGGGACCGGTGTTGTGTAGGCATTTGTAGGTGTGGGTGAGTATCTTGAAGGTGATTCTGTTTTCGTAGGGCAGCCAGTGTAGCTTGCGTAGGTGTTGGCTGATGTGTTTGTGTCAACGGATCCCGAAGATGAGTCTGTCGGCGGTATTCTGTATTGTTTAGAGCTAGCCGAGTAGGGCCTTGTTGATGCCAGTGTAGAGGGCACTCCCGTAGTCCAGCCTGCTGGTGATGAGTTGGTGGGTGACTGCCTTTCTTGCCTCAGGGGGGATCCAATTGAAGGTCTTACCGAGGGTGGAGAGGGTGTTGAAGCAGCAAGAGGTGACAGCATTGACCTGTCGTTTCATGGAGAGGGAGGAGTCAAGTATGATGCCCAGGTTCTAGGCATGGTCTGTGGGGTCAGTGGGCAGCTGTGGGAGGTGTGCCACCAGGTGTTGTACCATGCCAAAAGGGTGGTCCTGAGGATGAGGACTTCTGTCTTGAGTCTTAAGCAGCTGTTGCTCATCCAGGCTGCAACGTCCTGCATTCCTTCCTGGAAATTGAGTCTGGAGGTGGTGAGTTTCCTTGGTGAGGGAGAGGATGAGCTTGGGAAAATTGTTACTTTTCAGATACCAGGACCTGTAGGACGATAGAAAACTGGTACTAAAAGGTAACACTTTTGCCCAGATGGTATTTATGTGTGCTTAGGTGACTAAATAGTGAAACATCACTGTAGCGGATTCCGCTGTGCCTCATTATCCTGCACAACACTTTTATGAAGAAAACAATCATTAAAATGGAATTTGCTGTGCTGTTTTTAGTACAAATCGAGCAAAGTTTGAAAAAATGAGATTAGGCCAAGGGCAGGACCATCCGCGCTGCTTACACATGCACGTATTTTCCACTGAAATGCACGCGGAGCCTTAAAAGTGTAAGAAAATTCACAAATCAAGATGAGCAAATAGGGGGTTAGTGGTTACGTGTAGAAGATAGCATGTTCTACAGATATCATTTGTTTTTTCTGGAGGAAGAGAGCCCTTGAACTCCGGAGGCTCTATGCGAGCTGAAAAGAGTGGCAGTTGGGCGCTTTGACGTCTGTGAGACGACCGTATTGAAGCACGTACACCCTTAATGCGCTTTCCACTTTGGAAATAGAGAGCCGCAGAGTGGAATGCACGAAGGAGTAAACCATTCAACCTCTGCCTACAGAGCCATGTGGCTTGGATTCTTCAAATCCTGGCTACGTCACTGATCACATTGTGTGGGCTTCTTTAAAACCCATTATCTCCCTGCACCTTGCTTCTTTTGTTTGCTGCACTGTGGAAACAAAATAAGTGCAGCATATATGCCATTAACGACAATTACTGGATTTATGAATCCTGAGTTTGTAGGACGACAAATGTATCAGATTTCATAAATTCAAAAGGCTTTGCAGTAGCTCTGAAATTACAAGGTTTCAGATATCAGCTCTTAAAAATAACATAATACAACTAAAAAACATATATTATATATGCGTCTGGCCAAGTTACCGACAATGTAAATTGAAGATCAAGGTACTAATCTTGGCATCTCCAGTTTAACGCATTGTGTGATCCTCTGTATCCTTTATCTGCCATAAGATCCAAGAGCTAAGATACTGTCTGGGTACCAGTACAAAGCGCAATATCTATAAACAGTACATTTACTGAAATGCCAGAAAACTCGTAGATATGAAAAAGTGCTTAGTCGAGTCCATCATACACCTTTCTTCAAACAATAATCAATAAACAAAAAAACAAGCACTTGCAATGCAATAGGTTTCCAATCTACGCGAGACCTATTGCATTGAAGATAGCTGGCAACTTGGTGTCACGGACAATGGGACAGGCGGGAGGGTGGGGGGGTGCTAGAGAGGGGAAGGCACGGACAAAGCTGCGAAACCCTACGTGTGCGCGAAGGAAATAGTACACGCCCGTGTAACAACCAAGTAAAGGGGCCAGTAGCCATGGGAGGTTACAAATGACGACATGGCTGTAGTAAGGAGGGATGAACAAGCCTCCTGATGAATCAGAAGCCAGCATTTACAAAGGAGGTACACACAGGCCAATGAAAAATAAGTAAAGGGGGTGGGTGAACCAATTTCCATACTCAACTACCCCAGTTCCTTCCAGAGCAGCGCTTGAACGCTGGCTAACTCTTGACCTAAAACAGGGTGCTTGGACCTCTGCCCTGAAAACGGCTGTTTGGAGTGGAGCAAAGAGCACCCACAGAGTTAATAAGCCTGGTGCAACGTAAAATTGGCAATATAATAAAAAAATTAATGAACTAACTCGCAATTTAAAACCGATAAAAAGGAGCCACCGGAACTCCAGGCTATAGACCACCGAGCACAGATGTAGAGAATTCAATTTGGGGCGCAATCAGCTGATATGGAATTTAAAACAAATAATCTTGAGGAAGAATGGATAAAAATCCATGAGCTATCCAAAAACGACAAACACCGGCAGTTCTGGCAATCCATTGCTAGGTTCGAAAATGACAAAGTAGATCGACGCAACTCTGTCCCTGCCAAGGTATGGCTAAGTCAAGTTGCTACTAACTACGATGAAAGTAACAGTTGTGTGTCCACCAGATGCATACAGAAGAACGTGTAGTGGAGGATGCAAATGGTAATGGTGAGCCTATGTCAGACACTGAAGGCAAGGATCAAGATGGCCCCACCATTCAGAAGATAAGAAAGGTAATAAAAGACGAGGCAGGTACCAACGGGCTTCCGGTAGGAATGTAAAGAGAAGACCCGATATACTGGGGAGGAGTGCTATCCCACCTATTCTCTGAATGTTGCCTGCAAGCCAATGTCCCAGATTCAGGGCGCGGCTCACTGCTACAACCCATATTAAATAAAGGAGACAATACAGAACCCAAAAACTACAGATTGTTTGCCTACTGGACATCAAAGGGAAAGACTATGCTAGCAACCTATTGGCAGTGTTGAATGGATGGGTCAAAGACAAAGAAAACCTGCCGCTATATCAAACAGGGTTGCGCAAAGGAGGGTTAGCAATTGACAACATAGTGGCCATTTGCTATTTGAGCCAGCAAGCCAACCTCAAAAAATTAAAAAACAGTTTTTCCTGTTTTGTAGACTATTATGCGGCATTCGATGGTGCTCTAGACACATGCTTTGGAATAAGCTAAGAAACTGGGACATCCGTGCAAGCCTCTTGAATGCTGTTATTTCCCTATACAGTAAAACTTTGATAAAAGTTAAATTAGAAGACAACACAATAACAAAAAATTGCTTTACAGATTGGGGTCCAAAACAGGGCTGCGTCCTTGCCCCAACCGTTTTTAACTTATACACAGCAGATCTCGGGAAGACGCAAGTTCCATATATTGCAATACCCAGATGATCACATCACAATTGGCCTCCAAAGGCGTCTAAACGCTCTCAACATCTATAATGAGACCAGTGAATTGGTCATAAATCCACACAAGACCAAAGGGATTGTATTTAGTAGCTGCACAAAAAAAGCACTACTTAAAAAAAAAGTGGGCAGTACGACAATTGCTAGCACAAAATCATTCAACTATTTTGGGGAATGGCTCAGTGATACAGGGAACTCAGAGTTACACCAACAAAAAAAAAAGTCAAAAGCGCAGTTGACAATTTATGCTCTTTGCAAACTTCTCAACAAATTGTGTAGTCCAACGATAGTCCCAATAAGAAGAGTCATACAGTACAAAATAAGGGCAATAGCAGGCTATGCACGCCAGGCATTCCCAGGCAAGATGGGTATTATACTAGAGAAATTACAATGTCAGGCATACAAATGCATATGTAAGCTATCAAAATACACCTGCAACAGCCTGATCCGCTTGGAGTTCGGTTTGGTGCTACAACACTATGAATGCCTGGGCATGCAGACAAAATATTGTTACCAGGTTTTGAATGCAAGAATTGAAAGTCTAATGAGCATGCTACAGCCCATTTATGAAGAGACAACCAGTCCATGGAGAACTTATGATAGATTAAACCCAGATCAGTTGACTGGGGGTGAGTGTTTGATTTGCTCAAGCGCTCCGTACATCATTCCCTTTGGTATCGCTTTGTTCGCCATAAGTTGGCAGGGTATGCCCAGACGTGGGTCCCTTGCTCACTCTGCCACTGGATTCAAGATAGCCTGGCTGATGAGGGTTATGAACCCGAAACCGGTACCAGGATGCTTGTTTCTGGTACAAGGAAGACATGGCTTGGCATTTCGGACTGTTCCCATGAGGCACAGAGTCAGACTGATTTGCATATGGCCATGTCTGAACTGGGATGGTGGAGTGAGCTAAAGAATGATGATGGATTAAACCCAGATCAGTTGACTGGGGGTGAGTGTTTGATTTGCTCAAGCGCTCCGTCCATCATCCCCTTTGGTAACACTTTGAACACTCATGGTGAAACGCATATTTTCAGAAACCAGTTTTTTTCTCAGAAGGGATCCCTGTTACAGAAAACAATATGATAAAAACTGTCTAGGTGGCTCCCCCTGTACCTTTAATATGGGCCCCACTTGGCAAGATCAAAATCAAATGAGTATATAAGAGCGTCTATGTCACTTTCACCTAATCTGTTTGTGTTCAAATGAAGCATGCCACTATTAGTGGATGGGGGCAATCTTAGACCAATGGGCTGTTCAATAGGAATTTAGGGGCTTATTTATGACCCCTTGCGTCAAATTTGCGCTGCCTGTGCGTCACTTTTTGTGACGCTTCAGCAGCGTTAAATATATACCATGTTGCATCATATTTACAAAGTGACTCATCTAGGTACAGGCGTCAATTTGTAAACCCCTGCGCCACATTATACCTGCCCCTGGTATAATGTATGAAATGTGGGCGTTCAGACGCAAGTAAGCCTCCTAGAAGTAACGCAGTGAAATCTATGAGATTTCACTGCGTCACTTCTAGGACGCAAATGCGTCAAAATCTTACGCCTGTCTCAAATCAGGCGTAAGACTGATGCAGGTATATTTCAAATGGGACTTGCCCATGTGAAATGACCCATTGACGGAGTTGGGCCACTTTTGTGACACACTCGAGTAATGCCTCATTTTTGCGCCTACAGATACGTCAGAAATACTGAAGCATCTGTAACGCCTTGCGACATGATGCGTCGTACTGTAAATATGACGCATCCAGCATGTCGCAAGGAGGGCGCAATGAAAAGGGACCCTTCGCTGTTTTCACGCAGCGATGCGTCACTTTTCATAAATGAGGCCCGAAGTCTTTTCCCCATTTCGTTTCTCCCAGAGCAGCCCCAGAAGGTTGGGGGCGCTATAGTCGTACCCTTGTGTGTGAGGTTCAGTATCTTGTTTGGAGAGTGAGGGAAGGCTCAATTTCTAGTGCCTTTGTGTTGTGTGTTTTGCATTCTCTGTTCGCCAATTGTGCCCATCAGGGAGAATGACGGTGAGTAGTTCAAATTCTCGGATTCTCAAGGGGCCCAGAGCTAGTACCTACATTGATTCTCTGTAAAAGCCTCAGTGTTTCTTTTTAGCATGGCAATGCTCTGTCTATTTGCTCTCATCAGCCTGTAGGAGTAGTATATGCAGCTGTAAATACTTCTCGTGGTCTATTAGGTATTGCCCCATATGTTGTGCTGTTGTATTGCTCTAATGCATATGATTATATTTTGTTCTTGTTGCTTATCCTTTACTTTGTATAATACACTTTTTTGGTATTATTTAAGTGTCATCGGCTACTAATCACATATAAGAGGGGTTTTTTTCGTGTGAGGTGTAGGAAATATGCTACTAGCTCAACTGCGATATGTTGATTTATTTTTCTTCTATGTGTTTATTTATTTTTTGCTGTTGGTAGATTTTCCCACTTCGCTCATATTGTGTATCTGGCGGTATAAGCATGTTCATGCGGGCGTGGGACTAGGATTGTGCCCCCCTATGCATTTTGGTGATATCTGCATCATGAAACATGTTCATTATTTTTATTTTCTGCATCACTTTGTGTTTAGCGAGTTCATAAACCTTTTTTTCTCGATATAATGCCTTTGCCTGGTCGGGCCTTATCCTGGCCTGATTGAAACATCACCACCCCAGTATCACACTATCTTTGGACAAGGTTTGAAGCTGTTTGAAGTTACAAGGCCTGCAGACAGAGAATCCCGAATGACAAACATGTGATGAAATAAATGTTGCTACTCTCCGAGGTTGTTCGATGTGACTGGAAACACTGTTACCCAAGGTTACACATTCAAATGGTACACTTTTTTACAATTATACTGCCATACACATTAGTTCTTCTTATAAATATACAAAAACCCCTTGAGAAAAAATAAAATAGGCTCATTCCAGAGGCACATACATTTTTAAATGTTTATTTTCTCGGAAACGTCAAATAATGAATTTTGTTTATCTTGTTTGTTAGGTAGAGACCAGTGATCTCACTTTGAAACCATAGTGGTTTAATCCGAGCTATAGAATCTGAGTACACATACATACATCAATGGCATTGTGGGGCACTGAGGTGATGATGTCATCAGGCAATCGAACGGAGAACAGATCACAGCTCAGGAGTAAACAGGAATGGATTCCTTTTATGAATGGGGGCACCCGCACAAATAAAACAGCAGAACGAATTCTGAAGACACGGTCCCAGTGACAATACTGCAGACAAACAGATACCTGGAAACCCACAATGCTGTGGCGTCTTCATTCAAAGGTAACAAAGGTCTTACGTGTAGGGCATCCGGTTTTCAGTATTACCTGTCACTGGGACACCCCATGGACCACAATAGTCTTTGTTGGGTGGCGTGCACTGGGAGCACTGGTGTCATGCAGCCACCTGCTCATGTAGGCCAGAGTACTTCAGTATGTTTCTGTGTGTCATGCTTGAATAGACCATGGTCACCATGACTACCAGAGACATCTGTTGTGTGCACAGTGCTCATCTGGACATAGCGTGCTGCGCTCAAACCAATGTCACAAAACCACCTGCCCAGGAAGGTGAGACCTGTGTGTGTGATTTGAAATACCTGGACCCAGGAGTACTCTCTCTGCGATGGGATTGCTGCACGCTTGGAGACCGCACAACTTTACTATGTCTACAGATGTGTTGTCGCTGATCTATCAACCCTGAGATATAAAGAATCCAAGCTATTGACTTGCCCTAGATTGTCGAAATGTACACATTTACTTGTTCACGATAAACTGCAAGACAATATGTTCGTATCGGAATATGTAGTGGTGAAAAGGGATTTATTGGTAACACAACACCATGGTATTTTTATGGTCAGTAGAATTGCTGTATTTTCCTGCACATCCGTGGATAGCGGGGCCCTTTTCCTTGCTCATGTGAGGGCCCTTGCACCATAGCTATGCCACTTCTGCAAGTTACAGGTCTGTGCAGCAATTTTTGTTCTACGGTAAACATGTGTATTGCAATAGTAGAAATGAAAAGCACTCTTTGCCTCAAAAATCAACAATAATTAGAATTAGATGATACCAACTTGGGTATCGATTGTGGCATAATTCACTGGATAGCCACAAAAACCATACTCCAGTGTATTTAAGCTTTCTATGCACTGTATGGGTTGATGCCACAAACTATGCTGCTACTGAACACTTTACAGGGCAGGTGTACTGCTGTGGCTGTGTCCCATCCTTATCACCACAGCACAATATTTAACATAGTTCATGCCTTAGTGTGTGACAAAAAGTCTTTTATGCGAACCATAGCACACAAGTGACAGCTGTCAAAAACCTGGCACTTGTGTTGGGATTCAGACGCCCCATAAGAACTTAAATTAAGGGTTGCTATGTAGCGGCTACTTCCATCTTAAAATCACTCCCCCAGCAATGCCAGCCAACCCACCATCTCCACCTGGACCCCAGCCGCCACCGAAGACACCGAATCGAGCATGAAAGGCATCCACTCAGAAGCACCTAGGTGCCCCTGCCCTCTGCACATCTACCACAGAGCTATGCATTATGCCCTATGCACTATGCACCAGAACTATGACACAGCATCAACAACACCTTCAAAAGCCGCATTTTACCCAACTAGTGGAAATGCACAGAAGTCAGGCCCCTACTCAAGAAGTCTTCAGCAGATCCCACGGACCTCAAGAACTACCAACCCATATCTGTCCACCCGTTCTGGGACAAAGTCACTCCACAACACCGGACCCCAGCACCTCAACGAAAGAGTCTCCTTCCAAGCACCCAAGAGAATCCACCGATCTGCCGACCTTGCCAAAACCCTGTGCATCCGCAGAGCCAGAATGGGTGGAAGATCCTTCTCCTACATCTCAGCCAAGACCTGGCATGAGCTCCCGCTCAACATCAGACGTGCCACCTTTCTTCACATCTTCAGGAAGACCCACAAGACCTGGCTCTTTGACTGACCGGATCTGCTTATCCCCCCCAGCGTCTTTAGACCCTTGCGGGTGAGTAGCTCTTTATGTTTCTCTGATTGATTGATTGATGAATGGTTTACATAAACGTCTCACTTTGATTAGAAATTCCTAATGAATGACTATGTGTTACCTAAATGATTCTTTGATAGCTAATGGTACAAGTTGATGTGCAGCTAGTCTAATTCACTTTAATTTCCTTTTGATGTTAACTCATACCCTTTGGCATAAATAAGTGGGTCTAATGCAGCTAAGTATGCCTTTGTCATAGGTTATATCCATAGTTGTGTTGATATATTTTGTATGAGTAAATTTCAGTACAAGAACTGATAATGCTGTTTGTAAATTTGGTTTACTATGCTTTATAGAAATGAGATTCTATTGATGCTAGTTAGCACTACAGACCTGAGGATGGCTCAAAGCCAATGATTTTGAGGACCGAAACTTCAACAGTTTTCACCGATTGAACAAATAATGCATGAATTTCATGCATTATAATTGATTTTCTCAATAATTACACTTGTCCAACTATATAGTTCTTTCAACTTTCATATGTGTCTTATGTAAATGCTTCTGTTTTCCTTTGACCAGCTATGCTAGGTTGTAGACTGTTTTCACTGACTTTATAAAAAATGTGTACATGAATGTGTTTTGATATTTTTGCAACAAATTTTTTTTTGTTCTTTTCTTCCTTTCTTTACCCAGAGGTAAGGTGTATGTTGTATTCATTACAAGTCCCGCTAGTAAACAATTCCAATCTGGAAGCCTTTGATTCCAAAACTGATGACTGGATAGCAGTACTATCATTTCTAGGTGATATCTTAAAACAAATGAGAGCTAAACAAGTGTTCAATGTCTTGGAAAGCTGTTGGCTTACTGGCAGATGGGCTTTCACTAAGGGAGAGTTACAGTGCTGCTGCTACTCTCTATGAAAGAAGATATTATAGCTAGGCTGGATCCAGATTTTGCAGCTAGAATGATTGTTTTGGAACTCTCGTCTGTCTTTGATAAGATAGATAGATAGATAGATAGATAGATAGATAGATAGATAGATAGATAGATAGATAGATAGATAGATAGACAGACAGACAGACAGACAGATAGACAGATAGATAGATAGATAGATAGATAGATAGATAGATAGATAGATAGATAGATAGATAGATAGATAGATAGATAGATAGATAGATAGATAGATAGATAGATAGATAGATAGATAGATAGATAGATAGATAGATAGATAGATAGATAGATAGATAGACAGACAGATAGACAGGTAGACAGAATGATAGGTAGATAGAACGATAGATAGATAGATAGATAGATATATAGATAGATAGATAGATAGATAGATAGATAGATAGATAGATAGATAGATAGATAGATAGATAGATAGATAGATAGACAGATAGACAGAATGATAGGTAGATAGAACGATAGATAGATAGATAGATAGATAGATAGATAGATAGATAGATAGATAGATAGATAGATAGATACATAGATAGATAGATAGATAGATAGATAGATAGATAGATAGATAGATAGATAGATAGATAGATAGATAGATAGATAGATAGATAGATAGATAGACAGATAGACAGAATTATAGGTAGATAGAACGATAGATAGATAGATAGATAGATAGATAGATAGATAGATAGATAGATAGATAGATAGATAGATAGATAGATAGATAGATAGATAGATAGATAGATAGATAGATAGATAGATAGATAGTTGAAAAAAGGTCCAAGCGACAGTATCCTCTAAAATTTACACACTTACTGATCCATATGCCCATTGTTACATTTGTTTGCAGTGCCAAGAGACCACTCCCATCATGAACAGTGTGCTCAAGAAGCAATAAATTGGCTAACAGACCATCATGTAACAGCCAAGGATGGTCTCATTCATTAGAGTTAGCTTCCTTTCTGTGCCAAGTGCCCCTATTAATTGCGGCTAGTAATGAGGTGACCCCTGCCCCAATGCTATTTAACCTTTCTATTCCACCCGGCTGTGTCTTCACCACTTGCTTGGAGGCTGAATGCTCTCATGTGTGGATTATACACAGATTGTGGTCCTGGTGAACCAACAAACACCAGGTTGTCTTGATTCTGCCCAGCAATGAATCAGTCACAACTTCTTAAACCCTAATACCAAGAAGACTAACCTCTTTCGTTTGTGCAGGTAGAAGGTACATTAAAACAAATATCTGAAGCTTTTTCCAGGTGGTTTTTGATTATAATCTATCGTTTGTTCACCACATTTCTTTCTTGGTTAATAATACCTGTTTTGGATACTGAAGGTGCTTAGGAAAATGTGACCATTCCTTCTAGGCGAATCTCACGCAACACATGGATCCAAGTGCAGCTTGTCTAGGCAGGAAAACGATTATACCCTGTACTTAGCTCACCCATCAAATTACGAGGCTCCAGTACATCCAGAAACATGTGGTGAAATAGTTTTGTAGACTACAGAAATAGTGTTATGTGTTGGCTTTAGAAGGAGTCTTCACTGGCTGTCTGCGGACCGAAGGGTCTGATTCTGATTAACTCATAAATTATTTTATGATGAACCCCTTTCTGGTATTGAAAGTCATTCGACGCACTGCTGTCTACAAAGATCCCTGAGGTCTACTGACTAAATATTTTTCAGGCTTCCAAGAGACATAAAGCTTGTAGGAGAGGATGGATGGTTACCTTTGTCACGGAAGAGGTGTGGCGCAGAGCCAGGACGACTGATGCTGGCCCCTGGGGGCTCACAGTTCGTTCCCCGGAGCTGGTAGTAGATCAGCCCAGCACCATGTGACTCTGGGCTCGCTTAATCTTCCCGAAGTCCCCCAGCGCCTTGACACCCTCAGGTCATTGTTCGCGCTTCACAAATACTAGACAATTATGTGTTTCCTGCATGGTCCATTGCAGTTTTTCCCATGTTGGCTTAATTATTCACGTTGTAGGTCACATTTTCTTTTGCCCACATTTCTATATAAACATGCTTGCTTTTGTGCCACATTGTACATTCATACGAAACCTACATATGTTTTCTTGTTCTGTAATTTCTCTGGGATTTAGTCTGAACAACACAGACAAGGTTAAACAACAATGCCTCTTGTTATTCTCTCAGGGTAGGAACTAGCACCTAGACATAACACGAGAATGCAGCTGTTGTTTGAGCACACATGTCTTATCATATAACCCAGCACAGGAGTTTAAGTGGACACAGCAAGGATTCTGAAACAAGATGGCCATGTCAGCTGAGACGTAAAATGTCTATTTGTGAATGCTAATGTACGGGGTCCGGCACTAATATCAGAGATCTTTGACATATCATCATCCAGGTTCAGTGGAAGGAAGGGGGTCTAGTATATTCTGTCTTATAAATGACAGTGCTTTTTATGATATATTGTTTATTGACCATGCTAACAATATTTTTAGTATGCAGTTGTTTTCCAATTGTGGCACGAATACTGCATTTTAGGACACAATCATTTGAATAAATATTCTAACATACCTTTGTGTCTCTTGTTTATTTTACTGTGGACTAGTGTGAGTGGGAGAGCAAAAGGGAGTGTCCTGTTACCGCGATTTCAGAGAGGATCAAGAGTGTTGTGTTCTGGGGTGCCAAGCACTTAGGTTCCTAGTAGATCAAAAATACCTTTCAATCACTACTCAACTCTGCATATCCAGAGGCCACTCTCATTCTCCGTCACGCTTCCCATTTACATCTACTATCACATTCTCCACTCTATTATACAGATTGCAACTTTGATAGGTGTATCTCTCTGTCTAAGCTTTCATGCCCTCTAAACAAACTATTTCTATTGTACTTGCATTGTTTACTATTACAGTTTACAATGTTTCACCTTGTAAAGATGAGAAACTAAATTGTAGTTATTGAAAATGACCATCTTTTGCTTATTGCTCCCCCGGATGTTTGCCTGGAATGTTTTTGCTAGCTGTAGAACTCTCTGCATGTTACCCCTGCTGTCTAGTGGTAAAGTGCTTATGCTCCTCCTTTCAACATGGTTATTTTGGCCTTCTTCTGTTTGGCATATATATAGGGGTGGGTGTAACTCGCATAACCTGAGGATACAAAATAGTGCTAAATGAAACAGAACAGGGAGAGCAGCTGCAAAAAGCTGGTCTCGCTCTGTCCCTGTGCTCTTGCAAGGGCATTTGTCCCTCAAATTCCTCAAATATACATGAACAGGTGTAATTATGTTATTTAAGCTAATTTGGTATCACTAGAGTAATGCAATATTACTGAAATTGCTCCGATTACTACAGAGTAATTACAATTACACCCAGGCCTAATATTTAACTTGCCTATAAGTCTTTAGTCTGGTACAGAATTGTACTCTGGCCGGTAAGTTGAATGTCACCAGTGAACTGCAGAACCCATTGTGCTGTCCACTACAAAGACAATGTGCCATCTGTAGCCTGGCTGTGCAGTTTTAACCTGGACATTTGATCTCTCAAAATACCATTGTTTGACATGCATTAATCTGCTTTTTAAATATAATTATTAGCTCTGTTAATAAGTCACCAAAGTAGACCTTCCTGTCCATAAAGCAGGTTGCATGGTGCTAAATAGTAGGAGATGTGAACATGTTCTTAAAGTGAAAAAAGCAAAAAAGCAATTTTCTCTGTAGCGGCATTAGCTGTTCCATGGGAAAGTATTGAAATACAATATTACATTTAATAATGTTATCTCCTGCTAGGAGATTGCTGAAAAGATAGGCGTGGTGCACAGCACGAGTAAACTTAATGTATATTTAGTTTGTTGGTTTGCAATTTCAATTAACTATGGGTGCTCCAATAGGTGGCGTAACCGACCATTTACGCCGACTTCAATGATCCTCATGTGCGAACATGTCCATATGGACGCACCCCTATGTTTGGGCACTCTCGTTTGGTTCGTCAAAAAAAGCAGATTCCACTGTTTAGTAGTGTTACTTTCTTGATTCTTTTAATATCCACTTGAATATTATCCTTGCATATTCAATTAGATTGATTACATCATCATATTTCTTTCATCACATTCATTTGCATGATAAACTGCTCTGTTGCATTTCGGGCAGGTGTGCCCTTTTTCAAAGAGCTCTGAAATGGTTAAACAAGAAACACAAACTTGCAAACATAGCCCATCATAATCAATTCCAAATAAACAACAATGTTCTCGTTATGTTCTTCATGCAATCATAATGGGTGAGTGTAACCCAATGTTTGTATCCCAATACGAAAACCCTGTGTGTGCCCCTAGATATCATATAACCAACGTCCGGACCCCGTTGGACATGTAAGCATTTTTTTCACCACTGTTTTCACAGTTCCTCACGATATATCCGTCCACTTGAGCACTTTTCCTCACACACAGGGTTTTCGTATTGAGATACAAACATTGGGTTACACTCACCCATTATGATTGCATGAAGAACATACCGAGAACATTGTTGTTTATTTGGAATTGATTATGATGGGCTATGTTTGCAAATTTGTGTTTCTTGTTTAACCATTTCAGAGCTCTTTGAAAAAGGGCACACCTGCCCGAAATGCAACAGAGCAGTTTATCATGCAAATGAATGTGATGAAAGAAATATGATGATTTAATCAATCTAATTGAATATGCAAGGATAATATTCAAGTGGATATTAAAAGAATCAAGAAAGTAACACTACTAAACAGTGGAGTCTGTCTTTTTTGACGAACCAAACGAGAGTGCCCAACCATAGGGGTGCGTCCATATGGACATGTTCGCACATGAGGATTATCTCCTGCTAGGAAACAGCAACACATTTCATTCTTGGACTTTTTGAAATATTTATTAGAAGCCCAATCCAAATGTGGAGGGGGATTTGCGATAACCACCTGGAAATTTCCACCCTGTTGGTTGGATAGGGCCCAAGAGTCAGTCCCACTCATAGGCTAGCGATAGGCATAACTGTGCCACCCACAGTACCCTCCACAGAATAGGTTCTGTGCCCTGAGAACAGCCTAGGAGACTGGAATTGTTCTCACTCATGTACCTAGGGCCAAGAAATGGGCTCCAAGGGTAATAAGGCTGACTATCCTGTTCGAGCTACAGGGACATAACAAGCTATAAGAGATCTTTCCTGCAACTGCCCAGCTGACTAATTCCAAGCGAACCTTCCTGGGACCAAGCTGCTGCCCTCTGCTGCAGTGAGTCTGGACTGCAAAGTGCTATTCCCAATGTCCACATCCGCTGTGTGGGGTCAAAGTGTACTCCTACTAAAATATCTCAAAACCTGGAACTCAGAAACGTTTTTCATTCCAAAATCTCAGATGGCCCGGAACTAATTTGCCATACCGATGCAATGAAGGTGTATTTCTGCTTTCCCTGAGATTGAGGTTACACCTGTGCAGAGCTTTACCACAGATGCAAATCCGATTCAGCTACAAACTGCAGACGTGTCCTGTTGGAAGAATCTGAGCTCCAAAAAAGTATGACTAAGCCCAAATGTAAACAACTTCTGTCGGCGAAGATGCCAAAAGTATCCGGCCAAAGAGGGACCTTATTTGCGTGTAAATAAAAAAATTCTTCTACTCTAAATTCTCCTGTCAATAGTCAACAGCTACACCAAGACCTTGTCTAGCAGCTATCAGACAACATGGAGCACTCTACGGCCACAGCCTGCTGCCTTGCACCACTAAGGATTTTTTACTTCCATTTCAAAGTCAGAAGTTAAAACGCCTGAACAGGTCGCACTTGGCTTCTGTATACAACATGCGTTCAATCGCAATCGGCCTTAATCTGCACCTAGGTACAGATCAAGTACAACCAGATGTCTGGGTTTGGACCTTGGTACCTTTCGGTGACATTTTGAATCTGAAACTTTAAAAAACCATATCTCCTCTTTTTGTTATTGGATATTTGTTTTTTTGGTGCAATTTTTTTAAAAAAAGTTTACTCTATTGTTCTAAATTGTGTTGGGATTTTTCCATAAATTGTGATTTGAACGTTTTACTGTTTTGGTACTGCATAAATACTTAGCCCCTAATTTAAATCTGTCTGTTGTGTGCCATAGCTACCAGGGGTTGAGCTCAGTTTAATTTAGTCACTTTGAGGATTAACCTTGAGAAAAGATTGGGATTATTGCTCAAAGTGGACATCAACCTTCCACAACTAATTCTCCAATATCTGACAGTATTTCTTTCTTTGTTTACTATTGTATCAATATTACACTGACTGTCATTAGAAACTGATCTGCCTGTCGCATCTAAGTGCTGCAGCTATAAGGTGGACCCCTGACACTTGCTTGCCATTAATAATGTTAATAAATAACTAAATCAAGGTGGCTCTGCCTTGACTGTGGTATCCAATACCATCTCTCATAACATCCTGCTATCTTACTTTTACAAGCTAGGTGTTCAAAAAGGACCCTTGCTTGGATAGCTGACCCTCACAAGGATCGGTCCCAGGTTATTGATCTTCCCCCATTTCCATTAAACTTTTGTAGGGTTCTACATGAGATCTCACAGCCTAATCCCTTTTACTGTACACGCCCTAGCCACAGCTTTAGGCTTATTTGGTTTTTCTTCACCCTTCTACACCAATGCTACCCACATCATTTTTAGACTGGGCAGCCCAAGCAGCTTTAACTTTCAGAATTGCCTCATTGTGGTCATCTCCTGATTGGATGCCATGGATGGGATGTTGCTGGAATAAATCACTTAGACTGGACAGCAGATTGATAGCACACAGTTCTGGGCCCTCTATACTACTATGTTACCTCAAGTACTAACTTAGGTTATATCTTATCTTCAAAAGTGCTCTTTCACTCTTTCCACAGAACAGCAGTATCTTTCCATACATTTTTTTAGCTGTTTCCTTTGCAAAAAACATCTCATCTGTGTCATTGGAAGTCGGTGAGTTTGTCATTTAAGACACGGTTCTTTCCTCACAGTATTATTGTAACTTTCTTTATCTTGGTCTTTCTTCATTTACTAATTTTTGTCTGACTAGGTTCCAGACTGCTGCAGTCTGCCTAATACTTCAGCTCACTCATCACTCCCTATTGCTCATCTCTCCCTAATCATTTCACTGCACTGGTTTCCTGTTGATAAACCATCTTTAAGTTAGTCTGCCTAGTGCATCCTGCTGTCCAGCAGCTGAGTCACACCTACCTTCAGGGCAAAGTCTCCACCTAGGGCCCTTCTTGATCAAAATGCTTTTCTGCTAAGGGTTTACTTTTTCTGCCTACAATTTGCTGAGCCTACATTGGCAGTTGTATCTATTCTTATCTTGCTACCACAACATGAAATTTACTACTGATGATCAATTTACCTTCCATACATTTCTTTATACGTTTCTATTCTAATCACATCCTTATACCATTCACTAAACCACGTCACTCCCATTTGATACTCTAGCACCAGGCTACTACTGTGAGAGACAAGGGCCCTTAAAGTGCGTAGAGTAGAATAGTGAAGAGCTTTTGAAAATCTAACAGATTGCTGAAGGATTTCTTCAATACTAACTTCAGAACAATTTTTAAATCACAATCATACTATTTTTCCTGTACTGGGTACCTATAAGGCTCCAACAGGATATTGTGGCTGAAGCTGTCAAATGTCTATGATAGTTTTATTAACACCAGAGCATTCTTGGCACCACATTCTGGATCTTTTGAAGATTATCCAAACTATCAACTATACAGATTCAATCATCTGTTGGGAAAAATGACTACCAAAAATGTGTCTAGGAAGATTTTGTTTGCAAGAACTTCTCTCAATTGCACTATCACATTAACACAAGAATCATCCATATTGGGGAAATTAGGTTTTTTTACGGCATGGGCAACCAATCTGAAGCACAGAAATTAATTAATGGATGACAATAACAGGTAGCAATAATCTTATCCAGTTGCTTTGGACTCATAATTAGGAAATGATTCAAAGGAAATCTTCTACTAAAGAGACTATCCTCCGGGTCTCCAATAGGTAGTTTGGGAGCTACTGGTATCTTGTCCTAACTATGGCTATCTTTCACATAATTATGGCCATTCATGGAATATTAATAATCATGATTGGCATCATGTGGTGGTTCTTAGCATTCTGTTGGGTAGCCAAAGCACAACTGCGGCCCAGAGATCATGGCGGAGTACATTAGCATAATGTAGGCATCAATGGCATTATGGTGCGATCCCTTGAATGTGATGTCATAGTTGGGCAAGTGGAACAGTAACTGTTAATGTGATGCATTTGCATTACAGAAATCATAAACTGACATTTGGGGACCAAGCATAAAAGATGGATTTTGAGGTAAAAAAAAAGCTATAATTTTCCAGAAAAAGAAAAGATTTTTCTTTAGTCGCTTTCCGATATGTAATGTGCGTATTTGATATAAAAGCGAGCAGTTGAGAAACTGATACGCTGATGTTTGGAAACAGAATGATCAAAAATCTAAGTACCAACTTAAATCTGGTCTTTGAATGATAGTTCCAACTGAGCTGAGGAGACTGTGCTGCTGTTAGTATTTCCACTGTGCCAGTAGATAACTTCTTCTGTGACTGTTATTTCATTAGTCATGCGGAAGCATTGTATACTGATAAAGTGTATCCCCAGTTTGATACTAACACAGTCTTATGTGTTGTTTGTGCTTTACTTCTATATATAGTCATAAATACTGTCTATCCAAAATACTGTACCTGGAGTATTGATACCACAATATCATGAAGGTAAGTATTTATAGCTGACTTTAATGGTATTTACATTCTTAATTCCACATCTATTTACCTTGAAAGTATATATATTCCAAATACATAAATATGGAATTAAAAATAGAAATCTATTCTTTTATGTATATATGTTTATTAATGCTATTCTTAGTCAATAATCCAGGTTTTCTATTTTGCCATAAAGATATTTTGTCACTTGAGATTGTGATATACATTTGGGTGGTAACTAGAAGTGTCCCTGCAGAGTGTGGGTATCAGTGTGATTATATTTAATGTTGTCACTACTGCAACTGTGGTCAATTGCCTTATAAAGAATAGGTGTGTGGGTGACAGGGGTGTAGCAATGTCATGATTGGAGGTTTACCTCTCTGTACTCTAGTGGTGCCAAGGCATCAACCTTAAAGTGTGCTCTCAATAACTACAGTGAAAGAAAGTAATGGCTAGAAATCTTTGTATTCCTGAAGGACACACCACAAAACGATACAGAGCACTAGATTGCCTATGATTCATGAACACTCACATTCTTTCGGAATAAAGCAGGCTATCTTTGATGCTCGGCATAGGTTTCCTTGTGGCAATCGAGATGTCTATTTGCTGCAGCTGAGATCTAGCTACCTGAAACCCATGATAACTTAAGGAGAGTTCCAGAGATGCCTCACAATCTGGTACAATTCATTATGTTCAGTGTAGATTCTAACGCAGCAATGTATTATGGAAGTGGCTTTGAACTCTAATATTTGGAGACTATTCCAATTGATACGTCATGAGGTAGAAACATAACAATGATTATTATTTAAAGGGATTTTTTGAGTATTGTTTCCCATTGCATTTGGATCTTGATTATCTGAAGGTAATTGATGGGATCCTTGAATGTCAAGATGTGTATTATGTTTACGGTGTGCAACCTGTGATTAAGGTATTACATTTAAGGAGGATAATTACTGTAATCATCTAGGGTGCACACTGTACTAAATTATGTTGTATATTTCAGATCTCATAAGTCCCAACCAAATATTACCATTATACCTATTAAGAGTTCAAAGTAACTGCATTTAAAAGCTGTCATTGTTATATTCGAAATGATGTACTTAGCACACGAAAATCTTATGTATGTTTTCCGTTTTCAGAAATATCAGTTATATATCTTCCCTATGTACATATGTTTCTAGATTTAAATACAGAATTATTCCTGCCCACTAATAATTTAATTAATTTTCGATAACCACCATGACCACACTGAAGTATATGCCCAACAGAACTGATGAATTAGAGCGTGATCTTCAGTAATTCTGTTTTCTCTCTCTCATACGACTTTCTTAATCTGATCCACTAATAGTTGACAGATGAATACATGATTCATAACTGACTTGCATAGTCCAGCCTGACCTGCCACTCCCCCATCAGACTAATACTGCAGTCTCAGATCCTGTACCCTGATGAGTTTAACAATGTTGGAGCAAGCATCACCAGAGCCTCCGTTCTACCTAATATTGGCCTCACAGCAGGATAGGTAGCCAGATAAGTATAGGGAATCACAACCAGCATAAGATGTAGTATGTGTCAGTAATAAAAAACTTTGAAGGATCCTGCCCATTTCTAAAGTAGGCTTCAGACATCTGGATCCCTGACAAACAATCCCTATCATGCACCCAGGTATGCTAGCAGGCAGACTGTAATGCAATGTATTGGGCCACAACTATCTTGTGGGGCAGTATGCTTTGTCAGGCCAGGCTGTGGTATTTCACCACCACTGTTTACTGAGACCAGGTAGTAGGGCATGAGCTGTGATTCCTATCTGTCCAGTCAGTACATGGTCTTAAAATGTCCCACTTGGAGCTACGTTTCTCAAAAAGGTCTAAAGTAATAAACGCCCACCCTGAGCAGGCTTGAATTCAACAGGTACATTAAGGATGGTTCTTGATCCAAAACCTTTGGAAAGGTAGACACACATCTCAAAACTAAGACAATTTCTCACATAGAAAATAGAGAAACAAGGAATTATGTTTGGTGGCTTATGGGTCAATGTATGTAGCTGCACACGAGTTACAATACATTTAGGCCTAGATGTATCAAGCCTTTTGCGAATCGCAAACGGTCTATTTGCATGTTTTGGCATGCATCAAAAATTCGCAATTTAAGGAATCGCAAAAATTTGCGATTCCTTATTTTGCCATAGCATTTAAGGAATCACAATTTTGCGATTCCTTAAATACTATTTATGTAGCATTTTACAATTGCGAATTTTGGTTAAGAATTCGCAAATTACCACCAACTTGTAGTTGATGTTAATTTGCGAATTCTTTAAAAATGCACAATTTGGCATTTTTGAAGGTGGCATGTGACGCACACACATGCCCATAGGGCATGTATGTGTGCCATATGCACACACATGTAGATTTCAGGGGTGCAGCAGGGTGTCTTTGAGACACCCCTGCACTCTTGAAATTATTCTCAATTTGCGATTAGCAAATTGCGAATCGCAAATTGAGAATATTTTCACAATCATTCCTATGGGCCTTCTGGCCCATAGGAATGCATGGGAAATTATTCCTTATTTGCGAATTTGCAAAATGCTAAATCGCAAATAAGGAAGACTAAGAAATCGCTAAAATATAGAGATTTTTTACATACATTCCATTTTGCGATTTCTAAATAGCGATTCCTTAAAAATTGCTATTTAGAAATCGCAAATTGGAATCTTGATAGCGCCAGGATGCTCCTTTCGGAGCGATTGTTTGCGCTTTAGAAATACACAAAAATATACAAATATATACAAATATGATACATCTTCCCCTTAGTTTCTAGCTTCTTCAAGGCAGTTGCTCAACACTGCCTAATCATACTCATCAATGGCACTCACTTTGGCTGATTAATAAGGAAACTATTGCAGAATGTCCTCCTGTCACATAGTGAATCACTTATATCAGTAAGTAGCGTGTAATGTTTATGACTTTGTTTATTTAACTCGTACAGTTTAACGCTATTTCAGAGATGTGTGGTCTCTATCTATGAATTGGAAAAAATGCGAGACTAAGTTGGTCCATCAAGGAGGATTAGGAAGGAGAATAGAACCAAAAATAATTTGTGATTTGTGCAAAACATTAGTTCCAAATTTAGTTTTTTTAATGGAAATTTGGAATAGGGATATTAGTATTAGTATGGGCAGCTTAATGATGGTTAATAGACTTGATACTAGTATGATAGGTGATCTCTTTTAGAAAAGTACAATTAAGTGACTGTGTTTGCCTGTCATATCAAAGTTGTGGAGATTATAAACTGAGGGCTAGATCTAGGTGGCCAAATACCGATCGATAATGCTGAAATTCGCAGAATTTCAGCGTTTGTGATCGATATTTGGCCGAGAGCAATGTAGGTGAGTGTAAACCTACTAGCAAAATAAGGAATCGCAACATTTACGATTCTTTATTTTGCTCTTGCATTCAAGGAATCGCTAATTGCGATTCCTTAATTGCAATGTAGGTAGCACAAAAGAAAGTACACTTTAGGCTTAAGGAATAGCTAATTACCACCAACTTCAAGTTGGCGGTAATTAGCGATTTCCTGTAAAAAAGCACTTTTTTGCTTTTTTTGAAGTGCCATGTATGTGCGCCACATGTGCACACATGCACTATTCAGGGGTGCAACAGGGTGTCCATTTGACATCCTTGCACCCTTGAAATAGCTCCCGCTATTTGCGTTTCCTTAATACCGAATCACAAATAGTGAATATCTTCCCATTCATTTCTATGGGCCTCCTAGCCCATAGGATTGAATGGGTAGGTATTCCTTATTAACAAATTTCAATTTGCGATTTGTTATTACAGAATTTTAAGAAATCGCTAATATTTTAGCGATTCCTACCTACATTCAATTTAGCGAGTCCTTAATAGCGATTCGGTAAAAATCTGTATTAAGGACTCACTAAATTGAATTTACCTACATCTGGCCCTGAATCACTAATCTGTTTTATTTTTATCCTCTTTATTTCTTATATCAGCACCCATGAGGGTCGGGGAGCAGCAGGCTTTGGCCTCCTGGGCAGCTGCTGATGGATCTGCTCAGCCTAAAAAGTCCTAATATTTATTACTGTTATTTCACTAATTTTGGGTTTTATGATTCTTGTGAATTTAGGGTAGAATTTTGGGGTACTGAAGTGTTGGTGTTGGGGTCCACGATGGGAGTTGCTGCCTGGAGGCTGGTGTTGCTGGTGAGAAATTAGAGTTCTCTGACACCCTTAACTGCCATCTTCCTTCCACGTGGTGACAAGAACAGAATACGAATCCACTCGTGCAAAGTACACTGGATTCAACTTTTTTCATTCCTATTATCCCTTTGGTAGCTAGTATTTTCCGGTCTCTAATCTCGTCTCTAGTTCATTTAGCTTCTGCTTAATTGGTCATTTTTCTCTCTCTCCAATACATCTTGTGGTACTGTAAGAGTAAGGCTAAGAATTACATGGTACTCTACTGTTAAGATTGCAGCCTCAAGTAAGCTAGTATTATCAATATTCACCGTGTTTGTTTGTTTGTTTGTTTGTTTGTTGAGAAGGCTTTCTTTTTTCCTTCTCGTGCTCAAACGGTTGAGTTCACAAGAGAGTGTCCATGCTCATAATAGACCACCTCCTTCCCAATGTCGGGTGCTGGTGTCTTATTCATTTATACAGCATACCAGCAGGTTCCCATAACAGTGCAGCATGGCAAGAAGAATTGTACTCCAATTGTATTTGCCATCTAACCCCATATGTCTTTCATTGACCATTATTCCACCCCGTCTTGTCTAACTTTGTGAACCAAGCAAATTCCCAGAGTGATATTTTGGTGAGTAGATACTGCAGTGCTAACTGAACTGTAGTGATGTATTGTAGTTGTATTTAAGGGGTGGCATATCTGGCATCTTAGTGTGAGGAAAATCCCAGGACGTCTAATGTACACTGTGATTAATCCGCACTCATGATTTTATCCACAGAAACTAATTTTATCTGTCCTCGAGTCTACTAAAACCGAGCAAGATTCATCGGATCACAATTCTGGTGCATTGCATAAATATCAAAGGTAATTTAAACGCTTAGTAGTTTCCAATGTCAAATAAGTTCCACTAATAGATAAAGTCCTCAAGATTTATCCCAACTACAGTAATTATCAATTTCTTGTAGCATTAGAAATAATATTGGCTTTTTACACACGCCTCTATTCTTTGTCCCACCAGTATCATTGTGACCATCGCTTTTATAACCGTCTATATCTGCGTTACGTACATCGCCTACTTCACTGAAAATACTAAGGTATTTATGTGACGCACTCGTATGTAACTGTAGAACTGTATTAGGGTTTCAGTAATACGCACTATCTACTGTGGATATAAATGTAATTATAATTCTGAATGGCTATCGTCTGATATACCCCTTCCCCTTATATATATATTTTTTTAATATTGTTCACATCGACTCCTCCACCAGTTATATGATTGTACTTGAAAACTATATTAAGCCACATCTGGTCTAGAATCTGTTTACCCAAGTATTGACTACCATGCACTGACGTGGAGATCATGTAATTATATATCCTCGACATTCTATAAGAATAGCCAGCAACCTATTATGCCATCAACTACAGGCTTTATTATTATAGGACCATCCACATGTCTTGCGCAGTATGTTTGACCCATTCAGTCGCAGGTTTAAATAACTATATCTTAGGTTTTGTCCTATTTAAATTATGTTTCCTCTTATATTATCAGGACTATCCTCACCTTGAAACTAAACTTATCCCATCCAAACTACGAAGTTGTCACCTTCCAATATTGTTACTGCATGGATAGAGCGTCCAATGTTTGTAAGTAATCTTTCATGTACTGTAAGCATATTTTTATGTCCACAATTTGTATATAAGATATGATGATTCAATCTCCTTCATATTTACAACCTCCACCAATGGGGTGAAATAATGTAATGTTTAAAACATAGCTAATATATAGCGGTCTAAGAAGAGGCTATTAGCTATGTCTCTCTAGGAGTAAGGCTGAGACCTGATATGAAGGATCAATCTATGAACAGCTCTAGTTAGTTAGGTACTGTACAATCGATAGACATCTTTCAGCTAATCATTGCCACTGAGTGAACAAATTGTTATGGAGGGTCAGTGTGACAGTAAGGAATGTCATGTTTTGATGTGTTAATATATGGATTGTATCTTAATAGACATTTTTCTTTTATATATGTATTTTCAGGATTTATTCTATGTCTCCTGAAGAAGGCGGGTTACTGCCGAAACGCGCGTCGAGTTCTTATGCTCCTTTTTAATATTTGACGTACTACATGCATTTTTGTGTCCAATTTTTTTGTACTGATTTTGAATTTTATGTTGTTTGATTATTAGAACTGTATTTCATTGAATTATTTTTTACTCTTATTATATGGTTTGACCTCGTGGTCATATTTTACATGTTGTTTTTAAACAAATACTCATTAAAGATATATATTTTATATAGATATTGTTAAATTCTTGATTTTCCTACTTGATTACTGATCCATCCCGAGTGTTCACAGTGTACATTAGACGTCCTGGGATTTTCCTCACACTAGTTGTTACCCTGCCCTAGGAGTCTATATACTACCCAGGGGGTCCTTGTTGTCTTCACTTTTATATCTGGCATCTTAAACATGTATAATGTAATATGCTAGCTACACAGAACATCAGTGATGCTGGCTCAAGTGTCGCTGCAGGAGGGGGAGAGTCAGTTGAGAGGGGAGAAGTGGCGGCAAGGACGGGCATTGGAAGGTAACATAAATTATTGTAATTATTAGTATACTCACTAACTAGTACCAGGGTGTCATCAATACGTTACTATGATCCCTCAGCTTTACCAGCTGCAGTAGTGGTTGAGTTATTAAGGCCTCTTTTAATTGTAACTCACAAATTCTCACATAATGAGAGCTGGTGGCTTGAGAGATACATGAAAGAACGGAAGGTTAAAAGAAAGGAAAATGGTATGTTAGTGAAAGGATGGGTGGGTGAAAGTGTGCATGGGTGGGTAAAGCGATAGATGGGCTAAAGGATGGTTGGTAGAAAGGGTGTGTTACACCTGGCATCATTAGCGTGAGTCTTCTTTCCATTTTTTTACTGGGATTGCCTCCTCTGTTTTGAAATGTTTTTGCTAGTTATACGCTGCGGGCACTATGCCACTGCTATTCAGTGCAACAGTGCAAGTGCACCCTATGTTAAATTGATGTACTGATTGGTGATTTCATGATTGGGTTATTTGATTTACTTGTCAAACCGTAGTACAGTGCACCATGTATGTCTCGATTTGGCAAGTGCACCCAATTGTCAGTCCCTAAACCTTCCCTTTGCTTCATATCAGACACCCCTATGGTAGGCCCAAGGGCAGGGTGCATTGTAAGTATAAGTTAGGACATGCTCTGGTGTGTGCAGCATGTCCTAATAGTGAATTTCACTATTGCAAGGCTACCTGTTCTCCATAAGCTAGAATGGGCAGTTAGAATATTACATTCTATAATCCTAACTGACTCAGGGAACATGGTAAAAATTCGAGTTTTGAGTGACAGGGCTGGTGGATTCCAAGAGACAGGCTGGGGCATCCCGGTGGTGAATAGAGAGATCTGCAGCTAGATTGGAGGGATGAGTTGCACCTGGGACGTGAATGGGCTGTGCCTTCCCCCTATAATACTGGCTCCACCTCCTGTGGTGTGTCTGATGTCTTTGCCCTGTACTGTGAAAGGAGAGAAGGAATCTGGTCAACAAAGTGTTCCAGAGCTGTGCCTTCCCTCCCCTGTGCTGGCTCCACCTCCTGTGAGGTGGCTGTTGTCTCTGCCCTGCACTGTGGAAGGAAGGAAAGAGTCATGTAAACAAAGTGCTCTGGTTCTGGTTTGGACTAGGCAGAGGCCTCTCTGCCTTCAGAGAACAAAGGATTTTGGGGTATAAATATGGGGCCCCAGTCCCAAGAACTTTAGATCACTTCTGGAAACAAGAAACCATTTGCCAAGGATAAGAACCAAGGAAGCTGCAGGAGTTGGATTGCCACTCTGCCAGTGTGCTGATTACTGGGTTGGCCTGCAGTGGTTTCTTCATTGCCAAGGAAAGGAAAAGGAACTTTTTAAGGACTTTCATCATCTACATAATATTCTCCAAGGGCTTGAACTTGTGCGTTCCTCCTGCTGAAGTCTCAGGGACAAAAGAGTTCACCTCCAGCTCCCCTCAGAGTTTCCTTGCTGGGAATTCTGTTTGCCAAAGCCTGCGTGTTGCTAGAAGCTGGAAGCGCGTCGCAATGAGAAGAAATGTAACGCCGCCGCAGCTGAGATTGTCGCATCGCCGGAGAAGCATGCCGCCGCCGCATCTCCCAGAAAGCGTGTCTTCATCCAAGCTGCATGCTGTCACAACACCGGAGAAGCGTGACGCCATGGAGAGAGTCACTATCGAAATCACCAGAGTAGCGTGTCGCAGAGCCTGTTGCCGCTCCAAAGTACAGAGTCGTCGCAAGGCTGCCAGGGCGTCTATGCATCGTCATCTCAACGTCGAATCAAGGGCGCCATCTGCTCGCATCGCACCAGGATCAGAGCATCGAGGCGCAATCTTTCGGATCACAACCAGAACGCAAGCCGAGAACCTACGCATCAACCCTGCACCAGTAAGGAACACGAAGCATTCCCTACTATGCGCAAGCATTGAGGCTCAACGCATCATTTCTCCCGGATCACGGAACCAACACATCTCCCCTTTTGCAAGGCTTATGTTTACTTTGAGTTACACATCCAGGTACTTTGTTGAGTACTTTGTTGCATTTATCATCAATTTGAACTAAGCAATATTTATTATCTCTAAGTCAACTTTAACGTATAGCATTGTGGATTTTTGTCATTTGTGGTCTTGTGTTAAGTCTATATAAAGAATACTTATTTTTATAATAGCTGTGTTGTGTCCATCTGTAGTGTTTTACTGTATTACTGTGTATATTCACGAATGCTTCACACTGCCTCTGAGATAAGCCTGTCTGCTCGTGCCAAGCTATCAAGGGGGTGATCAGGGGTTATTTAGGAGTGTAATCCCCTTATCCTGACTTAGAAGTAAGGGTTCCTATTTGGATAAAGGTGAATACCATTGTCTACTAGAGACCCCCAGATTTAACACGGTGGATATTGAATGAATGGATAATGTATTAGAAATTTTGATGAAAACTGGATGAGAGAAAGTAAAGCTTAATCAAGTTGGCTATGGATGAATTAGAACCTCTGACAACACTAGAGCATTGCTGCGCTGCATCCTGCAGCGGCTGAACACCATCAGTCACCACCAGTCGCCTCACCACATCAGCCAGGACCAGCTCCTGACTGACATCAATAATTGCCTCTTCTAGTCCTTTTAAAAATAAATTGTGTGGGGGGGAGGGTGCGTGTTTATTGTGGCTGGGTAGAGAGGGGGTGTAAGGTAGTTGGGAACAGGTTTCACTTTCTTTGGAAATTTTGAATTTTGGATCATTGGGGCTTTCGACAGTTTGTTAGGGGAGGGAGTTGGCATGTTGTGTTGGTGAAGAGTGTTGGGTTTCTTTGTAAAGATATTAAGGGGAAATTATTTTATTTTACCAAAACGTATACTGGTAGTAGTTTGTTTTACATTTTATTTGAACCTCTGCCCACACACTTTACGCAGCCTGTTTATGTGCTTTTAAGAGAGAGTATGGTGCCTAGTTATAGAGTTATACATCTATAACTATCTTGACCATTAGTGGGGATGCTGCCATGACCTATATTGTTTACCACATCCCAGATAAATGATAGTAGCAGTTAGTTGCTTACTTACTAAGTTAAGTAGTACATTTCACTCGATAGTTGTTTCATCTAAATATAGATGAAGCAATAACGGAGAAGGCATCACAACTACAAAAGTGAGGTCCCACTTCCAGTTCCACCCAGATGAGCTTCAACTGTAGGATTATTTTGAATAAATGATTAACGATTGTAGGCAACTTAATGGAAATATAAAGACTAAGTTAGTAGGTTATATCAAAGCTTTACAAAAACATCACACCAGAGTACTACATGATGACACAACAAGAATTCCCGATAGTGATAAAATACACAAAATCACAATAGTAGTAACTTTTGTCTAATGGGGGACGTAGTAATATCTTACCAAATCCTTGAGTCAGAATTGACTCAAAGTCTGGAGTAGACAAGCATAGATTGGGCGTTTATGGGAACGCAACACTTGGCCTGAATGGTGATTCTGACAACACGTGTTATTTGTTCTATATCTAAAATATGGATCACTTTTCATGAGTAGGTAGGTAAATGGGGCCATAGTGGGCTATTTGAAGATCCTGAAGTAAGTTGGAGTGGCTTTCACCACATCCACCCCACCAAGTGTATGATCCATAGATTGTGTAAATTAAGTCACACCTTAATATATCACACAGCCCCAGGAAAGAGGGTTTTTTGAATACATGGAAAAGGGGGATTTTTGGGAAAGGTTTAACAAAAATGAAGTGTGCAACATTCGTCTGTGTAATGAGCAGCACATCATTGGTTATCAATCAGTTGGGGTAGGAAACAAAGGAATGATTATAACAGAGTACAGTTAAATGAATTGCGAACAGTCCTCCTGTCCCTGAGATCCTAGTTGTCAGATATCTAAATATTCCGTCTTGTAGATTGGGAGTTACCCACCCTCCCAGTTCTCTAAATATGATTGTTAAAAGAAAAAGAAAAATTATACTCTATTGCAAAATTAGGTGGTGCATCTCCTCTGGAATTTCCATCACTCTTGCGTGCCTCACTGGACTGGTCCGGTAGGTGAGCACAAGTGTTGAGCTCATCTTTCGCATGCAGGAGACTCTGCGTAAAAATGACTTCTAGTCTACTACCTGTAGCCTGGCTTTGCAGTTTTAACCTGGACACTTAACCTTTCAAAATATACTCCTGTGACACAAGTTACTTCTGTGCAGAGCTTTTCCGCAGATACATATCAGATTAACCTGGACCTCACAAGGGTGGTATTCAGCCTTGTGGAGCCCTCTTCTGCTCCAACCTGCAGACTTGCCCTGTTGGGGAATCTGAGCTCCAAAAAACTTATGACTAAGGCCCCCATTAGGATGGCGGGAAGACTTTGCCTGCCCGCCATCCCCGTGGAAAACAGGACCGCCTGTACTGGCGGGCGCATCCTGCATTGCTGAAAGCGCCGCCTGCCGCAATGGTAAAAATGCACGTTGTGCATTTCAAAGCACAACATGACAGGCACCGCGCGGTGCCTGCCATAATGCACTTTGAAATGCGGGGGGGTACCATAGGTACCCCCATGTGCACCCCCCACCCCCCGGGAGTCCCTGGGGGTCCGCAACGGGCCTCCACAGGGATACTCCTCATGCCTTTCCGTGGTGGTAGGCATTCAAATTTGCCCATCATAATATGGCTGGCGGTGTCTGAACCGCCACCATATTTTACCTTTTCCGCCCGGTCGCTTTGCGACCTGGGCGGAAAAGCGGCGGACGGTCTAATCGTCCGCCGCGGTCCCCCCGCCATGCTAATATGGCGGGGGGTCTTTAGAGGAAGGATGGCGGGCAGATTGCCCCCGCCAGGCCGACGGTGGCTACCGCCAGCCTGGCGGGGGTGATCCGCCCGCCATCCTAATGGGCCCCTAAGTCTGAATGTACACATCTTCCCTGGAAGTGGGCGGCCGGAGAAGGAACTTCCTTGTGCATAAATACACATTTCTACCACTCTGAACTTTCCTGTCAAATGTCAACAGTTACACCAAGACCCTGTCTAGCAGCTATCAGATGACATGGAGCCCTTTTCGGCTACTGTCTACTGCCTTGGCCCTCTAAGGATTTTTGACTTCCATTTCAGAGTCAGAAGGTAAAAGGTCTGAACAGGTCGCACACTTTTCTGTATACAAAATGCACTCCATCACATTCGGTCTTAATCTACTCCTAGGTATAGGTTAAGTACAACCAGATACCCAGGGTTGAACCTTAGTGCCTTTCGGGGAAATTTTGAAGCTGAAACTTCACACCTTCTATTTTCCTTATTTGATTTTTGCTGTTTTGGTGTCTTTTTAAAATAATTTACTATATTTTTGGTATGGGATTTTTCCATACGCTGTGACTTGACTGTATTACTGTCTTGGTACTACATACATGCTTTACACACTGCCACTAATTTAACCCTGTCTGTTCTGTGCTATAGCTACCAGGGGTTGTGCTCATGTAAATTTACTGACTTTGAGGATTAAACTAGACAAGGATTGTGGTTATTACTCAAAGTGGGCATCTACCTTACTCAACTAATTCCCTAATATCTGACAGTATTATTTATTGTTTTGTTTACTATTGTATCAGTATTAAACTTACTGACATTAGAAACAAATCTGCCTATCGTATCTAAGGGCTGCAGCCAGAAGGTGGACTCTTAACAGTTGCTGGCCATTAATAATGTTAATAAATAACTAAATCAAGGCGGCTCTACCTTGACTGTGGTATCCAATACCATCTCTCATAACATCCTGCTATCTTATCTTTACAGGCTACGTGGTCAAAGGAGTGCCCTTGCTTGAATAACAGACTATCACTAGGATCGTTCTCACGTCATCCATCTTCCTCATTTTAATTAGACTTTTGGAGGATCAGATATGAGATCTCACAGCCTAACCCCTTTAAATGTGTAACCCCTAGCCACAGCTCTAGGTTCATTTGGTTTTTCTTTAACTTCTCCACCAATGATACTCAGATCCTTGTTAGACTAGACAGCCCAAGCAACTTTAACTTTCAGAATTGCCTCATTGCAGTTATCTCCCGTTTGGAAGCCACCATGGATTGATGTTCCTGGAAATAAAATACTTAGACTGGACAGCTGATTGATGACACAGATCTTGGTCCTCTATCCTACTCTGTTACCTCACTTTTTAACTTAGGGCCATATTATGAGTTAGACAGTGCACAAAACTAATGTTTGAAACGCCCACCAGATTAGGAGTTTTCACCTGTCTAGAAGGCTGTTCTTTGGCATTCCCACGGTGGTGCCTATGAAATAGGCACCACAATGAGGACGTGAAAATCAATACTTGCGCTGCATGGACTGCTAAAGTTCATGCCGTCCAGGTACTGGGGTGCATGCACACAGCGGGGCACAACATGTGCCCCACTGCATGTACCCCATGGTGAACAGTAACAAGAGGGCACTGTAGGGCACCCTTTGTTTCCTTACCAACACACTTTTAATGGCGGTCATGGTGAGTAAACTTGTAATATTCTGGGCATGGATTTGCATGGTCTCATATATATGGAGTAAGACAAGGCAGCCTTGCCTTACTCTATGTCAAGGAAGGGTTACATGAGTGCTGCTTTGGGTGCTACGTCTCAACACCTGTGGATTTTAGCACTGCCCTAATTTACAACACCACATAAAATTGGGGCAGTGCCAAAAACGTACACCTTCCCAAAGCAGCGGAACCAAGGAAATTGTTTTATATATCGTGTCCTTTTTTTCTCTTTCCACATGTGCTCCATTTTGTAGCACACAAAGAACAAGGAAAATGCCACTCGTAAATGTTTTGTGCAGGAAGGTACCCCTTCCTGCACAAAACGATCATGCTAACAACACAGACACCATTGCACCATGGAGCATCTGTGCCTGCGTTGGAGTTCCCTTGCAAATTGTGTGCCAGGCTGGTCAAAAGGACAGCTTGTAAATGTGGTGCATCCCTGCACTTTCAAATTGGTGTGGGGCAGCACACCAAAATGACTTGTGGTGCTGCCCTGTGGTTATTCTTTGTAAATGAGACCCTTAGTTTCTCAAGTACTCAGCCATTTTTACTGATGATTTATTTACTCTTCTACAATGTCAGTTCAAAATATTGCCAGGATGGCCTGACCAGTGCAACAGTGTAGATTCCAAGATAGCTGCAATAGGTCTTCAAGAATAAATTCCTCTTATTCATCTAAACTTGTATGTGAAGTACTAGGATTCAGAAAAGCCATATGTTGGCAGAATCTTGTCAATTCCTCAGAGTACTGTGGTTTGTCCAGGATGCAATGTGGAAAGTATGTGACGCTCTCAGGATAGTGAGTCATCATATTCATGTAGTTAAAGAGGAGGACCCCAAACTACCATATTGTTGGTCTTTCTTCAGGTAGACTGGACAACATAGAGGCTCTGAAATGACTGAAGTTCAGATGAACTACAAGGGGCCTGTTGTAATGATACAAGATAGAGGTAATTCGTTTTTGTGGGCATCTTAAATGAGAGTTTTGTGTGAATCAATAGGTCCTTACTCAGATACCAAGGTTTAGACAAGGTCAATAGGTCTTGCATAAACTTCTAAATCTGTACACTTTGAAAGATCCATCAGATCCAAAGTCAAATATGGTTTATAGAGCAAAGAGTTTCTTTTTTCAATAAGCTAGTTTTCTACATATCACATACTCGTCTCTCCCTTAAATATCAAAAACTTGAAAGGTAAAACCTTTGCATTGAAAACCTTAATGGAAAGACTTCTTCACAAACAACCGTCCAGTAAAGCCAAAATGGATGTAGTCTAGAATTGCCAAACCGACAATATGATTGACGGAATGTTGCACACACAGTGCCAAAACATTCACCCCCAGTCACAGATCTGGTTTTAATCCATCGTTATTTTGCTCACCAAGCCACCCCAGTTCAGACATGGCAATATGCAAATCAGTCTTGACCCTGTGCCTCATGAGAACAGTCCATCCCGAACAGTCCATCCCAAGCCATGTCTTCCCTGGACCGGAATCAAGCATCCTAAGACCAGTTTCTGGCTATCAGCCGTCATCAGCCAGGGTAGCTTGACTCAACAGCAAGGACTTTGAGAAGTACATAAGTAACATTACCACGATCCATCATGAAATTGAAGACGTGACTGAAGAAACTGTGTGGGAAAAAGTTGGCAAGGGTTTTGGCAAAGTAGGAAATTGGTTTGCGAACTTGGGGAAAGGGTTCCTTGGCTATGTGTTGAAACCTATTAATGTTGTTGTGGCATGTGTGATTGGTTTGTGGAGTCTAATTAGGGCTTACAAGTGGTATAAGTCCAGCAGATTGGGGAGATAAATGAGAGTGCAAGAGAGACAAATGGAGAGACTGCAGGACAGTCAATATCAGAATCTTAAAAACATGGAGTTGCACAGAAGAGGAAGAGTGGCTACAAGTTCTGTTTAAGTCGGTTCTTTCCCCAAGAATGGTGTAGTTTGGTGATGACACAGGTGATCAAAAGGGGGGACTGATAGAGCACCATGTTATTCTGAAAATTTGTAGGGGTGCATTATAATCCCAAGTAGTCAGCACCCGCATATTTAGTGGACTATGTTAACGTGTGATTATTGAAAATGTAGTACTAGACCGAGTATATTGCAATATGTAGATGTTTGCTTATGTTAATCAAAGACTAATATAGTTCCTTAACCGAGAATATGTCTTAGATAATGTTGGGAAGGTTGCTTCATTTTTAAAATGTTGCATTAGGATTGTACGTGCCATGTTAAAGTTGCACGTGTAGGTTGCCTACTGATGAATAAAGTAATGATTTAACATGAAAGGAATTATGCTTTAGAAGTACAGTGTTAATTCTTTTTAGAATGATTTTAAATGTAAAGCTTAGGTTGTAGTATTAGAAATGCATTTCATAGTGTAAAGGCCTGAGACATGAAGACGCCAGCAGAGTCCTAACTGCAATTTCTTAGTTTAGCTGATTGTTGCAGACCTGAAGTGTATTTTACCTTGGGCAGGATCTATTCTCAGTTACGTTTTAATTGTATCTTGTGTGTGTGCAAATTTTTTTTCTCATACGCTTTCTGTTGCAGGTACAAGGACATATAGCTCGTTAGGTAGAATAATCCTTTGTTTAGGAGTTAGACTGGTAGGAGCGAGTACGGAGGGAGTGAATTGGAATGTGAAGATGTTACGGTAAACAGACATATTATCGAATCAAAAATATAGAATGGACATAATATCGAAGTCCAAATATCGAATGGACAAAATATCGAATGGACAGAATATAGTGGTGAAAAATATTGAATTGAAGGTAAGTAATGTAATATCGATTTTTTTAAATATAGAAAGGCAAAATATCGTAGTATATAATATAGGTATTAAAATATATCGAATTTTATATAATACAGAATTTTTTTAAGTGTTTTTTTATGTTATTAAAATTTTGTATAATTTAATTCTGTAGCAGGTTGTGGGTTTATAGGGGAATAGGGTGGGAAGTAATGTAATTATAATTAATTAAATATGTTAATTTATTTATTGGTATCCATTTTAAATTAATTGCTAATTAATTTTTAATTGGCAAGTAATTAATTTCTTTTTGGTAATTAATTTTTTATTGGTAATTAATTTGTATTAACTGATTAATTGATAATTATGTTAATTTTATTAATTTATTTTCCGTAGCGTGTTGTGGGTTTATATAGAGAATAGGGTGGGAAGTAATTTAATTGTATTTAATTAAATATGTAAATTATTTTATTGGTATTTATTTTAAATTCATTGTTAATTAATTTTGTATTCGGTAATACATTCATTTTTAATTGGTAATTAATTTTTAATCATTTTTAATTGATAATTATGTTAATTTTATTAATTTATTTTCTGTAGAGGGTTGTGGGTTTAGAGCAGAATAGGGTGGGTAGTAATTTAATTGTAATTAAGTAAATCATTTTTATTTATTTATTGGTATTGATTTTTAATTTATTGTTAATTAATTGTTAATTGGTAATTAATTTGTATTAATAGGTAATTAATTTGAATAACTAATATTTATTTGTATTTTTTATTGATTAATTATTACATAATATTAAATTGGTAATTTATTTGAATTATTTTTTTCTTGGTATTGATACTGAATTAATTTTTATTAATATATTAAATCTTTACTTTCCCTACTGATGCACTCTCTGGAGTGGGAATAGTAACTTTTTACCCCTACACTATCCAACGCTTTCCCTACTGTTGCACTCTATAGAGTTGGAATAGTAATTTTTATCCCTACGCTATCTAAAGCTTTCCCTACTGTTGCACTCTCTGGAGTGGGGATGGTAATTTTTACCCCTACGCTATCCAACGCTTTCTCTACTGTTGCGCTGCTGGAGTGGGAATAGCAATTTTTACCCCTAGGCTATCCAACGCTTTCCCTACTGTTGCACTCTCTGGAGAAGGAATAGTAATCTGTACCCTCCCGCTATCCAATGCTTTCCCTACTGTTGCACTCACTGGAGTGGGAATAGTAATTTTTACCCCTACGCTATCCAACGCTTTCCTTACTATTGCACTCTCTGAAGTGGGAATAGTAATTTGTACCCTCCCGCTATCCAACGCTTTCCCTACTGTTGCACTCTCTGGAGTGGGAATATTAATTTGTTCCCTTCCGCTATCCAACGCTTTCCCTACTGTGGCACTCACTGGAGTGGGAATAGTAATTTTTACCCCTACGCTATCCAACGCTTTCTCTACTGTTGCACTTACTGGAGTAGGAATAGTACGGTTTACCCTCCCGCTATCCAACGATTTCCCTACTGTTGCACTCACTGGAGTGGTAAAAGTAATTTATACCCCTACGCTATCCAACTCTTTTCCTACTGTTGCACTCTCTGGAGTAGGAATAGTAATTTTTACCCTCCCGCTATTCAACGCTTTCTCTACTGTTGCACTCACCGGAGTGGGAATAGTAAATTTTACCCCTACGCTATCCTACGTTTACCCTAGTGTTGCACTCACTGTAGTGGTAATAGTAAATTTCACCATCTAGCTATCCTATGGTAAAAATATTGTATATTTTTTATTAATATCATGTTAATATATATATATATGTGTTAAAAAATAAAATTGTATGTTTAGAGGAGCCTAGCTCGCAACCATGATGGCCGCCTGATTCCTCGGCTCCGCCGACCCTCTCGTCTTTCTCCCGGTTTCCGCACTATCCTGCTGTTTATCCTTCTGCCGAGTGGCGTTCGCGGAGCCGGGAGCGAACCCGGACCTATTGGTGTGCTTCTTTGCTTGATCCCGGCGGCGAGAGTGCTTCGACGCCCCCGCCTCCTCCTGGCGCTGCGCGGCTGTAACCGGGTCTTTGTTCCCCAACTGGCCGGTCCTGCTCCACACAACGGCGGCCATTACAGGTGGATCGGAGTCGGCTGGGAAGCGTGGCAGACGCGCTCTGCATTCTGCATCCTGCATCTCTGCCTCACGGGCTTTGGGCACTGCCGCTGAGGGGGAAACATTGTGTTGTATCCTCAGCCCGGGTCGGCTTGCATGATACTTTGTTTCCCAGTGAGCTGTGCTGAGCGCCATCTTACAGCCTGCATGTATCTACGGAGCCGGCGGACCATGGGCTGTTATTGAAGGAGCGGGCGTCTGCCCATGCCAATTAGACATTGTGTGATCATGAAGCGTGCTTCTCTTGTGCCCTCAGACCTGCTGTGCCATTGTATGCATTGGCGTGGGGATCGGCAGATGGCGATGGGTGAAGACGGCCGGCTTCCGGGACAGTGCTGCATTGATTCGCCTTGCGTGCAGGGGATTGCGATGCCCTCCCTCCCTGATGCACCAGTGCTGATTGGTGAAATATTGGGTGCCCTGGGTACCTTGAGAGCGGCCCTGCGTACTGCTGCCCGTGATCTGGGGGACCGGCTGGATGTGCTTTTATCTGTAACACCCTTGCCTGCCCGCGGACGCCTCCGAGAGCAGGATACTGTGTCGCACCCTGTTTCTGCCTTCTGTGGTTCCTCCTCCTCGGATGCTATTGATACATCGGGGGTGCGTGACACTAATACTGCTGAGGTGCCGGTTGTACTATCCTTGGGGAGGATTGAAGATTCTGGAACTGTGCTGTGGCTGGGACAACGTCGCTGGGCGCCATGTTTAGCGACTCCTACGGGGGCTACTGGCATGACTTACTCCCCTGCCTTGGAGTGGTTCTTATCAACTGGGCTCGCCGATTATGGAGGATCACTGCTGTTCGCTGCCTCTTTCTGTACCACTGGTAACTACAGGATTGCATGTCGGATGGACTTTATTGGGCATCGCCCACTTGGATGTGGTCACTTTGCTTGCTTGCCTCTTCCATGATGTCTACTGCGACGCTGGACTACGTCGTTGCTTCGCATCGCAGGGGGCAAGGTTGAGGGTGCCTCCTCTCAGGTCGGGACTGTCTTCGCTTGTACTGCTGGGATGCTGATGGACTGCCGGGGATATTGAACATGGGTGTTGTATTGGTGGCGGGGTCTGGGAACGGGCGGCCGGAGTGATATGTGCTGGTGACTATGGGTGTATTCGTATGGCCCTCCTCCGGTCTTATGTGAATTAGGCTCTTTCTTTTTCTTTTCTTTTTCCCTTTTCTGTTCTAAATTTCGGGTTCGATTATGGGCGACAGGCACACTGCTAGGGGGGGGTAGGCCGTAGCCTCCGCATGCGTGCAGGGTGGGGGGTTGGGGGTGGGGATTTTGTTTAGTTTCGGTTTCTATGGGCCTTCTTTTTTCTCTTTTCTTTTCTTGTTTTTTCATACTTTTTCCTTTCTACTTTGGGTCAGTCAGGTGTTAGGGTGTAGCGCTGTATACTCTCTCCGTTGTCGATCCTGTTATTTTAGTGGATTTGGGTGTACTACGTTCGTGGGGCGGGCGATGACCAGCATGTACTGTTTTACTGTGCTATTATCCTGATGGGTATTGCTTTCTGCTGCCTTTTCGATTATTCTCCCTCGTCTTGTTGCTAATTCGCTGGTTCTTTGCCTGCCATGTGCTTTCGGTGGATTGCCGCATCTGATCCTTCTTATCTATAAACTTTAAAATTAACCTCACTACTCCTATACCCGGTGGCCCCTCCTTCTGTATGCCATGTCCTGGACACTTGCTGTATTTTGTTGCTTGGGACTGCCGGGCTGTTCTATCCTTGCTTTTTGTGCTACCAATTGTTTTCGAGGCCGGCCCGTGTGGTTGTGGGCCCGTAACTGTATGATTATGTTGCACAATAAAGGTTTAAAAAAATGTAAAAAAAAAAAATTGTATGTTTATTTTTTTTTACTTAAATGAATTATTTAATAATTTTAAGGTTATTTAAGTATTTTAAGTATGATTTAGTTAATTATATTTAAAATTACTTTTAAGATATTTTTACAAAATTCGATATTTTGACTAACTATATTTCTTGAAAGATATTTTTGATTCAAAATTTTTGTACTTACCTGTTTGTAGATAGGACTTCGATATTATTGTATTCGATATTTTGTCCTCGATATTTTAGTTATTCTATATTTTTGAATTCGATATTTTGTCAGTGATCCAATGTTACATTTGCCTGGGACCCAAGGACATAGCAACGGTTTTTGGATGTAGAAGAAGGCCTACAGGAAGCACCTGCCTGAAGGGGTGTTTTAGGGCATGTTTACTGTTTTGGGGATTTTGTATTAGGGACAGCACCCCGAGGGTAGAGTGCAGATTTTGGAATAGACTTGAGGGAGACAGGACAGGAGAGGGGTGTAGGAAGGAGCATCTTAGAACAAAGCATGGGCGAATTTTGCGAATTTGCGATCTGCGAATTTGCGGATTTGCGAATTTGCGATCCACAAAATTGGCGAATTTGTGCGAATTTGCAGATTTTTGTTTTTTTGCGTGTTCGTGGGGCTTTTTGCGTCTTCGCGAGCCGCTTGCATAGCGAAGTTACCCATGCAGTCGTTTATGGGAGAGGGAGAGAGAGATAGATAGATAGATAGATAGATAGATAGATAGATAGATAGATAGATAGATAGATAGATAGATAGATAGATAGAAAGAGAGAGAAAGAGAGGGAAAGAGAGAGGGAGAGAGAGAACGAGAGAAAGAAAGAGAGGCGGATCTCTGAAGGGCCAGATTCCTGAGTTGCCCCTACAGAAAATACAGCTTTTTATTTTTAGCAAAATGCATATGAAAATTGTGCTGTAAAGGTCTCTTTTAGTTTACCCCTCCTGACAACTCAAAATGGGTGTATTTGCCATCCTCTCCCTTCTTCCTGTTTTTTATATCTGTTAGTGCTTCCTGGTGAGGTTTAATTCCTTGGACAGGTGCCTCGTTGCCTACTTGTAACTATTCTCTGACCCTGCTTCAAGGGTCAGAGCAGGGTCAGAGAATAGTTGCAAGTAGGCAATGAGGCGCCAGGAAGCAATTAGCAGCAGGTGTCCAAGTTGAAGTTAATTTGTTTGTAACCCTTTTGTAAAAGGTTACAAAGAAATTAGGTTAAACTTTTGCACCTGCTGCTGTAACCCTTGCTTGGCTGAAAATTCGTCCCCGCTGATTCGCGGATTTTACCGCGATTTCGCGAGATTCGCGGATTTTACTGGGATTTCGCGAGATTCGCGGAAAATCCGCAAATTCGCCCGCGAAATGGATTTTACGCCCACCCTTACTTAGAACGAGCTCTGTAACCTAGACTACTTACCTATGGAGAGTGAGTGTACATCTTAGGAAGTCTCCTCTGCTGACAATTTTTTTCTCGTCTGGGATGGAATGCTAAGTAGGGATGCCACCTTAGAGTTAATGTAGGGACAGATTAACCTTTTCTTTCCTTGAGCAAATGCAGTTGAGGGTCCAAGCTGGGACTGTGATTGTTTGTTTGGTGCTTCTTAAACTTACATTGGTTTCCATATTGAGTCGTCTAAGACTCTTGCGCAGGATTATGTTTGTATTAGTGCTGGTTTATTTCCTGAACCTCTTACTGAGGTGCGTGTATGTTCAGTTATTTTTGGCTTTGTAATAAATCTTCAAACTCTATTTCGTAGTCAATGGCACTTCTGAATTGGTTGGTTTAATGCCCAAGTTCTTATGAGTTACGATTTGGCGATCTTATCTCTACACTTCCTAGCAGGCAACAACGATTCTAAAGATTGATAAGGAAAGTCTAGAAAGAATACAGCCCCCACAGTAGCAATCCCATTGAAGGGGTACTGCGAGGTGAAACTGTAACTTAACATTCAAGACGGTATGGTTTATAGAGGAGAGAAAGTTGTCCCATCTATATCCCTCAGACAGAAAATCGTGGACCTGGCCCACAGTGGTTACCTGGGCCGCAGCCTAACAAAGAACAAGATAAGACTGGATTACTGGTGACAAGGGATGGATACCATGGCGCAACACAAATGAGGACTGCCTTGAATGCAGCAATCTGATCAAATCCAACAGACAAGAAGACCTCCACTATCCCCAGTTGTGGTGCCTAACAGCCACTGGTCCAAGCTAGCTTTTGACATTATTGGCCTCCTCAACCTTAAGAGTTTTACAGGAACGGTTCATACTGGTTATGGTAGATTATCACACGAGGTGGGTGGTTTACAAATATGCCCACCAAATAGACACAAAGGTACTCATAGGCTTCCTAAAGGACGTGTTCTTTGAGGAAGGCATCCCAGATATCTTGGTCACCGAAAACGGGGTACAGTTCACCTCAGAAAACCAAAAACTTCAAATTAGTACCTAAACCTCCATGAATTACTTTTTATCATTATTATTAGTACTACCTGTTTTAGACGTTATTTCTGCATAGATTTGATAAATACTGTTATATAGTTGTTTGCTTTTTCATGATAGTAAATGATAAGTGTCCTGTCTCTCTTTTTCTTTCTCTCCCCCCCTTCTTCTTTGATTTTTAAGTTTTGCATATTTTACATTTAAGATTTGTAGTTACATGCATAATGAGTCTATTTTGTATCCTGTTCCAATTTATTTGCATATTTCTTCAACAAAATGTACTTGTAAACTGAAAACAAAAAAGACTAGGAACTTCAAAAAAGTTTCCCCCAGTGACGGAGTGGTGGATGAGGCTGAGACTGCCGAGGGTGAGACTGGAGTGATGGGATTGTAGAATGTCTGACAAAATATCGAATACACAAATATCGATATACAAAAATATCGGAACAAAAATATCGAAGGGAAAAATATCGGAATCCTATCCCTAACAAGGTAAGTACAAATATATATCGAAAAAAATATATAGAATGACAAAAATATCGTTTTTTGTAAAATATCGTTTTTGTTTTATAAAATAAAAATCTAAAATTAACAAAATAATACTTTTAAATGTAATAAACATATTTAAAAATGTACTATAATATTTAAAATTAATACATAATGTAATACAAAAGTAATATCAATAAATATATAATACATAATATATTTTTCATTAATAATAATTCTAAATTAATTATTTTCATAACTTATAAACAAATAAAAATAAACTAAATTACTAATACATTTATATACATAAAATAATCAAATAAATTACAATTAATAACTACATAAAATAATAAAAAAGCTAAATACATTTTAGATAGCGTATGAGTAAAAATTACTATTCGCATTCCAGAGAGTGCGACAGTAGGGAAAGTGATGGATAGCGTAGGGGTAACAATTACTATTCCAACTCCAGAGAGTGCAACAGTAGGGAAAGTGTTGGATAGCGTAGGGGTAACAATTGCTATTCCAACTCCAGAGAGTGCAACAGTATGGAAAGTGTTGGATAGCGTAGGGGTAAAAATTACTATTCCCACTCCAGAGAGTGCAACAGTAGGGAAAGTGTAGGATAGCGTAGGGGTAAAAATTACTATTCCAACTCCAGAGAGTGCAACAGTAGGGAAAGTGTTGGATCGCGTATGGGTAACAATTACTATTGCAACAGTAGGGAAAGTGTTGGATAGCGTAGGGGTAACAATTACTATTCCAACTCCAGAGAGAGCAACAGTAGGGAAAGTGTTGGATAGCGTAGGGGTAAAAATTACTATTCCCACTCCAGAGAGTGCAACAGTAGGGAAAGTGTTGGATAGCGTAGGGGTTAAAATAACGTACTTATAAAAAAATCTTTTTTTTTAATAATACAAATATGATCTATTAAATAAATATAAACCATTTACAATACATATACATAATTATTAAAAACATGATTATCTAAATATATGTAACCTAAAATAATCATTAAAAAATACAATTTTATAATATTTAATTACCAATTAATAAATAATTAACAATTATAAAATTAACTTAACAATGATTTTTAATTCATTATTACTTAATTACATTAAAATTATTTCCCACCATATTCCCCTATAAACACACAACCCGCAACAGAACACATTTATCAATTAATGAATTATTTAAATTTAATTACCAATTAATTATAATTATTTACCAATTAATAAAAATTAATGTATGCTTCCTACTAATTAATAATTAATTCTACATAATGAAATTACTTCCTACCCTATTCCCCTATAAACCCATAGCCCGCTACAGAACATATTTATCAATTAATCAATTAATTAAAAATAATTACCAAAATAATTATATATAATTACCAATTATTTTAAATTAATGTATGATTCCTACTAATTAATAATTATTTTAACATAATTAAATTACGTCCCACCCTATTCCCCTATAAACCCATAACCCGCTACAGAACATATGGATCAATTATTCAATTAATTAAAATAAATTCAAAATTATTCTCAATTAATTAATTAATAATTCTTACTAATTAATAATTAATTTAATATAATTAAATTACTTCCCACCCTATTCCCCTATAAACCCACAACCCGCTACAGTACTAAAAGACAACATTTAATTAAATTACATTAAAAATAAATTATGAAACATAATAAATACAATATAATATACACAAAAAATGTATTTAAAAATCGATATTAGTAACATCGAAATTATTTACTTCGATATTACTGACATCGATATTTAAAACTTCGATATTACTAATTTCGATATTAAGAGTGTCGATATTACTTACACTCTATATTATGTCCCTTCGATATTTAAACTTCGATATAATTGTATATCGAAATTTAAAACTCAATATTTTGTCTGTGTACCGGGATTGTCAGGTCTCCAATGTGAAGGCAGACTGTGGTGAGCTAAGGGCGCTTGTGCCGGCTCGGGGATAATGGCTGCCCTGCCGGGGCCAGTCATAGTGGTGACCTGGTCACCCCCCTACTTGGGGGGCTGAGGAGCTGCCCATTTTGGGGATGGGGCAGGGCGGTGAATGGAATGTGCTGCAGACCCTGTTGTCTGGTGGCCCAGGTGCTCAAGCATAGAGGAGACGCGAATGTAGAGATGGCTCCCTCTGCAGCAGTCTATACAATGGTGCGCACCAACCTGTGTGGCCAAGTCTGCTATCTGACATGTAGCAGGGCAAGTATCCTGAGAGAGACACTGACAGACCCCCATTCAGGTTAGGCCTGGAGGCACACACAGTGATGATATTGCCGACCATTGGGGAGACCAAGATTGCACTGCAAAGGCAAGATTGATGCAGTGGCCCTAGAACTGTGCCTCCTTTGAGCAGACCACAATCAATTTGCAGATAGGATGGGAGAGATGGAGTCTGACATGGCTCTCCTACCACTAACACAAGTGAAGCAGGATCATTTTATCACTTCTTGGAGGGCTGAGAGGAACTCACAAGGGGAGTGCACCCTCCCGTGTTTTAACATTATTATACAATAAGTACTCCCCTAATAGTTCATCTGGGTGACCCGGATAACTGTAACACTTGTGTTGATACTGGTGGAATGTTCCTACATGAAGCTAGAATAGTGCATCACCTTCAGATGATGTTTTATATTCCCTCACACACCCTAGTGGTGTCATGCTTCATGATAGGGACACCCTAACACCTAAAAGTCAGGGTGGGCTTGACCATATCTCAGGGAGCACTTAGAAGATTGTGTGGGCCAGAGGGGGTTTAAAGATTAAAACTTCTCTGTCAGATCCCGGTTTCCCTTTATTCTTGGACACGGCCGGGATATTAAAAATTTGAAGGAATAGGGTTGTGTGGGATATTATGGTCCTAAGACCCTATTGCCAAAATGTTTCAGTCCACTGGTGCCCCATAAAGGGTGCTGGACTTTCTTCAGGGCAAAAACTATGATCGCCTGGAAGGATGGAGGTAAGGAAATTACCCTACACTCGATTATTTAAGGGCAGATAGCTGCTCCTTATCTATATTCATGCGATGTGTTGTCACTCCATCTGTAGATCGACACAGAGAACAAAAATAATAACCACCATGGTATCTTGAACTTGTTATGCACATCGGTGTGTTTCGTGCATTTGTGCCATAATCCCAGTGAAAATACATTTGGATGGTGACATAATCATGAACAATATTCCTACCATGAGTGTGTATTTCCGTTTGTAAACCTGTCTCAATTGAACACTTATATCCATGTCATACCTATGTGGTGGCGACAACTTGTTGCTTGCTACCATCTTTTGATACACTAATGCGTGTATTATATTAAGTGAAACTCTTGAGTCAAACGTACATATACAAACTTGCCGTTAAAAATCCCCTTGTCATTCATTCATCCCACTCATTCTAATATCGCTTCTTATCCCAACTTGGGAGAGGTTCCACTTCACGCTAGACCTCAATTATAGTGGTTACCCTGTAGTCAAACTCTGAAGTATAAAAGGTTTGTGGGTACCACAAGGCATGTTGATAATATGGGTACCGCGTCATGTAAATGAGACCGCAGGTAATGAAAAGGAGTCAGGAGGAGGGAGGGAAGAAAGGGGAACAAACAAACAGAGAACACATGTGAGTTAATCTCGAGCCATCCCGTCGCTGTTGCAGAGACGTGACGTCTCATACCTGTATCGTGCTACATCTATCTGGGTAACTCACGCCATCAAGGATTCTGCCCCGCTGTCTCATCTATTCGAGTTGGGGTCCTAGCTGCTTGGAGACCAGCTTTGTCGGACAGGTCTATTTTTAAAGGAGACCAGTTTCCTGTAACTGCGTTGTACCGCCCTCTGCGGTATCTGCGTGATTACATCACAGCGCCTCACTATGGCCCCCGAGGATTCCTCATGGTGGGGAGGGGGAGCGACCCATGACCGCACCAGGTAGGTCGCACAGCACCGCCTGTGTTTCCCTGCCCTAGCTGCCACTGCTTAGGAAGTTTGAGGCCCTCCACCAACCACAGGATACCACCTGTGCCTCTTCCCTGGTGGCTTGTGGTAGGCCGTAGGTAGGTTTGTTCATCCTCTGCTTTATTGCTTTTATTGTATTGCCTGTATTTTCATTGTTGTGTCTGTGACGTGATCCGTGCCCCTTATTCTTCCCTCAGTTCCCCTCGCTGTCCCCGTGCTCTCTCTGCCCGGTCTTTCTTTCCGTACCCCTTGCAGCCCCCGTGTCTCTGCCCGGTTTTCCCTTCTGTTCCCGTCGCTGCCCTTGTGTCCCTGCCCGGTTTTCCCTTCTGTTCCCAACGCTGCCCCCGCTCCTCTATGCCCATTCTGCCTTCTGTTCTTAGATGCCCCTGTATTTCTGTGTTCTGTATTTTGCCTCTGTGCTACTCGTTTTTCCGGTATTTCTTTTCCCTTTTGCCTTCTGTGCCACTCGTTTTTCCCTCGTTTTTGTGCCCCTTTTGCCTTCTGTTTCATTCGTTTTTTTGTGCCCATCTGCCTACTGTGCCACTTGTTTTTCCCTCGTTTTTGTGCCCCTTTTTGCCTTCTGTTCCACTTGTTTTTGAGCCCTTCTGCCCTCTGTGCCACTCGTTTCCCCCTCATTTTTGTGCCCTTTTTTCCTTCTGTTCTACTTGTTTTTTTGTGCCCTTCGACCTTCTGTGCCACTCGTTTCTTCCCTTGTTTTTGTGCCCCATTTGCATTCTGTTCCACTTGTTTTTTGTGCCCTTCTGCCCTCTGTGCCACTCGTTTTTCCCTTGTTGTTGTGCTCCTTTTGCCTTCTGTTCCACTCGTTTTTTGTGCCTTCTGCCCTCTGTCCCATGTGTTTTTGTGCCCTTCTGCCCTCAGTGCCACTTGTTTTTCCCTCATTTCTGTACCAATTTTTCTTTCTGTTCCACTCGTTTTTTGTGTCCTTTTGCCTTCTGTGCCACTTGTTTTTCCCTCGATTTTGTGCCCCTTTTTCCTTCTGTTACCTTCGTTGTCCCTCACTGCCCTCACTGCTGCGTCGCCGCCCCATGACAACCGACTGCCCATTCGCTGCCCCACCTCCCAGCTGCTCCTCCCTCCCACCTCCCCTTATATGCCGGCTGCTGTGCGGCCGCACCGCTGTCGAGCTTAAGGCACGCCTAAGCAAGCCCGTCTGCGCCCATCCGCGCCTGGACCGTGCCCAGCGCCAGAACCCCTGGCCCCTGCACCCGCCACAACAACGGCCGCCACTACAATGCCAGCACTCTGAATGCTCTCAACTCCGGACGGAGCCACACCTGCCGAACTGCAGCTACACCAGCCTCAGAGCCGACGAACCACCCACCAAGAAAGACCCCAACCACCTCCGATGCATACTGCTGAACAACCGCTCTGCACGCAAGCATGCCGTCAAGCTCTGGGACCTGTTCGACACAACATCCCTGGACATCGCCTTCCTGACAGAGACCTGGCTTAACGACTCATCCATACCCGATATCGCTATAGCCATCCCAGACGGCTACAAGATCACCCGCAGAGACAGCACCAACGGAGTCGTAGGAGGACTCGCCATCGTCCACTTGAACAGCATCAGGGTCTCGACTAGCCCTGACGACGCGGTCAGCACTGCCGAACACATGCATTTGCAGATCCACACAGACCCTAACTCCACCCTCAGAGGCACCCTCGTCTACCGACCCCCTAGACCCCACCCTCAGTTCTACGACTCTATCGTCGACTTGATCAGCACGCATGCCCTGACCTCCACCGACTACATTCTCTACGGAGACCTGAACTTTCACTTTAAGAACAACAAAGACAACAACTCAATAACCCTGATTGATAACCTCGCGAACCTCGGACTGAAGCAACTCATTCAAACGCCCACCCACTCTCCCAGCCACACGATCGACCCCGTCTTCTCCTCAATCCCGCACGTCTCCGTCAGCCACACCACCGAATTCCTCTGGACCAACCACCACTGCATCCACTTTGCCTTCCAGAAGCCCACCACACACCACCACACCCAACCGATCCCCCACCACTGCTGGTGCAAAATCACCAAAGACCAACTACACGCATACCGCGCTCTCAGCCCACCCACCGAACCCTCCAAAACCGGCGACGCTGCCCACAGCCTCAGACAACGGCTCAAGGACACCCTTGCCCCGCTGAGGTAACCGCCCCACAGAGATACGAGCAAGAGGGCCAGCTGGTTCGCCCCAGAACTCCTAGCCTCCAAGCAAGCCTGCCGGAAACTAGAGAAGAAATGGCAAAGTGAACAAACTCCTGACTGCCAGGCAGCACACAAGAACGCCATCCACAACCACCACCACCTCATCAGGGCAGCCAAGAGGACCTCCTTCATAGACAGTCTCAACAACAACGCACACAATAGCAAGGAGCTCTTCAACATCGTGAAGGAACTCTCCTACCCCAGGTCCAATACCAACGGCTTCCCGCCATCGCAAGCCCTGTGCGACTCCCTCGCTACCTTCTTCCACCGCAAGATAGCAGACATCAACGACAGCTTCCACATTCAGCCAGCCCCAAGAGACACCAACACAACAGACCCCCGCGCACCATCGACCATGACTCCCTGTTAGCCTGGGCCAGCGTGAGCATCAATGACATCATCAAGACCATGCGCACAATCCACTCCGGCTCTCTGTCAGACCTATTCCCACATCACGTCTTCAACAGAGCAAGCAGCTCTATCGCACCCCACCTGCGCAACGTCATCTATCTAAATCTGGAAACACGCCGAGATCAACACCCTACTCAAAAAACCTAAGGCAGACCCAAGAGACCTCAAGAACTTCTGGCAGCTAACCTGAAACCTCGAAGAAAACAGAATCCTGGACACTTCCCAGCCAGGGTTCCGCAGCAACCACAGCACCGAGATTGCCCTCATCGCCGCCACCGATGACATATGTTCATATGAGCATATCCCAAAAGGATCATTCAACGTGCTAAAAAGCGATCTCACAACACCCCGAGAGAGGCCCTACTGCAGTTCTACCCGAAGAAAGAGAAAGAAGAGAAGGAGAAATTGATCTGTGTAACAACATACAATGCATCTACTAATGATATCAAGAGGATTATAAACAAAATATTGGGCCGTTCTGACCTCCAACAAACTCAAGTTCGTGAAACCTATGTTTTCATTCAGAAAGAAAAGAAGCATAAGAGACTCATTGATACATACGGATTTCTTGAAAACCAAAATAAAAGAATAGCTAACAATCTGGAACCAAGAGCCAGTTACAGGCCACTACCCTTGTGGATCGTGCGTGGTATGCCACCTAACTGAACATACTAAGGAAATAGATCTAGGCATGCACCACGCATGGGAACAACCTACACACACTAATTGCAACAGCGAAAAAGTTATTTACTTGATTAGGTGCCCCTGCAACCTCATGTATGTGGGGATGATAGGAAGAAAAGTGTAGGTCCGCATTAGCGAACATAGGAGCAACATAAGACGCGCAATCACAGCAACAAAACTGACAGCCCACTATGTTGAAAAGAAACATACAGACACGGAGTTATGGTGGACAGTGATTAAGAAGGTGAAAGGATAAGGTGATATCAGAATAACTCTGTTGGAATGTGAACAGCAGTGGGTGTACAGACTAAAAACCCATCTTACAGGATTGAATGACTCAATACCATGGAATAAACTAAATGGGAATAGATGATCAGGCGTTAATCTAGATACGCATAACATGTGATATTAGATCCCTAAAAGCCTTTTACCAGATCCTCAGCTTCGACAACAACCTGATCTTTGGTCGTGGGGTGCATTACCCACGTCTGATACCTAATAGCAAGGTTCAGGTAATTACAAGACAAGTCATGAGTATTTAGTTTCTTGTCCTTCTACCTAGACAAAATCGTATGGTAATAAGACAAACCAACAGGAGTGGGTTTCTCTTTCTATTTAAATGTTAATACCAGCAGAGGGACCTTCCTTCTTAATAATATTCTGACCCCAATTTGTTAAAAATAAAGTATAAAATCTCAACACTCCCAACGTAACGGAATAATGAGAGTATGTTCAATAAGGGTATGTTAGAACTATACCTGTATACCTTGAATATACCTTTATGTATGCTAACAGGACTAGATCTTTGAATACATTTTTCTGAGATTATCTCACATTCCAAATTTTACTACAGTATTAGGGCATTAACATCTTTCGCATTAAGAGGGTTCCATTTCCGGTCACGTTTCACTAAGAAACTACATTTCCCATTACTAAACGGGCAAGAGAGCGACCCGTAACAGAAACTACGTCCACCATGAGAAATCCCAGGGGGCCATAGTGAGGAACTGTGATGTAATCACTCAGATACCGCAGAGGGCGGTCCGATGCGGTTACAGGAAAATGATTTCCTTTACAAATAGAGCTGTCCATCATAGCCGGTCTCCAAGCAGCTGAGACCCAACTCAAATAGATGAGACAGCGGGGCAGGACCCTTGATGGCGTGAATTACCCATATAGATGTAGCACGATACAGGTATGAGTCGGCACGTCACCGTAACAGCGGCGGGACGGCTTGATGTTAACTCACATGTGTTCTCAGTTTGTGTTTTCCTCTTTCTTCCCTCCCTCCTCATGACTGCTCTTCATTACCTGCGGACCTGTTTACATGACGCAGTACCCGTATTATCAACATGCCTTGTGGAACCCACGTACCTTTTATATCTCAGGGTTTGACTACAGGGCTACCCCAATAATTGAGGTCAAGCGTGAAGTGGAACCTCTCCCAAGTTGGGGTAGGAAGCGATATTAGAGTGAGAGGGTTGAGTGATTAATATGGCGATTTTTAACGGCAAGATTGTATATGTAATTTTGACACAAGAGTTTCACTTAATACAATACACGCACTAGTGTATCATAAGATAGTAACATGTGACAAGTTGCAGCCAGCACACGGGTATAACACTGATATAAGTGATCAATTGAGACACGTTAACAAACGGAAATACACACTCATAGTAGGAGTATTATTCATGATTGTGTCACCATCCAAATGTATTTTCACTGGGATTATGGCACAAATGCACGAAACACACCGATGTGCATAACAAGTTCAAGATACCATGGTGGTTATTATTTTTGTTGTCTGTGTCGTTCTACAGATGGAGTAACAACACTTGCATGAATATAGATTAGGAGCAGCTATCTACCCTTAAATAATCGAGTGTAGGGAAATTCCCTTACCTTCATCCTTCCAGGGGGTCATAGTTTTTGCCCTGAAGAAAGTGCAGCACCCTGTATGCGGCACCAGTGGACTGAAACATGTTGGCAGTAGGCATTTAGGACCATAAGATCCCACACAACTCTATTCCTTTAAAAAAATGTTAATATCCCTGCTAGATCCAAGAATAAAGGGAAACCAGTATCTGACAGAGGAGTTTTAATCTTTAAACCCCCTCTGGCCCAAAAAATCTTTTAAGAGCTCCCTGAGATATGGTCGATCCCACGCTGACTTTTAGGCGGTAGGATGTCCCGATGATGAAGCATGACATCACTAGGCTGTGTGAGGGAATATAAAACCAAAGTAGTTGCCTCCTTGCTCACCCAAAGGTGATGCACTATTCGTGCTTCATGTAGGGACATACCACCAGTATCAATTCAAGTTTTACATTGCTCTCCTACCACCTGCTGTTACGGAACTTGAGAAACAGATCCGTTCCCTGCGACTGACAAATCTATAGGAGAGCAAGCGGAGGGCCTCTCCAGATGCAACATTTGTATGATGAGCCTCACAGAGTGTGTTGCAAGCCCCACTGCATACCCTTACATAAAGTACTGGGTACTGAAAACAGTCTTGAATAATAGGATCTCCAAGTACGTCACTTGGAAAGGGCGGACAGGGTGCCAGATTGGGCCCCGAAGCTGAGGAAACCGCAAGAGCAATGGTAGCCTGACTCCTTAGGTTCCAGGACAGAGATGCCATTCTGCAATGTGCTGAGACGCATGGTCTATGGCAAGTAGACAGGGGGACTCTAAATATTTACCCTGACTATAACCAAGCAGTTCAGCGTCAGAGAGAAACGTTTGTGGCCGTGAAGCGCCAATTACAGTCCCTCAGTTCAAAATATGCGTTCCTTTTCCCTGCTAGATTGAAAGTGGTGGACCAAAACTACACCAACTTTTTCAATACAGCAGCTGAAGTATGGACATGGCTTGAGTGCAAGGGCCATGCGATGCCAGCCGAACGGGAGAACCATGGGCAAGACACATACCGAAAATCTGTTGCAAGAGCAGGCAGTGCGATCAGTCACCAGCAGTCAAAACCGTAAGGGTGAAGGTGGTGAGGCAGCTGCTACACCCATGAGCACTAGGTGGGCGGAGCCCGTGCTGTCTTTGTATGGTTTGGGGAGGACTCTGAAGGGTCCCTGCAAAACGGAGATGACAGTGACCTGCCAGTGGTGACCCCCTTGTTGGCAGATAAGTAGGATTGGTCTCAATGGCTTCCATACAGAGCCGAGGACTCAAATTATCTGGCCTCCTAGATTAATGGGACAAATCACATGGGTTCACAAAATGAAGGTTGACTGCACCTGCAGGTCACTACTGCTCTCCATCAGGGACTAGGTTCCACTTCAGTTAAAGTAACATTGTTGGGGTAACAGGCATTGGGGAGGTGGGTTGTTTTGAGTCTGCAGCACAAGGTGATTGGAAGAGTGAGTTCAGAGGGGGACGAGTATGTTTGAGGACATGTGGCTACAGTGTAGGTTCCAACAGAGTGGGACTGTAGTTAGTTGCGGTCGGTCAGAGTAAATATGGGTAGTACAACATAAACAGGCTCAAGCCTGGGCTTAACCCTGTAGATCCTTTCCTAGAATGTTAATGGTCTGGGTGATAAGCCCAAGGAAGGGGTGGTAGGAAAATACCTACTTCAGTACAACCCCAATATAGTCCTTGGTTGCAAGAGACCCATTACTGGGCAACAACTGTAAATTCTTGGGCCGTGGCAGATATTTACAGTTTGCCCATGCAGGTCTTTCTAAGGAGGGGGGCGGGGGGGGGGGGGGGGATAAGCCTGGGCATAGGACTCCACTATGCTCGCGTAGTTTGCATATTTTGCGCAACTACGTGCTACTCGAATTGCACGTAGCACAGTGCAAAAATGCGTAGCGGGCATTTTTTGCTTGCTCGCGGTCCTCACGTCAAGTTGGCGACCGCCAGCGAGCAATATGACATCCCGGCGAGACTTTTTCCTCGTTCGCGTTCAGCAACATCAAATTGCCGATTGCAAGCATGGAAAATAAACCTCCCGGAGAGATTCTCACTGCGGGGAGGTCAGGTTTCTCATTGCGAGTGTTCCCGTATGCTCGCTACCGCTCGCGATGAGAAACTACCAGTCCGTGTTGAGAAAACTGCTGCTCGAGTAAAAATCTAGTTGGGCAATAGAAAACAACAGCTTGCACCGTGCAAAGATGCCGTTTGCAATGATTGCACAGTGCGGAAAGCATCCAGCACTGTGCAATCTGTGCGTACAGCATTTTCCCTACCACACTACGCAGTTCGCGTAGCTAGCATAGTGCAAACTGCACTTCGCGTAGCTACGCATAGTGCAACTATGCGACTACGCCCAGGGTTGGGGGGGTAACACCTGGCCCACTGATCCCTCCCGCTACAGGTCACTAAGATGTGGGTCAGTGAGAATGGGTGCCAGGTGGATATACATTATTGATGATATGAGGAAGACTTGGTGCTGGGCTCACGGCAATACACCCGGGTCAACAGTCTGATGGCCTGGTGTGACTGGGGTCATGGATAGCATGTGCTCAAGAAGTTCTGACAGTCATTGGAGGTGACCTCAATCTAACCTTACAGGGAGTCCTTGACAGAGTGTTGAGAAATGAGAGACCTAGAGCAGACATGTGACAGGCTACCATTGTGTAAACCATGGGGTTGATGCAAATTTGGTGGTTGACTCACCTGGGGCAGCGCTGGTTTCCCTATGTGGCCAACGCAAATTGTACCTTGCCTACACTATATCATCTCCTGGTTCTTAAACACCAGATTGGTGCCTTCGTTTTACAAAGGAATTCCTCACCCCACAGATATCAGACCATTCGCCTTTGTTCACTAGGGTCCAAATAGGCATACCGGAGCAGAGGGGGATGTGAAGGCTCCACCCTGTGAACCGACGGGCAGCAATTGCTAGTCACCTACACCACCCAATATTTTGTGGAAAACTAGGGATTCGTCCAATCTGAGGCAGACTTGTGGGAGACATACAAGCCATCTTAAGAGCTCATAGGACGTGTAATGGGCAAAAGAGGGGAGAGGGTTGCAGAGTGTAGGAAGCTTGAGGAAAAGCTGCTGCAGTGGGAGGGAGAATAATTGGCCTCTACGTCTAGATTATTGGTGCATAGAATACAACCCTGGTGCGCCTGGAGGCTAGGGCCCATTCACATTCACTGAGGGTAAGTTGTTCGAAATGTGTAATAGGCCCAGAAGCTATTGAGGATTGCTTGGATCCGTACAGATACGTGGTTTCCAGCGGTTACCAGAGTGGGAGTATGTCATCTCATTATGCGCCGATGATCTTTTTCCATTAAGCAGATCCTTTGCAATCCCTACAAGAATCCTGCATATTTTATAACACTCTGGACACTATACCGGAATTTGAATTAACTGGCATAAGTTGGTGATATTCACCATCGGGGCGGGGAACCTAGCGCAGAATCGTGATTGGTGCTTTCAATGGGCTATTCAAGGGTTTTGGTATTTTTCCCATCCAGGACTGGGACATGTTCTTTGAAGAAAACCTGTTAAAGGTCCTTGAGGCTTACCGCCAAGGTGTAGAGAGATGGAGAAAACTCCCAGAGTTATTGCTGGGTCAGGCAGCGCTTTCTCAAATGATCTATCTGCCCAGATTTGTATACATATTGCAAAATACCCCCTTCCCAGTTCCGGAAAAACTCTTCCAGACTGTGGATGGGACCACAGGGGTGCTTTAGTGCGATGGTGAGGTGCCTATGATTGCTACGTCACTTTTGCCTTGACGTTCATCAAACAGGGGTATTGCCCTCCCAAACCTCAGCTTATATTACTAGGCTACACAACTGCTAGTTGTAAACAACAGGGCTTTCTAGACCCAGTAGATGTAATCATTGAGGGCAGATCAAGCTTCCATGGCCACGGAGTGTTGCCTATAATCACTTTATGGGGGTAGAGGGTTGCCCTTCCTGCTGTACCCGATGGGTACGGTAGTCATGATATGGAAAAGGACAACCCGGACACTGGGATGCCAGGGAAGGTAGACACTGGAGACCCCCCCCGTGGGACTCAGACCTTTTGAGTGGACTGTGGGAGGGAGAGGGTCATAGGAATTGGAACTTGTTGGGTATCTTTAATGGTTGGGAATGTCTGGAAGGATGGTGCAGTGATCTCATTGGCAGAGCTACAGGTATTTTATGAGTATGAGCTGCCTGGCAGTCAGGTCTTGAGATATAACCAGAGGAAAACAACTATTACAACACATTCATTACAATTCACTACCTTTACAATGATGTCACTACAACGCATTCCATTACAACGCATACCATTACAACGCATGCCATTACAACGCACTAACAGGTAAGTAATGGGTATTTTTTAGTTTTAGGGTGGGTATGGGTTTTGGGTTACATGGGGAGAGTATTTTTATCTCTACACTATCCAAAACTTACCCTACTGTTGCACTCACTGGATTGGGAATAGTAACTTTTATTCCTACACTATCCAATACTTAACCTATTAACCTACTATTGCACTCACTGGAGTGGGAATAGTATTTTTTACCCCTACATTATCCAACACTTACCCCACTGTATTATGCGTTGTAATGGTATGCCTTGGATGGTATGCCTTGTAATGGTAGTTTCTAAAAATGCATTGTAATGGCATGTGTTGTAAAATCATGCATTGTAATGGTAGTTGTGATGTAAAAATCACATTGTAAAGGTATGCATTGTAATTGTTTGCGTTGTAACATCATACATCATCACCAGATACTGCACAGCCTAGGGAAATACGAAGTCCTCCAAGAGGACATAGAGGAGGAAACTCTCTAGAGTGCAGAGTGATAGGCGCCCCCCTGATGAGCTCTGAGGTGTCCCAAATCTATTCTACCTTGTTGAATATTAGTTTCAACTTAGGAAGAAATGGTAAGGGGACCTGAGTAGGCTTAAAGACAATGACTGGGGGCTGGCCTGCAGATATCCGAACAAGGTTACCATTGGAGTAGGATTCATCTCGATGCAGCTGATAAAAGTGCATAGGGTCTACAATACACAAACCCAACTGCTCTGAATGGGAAGGACATCAGATGAATACTGTCCACAGAGATGCCGTTTGAGTGGCACCCTGATCCACATGCTTTGGGAATGCCTGTAGGTAAGGACCTATTGGGACGGATGGGTCATAGGTTATCTGAGGTTCTGAGCTGCAGGGTGCAGCGTATGCCCCAGCTGATCGCCCTGGGTACCTGGGAGAAACAGTACCTGGATCGATACACCCTGCTTTTCAGCAATCTGGCCTTGATGCTGGCACGCTGGGATCTTCTTACACAATGGGGAGAGAGGACACTACCAACCCTGTGGTAATGTGAAAAAGGGATGGACTGGTGTATGGGGTGTACAGTGTGGGAGGATGCCCGAGTAAATTTGAAAAGGTGTTGAGTTAATGGATGGATACAGGTGAGGAGTTGGGATGAAATTTAATGTACGGGAAAGAGATCAGTAGGGCTTGGCTCAGGATCAGGACACGGACAAAGCCCTGAAGACTTGAAGGATGGAAGACATATCCCTGAGACTACAAGATGCCATGTGGGCAATGTTGGGTTGTACTGTAATTTAGTTGCTATGCATTGGTCACATGTCGTCTGCTGTTGGGGGGAATGCTTTGTTCTTTGTTTTTATAAAACGGCAATAAGAAGAAAAAAATATAAGTTTGGTCCCCAAAACATTAGTGCTGGTGCCCACCGCTGCCACAAACACTAAAATCTAGGTTCTAGAACAATGGTAGGCCAGCTTCCTGGAAAGCACAGTTGACTTTGAGGACGTGAGGCCATCACCACTTGAACTCCCTGAGCACTGAACATGCTCTTCGTAAATCCTATGTCTACCATGTCTATCAGACATATTGAAAGTCCATTGAGGCATTTTCCTGGAGAACAAGGTACAGTCAGTGCAGTGCTGACTGACAGTGGAACTGTGGTTTTGTATGCACCATGCATGTATAATTGTCTGTCAATGGGTGACTTATCAAGGGCCAATGCCATCCCAGTATGTCCTGTGTATGGAAAGCACCCCTGCCATGTCTGTAAACCCTACTGCCGCAAGCATGTAATACACAGTTTACTTTCTATCAGTCAGAAACTCTCTGTACATGAAACACCATTGTCATTCCGGTAAATGCATGGCCTATAGCATATAAAACATGATTGCCATTTCAGTTTATAGACACACCCAATCTAACATTGTAGATCCAGGATCCACTTGCTCCCCAGCAGGCAAAGAACCAATCTTGTTCCAGCATCCACATGGCCCCAACTGTGTACAGAAGCATAGTCAAGCCAGTGATGCTCATTGGCCCATGGATGTGATATTCTATAACCAAGCTAGTACTTAAATGGCCCCAGGCATGTATAGCATGTTTCCCATTCCTGTAACCATAGTAAGCATAATATGTAAAGAGTGATTGACATTTTAGGGTCTGAACATCCCCAGCATGCTAAAGATTCATTACTATTCTGGTTTCCAAATTGGATTAAGTGTGGAGAGAAAGATTGTCATCCACAGCATACACATCAACACCAATAGCAAAGAATGATTGATTCCCCTGGTTGTGTAGTATTATTTCCATTTCAGGTGCTAAGTGTTCACTTGTATGTAAAATATAAATTCCATTTAAGCATCTACATGGTCACTGTAGGCACATCTCATTTGTCATTCCAGTATCCATAATGATCACATAATGCAACAGGTCATTGCCATTCCAGTAGTCATAAAGCTCCTTCTAATGAAAAGCAACAGTCTTTCCAATATCAATATGCCCCAACCTGGAAAAGAACATTTGCAACTCAACTATACACATAATTCCCCAGTTTGTATAGCGCCATTGCCTTTACAATACACCTATAGTCTTCCAATGGTGAGGCACCACTGTCTTGCCGGTGACCTTACCTGTCAGTAGCATGTAATGAAAATGTAAATGTCCAGTATTTGTAAAGCGCAAACAATTACCCGAAGGTGTCAAGGCACTGGGGGATGTCGAGAAGAGTAAGCAAGCTATTTTCCAGAGTCACATGGTGCTGGGCAGACCACTGAAGCCGGAGCCAGGAATTGAACCGTGATCCCCAGCGTCCAGCCTCAGTCACCCTGGCCGCTGCGCCACACCTATTCCACATGATTGTTATAGAAGATTTCTTTTTGCCCTTGCAGTGCCAGTACCAGTACCAGTACCATACTCAATAGCCGGATAATCACTAAGAGAGGTCTATGGGGTCATACTGGGCGGCTGAAGTCTGTAGACCATAAGGCAGTAGATAGTGTGGACAATTGTCAAGACCTACTGATGCCAATACTGCAGACTTGTAGTATGGGTTCACATGTAGCCTACTATTATCCTGGAAGCACACTACTTTGTTAAGAGTAGGGCTGGGCGGAATTTGCGTAATCGCGTTATGCAAATCTCTGCGAAACGGTAAAACATCTCTGCGAACACGCTAATTCCACGAACACTCGGAATTGGTTGTTCGCGATGCTTTTTTACTATTCGCAATTGCTGTGTGCGTGCTCGGTGGGAAATATCTCGCGAATACGCATTTGAGAACGCGAACAAGCAAAAAATTTCACGAAGTCGCGGAACGCAGAATTATGGGCAATTTTGCATTCTCCGCGGAACGCGAAATTACCCAAATTCCGTGAACGGAACAGAATTTACCGCCCAGGCCTAGTTAAGAGGCACTTGCTTGTGAGATGTCGGGGGCAATCAACTGTTGTGATTGGGGTGCAAGACAGACAAGCTTGCTTTCCTGGTGGGATTGAATACACATTAAAGCTGAAATTAGCCCTCCAGTTCTAAACCTATTAGACTATAATCCAATGCCCCACAATGCAAATGTAGTGGTGTAACTTTCACTTTCTTCTCGGTAACTTCAATAAAAGTTAAGAATATACGGAGATAAATAGAGTTGATAGTTTTAATGATGTATTTTTGTCGCCATTCAGTGCTAATCAGAAATCAAATTTTCTGCAATATTATACTATATTTATGCAGATTGTAAATTCATGTGCCACAATATGCAAAAATGAGCGAATCCCATTAATGGAGAAAGGTATTCAAATAAACCTGCAATTGCTGTATCTCCCTGTATTACTCCACATGTGCTATGTAAGACTCTTGTGTGATGCAGCCCCATGCCATGCATTTTAATTTACATGAGCTGTAGCATGTAACATTGTCTAGCCTCTGCTGCATCTCTCAATGCAGTATCCTTTGCTCTCTGTTGCTATACATATGCTATAAATGCACATTCAATACAATGAAATTAATGGAAGATTAGACAGATAACAAAGTGTTTGTGTGGAACAATTCTGTCAGAGTTGACATATCAATTATTGACTTGGATGATTATATTTTCACTGCACACAAAATGCTTTTGTACAGAGAGGAAAGTGGATGGGCCTGTATTTATACAAACACATGCCCAGACCAGTTCTAGGAACACATGCTTTGCCGCAGAGTAAAAAATAGAACAGGACGCAAATATTAAACCATTGTCACATGGCATAAAGTGTGCAAGCTAGTACTTGAAATCACGAGCGCCTTATTAAAATCCCATATTCAGTAGCAATAAACAGGGGCAGTGCGTATGGAGCCGGATAATTATTTGGGGAAAAGGTAACAACTACAGTAGTAATCCAGTGTCTTGTTAGGTAAATTTAGTTTCAGTAAGAAAAGCTATATCTGTTATCAATGGCACAAACCAGCGGGCCTTTTCTCCAGAGAGCATCAGCAACATTACAGGAAGGACATCAAAAATACAATTTAAATTAGAGTAATGATTATATCAATATTAAAACAACGAAAAAAAGATATGCCAATCCAGGTGTATAGATGCTGAAATTGTAGTCTATGCAGTAACCTAAAAGTGACCACTGGCGATCACACAAAGGTGAAATACATTTACCAGCTATCCTTAGTATATATATTTAACACTCTGTAGTTTTTAGAAATCACTCCTGATGACTGAATGGTATCATCTGTGATGCAACTAGCGATATAATTTGGGATGTCATCAGTGATATCCTGATTGATACCACTGACCATGTTCTGAGTGATGTAATGTGCGAGGTAATAAGCAGTGCATTGCGGGGTCATAAGTTACAGTGAGCTCAGCTAACTATATCTGCTACATCTCTCTGGTCTTGTGCTCAGTCTAACTATATTGTCCCTGCTACCTCCAGGAATGTTTCGGGGTTGTCCATCAAGCAGGGGGCAAGAAAATATGGGGACCCAATATGTTGGTCTTCACTTGTAATTTTTATAGGATGGTTTGAGAGGAATTACTGAAAAGGCAGTCAAGAGAAATAACATCAAATTTGGCAGAAAGTAACTCTGAGAGAATTTTTTTGTTATTTGCTATTCTTGAGAAAGTTACATTTTAAAAGGTACTCAGGATGTCATGAAGATGTTTAAAGTTTTGTAATATTTGGACGGTTAGTCCCGTGGTTGTCCTGTAATATATTAAACTGAAAAAATAAGGGTCTTTGATTGACCAATTGAGCTTTTTCTTCCATTGCACTTTTCGGTCCTATAGGACTGCATTATCTGATTGACTGGACGCAACTTAAGGAAAAATGTAGCCGCCACCATTACAGGGAATGGGGGTAGTGTAGAGCTTCCCCCTGGCACTCAGAAACAGAAGGACCCTCCCCTTCCCAGAATAAATAAAATGGTTCTTCCCATGGGTACCTAGGGGTTCCATGTCATGGGAACCAGCATGGCTCTTCCATGATGTACCATGAGGTACCCTGAGTTACCATGGTAATCCTGTAGGAGCCGTACCTCTATAATGTCTTGTTTGAGTTCAAGCACCGAGTTTTCCTTATCCATTTAAGCAAGGGCACAAGTGAAAGTTGATCACATATAAACCCTACCCCCAGTTCCTCATGTATTATGTAAGTGGGTACTGACTGTGGGACAGCTAATAGACTTTTTAAGAATTTATTTTCCACACACTGAAGATGCCTCATATCTCCAGATATTACAACCATAACAGGCTATTAGAATGCATTTACCCTGATAGACTTTAATGAGTGTCTGTATAGGTCATGTGGGCTTTCATCAGGACCACAGTGCAAAATAGAGACCTCTAACGTCTCTATTAGTGAAGAAGAAAAAGAATTCGAATGGAACATATCGTTATGTTGCTCCTATTAAGGTCAAAATTGTACCTTCATTTTTGGCTATATTAAGCCTCTTCAGGATCCGGGTGGGTCAGGGAGGCACTCTGGCTCTCCGTCAGTTGCTTGTTCTGACTCTGCCACCTCTGGTCCCGGACCAGAGGTGGCAGAGTGAAGGTACAATTTTGACCTTAATAGGAGCAACATAACGATATGTTCCATTAGAATTCTTTTTCTTCTTCACTAATAGAGACGTGAGAGGTCTCTATTTTGCACTGTGGTCCTGATGAAAGCCCACATGACCTCCAGGCGATAGAAGGGCTGAAACATGTCGACCTATACCACTAATTGAGTGTGAATGAGTCATAATCACTCTAGTTCACCGAATAAATTTTATATTTTTTGCCTCCAACAACAGAACTAATAACATTTATACTTCTGGATTAGAAAGACAATTTTACCTTTTCACTACTTCACGTCACAGTCACTATCACTGATCACTACTGTTTTTAACAATGGGTAATGCCTCCTGGATGGAGGTTGCATAAACTAACAAACCCTATGATTATGCAGACACGTGTGAGGGATGGCGGAAAAGCAAGATATACCACCTAACACAGCAAAATTTACCAACACGTGCATGAGGGTTTTCATTGGGACTATTCAGAACCGTCACGGCATACCCAAAGTTATGCAGGACAAGTGATCCTTCCCCCCTTGATCTGAGTATATGACTTTAGGAAATAGGTTGGATCAAAATGTCCTCCCTCCCTCCACATTTATCCTGACACCCTAAGGTCAATCAACACTCTTCACAGTTTTTGATCTGTTCACACATTCAAATGCACAGTTGAGGTCTATAGATGTCATGTGCAAGACGCCCTTCTTTTCAACCGTGTTTTTTTCTGATTATCAATTGAATGTTCAGGCATTGATCCAGGGTACCCTTATCTGGACTAAACCCATAGTGGAGAATGGGAATTACTTTATTCTGCTAAGACCAATCCACTAACCTAAAGAAAATAACTTTCCCTAAGACCTCAATGGTCGATAGCATATTGGGTCTGATCTTGACCCCTTTTTAAACACTGTAAAAATGATGGCCTCGGATCAGGTCTGTGGAATACATTTCCTGCAAACAGCATTACCTACATGGGTTAAAATCTTTGCCCTTACTTGCCATTCAATCTTAAATAAATCAACTGGTACCCCATCAGGGTCAGGTGCCTCAGAATTGATAATTGTTACACTTGCATCAGATGTCTCCCCCTCAGTCAACCCCAGCGTATGCTCCTGGCGCCGTGCACCCTGTTCCATGGACTGTATTCATTATAAATTCCCTGGAAGTGTAAAACCCAAATGTCTGGAGCAATACTACAGTCAATTGTGTATTTTCTAGATCCCTTAAAAAAAGGTCTATTGACCACTTCCAAGAATTTTGCACAATTGTTCAGTACGCTAACTTGCAGGCGATCTTCTCAAGTCTCTTTTTAGTATCTGTTTTCCTGATTAACAGGGCTTCTTTGGAAGATTTCCTCCTCTTTCTAATCTCATATATATCCCTAGGGGTATAGTGCAGAGCTCTCATCGAGCCCTGGTCTGCCCTTGAGTTGGAGAGTGCTACCACATAGTAACATCATCCAACGCGTTTCAGTCATCCAGCCTTCATAACTGGGTATCTGGGTTCGTGTCTCGGTAACGACGCCAAAAAACCTCCTGTGATTCTGGGTAAATCACTTAATCTCCCCGTGCCCAAAATAAATATGTGTTCTCATGTGACGTAACTGGTGCTATGTAAAGCGCTCTGGTACCCGATTCGGTTCGGGTCTAGTTCACGCTATATAAAACTCTGCAAAAAAAATAATAATAATAATAATTATTTAGATATGAGTGCATAAACAACAAAACACCTTCACAGAAGTAATGGTACCAGACATTGTAAAGAAATGGTGCTGACAGCAGAGTCAGTATTAAAAGAACATATTCAGTATGGATCACTATAGAGTATATCCCCCAAGGCAATTCAAGAGTATGATTTAGGCAATTTTCACCTAGAAGACTCATGGACATCAAATTATTATTAAGCCTTTGTGGTTATTGCAAAATTGGCGAAGCACTGTGTATTTCCCTTGTTTTGTTGTGATCATAATTAAACAAAGGTTTGCCCCAGTGGGCTATTATAATGGCATTCGAGACATTATATTGTATGTCTTTTCAATGTCTGTTAACCATTCTTCTGCATCAATTATATGCAGGTCCTATGGAAATATAGTTACATTTTAAGACTATCATCCACTTAGGTCAATACTGGAAAGGGGCGACCACTCGGTCCCCCCGAACGTATGGTGGAGTACCCCGATCCCCCCGGGAGGCCATCTTGGGCGGGAGGTGAGTCTCGGCTGGTATGCCCGAAGCGGCGTAGCCGGGGCGCGCCTTTTCCCGCCCTGGAGTGGGTTGTCCTAGACGCTGACGCCGCCGGCCACGCCCCCGGAGGCAGGCGGAGGCGGGTTTACGCCCGCCCGAAGACGGACATAAGGAGCAACAAGCCAAGAAAGCATCCTCTTGTTCCTGTGCTCTGTAGCTGCACCTCCCCGCTGCACGTGAGCTCGAGACGGAACGAAGAGCCAATTTTGAGCGTTGTAATTTTGTTCTTGTTTTACAGATATCTGCGTAGGAGAATGCCGGGCAAGAAGGTCGGAAAGCGGGTCGGTACCGATCAGATGCTCCGCATGCTCATAAAGGAGGTTGCCGATTTGAAGAAACAGATGGCGGAGAAGAACGGGGAGGGAGGCCCGAAGCAAATCGTCGGACCAGCTTTGCCGGGAGTAGTCCCTAGCGGGAGAGGCAAGAGGTCCAAGAGGGGGGCACCTGCGGGGGAGACCCCGGTTCCCGATACACCGATAGAGGAGCCGATCCTGGTTCCGAAGGAGGGGCATCCAATTCCCGTAGTAGTCACCCCCGTGAACGGAGAAGATATGCCTCCTGAGTTGGCTGCACAACTGGCAGCGTGGTTGGGAAAGGATAGCGAGGGCGTGATGAGGCAATTGCAGGAATCTAGACAGGCTGCGAAGGCACCATCTCTTGTTCCCCCGCAGGCTCCGATGGCTGAGATCGCGGCAGGCGCAAGTTCGGCAGCAAGTACAGCACCTAGTGCAGGTAAGCGGCTACTGCCGATTGCGGGGGAGGGGTCTGTACCCTCGCGAAGGGAGAAAGTGGCCCAGCATGTTCCACTGGAAATTAAGGAAAAGATTTGGGCTAATAAGTATGTGAACATGTTTTCTTTGCTTACTGACCATTACGAGATCGAACATGTGAAGGCCCAAAAAGAGCTTATGCATCCGAGTGTTTGGCGCGCAAAAATGGCCGCCTTTAAAGTCGATGAGAACATAGGTACTTGGGGCAGAGCATTTGGCATTTTCACCTCCATTATGGGTGAACGAAGGCCTGAGTTGTTGACGGATTTGCCTATTTATCAGACACGTATTATGGAGTATTCTCTAGCCTATGAGGGCAATCAGTGGTTTTGTTATGACAATATTTTTAGGAAGGCGAAGGAGCACGACCCGGCTCTAACTTGGGATTGTTATGACTCCATTTCTTGGCAAAAAATGGAGAATTCGGGCATGCTAAAGGTACCATTGTCGGGGGGTAGCGGGGGTGAGTCTTCCCGCCAAACCTCTGGGACACCCTTTCGGACGGGTGCAGGTAACGAGCACCACTCGAAGTCGAGTGGCAACACAGGGAAAAAGGGGATTTGTTGGAATTTTAACAGGGGAAAATGTACAAGGCCTCAGGGGTCATGCAAATTTAGACACGAGTGTGGGGGTTGTGGACAGTCCTCTCATCCCGAGACCATGTGCAGAGCCAAAACGGGTGATAACGGAGGTAGGGGAAGCGCCAAACAGGTCTAAAATAGTCCGAGGGGCGCCTTTACCTACCCCGGTTGATACCATGGCAATGATTCCTTGGCTCAATGAATACCCGGATCATGTCTCCGCAGGGGTGTTGCGAGACGGGTTCTCGTATGGTTTCCGCATTCCAGTGGGGGACTTTCAGGGTAAAACAAGTTGTAAGAACCAACTGTCGGTCCTGCAGCATACGGCGGTGGTACAGGTAAAGATTGGGAAAGAGGTGACTCGAGGGCGGGTTGCCGGTCCATTCGATCTACCGCCGGTTGCTAACTTTGTTTGTTCCCCCTTAGGGGTGGTCCCCAAGAAGGACCCGGGTGAGTTTAGGCTAATACATAATTTGTCAGCTCCACGAGGTCTTTCCGTGAATGATGCGATAGACCCGGAAGTGTGTTCGGTGCGGTACGCATCCTTCGATGAAGCCGTCGCCATGTTGAATCGCCTGGGGCCCGGAGCGCTGATGGCCAAATCAGACATCGAGTCAGCATTCCGGTTGCTCCCGGTACACCCAGTCGATCAGCGTCTCCTTGGTTTCACGTTTCAGGGTCGCTATTACATGGATAAATGTATGCCAATGGGTTGCTCCATATCTTGTGCTTATTTTGAGAAGTTCAGTTGTTTTCTGGAATGGGTATTCACAAGAAAGACGGGTTTTCAGCATGTGATGCATTATCTCGATGACTTTCTGTTCCTGGGGGCAGCCGGGGATCCAGAATGTGGGCAGGCTTTATCAGAGTTATGTGTCTTAATGAATCACTTCGGCGTGCCATTGGCACCAGGTAAGACTGTGGGTCCCTCGACTTCACTCGAGTTTCTGGGGATCGAGCTCGACTCGGAGGAAGGCTGTTTTCGGTTGCCCAAAGAGAAGGTGTTGAAATTCAGGGCATCCCTTGAAACATGTATTCGAGAGACTAAGGTGAACCTGCATCAGTTGCAACAAACGGTGGGCCAATTGAATTTTGCCCTTAGAGTGATCCCAATGGCCCGCCCCTTTTCCCGCTCGATTGCACAAGCCATGGTCGGCCTTAAAGAGGGACATCACGCACGAGGCTCTCGGCAGAGATTCGCCAGGACATGCGCATTTGGTTGGCATTCTTGGCGGATTTCAATGGTCGAATTGTCTGGAATAAGCCGGCGGTGTCCTCCGAGGAGCTGGGGCTGTGGACAGATTCGGCGGGGAGTATAGGTTTTGGCGCCATATTCGGTACGCAATGGTCGGCTCAGAAATGGCCGTCATGGTGGCACGAGTGTGGGCTGACAAGTAACATTGCTTTCCTCGAGCTCTTCCCTATTTTGGTGGCCCTGAAAACATGGCCTGAGGGGTTCCGAGATCACTCTGTGGTGTTCTGGTCTGATAACATGACCGTGGTTGAGTGTATCAATAGTCAGGCAGCACGTTGTAAATGGATTCTAAGACTGCTTAAAGAAATTGTATTGTTGTGTATGCAGTTGAATGTGCTCTTTAGGGCGCGACATGTCCCAGGGGTGCTGAACCAAGCGGCTGATGCGCTTTCTCGTTTCCGTATGCAGGCCTTCTGGGGTTTTCTGCCCACAGCGGACCCGGTGGCGGCACCCTTTCCCGAAGCTCTCTGGTCTCTCGGTGCCCCGAACTACAAAACCTCGTGGGAGAGAGTTTAGCACCCAGGACAAGGAAGGCATATGAAGGGGCGTTTCGTTCCTATTGGTCCTTTTTGGGTTCAGCTAGGGGGGAGCTTTGGGGCCAGGAAGAGTTTGTCGTAAAATTTTTGCTGTCCTTACATCAGGCAGGCAAATCAGTAGCTACGGCCCAGAGGCATCGGGCCGCCATCTCCTTTATGGCAAAGGCTCATGGGATCCAGGACCCGACAGCGTCTTTCGTGGTGCAGAAAGCGCTACGTGGGTGGCAACGCCTTGAGGGTCGCAGAGTAGATGAGAGACACCCGATAGGTCTGGATAGGTTGGCCCTGTTATTTTCCGTACTCCCTGCGACGTGTTCATCCCAGTATGAAACAGTGTTATTCCGAGCCGCTTTTGCATTAGCATTCCATGGGGCTATGCGGGTAAGCGAACTGGTGGCGAAGAACAAGCAGGATACGGTGGGGGGACTGTGCCGAGAGCACATTCAGGTTAAGATGGAGAGGATGACTGTCTCGTTTGTCAGGTCCAAGGCCGATCAGGGTGCGATTGGGGACTGCATAGTCATACATAGGATTCCCGGATCTCCCATGTGCCCTGTTGTTTGCGTAGAGGAATATTTAGCGCAGAGGGTGGCATCATGGGGGGGGACCTTGTTGAGACACTCTGATGCCACCCCACTGACGAGGTTTCAGTTCCAGCGGGTGCTTTCAATGTCAATTTCGGCCGCGGGCTTGAACCCCGGCGAGTTTGGGACCCATTCCTTTCGGATAGGGGCTGCTACCGAAGCTACAGCCAGGGGTCTGAGTGTGGAAAAAGTGAAACGTTTGGGGCGTTGGTCCTCGAATTGTTACAAGAGGTATGTGCGGTTGCACATGTTGTGAAGCGGTAATCATGTACTCACGCTTCTTGTTTTTGTTTGGTTTACAGTTTCGCAAGCTTACGAGGCGGGGCGGACTGAGCAGTCGACCCGACACCTGGGAACCACCGGTCAGACATCACCGGCTGCGGAAAAAGTGGTGTGGGTCGTGGGCCACTCATACGTGAGGCGTGCCGCGGACGTATTCGAAGCAGGTGACATGATTCACATGGCTGGGGAATACGGGTCAGGGTGACCTTCCATGGAAGGGGCGGGCTCTGTATTGACCAGTTTCAATCCTTTTTTGAGGGTTTGTTAGGGCGGACAAGGTCACCGCCGTCTATAATCATAGTCCATCTTGGGGGTAATGATTTGGTGACCACTGGTAGACGACTGCTTCTCGAGGCAATGCTTTCCACTGTAAGTTGGTTGGCGAGAAGGGTTCCAGGGTGCACAATTGCATGGTCCCATATGATTCCACAAAAAGTGTGGCGGGGGCGATTTCGGTTTCTGCTCTGAATCACTCAGTAAAGAAAGTAAATAACAAGTTGGGTAGATTGTTTCGTTCAAGGGCACTGCATTCTATTCCGCATGGTTGTATCAAGGGGGACAGTATGTATTTGGGAGATGGGGTCCATTTGTCCCGGGTGGGGAATGAGTTACTCATAGGAGACCTCAGCTTGGCTAAAGAGTTTGAAACATGACCTTTAGGCAGGAGTTGTTGTGGGGGGTCCGGATAGCCGGTCAACTATCCGGCCTGTGGCGGTAAGGTCATGATCGGTGAGCAGTAATTGGAAGATCCCTATGGGGGGGCGTCACCCATTACGGATGGGAGCGCCCGGGGGAGGTGGCCATTGGCCCCTCAACGGGGAGGCGGTCCCTTCTAAGGATGGGCCGCCGAAAGGAAAGGAAAGGCGGTCAAGGCCCCTTCCTTGATAGGAGGGGCTACGGGCCCTCCTGGGGAATTTCCCGGGGTCAGGACACCTGCGACGGCAGATGTGGTAAGTTGTGTGGGGTGGGGAGGGGGTTTACGCTACCTTCTAGACACCTCACACGAGTCCTCGGACGACCTTTAAATGGCGTCGAGTTCATTGGGGCCCCCGTCAAGTCAAGGGAAATTGGTAGATGCATTTGAGGTACAGCCTCTGTGCGGTCGCCCCTCCCAAGTGGGGGGGGTAATTCTGGTTTAGGGATCTGACACCGGTTACGACCTTGCCGTTGGCCCTTAACGTTAGGATGTACAATTTCAAGTTAAATGTTTTGTAGGATGTTAGTTCGGCTAGGAGAAACCTTTGTATTAGAAATATGTTAAGGTTAGCCAAACATTGTAATGTGGAAATGAAATTGTACATAATATGAAACTGTTATTTTAATATTTTGATTTTGTTTCATATTTTAATAAATACGGCCGGGAGGGTCACTCCCTCCCGCCTTCCAAAAGTTCAGAACCGTTTCCGTTTCCCATCCTTGGGGATTGCGTCGAGAGGGGGTGGCGGGTATCTCAGCCATATGGAAAGGGGCGACCACTCGGTCCCCCCGAACGTATGGTGGAGTACCCCGATCCGCCCGGGAGGCCATCTTGGGCGGGAGGCGAGTCTCGGCTGGTATGCCCGAAGCGGCGTAGCCGGGGCGCGCCTTTTCCCGCCCTGGAGTGGGTTGTCCTAGACGCTGACGCCGCCGGCCACGCCCCCGGAGGCAGGCGGAGGCGGGTTTACGCCCGCCCGAAGACGGATATAAGGAGCAACAAGCCAAGAAAGCATCCTCTTGTTCCTGTGCTCTGAAGCTGCACCTCCCCGCTGCACGTGAGCTCGAGACGGAACGAAGAGCCAATTTTGACCCACCCACCAGCCCCTGAAGACAGCAAGTGGTTTTTAAATAAAGTTTTGATGTGGTAACTCTATTTCTTACAGGTTGTGATGATTGACGTGTCATTTGTATATGCAATAAAGAGAATAATCATTTGGAGTATGTTTTTCGAATAAAGTTTTGCACTAGTGTTGATCAGTAATCATACGTGAAGTAGTTATGGTTGTCTTTTACTTTAGTAATTTAGTTAATTGTCGTATTTATTTCGGTCGGGCGGTAAGGTCATGATCGGTGAGCAGTAATTGGAAGATCCCTATGGGGGGGCGTCACCCATTACGGATGGGAGCGCCCGGGGGAGGTGGCCATTGGCCCCTCAACGGGGAGGCGGTCCCTTCTAAGGATGGGCCGCCGAAAGGAAAGGAAAGGCGGTCAAGGCCCCTTCCTTGATAGGAGGGGCTACGGGCCCTCCTGGGGAATTTCCCGGGGCCAGGACACCTGCGACGGCAGATCTGGTAAGTTGTGTGGGGTGGGGAGGGGGTTTACGCTACCTTCTAGACACCTCACACGAGTCCTCGGACGACCTTTAAATGGCGTCGAGTTCATTGGGGCCCCCGTCAAGTCAAGGGAAATTGGTAGATGCATTTGAGGTACAGCCTCTGTGCGGTCGCCCCTCCCAAGTGGGGGGGGGGTAATTCTGGTTTAGGGATCTGACACCGGTTACGACCTTGCCGTTGGCCCTTAACGTTAGGATGTACAATTTCAAGTTAAATGTTTTGTAGGATGTTAGTTCGGCTAGGAGAAACCTTTGTATTAGAAATATGTTAAGGTTAGCCAAACATCGTAATGTGGAAATGAAATTGTACATAATATGAAACTGTTATTTTAATATTTTGATTTTGTTTCATATTTTAATAAATACGGCCGGAAGGGTCACTCCCTCCCGCCTTCCAAAAGTTCAGAACCGTTTCCGTTTCCCATCCTTGGGGATTGCGTCGAGAGGGGGTGGCGGGTATCTCAGCCATATGTTCTATTAATGGATAATGTTCCAATGTGCTCAGCAACTCCCCACACCTGTAGAACCAACAGCTACCTTATAGTTTCTCCCCACCAAGGCATAATGATGAATTTACAACTGCCTGGAGAAATATCTCTGGGAAGTTCCGTTGGTTCGTGGTCTCCCTTATTTACTAAACTCAGTGATATAAAACACACTATGCACAGCATATTACAAGTTTAAAACATTCTGTGTTTCTTAGTATATTTGCACACACAGAGAAAAAGAAAACAAAGGGAAAAAAGACGTACATAGATTCTCTGCACAGGTTTTTTCTGCACTCTTTTAGTTTTATCCTTGTTACAAGAGTTAGCTATATAAAGTGCGGTAGTTTTTTTAGGAATTCTTCGTAATTTGCATTTTATGATAACCAAGTGCGCCCATGGGTTTATACAATGTTTCAATATTTAAGATCAAGATCTGTTTTGCTACCGTTTATATTGTATTATATATGTATTTCACAGCTAATTAGGAGGAGTACTATGGCTTTTTTCTCAGCAGGATTTACAATCGTTACCCACTTGGGTTGTATTCTTTTGAATTTCTTAGTGGATTTGTTGCACTTTAAGGGAATGTCTATGAAACTTTGGCTACGAGGGGTTATTTAGCATACAATGAAATTTCAATGCGGAGGATTTGGATTCCAATACGGTTTCTCTCACTACACTTCAGCACTTTATTATATATGTATATAAAAAAATATTTTTGCTGGTTAGTAGTATTTATCCCCATATTTATAAATTTGTATGTAAATTTTGAATTTGGTACAGCTTTCATTGTTTAAATACAGCATTGAGTTTTATGAGCCCAGTATTTACCCTATGTCTAGTAATCTTAGTTGTGGTGATATCCAATCATGTAACAGGATTTTGCTCATTTGCACTTTAAAAAGTAACTGCTGCCTCATTAACGTTATCGGACCAAGGCCTCTGGGTAAGCCGAAACATTATGCTGTTGGCGAAATTTGATAATTAATAAATAATTCATCTTAAGCTTGGGTCAGCTCTCGCTACTTATCTCCGGTGGTCTCCTTTTCGGGGGAGTACTCCTGGAGGTATTGGTTCGAGGTCTTTTGCAATATATATATATATATATATATATATATATATATATATATATATATATATATATATATATATATATATTACCTACTGGCGATAGCCAGTAGGTATATATAGTTAGGATTTTTTTCCTATGGGACTTTTGAAAATTCTATGTCTAATAACTTTGGCGTTTGTGGACGGGATCGGCTGAAATTTTCAGGAAAATGGCACATTTTGTTTCTGAGCAGCCCTTGAAATTTTGTGGGGGTTTCGTCAAGGGGGGGCCGAGAAAAAAGGGGGGTCCCAAAACGCGTTTTTCCCATGTTAATTTCCATAGGGCGTTTGGCCTCACTTTTAGCTCGAACGGCTGAATGGATTTGCACGAAACTTGGCAACATTGTAGGGACTGTTAGCCCGATGTGCCTTTGCTGGGTTTCAATATATGTGCTCCAGTGGATTTTGTGAAATTAAAGTTTTAAAAAATTTATATATCTGTGACAGCGTCCCAGATAGCGCTCCAGATCGCGTACTTTTCGCGTAACGGAGCTTTGTGTAGCGAAGCTGATTGGCTGTCCGGTGTCTGTCAACATTCTAAACAGTCCGGTGCGGCCGCCATCTTGTCTGTCGGTAGGTTCGAGAGACAAGAGGAGGAGAAAAACGAAGGGGGAATTTAATGAAAGGGGGCTAGGTAGACCCCTCTTGACCCCCTAGGAATGATGTTGGGGTTATTATAGGGTCCCGTGGGGCAAATAAAAAAAAATTGATTTTTCGCGGTAGAAGCGCTTCTCGGTTCGCAAACTGGTAGCGAAACGTGAATTCGCCATTTTGTGTTTCGATTTCATTAAATTACTAGGTATAAGGGGGTACGGGAGACGTATCCTGACCCCTTTTGTTTTCTGAGGGTGGCTGAGGAGGCTCATATATGTTGATACATGTCTTCCAGCGGCTGTGCGTGAGCGTTTTTTTTTTTTGCTGCGTGACGTCTGTTAACGTTCGATTCGATGGAAATCAGGAACTGTTAACCGCCATTTTGCCACTGCGAGTAAATATTTTATTTGTTATAAATAAATCATTATTGATAAACATTGTCTGCGCCATCTTGACTTTTTTGCAATGCCACACTTTTGTCGAGCACAGCAGCAATTTTAGATGCCTTGACCAGACCCACTGTCTGCACCCTCGCAAGCATCTCCCCCACGCACTGGTCACTCCCGCTCTCTTTCTCATGTATGGGCTAGAAACCTCCTCCCATCTGCGCTGTTCTTCTCTGAGAATCACACCCTGTGCCCGCCCGACACCTGCCTTTCACCCTATTCACTACCGCACCCTCTGACACTCCTCTTCCTCTGTGTCCGATTGTCCAGGCCCGTCCCAGGCTATCACCTAGTCCTGCAGATGTAGTTTATGGCCTCAACTGTAAAGAATCACCCCTCTTCAAAGAAGTTACAGTAGATCAAGGCCCCCACCCGATGAGATCCGTCACACTACACGCGTTCCTGCAATCTGATAACCATCCTGTATTGTGATTGGAGAGGGGATTCTCACTGTGAGGGTGTGTGGGACCGAGCCTGAAGCGGAAGATTCCAGGGATGCCTTTTTGTACATCAAAGTCTTCACAATTATGTGTCACATTAAAAATATATAGCACTCACAAAAAAGTAGAAGGAAAATAACACTTTAATAACTTATAAATATATACATCGCAACAAAAACAGTAAACACCTTAAAACATTTTTTAATAAAACAGAAGCAACAATGGTCAGTAGCGGTCTGTTGTGCGAATAGTCCCAAGGCAGCATATTTACCTAGAGTGGTGCTGTGTAGGACATTCTGAATGGAAATTAACCAGAACTATAACCATCTACTTCCAATAATATAACTTTTATGCCCAAATTACGCAAAGATTTAGCTAATCTGCTAAAGGGGGGAGTCGCCATTTCTTTACAATAATCAATAATGAAAAATCAACATCAATAGGGTTGTCCGTATTCCCGATGCAGCACTATAGTGCAACATACACAGCACCTGGGGTGTCAAGAGTGAACAGGTCCTAGCTGCTTAACCAATGACTGACAAATGCTATATTAAACACTTACTATGTATAATACTTGCGTTCACAATAGTTTTACTTTACAAAACAGAACAAAAGATGTCCCCTGTAAGTAAACCCATATTAGCTGTTTCAGTTATTGAACATCCTAAGGTTTTATGACATGGGGAACAGTAGTGATATCCTGGGCGGGTGATGGAACTGGGTTTGTTAATGGAAAAACATCTACAGAGAAAACTATTGGTAAATTATACTTCTCCGGAAATTTAAAACTCACAAATGTTTCATTTGTGTAATCGTTTTATGAACATGTACATTAAAAAACTAAAAGAAATGCCAAGAACGTCCCATGTGAAAGTGAATTTTATCTGGCAATTTTTTTCTTTTCCTTCTCATGAAAAGAAAGTTAAAGCCAGGTTCGTTACCTGCCTCATCTGCAAAAAAAAAACTCTCGAGAGGGACCGAAAAAAAATATTGCTATGGTAGACCCTTCTGACCCCCTAGGATTGATGAGGGGGATATTAAAGTGCCCCACGGAGCCAAAAAAAAAAAAAAAAAAATTGTGTTTCGTTTTAATTAAATTACAAGATGGAGGAAAAACAATGTGGGAAATGGGTATAAGGGGGTACGGGAGCCGTATCCTGACCCCCTTATTTTCTGAGGGTGGCTGAGGATGCTCATATATGTTGATACTTGTCTTCCAGCGGCTGCGCGTGAGCGTTTTTTTTTTTTTTTTTTTGCTGCGTGACGTCTGTTAACGTTCGATTCGAAGGAAATCAGGAAGTGTTGACCGCCATTTTGACACTGCGAGTAAATATATTGTTAAAAATAATTGTTATAAATTAATTCATATTGAGAAATATTGTCTGCGCCATCTTGCTTTTTTTCCAATGCCACACTTTTGTCGTGCACGGCAGCCATTTTAGATGCCTTGACCAGACCCACTCTCTGCACGCCGCCGATCCTCAGCATGGCTCCCCACCCTCGCAAGCATCTCCCCCACGCACTGGTCACCCCCGCTCTCTGTTTTATGCATGGGCCATAAACCTCCCCCCATCTGCGCTGCTCTTCCCTGAGAATCACACCCTGTGCCCGCCCGACACCACCCTTTCACCCTATTCACTACCGCACCCTCTGACACTCCTCTTCCTTTGTGTCCGATTGTCCAGGCCGGTCCCAGGCTATCACCTAGCCCTGCGGATGTAGTTTATGGCCCCAACTGTAAAGAATCACCCCTCTTCAAAGGAGTTACAGTAGATCAAGGCCCCCACCCGATGAGATCCGTCACACCACACGCGTTCCTACTATCTGATAACCATCCTGTATTGTGATTGGGGAGGGGATTCTCACTGTGAGGGTGTGTGGGACCGAGCCTGAAGCGGAAGATTCCAGGGATGCCTTTTTGTACATCAAAGTCTTCAGAATTATGTGTCACATTAAAAATATATAGCACTCCAACAAAGTAGTAGGTTTATAACACTTTAATAACTTATAAATATATACATCGCAACAATAACAGTAAACACCTTAACATTTTTTTATTAAAACAGAAGCAACAATGGTCAGTAGCGGTCTGTTGTGCGAATAGTTCCAAGGCAGCACAACGTGCTGAGTTGTGGACGGCACCCAGGTGAAGAACCATCCCTTCTTTAAACGCCATGGTGACCAACTATAGTTTATTCTCTATTTCATTCCCTTGCCATAACAAAATAAAAGTCTTGGGTTATTTATGGAAGGGAAGACTTTTTGTTTCTTCCAATTTTTTTTAAAAAACAAAGGTTTAAGTAAAGGCAACCCTTAATGTGCATGTTTTCCACAGAAATTTGCCCTTGAAAACTAGGGGCAATAAATTAGGTCGAAATCTGTATTTTGTTTTTGGATACACATGTTATTTGTGTCTGTGTATTCATTTTTATGCATGACTTTATATGGAATGGTTAAAATAACTTATGATGCAACTTAACAGGAAAGATCACAAACATTTCAATGAGTGCTATGTCCCAGGTTTACATAAAGTAGTGTTTACCTAGAGTGGTGCTGTGTAGGACACTCTGAATGGAAATTAACCAGAACTATAACCATAACAACAACAACTCTGAATGGAAATTAACCAGAACTATAACCATAACAACAACAACAACAACAACAACAATAATATAACTTTTATGCCCAAATTATGCAAAGATTTAGCTAATCTGCTAAAGGGGGGAGTCGCCATTTCTTTTGATAATTTATTCACCCATCCGTAGCCTCTCTAATCTCCATTACAATGTGTTTGTTGCTGTCGCTAGCTGATGAAAAAACTAAAGTGATAACTTCCTCATCCTTAATTTGTCTTTCTTTGTTCCTTAAGATGTCATCTGTGTCAACCTCTTCCGAGAATGCTGATGCGTTAGGGATTTCCTTGTGTTTCTTAATAGCATTGGTGTCTGCACACTTCTTTGTCAATTCTGTGAACATGACAGCTGCTTCATAGACAGACGATATCTTTGTTAAGTCATTAGTGTTAAGTGTGTCTGAAACTACAGTGCCCTTCTGTTTTACTTTCCTCAGACACTACAGAGTTTTGTGTGTTGTTTTCTGAGCGACAATTATTCCAGAGGTTTCAGGTTCACTTGTTTTGTCCTGCAGTGAGTTAACAGCTTCAGAGAATTCATGTTTATTTGCTATGTCCTGCTGTGCGTCAACTGCTTCAGAGACGTCAGCCTCATTTGTTGTGTTTGACTATAGCCTGGACCTGCCCGGCCGCGCCCAAAATGGAGCCGGTATAAATGGGACTCGTAACTCCTTGTTGTGTACTGGTTGCCCAACCTTGATATCACGAGATACGTATGCAGTTTTGAAGCACATGGCGAGCAGGGACGAGAATTGATTGAACATTTTGACATCCCTATTGATATTCAGTTCTGATGTGTTATTGATTACTGTACTATTGAAAGATCGAATTAACGTCACTCATGGTACTTTCCCGCTTTAGCTGCACTGTGCCTCGTCAGTAGCGGTCTGTTGTGCGAATAGTCCCAAGGCAGCAGAACGTGCTGTGATCTGGACGGCACCCAGGTGATGTCCAGTAAGTTGCCGCACTGGTTTTGGTATCCTACAATGCTGCTCCGAAAAACGGTGTGGGGCGCCCCGGGGGGGGGGGGGGGAGGAGGCGGCGTGAACGGGCCTCCCCAGGTGGAGGCTCGTCTGCAGTAGTGGGGCGCCCCTTTACCGTTTCAGTTGCCATTCCGCCCGCTTTTGCTACACTGTGCCTTTTCCGCCATTCAGCTGTTTACCGCCCGCTCTTGCGGCTACAGCGTCTCGCTCACCATGTAGTTGAGTTGCTCCCACTCTTGCGGTGCAGCGATAGGCGGCTGCCACAGGACTCTTAAATGGCGGCCGGCTCTTCGAATTTGGGCCTGGTCCACTAAAATGGCCCTGGGACACCTTGGAACTCGGACGCTTGTCTGCTAGGGCTTGGGCTCCACTCTCGAAAGCATCCCTTCAGCCTTGAAGATTCTACAAAAGTCTTGGGGGCCCCCGACTCCCGCAGGCTTGCGGTGGGGAGCGGCTGCCATGATTGCTTGCGGAATGGCCATGACGGAGCTACGAGATGGTGGTGCTCTCATGCTGACGCCAGCTTTAGTCTGAAACTTCCAGAAACACTGTAGACTATCAATTCGATGAGTTCCGGTGGTGCCCCAACGTGACCCGGTAGGGAAGAACTTGCCCTCCCCTTTTTTGAGTGATGGTTCTTGTTGCCTGTCCCCTCTGTTGTCATCTAACGGAACCTTTTTTGATTGCCGAGTGAGAAAAAAAAAGGTGGGTCTTTCATCGTTTGGGAAAAAAAAATGTTTTAATCCAATGAAAAGTGTTATTTTTAGGTCATATGATCAAGCCTTCCATCATTAGGAAACCAAAAGTAAAATGAACCAATGAAAAGTTTTATTAACAAGTCACATGACCTGTTATGCTTACGTTACGCGCTGCGCGCCGCGCTCTGGATCGTTTCCAGGAAGCTGCGCCTTGCGCACCGGAGCACTTCCGGGTGCGCTAACACGGCGCGTCATATGACGCATTACGCAACAACGCAGGTCCAGAATATAGTCAAAATGTCTCCACCAACCAGCGGTCGGAATACAACCCCTTTCAGCAGTCCAAAAAGTTCTGTTAAATGACAACAGAAGGGACAGGCAACAAGAACAATCAGTCAAAGAGGGGAGGGCAAGTTCTTCTCTATCGGGTCACGTTGGGGCTCCACCGGAACTGATTGAATTGGTAGTCTACAGTGTTTCTGGATGTTTCAGATTGAAGCTGGCGTCAGCATGAGAGCACCCAATTCTAAAACAGTAAATGCTTCGATAACAATCAATCAAATGTAGAGGGAAGCAGGCACGGCGGGTTACAATGGGGACAAAGGCTTACGTTCCCTACCCTTCACTATCTGCAAAGAGAGAATACTCCTAAAAGAAAAGAGAAGGGGGGGGGCAGCGTTCAAAGCACATCAGCGTGCATAAATACGAAAATGTTTTTACCTACCACGTACTTGACATTTTACAGCTTTTGATATTTGCTATTAAAAAAACATTGAAATTCACTGAAAAAACCATAGGTTATAGACCATATATAGTTAGGAATTAGCATTTACAAAACCTTAATTTACTCGCACAAAACCATAGAAATTCGCATATATAGTTAGTTGCAATAACTATATATCGGGCACCCGCAATCCACTGCTGATGATGTCACATATTACATCATTCATGACATGGTCAGTGACATCACTGATGACATCACTGATGACATCACTGATGACATCTCATTTGACATTACTGATCACATCACTGATAATATCATTCATGTGATAATACGATAAACCTCTTCAGACTCTAATATAACCTTAGATACAATCAGTGTAAACAGACACTCACAGATTGTCACTCATCCATGGAGTTACTCACATATCTAGTCAGTCATGAAAAGAATCAATCACTCCTCCATTTCCTCAACTATACAGTTATACACACCTTACTAATTCAAACATATTCTAACACATATTTACTCTCTTATACAATCTCTGATACAAGTTCACAATGATTCATAAAGCCACTCTCACATTCACTGGCTCTTATGCTCAGTTATTTATATATGTCAACTCTCACATGTACTGTGTTTTACATATGTACTTACTTTGACATGTAGCACTGAGATATCCATTCACTCACCAATACACTCATGCACACAGTCAACTGCCCATACAGCTGTTTCCACATGCACGTTTGAACCCATACATCTAGTGAATCAACTGCTCACACATCTATGCACAGAGTCATACACCTCCCAGCCACCCACACACATACTCAGTCTCCCATACAAATACTTGGGCAACCAATCAATAACCCACATAGTTACTCATATAGCTACTGATTAACACATGCAGCAGTTTACAGAACAACAGACATAATGATGCACAAATTATGACAGTTTAGTCACTAACCCATGCACTCAGTGAAACACATTTAATCACTCTCTCATACAGTCAGTCATGCACCTACTAAACCCTTCATCCAGACACTTATACATCCACTCATTCTTCAATATGTAAGACATATTTTAACTTTACACAAACATACAAACACTGGTTGATGTCATCAGTGATGTCATCAGTGATGTCACTGACCATGTCATGAATGATGTAATGTGTGACATCATCAGCAGTGGATTGCGGGTGCGCAATATATAGTTATTGCAACTAACTATATATGCGAATTTCTATGGTTTTGTGCGAGTAAATTAAGGTTTTGTAAATGCTAATTCCTAACTATATATGGTCTATAACCTATGGTTTTTTCAGTGTGTATATATATATATATATATATATATATATATGTATATCGTACAATCCTGTGAGATTAGTGCATACGCCTCAATTGCGCATTAACCAAAAAGCAGGACACGGACCCAAATTCCTTCTTCCGAGATATTTTATTCGCCCACAGTATATATATATATTTGAGACCAATCGAGATTGACCTACAGTATTTCATTTCGTGAGGTGATGGAACCTGCACTTGAGTAAGGCTGCAAATCCGAAAAGCCTTTTCGAGAACATCATAATAAATCACAGATTTCACTGTGAGGAGTGCCTTGTAATTCTTTCCTTCTATGCATGTACATTTGTATGGGTGGTGCAGCCCGATTTACAGGCACCAGCGTGAGAATAGATATGACAGGCATTTACGAGATACTGCACCTCATTTATTTTTATGCACATTCTGAAAAAAACATAGGTGAAAGTGACGCTGTAGTTAGGTCAAAATTTCAGTGACAACATAATGTTTTAAACTATAAACACAGAAATTCACCAGTTATAGTCGTTTCTATCTGCTATAACTTGTAATTCCACCATTCACAGTTTTTGCATCAATTATATCAGTGCAAATGTTGCAGTGATACTATCAATAATGTCACAGAAGGTGCCATGAGTTATGTAATATATGGAATAATTCACTGTGCATAGCGTAGGTGCAAGTTATAGTTACCTTAGGGCATGAGTCATAGTTAATAAAGAATATTACAGCTGTTGAATTTCACTGTTTTTTTCAACACCACCTCTGGGGCCGTATTCAATAAGGGGAAAGCTTAATAATGCTTGGAGAGAGGGGGCTCTTGTACCCCTCCCTTTTAAAAGACATAAAACTGAGTTCCTTGAGCATAATAGGCCTAATTACGCTTGGGAAGAGGGACCACTTGGTCCCCTCCCTTTCAAAACACATAAAACGCTGTGGCCTACCCCCCACCAGCTGGCTATAGGTATGGTAATAAAATATTGCTTTACATTACAAATAACTCAATAAATTCACTGAAAAAGTAACATTGTACTGAAGTGACTTTGTCAGTGAAAACATTCATGTTTTAAACTAAAAAAACTAAGAAATGCACCAGTAATCATTAGCAGAGCTAACTATAACTTGCTCCTTTGCCATACACTGTCCATGACCTCACATTTACATCACTCATTTCATGTTCTATGACATAATTTATGAAATCAATGATGACATCTCAAATTACATCACTAATGACTGCATCCAAGCTTCTATTGTACACATCGCTCTGCAAATGAATATAGCCTTAGAGCTCTGAATGTAAGTACAACATTGCACAGAACAATATGAGGCATGTATCGAACTACAAGGGTTAGCCCTACTAATCGCACTTGGAATGTGCAGCTACTCAATGAAATAGAAAAATTGGTCACATGTAGGAATTGATAGTTGTCCAACTTAGCCAGTCAACGTATTTACTGGTCACCCGACTGGTAAAGACTTCCAAAGTATAATTTTTAATCTTTTTACAGAGCGAATCACCAAACTGGGGTCTAAATAGCAGTGTATCTACATGCAACAATAACACAACAAATATCTCTTAATGATACACAACAAGACGTACTTTGAAAAGTATAATAATATACATAATTCTATAAATAACTGCAAAAAACAACATACATCAACAAATACAAATTGACAAATCATACTACTTAATGTCCCTATAGCAATAGGAACCTTCTCTCTTCCCAAAAATGTTTATACAAATAAATGGCTGCAACTTCTTAATAATATAGGTAATCTATATTAGAGATAATCCTTTATGGTGACACCCATGAGGACATATCGTAACCTCTTACATTTTTTGTGGGGTTGTCCCTTGTCGAATATATGAGAATTAATTTTTCTCGGACTCGTCCAGTCAAAAAAGAGGTCAATGCTTTTTGGTCCTTATTTTTTGGGCCTCTTCAGGACATAGGAAGTAGAGGAACCTGAATGCTTAATATAGAAACAAATCTGATCTTGTAATCATCAGCCAGCACTAAATACTACAGAACAATATGAGGCATCATAAATGCTATCATAGATCCAATTCACTTAGGTGTAGAAAGAATGAGTTAGGTGCCACATTGCTTCTATACCATACATTTTACGAGTAGCATAGTAAACATTAACAGTCAACCACAGAAATATGGGAATTTCTCATTGCAAACAGTGTTTAGTCTGTGTACAACTGTTCAGAGAAAGTCAAGCACCTAAACATACTGAACGTCGGTTCTAAAATGAATGCTCCTCCACGATCAGCTCTAATCTGTAATAAATCGCTGAGAGTCATGTGGTGTTTTCAATATAGAGAGTAGCATGAGCTCATATTAAAAGAATACTGCTGGGTTTATATTACATGATGCTGCTTGGCATGTATATAGTAGAATGTGATGATGAAAGGGATACTGACGGTTGTTGGTGCTGGTCTTCTGGCCCATTGAGATCTACAGCGTGTTGTTCCTTATTTATATCAATAAGCAACGATTGGAAATTCACATTTTTGGTTGAACATAATATCTTCACAACATTGGCAACAAGCATGGGATTCGACCGGTAATATTTTTTGGAACTACATCGACACATTGCTGAAGGTACCGTTATGACTGTGGTTGAGGACCAAGGGATCACTTGTATTTGTAAGAGTGTGGACCCCTTGCTGCTTTCTGCCATGGCGCATCAGCATCTTTGGGGCAGTGTCTGACTTTTGGAATTAGCAGTGCACTTATAAGGAACCGTTGTGAATGTGCATCGATTGAATGCAGCTCTGTACAAGGAGCAAGTGCATCATTATAAGAGCACGGGAAGAAGTGTCTGCCACAGCACAGCATGTGAAGCGGCTGCATGGAGGACTATGCTCACGCTAAGTGCAGACTGCGTCAAGCATCTGTGGGGGAGATGTGAGCCAGAAACAATTGGATATACAAGCACCTCAGCAAGAGGTTAAGAAGGGAAACGGGCACTAATACAAACATAATCCTACGCATGAGCCTCAGACGGCTCAATATAATGATCAGGGTGATCTCCAAAAGCATGAGGCAGACAATGACAGTCCCTACTTGAAGAGACAACTGCATTGACCTAAAAGAAAGCAAGATTATTAATATATCCCTACACTAATACTAAAGTGCCATCCTGTTTAACATCATTCCCAGGCAAAAGGTAGAAAGGTGTCAGCAGTAAAGTACACTCACTTTGCAAAGGTAAGTAGCCAAAGCTACAGAGCTCGTTCTTAGATGCTCCTTCTCGCTTCCCTCCTAGCTTTCTTCTGCTCTACCCTCGGGGTACTGTCCCTAATACAAAATCCCAAAAACAGTAGAGCACGCCCTTCGCACACCCCTTTAGGCAGGTCCTCCTTCTCATTTTTGCATCAAAACTCTGACTTCATCTAAGAACCGTTGGGTCGACCTTGAGTTCCAAACGCCATCTTCGCTTCAAGCATCCTATATATATTCCAGTTGACTCCCTCCGCACCTGTTTCTACCATCCTTACTCCAAAAACAAAAGGGTTATTCTGCTTAACAAGACATGTGTCCTTGCACCTGTAATTGGAAACTTGTAGACATCTCGCAAACAAGTTCACTGTCTGCTTTTAAATAGGGAAAAAGAGCCTTCCCAAGGAAAACACATTTCAGGCCTACAGCCTTTGGCTAACATAGGAAATCACGAATAGGCCAACAAATCCCTCAAAATAACCAACAAATCCCTTGACTCCTCACAGTCCGGCTTCCGAGCCAAACACAGCACTGAAACCGCCCTCATCGCAGCAACAGACGACATTCGAACTCTACTGGACAATGGAGACACAGCCGCCCTTATCCTCCTCGACCTCTCCGCAGCCTTCGACACAGTCTGTCATAGCACCCTTTTACAGCACCTCAGAAACGTCGGAATCCAAGGAAAAGCACTGGAATGGATCACCTCGTTCCTCACCGGAAGAACCCAGAGAGTCTGCCTTCCACCATTCAAGTCAGAGGCCACTGAAGTCATCTGCGGCGTACCACAAGGATCTTCACTCAGCCCCACCCTCTTCAACGTATACATGAGCCCCCTCGCGGTCATCGCACGCCAACACAACCTCAACATCATCTCCTACGCCGATGACACTCAACTGATCCTATCACTCACCAGAGACCCTAACACTGCCAAAACCAACCTGCATGAAGGAATGAAAGAAGTAGCCGAATGGATGAAGCACAGCCGTCTGAAACTGAACTCCGACAAAACAGAAGTCCTCATCCTAGGCACCTCCCCCTCCGCCTGGGATGACTCTTGGTGGCCAGAGGCCCTTGGAAAAGCACCCATCCCGACGGACCACGCACGGAACCTTGGCGTCATCCTGGATTCCTCACTCTCGATGAACAGACAAGTCAACGCCGTTTCTTCATCTTGCTTCAACATTCTTCGCATGCTCAAAAAAACATTTCGATGGATCCCCACCGAAACTAGAAAAACGGTCACCCACGCACTGGTCACGAGCCGCCTGGACTACGGAAACACCCTATACGCCGGTACCACCGCAAAACTCCAGAAAAAACTCCAACGCATCCAGAACGCTTCAGCCAGGCTCATATTAGACATCCCGCGTAAAGAACACATCTCTGGTCACCTGAAAAACCTCCACTGGTTCCCCGTCAATAAGAGGATTACTTTCCGCCTCCTAACCCACGCACACAAAGCACTTTACGAAATTGGACCCAAATGCCTCAACACACGACTGTCCTTCTATACCCCCTCCCGCCAGCTACGATCCTCCAACCAAGCCCTTGCCACTGTACCTCGCATCAACAAAACCACCATGGGAGGTAGATCCTTCTCCTACCTGGCAGCTAAAACCTGGAACTCACTTCCCACTCACCTTCGCCTTACTCAGAACCACCTAGCATTCAGAAAGCAACCTAAAACGTGGATATTCGACAAGTAATTCCCCACTCTTCTTCAAGCGACTTGAAACCCTCTGGGTATGTAGCGCGCTATAAAAATCTCTTGACTTGACTTGACTTGACTTGTACTTATATGCGATCTGCCCTCTGTACATTTAAACACACATTTTCTAATATCACGTTTTAAGCATTGCTATTTACGTTCATCTAATACATTATTTTCACTACATGAAAAAACGATCCTACACGTGCAATCTTAATATGTTGCAAGTTTAATCCTAATGCATCACTTTACACGTGAACTAATAAATTTTGCATTACCTAAGCATCTTTATAGTTGAATACTATAATAGTCCTCAAACGTTGTAAATACAATTCTTAGCATCCTAATATAAGCTGATTTAACACTATATTGCTAAATATTACACAATAATACAGTCCTCTAAATATGCAGGAGCGGACTATCATTGATTATGAAGCACCCCTACAAATTTCAAGAATAACCTGGGGCTCTATCAGTATCAAGTAGTCCAGGCTTAGCACTGGAGGGAACACTGCAGGCATTGGCTACGAATGAGAATTGGTACGTGTTACATCAAAGTTTTACCTGGATGGTTGTGGCTTCCATCACCAGTTGTGCTGTAGAAATAACTTTACCAGAAGCTAGGATCAGTTTCAGTTTAGAGTGTCAGACGATCTCAGTACTTTCAGTGTTTAATCAAGGTACTGCATCCAGTATGTGTTAACAGCGATTGGCCCATTATTCTAATCTGGCAATTTCTAAATGAAATATCACCAGTGAATTGCGAGCTGCAGCTGTGTTTGTTGCAACAGCGATAGGCACGCTTGTTTTTTTAGGAGCATTCAACTATTGACTATATTACATTTTACCGACCAAAATAACAGTGATTTTATAGGATTTGTTTTTTAAAGGAAGTATCCATCACCATTTATTGTATTATTGCATAACTTTATTGTTGTTATGATGCAAACAGTCACTCCACCTAGTGCTTTTCTATAGGAACCTAGTGAGCCACCAATAAAATAGGGGTTTATGGTGGAGATCCTTTAGCACATATTTGGGTGGCATTGATTGGGTAAAATTTAAGGCTAATCAGTACTGGAGTTTACTGCACTACTATTTGGGGATTGAAGGTCAAAATGTTTTTGACCACTTACGGGAATATACTTGTCTGGACAGCAAGGATATCGATGAATTTCAAATTGGAGTAAAACAATTAAGTGCATATTTTGAAGGGAAAGTAAACCTAGTAGTACACAGACACACTTGTTTTACTCCGAATAGACATCGCTAAGAAAAAAGAGTGTTTACAACAGGATGGAAAACAGTTGCAGACTGAAAATCATCATCATTCTTTGGTGAATCTCAGTTTCCAGAATAAAAGGCCACGTTCTTCTGTCTCCGATGAAAATTATAGTAGAGATGGTAAAAACTGCATGGAGAATTATAGCAGAGGTGGTAAAAAGGGAAACATCCATTACAACGCAACTATTACAACGTAGTGCTATTACAACGCAGGTATTACAACGTAATTACTATTACAACGCATGTTTTTACAACGCATGGTGTTACAACGCTAATGCTATTACAACGCATCTTTTTACATCGTAATTTCATTTTTTTAATTTATTTTGTGTATCTAGATACATAGTTATTTATATAATTATTTTATAAAATTATTATTATTTTATTAAAATTAATTATAATACTTAGTGATTATTAGTAGTTTTTGGGTATTATAGATATATATAGAATTATTTATTTATTTAATTATTAATAAGTGATATATATATATATATATAGAATTAGTGTATTAGTATTTCATAAATGTAGGAAGTATTACTTTTTAGGAAATTATGTATTATAAATAAATAATTAAGTATTAATACTCAGATACTTTTTACAAGATAAATATTATGTTTGTTATTACATTATTTTTTATTTAAATTAATTATAATACTTAGTGATTATTAGTAGATTTTGGGTTTTACAGATATATAGATATTTATATATTTATTTTTTTATTAATAATTAATATGGGGGTATTAAGATAAACATTTATTTTTAATAATTTCATTAATTGTTTTATATATATATATATATATATATATATATATTTAGTGTATTAAAATTTAAAAAATGTAGGAAGTATTAATATTTATATATATATATTGAATTAGTGTATTAGTATTTCATTAATGTAGGAAGTATTAGTATTTAGGAAAATATGTATTATAAATAAATAATTAAGTATTAATACTCAGGTACTTTTTAAAAGATAAATATCATGTTTGTTATTACATTATTTTTTTTAAAAATTATTTATAATACTTAGTAATTATTAGTAGATTTTGGGTTTTACAGATATATAGATATTTATATTTTTATTTTTTGTTAATAATTAATATGGGGGTATTAAGATAAACATTTATTTTTAATAATTTCATTAATTGTCTTAGAAATATATATATATATATATATATATATATATATATATATATATATATATATATATATATATATATATATATATATATATATTTAGTGTATTAAAATTTAAAAAATGTAGGAAGTATTAATATTTAGGTAATTATTTATTAAAAATTAAAATTTAAGTATTAATACTCAGGTACTTTTTACAACATAAATAACATGTTTGTTAATACTTTATTTTTTAGTAGTTTAAATTAAATTTTAAATCATTAAAAAAAGTAAAGAAGATTAAAAAAACAAGTATTAATACTCAGGTTTTATTTAAAAAAAGAATTTAATATTGTAAAATGTTACATTAGTAATAAGTAAATCTATTTAATATTGTTTAGTGTTTATAATATTTTTAATGAAATAAAAATATTTTTAAAACTATTTATAGATTCATATTTATACTTTTTCCCACGCTTTTGAATTGATTTCAATGAAGCGTTTTGTCCTTCATTTATTTCGTTGACGTCTTGAATGGGATCTGCGGGACAGTTTGCTATGCTTTTAAAACAACGGATGCAGGAGGGAGAAGAAGGAAATAAGGGTAGGCAAAAGGTAAGTGATAAAAAAGATAATTTATTATGTGTTTATTGTAATTAATAACGTTTAAAATAAAAATAATAAAAGTAGAAACCACATTTAGTTCGATTTAAATTTTGTTTATTGATGATATTAAATGTAAAAAAATATATATATTTTCATTTCAATTGCAAATATTTTTATTTTTTTTTTTATTAAGAAGTAAATGAATTTGAAAAAAATATAAACATATAATAGATTATAATGTAATTGTCCATTTTCTATTTTGATGTTTTTGGATGACGTCTTCACGTTAACGTCGACGCAAGCCGCCATCTTGGATTTTCCGATTGCTGGAAGTAGCAGGAAGCTGATCTGCGCTAAAGGTAGGAAACTTTTCGAACTTATTTTACACTAAAACATATTAAAATAGATATATATAATGTAATGAGAGGTTAAGTAGAGGTTGCTTATTAAACTAATAGTTGTTTTGATTATATTACAACATGTCGTCGAACATTTCACTGTTATATGCCATTGTCGGGTTTATTTTACGGGACAAATAAAGGGTAAATATGTTTAAATACATAGAGTGATGATTTATATTGTATACATTTAGAACGTAATATGTTTTGTGTAGTGGTAGAATAGTTTGGATTCTTTTCATTAGATGAACACAGATAGGAAATGTTAGAAACAATGTTTTGGAAAACTGATTGCATTTGGCTTGTTTTGTATAAGAGAAAACTGTTTTTTTTTAATTTAAAAGACAGTTCGTTGTTTAAATACCATGCAAGGTTTCGTTTATTTGCTTTTTTGAGAATTTAGAAAAATGTTTATAATTGATTGATTTGGTTACATTTTGATGTTATCGATTTGTTTGAGAAAGTTGATATCGAGGTCCGTTATTTAAGAATAAATTGTTTACATATTGGGAAAAAAAGGATTTTCATTGAAACTTGTAATTATTTTTTGTAAAAATGCCAATTTGAATTTTTTAGTTAGCGAGAAATACTGCAGTTAGGTTGTTTAGTTAGCGAGAAATACTGCAGTTAGGTTGGTGTGAAATAAATAATGAAAAAGTCAAATTTATAGGGGTAAATTTGATAAAAAACATAAAATAATGCTTTTAACTTAAGCTTAGAAAAATAAAGTATTTTATCTTTTACAAAAAATATTTCTGTCGAAATAGCACCGAAATGTTTGCAAAATATAATAAAGAAACAGATATTTTTTTCTATAATAGTACCAGTTTACTAATATAATTTATCACAAGCCAGCATCAATTTTCTAAAATAAAGGGGTGTCATTTTGTATACTATAAATTTTATTGGTACGTTCAGAATGTTTACAACATTTTAAAAAAAAATGGAATGCAAATTATTTCCATTTTAGTTGTCATAAAGATTTTTAACAACTATTATGTTAGGGTTTTCTTCTTTTGAAAGAGATAAGAAAAAAAAAATTCTTATTTTTAACTGGTGTACTTAGAGAAAAAAAAATCTAAAAAAGGTAAGGGAACCCGACAAGTAATAATATAAATTTTTTTTAAAAAATTTCAAATGAATTAAAATATTGAAAAAATAATTTAGGGCAAAGCAGGAAAGTAAGTTAAATAAAAAATAGTTAAAAATGTAAAATATTAGCAACATTCTCTAGGTAATCCAAAGCCACACACAACGAAAATTGTTGTAGTACACCCAATAGTCTCTCAGACATTTCCTTTGTTTGCCTTGAAGGACGTGGGTTTAGAATACCTGACAATGCCTGAGCAAGTCTCATTTCTTGAAAACTTTGCTCCTTCTTCAAAGTTTTCAGGAAAGAGTAGAAATTAGGATGGTGTTTGCCAATCGTGTGACTGAAGGAGTTATGCCATCCCTCTATGGCATTATTTATTTTTGCACCACCTTCTAAGCAGGTTGAGTAGCAATTCCACCACTCCACATGGTAACGTGGCTTCCTCCTGCGACCCGATCTGCCTAGACGTCCAATCCATGTGTCTTCGAAATAATTTAAAATGGGTGCCAATTTTTCCTCATGTTCTACAAAATATTCTGACTCTGAAATTGCTGTGTAGTAGTCATCTACACTATCAGGTGGTACAAAACAAAGTGCAGTTAATTTTTTAAGTTCGACTTGTAATTTGCTATCAGACGAGTAATCAGCAACCAGGGATGTTTTTTGAAGCTTACGCCAATATGCCTGGGAAAAATGGAAAAAACATCCCTGAATTTGGGTATCCGTGTACAATTTGTTGATGACATTCATCATTGTCAATTCAAAATCTAATATGATTTTCCTAGGACTTATTCCTGAAGTTTTTTCTTTAATAACTGATAAAAACTCAGTATAGGTTGCTGATTGCTTATCTGGTAATAAACTGTATACTAAAGGTACTACATTATTATTAATTTGAGCATGAATACTGTAAATTTGGGTGAATGGATGGGGCGTACTTTTAAACGTCCCATCCATCATCCAAATTTCTGTATTTTCTAATTTAAAAAGGTTACGGGGAGTGCTAAATATTAACATGCGTTTGAGAGGGTTTTGGTTATCATACAGTAGAAAAGGTTCATTAGAGAAGGAAAGGGTTAAATCATGAGGAATTACAATGTCAGCAAAAGTTTGAGGAGTAACAGTTTGGGTGTTACTTGCCTGCTTTTTTCTTTGAATAATTCTACGCACATTTGGGATTGTTGGCATATTACAAGCAACATGTCCAGGGACATGTTGAGCAACCTCTCTCAAAATCTGACCAGGAGTTTGATTGGAGGTGGATGCAATATCTTTCATTTCATTGATAGTATCGCGTATCTCAATCTCCATTGCAGAGGCAGAGTGGTTATGTTCTGTGGTTCTTACCACTATCTCACCAACAGTAACCGCTCTGCCACTGCAATGGGCGGTATAATATTGTACACACCTCCAATGTCTCCTGGGTTCACTTAGCCTCTCATTACAGTATATATACCCACAATGTTTCAGGAGTCTGTTCCCTTTGCGAGATTTGGTGTAAGTTGCAGTATTTTGGCTTGCCATTTCCTGTTGAAAAAAGGAAATATAAATTATATTCTATTTAAGATAGACACATTTTTGAAGTTTTTTATTTAAACATAATTTGAAAAATATTTATTTGCTTTTACTGTTGATTTTAAGTTTGAAATGTACCTTTTTCTACTTGGAATTGTAAGTGGCACTTTTACTCAATCCAGCACTTTCTTTGAATATGCACTCATTTGGAGTTAGAATAGTAATTGGCACTTGGACACTTTCCAGCACTTTCCCTACTCATGCACTTTCACTTTATTTGGAATAGTAATTGGCACTTTCTCATTAAGCAGCACTTTCTCTGAATTTGCACTCACTTGGAGTTAGAATAGAAAATGGCACTTGGACACTATCCAGCACTTTCCCTACTCTTGCACTTTCACTGTAATGATTGAAAGCAGCGCAAGAATCGCATGCGCCACTAACCTTAATGCAATGCCCAGCCGGAACGATGGGATGACTGTCCTTGCCACCTCCCACTGCACGTTACCCAACAATGGGAAAGACACCGCTGTTAGAGCAAGCACAGCCGGAGGCCGCAAGGGGAAAATGACGAGGTGGAGGAATGTGGGAGTCTCGGGTCTCTTCAGTTCAATTTCTAGGGTCAGCGGCTTTACTGGGAAGACCTCCCTGGAGGTGGGTGAGAAGAGAGAGAGAGAGAATAATGTGACTCTGTCCTGCTTGAACCACCCCACTTCCCTTGTGTTCCGGGACTTACCCCTGGTATGAATGGATACTCCGTGGATGAAAGCTACCGCTTCTACGGAAGTCTTCGTAGCTGTCAACAGGTTGCGAAGAGTTCCTTCACTCTCCGCTCCAGAATCACTCACGGAAAAGACTTTCCCCAATAATATTCTCGTCAAGGTGCTGCTAGAAGATCCCCAAAATACTCCTTTTGGGTGATAGTCTCACAACAATAGCTCTGCAGTCACAATGCTGCCTGATCTCCAAGGACTCCAACGTACAACAAAAAAGAACGATGCAATCGGTAATGTTCCACTGGGGTGAAACGAATAACTAGAAGAAAACACAAAGGTAACGGGAGAGAGCGAGCCCGCTCTCCTCTATTTGTACAACAAGCGCGGTTCTGTTAAACTCACAGGGATGCGCTGGGTATCCGTCGATCTGACCTCGCTGGCACTTCGTCGTCGCGGCGGGTGTTTGATCACTGGCCTCGCTGGCACTTCGTCGTCGCGGCGGGTGTTTGATCACTGGCCTCGCTGGCACTTCGTCGTCGCGGCGGGTGTTGACACAAAGAAAGAAATGGCTTGAACATGAACCTCCACGGTAGAACTCTAGATGAAACAACAAACAGGGAACGAACCAGGAACAGGATTGACAAGCCCCGTTCTGCTCAAGGGGTGGAGCTTAAATAAGGTCTTCCCATTTTGCCTGATCCCGGCGTCGCTTGGCCTTCTGGGACTGGTAGTTTTTCCTGAGATGACGTACATGACGCAGTCTGCAGCAACTTGCTGTTCTGCCTAGGGTGATCGCTACAGAACCCCCTCTCGAGGACTGCCGTCCCGGCGGTCGTCCTGGCTTCCCAGGGTAACGTTCGTGAAAAAGGGCCACCAAATCGGGACAATGTAAGTGATCTGTAGGCTCCCAGGAGCGATCTTCGCGGCCGTAGCCTTTCCATTCAACTAGGTACTGAACCCGACCCCGTACTACACGGGAGTCCAGGATGGCTCCTACTTCATACTCCTCTTGCCCATCCACTTCCACAGGGCCAGGGCGCTCTGGCAACCTGACACTAGGTAGGCAAGGCCGTAGTAGGGATACATGGAAGACTGGATGTATGGACCAAGACACAGGCAAAGAGAGTTTCATGGCCACAGTGTTGATCACCTCACAGATACCATACGGACCGACGTATTTGGGTTTCAATTTGTTCGCACCTTTCAAGTGCAGGTTACGTGTAGAGAGCCAAACCTTGTCGCCCACCTTATACTCGGGCTCCGGAGACCTTCGTTTGTCTGCGAATGTTTTCTGGGCATTCTGAGCCGTTCTCAAACTGGTCCTGGCCTCTATCAAGATCGCTCTAAGATGAGCATGGTGTTCCTGAATAGCGGGTACGAGGGAATGAACCGGCCATTCAAAGGGAAGCATGTTCGGATGGTATCCGTGAAGACAGAAGAAAGGAGAACATCCCAGGGTGGAGTGGACTGCATTATTGTATGCGAATTCCGCTAACCATAGAAGAGTGGTCCAATCAGTGGTGTTTTGCAAGGTGAAACAGCGAAGATATTGTTCTAGGGTTTGGTTCAACCGCTCCGTCTTACCATCCGTTTGCGGATGATAACTGGAAGATAGGCGTGCATCTATCTGCAGGGTGTTACAAAGAGCTTTCCAGAAATGTGAGGTGAATTGTGTACCGCGATCTGTTATCACTACACTTGGTAGTCCATGTAGACGTACAATGTTCTGCAAGAATACCTTCGCCAATTCTCCGGAGGTAGGCAAACCGGGTAGGGAGATGAAGTGTCCCATTTTTGTGAGATGATCGACCACCACTAAAATGACGGTTTGTTTCTCACAGGGAGGCATTTCTACTATAAAATCCATGGACAAAGTATGCCAGGGTTTGGGCGGAATAGGTAAGGGGTGTAACAGACCTACTGGTTTAGCATGGCTAGATTTTCCTTGCGCACAAACCGCACAGTTCTTTACATAATCCTTCACATCCTTTCGGAGACTGGGCCACCAAAAGGAGCGTTCCACATTAGCGATCGTTTTGTACTCACCCATATGTCCTCCCAATACTGAGTCATGGGCCCATTCCATCACTGTCTTTTGCAATTCAAGTCGAGGGACGAACAATGCATGGTGATGATACGCCAATTGTTCCCTTTCACAACGATGATCGAGCTCTTCAAGGACCCATGTGGGGATGTCAAGATCCGTGAGGGCTATTTTGACGTCCTCCAAAAAGTCATCAGAGGTGATCAAAGCGATGGATGCCTCGGCGTTCTCAATGCCTTGGAGGATGGAAGGGGTTTCCACTGGTCGCACGGTCTCCTCCTCCCCCAATCGGGAGAGAGCATCTGCCTTGCCATTCCGCGTCCCAGGCCTATAGCGGATGACAAAGTCGAAGTCAGAAAAGAAAAGGGTCCACCTCAACTGCCGAGGTGTCAAGGCCTTTGCTGTTTTTAAAAACAGCAGATTGCGGTGATCTGTAATTATTTCTACGGTATGCACGGCCCCCAGGAGATAATGTCTCCACTCCTCACAAGCTCTTTTAATGGCCAGGAGCTCCTTATCAGTGATGGTATAGTTTATTTCACAAGGTGTGAGCTTCGTTGAATAGAACGCCACTGGATGAAGCTGCCCGGTGGTAGGGTGGCGTTGTGACAGTATTCCCCCTAGTGCATATTGGGAGGCATCCGTTTCGAGAATAAAAGGCAGCTGAGGGTCAGGATGTCGAAGGATAGGAGCTTGCGTGAACTTCTCCTTGAGGGTTTGAAAAGCCTTGTCCGCTTCTTCCCCCCATTGGAACAAAACGTTTTTCCGCAACAAGGATGTGATCGGATGTATGATTTTGGAAAAATCCTGAACAAAGCGCCGGTAATAATTGGCAAAGCCAAGAAAGCTCTGTACGGATTTGACATTCTGTGGGGTTTTCCAAGTGAGAATAGCCTCAACCTTTTTCATGTCCATCTGAAATCCTTGAGCATCAATCACATAGCCCAGAAATGCCACTTGTCGGACATGGAAAAGGCATTTTTCCAGCTTTGCATATAAAGAATTACGTTGCAACCTCTCCAATACTTCCTTGACATGGGTGATGTGCTCTGAGAGAGTGGCAGAGTAAACCAAAATATCGTCGATGTAGACTATGCAAAAGGTTTCCAAACACCCCCGCAACACCTCATCCATAAAGAATTGGAAGGCGGCGGGTGCGTTGCATAGTCCAAACGGCATCACCCTATATTCGTATAGGCCGAATTTGGTTCTAAATGCCGTTTTCCACTCATCCCCGGTTTTTACTCGCACTAGATGGTAGGCACCCCGAAGGTCGAGTTTGGTGAAGTACTGTGCTCCCTTAAGCTGGTCCATTAAAACGGGAATCAAGGGCAGAGGATAACGATTTTTAATTGTCACTCTGTTGATAGCTCGATAATCGATACATGGACGCAACTCTTCGCAATCCTTCTTGGGAATAAAAAACATAGGAGAGGACACGGGGGAAGTGGAATGTCTGATGAACCCGGTGGCCAAGTTGTCGTCGATATAGGTTTTTAGGTATTGCGTCTCCTTTTCGGTTAAGGCATATACTCTGCTGCAGGGGAGATCTGCCCCTGGAACAAGGTCCACACGGCAATCATATGCCCGATGTGGAGGCAAATGAGTAGCTTTTTTCTTGTCAAACAAGGAAGCGAATTCTTGGTACTCAGCCGGTAAGGTCATGGCACAGCAAAACTTGTCAACGGAGCAGGCCTCAGCTATGTAAGAAGCCGGCGAGGGTTCGGAGGAACAGAGGAGAAGGTCCGGATTTTGACAATGTTCGAGACAATATGTGGATGTCATCCTTACCGTACGAGTCGACCAGCATACTGAGGGGTCATGTAGGGTAAGCCAAGGCATACCTAGAATGAGCCGGAATTGAGGTGCATCAATCAGGTCAAATTGGATATATTCATAATGGTTGTCTCCGTATTCCATTAGCAATGCCAGGGTATGCTGAGTTACAGGACCCGATGACAGGACTGATCCGTCTACTGCCTTGACCGTCTCGGGCGTTGTTTTCAACTCGCAGGGGATACCCATTTGCAATGCATAGGCTTGATCGATATAGTTCCCTGTGGCCCCCGAATCCAACAAGGCATCGACCTGAAAAGGTTTCCGATTTAACACCCGTAAAGACACGTTGATATTCATGTGTGCAACCGCAGGGTGAAGGGTGTTCGCTACATAAGGAGAGACCGGAGGGGACGGGAGTCTTGGATAAGTGGTCTCCATCTGATCCAAGACCATCAGTTTTCCGACGGCTCTTCCATCCTCGCGGTGGCCTGGACTCTAGGAAAGGTGGCCTTACCGGATGTAGAAGCCCGAGCTCTACATTCATTAATAAAGTGTCCGCTTTTGCCACAGTACATACACAATTTAAGTCGTCTTCTACGGTCCTTCTCTTCCTTCGTCAGGGGGCCCCGAATCCCTCCAATTTGCATGGGTTTTGGCCCTTCTTGCGGCTTGGCTTTTTCTTCAACCGTTTGTCGAGGTCTGAACAGAGGATATGAATACCGAGCGTCCCCCCTGCTCCGATCCCCTCTCCGTTCCAACAAACGGTGGTCCAGTTGCACGGTTAAATCAATAAGCTCTTCACAAGTCGTTGGTAGTTGCACCACCTGTGCTAACACATCCTTCAATTCCCCCCGAAGGCCCTGATAGAACAGGGAGATACGTTTCTGTGCTGGCCAGTCTGTCTCTACTATGAGACGATTAAAGGTGGTGATATAGGAGAGGAGATCCTGTGATCCTTGGCGTAAGGTCATTAACTCCCGATCTAATGACAGCATGTGGGACTTTCTGTCAAACAGTTTCCTTAATTCGAGACAGAAGTCGGCAAAATTGTGTAACACGGGATCATTTCTCTCTAATAAGGGAATAGTCCAGCTGGAAGCGTTTCCTCCCATGTAGGACATTACGAATGCCGTCTTGGATGACTCATCCTGAAAGATTTGGGGTTTACAGAGAAAATGCAGACGACATTGGTTTAAGAAGGTCTCGAACTTACGGGGGTCTCCGAAAAACCTTTCAGGAGGAGCGAGTGGAATGCCATGGGTCTGTAAGATGTGCACCGTGGGTGCGGCATCTGTGGGCGTGGAAGGGGCTGCAAATGCTCCTCCAGATTGAAAGGACGGAGGTGGGGGCAGGGTTGCAGGCCGAATCAAAGGTTTAGGGCTCGCCTCCTTCTGGGATAGATCTGATACATCTCTGCGCAAGTCTGACACTTCCTTATACAAGGCTTGATTCTCGGCACGAGATGTTTGGACCTCGTTTTGTAACTCCGTAAAACTTTCCAACAAAGAGGTAAGGACGGCATTGGTATCCATCGTTCGGGCTGGTTAGCGTTCTTGGGCTTGTCAATCTGTAATGATTGAAAGCAGCGCAAGAATCGCATGCGCCACTAACCTTAATGCAATGCCCAGCAGGAACGATGGGATGACTGTCCTTGCCACCTCCCACTGCACGTTACCCAACAATGGGAAAGACACCGCTGTTAGAGCAAGCACAGCCGGAGGCCGCAAGGGGAAAATGACGAGGTGGAGGAATGTGGGAGTCTCGGGTCTCTTCAGTTCAATTTCTAGGGTCAGCGGCTTTACTGGGAAGACCTCCCTGGAGGTGGGTGAGAAGAGAGAGAGAGAGAATAATGTGACTCTGTCCTGCTTGAACCACCCCACTTCCCTTGTGTTCCGGGACTTACCCCTGGTATGAATGGATACTCCGTGGATGAAAGCTACCGCTTCTACGGAAGTCTTCGTAGCTGTCAACAGGTTGCGAAGAGTTCCTTCACTCTCCGCTCCAGAATCACTCACGGAAAAGACTTTCCCCAATAATATTCTCGTCAAGGTGCTGCTAGAAGATCCCCAAAATACTCCTTTTGGGTGATAGTCTCACAACAATAGCTCTGCAGTCACAATGCTGCCTGATCTCCAAGGACTCCAACGTACAACAAAAAAGAACGATGCAATCGGTAATGTTCCACTGGGGTGAAACGAATAACTAGAAGAAAACACAAAGGTAACGGGAGAGAGCGAGCCCGCTCTCCTCTATTTGTACAACAAGCGCGGTTCTGTTAAACTCACAAGGATGCGCTGGGTATCCGTCGATCTGACCTCGCTGGCACTTCGTCGTCGCGGCGGGTGTTTGATCACTGGCCTCGCTGGCACTTCGTCGTCGCGGCGGGTGTTTGATCACTGGCCTCGCTGGCACTTCGTCGTCGCGGCGGGTGTTGACACAAAGAAAGAAATGGCTTGAACATGAACCTCCACGGTAGAACTCTAGATGAAACAACAAACAGGGAACGAACCAGGAACAGGATTGACAAGCCCCGTTCTGCTCAAGGGGTGGAGCTTAAATAAGGTCTTCCCATTTTGCCTGATCCCGGCGTCGCTTGGCCTTCTGGGACTGGTAGTTTTTCCTGAGATGACGTACATGACGCAGTCTGCAGCAACTTGCTGTTCTGCCTAGGGTGATCGCTACATTCACAGAGTAGAAATAGTAATTGGCACTTTTTCACTAACCATGCACTTTCTCTGAAAATGCACTCACTTGGAGTTAGAATAGTAATTGGCACTTGGACACTATCCAGCACTTTCCCTACTAATGCACTTTCACAGAGTAGAAATAGTAAGTGGCACTTTTACTCAATCCAGCACTTTCTTTGAATATGCACTCATTTGGAGTTAGAATAGTAATTGGCACTTGGACACTTTCCAGCACTTTCCCTACTCATGCACTTTCACAGAGTTGGAACAGTAATTGGCACTTTTTCAATAACCAGTACTTTCTCTGAATATGCACTTACCTGGAGTTAGAATAGTAACTAGCAATAGGACACTATCCAGCACTTTACCTACTCTTGCACTTTCACAGAGTTGGGATAGTAATTGAATACATTTTCTGGTTATTATTCTGCACTTATAATGCGTTTCACAATGATTTTTAATTGCTTTGAAATATGATACTCAGATGTGTTTATTTTGGAAAATTACCTTGGGTTTCGGAAGATTCTTTTCGAAAAACTGTTGTATATAGTTGTTGAATAGGCTGGCTTTTTGTGGATATCTGCCTTGCAGTGGTTTCTGGTAGGCTGTGAAGAAAACAAGTTGAAAAGGTGGTCAATGCTTAGAAAATGTATTATTTTATTGGCTGATCTATATATATGTTGGGGGAAAAGCATTTACCTTTATGCATGTTTATAAATATGGCACATGTTATCATTAAACTGCACTTTCTTTCAATATGCAATAATGTGGTGTTTAAATAGTAAGAGGCACTTTAACACTATTCTGCACCTTCCCGACACATGCACTTGCTCAGAGTAGGAATAGTAAGGGGTACATTTTCAGTATCCAGCACTTTTTCAGAATAGGCACTTACCTGGAGTTAGAATAGTAAATGGCACTTGGACACTATCCAGCACTTTCCCTACACATGCACTTTGGTAATTGGCACTTTTTCACTAACCAGCACTTTCTCTGAAAATGCACTCACTTGGAGTTAGAATAGTAATTGGCACTTGGACACTATCCAGCACTTTCCCTACATATGCACTTTCACAGAGTAGAAATAGTAATTGGCACTTTTTCACTAACCAGCACTTTCTCTGAATATGCACTTACCTGGAGTTAGAATAGTAACTAGCAATAGGACACTATCCAGCACTTTACCTACTCTTGCACTTTCACAGAGTTGGGATAGTAATTGAATAAATTTTCTGGTTATTATTCTGCACTTATAATGCGTTTCACAATGATTTTTAATTGCTTTGAAATATGATACTCAGATGTGTTTATTTTGGAAAATTACCTTGGGTTTCGGAAGATTCTTTTCGAAAAACTGTTGTATATAGTTGTTGAATAGGCTGGCTTTTTGTGGATATCTGCCTTGCAGTGGTTTCTGGTAGGCTGTGAAGAAAACAAGTTGAAAAGGTGGTCAATGCTTAGAAAATGTATTATTTTATTGGCTGATCTATATATATGTTGGGGGAAAAGCATTTACCTTTATGCATGTTTATAAATATGGCACATGTTATCATTAAACTGCACTTTCTTTCAATATGCAATAATGTGGTGTTTAAATAGTAAGAGGCACTTTAACACTATTCTGCACCTTCCCGACACATGCACTTGCTCAGAGTAGGAATAGTAAGGGGTACATTTTCAGTATCCAGCACTTTTTCAGAATAGGCACTTACCTGGAGTTAGAATAGTAAATGGCACTTGGACACTATCCAGCACTTTCCCTACACATGCACTTTGGTAATTGGCACTTTTTCACTAACCAGCACTTTCTCTGAAAATGCACTCACTTGGAGTTAGAATAGTAATTGGCACTTGGACACTATCCAGCACTTTCCCTACATATGCACTTTCACAGAGTAGAAATAGTAATTGGCACTTTTTCACTAACCAGCACTTTCTCTGAATATGCACTCACTTGGAGTTAGAATAGTAAATGGCACTTGAACACTATCCAGCACTTTCCCTACTCATGCACTTTCACAGAGTAGAAATAGTAATTGGCACTTTTTCACTAACCAGCACTTTCTCTGAATATGCACTCACTTGGAGTTAGAATAGTAAATGGCACTTGAACACTATCCAGCACTTTCCCTACTCATGCACTTTCACAGAGTGGGAATAGTAATTGGCACTTTTTCACTAACCTGCACTTTCTCTGAATATGCACTCACCTGGAGTTAGAATAGTAATTGGCACTTGGACACTATCCAGCACTTTCCCTACACATGCACTTTCACAGAGTGGGAATAGTAATTGGCACTTTTTCACTAACCATGCACTTTCTCTGAATATGCACTCACCTGGAGTTAGAACTTTCTCTGAATATGCACTTACCTGGAGTTAGAATAGTAACTAGCAATAGAACACTATCCTGCACTTTACCTACTCTTGCACTTTCACAGAGTTGGGATAGTATTTGAATAATTTTTCTGGTTATTATTCTGCACTTATAAAGCGTTTCACAATGATTTTTAATTGCTCTGAAATATGATACTCAGATGTGATTATTTAGGAAATTTACCTTGGGTTTCGGAAGATTCTTTTCGAAAAACTGTTGTATATAGTGGTGGAATAGGCTGGCTTTTTGTGGATATCTGCCTTACAGTGGTTTCTGGTAGGCTGTGAAGAAAACAAGTTGAAAAGGTGTTCAATGCTTAGAAAATGTATTATTTTATTGGCTGTTCTATATATATGTGGGGGGAAAAGCATTTACCTTTATGCATGTTTATAAATATGGCACATGTTATCATTAAACTGCACTTTCTTTCAATATGCAATGATGTGGTGTTTAAATATTAAGAGGCACTTTAACACTATTCTGCACTTTCCCGACACATGCACTTGCTCAGAGTAGGAATAGTAAGGGGTACATTTTCAGTATCCAGCACTTTTTCAGAATAGGCACTTACCTGGAGTTAGAATAGTAAATGGCACTTGGACACTATCCAGCACTTTCCCTACACATGCACTTTGGTAATTGGCACTTTTTAACTAACCAGCACTTTCTCTGAATATGCCCTCACCTGGAGTTAGAATAGTAATTGGCACTTGGACACTATCCAGCACTTTCCCTACACATGCACTTTCACAGAGTGGGAATAGTAATTGGCACTTTTTCACTAACCAGCACTTTCTCTGAATATGCACTTACCTGGAGTTAGAATAGTAACTAGCAATAGGACACTATCCAGCACTTTACCTACTCTTGCACTTTCACAGAGTTGGGATAGTAATTGAATACATTTTACTAGTTATTATTCTGCATTTATAATGCGTTTCCCAATGATTTTTAAATGTTCTAAAATATGATACTTAGATGTGTTTATTTAGGAAAATTACCTTGGGTTTCGGAAGATTCTTTTCGAAAAACTTTTGTATCTAGTTGTGGAATAGGCTGGCTTTTTGTGGATATCTGCCTTGCAGTGGTTTCTGGTAGGCTGTGAAGAAAACAAGTACAAAAGGTGTTCAATGCTTAGAAAATGTACCATTTTATTGGCTGTTCTATATATATGTGGGGAGAAAGGCATTTACCTTTATGCATGTTTATAAATATGGCACATGTTATCATTAGACTGCACTTTTTTTCAATATGCAATGATGTGGTGTTTAAATAGTAAGAGGCACTTTAACTCTATTCTGCACTTTCCGACACATGCACTTGCACAGAGTAGGAATAGTAAGGGGTACATTTTCAGTATCCAGCACTTTTTCAGAATAGGCACTTACCTGGAGTTAGAATAGTAAATGGCACTTGGACACTATCCAGCACTTTCCCTACACATGCACTTTGGTAATTGGCACTTTTTAACTAACCTGCACTTTCTCTGAATATGCACTCACCTGGAGTTAGAATAGTAATTGGCACTTGGACACTATCCAGCACTTTTCCTACACATGCACTTTCACAGAGTGGGAATAGTAATTGGCACTTTTTCACTAACCAGCACTTTCTCTGAATATGCACTTACCTGGAGTTAGAATAGTAACTAGCAATAGGACACTATCCAGCACTTTACCTACTCTTGCACTTTCACAGAGTTGGGATAGTAATTGAATAAATTTTACTAGTTATTATTCTGCATTTATAATGCGTTTCCCAATGATTTTTAAATGTTCTAAAATATGATACTTAGATGTGTTTATTTAGGAAAATTACCTTGGGTTTCGGAAGATTCTTTTCGAAAAACTTTTGTATCTAGTTGTGGAATAGGCTGGCTTTTTGTGGATATCTGCCTTGCAGTGGTTTCTGGTAGGCTGTGAAGAAAACAAGTACAAAAGGTGTTCAATGCTTAGAAAATGTACCATTTTATTGGCTGTTCTAAATATATGTGGGGGGAAAGGCATTTACCTTTATGCATGTTTATAAATATGGCACATGTTATCATTAAACTGCACTTTCTTTCAATATGCAATGATGTGGTGTTTAAATAGTAAGAGGCACTTTAACACTATTCTGCACTTTCCCGACACATGCACTTGCTCAGAGTAGGAATAGTAAGGGGTACATTTTCAGTATCCAGCACTTTTTTAGAATAGGCACTTACCTGGAGTTAGAATAGTCAATGGCACTTGGACATTATCCAGCACTTTCCCTACACATGCACTTTGGTAATTGGCACTTTTTAACTAACCTGCACTTTCTCTGAATATGCACTCACCTGGAGTTAGAATAGTAAATGGCACTTGAACACTATCCAGCACTTTCCCTACTCATGCACTTTCACAGAGTAGAAATAGTAATTGGCACTTTTTCACTAACCAGCATTTTCTCTGAATATGCACTCACTTGGAGTTAGAATAGTAAATGGCACTTGAACACTATCCAGCACTTTCCCTACTCATGCACTTTCACAGAGTGGGAATAGTAATTGGCACTTTTTCACTAACCTGCACTTTCTCTGAATATGCACTCACTTGGAGTTAGAATAGTAATTGGCACTTGGACACTATCCAGCACTTTCCCTACACATGCACTTTCACAGAGCGGGAATAGTAATTGGCACTTTTTCACTAACCAGCACTTTCTCTGAATATGCACTCACTTGGAGTTAGAATAGTAAATGGCACTTGGACACTATCCAGCACTTTCCCTACTCATGCACTCACTTGGAGTTAGAATAGTAAATGGCACTTGGACACCATCCAGCACTTTCCTTGAATATGCACTTACCTGGAGTTAGAATAGGAACTAGCAATAGGACACTATCCTGCACTTTACCTACTCTTGCACTTTCACAGAGTTGGGATAGTAATTGGATAATTTTACTAGTTATTATTCTGCACTTATAATGCGTTTTCCAATGATTTTTAAATGTTCTAAAATATGATACTTAGATGTGTTTATTTAGGAAAATTACCTTGGGTTTCGGAAGATTCTTTTCGAAAAACTGTTGTATATAGTGGTGGAATAGGCTGGCTTTTTGTGGATATCTGCCTTGCAGTGGTTTCTGGTAGGCTGTGAAGAAAACAAATACAAAAGGTGTTCAATGCTTAGAAAATGTACCATTTTATTGGCTGTTCTATATATATATGTGGGGGGAAAACATTTACTTTGAAGGATGGTTAGAAATATGGAAAATGTTATTATTATACTGCACTTATAATCTTTACTACATTGTTTTTTATTTGCTATGAAATCTGTAAATGCAATATATATATTCATGGAAATTACCTTTGTTTTTGGAAGGTGGTTTTTTGAAAATTCTTCAAAATACTCTTGATTTTGGTTGTTTTTTCAACGTTCTTTGTGTTTTGCTACTTCTTCAGTTTGGCTATAAATAATACAATTTCACAAGTTTAAATTAAATGTGGTGTTTTTGAATCATTTTTAATTTGAAAAATAATATATTACTGCACATTATCGTACGATTTTGTATTACTTTTTAATTTTTTTCCGATGGAATGGAACCTTATTTTTTTATATATATATTTCAGTTAGGTCTGGCTGAGATATTATTTCAAAAAATTTTTAAAATGGATTAATAGTTGCGTTGTCATTGTTGTTCCTCTTTTGAAATATATGTATTAGTTATTATTAAATCGTTTATCATGCATTTGGATGTACGAATTTAAGAAATATTACTTTTAAGTAATCTCTCATTAGTTTAGAAATGTTGGCGTTTCTATAAATACATTTTTTTAAAGTTTATTACTTCACGAAATATTTTAAATCGTTGAATTAATTATATTTTGTTTATCGTTCATTATATATATTTATTTCTCTTAAAATAATTTTTAACTCTTATTACCGTTCACTATGTTATCAAAAAAACGAATCAACCTAACATATTATGTTCTAAGTATTACTAAATTAATGTATACTACTATATTAATTAATACAAAATTGAAACAGTTTTAGGAAATATTTCGCTAATAATATGTTAACCTACATCATTTTACTAAATTGTTTTAAATAACTTACTGTTCTATGAAATAGAAATGCTTCTACGGTTGCTGTCGGTGATATTTATCTCAAGAGGTCAGAGGGTCAGGTTTTCACGTCTGATTACTCTGCTAGTTGATAATCAACTGTTTTCAAAATGGTGGGTTACGTCTATTTATAACTTTTCTTAAATAGCATTATATTTTTCGTAAATTATATTGTTTTCTTTCATTTTTTTGGGGGATTCATTTCATGAGGAAACCTATAATTTAAACTGTTTTATTTAAAAGTATGCTCAACAAACTTTCGTTCCGTTTTAGCATCCATTTTGAATGTCTTGTTGACATTGGAGGGCATTGAAATAGTAGATGGACATTATTTTTCATTGCTGTGTTTAAAATGGCATTCATTTCTTCGTAAGGTCATTATTTTTGTCTATCGAGTATTGGAAACTCTTATTTCTTCTTTATATTCTTAAAATATATATATATTCTTTTGCGTTGTAAAAGAATTCCATGGTATACAGTATTTTTATATGTAATCGAGTATTAATTTATTAATGGTCTAAATCGGTATCGTGTTATTATTTTAATTTTTGAACCCATCTTTAAATATATTTAGACACCCTTAAACTCTATTTTGTATGTAAGCAGTTCTACGTATTATTTAATAAAATTTATGTATTTATTTTTTGGTGTGTCATTACAGTCATCGATGTTAAATAGTATTATTTTTTAAATACTCGGGTATTAATTTATTAAATAAATAAACCGATTTCGTAATATTATAGTAGTTTAATGACCCGTTTTTTAATACACTTACCCACCCAAAACCCCTAATTTCCCTGCATCCCGTGCCAGATTTTATTTTACAAAAAAAAAAAAATATATATGTAATGGTATGCTTTGAAATGTATTATTTTTTAATACTCGGGTATTAATTTATTAAAAAATAAATCGATTTCGTAATATTATAGTAGTTTAATGACCCGTTTTTTAATACACTTACCCACCCAAAACCCCTAATTTCCCTGCATCCCGTGCCAGATTTTATTTTACAAAAAAAAAAATTATATATGTAATGGTATGCTTTGAAATGTATTATTTTTTAATACTCGGGTATTAATTTATTAAATTACTTTATTAAATAAATAAATATGTTTTTTAATACTCGGGTATTAATTTATTAAATAAATAAACCGATTTCGTAATATTATAGTAGTTTAATTACCCGTTTTTTAATACACTTACCCACCCAAAACCCCTAATTTCCCTGCATCCCGTGCCAGATTTTATTTTACAAAAAAAAAAAATATATATGTAATGGTATGCTTTGAAATGTATTATTTTTTAATACTCGGGTATTAATTTATTAAATAAATAAATATGTTTTTTAATACTCGGGTATTAATTTATTAAAAAAATAAATCGATTTCGTAATATTATAGTAGTTTAATTACCCGTTTTTTAATACACTTACCCACCCAAAACCCGTAATTTCCCTGCATCCCGTGCCAGATTTTATTTTACAAAAAAAAAAAATATGTAATGGTATGCGTTGTATTAAAATGCGTTGTAATAGTACTTTTGAATCAGTAACACTATTTTACGATGTAATAGCATGCGTTGTAAAAAAACGCGTTGTAATAACAGTTGCGTTGTAAAAAATCCGATGTAAAAGCATGCGTTGTAATAACATGCGTTGTACTGACACCAATCCGGTAAAAATAATACTATTGGGCATCCTCCATTGAAATTGACCAACCACGCATATTTCAAATAAAATAATGTATCAAGCAGTAGCTCAGCGAAGCTGGTAGCAAAAAGCGGTAGTCATTTTGGTAAGGGATCCCCGATCTGGTGATGTGCCCCGTCGTTGTTGGGTTTAGCTGGGCCTGTGGGGCATGGCTGTGCCTTGGCAGCAGCAAGAGGGAGTACCAAAGGACCTGAGACTGCTGTAACGAAGACGGGTAGGGGAGCAAGAAAACTCTGAGACCAAGGAGGGCGCGGGCTTGGTGTCTCCAAGATCCCTATCTGCCGTGCCAACACTGTTTGGCAGGAGTGAAGGCAATCGGTTGTAGAGAGGGACGGACGCTTTCCCTGGCTGGAAGTGAGCTTTGGCTCTGCTAGGCCGGTGAGCTGTGATGGTCTCCCGGGAAGTCGGACGGACGGCGAGGGACCCCACTAGAACCCGGTGAGAGGCCGGGAGGAGGTTTTGATTTTGTCAGCCTCAATCATGCAGGGCCACACTAAAGGAAGCCGCCTGGCGCGTGGCAGACTTAAGATACCCAGGGGAAGGGTTGCTTATAGGTAGGTTTTTCAACACCACAAAATCAACCGAGCTTGCGTCTTCCATCACCCCCTGACCTGCCAGGAGACTTTGTTCTCTATGCATTTCTGACTGTGGTGCTTCCTTAAAGGGCTTATTTGAACGCCTGTGATTCGCTGGGCCATCGGAGCCTTGTGTGCCTTGTGCCACTCTACCACCCTTCTGTCGCCCTTAGCCTCTTGTCTGTCCTCCCAGGCAGCTCTCTATGACCTGAGCTGGGCTTGAGCCCCTCACCATGTTCGCGGCTGCTCGTATTGAAACGGCGCACCTCTCTTGCAGAGGCCGCCGCACCCCCCGCAGGGGTGGGGAGGCTTGGAGGCCGGCGCCATAATCCTCGCGGTGCCACCAGTGGGGTAAACTGGTTCTGGGCGCCTAAAAGCGCCCAGGAACCAGCGGAAGCGGGGTGCGCACCAGCCACCCCGACCGGAAGTGACCCTTAACCCGGGCGCCCCCAAGGGGCGCCCAATGGTCAACTTGGCTTTATTTGAACCCCCCAATCAGGGGTGCCCACCTGAGGCCCCATGGAGGGTTCAAGAGGAATTAAGCGCCGCCGCCCTCCCAGCAGAAGCACAACGTCTTCGAGGAGCTGGGAGAGCGGCGCGACAACAACAACGACTGAAGGAGACTGCGAGGCGAAGGACGAAGTAGAAGAAGGCGAGGCCCTGTCGGCGAGCTCCAGGTCACCGTTGTCGAGGACATCACGTGGAGTGCATCGCGCCGCTCCAGCTCCTTCGAGGCAGGAAAACGTGGAAGATTCGAAGGCGTCGGACAACGAGCTCGGCCTGCCGGCCAAGCTCCATCACAGCAGAGGTGAGCTGCCGCTTCCCCCGTCTCTCCCCCTCCCACTCGTAGCGCGCATCGAGCCGCTACATCTAGAAAGGGGGAGGGAAAGCCAGACCCGAACGGGGAACGGTTGCCGGTAGGCGCGGTCCCCCTCTTACTCGCCCCAGCGTGTGAACCGGCCTCAAGAGCAGGCGGACCGAGTACCTTCTACAGCTGTCCCAGATCGAGACTTCCTTCCCTCGATCCAAGCGGCGGCGCAGGGAACAGCCCGCAGAGGCGCCGCACACCCGAACTCGGGCACACCACCCCCGCCGACCACGTAGGGAGCGGGGGCACGTAGCGCGAACGTGCCCGCCCCGGCTTCGCGACCAGAGCTCACGCATCAGGCGGAGCGGCCGGCGGAAGGCGTGCAGCATGCTCAGAGTCACCCCGACCCGAAGTGACCCTTGACCCGGGCGCCCCCAAGGGGCGCCCAATGGTCAACTTGGCTTTATTTGAACCCCCCAATCAGGGGTGCCCACCTGAGGCCCCATGGAGGGTTCAAGAGGATTTAAGCGCTGTCGCCCTCCCAGCAGAAGCACAACGTCTTCGAGGAGCTGGGAGAGCGGCGCGACAACAACAACGACTGAAGCCCACCCACCCACACCTAAGGAGCAGCAAAGTCGCAGTGCTGGATAAGGGAAGGGGCGTGTGCGGAAATCCTACACTGGTTGGCTAAGGAAACACACCGGCGGGCGGTGTGTAGGAGGATGGCCACTCACTTTTGAATGCCGCACGGCAGGGTGACGTGGCCGCACAAAGGAGCGGAGTAACAGGAGGAGATGGCACTCGCGGCCCAGACCCGGCCGGACGGTAGGGCGCAAATGGTAGCGAGCTGGGGACCTAACTCCGGACAGATAAGCTCCCCTCCACGACACGCAGAAGGCGTGGGCAACCAACCACTGGAACACCAATAGACTGACAAGGAACTGGTTTTGTACAAGTGCCATTTTCGAACTGAGGAGTGCACAAAAGACTGACACCTGTTATCACAAGATGGTGTCAGAATTTGTAATGTGACATGTATGGTTGATGGGTACAGTTCGCAAATGGATAATTACTTAACCAGTTTTATGTTTTTAATATGTGTTTTATTATTAATAAAACTGCTGCCAACAACGACCACCACTAAGAACAGTTATTGTTGGCTGACATTATTTCCCATCATGGGTAACAACAGGATGCGGGCCGGTAAGTGATCTGTGTCTGGGGGGCCCACGGAATAAGCACGTGCGAGGGTTATTGCTTCCTGCAGTGGGGAGAGTGTTGCTGGAGCGGTGTTGTGTGTTCATTGAGCCCTGTTCATTAAGCCTGGCCCTTCCACTGCAAAGTTGGGCATCCTGCTCCTGCAGAGTGACCCATCCAGATCCTGCCCGCTCACTCCAACATTCCACTGTGGGCAGCGGGGAAGCGCTCCTGCTGCCCACCTCCACCATGCTCGGAAACTGTCTAATGCAGGAACAGGAGCCAGTGCCCATCTTCCGTCACGGGGCGCACCGCCGAGGCTGTCCTGCAACACAATAAGGAGGGACTAACAAGCCTATAAACGAATCCGAAGGTACTATTTACGCAGGACAAAGACACAGGCCAATGAAAAATATGGGCGGGAAGTTAGCGGGGCTTCCCTGAGGAACTGTACTACAGCAGACCTTCACCCAAGTGATGAAGCAAGGATTTGAGGAAAATAAACTAGCTCGAACCAACCCCTTATTAACAGGTACTAATAATAAGAAATAGTAGATCAAAGAAAACTAACATACACAAAACATTTACATATGGGGAAAATAGCTTTTAAGCATGCTTAAATAACAAAGAATAATTGCTACGTAACTGAAATTACACTTGAAACCGAAAACTGCTTTGCGCATGTGTGAACCAGAACCGCGCAAATAACCATGTGATTGACCCATGTGAGAGGGAAACTCTCTTGCATGCGTAAAGAGTTACACTGCATGCCTGGCATATGATTGCCTGAATCTGGAAAGGAGCCGTCGCTGCTAATGCTTTTGCTTAACAAATAAGAAAATAACATGGGTTATAGTAGAAGTGGATGATGAACAGTGATAGTAACATATTTGAGAAAATAATATATGGTCATGATTTCTTTATTAATAGTGTACATTTAGGGCTGATGTCCCAAACCAAGGGAAAGGATGGTGGCTGAATCGTAACACAAGCTGAGTCTGTGCACTGAGGTTTTGAAATGACCTGCTGACCAGACCATTGACAGCCTGCCAAGAACAAAGGACAGACGCCTGGGAACGCTCTTCAATTGTAGAACTGCATATAAATTTGTATCTAATTTGGTCCCTTGAATATGTGCGAAAGGAAATGACCCGAAAAAATGAATAAATTAAATGTGAAGGGTTTGTAAGACAAATAATTTATGAAGAAATCAAGAATGACAACTTGAGGTGATAACAACTACCCTTCCCCTGCCTAATCCCAATCCATGCTCCACTGAGATTTGCAACTTTTGAGGGTGGGACATGCAGAAATAAATACTATGGGCCCGATGTAGGTCACCAAATACCGGTCGGTAACGGCCCAATTGGGCCATTACCGACCAGTTTTTGGTGATTGAGATGTAGGGGCCATTATTTTACAGAATCGGTAAATTTACTGAATCGGTAAATTTACCGATTCTGTAAAATACTGAATCGGTAATTACCGAATCTTACAGATTCGGTAATTCTAAAATAAGAATTACCTACATCTGCCCCCTTCCTATTTACCTACTCTTAAATACCGAATCGGTATGATTCGGTATTTAAGAGTAGGTAAATAGGAATTACCTACATCGGGCCCTTAATCTTGACTGATTTAAGTTAAGAGAGGGGTAGATGTCGTTGCTGAGTGAGGTGTTGGTGAGAGCTGCTGCTGGAAAAGAACAGACTGGGAAGATTCAATCCTGAAAGACTGCCTCATTAGAATGAAGATTTGTGGAAGAAAATTGAAGAGGGAAAGAGTGTAAGAATGCGCTCCAGTCCATCGGGATTCTAGAGAAGTGTAGTAAGTATTTTCCTATCCTGCACTTGTCCTATAGTCTTTGTCTCCTGACTCTGAATCAGGTGACCTCCACCAGTCCTGTTGGCCAGCGGTTGGGTTTACCCATTTCACCATTTGGTAAATATTATTTTGTCTTAAAAATGTGCATATCTTTTGCAAAAGTATGAGTAAATATGTCTGTTGTCTCTTCATCTATCACTCCTAACGCATTGATTTGTTGAATAAGTCTGTAATTTGAATGCAATTGATAAATTAAATTTCTCTCCTATGAAAGTTTATGGAGTTCGCACTGTGAAACTGTACAAATGAGCATTCTTTTGAATGAGTTATTAGATAAAATTGATTGAATCTCACCCGGAATCTGTGTTTATTATATACTAGCAGCCCGTCCCGACATTGTCTGGGTATGAATTGCTGCCGGCCAGTAGTATGTTGTTTTGTAGGATTTCGTTTTGATAGCATTTCTTATCTGTGATAGGCCTGTGAAACGCTTCGATTCACAGTACACTACTGATGCACTTAAGAGTGCGCGTTCAGTAGTGTGTGAACTCGAGTTTCCCTACTTTATTTTTTCTTGCAATATTATATAGCGCGAACTCGACAACATGGCATGAGCACAATTTACATTACAGAAGAACACATTCATTTGTGGTAGGCACGGGGAGACAAAGCGATTTGCCTGGAATCACAGGAAGTTGAGCTGATGCCGAAATTCGAACGTAGCTCCCCAGCTCTAACGTTCGCAATTCTAGAACTTCTGGTGAGAGGTGTGTCTAAAAGTGTATGTCGGTGCTGCCCATCAATGAGAGAGACCTGTGCATTTTTCAAATCAGTGGTGAAAAAATATGAGTATGTTTCTGGAGATGTGGGCCACCGTGCTACCAATGTACTTAACGGGGGAGGGTAAACACCCATTATTCCGCAACTTTCTTTCCGCATACCATCACTCCGCATACTTTCATTATGAAAGTACCATGAATCCGCAATGCCATTATAACGCATGTCATTACATTTTATATGTTTGGATAAGGTAAGTATGGGTATACGGGTGTATGTTTTGGGGTACTGAGGTATATGTTTTGGGGTGTTTGGGTATTTTAAGGGTTCAGATATAGTTTTGGGTTATGGGGTACAGGGGTAGTTTTAGGGTTTAGGGATAGGTATGGGTTTGGGGTACAGGGGTATTTTTAGGCTTCAGGGCTAGGTTTGGGGTTTGGGGTATAGGGGTATTTTTAGGGTTCAATGGTAGGTTTGGGTTTTGGGGTACAGGGGTAATTTGGGGTTCACAGGTAGGTTTTGGTTTGGGGTACAGGGATATTTGTAGGGTTCAGGGGTAGGTATTGGTTTTGAGGTACAGGGTATTTATAGGGTTCAGGGTTAGGTTTGGGTTTTGGGGTACATGGATATTTTTAGGGTTTAGGGGTAGGTTTGGGTTTTGGGGTACAGGGTATATTTATAGGGTTAAGATGGGTTAGTGTTTAAGGGTGTTGGGGTATTTTAAGGAGTACGGGTGGGTTATGATTATGGGGTGCAGGGGTATTTAAGGGAGCAGGGTGGAGACCCGGAGCTGGAATGTACAGAACCTGGGAAGAAAAAACAATGAAATATTGGGCACAACGCTCGCTTTTTTTTCGTAATGCCGCACCCCGCACACCGCACACTCCCACGCCCCCAGCACACGCCCACAGCACACGATATGAGACATGGCATGAAGGGCGGAACGTACCACACGCCCCCAGCGTTTATCACGCCCCCAGCACACGCCCACAGCACAACGCAGACACGCCCACAAGGGACTACTTTGCTGGCACAGTTCTTTTACCTTTTAAATATATATGGTGGGCGTCTGCTTAGCCTATGTCCTTCTGCTGCAACTGCGCTTTCCACCGCTGTATTGGGTGTTGTGATTGGTGCTGTGGTTCCTGAGACTACCCGCCTCAAAGGTTTGGGCTCTCTCTTTATTATATTAGTATAGATTGAGAGTTATAAGATAGATTAATAAATTTGTTAATATCTCCATCGACTACTCGACTGATGGTCCATTGACAAAAGGAAAAGTGTTGATTAGTGAAGGTTAGTTAAGACATTAACTAATCAGATCAAGGTGAAAATAAACTTGACCATCAGCGAAACAGTCAGGAAACTTGAATGTGTATATGGGCAGAAGTGAGTAATTTGTAGATTGTGAAATGTTTATCCTGGCCTTTCGCTGGATGAAGAGCAGTGCTTGCGTGCTGATTCTAGGCTTGACCTAAACACAGGTGATTTATGTTTTTGCGTGGTCCTGAGATCTCTCAACAATGTGATGCGGGAGGAGAACAATCCCTTACCACACATTGTAGATCTAATAATGGCGGTGGGTTAGTCCAAGTGGGTTTCACAGTTGGATCTTCATGCGGCATACCATCAGGTAGTTTTGGAGGAACATTCTCGTCATTTAACAGCTTTCGTTACACCTGATGGTGCATTCCAATTCTGCCAAACGCAATTTGGACTGGCCATGGTAGTATCAGTATTTCAGAAAATAATAACCAGAATGTTACATGACATACCCATTGTAGTTATCTTCCAAGAAGACAATCTAGTGAATACAGATATAGAAGAAACACACACTAAGGTTGTGGAGGAAGTATAATTACTTTACAGAAAAAGGATATGACTGTTAGAGAGGATAATTGCATATATGGTGTGTACAAAATTCCATATTTGGGTATATTCTTTCAAAGGACAGGATAATACCTGAACACAGTTTTGTTGAAAATATGAGTAATACTCCCCATCCAACTGATAAGGATCAGTTACAAGCATTTATTGGATAATGTCAGTTTTACACAAAGTTTATCAGAAACTTTGCTGGCCTCACCAGGGGCCAGAAGTAGGTAATCTAAATTTACCTATTCTTAAATACCGAATTTTACCGATTTGGTATTAAAGAATAGGTAAATGGGATGTAGATAATTTTTCGGTAAAAGTTACAGAATCGGGAAGATTTGATAATTAAGAATCGGTATTTACCAATTCGGTATTTACCGAATCGGTAAATACTGATTCAGTAATTCCCATTCATCCCTATGGGCCTCTAGGCATAAATGTATTACGAAAAAGTACAAGGAACAGAAAACGTCATGGCAAATATTATGATTAATTTTGGTTAGTCTTTGTAAACTCATGTCATGAACCACATTAGTATATGTTTATATCCATATATCCATATATTTGCAGTATTTTTGCTTTAGCTTTTGTTTAATTTTTTTACATTATTTTTTGTGTGTTGTAAAAGTGGGGGGATATGTGGTGCTTACAATTAATTTAAAGAGTAGCACGAGCTCATAGAAGAAGAATACTGCTTGGGTTCTATTACATGATGCTGCATGGCAAGTAAGTAAGTAAATAAATGTATTATGCTTGATTAATTAAAACCTTGCATATAACACATAACAATAAAATCAGAGTTACAATAAATGAAGAGTTTACAAGACAAAAATAACTACATTAAAAAAAATCAATTGTGCAGTTAATACTCAGTCACTAAAAAGTTAATTTGATAAAATATATCACTTTGAACTGATGAGAAGCACCTGCGGTGCAAGAGACAGCTGGCTGATATCCCTGCTTGTAATTTGCAGTACCAATTTAGGAAGCCATGAGATACCTTTACTAGGCAAGATCTTGAAGTGCCAGGGCCGTTGAGCGGATCTAGTCAATGACAACTGATGATGCTTTTTACAGCCTTTTTTCTGTCAGTTCAAAGAATTTTACAAGACGGCAATTGAGCTGTACTAAAGTTGGATTAAAGCACAGCATCACCGCCTGTCTGCAAGACCTGACGCCATGCAGATTAGAGAATGGTTTCAACAAGGAGATCTGTATGTCCTTTAAGTTCTTGCAAATACATATAATATGAATACGATTCTCCGTGCCGCAGGTGCACAGACGACAAGACTGGTCTCCTCCCTTTCTTTCCCAAGGCGGTAGAAATGGGTTAATCAGGCTAACTCCCAGCCGAAGTCTTAAGAACTTTTCCATGGTGGCAATATTTGTATGTGCCATAAGGTAGGGTTGGCGTTTGAGGACTTCCTAGTTATTGAGCACAGCCCAACCGTGAGCACGTTTGGACAATGTATTCTTGTCCTCTATTGATGATATTAATCTTGTTGTCTTTGTTACTAGTTTTTTAAACTCCAAATGGCTGATTGAGATGTTCCAGACGTTTGTCAAGCCTAAGGTTTTAATGGATTCTTGGAGATACATGCGGTTTGGTGAAACTCTACCCAGAGATGATTATTTAAGGACCCTATTTCTGCAGCTCTAATTTTGTGCCAGCTTTTTATGAAGGCTCCCATCCTATCTACTGCCTGTTTTTGAAGGCCAAATCCCAGCCTAATTTGAGCTGGTGAAGTGTATTTGGGAAGGTGGAAAATTGCTCTAAAGGAGGATACCATTATGCTGTCAAGAGTTGCGGCATCTATACTGGTTATAGATTTCAATTTGGCTCTGAGGACTTTTAGAAAGGGGCCGAGAGTTAAGTCCGGAAGCAGCTTCTTCAGAGGTTTCAGCGCTAAATAGGTCGTGACTCCCTTCCTTCGCAAGGATTCCAGCTGCGGTTTAAATTAGTTGTTATGGTCTAACAACACACCCAGGTATTTGTAGATTGTTACTTGGTCTAGATGTTTACCGGCCAGAAACCAACTAGGTTTTGCCTTCTTGTGATGGTTTACTGCCATGGTTTTGGTTTTTTGGAAGTTTATATTTAGGCCATTCTGTTGCGAAAACTTGTGAGTCGCGTATAGAAGGCGCTGTAGTTCATTGGGGGTCCAGCTAATCAGGACCAGATCATCGGCGTATAACAGATTTATTAGTGTTATACCGCCTAATTTTAGAGCGTGGGAAGAGCAGCAGTTGAGCTTATCAGGTAGATCCGCCAGGAAAAGACTGAATAACAGGGGGGCCAAAACGCATCCTTGCTTTAGACCCTTTGTTGTGGTTATTTTGGTAGAAAGATGGGTCCCAGCACCTAATTTAATTCTTATCCACGTATTAGTATGCAGTGTAATGAGCTTATCTAAAAGGGGTGCTTGTTTGCCCCATCTGTCCAGCCCGTGCCAGAGCTTCTTACGATCAACGTGGTCGAAGGCTGCTGAATAGTCTATGAAGCTGAGGTACAGAGGATATTTGCCCTGCTTTGCAGCATCCATTAGCATAGTTAAGGCCATGATGTTAGTAGTGGTGCCGTGCCCTTGGGGGAAACCGGTTTGAGCTATGGGTATGATGTTGTTCGCAGAGGACCAGCTAGTCATATCGTTTAAGATGATGCCAGCATAGTATTTGGCTTCAGTGTCTATGAGGGCTATCAATCGATAATTGTTTGGAGCTGTCCTTGGCCCCTGCTTATGTATTGGGCTAATGATTGGGCCTCTCCATGACTCTGGAAATACAGAGCTTCCTAAAGCGTGTCCTATCACTGGGGCTAGTGCCTTGCCCAAAAATTCAGGGTCCTGTTTATACCGCATTGGAGGTATGCCGTTTGGGCCAGGTGCACCCTCCCTTCAGCCTCTTGTTATTTGTTTCTTTATAGCCAAAGCCAGGAGGTCATTTTGCTCATCTGATGCACTGAATTGATTGTACTGATCTTGTTGCAGTTCTGTCTCCTGCTGCGTGGGTTCTAATTGTATGCTGTCACCATTATTTGGATGCTGATAGATTACCACTGCCCCTATTGATTTGTCGGCATTGACGTTTCCAGGATTAATCAGAGGGGTAACAAGGGTCGGTACAGGATCGTTAGAGTGATAGATAATCAGCCCAGGTTGCCTTTGTAATGTTGGAGTCTATGCCACGGTGATTAGGCCGCTGTAGTTTGTGTACGGATGCCCAGAATTTAGCACTATTTCGCTGTTTTGCATCATAAAGAAGTTGTGCCCATAGTGCGTTTTCCTTTGCTCTTTTGTACACCCATCTCCGCTGTTTAAGCGATTTCCTTAGTTCCCGGAGGGTGTCTTGCAGGCACCAATTGTTTGGAAATTTCCGTTGTTGCTTTAATGTTCGGTTTATAGATTGGTTTAATTTTTTAGAAGCAGGGCTCTTGCCAACTTTGGTAGTGGCTGCTGGGGCTTTCCTCTGATTCAGGACTTCTCTTGATCCAAATTTACCTCTGAGAGATGTAACAAAGTATACCCAACTTACCACGGGCTGCTCCGAATTTGCTCCTGCCTGGTTGAATAGAGTTTTAGCTGATGTTGTTATTTTGTCTATGTTACTACAGTTGCATCTTATTCTTTTAAGATTGCTGCTCTCCTCTTGCTTAATTGTTCGTCTAATTTCTGGTGGGTTGCATGCTGTTCTTTGAAGAGACAGTTCTTGTGGAAAATGGTCGCTGAATTCGTTATTGCCTATCCTAAAAGTTTCAATTTTATTGAACAAAGTCAAAGTCGTGAAGGTATAGTCTAGATGAGTTGATGCTGTGGTCGAATGATACGTTGCTGCTGGGGGGATATCCTCCTTAAACTGGCAGTTTAAAGCTCTCATATTTAGGTGCTCCAAGTCCTGGAGCAAGATCTTCGCTGTTCTTGAGGCCTTTTTGTTCTCTAGTTGACATTGTGTTGGAATTTCCCAAGCATCCTAAAGGGCCTGTGTTATTTCATCGGCCTGAGTGGACCCTAGGAGCTGCATGTTGAAATCTCCGGCCAGGATAAGGAGTTCTGTTGTCTCTTCATCCATTATTCTTTTCAGCTCCATTATCAACTCCTTTGCTGCCTTTGATTTTTGTTTAGGATGTAGATAGACGTTCATTATTATTATATCCTTATTATGCTGGTTAATCTTAAGTGTTACTTTTAGGGCTTGAATACAGCTTGGTGGTGATATGTGTGTTGTGATATGAAGAAAGTCCCCAATTTCTGTTATTGAAGCTAGGAACAGTAACCCCCCTGAGCGATGGCCATAGTCAGATCCCATGTTTCCAGGTAGTGAGTAGGAGGTATAGCGTTACAGACCGTATGGCTTATCTTCTTAGGTTTCCTGACGTAAAATCATATCAAAAGATTTCAGGTAGTCTAGAATCTCCTGCTCGCGCATTTTAGAAGCCAAGCCATTAATGTTTCAGATACAAATTGACGTTCCATTTTTCGCTGTATAGGTTGGCTGTGCTGCAGACTTCTGTTGTCAATTTAGTCGTGCAGATGTTATTAGTCGTTGGGTACCTGTCCAGTTATCAGTTGTTGAGAGATGAATTGGAACAGGTCGACCTTGAGTTGGTAATACTGAGATTGTCAGATTTGCAGCAGTGGTTATGCCTGGTGTTTTTCTCCTTGCTCCTTTCAGAACCGAGAAGGTAGTCTGTTGTAGAATACAGGTTTCTTTTCTAAGAAAAGGAGTTGGATATAGTGGCTTTGGAATTGATTTCAGAGTTATTCCCCAATTTTGAAATCTACTTATTTCCCGCAAAATTCTGCCTGCAACCTCCGAGGTTTGCCATCTTGTTTTGGTCGATTCAGAGCTCTGGCTATTGTTAGGTTGCATAAATTCGACTGATAGTAAGTCCGATGTATCAATGTTGGCTAAGGATGTGATGGAATGTAAGAGCTGTAGAATATTCCCTCTGTTTAACGTGTCCCCACGCCCCGTGTTTCATATTAAGGGATGAAAATTAGGGTATCAGTCTCTTCTTCCTTTGTTATGTCCTTGGCTTGAAGCATTGTACCTTCACTATGTATTGCTGTGCAAACAGATGTTTCATGATGGTGGCAATGTGAGGCAGTGCTATTATGTAGTGTGTGAACAAGAGCCCCTTGATGTAGAGGATTAACTTTGTCTCTTCCTTGGTTATGACTCTTGTGGGAAGATATGGGTTGACCAAAGGAGGACCGGGCATTATCTTGCGTGATAACGGCTTGCTCACAATTCTGACTTAACAATAATGAAGGTTCAACACAGATGTCCCGTGAGGCTAGATGTTTCAAATCTGTAACTTGTGGATCCTCAGCAGATGTCTTCCTGTCTAAGGTAGTTATGAATGACTCTTGACTTGGATTGAAGTTTGCCTGTTTGGTGCCTTCGGTAAAAGGGCTAAGAAGGGGATGCTATTAGAAGGTTTCCTGATTGAATCATTGTCGACTTCAAGATGGGCGCTGGCGCCGACTGAAAGGCTGGAAGACCTATACTGTATTTCTATGAGATTCGGTCTTGCATTCGCCGGATCCTTTATCACAGAGGCCGGCACTGCATCTGCTGAGTCTGGAATATCCTCTCTTATTCTGTCCATTGAGGCTAGAGGAGGCTAAGGATGAGTAGCCGGATACCGAACCTGTATATTTGGTGTCTTTTTCCTGCCTTTCCTTTTTTGCTTACAACCTGTTTTCAGTGAGATATCATTTCCGTTTTGTGATCCGGTTTTAGAAACTTGCAGGGGAGCACTACCTCCTGTTGGGTTTTTGCTGCGTGACGGTGATGACCCTGTCAATTGCGGGGACAGTGTTGTATTGTCTGCCGTCATTTTATCCTTGCTAACAGTATTCAGGGTTATAGCTGTTAGTTTCAGAGCAGTTAGTACATCTCCCAAAATTGTCGGGAGCGTTAGGAGTTTGTCAACAATTGGAGCACAGGAACATTCTTGTTGCACAGGCAATGTGTTGAAGCCCGCTACTTACCCTCTCTTTATTAGGGCATTCAGATTGGCTAACTTTCTTTCAATCCCAGTGTTTGAAGAACTGTGAGTTGAAGGTCCAGTTTGTGGGACTGATATTGTAAAGCCGCAGTTGAATATTGCATATTACTTAGTAATGATTCCCATATCAGGTTTTTATTACTATGGTCAATATAAATTCTGTCTGTCTGTGATATTTTTGGAAGTGTTAGAGTCCTGATTATAAGAAGCAACTAAGTCCTCCCACTCTTGGGAAGCTAAAAAGGACATATCTCTATTGGAGGGAGACAGTTCTTCTTTAAAGAGCGATTGACCATTCCCTATTTGCAGTTTACCATAGAGTTTATCCATTGGCGACAGGCCTGCCTGAGACCCTTGTGTTGCTGCGTCTAGGCTGATAGTTGCCAAAAGTTGGCGAGGGGAATTTGTTAAGTATGGTCCTTTGTCGTTTGGTTTTTGTTCAATATCTATTTGTTGTGAGGGTATTAGGACTTCCTCAATTGAAGTTGTCGCGGTTGCAGAAGGAGTACCGTGAGATTGCCGAGAAACTGACAGATCTGAACCTAATGTTGAGCCCTCCTGCCACTAAGGTATTGTAGTTGTTAGAATTGACAAATCAATTGAGTTCTCAAGTACTGGCCTGTACAATTGAGAATGTGGAGAAGAGTTTGAAGCGGTTCTTAAACTGTCCAATGATGTGTTTTGTAAGGAGGTAACTTGCTCTGTGTTACTGTCCGTCTAACGTGCGGGTTGGTATTGCAGTTGTTCACTATTGTTTGTCTTGTTTGTGCAGAGCTCTGTTGTATTATTGGCTGCTTGCAGTGCGCCGACTACTGCGCCATGTGTTTGTTCAAGATTAACTTGAAGAAAGGTCTCATCACAGCTGGAAGAGCCCTTGGCATTACTTCCAGTAGTTGCCTGATGCCTGCCGTTCGAGTGAATCAATGCTGCAGTATCCTTTATTATTAAAGGTTGTTTTTGATCAAGGCTGAGTGTTGCTAAAGGCAGTAGAGGCGATTGGAGCCCCTCTATGGTCCCACTTTTGGAGAATATAGCTGAGCCTGGGTCCTTCAAAAAGGAAAATTTCGAGTATATCTTGGGCTGGAAGGAGTAGTGGCTTTTCCTTAATTGAGGCACATCTGATCTAGTTATGTACTGATCTTCTGGGTCCAACCTCATGTTAACTGCTTTTTCCTTTGATCCAGCCACGACATTTGGGGAGGAGCTCCCTTCCTGGAGTGAAAAAGCGTGGTTGATTGCGGCATTTGGATGCAGACTGCTGCAGGGACTAAAGGATGCTTCTTCGACTTTTCCACGTTTTGTTTTGTGGCTGTCTGGACCAAGATCCTGTAAGGTTGTGTCACTGAGCCCTCTGGCTCCTTCATTTTTCCGTTTGGTGGCTTTGTTTAGTAATTGTTGCTTTGCTTTTGTTGGTGCTTTTCTTACTCAACCCAATCTCATAATTTCCTGGTCTTGGTTTGCGCCTGCTAATCTCCTGCTTGTAAATTCTCGCCCACCTATCGGTACTTGGTCACTCGCTGCTCTCTGCCAGCTGGCAGGTGGAAGGGGGTGAGAAGTAAAAGGGGGTGAAAGGTAAGAGGCGGTTCTTGCCACCTTGTTCACACCTCTGCTGATCGGTACACTCTGTTTCCTCAGCTCCCCTCAGCTTTCCTTTCGTCGTCGGACACACCTGGAGCCCTCTGGTCTACTTGGTCTATTCACTTAGGAATTGTGGCTCCTGTCGCGCAAAAGAATTCCTCGCAGCTGCTACAGAGTTCTACAGTTCCCTTAAGCTGAAGCAAAAGGGGCTTGGCTCGCCTCCTACCAGGAATGGCTCTCCAGAGGACGCAAGGCTCTCCAAAGAGCCCGTGCCACGACACAAACCGCTGCCTCAGGCGAGCTCAGCAAGCCAACATGGGTCCTCTGCTATGTAGAGCAAGCATTCTGATCTGTGGTATCTGCCACACTGTACGGGTTTTCGCGGGTCCCACCGCGCCCGGCGCCGCCACAAGCCTTCGTAATGTGCTCTTGTAGCACCTTTGCCACGCCACGCTAACCAAGTGGTTTCCAAGAAGCACCTCCCCCCACTCAAAACGGAGCCTTCGAGGCCCCCGTAGCGCCAAATGGTACCGCTACAGCGCAGACAGTCCGGTCGCCTCACCTCTGTCTGTTTGAAGGGGGCCAGATGGGGGGCCACTGTCTGTGGCTTCGGTGAAGCTTTTTGGTGGCGGTTTCAATGTTCCAGCGTTTTCGGCGTTTTCGTGCGTTCACGGTGCCTCCCCAGTGCTCTCGCTCACAGCTCACAGCCGCCCACACTCCTCGCTGACTCACAGACTAGCAGTCTCGGCTGACCAGTAAACGCGGACTGGACTCAATTCCTGTCCTGATGCTGCATGGTAGGTATATGGAAGAATGTGCTGATGAAAGAGAGAGAATACTGTTAGTTGTAAGTGGAGATCGCGTGGGCCCTTCAAATCTACATCTTGTTGTTCCTAATTTATATCAATAAATAATAATTGGAATTCACTTTGTTGGATTAACATCATATCTTCACAACAAGTCATCGTACCATGAGTTGATAAGAGTAGAGATGTGGGCACTTTAAACAGTATTCACTTTATGAAGAGAGTTTTCCCTGTACCACATTGTTAGAGATATACATTACAGAGTACTAAAAGTAACTACTAAGATCAGTGTACAGTCTATGCAACCCTTGGCAAAAAAATGCACTACTTGCTTAAAATAGGCAATGCCTTAGGTGCTAATGTTTATACTACCTTCAGGCGTCATACTGTGGAGAAAGTGTTACAAGGTACCTCATCTTCTAAGGCAAAACAAGCACATTTACACATTTACATAGCTTAATACCTGGTACACACAGTCTTCTATGTTACCAATAACTTAAGGCTGCTTACAATACTTAGTATGTTGTATGTAGAATCGTTGTGCTTTTGCAAACTTTTTCTACAGAGCCTAAAAACGTGTGTGGAACATGCTGGGCACTGGTTGTCAATTGTCACTTTCACAGAGAGTTACTCTTCAATGCAAACATTTATAACGTGTTCATCACCTCTACACACCTCTGATGTATGAGGAGCAAATGTGTTTTGTAAACACTTACATCCACCAGGCTTTACAAAATGTGGTAGAAAATAAATAAGGTAGCTTTCAGTCCCTGTTGGACCTGCCCTTTTTTAATGGTTATCCCCAAATGTTTTCCCTTCTTCCTTCTATTTTTCTGACCTTCTTTTTGTTGATGTTAGGGCTCTGGGAATTTTACCACTGCTGACCAATGCAAAAGTGCATATGCTCTCTCCCTAAAATGTGATGATATTTGGTTTCTCCATGATTGGCATATTTGACTTATTTGTACAGTGCACCAGATGTGCCCAAGGCCTAGGTTCCTACACATCTAAATAGGATCTGCATGTTTAGACAACATAAACTAAGTGATTGGTGTCCAAACTTATTCCAGACACCCCCAGACTGATTCCAGATACCTCTATAGGACATGTTAGTCTGCAGACCAGCTAGCTCACAATGGCACTATGAGCCCCTCTTACAGAGGAGTGAGTAGCTTCTAGCAACTAGCGAACGTGACAACACTGACCCCTCAGTGATCCTGAAAACAGGAGAATTACGTTATGTGGGGGTGGCAAAGGGGGAACATGGCAGTGTAGTAATGAGGCTCAAGGAAACCAGGTAGAAGCCAACAGGTTTATTCCAATAGACAGCTTGAACAACCACCTCCAGCAGAAGCCCAGTAGAGAATGGCTGGTCAGCACATAGAATGTTACAGTGGAAATGTAAGATAACAATTCTAACAGAGAATGCTGCACTAACATGGATTACTACACACCTTCCCCCTTTGAAAGAAAAAAAAAGAAAAAAAAAACTAAAACACCGAGGAGAAAGTAGAGGGGAAGGGAGAAAAAAAACATGAGAAAGAAAATTCAACAACGATAATCAAGTAACTTTACAGGAATTTGCTTAACTCGAGAACTCTTCCTAGGAACAAATTCAGGAAGGACATTTTCATGAGAAACAGGATTTGGAGACATGGACACGTCCACTTGAAAAGTGGGATTATTCACACTGCTTATATTGAGAGGAGCAGAAACACAAGTTTCGTTGATAGGTGTAACAGGAACAGATGTAGGGGAAACACTCTGAGAAGGAGTGCTACCCACAGGAACAGGGACATTAGAATCCTGACTCTCTGGCATGAAGGTGTCAACCATGGGGGAATAAGGTACTGGATCATCAAAAATGGAATTCTTAGGAGGAGGAGAAGACAAGAGATTAGGGTTTTTGCACAGAGAAACTCTCCTGAAATTCCATACCTTCCCCCCTTCAACACGAACAGCTTTGGAGAAAATTTCGATAACTTTGCAAGGGTCAGACCATTTGTTCCACCTGTTCCCGACAGACCTTCCAAACTTGACACAAACAAAATCACCAACACTGATTTTCTTACTGCGATTGCTAGAAGACAAAGCACAACCTTTCATTTTTTCTTGGTATCTCAACACTCTATCCCTGACTTCATCACGGTCAAAGGAAGATTCAACAGGAAATTTAATTTTCATCCACCAAGGAAGAAGTTTCGAACCAGGTTTCCTACCTCTAAGCATCTCAAAGGGAGAAAGACCAGTAACAGAGTTGGGGGAGGTACGATAGGATAAAAGTGTAGCACATAAGGTTTTCCTCCAATCAAGGTTGCTCTTAACTGCCAACTGGATAGACTCCTTGATAACCCTGTTGAAGCGTTCTGTCTGACCATTGGCCTGGGGATTATAATTGGACACCTTTCTGTGGACAATGCCACATCTCTCAAGAAAAGACCCAAACTCCTTGCTGACAAACTGCGGACCGTTATCAGACACAATTTCGGCTGGGATTCCTTCTCTACAAAAGACTTCGTCCAGGAACTGAACAACCTGTGTAGAGCCAATCTTATCTACAATCTTGAGCTCAGGCCATTTGGAAAAGTAATCGATTAAAACTAAAGTAAAAACCTCTTTGTTCGGGGACAAAGATAGAGGTCCAATGATATCGATACCTAGTTTCTTCCAGGGACAGTTGACAAACTCGATGGGAGAAATATCTGTGGACAAGGGTTTTACAGTTTTGTCACTATTGGTACACGGAGAACAGGAACTTACCCACCTATCAGCCATCCTGTCAATGCCGGGCCACCAGTAAAATTCGCGGATACGCCTTTTAGTACAGGACATACCCAAATGGCCCTCATGTGCCATAGAAACAATCTTTTCTCTTAAGGAGGAAGGAGGAACAATTTTGTCACAACGAGTCACAAAACCCTGGTTAAACATGAGTTCATCCTTAACTTTAAAGAAAGAGAGAACATCGCCAGATACATACCTTTCTTGAGGCCAACCATGCTGTAAATAATCTACAACACCAGATAAACAAGTATCGTTACACATTGCTTCTCTCCAAGCAGCCTCAGAAATGCCAGTAGATGAACCAGTACTGTTGCATTCATTGACATCATCAATGTTAAAAACCACATCAGAGTCAGAAAAATGGGAACAAATAGAATTGACAAGGGGTAACCTAGACATGCAGTCAGCATGTACGTTTAATCGACCAGGAATATATTCTACAATGCATTGGAACTCTTGTAGTTTGGCAGCCAGACGGGCCAAATGCGTAGTTAAAGTTCTTCCACCACCGGCTGCTAACATGTGTATCAAAGGCTTGTGGTCGGTTCTTAATCGAAAGCTGGTACCCCAAATGAACTGCCTGAAGTGCTCACATGCCCAAGTACATGCTAGAAGTTCCTTCTCTATGGTGGAATAGTTGTACTCAGCACCACGCAATGTCCTGGAAGCGTAAGAAACCACATGTTCTGCACCATCATTTTTCTGGATTAAAACAGCGCCCAATCCAGTATTACTTGCATACACACATACAATGCATTCTTTACCCAGATTAAAAGGTCTGAGGAACGGAGCATTAGCTACCTCTTGTTTCATAGTATCAAAAGCAAATTGCTGGTCTTTGCACCAGCTGAATTTGACATCTTTCTTTAGTAAAGACCTTAAAGAGTGTACCTTGGAGGCATAATTCTGAACAAACTTACTATAGAATTCAGTTAAACCTAAAAAAGAGACCAACTGTTCCTTATTTGATGGTGCTGGAGCTTTTAAAATACTCTGTATGTGGTTAAACTTAGGTTTAATGCCCTCTGAATAAATCTCATGACCAAGATACTCTACTTTGCTCTGTCTGAACTTGCATTTTGACAATTTTAGTGTTAAGCCTTTTTCCTGGACAGACTTGAGAACTTTCTCTAGGTTAGCATCATGCTCCTCATGATTCTTACCATAAATGAGGATATCATCCTGAAATGCAATTGCACCCAAACATCCCTCTAACACGGTTTTCATCAGTCTTTGAAACACAGAGGCTGCACTGGCTAACCCGAAAGGCATGCGGCAATATTGAAACATGCCTTCCGGCGTGATGAAGGTTGTTAGGAACTTTGACTCTTCGTGCAACAACACCTGATGGTATGCACTAGTGAAATATAGTGTGGAAAATACTGATGCCCCAGACAAAGTGGAGATCAGTTCATGGATGTGGGGTAGGGGTTGTCTATCAATCCAAATTTCCTTATTTAGACTCCGTAGGTCAACACATAGACGGAGTTCGCCATTGCTCTTAAGTGACAAAACCACTGGCGAAACCCATGGGGAGGACTCAACTGGCTCAATTATTCTCTTATCAACCAAATCTGAAAGATTACCCTTTAATTTTTCACGATAAGCCAGCGGAACATTCCTTACTCTATGTCGAATGGGTATGGCTGAGTCCTTAAGAATGATACGGTGTTTAAAGTTCACAAAGGTCCCCAAATTGTCTGAAAAAATAGATGAGAATTTGTTTTTTAATTGTGAAATGAAATCATTTTCAGGAGGAACTACGTATACTGGAGGAGAAGCATTGGGGTCAAGTTTAATACCTAGATCGTACTGATGGGGCCAACATAAAATGGACGCGCCTTTGGAAGAAACATAAACCTTCCCTTTAATGGATCTATCTTTAAATTTGATATCTGCCCACATGTAACCCTCAATATCAATTTTCTTGCCTGTATATCCACCAGGATTTACGTCTGGTGGTAATAATTTGGTTAAATGCCAGTATCGATTGAAAACATTTTTGCCAATTATAGTATACCAGGCGCAAGAGTCGATCAACATTGGGATCTCCTTACCATTGATGGTGATGATATCAGTGGGAAAACCTTTACATTCTGAGTCACCTACGCATAACAGAGTGTTTATCTCAGAAGGTTGTTCCGTGTCATCATATTCTTCATAGGACAAAAAGTTTACTTTTTGAGCAGACCTACACATTTTGCTAAAATGACCAGCTTTTTTGCACTTTATGCAAATCTTATTCCAAGCAGGACAACCTCTATAGTTGCCTACATGATCATTAGCACCGCATCTATAGCAAATAATTTGAGACTTTTTGACAGGAAATTTACTTTCTCTACCAGTAAAATCTTTTCTGGGAGGAAAGGAGTTCTTTTTAAAATTGTTAAAATTTTTAACTAGCGAGACTTCAGGAATAACTACCTTAGATTTAATATCTTGACCTCTAATTTCATTGACAAATAGTTCTGACTGTTCAATGCCTTTGGCGATATTAAGGACAGCACTAAGAGAAGAGTCTGTACCCATCCAGAGACGTTCTTGGATCTTTTTGCTTTTGGTGCGCATCATAATTTGGTTTTTTAAGACCTGTTCAAAATTGATGGTTTCAAAAGCACAAGACCCAGCCAAAGTGCGTAAAGAGGCTACATAGTTTTCGATGGACTCATCGTCTTTTTGTACTCTGGAATAAAATTTAAACCTTTCCATTACAATGTTAATTTTCCTTCCAAATCTAATACTAAGTTGTTTTATAACAATATCAAAAACATTTACATCCCCAGCGCCAGTACTTTTCTATGGGAGGTAAACTTTGTAACTCTTTGAGTCCAGCACCACCCAAACAATTCTTTAGCAATGCTAACTTCCTTTTAGGAGAACAACCGTCCTCCTCAACAACATCTACATAGGCTAAAAATGTAGGGTACCAAAGATCCCATTCAACTTTAGGATCACCTGCAGTAGGTAAAAAATGTGCAGGTGAAGGAATATTGTTAGACATTGTAAATAATTACAGTTGAAATTTCACTTAAATAAGAGAAATTCAAAGGGATAAAATGACTAATTACACAAAATAATAAAAGTAGTCACCGTTGTCCATGAGGCAGAAGTCCCAACAGGATTCAAAGTCTTCTTAATTCAAGTTCATTTTTTTTTTTTGAAACAGAGAGAAAAAAAAACGCTGTGGCAAATAGTATTCAGTAGAGGAAGTTTATACAACAGGAAATGTGGGAGAATGGTTTTAAAATAAGCTGTAATGAGGCAAACTACAAAGAAAACGATCGTGAATATTGCATGCAGACGATCGTAGTTGTTTCCATGGTAACGTCGGAAACAAAATGGCCGCTGAAACGCATACGCATACACGTGATGCGTGCGTGATGACGATGAGGAAGTGACGTGATGATGAGTCACAGAGCACAGGTTTGAAGGAGCCGGAACAATGGAAGCAAAGCGCTCGCGTAGGAGAGGCGCTCGTGTGGACAGATGCTCGTGTAAACAGGAGCGCTCGTGAAAGCAGGGAGCGCTCGTTGGGTAGGTTTCAAAAAATGCAGATGATATGAACAGTTATTAAAGTATGAAAAAGTCACAAAAATGTAACGCGTTGGCATACAGAGATCGCGTTAAGACGATAAATAAGCGTTGGTCAATTTTTAAATATATCGCCGGTTTAAACGAGGGGAATAATAAAGAAATACAGAAAACAAACTCCCGCTGGTGCAATCAAGGCACAAAAGGAGATAATCAGCCGCTGGTGCAATCTTTCTACACTTAAGACACAGAAATACCTTAATCTTCTTTAAACTGCATAGGTAAACGCTGTCAGGAATGCCTTGGCTTCTTCACTAGAAAGGATCCTTGAAAATGTGTGTTCTTTTCTTGAAAAAAAAAAATAATTGTTGTAGAGTCTTGAAAGTTCTTGATAGTGTTGAAGATCCCACCCTCGTCGCCAAATTTATGTAGTAATGAGGCTCAAGGAAACCAGGTAGAAGCCAACAGGTTTATTCCAATAGACAGCTTGAACAACCACCTCCAGCAGAAGCCCAGTAGAGAATGGCTGGTCAGCATATAGAATGTTACAGTGGAAATGTAAGATAACAATTCTAACAGAGAATGCTGCACTAATATGGATTACTACAGGCAGCAAGCTAGGTATCCAGTTTCGAGCTGCTCTCTGCTAACCCCTTTAGCATGAACTCCCTTTGACTTTAAAAAGCTGTTGGTGGGGGTCTTTTCTGCTTGTTTTCTTGTGATTGCAGTCGCCTCATCTCTGCGGTTGCAGTGTGTTGCCAGGCTCGCGCTTTTGTGCATGCATTGCTCCGTATATCTTTACGGCCCAGTCTGGTGTTTTGGATTCCTGCCAGTGGCGTCCCTCTGCGCTTTCCCGTTCTACTCTCGGGCGGCGAGGTTGCGAGGCTGCGAGACACGAGTTGCGAGTTTATTTTGTCTCAGCGTGCTTAAGTATTCTGTTTCGCCTCCTGATCCTTGGCTCGGTGTCTGCCTCCCTGGTCTGAGTGCTGTAAAGCTGCAGTGGGACTATGCAGCGCAGTGGAGGAGCTGCCATTGTGGCTGCGGGAGGAACTCTCTCTCTTTGTCTATCAATTTAGGCGTTGCATAGGCGCGTACGTTTATGTTTTCTGTTTATGTTTATGAAATTTATATTGCGCACAACTACCCTGGGGAGTCTCGGCGCATGTAGGACTTCCTGGGACAGAAACCAACCAGATGATCATTGATTAAATAACCAGGTTTTCAGATGTTTGCGGAAGATGATGAGAGTGGGACTGGTTTTGATAAACAGAGGGAGAGAATTCCATAGCCTGGGGGTTGCTACTAGGAACCGTCTGTCTCCCCAGGTAGCGGCTCTGGTACGTGGAACGGGGAGAAGATGGGTGCAGGATGAGCGAAGGGACCTGAAGTGTCCCCCTCACCTTGTAGTGTGTTTGGAGCAACGGTAGGGTAGGCAGTGTCTTGTTCATTACAAAAGACTATATGACGTTGCAACAAATGCAATTACAACGCATGCTTTTACAACACAGTCTTTACACTGCAACTACCATTACATTGCTTTATTATACAATGCATGCCAATACAGGGCATTTTTAAAAACTACTGTACCAACGTATTCCATCATAACGCATACCATTACAATGCATACCATTACGTTGCATAATACTTTTAGGGCAACAGTAGGGTAAGTGTTAGATAGTGTAGGGGTAAAAATTACTATTCCTACTCCAGTGAGTGCAACAGTAGGGTAAGTGTTGGATAGTGTAGGGGTAAAAATTACTATTTCAAGGTAGCCCAAAAACTCATACCCACCCTAATACTACATAATTCTCCATTACTTACCTTATAATGCATAGTAATGGCATGCATTTTATTTGGTATGCGTTGTAATAGCATGCGTTTTATTGACATGCGTTGTAACGGGATGCATTGTAATGGCATGCGATGTGATGTAAAGGCAGTTGCGTTGTAGCAGTTACGTTGTAAAGGTAGGTCGTTGTTATGACAGCGTTGTTATGGATATTTCCCACTACAAAACTGTCCTTTGTAGTTTGCCTACTTTAAAAGCCAAAATGGCTATAAGGACTGGATTTGAGCCACCATATTTTCAGAACACTTCTGGGTGGAAGACATTCTGCAGGATGAAGTGCTGGATAGCTGTCAGGAGGGACTGACACCAGCTGTTTGCTTGCTCTATTGGTATGATGCTTTATTCTTCTATACTCGGAGTGAAGGAATTGTATTTTGCTTTCTACATCCTGCTTCAAAGGTTCTACAAGAGCTTACGTTGAGCTTGCATCCTGTTTGGAGGTTTCAGAGCCATTGTAGACTTCACATACCACTACCTAGGGTTTAATGCTGAGAGTCCTGTCTTTCCAAGTACTGCCAAATCTATGCCCACATGCATCAAGCAGAATTGCATTTGCAAACGGTGCGAATCGCAAAAATCGGCCGTTTGCGAATGCAATTCCTGTTTCTGAGATGCATCATGAAGAAATTTATTTTTCGCATTTTGCGAAATCGCAATTGTGTTTGCGATTCCTTAAAAATCGCAAATTTAAGGAATCGCCAAAATTCGCTAATTGCGATTTTTTAAGGAATCACATTTAAGAATTTCTAAATTAAGAAGTACTGAGAGCAGGTGGTAAATGTTTTTTTTTTGGGAAACATGTGAAACCAATTCGTAGGGTACTTAAGGGGTTCCACAGTTGAACTAGACCTCTTTGAGTATGGCAGCAGTCATTGTCCTGGCACGTTGCTGGAGGTTGAGAGCAGCAGGAAGGAGAAGGAGGATGCTCAGTGAACGGATATTTAGATTGTGCATTACTTTGTTTGGTCAGACACAGGCTGAAATATATGAGAAGTATAGGCTGAATGCTGACTCCATAATAGATCTCATTGCTGAATTAGACCCTATTTTACGTAGAGAAACTCGTAGGACCATAGCCATACCCACCCATGTGCAGGTCTTATGTTGTCTACACCTTCTAGCCTCAGGTTCCTACCAGGGAATAATAGCAATTGCTGGGGGGGGGGTGTCACAGAGTGCACTTTCTAGATTTTTCCATGATTTCCTTAATGCAATGCTGCTAAGGATACAGCATCACATTAATTTTCCAAGAAATCCTCAAGAGTTGTTGGTAACAAAGTTGGACTTCTATAACATGGCTAATTTTCCACATGTTATAGGTTGCATAGATGGAACCCATGTTCCCATCTGTCCCCCATCTGTAAATGAGTATATTTTTCGCAACAGAAAAAATGATCACTCTTTAAACATCCAAGTAATTTGTAATTCCAAAACACTAATCACAGACTTAGTTACCCTGGGAGTGCCCATGACTCCTACATTTTCAAACATAGTGCCATAGTGTTGTCAGGTGAATTTGGAGATGGATATTTGCTTGGTAAATAATGTTCTGTTTCCCAAAGTACATTTCAATCACATGCTGTTGCATGATATGTTAACTTCCATTCTACCTTTTTACACCCCCATAGGAGACAGTGCATATGCTGTGAGATCATATATACTTACACCATACCTCAATCCATCAACCTGTAAAGACCAAAACTACAACCATGCCCATATTTCCACCAGAAATGTTGTAGAGCGGACCTTTGGGGTCATGAAGTCTAGGATCCGGATACTGCACAAAACTGGTGGAGCACTGCAATATCGCCCTAATGTGTGCTGCAAAATAGTAGCGACTTGTGCCATCCTGCACAACATTGCCACACGGAGAGGCTTGGAACTGGATGTAGATGACATGCCTCCAAAAAATGCCAACCAGCCACAACAACCACATGCAAGACTTCATGGACCAGATGCAGCAGAAGGAAGGCGAAGGAGAGCAGAAATCACAGAGCATTATTTTTAAAATAGGTAAGAAGCCAGGTTATATTCAGTAAATCAGATTGACATTTATTTGTAATCAAAGGAGGAGTAATGCTAAACAAAGGTCACATTAAAGCAAAAGATGTGGAAATGAAATCAACATGTAGCTTTTAATTTTCAGCAGTGTCTGGCCAGTATTGTCATGATGTCAATCCTTCAACAGGCAGTCCAATTATTTCCTCCCTCTCACACCTAAAGCTTTGCTTTTTGTATTCCTCTGAGCTGAAGATGTGTTGCTTTGCAGTGCGACATGTCTTGTGCTGCGGCGGCCAACAACTGTTTCTGATTTGGATTCACAAGTGGGTTTAGCACCTTCATTTTCATTGTCCCCATGTATTGATGGAAGCACACTCATGTTTTCCTTAATGACATCCTTGGTAGTTGTGTTGGCAACCATTCCTTCAGACAGCTTATTGCAACATTTACTAAATTCCTTTAGCATGCACAGTGTAGTTGTTATCATTTTGGCATTGCTATTGCACAAGCGATTTATAGCTCTGGTATAAGTGTGGATGCTTGACATTACTCTTAAGTGCCTATTGCAATTGGCAAAGTTCTGTGCTTGTATTGCTTCACACATACTTTCCATGGCTGTTGCCATGCGCTCCAGTTTATTACTTGACGCCATATGTGCAGTTCCATCACATTAGTCATTCCCACAAGACTGTCACTCATGGTACTGATGTTGTTACTAATATGGTTCAGTTTGACCCTTCATGACCCTGATATCTTTGCCTTGCAGCCTTTGCACTTTAAAGAGCTTCTTCTCCACTACACTGGCCTGGCACTCATTTTGTGAGGATGACCTCTGGTTTGCAGGACGTGACCTTCTTCTGTAAAATTGTTGCAGTCTACTACGTTGACTTATATTTCTCTTTGTAATGACATTCATTTCAACTGCTTGTTGCAATTGTGCATGTGCATTTGGCTCTTCATCAGTGTCAGAGTCTTACAGTTGTTGAACCCTTTTACTAGTTTTTTTCTTTCCAACTGTTGGTGAGGATATCTTTTCATTTTGGACTTGTGTGTACTCTATGTCAGTATTAACTGTGTTTTCCAAATCAATAGTTTCACCCTCTTTTTGAAAATCTACAAAAGGAAAATGTATGTAGATTTTACTTATTAAAATCTCTGTGATTTTTCATTTAACTGTGCAAAATTGCATTTGTGATTCTAGATAAACATCTACTTTGCTAAAAAATAACTGTACTCACATATGGGAAAACTTATTTTGAATTTGGAAATCATTTTCATCTTGAATTTAATTGTTAACATTTTGGTAAAGACTACATCTCCCAAAATGCATTGCTTCTATGCTGAAACATTGCTATTACTTTAACCTTTTTGTATGTGATTGAGGTTAGATGCTGGTGATTACTTATATAATTTGAGGTTGAATCAAAAGGCAAGTATCTGAAACACATTTGCACAGCAAAATAAGACAATTACACACTTACCTTGCGAAGTACCGGCATGTTCAGAGGTGTCTATGTTAATCACTCCTATCACTGCTTCAGTGACCAGGGTCCCCTCAACCATGTCCTCCAGTGGGGTATTTGGTTTATCCTTTGGGAGTCCTCCACCTGTTCTATTCGCACTTTTTATCCTGCACGCAATTTTCTCCTTCGCACGGCTGCGTAAATCATACCAGCGTTTTTGTAGATTTGTAATGTCTCTGTGGGCAACCCCCACAGCATTCACTTTGGATTGAATAGCCAGCCACAGTCTTCTCTTCACTCCTTCAGGGACCTTAAGGGAATCTTTGCCAAAAAGCTGATCATGCCTCAGAGTAACCTCTTCTATTAAAATCTCAAGTTCCTGGTCACTAAACTTAAATTTTTGTTTTCTGCCATGCAGGTCTTCCACAGCACTTTCAGTAGCCATTACTCCTTCAAGAGCACACCAAACACACTCCTCCTGTAGCTGCAAGCAGAGCTCCTACTGCCAAAAGCCACTCCTGCAGTTTGAACTGGGCTTCAGCTGTGTGTAATCAGTGTACTGGCTTCCTGGGTGTGTCCTCATTGGTATGCATCAAATTGCGAATTTGCAAGTCAAAATTCGCATTTTTCTTGCGATTCGGTAAAAATTGCGATTTTAACCGATTCGCAAAAAAATAGCGAAAAAATTGATGCATACCATTTTGCAATTCGTAATTTGCGATTCAGTAAATTTTGCAAATTAAGAATCGCAAAAAATAAGTTTGATGCATGTGGGCAATTGTTTCTGGGCCCTTGGAAGTAAGTGCTAGTGGTCTCAAGAAGAAATCTACACCTCGTCTCCCAGTGTCATTCCGAACCGACGCAACACTTCAGTACTCAACGCTTCTCTACTGCCTGCAACGGAGCTTGGTCCCAGCTTGTTTCATCGACCGCGCTTACAATGCTTACAATGCAGGCCCACCTTTCCATTGCAGCGTGTTAGAAGTACCACCACTGCATGAGTTTCTAGCCCTGTATCACCAAAGTGCGTGATGCACCACTTTGACTCCGATGCAGCACCTGCTTCATCTCTGTGGAATCGATGCAGCTTGATTTGAATTTTGACACATCTTCCCTGGGTGCTGATTTCTACATTGACATTGCACTAGAGTCAGGTACCCATGCAACATGTGTGCAAACAATGCATAACCTCACCTTTGGCAGTAACAAACCGACGCATCACGTGTTTTTTCAGTGCCTCCCCTCCCCTGTATCTCTCATAGTCTTTGATTTTTGACACATCTAAGGTTTTTTTTTTAGCAACTATTGATTTTAAGAGCTACAACTTTATTTAATCTTTGAAAAATCATATCTTGACTTATGATTGTTGGATTTTAGTTGTTTTAATGTTGTTTAATGTCTATGTGTGTGTTTGCATGGATTTACTTTATACATTGCCTCTGAGATAAGCCTGACTGCCCTTTCAAGCTACCAAGGAGGTGAGCACAGGTTATTCTGAGGGTGTCACTTACCCTGACGACTTGGATAGGGGGCAAACCACTGCCAACAAGAGACTCCATGTGTAACAGTGTCTATGTAAACAGTAAAACAAACTTATACACACATTTGATGATGTCATCAGTGATGTCTTCAATTATGTCATTTAAGATGTCATCAGTAATGCCATAATTGATGTCATAGTATGTGTCCTGAGAGATGTAATATGTGAGGACATAAAGTATGCAAGGCAGTGGGCAAGTTATAGTTAGCCCTGCTGCTAGAATTTCTGTGGTTTTTATTTCAAAATGTTAATGTTGTCACTGACAAATTCACTTCACTATTACTTTACTAATGCCGGAGACAGGATTTGTCTTGAGGAGTTTTATTGCAAGGCTACATGGAAAGGGAGCCAGCTAAGAAGCCGCCAGCTCCAACAGATACAGCCACAAGAATGAACTATAAACATTCTAATGGTTCTAGGGAACCTGGAACATTCCAATTACAACAGAGACAATATATTCAAGAGCAACCACATAAAATAAGTGAAATAGCATGACACAGAATACTTCATTACCTTCCCTTCTTTTGAAACAAAAATAAAACTGAAGGAAAAGGAATAATAAACGAGAATTAGTCTCTATATCTTGCAGGTTTGACAATTACTCGGGAGTTCTTTCTCACATTCTCAAGGCGCAAATCTGTTTTAGCGGAAAGGGAACACTTCTGGGTGGAAGAGGAAAAAAACGTAGAACTTTTTGCAGGATGCCATCATGTGAAACGTCATCCTTTGCAAAAATTAGCACATCGTCTTGGAACACTAATGCACCATCAACCCCTTTAAGTATGTTGTTTATCACCCTCTGGAATACCGACACCACCAATGCTAAGCCGAAAGGCATCCGTAGGTACTGAAAAGTACCCAGAGGGGAAATAAAGGCGTAGAGTAACGGATCCGGATGTAGCTGAACCTGGTGGTAAGCGCTGGCAAGGTCGAGCTTGGTAAAAAACCTTGCCCCATTGGTGGAAGCGAAAAGATCATTTATTTTAGGAAGAGGATGTGAATCAACCCAGATCTCTCTGGTGAGAGACCTTAAATCAAAACAGACCCTGAGTTCACCACACCTCTTCCTGGCAACCACCAGAGGAGAAAGTGACAAGGAGGACTCTGAATGCTCAATAACACCTTTCTCACATAGTTTTAACAATTCTTTCTCCAGGTCGTCCCTCACACCGTAAGGCACACCTCTAAGTTTGTGATTTACAGGGACAGAGGCTACCTTTACAGTGATTCTGTGCTCAAAGCCACAAATCTTCCCTAAATCGCTACTAAAAACAATAAAAAATGTGTCTTTCAACATTTGAATTTCATCAGGGCTGCCCACCACAAGTACTTTTTCTTTGGTTCCTGGCCTGAGGTTCATGCCAAAGAGGCCTTGATGGAACCTACCCAATATGTTAAGGCCTACCAACTCAACATAGATTTTCCCTCTTATTTTTCTCCCCTTGAAACACATCTCCTCCTCAAAGAATCCCAATAATTCAATTTTGTGACCCTCATGTGACACAGGAAAATGATCAGGAGGAGACAGTGTCTGGCAACCTTACCAAGTTTCATTGAAAATGTTTTGGGTAATCATAGTTAATTTAGCACCAGAGTAAACTATGAGGTTATAACACTCTTGCTTCTCACTGTGATGTCAACAATGGGATCGACACAAGATGAGAGATCAAATTGATTACATCATGTGATACAGAGGACGCATTAGTGTTAAAGTCTGTAACAAGAGAGAGTACTTCTGTGTCTGACGAGGAATCTAACTCGATCACACACACCACAGTTTTCTTTTGCCCTTTCTTTTTTAAGCAAATTTTAGCAAAATGCCCTACTTTATTACAATAATTGCAGGTAACGTTAACAGCAGGGCAACGAGATCCCTTAGTGTGAGGGGAATTACCACACCTCAAACATATATTAAAACCTACATTAACCGAAGTACCAGGCTTGGTTGACTTGCTGAGAGCATTGGCATTCCCTTTAAATTATTTCTTGCTTTACAGAAGAATTAAGTTTGATAGCGTTGACAATGTCTAATACTTTGTCATCCAATTCTTTTAGGGAAACCATGGAACTTTCTATGCTCTTAGCTAGTTTAATTGTATCATCTAAAGATGGGTCACCCATACTTAGGAGTTTCTGTCTAATATTTTTGTCCTTATAATGGCAGACGAATTGATCTCTAAGGAGTTGGTCTGTAAAGTTGTCCAATCTGCAATCCGCTGTCAATCTGCAAAGGACAGAAATGTGGGAATCAACATCTTCATTCTCAGACTGTTTCCTCTTAAGAAACTTATGTCTGAGGTTGTTTGTCAAAACAACACTTGAGATTCTCTACTGTTTCCTTGTATTCATCATTTGGCACACCATCCTCTTGCAGTAAATCAGGTAATTACTTAAACATAGACAAGCCCTCAAACCCAAGAGAATGTAAAAGAAGACATTTCTTTCGATCAGCACTGAATCTGGATGCACCAATGGCCCCCAGATAGGTTTCGAAGGCATCTTGCCAAACCTCCCATCTAATAGCAGGTTCTCCAGGAGTGTCTTGGAACGCAGGAGGAGGGTTAACAGGCTGTAATGTATACATGGTTATATGAGAAGAGAGAATAACACAAAACAAATAATAACGGAATACACAAAGGGTAGAAAATAATAAAATGGTGCGAAGAAGTCAATGTACCAAAAATGTAACACCTTAAGGTGTGAAATAAGGAGAGGAGGTATGCATGTCACCACGTGAAGAGCATCGGAAAATTACAGGTATGTTGAACTGGTGGTGTGCACATCACTGCGATGTACATAGGCTGTAATTGAGAGGCGGTGCATGTTGCAGTCTATCCTGTGAATGGTGTAAGTAGGAAAGGTGTGCGCATCACTGAGAGATGAACAGCAAGTGTCCAAGGGAAATGTTCAAGCAGAGAGTAGAGGTGTGCACATCACTGTGATGGGCACAAACACTGAGGTAAGGATGAGTGTTGTTGACAGACGTCAATTGTGAAGAACAATAAAGATGTTCCCTTTATTTTGTAAAGATGATAAAGATTTCCACTATTAGATAAGAAAACAGAAAAGATGCCAAAAATAATAAAATGTAACAAAATTAGAATAGTTGGGTGTGCGTAACACCGCAAAATGCACACAGTAGAATGTTGCAGGGAAGTACTGTTTAAAAAACTGTATTGTGTGGGTATCACCGTGTGATGCACACTGTAAACTGAGCCACAGAATACAAAGGTGTCGGAAACATTTCCTGTTCAAGGATGGCCCTGGGCGTGGTGTGGCGTGTGGATGTCATCTGCATGCTGAAACAGAGTCGCTTCACATTGTTGAAGAGAAGAGACGGCAGAGAGAGGTACGGATTGTGCTCAGTCGTGGAGAAGAATGGCGGCGCGCACTGTTGCGAGGACACAGTTGCCAATGGTTGACAGGTGAAGAAAGAGCGATACACTCGAGGCAGAAGAGTTCAAAAATGCGAGCGCGGGGCAAATGCATCATTAAAAGTCTGTTGGAAAAGTAGTAAAATGGTCAGAAAAGTTCAAAAGGAGGCTCTCTGGAAATAGGTGGGTAGGGGAAGAAATGTAAATACCCTACCGTGTAGGTTGAGGCACATACAGGCACATGCATCAAAGGATTTTGCGATCGCAAACGGTGCGAATCGCAATCATCTGCCGTTTGCGATCGTAAAATCTGCTTTTGGAATGCATGAAGGGTGAAGACCCTCACAATTTGAGAATTCGCAAATATTTGGGAATTCTCAAATTGCGATTGCATTTAAGGAATCGCATTTTCCGATTCCTTAAATGCAATGCATGAAACTTTTTTAAAAATGCGATTTCGCAATTAGGGGGAGCAAATTACCATGAGGTTGAACCTCATGGTAATTTGCGAAAACTTTGAAAAATGCACTTTTGTGCATTTTTCAAAGTTTCATGTTGTGCACACATGCGCTAAGGACATGTGTGTGCACAACATATGTGCACAGTTTGATTTCAGGGGTGTAACAGGGTGTCCTTTGGACACCCCTGCACCCTTGAAATCGCATTCTCAATTAGCAATTCGCTAATTGCTAATCGCAAATTGAGAATGTCTTCCCATTCATTCTTATGGGCCTCTAGGCCCATAGGAATGAATGGGGAGGTATTCTTTAATTACAACTCGCAATTTGCGAGTCGCAATTAAGGAATATTAAGAAATCGTAATTTATTTAGTGATTTCTTGATGCATTGCATTTTGCAATTCCTTAATTGGGATTCTTTATTTTTCTCAATTAAGGATTCGCAAAAAGCAATATTGATGCATGTACCTGATAGTTCGCTCAGAGAGAAGGTCAAGAAGCGTTGTTTCACGCCTAGAGTGCTCAAAGGCTATTAGTGGATAGTTTGATACTTGAGATGCTCAGGGACCATTGTGCCACACACTGTTGGGGTTGAGATGAAAGAGGCAGACGTGTAGCGAGCAAGATGCACTTTTAGTACCTTGGATGCTTAAGGTGGATCGTAGGCAAAAATCAGACTTGAGATGTCTTTCACGCTGTGTCTGTAGCCAGGATCATCACTAAAAAAATGTAGTAAAGAAGCCGGAGACCCTATTTGTCTTGAGGAGTTTTATTGTAAGGCTACATGGAAATGGAGCCAGCTAAGAAGCAGCCAGCTCCAACAAATACAGCCTCAAGAGTGAACTAAATACATTCTCATGGTCCTCGGCAATCGAGAACATTCAATTACTACAGGGACAATATATACACGAGTAACCACAAGAAATAAGCGCAATATCATAACACAGAATACTACACTTTGTATGTTTCAATGCATATAAATATATATATATATATATATATATATATATATATATATATATATATATATATATATATATATACCCAAAACACCTCCTCCCAAGGAAAGAGTGAAGGCCACACAGGGGACGTTCAGGAAACACTTTATTCGATTACAACGGCATGATGCATTTCGGCCGACACTGGCCTTCTTCTGATGCCTTCATGTTCAGGCGGCTTTTGAAACACCAAAATATACAAGTCCTGCCACTACCCCATTGGTGGGGATCCGCTCCGACCCCTTTCCTCATGTTTGCTCACCAGACCGCAATTTGTAGAAACTGCAGGTCCCAGGATGCACCTGTAATCCAGGTAGGTGCTGCACGGGGGAATTCTGTCCATAGTGGAATGGCGGGTACAGGACAGCAAACGGTGAGTAAAAATGCCAATATCCTGTGGGTGATGATATCGCCGTGTCTCCTTGCGTCCCCAGACACCGCTGCCGCCCCATGCTCCAGGTCCAGGTGGGGATCCGCTCCGCCCCCTGTTTGCTCACCAGACGGCAATTTGTAGAAACTGCAGGTCCCAGGATGCACCTGTAATCCAGGTAGGTGCTGCACGGGGGAATTCTGTCCATAGTGGAATGGCGGGTACAGGACAGCAAACGGTGAGTAAAAATGCCAATATCCTGTGGGTGATGATATCGCCGTGTCTCCTTGCGTCCCCAGACACCGCTGCCGCCCCATGCTCCAGGTCAGGGTACCGGCAGAGGCAGGAGTGTAAAATACATCCCGCCCTATATTTTGCTGCCTCCCAATGCTCCTGGATGTAGAGGCAGGCCACGGACTTCCCGATACCTCGGACACACCAAAGAACCTGCCAGAGCAGCTGCCAGTAATGTCCGCTGCCACTTGCGCAGCGGGAGCCTCCAAATCACGTTGCTGGCAAACGTGAATATATCCAAAACACCTCCTACCAAGGAAAGAGTGAAGGCCACACAGGGGACGTTCAGGAAACACTTTATTCAATTACAACGGCATGATGCATTTCGGCCGACACTGGCCTTCTTCTGATGCCTTCATGTTCAGGCGGCTTTTGAAACACCAAAATATACAAGTCCTGCCACTTCCCCATTGGTGGGGATCCGCTCCGCCCCCTTTCCTCATGTTTGCTCACCAGACCGCATTTTGTAGAAACTGCAGGTCCCAGGATGCACCTGTAATCCAGGTAGGTGCTGCACCGGGGAATTCTGTCCATAGTGGAATGGCGGGTACAGGACAGCAAACGGTGAGGAAAATTGCCAATATTCTGTGGGTGATGATATCGCCGTGTCTCCTTGCGTCCCCAGACACCGCTGCCGCCCCATGCTCCAGGTCAGGGTACCGGCAGAGGCAGGAGTGTAAAATACATCCCGCCCTACATTTCGCTGCCTCCCAATGCTCCTGGATGTAGAGGCAGGCCACGGACTTCCCGATACCTCGGACACACCAAAGAACCTGCCGGAGCAGCTGCCAGTAATGTCCGCGGCCACTTGCGCAGCGGGAGCCTCCAAATCACGTTGCTGGCAAACGTGAATATATCCAAAACACCTCCTCCCAAGGAAAGAGTGAAGGCCACACAGGGGACGTTCAGGAAACACTTTATTCGATTACAACGGCATGATGCATTTCGGCCGACACTGGCCTTCTTCTGATGCCTTCATGTTCAGGCGGCTTTTGAAACACCAAAATATACAAGTCCTGCCACTTCCCCATTGGTACATATATATATATATATATATATATATATATATATATATATATATATATATATATATATATATATATATATATATATATATAATAGTGTGTTTCAATGAATATCTAGACTAATATAATAAAGAGAGAGCCCAAACCTTTGAGGCGGGTAATCTCAGGAACCACAGCACCAATCACAACACCCAATACAGCGTTGGAAAGGGCAGTTGCAGCAGAAGGACATAGGCTATGCAGACGCCCACCATATACATTTAAAAGGTAAAAGAACTGTGCCAGCAAAGTCGTCCCTTGTGGGCGTGTCTGCATTGCGCTGTAGGCGTGTGCTGGGGGCGTGACAAATGCTGGGGGCGTGTGGTACGTTCGGCCCTTCATGCCACGTCTCATATTGTGTGCTGTGGAAGTGTGATGGGGGCGTGGGGGTGTGCGGACGCGGGATTACGGGAAAAAGAAAGAAAGCGAACGTTGTGCGCAATATTTCATTATTTTTTCTTCCCAGGTTCTGTACATTCCAGCTCCGGGTGTCCACCCTGCTCCCTTTAAATACCCCTGCACCCCATAATCATAACCCACCCTTAAACTTTAAAATACCCCAACACCCTTAAACACTAACCCATCTTAATCCTATAAATATACCCTGTACCCCAAAACCCAAACCTATCCCTAAATCCTAAAAATATCCCTGTACCCCAAAACCCAAACCTAGCCCTGAACCCTATAAATACCCATGTACCCCAACACCCAAACCTACCCCTGAACCATAAAAATAACTCTGTACCCCAAAACCCAAACCTACCCCTGAACACTAAAATACCCATGTACCCCAAAACCCACACCTAGCTCTGAACCCTAAAAATACCCCTGTACCCCAAAACCCAAACCTAGCCCTGAACCCTTAATATACCCCATTACCCCAAAACCCAAACCTACCCATGAACCCTAAAATTACCCCTATACCTCAAAACCCAAGCCTAGCCCTGAACCCTAAAAATACCCCTGTACCCCAAAACCAATAACTATCCCTAAACCCTAAAACGACCCCTGTACCCCATAACCCAAAACTATATCTGAACCCTAAAAATACCCAAACACCCCAAAACATATACCTCAGTAGCCCAAAACATATACCCCTATACCCATACTTACCTTATCCAAACATTAAAAAAAAACATGCTTTTACCATTCATGCTTTTACAACGATTTTCCTTGTAAATGTATGTGTGGTAAAAGCATATAAAATGTAATGCCATGCGTTATAATGGCATTGCGGAGTCATGGTACTTTCGTAATGAAAGTATGTGGAGTGATGGTATGCATAAAGAAAGTTGTGGAATAATGGGTATTTACCCTCCACCGGTGAGTACATTGGTGGCATGGCGGCCCACATCTCCAGCAACATACTCATATTTTTTCACCACCGATTCGAAAAATGGACAGGTCTCCAGCATCGACATACACTTTTAGACACACCTCCCGCCACAAGTTCTAGAATTGCAAACTTCAGAGCTGGGGATCTCGGCATCAGCTCAATATCCTGTGATTCCAGGAAAATCGCGTTGTCTCCCTGTGCCTACCATAATTGAATGTGTTCTTCTGTAATGTAAATTGTGCTCATGCAATGTTGTCGAGTTCATGCTATATAATATTGCAAAGAAAAATAAAGTAGGAAAACTCGAGTTCACACACAACTGAACGCGCACTCTTAAGTGCATCAGCAGTGCACTGTGAATCGAAGCGTTTCACAGGCCTGTCACAGATAAGAAATGCTATCAAAACGAAATCCTGCAAAACAATATACTACTGGCCGGCAGCAATTCATACCCGGACAACGTCGGGATGGGCTGCTAGTATATATATATATATATATATGCATCCAAGTCCAATGGTCCCGCACCTCCAGCAGTTTACCTGGCGCACAGAAACCACAGAGAATCCCAAGATTTTAGGCAAGGAAGTTATTTATTCAAAGTTAACAGCGTGAACGGTCTGACGCGTTTCGGGCGGAAAGCCCTTGCTCACAGAATAGTTCTGCATGTGTATGCCATTTTTTTATAAATGCTTAAGTGAACACCATGTGACAGTAAACACAGAAAAAATACTACTCATGTTTCTATTGTTGCAGTAACTGAAACAGAGGTAATATGTAGACAATGCCATCAAAAAAATGTGTCAATCAATAACTGAATAAATTTATGAAACAGAATAATCGCAGTCCCTGTATAAATACATAGCTCAGATTCAAAACGATTTTCATGATATGAATTAAAACATATTAGTGCCAATATCCGCAAATGTAAACATGTATAAATAGATAAAAATTCTGCAATTGGAAACATTTTAACTGTGCAAATGAAACAAGTAGTAAAACAATATGTATATATATATATATATATATATATATATATATATATATATATATATATATATAATATATATATATGTGCAAAATCCTGCAATTGTAAACATTTCAAAAATTTACAAATTGCGCAGATATTACATGTGCTGGAGATATCTTCACTCTCCTAATGGATATTGTAACGCATAGAACTTGTATTTCATGATAACGTTACTGAGCAATTAATTTGGGACATCAAAGATTGATGGCAACCCATCTGTATTTCAACTACAAAAATGAGAATCGCGAACGTATTTTAAAGTGAAGAAAACTAAACTTCCCCAATGCAGTTAAGAACAATTCCTGCATATTTAAAATTAATAATGATCAATGTCATTTTGTGTTAATGAGAGAAAGAAAATAAAAGAACAAAAAATAAAGCATTAAAATATAAATGTAGGCAAGAAAGAGTTAAAGTATGGCGTTTGGGGAGGCGGCCACTAGCCAGCTAGTTAAAGAGATGTCTGACCATAATAGTGATAGTGCGGCTATGGACCAACTTACTATGAGAATTACAGGAAATGGTATAAATCCTCAGTGGTATTTAAACCATTGGGTACTTTGCTGTCTAGCTCCAGAATAATGCTAGATTCCAGTTGTCTTAGCATCTTGTCCCTATCGCCACCTCTGCGTGGCTTGGGGACAGCAGACAGTACATAATAATTGAGACATTGCAAGTTGTGATTATGGACCAGTTTAAAATGTCTCGCAACTGGATATGTGCTGTCATTGTTAACAATTGCCCGAAGATAATGTAGAATTCTGACATGCACCAGCAGCTTGGTACTCCCAACGTATCTCAAGCCGCAGGTGCATTTCAAAACATAGACAGCATAATCGGTCTTGCAAGTGTAACTTCCTTGAATAGGAACCATGGTAGGACTTAATGGGGTGGCATATTTGGTGGTGTTGATCCCAAACCTGCAAGCTCTACAGCTGTCCTTTCCTGAGTTCTGGAAAAGAGTAGTAAATATGTGTGCGCATAGAGGGACCCCTGCGATATGTGACAGTAGGACAGCTAGGAAGTTGTGGTGCCAAGATACCATCAGTGAGTAAGATGGGCCAATTTTTAGTTAGGATGGCCCAGATCTTTCTTTCCTGGCAACTGTACATGGTAATGAACCTCGGAATGGAATCAAGTTCCAAGTTGGTTGATTCTGAGGCAGGAATCTCTGGCGAATTAAGAAGAGATTCCCTAGATCTATCTTTCATCTTGTCCACTGCTTGTTTGAGGATCCTTTCGCTATACCCTCTTTCTTTGAACCTGCTAAGGGCCTCAGTACAGTAGTGCATGTGGCCAACTCTTGGTCTTTGCTGCAGATTCTCTTTAGACGGAGTAGCTCACCGTATGGGATATTATCAATGATGGGTCTGGGATGGGAGCTACTGGCGTGGAGTGTGGAATTTCAGCCTTGCTTTTTCTGTGAAGGGTGGTTGCGATATGGCATTCCCCAACAAAGACCTTGACATCAAGAAAATCTACAGTATGTTTACTGATATTATATGTAAACTTGAGGTTTTCCTGATTGATGTTGATTTGATTAATAAAATCTGTCGCATTATTTTTATCACCCCTCCATACAAGAAAAACGTCATCAATGTAACGTATCCATCGAACAATATCTTGCGGTGGTTCCCCGAGTAAAGAAGGCCAGTATTGGGGGGCGCTCCTTTAGTCTGAGGGCATCACAGCTCTGGAACACCCTGCCACTGGCCTTACGCAGTACTTCTAACCTGCTGTCTTTCAGGAAGGGCCTAAAAACTTGGCTTTTTACCCTCTAGTTATGTCATTATGCTGTTAATGAATGTTTTCATCTGTTCTGTTTCTCTTTTTATGAGCTGCCAATATAACGCGCCGGGACACTCCATTGGAGTAGCCGTGTGCTATAGAAATTAAATTTAACATAACATAACATAACATAACATATGTTGGGAAAAAACATCACTGTACATACCCATGAGGACCTGCTCTTACCACCAGCCGACGTGCAAGCACGCATAGCTGTGGGAAAAGCAGGCCCCCATTGCTACTCCTTTCTTCTGCAAATAGATATCATTACCAAAAACAAAGTAGTTGTTATTGAGACTCCACATTACCAGTTCCATGATCATTTTGTTATGGTTATAGCAATGCAGGGGTTTTGTACCCCCAAAAATGTCCAGACCCTCAGTCCAGTCCAGTTCATTGCTAGTGTACAAAGATTCGATGTCCAGAGTAATGAACATTGAATCAGCCGTCCATGGGATATTAGCAATTTTACGCAGGAAGTCACCCACGTCTTTCACATAAGTTGGCAGGGTGGTCACCAAATTTTGTAAAAAGTAGTCTATGTATTGTGCAATATGTTCTGACAAGCTGTTGATAGCAGAGATGGTTAGTCTTCCGGGAACCAGCATGATCTTTTTGTGCAATTTCGGAATTAGGTACAGTCTTGGAAGAACTGGATTGTCAACATTGAGAAATTTAAATTCCTGAGTGGATATTGTACCTTCTCTTTTCCACTTATAAAGCATTTTTTTGATGTTATCTCTGGCCGGGTTGTATACCTTTAGAGTAGTTTTCTGGTATTATGACACATTCACTAATTGTCTTTGTGCCTCCTCAATATACTCTTTTTGGGGCCAGATCACAATGTTGCCTCCTTTGTCCGAGTTGCAGACAATAATTTGATGGTCATTCTTCAATTTTGTCATTAAGGCCCAATATATGGTATCTATATATATAAAAATGAATGTATGTCTGTCTGTTTGTCTTTTATGCATTACTACACCATTCTTCTGATCGCCATGAAACTTTGGGTAGTTGTTGAGTACACTCCAGCAAGGGTTTCTGGCAAAAAAATAAAAATAAATAAAAAATAAAGAAATAGAGAAAAAAAATAAAAAATGTGTAAAAAGTTGTTGAGTACACTCCCGCGAGGGTTTCTGGCAAAAAAAAAAAAAATTGGTAAATATCGGCCCCCCAGCCCCCCAGGGCCCTCATATTCTTTCCAAAACTGAATGTTTACAGTTTCTGGTGCGACTCGCTTTTGCAATGACCATCAACAAAGCACAAGAACAATCGCTGCAAGTGTGTGGACTAGATTTGGAGATTCCGTGCTTCTGACATGGACAACTGTATGTGGCCAGCTCACGCGTCGGAAAACCTTCTGATTTATTTGTGTACGCACCAGGCGGAAAAACAAAAAATAACGTGTATCCACAAGCACTCGAATAAATAAACAGAATTAAAACAACACTTTAAAATGTTTTCCATATTAAAATGAATAAGTTTAAATAAAAATGACACATTGTAAATTGAATGTTATCATAACAAGTTTCCTTAAATTTCCTTTCTTCTTAGATCGCACCAACGCGCGACGGGTAAGCTAGTATATGTATAAATAGGAATATATATGCATATATATATATGATGTTATCAGTGATGTCACTGACCATGTCATGAATGATGTAATATGTGACATCATCAGCATTTGATTGTGGATGCGCGAAATATATAGTTAGTGCAACTAACTATATGTGGAATTTCATTGGTTTTATAACAATAAAATGTCCAGCTAACTATATAGGAGGAATTTCATTGGTTTTTTATATGTTAATTCCTAACTATATAAGGCCTAAAACCTATGGTTTTTTCAGCGAATTTCCAAGGTTTTTTAAAGGCTTATTCCTAACTATATATAGTCTATAACCTATGGTTTTTTCAGTGAATTTCATTGGTTTTTTAAAAGCTAATATCTATAGCTGTAAAATATATTCTTTATTACGTGACGTATCACGTAGCCACGTGAGACGCCTCATGACGCGTCGCATAACCGTGACGTATCGGCTCTGCAGCGCAAACAAAATCCGTAACAGAAGCGCGCCACACTCAGTACCTTCCAGCCTGGGTTGTGACCCCCTGGCTATGTGTGTGCCCATCCATTTCTGGAACTTTTAAGATCTTATAGTTTCTCGTTGTTGAAATGGGTGGAATTTATAATATTTATATGTTTCCCTCCTCTTCATTGCTTGATTTTGCTCACGCGGAAGTATCACTCATAGAGTCTGGCCCTTACGCTACATCCTCTCAATGGGACACCATGTTTGGGTCTCTGCTTTTTATGTCTCAAGTTATTGAATGCTGGGAGTCGCAGTTGTGATTCACTTCAATTGAGCCTACTGGACTACAGTACAAAATGGCAAAGATTTCTAAAAGGAAAGCTCAGGACTGGAACGAGATGTTTCTGGTGGCACGTGCTCCTGATAAACCACAGACCTCTCAGGTTCTCCATTTCTGAGCTTGAGTAGCTCATCCCAACCATATGTTTTCATTGTACTCATTGTACTCAGGGGTTTCCAGTCCTGTTCATCCCATCATAAACCCAATGCTACAAGTTCCAGAATGGAAAGGAAAAAAACATTCACTGAGGGAGCTCCTCACGCTTGGATCTGGAAAACTCGATAGAAACCTAAATCTACATCAGTGCAAGGAATCGTTTTCCAGCAGCTGCCCTCCCAACTCCCTCACATACACACTACTCTGACAGGCATTATAGATCAAGACACTTAAAAAGAGGAAGACGTTAAATCAATTGTTAAGTAACCTCAAAGCAGGCTAAACTGCCTGCGATTGGCACGCTGTTTGCAGTAGAAATACAAAAAAAATGAGTTCAAACAAAACATAGGTTTTAAATATGAAAAGAGGCCCAATGACTTCCTCTTGTCCAACTCCACATATGCCCCACTATTCCTTTTCCGTGCAAATAATATTCTAACATGTCCACGCTCAAATTAATTTCATATTTCATTACACCAAATCAACTAATCATGGTGTTTAAGTTCCAGAGTAGCGCGCTACTCACCGAAAAGCGCTTTGACGCCTCTTCAGGGGAAGTAAGCGCTATATAAATACAATTACAATACAATACGTGCCATTAAGCAAATTGAGAAAAGGCAACCTGAAAGCCGAGCCAGTGGCGTAACAAAGGCACCTGCAACACCAACAAACACAAATGTTTTTCAATAAAGCCGGATCAAACCGGCTGCACGTCATTTAGGATATGTTCATTACCACCACAAAGCGTTTATTTTATTGTAAATAAACTCACTCTGTGTCAACCGTGCCTCGCTGCTTGAATGCACGTTCCAACCTCTGCCGTCGTGACCTCCCTGACATCATCAAGCCGGCCTCGATTATCATACACCACACACAGACCACCCATCGACGAGTCAGTCCAAAGCAACCTTCCTCCTCTGACACTGGTGGAAGCGCATTATAGGGTTTGTGCAGTCTAATAGTAGCAGAAAGTCACTTAAAAAAAATGTTAAGGACAGAGCACACCCCTTAACTGGTTCTAGGAACAAACCTAAAGAACACTCAAACCATGAGACGAAACACGATATGACATGCAGTAAATGAAAAAAAGACCTTTTGATGGATAAGTGACAAATGGAACAACACTAGGAAAGCTTCCTGGTGGGGACCTACGAGGATGGTGAATGTGAGAAATGAACGTAAAACTCTGAGACACAACTCGAAGGGTACAGGTTACAGGAGTACATATGAGAAGGAAAGAAACTATATTTGGCGAGGTACAAACATTAAGAAATAAAATGAAAACATTTTTGTAAGAGATGCTGAGAGAGGGGCACAAAGGGCACCCAAAGTTAGTAGGCTTTGTACCCATATTTAATGGACCTACTGAGTAGGTCTTGGTGCACTAAATAAATCCAAAAACATAAGGCAATGGATACAGTGTCTTTAAAACAGAACGTTGCATCAATTACCGAGTAAAAAGGAAGCTTACACGTACATCCTTTATGGTTCAAACAGTAACATCTCAGCTGTAGGGGTTTACTCAAAGATCCAAATATTTGAATGATAACCGTGTATTCTACCTATCTTAACATTGGTGGGTTGATTTAAATAGAACAATGTTAAAGCACCATTCTATGCAGCCAGACATCCAGCAATAAAGCAGATAGAAATATCATAGGTCCAACACATACCCTCACAGAAGCGTAAGAGTCCAGATCGTAATCAGGTAATGCAGTCATGTAGCCAGTTAAACGGGATAATGAGACCGCTGAAAATCCCAGTTAATGATAAAAGACGCACTGGTTCCAATGTTCTTAAAACACGCTTTTATCATCTTTGTGTTGTGTTCTTTAAAACAAGATCAATAAGCTGGTACAAATCTCCCTGCACTCTCAAGACTCGAAAGCGCGCAGTGGTGGAGCACGTGATGTCGTCACCGCAGCGCAGGGGGCGGTACGTGTGCTCCTTCCAAACAGGCACTTCAACTAAAATACTCCACTGAAATAAGAACAGCAGAGAGAGTGTGTTATAGGCTTCTGTGAAGCCAGGAGTGCAGCCTGGGACGCACATGGGCACAGAATGCTTCACAGACCCCCCAAAGGCAGCTACAATTCAACGGAGGCTCTCCAGTTAAACGTGCCAAAAATCTGCAGGCGTCTCTCATACGACACCCAGGGCACTCACTATCAGAGAGTCACCCTCCATGCCGCCAACTGCGCAGCACTGATTGCCCATGGCGGCGGCCTTCATAATTTATTTGCGGACACTGTCAGTGTCTGCAAATAAATTATAAAGCCCGCCGCCCCGAAAATAGTGCCGCCTGGGGCGGACCGCCCCCCTCGCCCCCCCCTAGCTACGCGGGTGAACCTTAGGTACATGCGGGTTTGGCTGTTTTTTCCTATTTCCTGCTAGGAGTATTTGTGGTACGTTTTTGCTCACTGCCCCTTGTTCACCACCTTGCAGTGGGTTCTCCATGAGCCCTTCCGCTCCCTCTAGTGCTCCCTTAACAGAACACCCAGCAAGTTCCGCCCTGCTCACAGCTTCAGTCACAGCTTTGATTTCCCCCGCAGGCCATTTTGGGAGGCATGCTAACTCGCAGCAGTGCTTCAATAGCTGTTAACACTGGCCCCCAGCTGCAGAAATCCCGTAGTTATTCTTTTTTGTTAAAGCCAAAAATGTCCCCGCTTTTAAACACCACTGCCGTTACTCCTCTCTCACTGCCAGTAACAACACCGGTTTTCAATTCCTTCCTCCATGTCCGCAGTCCACAGACCGCAGGCGTATACGGCGCTTACCGTCTCCTCACTGCCGCTTCAACAGCCCCTGCGCAGCCGTCCTTATAGCGCTGCCGTCCTTTCAGCAAAGGCTTTTCGAGCCACCAGTCTTTCGTCTTTCCAGCTCCTCGCTGCCCCTAGCACACTCCGGCCACCCTGCCGATGCTGCTCCAACTGCCGGTCCCTCCAGTTCCACGGGTGTGCGCTGAGATCAGAGCACACACCTGTGCAGGCAGGGCTGCAGGAGGAGCCAATCAGCGCTCACGAGGACGTCTCCTCTTTTCCCGGGGCTCCTCAGCACACGGGAGCCCCGCACCAGCCCCGCACCAGCCGGCATCATTATCCGGTCTCCCCCTTGGCACGGGAGACCGGCAGGCACAGGCTTCCCCCAGGCAGGGGGAAGCGGAAACCACGTCCTCCCGACCCCGCCCACAACAAGGCGGTGGCGGCGGCCATCTTAAGGCAGCTCGGGCCGCGGCGGTGATCTCGGCAGTAAAACGAGGGGTGAGCACCCTCGAAATTAAAATAAAACACAATAAAATATAAGACAGAAGCCCCCCCCAAAATAAAAAATCCGAAAATTCGCGGGGGTGCGCGCACCCGTGCGCGCTTATAGATATATAATTGGTTTCTCTTTTACTTTTCTCAGGAACCACTGGAGGGATTTACACTATTTTACCAAAAGCGTGATCTGCGTACCAGACACTACCATTTTGACAAGTTTGGTGTAATTCCCTTCAGTGGTTCAAGCTGTAGCCGAGTCTAAAGGTCCTATGGAAATTAACATGGGGAAAACACATTTTGGGACCCCCCTTTTTTCTCAGCCCCCACTTGACTAATCCCCCCAAACTTTCAGGGAAGGAGAGGAGCGGAGCGAGCCATCTTCTTTGAGAAATTTGCGAAAATTCATCAACCAGCGCCAAAGTTATGCCCAATAGAATGTTGGGGATTTCCTATGGAAACTAGGTCCTAACTATATATACCTACTGACAACCGTCAGTAGGTAATATATATATATATATATATACATATATATATATATATATATATATATATACATATATATATATATATACATATATATATATATATATATATATATACATATATATATATATATATTACCTACTGGCGGTCGCCAGTAGGTAGTTATAGTTAGGATTTTTTTCAATGTTAAATCTCAAAATTCTATTTGGAATAACTTTGGCACCGGTTGACGAATCTGCCTGAAAATTTCCTGAAAATGGCCTCGTCGAGCTCCGGTCCTTCCTTGAAAGTTTGGGGGGGATACGTCAAGCGGGGGCCGAGATAAAAGGGGGGTCCCAAAACGCGTTTTCCCCATGTTAATTTCCATAGGGCGGTCGATTTCACTTTTAACCCGAACGGCTGAATGGATTTCCACCAAATTTGGCAAAATTGTAGGGATTGGTATCCCGATGTGCCTTTGCTATGTCTCAAGATATGTGCTGCAGTGGATTTTGAGTAATTTAGGTTCCAAAAAATATATATATCTATAGCAGCGCACCGGTGCGCGCACCAGGGAGCGCTCCGGGCGCGTGACGCGAGGTGCGCATGGAAAGCTGATTGGCTCTCGGGTGTCTGTAAACATTCGAAACAGTCCAGAGCGGCCGCCATCTTGTGTCTCGGTAAAATCGAGACATAAGAGGTGGCTAAAACAAAGGGGGAACTGACCATAAGGCGTCAGGGATAGACCCCTTTGACCCCCTAGGTTTGATGTGGGGGCTATAAAAGGGCCCCGCGGGGCATTTAAAATATATTTTTTTTTTCGTTTTGCGCGGGGGAAGCGCCCGGTGCGCGCACCGGGGAGCGGCCCTGGGAGCGTACTATGAGGAAAAAAGGTGACAGAGTTTTTAAAAAATGAAGTTTTGATTTAGAAATTGGAGGTAGTTCTAAAAAGAACTTTTTTTTTTCTTCTTTTTGTTGTTTTATATTTTTTTGTGTTTTTTGAACTTTTTGAACTTTTTTTGGCTTTTCAAAACAGTTTTATATTTTTTTTGTATTTTTTTAGGGGGAGAAACAAAAAAAGGGAATTGAAACTGGCTCAACTGGAGCAAAAAAACAAAAAACCCAAAAAATTACTTCTTTTTGGGGCACTTGTGATTATCACCTGCAAGGACGATGAGCTTAACGCTTTTTTCGCCATAGGCGATAAGCTTGCCACATGCAGAACAAGTGATTTTAAAATCAGCAAATCTCGGCTGAATGCAAGGCATCACCTCGGATGTTTCTGGTTCTGATGAAGTGGGTTGGTTTCTTTGGGAGGGGGTCCTTGATGACTGGGGGAGGTTACTGGCCAGTTCCCTGAACTCTGCACGAAAGTAGTTGTTTGGGTGCTTTCTGGTCATGTGCCGAATCATGGTATAGTTACCAAAAGAATATTTCTTGTTTGGGTTGCCCCGTGAAAGTTCATCATTGCAGATGAGGCAAGTCACCTTGGGCGCATTCACCCATTTTTTCCCCTCTGGGATTGAAAAAAACTGCCATACAATGTGTGGTTTGGGTTTGTAAGGTGTATTTTCTTCTGGCAGCCATCTTCTTCTCCCCTCCTCCTCTTCCTCTTCCTCCTCCTCCTGTTCTTGACCACCAATATAATTTGGAGCTGGTCCTCTTGGTGGTTGTGGTGGTGGTGGTGGTGGTGGGGCAGATGCACCAGCTGATGCTACTACTGAAGCCATTATTTGGAGCAAAAAAGTAGAGAGAGCAACAAACAGGTCTTCCTCAGTCAAAGGACAAAGTCAGAATAAGGAAAAAAGGTGGGGTCTTTCATCATTTAGAAAAAAAAACTGTCCTGAACCAATGAGAAGTGTTATTTTCAGGTCATAAGACCAGGGGCTTCATCATTATGAAACTAAAACTGTTATGAACCAATGAAAAGTGTTATTTTCTGCTCACATGACCCGACGCGCTTATACTACGCGCCCGGGGCGCGCCCGGGGGCGCGCCCCGGGTCGCGCAGCGTAAGCGCGTCGGAAGTTTACGTTGTGCGATCGTATTCGCTCGAGTACTTCCGGGTGCGCTTACGCCGTGCGTATCACGCGGTCGCGGCTACGCGATACGTCACGATCATGTTTTCGTTGCGATATTGGCGCTCACGGGACGCTCCCCGGAGCGCGCCCCGGGGCGCTTTTCAGAAATACGCTTTTCGGGGTGCTCCCCGGGGCGCGCTCCGGGAGCGCTCCCCCCAAAAATTAAAAAAAAAAAAATGGGATAATTGTAGGGACAGGTAGCCCTATTCTGAAGTGGTTTGTAAAAAAATTAACTTTAGAAAAATATGTATTGTGCTACATTGGGCTTAATATATGTTAGAGCCAAAAATGTAGCCCAAATGTAGCCCAAAGTAGCCCAATGTAGCCCAAAGATGGCCACCAGAGACCAAAAATTGTAAATGTAGCCCAAATTTCAACTAGATGTAGCCCAACTGTAGCCCAATGACAGAATGTACCAGAGTGTTAAAAAGAACAACTAGAGTGCTAACAGTCTTATTTATAAAGTGAAACTTATAGTTAGGAATTAGCATTAACAAAACCTATGAAATTCACTGAAAAAACCATAGGTTTCACACCAGTTATAGTTAGGAATTAGCATTTAAAAAACCTATGAAATTCACTGAAAAAACCATAGGTTTCACACCGGTTATAGTTAGGAATTAGCATTTAAAAAACCTATTAAATTCACTGAAAAAACCATAGGTTTCACACCAGTTATAGTTAGCTGGAAATTTTACTGATATAAAACCATTGAAATTCCCACGTTATAGTTAGTCGGACTCACTATAACTTGCGCGTGCAATGCACTGCTGATGACATCACATATTACATCACTCATGACATGGTCAGTGACATCACTCATGACATCACTGATGACACCATCCTTGTGACACAGTGACAGACCTCCTCTCAGTGTAAAGTAACCCTTGAGACACATATTCAAAAATAGAAACTGAAATTTTTAAAAAATGGACATACCTATATCAGTTACAACAAGCAATTCTGTACTTCCACTATCTATATACACATCCACTCATTCACCAACAGTTCTATATAGTCACTCATACACAGCGACGGCTCGTGGAGGGAGTTACGGTGGGGCAGGAGGGTGGGGAGGGGGAGGGGCAGGGTGGAGGTTGCTAAAAACCGGCATATGGATAATTGCAGGTAAGTAAACAATTTAATTAATAAAACGAATTTCGTAGTGCGCCTTGCATCGCAAAATGCAATGCAGTGCGAGCTACGAAATTCGTTTTATTAATTGAATTGTTTACTTACCTGCAATTATCCATATGCCGGTTTTTAGCAACCTCCGCCCTGCCCCTCCCCCTCCCCGCCCTCCTGCCCCACCGTAACTCCCTCCACGAGCCGTCGCTGCTCATACATATACTCACTCATCATATGAAGAGATACACCTATACATCCTGTTACACACCGACATTCATCCAAAAGTTACTCACACACATATTCACACGTGCAAATAAACTATTGATCAACCATTTATTTGAATATAGAGTTATACACACACTTCCACCTTACTTCTATTGAAAATTACACATATTTATTCTCTTAAACAATCACTTATAGAAACACATACTTATTTAAACAGGAAATCTTACAATCTCTTACTCTCACATATACTCACTTATATACATCAATATTCATATATACTAGATTAAAACATATGTAGTTACTGATAAAGACACTAGTGAGACAGTCATTCACTCACTAACAAACACATATAGACACTCATCCACCCATACAGTCCTGTAAATATGCTGTCTTCAAAACACATACAAACAAAGAGTCAGTCACTCATGCATCTATGTGCTAAGTAATACCTCCACCAAACCATATAGACACTCATACTGATACTAATAAAAATATCAAATAACCCATATACATACGCATGTAGCTACTTATCAACACATGTAGCCACTTATACACAAAGTGAAACACTAATATATGTATTTAAATATTTAAACATAACTCACTAATATTTATTTTTCAGAAAGACACATATTCACTGGATGGTGTCATCAGTGATGTCATGAGTGATGTCACTGACCATGTCATGAGTGATGTAATATGTGATGTCATCAGCAGTGCATTGCACGCGCAAGTTATAGTGAGTCCGACTAACTATAACGTGGGAATTTCAATGGTTTTATATCAGTAAAATTTCCAGCTAACTATAACTGGTGTGAAACCTATGGTTTTTTCAGTGAATTTAATAGGTTTTTTAAATGCTAATTCCTAACTATAACCGGTGTGAAACCTATGGTTTTTTCAGTGAATTTCATAGGTTTTTTATTTATTTATTATTTTTTTTTTTTTGGAAAACCTTTATTGAACAGTATGTGCAGACAAATACGGGCCTACAACCCTCAGGCCGGCCTCGACAATAAAGAGCACATCAGCAAGTAATTACACTTCTCAGCGACAAAGCAGTAAATCAACGAATAGATCAGGTTACATTATACACAATCGTGCCGCTAAGCGTCAGGATGATGAGGTTTAATTTTAAAATAAAGTCCTGAAATGAGTCCTTAGCAACAGGTCTGGAAGGATCTGAATCAGAGCAATGCAGTTAGGACTTATACTGGGCAGCGATCACAAGAAGGGTCAGCAAGCATTATCCATAAGGCAAGAGATCGCGCTGAGTAGAATCAGGATAGTAAAGAAGCATATCAAATGGCGATCTCCAAAAGCTACCCAGAAGCACCCACTCCCCCCACAGACCCAAGAAAGAAGAAAGGAAGGAGGCAGCTAGAAGGGTAAGGATAGAAGGAGAGAAGAGAGAAAGAAAGAAGAAAGAAAGAAAAAGGAGGCCCATAGAAAGAAAAAAAAAACGACAAGGAAATATACCCCCCACCCTACACGCATGCAGAGGCTACGGCCTACCCCCCCCTAGCAGTGTGTCTGTCGCCCCAGAAGAGTACCCGAAATGTAGAAGAAGAATAAGAGAAGAAAAAGAAATAGAATGTCACGGTTGATCGGAGGAGGGCCAAGGATTTATATAAGCAAGCAAAATCGTTACCCGTGGTCACCCAACCCCAGGCCCCAACCTGACACCCACTCTACAATTACCTCCAGCAGTCACAAGTCCCAGTCCCAGTCTTATATGTCCCAATGTGCAACAAGAAAGTCCCTTTCATCAGCCTTGGCCCCTTCGAATCTGCAGTCCAGAAGAAACCAGTGTCAGTACCGCCAGCTTGGATGATGTGGACCGCCATGGAGACCGTTGCAGAAGTTGAGGAGCAGAAGACAAGGCAAACTGGAGTGAGGCTTGATTGTAAGGAACCAAAGGATGCACCATTTCCATGCCACGGTTGGAGCACCAGGAAGCAAGACGATGTACGAGATCCAAAGTAGCAGCCGGCCGGTGCACAGGAAGCAAGTCCAGGGGGACGCTCGAGAATGTGGCACCCAAGGATAAAGGGGATGGGGGAAGCGACGACGGAGACTCGAGCCCCGGCCGTACCAAGGAAGCAGTATTGCCAGACTCCTCCAGAGATGAACCGAGGAGTACCACAGCGGGTTCTGGGACACTTCCCCCCGCCACCGCCTCAAACCCCAATTCGAAAGATCCACCGACAGTCGGCTGAAGATGTGGCTTAACACGCCGCACTGGAGAATCCCCATGGCCAGCCAACAGGGCCCCATCAAGCCGGACCCCCAATTCGGCAGTAAAATCGCGGAGGGCCGATCGCAGGTCCCCCAGTGCAGCCAGGATGTCGCAGAGCCTCAGTGGTGGAGCAAGGATGGAGGGTGCTGCCATGTCCGCCATCTTAGATAAACAACTATTGAGCGCCCCGGGAGGCAAGCCCCCGATACCAGCCATCGGTATCTGGAGAGTAGTGAAATCACTGCGAGGCCCCGATGGTGCAGGAAACGTGGGACAGCCGGTTGGGAAGAGGCTGGAAGGAGAAGAGCAACTGTAGCACAGGGAGACCCTGCAAGATCAGGGCGTCCGTAGCAGAAGATGGCGGCCGCTGCTACAAGCTGCAACAATGAAGCGATCCCGGCCCCCTTCTTCTGGGCCGGGATACATGAAGCGGGAGCCGGAAACAATGTTGCGAGTGAGTCGCGCTGCGCTGCTGAACAGGGAAAAGGTTTCTGTGAAGAATCCACCAGCGCCGCGCTCCAGGTCCGGTGCACCGGCTCCTCCCTCTCCGCAGCGGCCGCTGCTGTCGTAGTCGCCACCGGCCGTCCCCACCTAAGCAATGGCCCGGCTGCTCCCTCTACAACAGGCCGGAGTGGTCACCGAGGCTCAACACCGCCGTGGCAGGTCCGTTTTCGACCGGAGACACAGCATCGTGGTCAGGAGTGCAGCGCAGGTAAGCGCGATGCTCGGAGGCACAGGATTTTAACAGGATCTCGGCGAGGGGCGTCAGGACCGGCGGAGCCGAAGAGCTAGGCGGCCATCTCGGCTGCAGGCTAGGCTCCTCCCCTCTTCATAGGTTTTTTAAATGCTAATTCCTAACTATAACTGGTGTGAAACCTATGGTTTTTTCAGTGAATATATATATATATATATATATATATATATATATATATATATATATATATCAAATCACACTTGTTGCCTGTTGTAGTTGGAACCCACACAAGGAGGTAAGTATTGCATCTCTTTATTGAAGATTGAAGCAGGACAATACAGCACGGGGTCTCGCCAAAAGTCTCCTGTCCTCCCCGACGCGTTTCGTACTCTGTAGGCACTTAATCATGGGTTTGGGACAAAGTCACATCACAGACGGCAGCTGTATTTCAACACTCCAGTAATGAGCAAGTATCCGCCTTAGTGGGCGTGGTCACAGCGCGTGGCCTTCTGGAACTTGCAGTGTTCTATTCTTTCCCATGTGGGTTGCTTGCCATCACGATGATTAAAAGTTCAGTATTTTCCCAAGTGGGTTGCCAGATACACCCGGGCTGCTCGCCTGCTAGCGTGAATACCTTCAATGGCTTCCTCGTCCTGGATCTGCCTCGGCGTCAACCGAGACCACAGGGCTGCATCAACTGCAGCGGGGCTCCTCCTGCGACCCGGCAAGGCCGCCAAACATCAAATCACACTTGTTGCCTGTTGTAGTTGGAACCCACACAAGGAGGTAAGTATTGCATCTCTTTATTGAAGATTGAAGCAGGTGAAGCAGGACAATACAGCACGGGGTCTCGCCAAAAGTCTCCTGTCCTCCCCGACGCGTTTCGTACTCTGTAGGCACTTAATCATGGGTTTGGGACAAAGTCACATCACAGACGGCAGCTGTATTTCAACACTCCAGTAATGAGCAATTATCCGCCTTAGTGGGCGTGGTCACAGCGCGTGGCCTTCTGGAACTTGCAGTGTTCTATTCTTTCCCATGTGGGTTGCTTGCCATCACGATGATTAAAAGTTCAGTATTTTCCCAAGTGGGTTGCCAGATACACCCGGGCTGCTCGCCTGCTAGCGTGAATACCTTCAATGGCTTCCTCGTCCTGGATCTGCCTCGGCGTCAACCGAGACCACAGGGCTGCATCAACTGCAGCGGGGCTCCTCCTGCGACCCGGCAAGGCCGCCAAACATCAAATCACACTTGTTGCCTGTTGTAGTTGGAACCCACACAAGGAGGTAAGTATTGCATCTCTTTATTGAAGATTGAAGCAGGACAATACAGCATGGGGTCTCGCCAAAAGTCTCCTGTCCTCCCCGACGCGTTTCGTACTCTGTAGGCACTTAATCATGGGTTTGTGACAAAGTCACATCACAGACAGCAGCTGTATTTCAACACTCCAGTAATGAGCAAGTATCCGCCTTAGTGGGCGTGGTCACAGCGCGTGGCCTTCTGGAACTTGCAGTGTTCTATTCTTTCCCATGTGGGTTGCTTGCCATCACGATGATTAACAGTTCAGTATTTTCCCAAGTGGGTTGCCAGATACACCCGGGCTGCTCGCCTGCTAGCGTGAATACCTTCAATGGCTTCCTCGTCCTGGATCTGCCTCGGCGTCAACCGAGACCACAGGGCTGCATCAACTGCAGCGGGGCTCCTCCTGCGACCCGGCAAGGCCGCCAAACATCAAATCACACTTGTTGCCTGTTGTAGTTGGAACCCACACAAGGAGGTAAGTATTGCATCTCTTTATTGAAGATTGAAGCAGGACAATACAGCACGGGGTCTCGTCAAAAGTCTCCTGTCCTCCCCGACGCGTTTCGTACTCTGTAGGCACTTAATCATGGGTTTGGGACAAAGTCACATCACAGACGGCAGCTGTATTTCAACACTCCAGTAATGAGCAAGTATCCGCCTTAGTTGGCGTGGTCACAGCGCGTGGCCTTCTGGAACTTGCAGTGTTCTATTCTTTCCCATGTGGGTTGCTTGCCATCACGATGATTAAAAGTTCAGTATTTTCCCAAGTGGGTTGCCAGATACACCCGGGCTGCTCGCCTGCTAGCGTGAATACCTTCAATGGCTTCCTCGTCCTGGATCTGCCTCGGCGTCAACCGAGACCACAGGGCTGCATCAACTGCAGCGGGGCTCCTCCTGCGACCCGGCAAGGCCGCCAAACATCAAATCACACTTGTTGCCTGTTGTAGTTGGAACCCACACAAGGAGGTAAGTATTGCATCTCTTTATTGAAGATTGAAGCAGGACAATACAGCACGGGGTCTCGCCAAAAGTCTCCTGTCCTCCCCGACGCGTTTTGTACTCTGTAGGCACTTAATCATGGGTTTGGGACAAAGTCACATCACAGACGGCAGCTGTATTTCAACACTCCAGTAAAGAGCAAGTATCCGCCTGAGTGGGCGTGGTCACAGCGCGTGGCCTTCTGGAACTTGCAGTGTTCTATTCTTTCCCATGTGGGTTGCTTGCCATCACGATGATTAAAAGTTCAGTATTTTCCCAAGTGGGTTGCCAGATACACCCGGGCTGCTCGCCTGCTAGCGTGAATACCTTCAATGGCTTCCTCGTCCTGGATCTGCCTCGGCGTCAACCGAGACCACAGGGCTGCATCAACTGCAGCGGGGCTCCTCCTGCGACCCGGCAAGGCCGCCAAACATCAAATCACACTTGTTACCTGTTGTAGTTGGAACCCACACAAGGAGGTAAGTATTGGTATAGGGGTATATGTTTTGGGATACTGAGGTATATGTTTTGGGGTGTTTGGGTATTTTAAGGGTCCAGATATAGTTTTGGGTTATGGGGTACAGGGGTAGTTTTAGGGTTTAGGGATATGTATGGGTTTTGGGGTACAGGGTATTTTAGGGTTCAGGGCTAGGTTTGGGTTTTGGGGTATAGGGGTATTTTTAGGGTTCAGGGGTAGGATTGGGGGTACAGGGGTATTTTAAGGGTTCAGGGCTGGGGCTGGAGGGTACAGGGGTATTTTTAGGGTTCAGGGCTATGTTTGGGTTTTGGAATACAGGGGTATTTTTAGGGTTCAGGGGTACGTTTGGGTTTCGGGGTACAGGGGTATTTTAAGGGTTCAGGGCTAGGTTTGGGCTTTGGGGTACAGGGGTATTTTAGGGTTCAGGGTAGGTTTGGGTTTTGGGGTACAGGGGTATTTTAGGGTTCATGGGTAGGTCTGGGGTACAGGGGTATTTTTAGGGTTCAGGGCAAAGTTTGGGTTTTGGGGTACAGGGGCATTTTTAGGGTTCAGGGGTAGGTGTGGGGTACAGGGGCATGTTTAGGGTTAGGTTTGAGGGTACTGGGTATATTTATAGGGTTAAGATGGGTTAGTGTTTAAGGGTGTTGGGGTATTTTAACCCCTTAAGTGCTGCTGACGGCCAATGGTCGTCAGCAGCGCTACCTCCCCAGTGCTGCGCACGACCATTGGACGTCCATTCAGCACTGGTTCCAATGGACAGCGCAGCACTGGGGAGGGATGTTTACACGCAGCTAAGGTGTTAAGGAGTAAGGGTTGGTTATGATTATGGGGTGCAAGGTGGACACACAGAGCTGGAATGTACAGAACGAGGGAAGAAAAAACAATGAAATATTGGGCACAATGCTTGCTTTTTTTTCCCGTAATCCCGCACCCAGCACACGCCCACAGTACACGATATGAGACAAGGCATGAAGGGTGGAACCTACCACACGCCCCAGCGTTTGTCATGCCCCCAGCACACTCCCACAGCACAACGCAGACACGCCCACAAGGGACTACTTTTCTGGCATGGTTCTTTTACCTTTTAAATGTATATGGTGGGCGTCTACATAGCCTATATCCTTCTGCTGCAACTGCCCTTTCCAACGCTGTATTGGGTGTTGTGATTGATGCTGTGGTTCCTGAGATTACCCGCCTCATAGGTCTGGGCTCTCTCTGTATTATATTAGTATAGATATACACAAGTTTGCAACTCCACCAACCTAACGTCTATAAATACCACTATATTTCCTGCAGCCCAAGAAGAAGGCTGTTTTCCCCTATTACACCAGGTATTAAATTAGTTATGGCAAGAGCAGGAGATGTGGCCTGAGGCCATCCAAAGCCCTATGACATGGTCTAAATCAGTGGTTCCCAAACAACTTTTGACTCCTGAGGATCTCCACTGAATCACTACTGGAAGCCAGGGACCCCCAAGCAATTTGAACAATTTACATTTCATTTTAAAAACGCTTTTGAAGCAGAGGCAATTTGAAGAGGGAGACTGCCTGAATTGTGTCTATTGGCATGGACATGTATGCATACAGCAGTGTATTATTTGGTGGTACCCGAGGGCTTGTGGAAAGTGAGCAATCAGACAACAGCACGAAAATCCTGCTGCTGTTCCTGGCTGTATCTATTTTTATCTGCCTGCCAAGTAACGGTAGCCTATACACATGTGCCTTTCAACGTTTTATTGCTTTTATTGTATTGCCTGTATTTTCATTGTTGTGTCTGTGACTGCTGTTGTCTATCTTCCTTCACTGCCTGTACCTGGTCCGTGCCCCTTTTTCTTCCCTATGTTCCCCTCGCTGTCTCTGTGCTCTCTCTGCCTGATCTTTCGTTCTGTACCCTCGCTGCCCCGTGTCTCTGCCCGGTTTTCCCTTCAGTTCCCCTCTCTGCCCCTGTGCCTCTCTGCTCATTCTGCCTTCTGTACTTAGCTGCCCCTATATTTCTGTATTCTGCCTCTGTGCCATTTGTTTTTTGTGCCCTGCCCTCTGTCCCACTCGTCTTTCCCTCGCTTTTATGCCCCTTTAGCCTTCTGTTCCACTCGTTTTTCTCTTGTTTTTTGTGCCTTTCTGCCCTCTGTTTCACTCATTTTCTGTGCCTTTCTGCCCTCTGTTCCACTTGTTTTTCCCTCATTTCTGTGCCTTTCTGCCCTCTGTTCCACTCGTTTTTTGTGCCTTTCTGCCCTCTGTTCAACTCGTTTCCCCCTTGTTTTGTGTGCCTTTCTGTCCTCTGTTCCAATCGTTTTTTGTGCCTTTCTGCCCTCTGTTCCACTCGTTTTTTGTGCCTTTCTGCCCTCTGTTCCACTCGTTGATCCCTCATTTTTTGTGCCCTTCTGCTCTCTGTTCCACTCGTTTCTTGTGCATTTCTACCCTCTGTTCCACTACGTTTTCCCCTTGTTTTTTATGTCCTTCTGCACTCTGTTCCACTTGTTTTTTGTGCCTTTCTGCCCTCTGTTCCACTCGTTTTCCCCTAGTTTTTTGTGCCCTTCTGCCCTCTGTTCCACTCGTTTTTTGTGCCTTTCTGCCCTTTGTTCCACTTGCTTTCCCCTCATTTTATGTGCCTTTCTGACCTCTGTTCCACTCGTTTTTTTGTGCCCTTGTGCCTCTGTGTCACAGCTCTACTGTGCTGTGAGGACGCATGGGTGTTTAATTTTTCACTATGACAGGCACTCGATTCCTGCGGATCCCCTGGGAATGTCTCACGGACCCCTGGGGTCCACGGACCACAGTTTGGGAAACGCTGGTCTAAATCCTACGATTATGTGTTTCGGAGAACCCATTTATATCACATAAGTAAATCTACTAGTGGGTGCCACTCCCTCTGAAACCAGAAAATATCTCTTTGAATTGTGCTCTCTGTGGCTTTCTGAAAATGATGGCATACCCCTCAAACTGTGTCCTCTCAAGAGCAGATCGAAGGCCCTGAAAAATAGCGTGGTACTTTTTAGGTATGGCATTACCAAACTTTTTTCATTTTTCAAAAATATTCCTAACAATTATATGCACAAGTAACAAGCGTACTGCATGCAAGACCAAAGTCGCTAACTGGAGGAAAGCCAGCTGTCTCAAGATCAACACCGACGAGGCAGTAGTAGTGAACTTCAACAAGTACACCTCAACATGGGACTACAGCTGGTGGCACATACTCAGCATTCACGCCAAGAACTTCGGAATAACCATAGATAGCAAATGAACATGACTGCACATGCCAACATCGTTCCTGTTTATGCTTCCACACCCTGAAGATGCTGAGGTAGATCTTCAAATGGCTCACAAGCAAAACAATAAAATGTGCCACTCATGCTGAGTCACTGGTATGGAATCACCAGGCAACTCATTCAAAAACTACAAACCATTCAGAACGCAGCAGCCAGTCTCTTCCTCCTGCACAGAACTCACATCATACCACAACTCAGGAAGCTCGACTGGCTCCCGATAAACAAGCGCACTCATTTTAAACTGCACACACACATTTCAGGCACAATACAACTTAGGCCAAACATACCTAAGCAGTTGCATCCCCTTTCACCTAACCCAGGGCGTAGTTCACGAAGTAGCGCTACGCGTAGCTACGCGAAGTGCACTTCGCACTATGTGAGCTACGTGTAGCACTACGCGAACTGCGAAGTGCTCTGCTCGCGAAGATTCCACAATGCCGGTTGCTCGTCAGCACTGTGCAATCACTGAAAAAGGCATCTTGCACAATGAGAGATGTCTTTTACTGCCACTCGAGTAGATTTTTATTTGTGCTGCAGCTTTTTCAATGCGGACTGGTAGTTTCTCATCGAGAGCAGTTGCGAGCATACGCGACCACCCCAATGACCGCCCAGCGTTGAGAAGCTCGCCGGGAGGTTTATTCTCCACGCTCGCGATCGGCAACTTGATGTTGCTGATCGTGAACGAGGAAAAAGTCTCGCCAGGATGTCATTTTGCTAGCTCGCGATCGCCAACTTGAAATTGAGGACCGCAAGCAAGCAAAAAATGACCGCTGCATTACGCTACGCATGTTTGCACTGTGTTACGTGCAATTTGCGTAGTACGTAGTAGCGCAAATGTCGCAAACTACGCAACCGTATCGTAGTGCTTTGCCCAGGCTTAACAACAATAGAAGGGGGCTCCCCGTAGGGTTTCTAAAAGATACAGGCAGGCCAGGGGGGAAAAAACAACTGTATAGAGAAAATAGAAGGAACCCTGCCAATTATTTATAGAGGTCCCAGCTAGAGGATCCTACTGTGATAAAGAGAAGGGGTGATAAGCCCAGAGGCTGAGGCTGCACAGGACAAAATTAAGTCATTCCAAACAAATTCAACAACATGTTTTGAAAAAATACATATTTTTTTTATTTTTCTCTTCTTAAATATATTTAAAAGACATACATGTATAAATTTATATAGTCACTGATATTTCGCAAAACACATAGACAAAGTTTCTTTTCAGGATTAAGGTCTGCCCACACTTCAAACAAACTACCACACTCATTCACACAGAGATTCTTCTAACTACGATAGAGACATTCAACTCTCATTCATCCATTTTTCTAGTCCTGGCGTGGACAACAGTAGATCTTAATTAGGTTGTCCAAAACGGGGGGTTCAACCAGGAAGATGGTATTAATACGGGTCCTGATGTACTTGGAAAGGGTTGCCGTATTCCTGGGACAACGTGCCGACGCGCGTTTCGGTGGAAGGCCAATAAGGCCACACCTTCGTCAGGGCCAGGGTAGTATGCTGGGCAGGGGTAAGGAATAAAAATCTGTTTAGTTTACTGGGGACGCTTATAGAGTAAGGGTCACCTTCACCATTTTAGGAGGGAGTAACTGCGTTCATTACCAAGGTTTAAGGAATCCACTCGTGATCCCTCCTGTAGGATTTAACAGAGTCCTATCACTCGAGCAAACAGAGATATCAGACCCTCGGAAATTTTATCATACTTTCTTCCGTTATGTTGTGCTGTTAGTTATTTTGTCACTTCTTCAGAAAAGACCGCTGGGCATCAGGAAGGAGATAGGTAGGTAGATAATCCTGCACTTTTTAATCCTTTACTTTTGGTGCCACAGATCGGTTCAAAATAATGCGTCGGGTATTTCTGTGACTCAAGGTTAGACAGAGCCGGATTTATGGTTAGGGATTCCACCGACAATGTTAGGAACCATGGCGGGCTGCCGTTTCCGCGAGTCCCGTCTACAGGTCGGTCGTTGTCATTCAATGGGGTTCCGCCGGCTGCCTCAGACGGCCAAATGCGTGATACAGGCTTACTCTCATCAACTATTCAGACACTTCTGCACCAGAGGAATACTACTCACACACTTTCCACACATACTTATAACAATATCGAGAGGAGGGGCACTTTCTTGCTGTGCTCCTAAATCATTAAACAGCCGCCCACTTCACATCCGAGCCTCCTCCTCTCTTTCTGAATTCCACAAGAAGATGAAGCCTGCTCCTTTAAATTACCAACCAACAACTTGCCATAGGTAGGGCTAGGCACAAACACCTGCTAGGCGCCAGGATATTCTGGCAGGTAATAGTGCATATTACAAATGTACATAGCATAACATTTAGGAACTTTTAAACAACTCTCTTCATCTATTGGTCTGTCATGGTGTCATTCACATTTTGCTTCCACCCATTTAAACATACATTATTGGCTCCTCACTGTGAGTAATGGTATTTTAGCCTCTGCACAAAGTGCACATATTCCAAAAAAGGAGTCCTCTTTAATACCAGCTACCAGCCCTATCTGCCACTAGTAGGGTGCTTTCTCCTGTAAAACCATTTGTAGGTGGCCACATGTGCATGCATGTATAGCCATCTTTGAATACTTTTTGTTTTGCTGTATCAGAAAATCAAAGATTGCCAACTGTATGTGCACAAGCATGCGTATGCACACATACATGGAAATCCTACAATGGTTTTTGTTTTTTCTATATAAAAAAACATTGAAAATGGCTGCCCATGGATAGATCTACGTATGAGTGTGTCGGTGACCTTCTCTTAATAAAGTGTGGAAAAAAAAATCAAAGATGTCTATCCAAGTTTGTCCGTCCATGCAGACACACACATGCGCTACCGTCTTAGAATGTTTCTAGATATATTATAACAAAACTTATTATCATATGGCTACCTATACGTTTGCATGCATGAGTTCCCATGAGCAGACATCTTTGTAGTTTGTTTGCGTTCTTTTAATAAAATCCATTCAAATGATACAAACTCTGGCTGCTGCTTTTTAAATATGTGCATTTTAATTCGAAACTAGCTGAGTACATGTTTTTTTTTCTCTGATAAATACATGGATAAAAATATTAGAACTAATCTACCTACGCTTTTCAAGAAGAATCTAAAAAGCTAATGCATGCTGCCGACCACCCAGGGCAGATTTACAAGCCCCTTGCTACACTTTTACAAAGCCGTTGCGTCACCTTTGTGAGTCAGTGGCATCATAAACAATGCGCCATGTTGCAACACATTTACAACGTGATGCATCTAGGAAGATGCGTCACGTTGTAAAGCCCTGCACTACATTATACATGCGCTGGGTATAATGTATGCAGGATGGACGTTCCGACGTAAGAAAGCCTTGTAAAAGTGACACCGTAAAATCAACAATATTTCACTGCGTCACTTCTATTACAGCACTTTGCAAAACCTTTGTATGCTAGTAGCAAGCGTAAGGAGTGATGCAGCAAATTAGGAATAGGCATTCCATAGCCTTGCTGGATTTGCGTTGTGCTGGCGACATGACACCAGCAATATGTTGCCTTTACGCCAACAGATGCGTCACGCATCTGTCAATCCTTGTGCCACAGTGCGCCGCGTTGTAAATGCACTGCATCCATTGTGGCGTTAGGGTTTTTTTGAGTGATGCAAATTAACTGCACATCTCTGCTAATATGCAGAGATGCATTAATTCTTGTAAATATGCCCCCCTGTTTTTATAAGATGCTTATAGCAGCCACAAATTTGATTAATTAACATATTAAGAGGATACGTTTCTATCTGGCACAATTCACTGAAACGCTCACAGGGGCAGCTTTACAAGCCCCTTGTGACACATTTGCGCTGCCATTGCGGCAGCGTAAAAAATGCAGAAAATTTGCAATGTGACGTATCAAGGGAGATGCGGCACGTTGTAAAGCTCTGCGTGACATTATACCTGCGTCAGGTATAATATATGCAGGGGAGGTATTCCCACACAGAAAAAACTTGTAAAAGTGATGCAGTGGACTCTACAAGATTTCACTGTATGACTATTACTGAGATAAAACCTTACGCCTGCTTGTAGCAGGCAGAAAGACTGTTGCAGTGTATTGGGAATAGGCTGCAACACGCATTGCTTGATTTGCGTCGTGCTTGCGACACGACTCCAGCAATGCATGACTTTTCCGTCAACAGATGCGTCAGAATTTCTGACGCATCTGGCAATCCTTGCGCCATAGTGCGCCGTATTGTAAATACGGTGTGGCAGATTTACAAGCAACTTGCGCTACTTGTGCGTCATTTTTCACATGGGAAAAGTGACACAAAAGTGGCGCAAGTGGCTTGTAAATCTACCCCGGTGCATCTATGGAGGCATGTTGGTTTTTCACGCAGGCGCAGTGAAACTGACGCATCTACACAGATGCGTCAGTTTCTTGTAAATCAGCTCCACAGTTTGTAAGCAGTTAAAAAATGATTCAATTGCTTCTAAAACATATTTCCCAATGGCATCCGACTTTAGTGCGCCATAGGAGATGGGGTCTTAGAACCATGATTTTTTATTGTTGTACAGTGTACCGGTTTTTACAATGTCTGATGTTTATCTTATCTTCCCAGGCTGTCTTAAAATGCATACTCGAAATGAGTGTCTCCCAGCACCATGTGTGTCTTGGGGGCGCCCCCGGGCTCTGGCGCGTGCTGAAATGGAAAGCACGTCGTGCCCTCTACGTGCCAGGTCTCTGTGCCCGCCAGCTGCTCCCGTCCTTCGTGCCGGCCCTTGCACCGCCAAGGTCAGCGCGTGGGGAGGCGCTTTGTTTGCGGTAGACCCTCGCAGCGGGTTTATAATATTTACCTCAGCCTGTCATGGCGGGTTTTATGGGCAGGCACCGGGCGCCTCCACTGGGTTTTTACGAGGGGAGTCTGCGCATCGACGTCTCCCAGTCTTCCGGGGCACCCCGACATCACGTCGGAGGCACGGACAGCGCATGTTTCTGGGGAATCGGAGTGTATTTCACTCGATGACAGTAAGACATCCTAGAACTAGAGTGTTCATTTATTTGATGGCGTCCGTTGCGGGTAGGGGTATATTATCCGAACTATTGCATTAGCTGATTGCCTCAAATGTCCCTTTTGCATAACACAGTGATAGGGGTTTGAGAGTTTGCAGTCAACTCACAGGAACCTCTTGACATATATTGGACGTCCATGATGACGCAACTCAGGGATAATAATTTTATCGACATCAGGATGTTGATAGGATGAGTTCACCCCTCCATGGTTCAGTCATGGGACCATGGAGTCAAACACATATTTCCCGCAACAGATGCATTGTCTCACTCAGCCACCACAAGCAGCGTTCCGGTAGTGACGTCTCACTACAGAACGGAACAGCAGCAGTGCAACATGTGCTGCAAACGTGGACATTGGCCAGCAACAGTGACATATGATGATTTAACCTTTATTGTTCTTTCGGCAAGAATTACATTTCCAAAGGAAATAGTTAAGAAAAATGCAGCAATTTTTCTGTGTAGGAAACTCGGTGGCAGAGCAGGGCAGCAGCCAGAAGTTAGGGCTTCGTGCACTATTACTCCGTTCGCAAAAAATGGTTGCAACCGCACTCCACAGTCAAATAGCATTATGTGATGTACAAATGGGTTAGTTCATAAAATACTAAAGTGCAGGGGATTGTAGAATGATCTGTCTAATTGACTACCATTAGACAGGTCCCAGTGTGCTACTTCCTGCAATTGGTGACAATCACAGGGACGGTGGCCTGCAAGGGTCAGCAGACCTAGATGTCTATGATTGTGATGGCTAACAATGCTGCACTAAATGTTATATCTTCAGAAACGGGTATACGCAACAACATTCTAAATCTCAGCATGCCTGGTGTCCACCAGCCAAATATTACCAAGAGAAAGCTAGAACAGGCTGTGTCTGACAAAGCGATTTCTTTTTAAGTTTGGATCTATATATTTTTTTACTTGCAACAACAAGATTTAATGTGTAGTTCAGTTTCTAACCAGCTTGTTACTCCCATTATAGAAAAAACAAGAGTATGGCAGAGAGCTTGGGAAATGTAGAGATAGGGAGAAGTAAATGTAGAGAGATGCAGAGGATTACTATACAACCAATGGGGTGGTAGAGATAGAGGTAGTACAGAAAAAGAGGTGACTTAGAGAGAGTTCAAGGCAGACAGAAAGACCTCAGCCAAACAAAGAAATGTAAGGTAGAGGGAGAGAAAATTTAGAAGAGACAGAAAAAAACAGGTCAGATGGACTGAAAAGTGGGAAGATAAAACAGCAGAGAGAGGGTTAAAGGTCAGAAAAGTAATGTACACAGCGAAAAGTGGAAGGTGAGAGGCATATATGAAGTAAAAAAAAAAAGAGGTAAGATTGATATAGAGGTAAAGAGCTGTGAGTGATGTATGACATTACAACGCATGCTATTACAACGCATGCCTTTACGAAGCAAGTTTTACAACGCAAGTCGTTGCGACTTGCGTTGGGGGCGCTGGATAGTGAATAGTTTAATTTACTATTCCAACTCCAGTCCCCGTGGATAGTAGGGAAGGTGTTGGAAACTATTCCCTATCCTAGAGCGCCCCCCAGCGCAAGACATTGTAAAAGTTGCGTTGTAATGGTTGCGTCGTAAAGGTACTTCGTTGTAAAAGTTGCTTTGTAAAGGATGTTTCCCGCTGTGAGAGTAAGAGATGGTGAGGTAGAAAGCTCTATAAACAGGGGCGGCTCTAGAACAGTGTCACCCGTGCCGCTGCACTTGGCGCTCACTGCGGGTGAGAGGCGCCATGTTTGTAAGTAGATTATGGCTTTAATAGCACCTGCTGCTGAATTCCTGGCCTACAGCAATTTTCGGGCAATAACAAAAATGGGAAGATAACTCCGGTTATTAATATTCTTCCAGGAGACAGATCAGAGTCTAGTGGAAGTTTTGACTCATGGTAAGGTAGCGCAGAGGGTTAATATGCCTGCTGCAAAGAATGTGTACCATGTGCATACAATGTAAATAGGTCAGTGGGTTACTGTTTTTGTCAGAGAGATCCATTACTACTTGTAGTTTATAAGTTAAAATCCAAATATAGAACACTGAGCTATTAATTGTCATCAAACAGCTGCATTAAAACTGCTAGGAATAGATTAGAGCGCTATGATTGGGGTTGGGGGCGTCAACAAACATTGTCGCTCTGGGTATCATTAGTGCTAAAGCCAGCCCTGTCTAAAAAGAAAAAGGTTGAGAGAGATAGTTGAGGTGGAGGGGATGGGTTGAAATGAGAAGGTGTCCAGAGAGAGAAATGTGTTTGTGTGAGAGAAAAAGAGAGGAGTCGATGACAGAGAGTTCCAGAAAGGTGCCAGATATTTAGAAAGGAGGAGGAAAGAAAATAGAGATAGAACAAGCGAAAGGGGAGGTGGAGAAGTGAGGTGGTGATTTGATGCTGAGAAAAATTGGGTTTCTGTGTAGTTAGAGAGAGAGGTGGGGTAGAATCAGTGGTGCAACAAAGTTGAGGGAGCACCCCTCACAAAGTAAATGGGGGGCACACCCATGTACCCAGTCAGGAGCTCCCAGGCTAGGGGCCTGCTGCGGCGGGGCCCTCCCTGGTGCTCAGCACCCCCGCACCACAGGGGATCCTTGGGCTTATGTTACGCCACTGAGTAGAGAGAGCTCAGGTAGTGAGAGGAATGAGGTAGAGAAAGGTATAAGATAGAGGGGGAGTGGTGAGACAGTAAGGGTTGAAAGAGAGATGGAAAGAAATACGGTAGTAGCGAGAAGAAAGAAAGTGATAACGAGGTGAGGTAAAGATAGAGATGAGATTCTATTAGAAGAGAAGTAGATGGGGAGAGATACTGGGAAGGCAGGCTGGAAACGAGCAGTGTGCCACAGAGAGAGGAATGAGGTAGAGAGAGTAGGGGGAGAGGGAATTGAGAGTGACAGAACTAGATGTAAGCACAGAGTGATGGTGAAAAGTGTAAGGTCATGACAGAGAGGCTGAAGGAGTTACAGTCGATTGAGTATATTGAGAGAGAAAGGCGAGGGAGAGAACGCTAAAATAAAGAGATGGAGAGGATGAAGGTACATAGAGAAAGAAAGAGAGAGGTTAAGGAGAGTGTTGAGGGAGAAGAGGCGAGGTGGACTAAGGAGAGAGAAGTGACACAGATAGATTAATTATGAATCGGATTGGCACCATCTGGTGGAGAGTGCAAGGGTTAAGGGTTGCAGACCAGACATGCACAGTAAGGTGTAGATTGTTTATTTTTTTAGCACAGCAACCAAAGTTACTAACCCTGCATTACACACGGGAAGAAAGTACTGCAGAGCCATATTCACAAACAATTGCCCTCTGCTGCTCACTGTCTTTGCTGGTGCACATACAGGCTGCCTAACGCAATGCACATCCTTTGACCATGCTGCTGTCTCGCATTGATTGTATAGGCAGCATACACTTCCAGTAAACAATTCTATACATAGACTGTTGTTAAGAATTCCACACATTATCTGTGTGCTATACCGTGCAGTACACAATAATTGTGTTTAATGTTTAGAGAGATTAATTTATTTTTCCTTGTTAGTATATGCTTCAAGGAGGTGTTAGGGTTTTTTTTATGCAAAGCTGACCATGGCTATTCTAGTAGTTTTCAGTTTGCGTCAGTGCTTGCTCTAATCTGTCCATGTTACACCCAACTAATGCCCTCTTGATGCAAAGTGGTGCAAAGGAGAACAAAGCACCAGATACACTGAGAAAATTGCATCGCCTTAGCGCAAAATTCTTCTTGCTCTAGAAAGGTTATACCCTTGCAAAAGTTCATACTGCCTTATGTCACTCTGTGTGACTCTGCCCTGGCCCAACCCATGAGTTAATATGGCAATACATCGATTTTTAGTGTGCTTAGCTCTCAAATTAGAAAATTAGGGGGCTGCTACAAAGATGGGAGCCCTGGAAAATTGCCCACTTAGCCCATGCCTCAAAATGTCTCTGCTGAACTAGGCCCACACCCTAGTGTGGGCCTAGTCTCCATCTTTCAGGCTGCTGATGTCTCTTATTAATCATCAAGCATTTAATTTTTCATTACGAGACCACACACAGCAAAATATGAGGTGCTTGTTTTCAAAGAATATGTTCTCAGAGAACATCAAAGAAAGCCCTCGCTACTTCCAAGACTCCTGCTTGCACACTGTCGATAGAACATGTATGAGTCTTCCATTGTTGGGGGGCGTGGCTACCAGCCGAGCATGGCAGACGTGAGCTGAGCTCACTCCGTCCAATGCCCTAGAAATAAGCCGAATATCCTGAAACTCATGGAACTGTGACCCCAATCCCACATCTACATAAAACGGGACGAGCACGGGAAGTGTGCGGCAAATTCGGAAGGCTCCTGAGGCCGTGAAACAGTGTGAACGGACCAACGTAGAGGAGAGGCCTAGCAGAGAGGAAGAAGCCGCGACCCACAGTGAGGGGAGGAGCCGGACGAAGCGAGGACCTTAGAGATGGTAAAGGGACTACGTGCGACCATAGCAGAACTGTGAACAGCAGCGAATACCGGAGTGTTGTGATTGGACATACTGGCGCCCTGCATGAACCAACACAAGGCAGAAGCGGACAAGAGAGAGAGCGAAGATCCCTAGTAGGGAGACCTCGGCATCCGCACCGGGAGGAGTACCGCAGCCCAGAGCAGCGGCAACAGGGAGAGCGGAACTCGGGAGGGTGCTCTGCTCAGGACCCTGACCCCGGCGGGAAGAAATTCCACCTCGTCACACGAAGGAATAAAAGGGAACGGACTTCACGGTGGGGGCCCCTGAGAGCGTTCGGCCGATATGTCTATGTGGATGCCAGCGGCCGCCATTTTGTGCATCGGACACAGGAGCACCATGAAGGCACCGGACACGGAGGACCTACATGGGCACAATGCCAGCACCCGGCCTGTCTTCAACGACCTCGTAGCTGCACCCGCTGAGGTATCTTTCAACTGATATGGGGAAGCCCGGCCTCCCTCCCCCCGGACCGATAGAGAAGCACTTGCTGGGTACATAGGCGAGAGGGCACAGGACCCGACACGTAACGCTTGAAGGAAACTAAGAAGGGATCGGAGCACCGTCAGGAACTGCATAGGGGGCAGGAAGGCCGTATGACAACACGCACCAAGACGGTTGATTGTTCCCTGAAAGCTGTGGGGGTCCTGAGTGCAACATATATTGTACACAAGAGAGTGCAGAGCTGCGACGGAGGCGAGAGCGCTGAACAAGCATAGGGTGCAACACAGGCATCCCCACACTACCGGGAGATGAGTGGCTCAATAGTTAGAGCGGCAAACCCTGATGCAGAGGTCTAGCCCGGGACCAGGGTTCAATTCTCCGCCTTGGCGGGTCTTGGGCTCAAAATTCCACAGACCTGATAGTTTTCGCCTCGGTGCCTATTCCAATCATGGAGTCCCACTCTGCAACTCTGGGCAATAGCTTGCTTAATCTCCACAACGGCCCCCACAATGCTAAGGATGCCTGGCCTCCACCTTGCGGTGCCCAGGAGTGGACGCCTCACAGGGAAAGCCAGGATAGGTTCCACAGCGGTATTCGTACAAGCCCCTTGAGACCCTTGCGGGTGAGTAGTGCGCTACACAAGTATCAATTTACATTTACAATTAACATTTACGAGTGTGACGCAGTATACTGCCGGGGATTGAAGGCCACAACGGGAAGGCGATTGGAGCGTACATCGGCCACTCAACGTTACTAGCAGGCTGTGGAAGGTGCACTGAGACACAAGGATACAGGACGCAGGGCACGGGGGAAGAACAAGAACGAGTGAGACAGACACAGCACGGAGGGGTGTCCTCAGAGCACGAGTGACAGGCGGAAAATGGGGCGCTACAGATTACGACAGCCAGATCCTACGGTGAATACCACAACGCAATCCACTGGGTCTGAAGACCCTTTGGCTTCATCAAATAATGAAATAATACCGCCGACGGGCATGAATTCACAGGAGGCCAAACTGGACTTGATTCTGACCGAAATCAGGACCTCTAGGGAAGAGCTGGAAACGCGCATGGACACGTTATCCACCGTTCTGTCCCTCCTGAAAGCCGACCATAAAAAACTGGCAGAGAAGGTCACTGAACACAAACTTGCCCTAGATCATCTAATCCCCAAACAGACAGAACACTCAACGAGGTTAGAGGATTTGGAACGACAGATCAGAGGATTACGGGATAGAGTGGACGATGCAGAGGGACGCTCACGCCTCAACAATATACGCATTTTAGGCGTTCCGTAACGCAGTGAGGGGACGAACCCGACACAATTTGTGGAAGAATGGCTGAAGAAAATTGTGGACCACACGGAACTCACCCCGATGTACAGTGTAGAACAAGCACACAGAGTACTCCCAAAACCACCTAGACCGGGGGCTCCTCCACACCCCCTGATAGCTCGACTCCTACATTACAAGGACACTATACTAAAGTCCGCGAGAGAGAATGCCCCGGTGAAGTATGAAAACAGAATGCTCTCGATATACCCATACTTTACCCCAGCAGTTCAGAAAGCTAGGTCATCCTTCCAAGGTGTAAAACGCATGCTACGGGATCGCAATATGAAATATGCGCTTTTCTTCCCAGCATGCCTAAAAATCATACATGATCGCAAAACTTACTTTTTTGACACCCCAGAAGAGGCGTCTGAGTGGATGGAAGTGACGCTCACACCGAACCCATCTAAAGGCAATTCGGCGGAAGTAATGGAGGGGAGCCCATCTGACAGACTGGAACTACATCATGGTCTGCAAGGGACTACAGAGGGGAGGATTGACACGAATGGAAACAGCTTACTGATCGGAGCGGAAGACCCACAGGAAACAGCACTGTTAATGACGAACGCATTGGCGGCACACGATGCTAGAATTGAGGCAGTCACGAACAGTCAAGCCAGCTCAAACACTGCGGCCTTGGAATCAGAGGCTAGCTTACAACTGTTCCCACGCATCACAGCAGCACAGGAGGCAAACGAGTTCTAAAGCACAGTAATGAAGATGCAGATTGGTAACGTAAACACAGCTGATTGAATTGTTGGAGGAGGGGACACTAGTCCAGGGTACATAGTGCTAACAGGGTGGTATGTAAAGATTTAAGTGGATAATTGTGGAGAAAAAACAACTAGGCCCACCCCCCCAGGCGAAGGCACAATTAAGTTGTATTCTAACCTATGTTGGGTATTGTTGTTTGGTCCTCATCAGTTCTTGATCGGGGACCTTCAGGTTGGGAAGTTACATACAGATATGGCACTGACAATGCACAGCACACAGACACACACTATTATGGTAACGGTAAAGTCACGCACTGTAGATACTAACCGCCATGACGACCCCTAATACATATTAGATCTGTACCTGGAATGTGAGGGGGATGGGATCGGTACACAAGAGATACAGAGTACTGGCACAGCTGCACAGACGGCAAATAACGATAGCATACCTGCAGGAGACCCACCTGAATGGATCAGAGGGATCCAAATTGATCAGAAAATAAAAGGGCCAATTATACGCCACAGATTACTCAGCGTTTTCTCGGGGGCGGCCATTTGGATCAAGAACTCTGTCCCCTCTGAAAAGTTGGAGCAAAGGGTGGATAAAGAAGGGAGATATGTGTTTGTGAGAGGGATTCTTGATGGCTCCATCATAGTGCTAGGATGTATAGACACACCTAACACGGAACAGTCGTAGTTCTCCGATAGTATTAGCGGGGTTCTGTCGGAGTGGGCGGAGCACGACTGGATAATGGGTGGAGACTGCAACGCTGTCCTAGCTATATCCCTTGACAGGTCACACCCCCCATTACATGCGACATATAGCAGGAAGCAAGCAGAAGCCCTGACACATTGGGCGCATAGCTGGGAGTTGGCAGATGCATGGCGAATTAAGCGCACACATCACAGAGAATACACGTTCTACTCCCCACCACACAAGTTGCACACAAGAAGAGATAGCATATTCTGCTTTAATACACTGGCAGGGTCCATATAATCAGTCACGCACATGGGTAAGACACTGTTGGTCCACAACCCAGTGGAATTATCGATACAATGGGGGAGATTCCCAACACCAATACCAACATGGCGTCTACCGCCAGGGTTGCTGGAAGACTCGGTTTTCAGGTCCACACTACTAGATGTAAACACAAAGTATTTTGCTGAAAACAAGAACACGGCTAGTTCCAGGCAAATTGAGTGGGGCGCCTTTAAGGTCACCATACGTGGAGTGGCGATGGGTACGAAAGTGGGCATTAAACACTCGGTAGTGGACAAGCTCAAGGAAGTGGAGGGTAAACTAGCAATGCTCGAAAATGAGGCAGTGGTCACGGTCGACGGCCTTACACAGCTCCAAGAAGCCCATATTCAGCACGCAGAATTACTAGAAGAATTGAGAGTAATAGATTATAGGGAATACACATGCAGACAATACACCCAGGCTGACAGATCTAGACCACTGCTAGCACGTTTGGTGCGAAACGCTCCAGTGGACACCTCTATAGTAGAGGTGAACAATCAACAGGGGGCAGTAATACGGACTCAACTTGAGGTTCCGTGACAATTGTAAGTGGTGTTTTCGACTCGCACGAATATAGTCGAGTCTGGTATCTATGAACCGCAAATGACGAGTTTGGTGGGTGTACGCAGTTTCGCTGTGCTAACCTAAACCGTTCGTCTGTTACGTGGGTATTTCTATCTGTACCCACGGGTTCCATCTTAGATACGGCATCCATTTTGTCTCTTGCTCTCAAGTAGCCAGCGAACGGACGTTGTCCGCTTCGCGACCCTGGGACTCCCAAGATATTTGCGGAAGACACATGTCTTTTGTAAGTGTCTTTATGATGAGGGGGATGATACTGTAAGGCAGATGGCGCCGCTCGAGGCTCATCTTGCCGCACGGACTTATTGTCTCAGCCGTGCATCTCATTAGGCACGTCCCTTTGATGCCTGTATCTCTTGTTTCCTGATACCTCCCCTTTTACACCCTTTCCGATCTCCCCACTGTTTCCCTCTTCCTCTGCACCTGTCCTTGTTCCTATTTCGATCTGTTTTACTACTGATTGGAATGCGCTAATGGTGGGAAGATGGGTTTTTACAGTTGGGAACCGCCAAAAATTTCCGTACTTATGTCCCGGACCTTGGGTTTATCAAAGTGACCAAAGCGACCCCTCTGGGGGATAATTGTGGGAACCGGGTCATAAACTTTTGTGTTCAATGTAACTCTATGGGAAAATCGTGTATAAAAGGAGCGATCCACAGAACCAATTTGAAGCAGTCTCCCCAAGTTGCACGTGTTGTACTTGTCGTGACTTCTGTGTTCCCTGCAGCAAATAAACCTTGAATCTTTGACGTCGAAGGAAGTGTCCCGTGTCTCTGTGATTCGTACGCCGGAGCAGGTTGCCCACGAAGGTTTCAGGTGTTGTGCCCTGGCACCGCTGGGTTCTAAATAACCCAGTCCTTCAAACTAGACATAAACAAAGTGTTCAAAGATTACTATACCGAGCTATATGGACCACACACACCACTATCGGATGTGAGATTCGAGTCCTTTCTGACACAACTACACAGTCTACAACTCACGAACGCGCAGAGAATAGACCTAGCGAAACCCATATCGGTGGCCGAAATTAGGCAGGCCATTAGAGCGTTGCCACGGAACAAATCCCCCGGGACGGACGGCTTACCAGCAGAGTTCTATGTGACATACACTGACATATTAGCCCTGCAATTACACACACTATATAAGGAATCAATGGGATCCAACACTCTACCACTCACAACACTACAGGCACTGGTGGATTCCCTCCTGAAGCCCGGCAGGGATGCTTTACAAATGGAGAGCTACAGACCCCTGTCCCTGTTAAACACGGACCACAAGATACTCAGTAAGATACTAGCGTCACGTTTATCCCAATATGTTCTGGATCTTATACACTCAGACCAATCTGGTTTCGTGCCAGGTAGGAGCATCGCATTGAATCTAAGACGAATGAGCCAGTTAATGATAAAAGACGAATCTGGGAATAATGCTGAAGGGTGTATCTCCTTGGACCTTAAACAGGCCTTCGACTCCCTGAGATGGGATTATATGGTTGCGGTGCTGGGCAAATTCGGTATACCGCCAGAATACATAGCATGGGTAAACCTGCTATATCTAAACCCCACAGCGCGTGTCCGAACCAATAAATGTATCTCCGGTCAGTTTGAAATAGCAAAGGCAACGCGCCAGGGATGTACACTATCACCATTGCTGTTCATCATTGCGTTGGAACCTTTATTAATTAAAGTAAGGGCCCTAGCCACAACAAAAGGGATAACAAGATGTGAGAAGTAGGCCTGATATATGATGTTTCCAATTCTGGAACCACCTTGTATCAGTCCAAACAATCCCTTATGGTGTCTGGTTGTAAGTCAACCTTGTTAGACAAGCTATCCTAGGGGTAGCATGGACTAAGCAGCCTTAAAGGCTTAACTTAAGAGGTCGTGTTAAGCGAGCTGTTTTACCACATACAAACCTGTAATATCAAATGAAAGGACACCACACAAGTATATATTATAAAAATATATGTGTTTATTTCTAAAATAATCCCCAGTACTCTTTATGAGCAAAGGGGCACAAGCGTTAAATCAAAAGCACAGTATGTTATGTTACGTGAATTTGTACTGCGCACAGCTGCCCCAGCCAAGGGGCGTCCCGGCGCATGTCAAGGTAACACGCAACAGCCACAAGAAACACAACAGCGAAAAGGAGAAATCAAGTTTAAAACAGGAAAGTTTTTATCGCCTTGCGGAAGGAAAGGTCTTCCAGCAACCGAATCTCCACCGGGAGAGAGTTCCAGAGCTCGGCCGCTTTGACCCGGAAGGAACGACCACCGATACGGCACAGCTTGTATCACGGAGTGATGGCAAGAGCTTGGCCCAAGGATCTCAGATGTCGAGTGGGGACGTACCAGGACAGAAGGCCCATAAGAGTTTGAGGGGCCATGCCTTTTAGGATCTTAAAGGCCAAGCACAGCACTTTGAACTGAATTCTTGCTCTGACCGGCAGCCAGTGCAGCGCTTTCAGGGTACTGGAAACAGGGCAAGATCTGAGAAGACCAACGATAGCTCTGGCGGCAGCATTCTGCACTCGTTGGAGGCGAGTGACTTCGGCCAAGTTAGCGCCGACCAGAAGAGAGCTGGCATAATTCAGGCGCGATATAACAGTCGCCTGGATTACCAACTGCCGTGTATGAGAGTCAAAAAACTTCAGGACTGGTCGCAGAGCCCGGAGAATTCCAAAGCAGCATGCTGCCGTTTTCTTCGTGTGCCCCACAAAACTGAGAGTGGGATCCATCCACACTCCCAAGTTTTTTAATTCCGTCACAGGAAGGGGGGCCGGCCCAAGCTCCGAAGGCCACCACCTGTCCCCTCAGAGGTCCGCCCTTCTACCGACGATCATGATCTCGGTCTTCTTCGCGTTGAGCTGGAGGCAGTTGGCCTTCATCCAGCTTGCCACCGCTCTGAGTCCACTCTGAAACCTGGGAGCATCCTGGTCCGCATCCCCGCTGATCGTAACCGCTAGCTGGGTGTCATCGGCATACGACACCATTGTCATACCCCACTGCCTGACAACCTCAGCTAGCGGTCTCACGTAAAGATTGAACAACGTGGGGCTCAGCGAGGATCCCTGCGGCACTCCCTGTTTCAGAGGATGGAAACTGGACTGGAACGGCGGAATCGCAACGCTGAAGAGACGACCATCGAGGAAGGACTGGAACCACTGGAGGGCGCACCCCCCCACTCCAATCTCCTCCAGGCGGTGCAGCAGGATGGGATGGGAGACAGTATCGAAGGCGGCGCTTAGATCTAATAATACTAGCGCCGCCGTCTGTCCTGCATCTATCACTGTGCAAAGATGTTCAGCCATGGTGAGAAGGGCGGTTTCCGTGCTGTGCCCAGCACGGAACCCGTTCTGGGTGGGGTCTAGGATGTTGGCACGAGTAAGGTGGTCGGAAAGAACCTTGTTCACGTGGGCCTCCACGACTTTGGTCGGCCAGGGGAGCAGGGAAATAGGCCGGTAATTTTCCGGCTTTTCCGGGTCCAAAGAGGGCTTCTTTAAAATAGGAGAAACCACAGCCCGCTTCCAGCTTGTTGGAACCGTACCCGAGGCCAGCGAGATGTTAATCAGGGAGAGTACCGAGGTACGACCTACAAACAGCTGGTGTCTGAAAAGGGCTGGCTAAAGCGGATCGGCGGGCGACCCGGATTTCACCTGCTGCGCCAAGATGGTAAAGCCCTTGGGTGACAACGGGGGTAACACATGAAGCAGAAAATCTCCGCCGAAGTTACGTGGAGTACCTGCCAGTGGCCTAGTGTTCGGAAAAGTTGAATAGATGTTCTGAACTTTTTCTAAAAAGAACCGGGCAAGAGCCTCACAGTGCGCGATGGAGCTCGTTGTTATGGCCGAGGCTCGCTTTGCCACAAGGTCCTTTACCACTTTGAAGATGGTTTTAGATGGGTTAAGGCTATTGCCGAACTCCGCAGCGTAAAAAGCTGCTCGGGCCCGACATATAGCACGGTGGTAAGCTTTAACGGCAGCGAGATACACAGCCTTCTTCCCGCTGTCGTACACCTTCCGCCACTCCCTCTCCGCTCGCCTACAGCTGCCCTTGAGTATGCGTAAGGCACTATCATACCAGGGGCTTGACTCCCTGGAACTGATTTTCCTAGTTGAAACAGGAATCAGGGAATCAAGTGCCTCAGTGACCCACGAGCAAAACCGGTCGTAACCTGCATCCGCGTCCTCCAAAGGTCCCAACAGCACTGCCGCGAGGGCCTGATGAAGGTCCTCGAGACTCAGTTTACTCCAGTGCCGTGTGGAGATCGTCCTCACAGGAGCAGAAGAGGGAATTCCCGGCAAGGCGACATGAATGGCCACTAAAGAATGGTCTGTCCAGCCGAGCGGGGTAACGGCCGTCACTGTGGCCTCCGTCAGGTTCGTGAAAAACGGGTCCAACGTATGGCCGCCTACATGTGTGGGATGCCGCACTATTTGTTGGAGTTGAAGAGCCTCCAGATCGGCTAAGATACAGCACACCGTAGGGATATTCTGACTCTCAAAGTGCAGATTGAGGTCCCCCAAAATAGAGAAGTTAGCACACCCCAACGCCAGAGAACTTACCGCGTCGGGGAAGGCAGCCCTGAATGCCACTTCGCTACCGGAGGGCGATAGACTACCATCCCTGAAAGAGAGAACTGGGGGTTGACCTGAATTTTGAAGGTGGCACTCTCGCAGCCTACGATGTTAAGGGTGGACCAACAGCAAGAGAGACTAGATCTTACTGCAAGAGCGATACCCCCTCCCCTAGTCAATCGATTCAAGGTGAAGACCGAGAAATCTGAGGGGAATGCCAAATTAATAATGGCCGTGTCATCATCCTTCAGCCAGGTTTCCGTGATAGCCACAATATCAGGGGCCTCGTCACGCATCAAGTCCCTAACGGCTTGGTGGTGTTGCATTAGAGACCTCGCATTGAAGCTCAGGATGTGCAGAGCATGGGCCTGACGGCCACGGCGCGCAGCGACCGGTAGAGTCTTCTGGCAGATTTTAGCCGGAAGGTCCAGTGCCCACTGACCACAGGCGCACTGATGAGGGCCACAAAGCGGGTGTATAGGTGCATGTATGCATCTCGGGACAGAACGTCCTAAGACCCGCAGCGTGGCAGCAGAATAAACAATCATAGCGCAATCCCGTGTAGCCGACCCTGAAGATGTTTAGGTCCCTAAAGACCGCCGTGCCCGGCGCGACCTTGGCGCGGACGGGCACAGACGGGCAGGACTCAGGCACTACTCCGGCTAAGCGACGGCGTCCCACTGCGCGATCCCGCTGCGCGGGAAAGGACGACTTTAAGTAGGCGAGGTGAATGGCACAGCGAGCGTAGAGACGCTCCAAGATGGCACCCCTGCAAAACCTAAACAGCCCAAGGCAAGATGGCGCCCACCGACCCAACCCCGGGATCCGGACCCGCCAAACGGCGGTGCGTTAACTCCTTTAAATGCAGGTAAGAGGGCGGGGGACTATTCCCAAGTGAGAGTGCCTAAAAACAGGGGAGAACCAAAATAAAATAAAACAAATACAAAACATGTAGTAAAACAGAGCAGCGCGACCTGCAGCAGCCAGTACCTTGACCAAGTAACTGACGATGAGTCCGCCTTAAGTAGGCGAGGCGAATGGCACAGCGAGCAAAGAGATGCTCCAAGATGGCGCCCGTGCAAAACCTAAACAGCCCAAGGCAAGATGGCGCCCACCGACCCAACCCCGGGACCCGGACCCGCCAAACGGCGGTGCGTTAACTCCTTTAAATGCAGGTAAGAGGGCGGGGGACTATTCCCAAGTGAGCGCGCCTAAAAACAGGGGAGAACCAAAATAAAATAAAACAAATACAAAACAGGTAGTTAAAAAGAGCAGCGCGACATGCAGCAAGCCAGTACCTTGACCAAGTAACTGACGATGAGTCCGCCTTAAGTAGGCGAGGCGAATGGCACAGCGAGCGAAGAGACGCTCCAAGATGGCGCCCGTGCAAAACCTAAACAGCCCAAGGCAAGATGGCACCCACCGACCCAACCCCGGGACCCGGACCCGCCAAACGGCGGTGCGTTAACTCCTTTAAATGCAGGTAAGAGGGCGGGGGACTATTCCCAAGTGAGAGCGCCTAAAAACAGGGGAGAACCAAAATAAAAAACAAAAAACAAATACAAAACAGGTAGTTAAAAAGAGCAGCGCGACAGCAGCGCGACCTGCAGCAAGCCAGTACCTTGACCAAGTAACTGACGATGAGTCCGCCTTAAGTAGGCGAGGCGAATGGCACAGCGAGCGAAGAGACGCTCCAAGATGGCGCCCGTGCAAAACCTAAACAGCCCAAGCAAGATGGTGCCTACCGACCCAACCCCGGGACCCGGAACCGCCAAACGGCGGTGCGTTAGCTCCTTTAAATGCAGGTAAGAAGGCGGGGGACTATTCCCAAGTGAGAGCGCCTAAAAACAGGGGAGAACCAAAATAAAATAAAACAAATACAAAACAGGTAGTTAAAAAGAGCAGCGCGACAGCAGCGCGACCTGCAGCAAGCCAGTACCTTGACCAAGTAACTGACGATGAGTCCGCCTTAAGTAGGCGAGGCGAATGGCACAGCGAGCGAAAAGACGCTCCAAGATGGCGCCCGTGCAAAACCTAAACAGCCCAAGGCAAGATGGCGCCCACCGACCCAACCCCGGGACCCGGACCCGCCAAACGGCGGTGCGTTAACTCCTTTAAATGCAGGTAAGAGGGCGGGGGACTATTCAGAAGTGAGAGCGCCTAATAACAGGGGAGAACCAAAAGAAAATAAAACAAATACAAAACAGGTAGTTAAAAAGAGCAGCGCGACCTGCAGCAAGCCAGTACCTTGACCAAGTAACTGACGATGAGTCCGCCTTAAGTAGGCGAGGCGAATGGCACAGCGAGCGAAGAGACGCTCCAAGATGGCGCCCGTGCAAAACCTAAACAGCCCAAGGCAAGATGGCGCCCACCGACCCAACCCCGGGACCCGGACCCGCCAAACGGCGGTGCGTTAACTCCTTTAAATGCAGGTAAGAGGGCGGGGGACTATTCCCAAGTGAGAGCGCCTAAAAACAGGGGAGAACCAAAATAAAATAAAACAAATACAAAACAGGTAGTTAAAAAGAGCAGCGCGACAGCAGCGCGACCTGCAGCAAGCTCGTACCTTGTATAACATACAAAGTTGCACAATTATGGATGAGGGCGGGTGGCCACTCAAACCATATATTAAAAAAATGGTATAAGAGATACCAATCGAACAATGGTCAGGCCTAAGGCCTAGGGAATCGCTGGGAGCAGTCTGGACTTGCAATGCTGAAGTCGGGAAAATCCCGCGGGATTCGGGTGCAGCACGTAAAGTGCGGCTTGCACCAATGCAATGTCAATGGTGCGTAAATGTTACACAAAGTTAGTTTAAGGATACTTCCGCTGAACCTAGAGGAACAAAACTTAAGACACAGACCCTAGAGGTCCAGTGTGGGAACACCAGCGTTGCAATGTTACCTCACCCACAGGAAGCGGGTGCATAGGGTCGAAGTGGCGTCGGGTTTTGACACGCAGGCTCTTGGTGCTTGGAGCTGAAGATGCTGCAGGCGATGGGAAACAGAAGTGTCCGGTGTGATCCAAGGGTGGATCAAAGTCGAAAAGTATCTGAGAGCAGAGGGGACAGAGTCTGGGTCACTCAGCAGTGACCAGGGTGGAACCAGGACGGAACCAGACAATGTCGGGCGCAATCAGATGGTTGTCGAGGAGCTTCTCTCTGCTGTCACGTGGGCTCTGGGGCATCTGTGATGTCCAGCAGCAGGTCACGATCTGTCCCACGCAGGCTCTCGCCGTCAGTGTCGTCGGCTTTAAGATTGGAGCAAACAACACTTGGCAAAAGCAATCCACGCGGAACCGGTAAATTGCTTCTCACTCAGACCAGGAGGGTCAGAGCGGGTGCTCCTTTTCACAGGAGCTGGTGCAAATCTGAAGCAACTAGAAAAGCAAGTTTGTTTAAGGTTTTCGTCGGCACAGGGGCCACAAGCCAGCTGGCAAGTGACCGGGACAACACGTCAAGCCAAGACAAGCAGAAGGGCCCCACGCAGCACTCGTGGAGTGTGGAGGGGTTAGCTTCGGTGCAAGAGTAGCTCAGGGTTGGGGCTTCTCAAACCCTGGTGCACAGCTTCGAGGGTCACTCGTGGGCTGCACAGTCAGTGTCTCGTGGCCTTTTCAAGATGGCGTGCCCCACGCTTCCGGTCGCCTCCACGGGTCTCAGCTCTGCAGGGACTGTAAATTGGGCTGGAGGAAGGCAGGCAAGCTGGATCTCGTTGATCTCTGTCACTCGAGTTCCGGCAGGAACTGCAATAAAGCAAGGGTTGAGGTGCTGGATGGTGCCTGTTTGCACAGGGTGGTCACTCCTTGACCACAAGGGAGATTCTTCAGTCTTCTACGTTGAGTAGGATGTCGAAGGGTCCAGAGTTTCGTTTCTTATGTTTCTTCAGGATAATCTGAGTTGCATTGGCACTGCTCCCACTCTTATTCGAATCTGGTGGGCTGGATTACCTGCTAGGTCCCCTCCTATGGGTGGGACCCAGGAAGGGGGTGGATACACCCCTTTCCTTTGATCCAGGCCACACTGGGACAGGGGCTGGTGTGCCCCAGAACCGGTTTGGCCGGATTATGCAAGGGGCAGCCTTGTGCTCCCCAGGCAGTGTTTGGTTTCTTTCAAACCTCTCTGCTGCAATCCACTATCTCCTGTCTGGGGTGGTGTAACACCGCCCTGCGACAGGAAACCCTTTGTCCAGGCCACCATCTGCTAAGTTTCGGTCAGCAGCAGGAGGCCAGACCCGTGTCTATGGCAGAGGCATCCATTTTGTGGATCTGAGGCTCTTTTAAAATCAACTGCGTTTCAGTAAAGTAACATGTCTTCTCCCTCTAGAGGGGTGGAATGCTACCCCCGTTGCCAGAACTGGCGAGAGAGTAGTATTCCAATTCGTATGACACCTTACACGACATGTTTTGATAAAGCCAAACCAAAGTTGCGATATAACCGCGAGGATTATTAGGCACTTAATAGTATATGGTATGGCATTATCCCGGAACAGCTTAGGGAGTTGTTCCCGACAGCTGCAGACAGGCTCAGCTCATGCCAGAGCTCCATCTCACATTAAACCACGCACTCTGCCTCCAGGATTGATAAGGCCTTCCATAGGAGTGGCTCACAGGTTTATATGTGTCCAGATATAGGTTTAGATATAGGTATACTATATCTAAGCAAGGGGTGATAACACCAACTTGCCCCAGCTGAGTGATCAGCCAGTTGTGTCAATTTAAGAACCAGCCATGGGTGGCAAAAGATATGCTGCAGCCCCTGGTAGGCCTTGGTGGCACCTATGCCCTGAGCACCTATAGTGCATGGTGCAGGGGCTGGCAAGTAGTCCATTTCCAATTGTGGTATGTACCTATAGCACATGTATTATGAATTTAGAGAGAGTACAGCAGGCTGGGGGTCTGATTAGCTGGCCCACAGCCTCAGTAAGTCGAAAACCAGTGAAGCAAAAAGCAAAAATTGGGGTGACCATAGGATAGCAGACCCTACTCTCCTACACAAGACATTTTACATCTCATATAATATCGGCCTACGCAGATGACATAATATTATACGTCAAAGACATGAAGGATCGACTGGACCCACTGACGGAAATATTTAGCGATTTCCGAGTGATATCGGGTCTTACAGTAAATTACTCCAAATCGTATGGTTACTGCTTCCATATGACACCAGAGGACACTCATCTTCAGTTCGCACCACATAGGTTCCAGATGGCACCCACAACTTTCAGATATCTAGGGATACAGGTGTACCGAGATGCCCGGAATCTACTGGATGGTAATTTGGGCAAGGCGCTAAACAATCTCAGGACACAGGTACAATTCTGGAACACGTTACCGATGTCTGTGGCAGGAAAAGTAGCAATATCGAAGATGGTGATACTGCCCAGAATTATATACTTTTTAACAAATCTACCGCTCCTGATCCCGGTGAGCTTTTTTAAATCTCTGAACACGCTCCCAACGGAATTGATATGGGGTTTGGGCAGGCGACGTATCAGTTTAGCAAAGTTACAACTACAGACTTTTAGGGGCGGTAAGGGAGTACCAGATTTGATTGCATATGGTTACGCCTGCCAACTCCAGTGGTTGGCCTGCTGACTAGAAGGCCGTAATCTACATGAATGGGTATGACCGAGACTGACTGGATTAGGAGAACTATACACCGATTACTGCTACCAGATACTAAAACACCCAGAGCAGCACCACATCTCCTAAGGCTTGCTATCAAATACTGGAGGAAAGCGGTCAAATACACGAACGCGGCAACATCATATGCACCCTCAATACCCCTGTTAGGGCTCCGCTTAGGGACAGGTACACTAACGGAAATGGAACTGAGGCCTTGTCACGAAGCAGGTGTCCTACAAGTAGGGGATTTCTTCGCGTGGAGCAGCATCATGACACACGCAGACTTTGCACGTTCACACCGGACTAAAGGAGCATTTTTCTTATTACACGCAAGGGTTACACATTACATAACCACGACCTGGGCACGGGACGGCGTTAAACCAACCACTAATTCACTACTCACAATGCTATACCTCATGGAGACTGCCAGCCATTTGACGAAGTGGCTTACCAACAGCATTAGAGAAAACAGGGCGATTTCACTTCAACCAGTCCGGGAACGCTGGGACGAGACCTAGGCCGAACAGTCAGGGACAAGGAATGGGAAAAGATACTGAAGTTCCCAAAAAAGGTGTCGCGTAATCCCAAATTCAAATTTATTCAGTTAATGATTGTTCATAGAGCATATCTCACTCCCCACAGAATACACGCCATGTTCCCAGAGGCAGCAGACACATGCCCCAGATGCAGATCGGAAGACACAGGGCTCCTACATATGTTCTGGGATTGCCCCAAAATAGGCTATTACTGGGAAGCAATACACAAGATTTTAACAGAGATAGCACCGGGCAGGCCCTATTCATCACCAATATACAGTATACTGGGACTAGGTCACACGGGTAAAAAAGGAGCGCTGCTACACGTTCTGTAGCTATGGCACTGATATTAGCGAAATGATCAATAGCAATGAAATGGAAGTCAGTTAGACCACTAGACATGGAGGGCTGGCATAGAGAGGTTATACGCTGGGGAAAGGCGGAAGGAGTGGAACTGCAAAGGGTAGAGAGCAGAGGCCTCAGAAAAACTCACATATCATTAGAATGGAACTCTATGATAGCAAAACTTGAAAGGTGTGCCGAACCATACTTGGAATAGATATATCATATGAAGAGAAGTGTGTAGGGTGGTTACCCGAGTTACGAACAAGTCGCCTCCTTTATTTTGTGTATAGTAGGATGTACGGCACTCGCACTCGAAGGGATGCGTATATCGAATACAGGATGATAAACCCACACTACAGTAAGGGAGGTACAGGCGGAAGGTCAGAAATTCACCACAGGATAGACTTATGTGACGTTACCAGAAAAGACAATATGACTGAAAAACTTAAAGTGCTTGGGAAATGAGGTAGGGGGGAGTTATAAACACATGGGAGTTTACAAAAAAGAAAACTGCAATGTACAACATACTCACATCTGTAATGCATAACAAGGCGAATTGTAACTGATTATACGAAGATAAAGATTGTATGATTATGTATTAATGAAGAAATAAAAAAAATAAAAAAAATAAAAAAATTAGTCTTCCATTGTTTACTGTAAGACTTGTACTTTGCCACTAACAAAGACAAATAGTGGGAAAGAGTTTAACATATACATATTAGTGCATGTTGGTCTCTTAGTGGGTTTAGTGGTTGGAGAAGTGTGGCTCAATGGTTAGAGTGGCAGATCCTGATGCAGAGGTCTGGCCCGGGACCAGGGTGTAATTCACCGCCTCGGCTGGTCTTGGGCTCAAAATTCCACGGACCTGATAATTCTCGCCTCGGTGCCTATTCTAAATATAGAGTCCCACTCTGCAACTCTGGGCAATAGCTTGCTTAATCTCCACAACGGCCCCCACAACGCTAAGGTTGCCTGGCCTCCACCTTGGGGGTGCCTAGGAATGGACGCCTCACAGGGAAAGCCAGGATGGGTTCCACAGCGGTATACGTACAAGCACCTTGTGACCCTTGCGGGTGAGTAGTGCGCTATACAAGTATCAATTTACATTTCACATTTTTATATGACCTTTTATAATACTGTACTGTAATTTATAAATCAATTAATTTGCCTATCTGATGCTGACTGTGCAAATCTTCAATGAATTCTATGATAGAAAATACAATATAAGCCTTTAAATTTGGTGGGAAGATGGATATTTTTGGGTCTCTACTTGGGACGCTGCTTATTTCTCAGTCGAGTTGCTGCTTTGATTAGGACTGTTTTTCTCATTTTGCTCATTTTTGCATTGAATCCTATTACCGAGAGCTTTCATGGCAGTTGATTTACATTGTTCTATGATTAATATAGTGAACCGAGCTACATTTTTGCCTTCTGCATGTGTACTTTAATATTTTAATAAATCTCCATGATTCTTCATAAACTACTGATCTCGAAACTAAGTTTTTGAGCAAGACCTTTCCTCCTAATTGACTGTATTTTTGCACTGCTGCTTTGTATCTTCTCTTTAGAGATATATTGTCTCATCTGTGCTTGAGGGAAACACTATCCCTAACCTCGCAATCTGGGTGACACTATCATGATAAATATACAAGTCATAGTGCCAGACGGGCCACAACCCCCTATCTTGGGAGTTTGTAACCTTTCAATGTTTTGCTATTAGATTTTGTTGTAAGACATCGATACATCAAGGTCAGAATATCTATCTGACAAGGATACCCAAGACACATCCCTTCAAAATAGTGATTCTGAAACCAATCTAAATCCCTATAGAGAGTCAGAAAAGCTTTACCATTTTGCTACATATGTTTAGAACATATGAAAAAGGGTTTTAGCATTTCTGATGGTTTGCAACTGATAAAATCCTTTGTGCATCAATCCCCTACTGCCTTCTCTTTCTGACCTCAATACATAGCTTGCCAAGTAGCACTTCAGACCCTAAGCTGAAAGTGCCTGAAAGTGCCACCATTGAACCCAGTGCCATGACAAACATTTTTCTAACCACAGAAATAGGTCCTGCTCTTTAAACTTCGAAACGTCTTGGCAAAAACTGTTCTGATCTCACTTAAAAGGAATGAAGGCCTCAGGGTCACTGGCAAATTTGTTTTGGACAATAATACCAGGAGGTGACATGAATATGGTATGTATGTTCCATTTGAGACATCAGCCTACTGAGATGCTCTCCACATCACTGGAGTCAAGCTATCCAGGCTGAAGAAAGCTGATAGTCAGAAACCGATCCTTGGATGCTTGATTCCGGTCTAGGAAAGACATGGCTTGGTAGTTCGGGCTGGACTGTTCCCATGAGGCACAGGGTCAAGGCTGATTTGCATATAGCCATTGTCTGACCTAGCGTGGTATGGAGTGTAAAAAAACGATTGATTTAGGCCCAGATCTTTGTACTGGGGTGAATGTAAGACATTGTTCTGCATTCTGTCTATCAACTGTGTTTTTTGCAATTTTTACCCCGAGTGGGCTGGGTATGCTCAGACATGAGTACCAGGCTCTACACATCACTGGAGTTAAGCTATCCAGGCTGAAGAAGGCTGATAGCCAGAAACCGGTCCTTGGACGCTTGATTCCGGTCTAGGAAAGACAAGGCTTGGTAGTTCGGGCTGGACTGTTCCCATGAGGCACATGGTCGAGGCTGATTTGCATATAGCCATTGTCTGACCCAGGGTGGTATGGAGTGCAAATAACGAAGGATTCCTAAATCCATCGTTCCAGATCATTGTACTGGGGTGAATGTAAGACATTGTACTGCAATCTGTCCATCAACTGTGTTTTTTGCAATTTTCACCCAGAGTGGGCTGGGTATGCTCAGACGTGAGTCTCAGGCTCTCCACATCACTGGAGTCAAGCTATCCAGGCTGAAGAAGGCTGATAGCCAGAAACCGGTCCTGGGATGCTTGATTCCGGTCTAGGAAAGACATGGCTTGGTAGTTCGGGCTGGACTGTTCCCATGAGGCACAGGGTCAAGGCTGATTTGCATATAGCCATTGTCTGAACTAGGGTGGTATGGAGTGCAAAAAAACGATGGATTTAGGCCCAGTTCTTTGTACTGGGGTGAATGTAAGACATTGTTCTGCATTCTGTCCATCAACTGTGTTTTTTGCAATTTTCACCCCGAGTGGGCTGGGTATGCGCAGACGTGAGTCCCAGGCTCTCCACATCACTGGAGTCAAGCTATCCAGGCTGAAGAAGGCTGATAGCCAGAAACTGGTCCTTGGATGCTTGATTCTGGTCTAGGAAAGACATGGCTTAGTAGTTCGGGCTGGACTGTTCCCATGAGGCACAGGGTCAAGGCTGATTTGCATATAGCCATTGTCTGACCTAGGGTGGTATGGAGTGCAAAGAAATGATGGATTTAGACCCAGATCATTGTACTGGGGTGAATGTAAGACATTGTTCTGCATTCTGTCCATCAACTGTGTTTTTTGCAATTTTCACCCTGAGTGGGCTGGGTATGTTCAGACGTGAGTACCAGGCTCTCCACATTACTGGAGTCAAGCTATCCAGGCTGAAGAAGGCTGATAGCCAGAAACCGGTCCTTGGATGCTTGATTCCGGTCTAGGAAAGACATGGCTTGGTAGTTCGGGCTGGACTGTTCCCTTGAGGCACAGGGTCATGGCTGATTTGCATATAGCCATTGTCTGACCTAGGGTGGTATGGAGTGCAAAAAAACGATGGATTTAGGCCCAGATCTTTGTACTGGGGTGATGTAAGACATTGTTCTGCATTCTGTCCATCAACTGTGTTTTTTGCAATTTTCACCCCGAGTGGGCTGGGTATGCTCAGTCGTGAGTCCCAGGCTCTCCACATCACTGGAGTCAAGCTATCTAGGCTGAAGAAGGCTGATAGCCAGAAACAGGTCCTTGGATGCTTGATTCCGGTCTAGGAAAGACATGGCTTGGTAGTTCGGGCTGGACTGTTCCCATGAGGCACAGGGTCAAGGCTGATTTGCATATAGCCATTGTCTAACCTAGGGTGGTATGGAGTGCAAATAAACGATGGATTTAGGCCCAGATCTTTGTACTGGGGTGAATGTAAGACATTGTTCTGCATTCTGTCCATCAACTGTGTTTTTTGCAATTTTCACCCCGAGTGGGCTGGGTATGCTCAAACGTGAGTTCCTGGCTCTCCACATCACTGGAGTCAAGCTATCCAGGCTGAAGAAAGCTGATGGCCAGAAACCGGTCCTTGGATGCTTGATTCCGTTCTAGGAAAGACATGGCTTGGTAGTTCGGGCTGGAATGTTCCCATGAGGCACAGGGAAAAGGCTGATTTGCATGTAGCCATTGTCTGACCTAGGGTGGTATGGAGTGCAAAAAAACGACGGATTTAGGCCCAGATCTTTGTACTGGGGTGAATGTAAGACATTGTTCTGCATTCTTTCCATCAACTGTGTTTTTTGCAATTTTCACCCCGAGTGGGCTGGGTATGCTCAGACGTGAGTCCCAGGCTCTCCACATCACTGCAGTCAAGCTATCCTGGCTGAAGAAGGCTGATAGCCAGAAACCGGTCCTAGGATGTTTGATTCCGGTTTAGGAAATTCATGGCTTGGTAGTTCGGGCTGGACTGTTCCCATGAGGCACAGGGTCAAGACTGATTTGCATATATCCATTGTCTGACCTAGGGTGGCATGGAGTGCAAAAAAACGATGGATTTAGGCACAGATCTTTGTACTGGGGTGAATGTAAGACATTGTTCTGCATTCTGTCCATCAACTGTGTTTTTTCCAATTTTTACCCCAAGTGGGCTGGGTAAGCTCAGACGTGAGTCCCAGGCTCTCCACATTACTGGAGTCAAGCTATCTAGGCTGAAAAAGGCTGATAGCCAGAAACCGGTCCTTGGATTCTTGATTCCGGTCTAGGGAAGACATGGGTTGGTTAGTTCGGGCTGGACTGTTCCCATGAGGCACAGGGTCAAGGCTGATTTGCATATAGCCATTGTCTGACCTAGGGTGGTATGGAGTGCAAAAAAACGATGGATTTAGGCCCATATCTTTGTAATTTGGTGAATGTAAGACATTTTTCTGCATTCTGTCCATCAACTGTGTTTTTTGCAATTTACACCTCGAGTGGGCTGGGTATGCTCAGACGTGAATCCCAGGCTCCCCACATCACTGGAGTCAAGCTATCCAGACTGAAGAAGGCTGATAGCCAGAAACCGGTCCTTGGATGCTTGATTCCGGTCTAGGAAAGACATGGCTTGGTAGTTCGGGCTGGACTGTTCCCATGAGGCACAGGGTCAAGGCTGATTTGCATATAGCCATTGTCTGACCTAGGGTGGTATGGAGTGCAAAAAAACGATGGATTTAGGCCCAGATCTTTGTACTGGGGTGAATGTAAGCTATTGTTCTGCATTCTGTCCATCAACTGTGTTTTTTGAAATTTTCACCCCGAGTGGGCTGGGTATGCTCAGAATGTGAGTCCCAGGCTCTCCACATCACTGGAGTCAAGCTATCCAGGCTGAAGATGTCTGATAGCCAGAAACCGGTCCTTGGATGCTTGATTCCGGTCTAGGAAAGACATGGCTTGGTAGTTCGGGCTGGACTGTTCCCATGAGGCACAGGGTCAAGGCTGATTTGCATATAGCCATTGTCCGACCTAGGGAGGTATGGAGTGCAAATAAACAATGGATTTAGGCCCAGATCTTTGTACTGGGGTGAATGTAAGACATTGTACTGCATTCTGTCCATCAACTGTGTTTTTTGCACTGTTAAAAGGGAGGCACCTGCCCGGAAGATATATATGCTGGTGCAATATGTGCATGCCAACACCAGCAAGGGACCTGTCCTATGGCCTCATGCGCTAGAAGTGGCTCAGAGCCAAATGAGGGAAGTGATCCAGGAGAAAAAGTCTGGTATGCACCAATCGGAGTGTAAATTCCAGGGCGGGATTAACACTATTTTCTTATCTAATGCCAGCAAAAAAGAATTTTATTTTTAGCAATGCAATGCAAAACTGCTACATTTTCTCTAGCAACTCTTGGATCAGCAAGTTATCTACCAAGCTGTTTTAGAGAAAATAATTACAATAATGTGCCACTAATTGAGCTGTCTGACTTTAATTTTCCACCACAAACTGGTGCTGCGTGCCATTAAGGTCACACCTAAGAAATAATTCTTCTAATATAGAACCACTGGTGATGCATACATTTAATCAAATTTCAATGCTCTATGTGTACCATTTCTGCAAGTACTCTTCAGACATTTGGGGTGGTAAGGGGTGAACCTCTGTGAACCATTGTAGGTGGTTTATGTCAAATAACTCAGTGAGATGAAGCATTATTGGAGATTAATAAATAATAAATGAGGAATTATGAAAAGATTATCTAAGGAGCAGGTTCCTAGGCCCAGACCCCCCCTTAATTGTGACTCGGCCTCCAACCAATCTAGGGATTACAGACCCAAATGTCTTGCCTCGAAGCTTCCGCCTCCCTCTTCTACTCTGTTCTCTTTTCACTAGTGTTAGTCACTCTTTTCCCCCAATTTTCTGCCTTCTTTCTCTCTCACCCCTCGTGCCTCTCTGACGTTTTCACTCATTTATGTTAACCTTTTCACCCGTTTTTCTGCCTGCTTGCTTACTCACCCCTTATGCCTTTATACCCTTTTTACAAATTTTTCAATCAATTCATGCATATTTCTACTAGCTTTCTCTTTCATCCCTCTTGACTTTGTGCTCTTTTCAATAATTTGTGCCACTCGTTTCGCCCATTGCTCTGCCTACCTACCCTTTCAGCTAGTGCTTCATTTGTAAAAAAAAGAAGTGCAGGTGCTGAAAATTTTGCCCTGGAGGGCCCAGCTCACTTTTTCCTCTGGTGAGCCCCACTTTCAACAATCTCACTGCCTCAGTCTCAATCTTCTAACCTTGATCTGTTGTCTGTCCTTTTAGTCTTTGCTCTAAGAGTCTATCCTCTCACCTCTCTGATTGTTTTCTATTATCTTTGTCACACCTGGTGTGTTACCTTATTCCCTGTATTTCTGATTTGCCCTCTATTCTTTCTAGCCCTGCTCTTTTTCCTCTTCACTTTTATCCATGCTCTGCTCTCTCTCCCCTCAATCTTGGCTCTTTACTATCACTCTTCGAGCAGTGATTAACTGTGTCTCTGTTTTATCGTTTGTCTGCTTTTTTCCTTTTTCCTGTCATCTACATCCTTTCATTCTATCTTCTCTCTTCTTAATGCTCTCTTCTTCACATCAGGACTACTTTCTCTTTGTATCTGATTTGCTCTCCTTTTCTTCTACTTAGATCCATCTTATCTCTCTCCTCTCCTGTTGTTTCTTTCTACTCTTTACTTCTGCTCTCTCTCTCATCTGTAACACTGCTGCTGCCTGTGACCCCTGTCGTCAGCCTGTACATGTCCCTGCTATTTTGAACTCTGCGTTTTCCTGTAGTAATTTTTAAAGAAGTGGTAGATGGCGTGTTTTATTTTATTACCCACACCGAGTGCAAAAACAAAATGTACACCAAATTAAAATGCTTTTTTTGTATATATCAATCAGTACAGTATGACTGGGTTTATTGCAGAACTAATGGCTGCTCGAGCACAGCAGGTGATATCACTGCTAGTGCTGCCTGTAATTAGTAGGTCCAGGGATGGCGACGGCATCAGCAGCCACTGCTCAGCTTTCTGTGACCCTGCTTGTTACAGCACAAGCATTGTCCCCAGCCATCATGCTGCCAATACCGGTAAGTATAGTTATGGTGCCTACTGGACTCGCGCACACTCAGCAATTACCATGCAGGGGTGCAGCGCACAGATTTTACAGATGACGCTATGGCACACAAAAGTTGTGTTGGTTCACAGCTGCACTTAGCATGTTGAGGATAGTAGCAGTGCAGGGCTGCAGGATATGTTACTCTGGCTACGCAGCAAATGGAAAGTCCACACTTACTTTCTTTTACTCTTCCTCAAGAGCCCTCACTCCTAGTTCCAAATGCTCTCGCAGCTTCCTTGTCTCAACGCTGTCATGTGCCAGCCCCCAGCTACTATTATCCAATGGGAGGCTTAGGCTCAGGCAGTAGCAGGGTGCAGCAGACTCGGAGAATAGAATGCAAGCCATAGTTTGTCGATGACTTCTTGGATTTGTGATCGATGTGATGACTTCATCACTAACATGGCGATACACAATCATGCTTGCCTGGACAGGGGTATGCTGGTCTGTCTATGAACATGTCAGAAATTGTAGCCGGCCCTGTGAAAATAAGTGCCGGTGCTGAGCACCTGAAAGCACCCTCTCAAATTAAGCACTGCTTTCAGCCCTGTGCCTCTGTGTTCTTTAAACTTGTTTTGTCAGTCTTGTTTCCCTTTTGTCTACTTGCTGTCTCCTTCATCCCTTGTGCCTTTTTGACATTTGCCAGTAGCTTTCTTGTGCTCTTTTCACAAACTTCAATCTATCTTCCCACTGTTTTACGCTCCTCACAGCTCCCCACATCCCTTGCCCATTTTTTTCCTCAACTACCGCCATCCCTGCTTCGCACCTGCTATTCTTTCCGTACCACCCACAGCCCCCTCCCCTGCTCCCACCCCTTCCCAGGACCTACTTAATGGCAGCAGCTGTATGACCCTCAGTGAGCAGGTGCCTAAGCCCAGCCATCACTTACCTGTGACTGGTCCTCCAACCAGCCTAGGCCCTTTCAGACCCAATTGACTTGCCTCAAGTCCCCCTCCTCCCTTTATGCTCTTTCTCTTTCTTCATCGGTTTTTCTGCTTGCTTTCTCTTTCACACCTGATCCCCTTTTGACCTTTGAACTGGTTTTCTTGTACCCTTTTCACCCATGTTAGACCTGACAATAGATTTGAACAGCTCATTGCCTTGTTTCTTGTTTATTATTTGTAATACAAAAACAGTTGCACGCAATAAGGATGTCCTAGGGCCGGGGCCAGAGAGGCCTTTCATTACAACGGGCCCTTGTTTCCCTAGTCCAGCCCAGCCTAGCCCTGATCCTGATATCTACTCAGAAGGAAGACAACTGACTATCTGGAGCGCATTCCAAATGTGTTGCTTTCTGCAAGTATGAGAAAGTATTATCTCCAACCAGGCTAAGGACTTTGAGTCGGGAAATCACCAAGAGCCTAGAGAACTGTAACTTACATGAAGGGTAGTATACAACAATTGTCTTTCTTGAATATATAGAATATTCTTTATTAAGAGCTTTTGAACAGCGAGCAATGTAAACAGGCTGTTTGAGTACCTTCTATAGATGCAATGACATGTGGTTGAGGTTGAGGATTGAGAGCTGAGGTGAGCAGTGTAAAAAGAACGGAGACCGAGGTGAAAGGAGCTTTTCAAGCCAGTTTAATCTGACCAACCGGGAGGGAGTCAACAGCCAACTCCTGTGGTGGGGTCAATGTTCTAGAGCCTGAGAGCGGTCACTCTCCAGAACACTCTCTCACACGTAGATTGACACTACGACACATCTCGCTCCTTTCATAATCATAAATAAGTAATAGAGTGAAAAAATAACAATGAACTTTTTAAGAAAGTTCATAACACATTTGGCTAAACACTATATAAGAACAAATTAATCTATCACAACATCGTAAAACTAAATAATAATGTATAAAGAACTACAAAAAAGCTAGTCAAATTGCAAAATATCAAATAACTAAAACAACATTAGTATGATTAAGAACCTTTGTATCCAAATTACAAATTTCATAACAAATTGATGATATCATTGCGATTACGCAGGACTCTGGATTTGTTCTCATCACCCACTACTCTGTTGGATTCACCATTTATTTGATTCTGCTCTTTTCTGTTGCTCCATCAACGTAGCGCTCACAACCTTTTTTCGATTTTAAACTTTACCATCACACACAGCAGAAGCGTGTACTTGTTCACCTGCTCATCTGGAGAAGATCAGAATATTTAAATTCCCCTTTACTTACCATGTGCCCCTTTTGCACCCGTACCCAATCACCAATCTCATAGTAACTCTGCCTTCTGGTTTCACTCTCCAACACAGCCTTGCTCTGCTCAACTCCTTTAGACATAAGTTCCCTGGCTGTGTATCCTCTCATCACCTGATTAGGGGATATCCCCGTCACACAATGGGGCCTAGTGCAATATAACCACAGCAACTTCTTCATTGCCAATCTGCTGTCTTCTCTTCCAGCCAATGCCAACTGTAATCCCTCTTTCAGCATCCGGTTCTACTTCTCCACAAGGTCATTGCTTTGAGACAGTAGTATACAGATAACCGAATGTTCTCAACCCTGTGCTCCAAAAGAAAATCTCTCATGCACTACGAAACAAATTAGATACCATTGTCTAACACCATGAACAAATCCTTTAAGAAACAAATTACTGTATCCGAAGTAACCTTTTCCGTAAACTTCGCTTCAGCCATCTAGAAAAAAAGCCTTTTATCACAATGGCATATTTAGGACAACTTCCCATAACATGAAAAGGACTAGCAACAGCAATACCTAACTTCTTCAATGGACCATTTGATTTATCAGACTCAACTGGGGATAATTCACAGTTTTCTGCAACTTGTTGTTCCGAGCACATAGCACACATTCTCTAATGGTCCTTTCTACCTCTCGGTTTAATCAAGGCCACCCATGTTCCTCTCATATTTGTCTTTTGATGGCACTCATTCGTATGTGTCCTTCATGTGCTATCCTTACAGCTCGTTCCCTGTCTCTGTTACTACTGACAAATCACCACATATCAAACCTCCACTCACTACTGGCATCTCCTGACTCATCTGTTGGTAACATTCCACCTCCTGTAGAATGCTTTCTCTAATTGACCACTGTTCACAAGGATATTTTTCAATTTCAAGAAACACACTGTTCCTTTTGAGGGTCTCCAACCATTCTTCACTTGTAGGCCATTGTATTATCCTAGGTGAAGCTCTGCTTCCACTATTCACTGAGAACACATTCGTCTATGGACATTGCATAGTTCTTACTGTGAAACTGACTCCCCATACATACGTCCTAAAATGGTTAACCCCTACCACACAGCTAGTGCTTCCCTCTCAGCCATAGAGTACTTTTTCTCGTTATCCTACATCTGCCTTAAGGCATAAGCAATTTTGAAATCCAAACCATTCCTCTTCTGTAGTACCACCATACATAAACCCACCAAGCTGTCATCGATGATTATTCTCATGGGATAATTCCTGTCAAAATGTTCGGGTGCTGGTGCAGTAGAAATGTCAGTTTTCAGTCTTTTTTGTTAATTCTTGTTCTTTTTACATAAAACAAACCACTCATTCTTGACGATAAATGTGTGCATACGTTTGGTTTTGTCCGTAAAAATGGGGACACAATGAGAATAATATTGAGCCATTCCCAAAAACAATCTCTACTGTTCTTTACATGCTGGGGAAGGAGACTCCTCTATAACATAAACTAGTTTTAATTTGGGAGATATCCCTTACCTCTGATTCAGTGACCTAACTACTCCACTTCTTCCACTTTAAACCTACACTTATGCATCTTGATCGTCAACCGACCTTCTTGAAGGATTCTCGACACACTCGCTATGTCATGTTCCACTTCAATCTTCTCAAATACCAGGACAACATCTTGGAAATACATTACATTAGTTGTATCTTTCAATAGTTGGTGCATAGCTCCTTGGAACACACAATCACTGAGGCTAAGCCAAAGAGCATACAATTATATCTATATACCCCTCTGACATTACGAATTATGTTAGTGAGCACGAATCAGGGTGCAGCACAATCGGGTGGTAGGCTGAAGAAAGGTCTAAGGCGGAAAATACTTTCACTGCCTTAATGGTGGTCAACAGTTCTCCTATGTTGGGGAGGGGATGCCAACCCACCCAGATAGCTGCATTGAGATCCCATAAATCTACACACATCCAGATGCCACCATTACTCTTCCTAGCAATGTTGATTGCTGGAGCAAGACACTTTGATGACTCGACTTCCTTGATTAAACCACCTGTGCATTAACTCTGTAGTTTATGGTGCAAAGGTACCCTCATCCCCATCACAACACCCTGGGTTTGTGGCTTTTGGAGTCACCCATTCTCTCAAGACTATCTTATTCATGAACCCCTTGAGAGTTCCCAAATGAGTCTTAAAAACTTCAAGGTACTCTGTAAAATGCGGCTCTCTTGCATCCACTGTACACATATCTTACTGCTCTCCCAAAACTTGATCAGGATGGTGCGAAGCTACCTGGATGCCTAAATCCCTCTGTTGAGGGCAACCTACTAATGCACATTAGATGTCACCAACTTTTGTTAAAATTCCACTTGGGATTAGATACAATTCACTAGTTTAATGGGTTTGTTACCATACGTCACTAATATCACATATGGACACGAGCACAAGATGAGAAAATTTACTAAGGTATTCCTCACCAATCAATGTATACCGTACCCTAGAGACTGTCATCACTCTTATACTTATCCCATTGATTTTGAGAGCGTAGAAAAGATTGTCTTCACCCACGCTACCTATCTGTTTTTAGGATAAAGTCTTAGTACTCGTCCTCATTCTCAGCTCTACTATCAAACTCAACGAAGCTCTGTTTTTTCTCACACCCGTTACCTTCCCTTTGCACATCCTCGCAAAATGTCCCTTTGTTTTGTGTTGATTTAGATACTGTATATAGATTTCCCGAATCATGCACTTATATAGGTACAATTCGCATTGCCCTTCTTTAGGCATAGAAATCCAGCCCTTATTTAGGCATTGCTCATGCTAACCAAATACAGGCATGGGCAACTACATCCGTTCATCTTGGTCACAACGAGTTCTTGGAAAACCAGACTCTTAAGCCTTTAGGACTTCCCCTTGCCTGGATATTGATTTCTGCAAGAACTCATTTATTATGCATGAACATCTATTCCTTAGGGGTTCAGTTATGACGTTCTTATGCCCGACTCATACGTCAATACCGGCATTCCTAAACACCTTTGAGGTATAAAATACCTTCACTTGCCCTGGCAAACTACGATGCATTGCGCAATTCAGCTTCCTACTTGCACAACACAGCTCGTCACGGGAAGTTCGGAAACAAGTCAAGTCCTCATCTGACACACGGACCAGCACTGTCATCCTCCTCGCCAAGAGCCCAGCTCCAGTGTTTCTGACTCCCCTTGCGGTGTGTTAGAGATCGAGTCCCGGAAAAAGATACCAACCTCTCTCATTCTAAGGTATGAAGCAGACTAGAAGCTAGAGAAACTTTAGGCAACTCTTGGCACAACTAAACTACACTAAAGCAAAACAAAACCTACTACTACCCTCTTACTATACTTAGGTTAGGTACACTGTGGTAGGATTATTTTAGAAGCACCAGTTGAGTATTTTAGCCTGTGTTATTTATGTATGTATTTTTATATATGTCAATGCTACAGACCATGCTATTGCAGGATTATTTTATCTTATTTCTAACGCTGTATGTATTATACTTCGCATTCTGTCTTACAATTGTAGCAGTTCATATCTCTTGCATGAGAAATAAGACTGTTCAATAAACCCTTTTATTGAAACACCCGTCTCTATTTCTGTGAAACTCTGTGGAAACAGAGCATGCACATTTGACTTAGTGAAACTGCTATCTATTGTTTCCACGATTCTGAGATTGTTCCAACTCTAAGGGAAACAAAGTTGTCACGCATAGGCAGTTGTCAGAAACTAATCCCTTCTTGTTCATTCAAGAAGTTTCTAGTTACCTCTGAGTTAGCTGGTACATACAAGTAATTAAGTTTAATGTACTCCTTGACGAGGAGACAGAGGAGACACAGCAACCCTCATTGTCCTGAAACTCTCTGCAGCTTTTGGCAGAGCCTCACATCCAGAACTCATCAAACCCCTGCATGAGAATAGCATCCAAAGACCCCCTCTCAGCTCTATCTGCTCCTTCCTAATGGACGGAATACAAGCAGAAAGGCTGGTAACATACTCCTCAGAAGTCAGCAAACTAATCTAAGGAGACCTGAGGTTCGTCACTCAGCCCCACTCATTTACGACACATACATGGCCACTCAGCCAACATCATCCGTAACACACATCTACAACCTATCCTATTGCACGCAACCTATACTTTCCCTATTCAACATGACCCCCAACACCGGAAACAAGTTCATTGCCTGTATGACTGAAGTCACTAACTGGATGACACCCAACTGACTCAAGCTCAACACCAACAAGACATAAATTGTGATCTTTACGAAGAACACATTACCATGTGACTCCAACTGCTGGCTGGCTGTACTCGGACACACACTCATCCACAGCACCAACACTACAAACCTCTGATTAAATGACAGCAAACTGCACCCACTGCACCAGTCAACGTCATCACTGCACCTTGTGTCCACACCCTGAAGATGTCGACGAACAACTGAAAATGGCTCCCATGCAACACAATAAAAGCTGTCACTCATGCCCTAGTCACCAGCAAATTGGACTATGAGTACCCCCACTAACTCTTCACTCACACATTCAATGCGCTACATAACTGAGATCTGACATACCTGTACAGTCGCATCTCCTTCCGCCAACCACCCAGACACCTACGCACAGCAGGACTCCTACTCACATGCCTCCCACACATACAGAGAACAAGATCTGGAGGTCGGGAATTCTCTCACACCTAAAGTGTGAATGGCCTCCCATTCCACATCAGCGCCTCCTGCTCTCTTGGTGAATTCCTCAAGAAGATGAAGATCTGTATTTTTAATTAACCAACCTACCATAGTCAGGGCTAGGTGTACACACCTGGTCAAAGCCAACATACCCTTGCAGGTGACAGTGCACTTTACAGATACACATGACATAACAGAACCTAACAGAACAACACATTAAGCAGTGGTAAAGAAGCACAAAGAGTTGTGTTAGTTTCAGTAGTTTTCACCTACACGATCTTCTACCCCAAATTGGCAGATAGGAGTCTGTTGAGGGGCTAAGGTCAGCAAAAGAGGTCGGCCATTTGATGTCATTGATTGTTAAATGGCTAGCGATGTCCCTTCTGCTGCCTTTAGCATCCCTGTGTACCGTCGCCCCCAGCACGTCCATGGCTAATCACAGACAGGCATAACATCACGCACTGCTCGTGCACTAATGACCTTTGCATCTCGAACCCAGCACTGACCGCGCGCACTCGATCATTCCATTTCTCAACATTCGACATCTGCAGTCTGCGCACGAAGGCTGCCAACATGGGCAGGGCAGCGTGACTCCAAACCCCGCCATAAATAATGCGCCTGCCTCAACGCCGGGGCTAATATTGCCAAGTTTGATTAACGTTTACATCTCGGCCTGGCTCGCTCCTGCACGTACTTGGCTACAAAAAAGTACTGTTTGTCAAAGCAGGAAATCAATGCAGACTCTAGAATTGGGGAGCAGTAGGGAGGGGGGGGGGAGCGGTTCAAGTGGAGGCCCCGCCCCGTCATCCCATTATGCTGAGACCTCCTCTCCATTGCCTGACAGTGACCTGGGGCAACTGACAACAATAACTTATAATTACCTTGTGTGAATCTGCTTTCGAAACACAACCCAAGTCCTTAACTCCGCACACAATAGTGTTAACTGTTGTAATGTTTTGTGTGAGTAATAATGGATTTTTATTTTAAATGTAAGGATGAATGTATGCAAACCTAGCATGACGTAATACTTCGTTACTTAATAAATTTCCCTCTGTAGCAGAATGCAATAGGCTGAGATCAGACAGACTACCACTGTGCGTAATGCATAAAGCAGAGGTTCAGAAGACCTGCCCACGAGAGTGGTGCGCCCCTTTTCAGCATTGTTTATTTTACGTACAAAGCTGCGTTCATTCAGTCTTACTTGTTACATGCTACTTGTTGCAACGCTCTGGTAGTTTAGTTCCAAATAATAGGAATCACTATTTTCTATTTCAGAGGTGTTTACATTGGCTTAAGAGGTTTAGGCGCCGCCTACAGAGACCTAGACCTAACAAGCACATTTAGGGATATAATCCCGACAAGAAAGCTTGGGTGGTTAGTGCACTTTCAACAGACGTGTGGACAGGTTGGGATCATCGTAAACTACCCTAAAGAATTAGAGGCATATCATCAAGGCCCCGTTTTCGGACGAAAAGCGGCGATAATTCTACCGCACTCTCATCAAGGACACACAAACGTGTGTATCCCTGCCTCAACGCCATGTACCCTAACGCCCAGCTTTGCATCTCTAATGAGATGTAGAGTGGGTGTTCCTGACCAAAATTACGTGAGAAATGTCGCTAACCGACATTTCTACAATTAACAAGGTGCACGCTAACTTGCATAGCGATAAGAAAAGTAGGGCTAACCCCATTTAACGCTACTTTCCTTATGCCTGCTTTTAATCTGACTTGGCCGTGATATCCAATGGAAGGTGGATATTATGGCTAAGTCTGTCCTGCCCTATCAACAAGCTATCGCCTATGTTTGTGCGATTATCGCTGGATTTCCAGGAATAATCCCACATTTGGCAGCCTGCGCATGGAATTTTATCGCTTTGGAAATTAGCGTTGCTGATAGCACGCTATCTCCGCGATAAAATTCTGCAATAGCCGGCGATAATTATCCTTGCGCTAAGCACGCTGATCGATCATTATCGCTGTCCCTTGCTGATATGACCCTTGGTGTGTATTGTTCATAGCACTGCTTGTAGAAGGTTACCTCTCAGCTTGATCGAATGATTGTCATTAAATTTGAATTTCTAATTGCTTAAATAACATGGGTTCTATTATACTAGAAACAAATGTTTATTATTGATATAATAATACACAACATTTGATAGTAAAAGATAAATTGCACATAATGTGTGTAGAAGAGGTATGAGAGATAACATTCACAAGAACTTGAAAAACTAGAACCATTTATAAGGATTCGTCTCTAGGCCGGCTTCTGGTCAAGCTTTAAAGTATAGCGTCCAGATGGGCCTTGTGTGAAGAATGTGGAATGACTACAATTGCAGATCTCCATGATCGGGAGTGACTTCCTTCCATTGAGGTGTTAATAACAGAATTCTCCCTTCCCCAGTCGCAGATTTGGAAGGATTGGCAAATGCGGCACTGCCTGAGAGTAAACTAGGGCGAGATCCAATACATCTCTCAGCCTCGTTGGTCGTGGATTACTACAGACTGTGGGGCCTTTTCTAAGGGTGGTGTGTCCAATATATATGTAATGCTTATTGGCAATTTATATTCACATGTAACTTTTCTTGCTAAACCCTATTTGGCAGGAGCAGTGAGTAGTAAAATACTCGGAGGTCAAATGGAAGTGAATCTAAGAGTATCACAAATCTCTCGCTCATGGAAGCATGCCTACATGTTTCTTATTTTACATTTCTGCACATTTGTTATTGGTCTCCTTTCAAATCGAACAAAGCTCGTCTGGCTCCCAATTATAATTTTAATTGCATTCATATGGCGCTTACTACCCCAGACGAGGCGAAGAACCGCTTTTTCAGCGAGTAGCACATTACGCCGGACACTCAAAAAAGATTAGCGGTGAATTAGTATAGAGCAATATTAAATTCATTTCGGTGGCGTACATGTGAGTTTATTATTTGAATTAAAAAAGGATAGTAGAGGGGTAGAAGAGGAAAAGATTTGCATTTATATAGCGCTTTCGACCCCAGATGAGGTGTTGCAATGCTTTTCGGCAGGTAGCATACTACTCCGGAACCCAAACAAGATTAGTGGGGATATAGTAGAGGGTAATATGAAATTAATTTGAGCTGTGGACATGTTAGTCTGTTAGTTGGAATGAAAATGATAGTAGAAGGATAGTAAAGGAAAGGGTCTGGGAAGTGTTTTTTGTTCTTTTTCTGGAGTTCATAGCAGTAGGCGGAGGTTTGGCATGAGTGAAAGGGGAGGTGGAGGGGGGAGAGTAGGAGGGAAAGGTTTAGAAAGCCTTGTTTGGGAGATCTGAATAGTAAAAGAGGTAGGAGATGATGCAAGGAGGGGTAAAGGAGGGAAGAGTCTATAAAGGGTTATTTTGTGGAACATATTAGTAGGATGGTGCTTGGGCAGAGTCAGTGTGTGGAGGTATAGGATATATTAAGAGAGATATAGGGTAATGCATTGGAGAAGCTGATTTAGAAGTAAAGTAATAAATATATAGATACATAAGTACATGGAAGGTATATATGTATAAGTAAGGTAATATATGTGGATTTAATAAACTCAGACCTTCAAACATTGTTCTACTTTGAGCTAATTCTTTTGTTTTACATATTTTTTTGTAATTCAGTAGGTAAGCAATTGTAGCTGAATAGTTATAATAAAAGATGTACCTATTTATGTAGTCACCTATATACATGATAAACATAGAATAATAAGTACATAAGTAATATGTCTAATTGTTAAGCAGAACTAATGCATATATCTATATATTTATAAACATAATTATTATGCATGTAGATACAAAGCAATACACATATGTAGGTATACATTTATAGTACAAATACATTCTTATATATAGAGGGATATGTTGTATAATCTGTTTGAGTATCTAGAGTTTGAGCGTTATCTTCTGAAGATAAGGTAGTTATCTGAGGATCTTACGTCTGAGGGTCAATAGCTCCATAGTTTGGCTGCTTGAAGAGAGAAGGATGATCCACCAATGTTTTTTTTGTATGGTGGGATTTTGAGGCGAGGTGCCAATCTAGAGCTGAGGTACCTTTATTGAATGCATTTGTTGATTTTATTCCTGATGAAGAGTGGTCCTGTTCCATGTATCGCTTTGTAGGTGATATAAAGCAGCTTGAATGTGGATCTTCTGGCAACCGGTAACCAATGTAGGGCCTTCAAAGGAGGGAAGATGTGGCTTGTGGCATCATATGTAAGATTAGTCTGGCAGCAGAGTTCAGAATACGTTGTAGTCTTTTATGATTGTTAAAGATGTTCCATGGTAGAGGCTATTGGGGTAATCGAGTTTAGACAGAAGCGTGATAGAAGCGTGATAGTAGCCTGGACCTTGTGTGGAAATCCACGGTGGCGGAAATGCGTTACTGAGTTGTTATAGTAACAATGCTTTATCTTGCTTCTTTGTACACTAGGGCATTCATTGATAGATTGGAGTACATTGTAATTCTGAGGTTTATTACTGCCTTAGATACTTTAGGGCAGTATTCCCAGATTGTCAGGTCAGGCGGCGAGTGGATCATCATTTTTCCAATCACCACACTTGAGTATTTCCATTTTGGCAGCAATCAATTTGAGATGGCTCCATGTCATCTACTGATCCAAGGCTCTGAGACAATTGAAAATTTGTGAGTTTCCAATGTCTTTGGGGATCTCCATGTTAACGAGTATTTGTGTGTCATCTGCATAGTTATAGCATGTGAGGTTAAATTGATTGATCAGTAAAATTCCATAGGTAATGATTTAATGTAAATGTTAAAAAGAATGGGTGAGATGATAGAGCCTTGAAACACCCCTGCTTTTGTGAAGTATGGTCTGGATGAGAAAGGGGGTATGGATGACATTAGTTCTATTTTGAAGGTAGGAAGTAATCCAGTCGAGAGAAGTCCCCTCAATGACAGCTTTGGAGAGTCTAATATTAGAGTGGCATTGTCAACAGTGTCAAAGGCAGCTCAGAGGTCTAAGAGAAGTATTGCTGCAACCCTGTTCTGGTCACCTGTGTTCTTAAGGTCATCCCAGAAGGCAACACGGGCAGATACTGTGCCTCTTCCTGGATTAAATCATGTATGGAAATCAGAAAGTATGGAATTGTCTTCAATGAATTGTGACATCTGGCGAATGAAGCTCTTTCTATATTCTTTTGCTCAGGAATGGTCCATTTGTAATTGGTCTGTAGTTGTCGAGGTCAAGCAGGTCAAGATTTGTATTCTTTAGTAATGGGCGCATTTATGACTTTATGAAGACCTACTGGAAATATTCCCATAGTTAAGATATTGTTTATGATTCGTTTAACTGGTGTAGCAGCAAAGGTAATTAAAATAATTTTCTTGAAGGTTTGCAGTGGACACGGGCCAGACGGACTGCCGGCAGGCCTGCTTTCTTTGACCAGGTCCATAAATTCATTGTGTGTTGGAAGAAATGAGAGCCTGATTAGCGTGGGACTTAATGACGACATCCCATGGGCAGAATGAAATAGGTAACAAAACAGTATCTGTATATGCCTTATCAGCACCAGAGCCAATTGACCTTAGTACACCCCACATGGACACACAGACCCTATTATGATCACTCATCAGACCTCGTGTTCACACCCTTTAGCTCAACACCAGCGCAACGCAATTACCACATTAAGCCCCCACACAAGTTAAGGTGTCACACCCCAAAAGCGCCCACCACACTGAGCTAGCCACCTCCATATAGTTAATAATACCGCTGCATACACGACTAATGAGGGCTACGTCTACTTCTGAGGCACAGCAGTACCCTTGCTGACCCCCTTTTTTATGCGTGAGCCAACCATCACTGCCACTTCCACTAACGGACACTCATTAATCCTTTTCACCCTCTGAGGCGGAAGCCGGAGGTTCTTAAGCTCTGCCTCTTTCTACTTGGCTAGCAGACCTACGCTTGATTAAAAAGGCATTTTAAGCTAATTTTTAAAAATTATGTGTGCAATTTACCTCCGCTTTATTTAGAAAGTGTTTTACACCGGATCAGACCCTTCTTACTTCCCTCTACCGCCTGGGCCACTCTCAGCTGAGTGTTGACGGTGAGAGTTGGTCCCGGGGAGGTGAGGGCGGGACAGCGGCCATATTGCGTGTGGTTGCGCCCTGACGCGCTCTAGCTCTCTACAAAAAGGGACGGGCCTACTCCGCGTAGCGGACGCGTTTGCGGACGTGCCGGATGCACGCCGGAGTCACGCCAGAGTCCAGCCCGTCTGCGCCCGTCCGCGCTGAGGACGGGCTGGACAGCTGGACGTCTGGTCTTGTTATGTCTGACCTCCCTCATGTAAATGTAAATGTACAGGAATTTATATAGCGCAAATCACTGAGCGGTTTCTAAGCGCTTGCTTAGGGAACCCGTCCTGGTATTCCCCTGTGAGATAACCCCAGCAGGGTATCCGCAAGGTGAAAGCCAGGCATCCCGCCGCGAGGAGCCGTTGTGGAGATTAAGCAAGCTATTGCCCAGAGTCGCAGAGTGTGAACCCGTGAATCGAGTAGGCACCGGAGCAAGAATTGTCGAGTCCATGGACATTTTAGGACTCAAGACCCCGCCGAGCTGGGAATTGAACCCTGGTCCCGGGCTGACCTCTGCTTCCAGGTCTGCCTCCTCTAACCAGTGAGCCACACTTCTCCACAAGAAGATATGTTAGATATACCCCTCAGACTCTGCTCGCACTTAAACCCTCGAGTCGCACATGCTCACATACCTATTCCCCCGACGATCTGTTACGCCCTTTTACATGTGGCTGCGGGACATTCAACACGGTAAGCCCCACCCCACTTCTACCTAGGTATAGGCCTAAACAACACACTGTTCCGGTAACCTGGGTAGAGAAGGAAAGTGGTGTTCTTCTTAATGCTCGCTCACTCGTTAAAAACAATGTTATGTTTAGGGAATTCATATCTGACAGAAAGCCTTCCCTGGTCTTCGTCACAGAAACCTGGGCTAAGGACTCTTCCGGTCCTGATCTTATCGAAGCAATACCGGAAGGTTACTGCCTGGCCCGCCATGATAGATCTGGCTGGGTGGGCGGAGGACTTGCAATTCTATATAGGGACCATTTCCACTGCCACACGGTTGCTATTACTGACCCTAAGGACAGCTTCCAAGCCCTCTCCTTTGCTATAAAAAGTGGCCATAGAGCCCTCCTAAATGGAATCTTGGTATACCGACCCCAGGCCTTCGAACTAATTTCGGGCAACGGTTGCTCCAAGCCCTAGAACCCTTCTTTGGCCAAAAAGATTTTACGATTCTAGGAGATTTTAATTTCCATTTAGAAAAGCGTGACAACAAGGATACCATCTCTCTGCTGGATATCATGTCAGCCTGTGGCTTTAACCAGCTGGTCAAAGGGGCTACTCACCGAGCTGGGCATACGCTCGATGGAATCTTTTCCAATGATGAGAGGTTATCAATTGAGGAATCCATCCCTCTGTCATGGTCTGACCATCTGGCCGTTCCATTCCTACTTAGCTACCCCCGCACATCTGCGCCCGCAAACATACCCAGCAAACAAGAACTCCGTAGGAACTACAAGGATATTTCAAACAGTTCCCTCTCCCCGTGGGCATCCTACTTGTGTCCATCTCAGGATGAAAGTGCTTCCACAGCTGCAACGCAGTTTGAAAGTACCATGACGGAAGCTCTAGATGAATTAGCCCCGTTCCAACCTTGCCGACGTACCAGGAAAAGGCCCTCAGCCCCTTGGTTCTCTGAACACCTTAGACTCCTGAGACAGGAGGTAAGGAGACAGGAGCGCCTCTGGCACACAGGATGGGACTAAAAAGATAAGGAAGCTCATAAGATCCTGCTTAGAAAATATAAGGCCGAAATTATAAAAGCCAAACAAGAGCACTTCACGACCTTGACAACTTCATGTTCTCCCCTAAAGAGCTCTTTAGGGTTGTAGATTCACTTATAACCCTTCAAACCCCAGATCCTGTAGTGGCGTCCCATGAGCTTTGTAATAACATCGCCTCTTTCTTCCAGACAAAAATATCAGACATCTACTCTGCCTTGGAGTTACAAAAATCGCTTATGAGTGGGCCCCCTGCTTTAGGGGCTATGGATCTCGCCCGGGTTGAAAAATCTCCCCCGGGAACCTTAGACTCCTTTCCCCCTCTCTCTGTGGAGACGCTGGATAGCCTCCTTAACAAAACTAAATCAGGCTCTCCTTTGGATGTGTGTCCCCTAAGGATTCTTAAACAGTGCAGGGAAACTCTCCTGCCTCCTCTGGTGGATATCATGAATAGAGCCATGAGAGACGGCGTCTTCCCCACCCAATGGAAAAGTGCGGTGGTAAAACCTCTTTTAAAAAAGCCCTCCCTGGATCTGTCGGTCTTAAAAAACTTCCGGCCCATTTCATTACTCCCAGCCCCAGCAAAGATGCTAGAGGCGCATCTCAATGCACACCTTGCCGCTTTTGTTGAGAGCTCGGAATGTCTCGATTCCTCTCAACATGGTTTCAGGAGGGAACACAGCACTGAGTCAGCCCTCACCATAGTGTTGGATAATATCCGCACACGTGTTGATGAGGGCCAGACCACCCTCCTGATCCTTCTAGATCTGACAGCGGCCTTTGATACCCTCTCCCCCTCAGTATTAACATCTCGGCTGAGGGAGATTGGGGTGCGTGGTGCAGCCCTGGATCTTCTCACGTCTTTCCTCACCCATCGAGTGCAAAGAGTGAAGCTGGGGGAGTACCTATCCCCATCCCTTCCTGTGCAATGTGGGGTCCCCCAGGGGTCGGCCCTCAGTCCGACCCTATTTAACATCTACGTGACCCCACTTGCCAGGCTCATCAGATCTTATGGGATGGAGATAGTTTCCTATGCGGACGACACCCAGATCTTTGTCTCTCTCTCTCCCAGGCTAGCGTCCTGACGGCCTCCAATTTTAGATCTTGTATGGAGGCAGTCGGTAAATGGATGATCCTAAACTCGCCTAAATTAAACGGAGAGAAGACGGAGGTGATGGTGTTCGGAGGGAAAGAGGAAGTATGGTCATCCTGCTGGTGGCCAGACTCATTAGGAGCCTGTCCCACCCCCACCTCCTCCGCAAAAAATCTGGGGGTTATGATGGACCCTGCCCTTGACATGGGTAAGCAGGTCAGTCGAACCATCTCCACCTGCTGGGGCATTATCCATGCCCTGAGGAGGATTAGGCATTGAAATCAAACAAGGGGAATAAAAGTGGACGATTTTTAGAGGGGTCCAATGTACTCGTCCTAGGAAGCAGTAGGCAAAGAGAATTGTACAGAGTTCCCCTGTGGGAGCTAGTAGTTTAGCTCAGGGTGTTTTTTCTCTCACTGGTTATGGGAGGGTTGTGTGAGTGCATGGTGTAAAACCCGTTTCAGAATATAAGGATACCTCACACAGGTTACCGGTAGGATGGCCACTGTCACCCCAACCGATGACCGTCCAGCGTCATCATTGGTATCCTGCTCCTACGGCAGGCTGGCGGTGCAATGCCCGTCGGGCAGCGCGGGGAGCTGCACTTTGGCGGAGATCTTTTATTCCGAGCCAGCGGGTGTCTGCGTGTGAGGGGCCTAAAAAAGTGCAATAGTGAGCGTGAGGGAGTGTGTATTAAAAAAAGTCAGTTGAGTCCATTGAGGAATACTTTAATGATCAGGCTCACTGCTTTATTAAAAATAGAGGGGTATTAAGGAGTGATAAGCAATGGGACCAATCCTTAATCAACCCTTAATGTGAAAAGCGGTCGAGATGTTTCTTGCCATAAGGGCAATTCGTCAGGACCTTGGTGCTCATATAATTGCTGGGGTCCTTTCAAAAGTAGAGGACTCCAATATACGACCTGGACCGTGTCGTATTGAAAGTAGTTCCTTGCAGGGGACCTCCTGGAAACTAGGGAGAAAATAAGTAAGATTTACTGGCATTGAAATTTGTTGTGCCCAGAGTACATCATGTAGGGCCTGTATATAACAGAGACAGTGATGTGTGCTCAATGGGAACCAACCGGATGAGTCATGCCAGGATATTGGGGGTACTGTGAGAGAAAAGGTAGTGCCACCTACAGAGCGTGAAGGACTACGTTCCGTACCAGGCTGACATACTGTACATAGCTAGCATGCATAGTAGTGAGAGGGCTAGATTCACGACGGTGAGGCATGCTGCATAGGGTGAACTATAACTAGTTGAAACCAATGTTGAACCCTAGTAACAGTCAGGTCGCGTGAGGAGCCTAATTCTAAGCAGCATTAGACTCAAGTTAAATTTTTTTTATCTAAATCTATGATAGAACTAACAATAGAAATAGAAAAACCACACAGTAAAATACATCGTGAATGTTTTGACACTCTGTCTATATATTAGGTAGGGGGTCGGCGCCAGTGTATTAATCGTGGTTTACCGGGAAAACACAAAAAGGTGTGCCATGCTCGCCGAGTGCTCGCGAGCCGATACACACTATCACAATACCAGGGTTGCACTTACCCTTTGGGTTCCCGTTGTAGGTCTAACGAGCTGTCCGGGTGGGGCCAGCAGCGATTAAGGAGAACCTGCAGGGAGAGTAAGGGAACCCGCGGGACCGTAAAATGAAGAAAAGCCGTACGGTTACCCGTGGAATTGAGTGCAGCTGAATCATGAGCTGCAGCGCGTCTTGGCAGAGCACACGTGGGGTTCGAGAAATGGCTCCACACCTTACCTCAATACATGCTGATGGCAGGCATCTAGGCACCTACCCCTCCCACGAGTCCGCCGAAGTCAGGACAGCCAGCGCAAATGTGGATCCCTGATCGGTGTAGATAAGGGAAAGTTACGCGCGCACAACGATGGGGGGGCGTGTCCCACCGGTGACTGGGCAATGAAACGCGGGAGGAGAGAGCAAAGAGGGACTCGCTCAGTCAACGAGGGGAGTGTGATCCAATGTGGGGGCCATCTTGGAAAGGGGATTGTGATCTAATCAGACGAGTTGGTGATCGTCTGAATATGGGCAATGTGATCCCAGATTAAAGACTATCAGGCGAGAATTGTCCAGGGCACCCCATCATTCAGCCCCAGTTCATCGCTATGAAGGCGATGGATCCATCTTTGTTCGAGTCTGAAGAGGGCTGGTTGGTTGATGGTTGGTAAACATTCGATGACAGTCCACTGAATGTTTTCTGGGAAATGATTGTTCTCTTTACAGTGTTCATAAAGCTTGGTGTGTGTCTTCTGACACCGAATATTGCTGTTATGCTCCATTATCCGGTGTTTGACAGGGCGCATGGTCATCCCAATGTACAGCATCTCACAGGGGCAAATCAAAACGTAGATGCACCTAGAGCTGTTGCAATTGGTGTGTTTATTCATTGTCCATTTGAAATTGCTCTGGAGTTCAATGGTTTTGCCCTGGATGGTCTGGGGACACACGACGCAAGAACCACAGCGATAATGCCCGGTAACCGGGGGTAGGTCCCAGAGCGTATTGACAGCTGGGGTGCTAGATTTCTTCTGACAGGTGTGTATAAGGGTATCCTTTAGATTTGCCGTCCTTTTAAATGCAAACCGTGGGCGCGGTAACTCCATCCCAGCAGAATTGAGAATGCCCCAATGTGAGTTGATGGTCTTTTTGATGAATGTGGAGTGCTTCGTGAACGAGGTTACGCAGGTGATCGTCTCGTCTTGCTCTTTGGGATACACCTCGAGAAGGGATTCTCTATTGTTGTTGAGGGCTCTTTTGGTGGAAGTTTTCAGAAGACGTGTCGGATAGCCCCTATCCCGAAGTTTGTTTTGTAAGGAATGAGCTTCCTGTTTGAAGTCAGTGGTGGAGCTACAATTTCTCCGAAGGCGGAGAAATTGACCAAAAGGTAAATTATCCCTTAGGGATCTCGTGTGGTGGCTTGTATATGGCAATAGACTGTTTCTGTCGGTGTCCTTCTTGTATAGAGTGGTACTGATCATGGTTGGTTCCAGGGATATGGTAAGATCCAAATAGGGTATTGATTCATTGGAGATCGTGCCTGTGAACTTAAGGAATGGGTCTTGTTGGTTTATCCACACACAAAAGGCCTCACACGTCGCTCGGTCGCCCTTCCAGAACACCAGGATGTCGTCGATATATCGTCGCCAACATGTGAGGTTTTCACGGAACGGATTGTGTTCTGGGGGGTAGATGCAGTTTTTTTCAAAAGATGCCATGTAAATACATGCCAGGCTCGGCGCGAAGGTCGAGCCCATCGATGTTCCACGCACTTGATGGTATAAATTTGATTCATATTTGAAAAAAGTCTCAGTTAGAGCAATGTGTGCCAGCTCCATTATGAAGGATATTGGGGTATGGGACACCCAATCCTCTTGTCGTAGAAGTGAATCCACTGCTTCTAGCGTTGCTTGTTGGGGTATGTTTGTGTACAACGCTTCCACGTCGAGGGTAAGGAGGAGATCGATGTCTTCTCTGCCGTCCATGTCGCCAATGAGACGTAGCACATCTCTGGTGTCTTGTAGATAAGACGGGATGCGTTTTACCAACGGTTGCAGAAATGCATCGCAAAATTGAGATAGGGGCTCCAAAATAGAACCGATGCCGGACACAATTGGTCTCCCTGGGACTGGGGTGGTGCCCTTGTGTATTTTGGGCAGGGTGTAAAAATACGGTATGACTGGGTCCGTTGTCACCAGGAATTCTGCCTCTTTCTTGCTGATCCACTCATTTGTCTCTGCTTCAATCACAAGAGCCATCACGGTAGTGGTCAGTCGTTTGGTTGGGTCCTCCGTCAGCAGTCTGTAGTGGGTTGTGTTGGCTAATTGGCATCTACATTCCCGGTCATAATCGTCATAGTTTTGTATGACCGTGGCTCCCCCTTTATCTGCTTGCTTGATTACAATTGAGGGGTCCTTACCGAGGGAGGTGGCTGCCTGTCTTTCAGCATTGGAAAGGTTATTAAAGGGTTTGATAGAAGGTTTGTTCTGCATGGTTCTCAGGACTGCTCTTTCGAAAGTCAGGACTTCCGGTGGTACCATCACATCAGTGGGGGTGAAGGTGAATGGTTTCCTTAAACCTGTGTCTTCACTAACGATTTCAGGCCGGTTGTCAAAGAAGGACCGAAGGCGTATCTTCCTGAAGAACTGCTTGAGCTCAATCATTTCCTGAAAGGAGTCGGGGATCGGGGTGGGGACAAAGCCAAGGCCTTTTTCCAGAACGTTCTTCTCTGTCGGGGAGAGGGTTCTGTTTGAAAGGTTAACGATCAAACTCGTCTCCCTCTGGTTGTTGCGCTCCTGGTTTCCACTCCAGTTGGTTCTGGTGTCTGGTCCTGCCACTGTACTCCCTTGCGCCCGCCTCGCTTACGCCCTCTTCCTCTGCCCCAACCTCTGCCTTGAAAAGGAGGCGGATTAAGAGGGTAGAATTTAGAGGGTAGTCAATTGAGTCCTCAATGGACTCAACTGACTTTTTTTAATACACACTCCCTCACGCTCACTATTGCACTTTTTTAGGCCCCTCACACGCAGACACCCGCTGGCTCGGAATAAAAGATCTCCGCCAAAGTGCAGCTCCCCGCGCTGCCCGACGGGCATTGCACCGCCAGCCTGCCGTAGGAGCAGGATACCAATGATGACGCTGGACGGTCATCGGTTGGGGTGACAGTGGCCATCCTACCGGTAACCTGTGTGAGGTATCCTTATATTCTGAAACGGGTTTTACACCATGCACTCACACAACCCTCCCATAACCAGTGAGAGAAAAAACACCCTGAGCTAAACTACTAGCTCCCACTGGGGAACTCTGTACAATTCTCTTTGCCTACTGAGGATTAGGCATTACCTATCCTTACAGGCAAGGAAACAGCTTGCTGTTGCCCTTATCGGCTCCAGAATGGACTACTGTAATGCACTGTATGCGGGCATGAAAAAGAGCCTACTGCAGCGCTTACAGGTAGTCCAGAATGCAGCTGCTTGGTTTGTTTTGGATCTTCCCAGGCGCACCTCAGCCACAGCGGCTAGAAAGCTGCTACATTGGCTTCCTGTCGAGGCGCGCATTCACTTTAAGACCTTATGCATGACATACAGGGCTTTGGCCAGAAATAGTCCCACTGGTGTAGGATCTATCCTGTCCCGCTACACTCCCGCTAGGGATCTGCGGTCTCCCGGCAGACTCCTGCTATCTGCCCCCCGTTTCAGGAGAGTGAAATGGGGTGGCAGGGCCTTCTCCACCTTGGCGCCCAAGTGGTGGAATGCTCTCCCTCTGGAAATAAGATCGTTACCCACCTTTCAGGCATTCAAAAGGGCTTTAAAAACACACCTTTTTGTGCAAGCGTATCTGCAGTGACGTAGCGATTTCTCTTTTGATCTGTTTTGTTAGGCGCCTTGATGCCTTCGGGTTATTGTTTGCGCGTTATAAATTTTATTCATTCATTCATTCATTCATTCATTCATTAAATACTATTACTCCACCGCCGTATTATTTCGCCACTTACTTTCAATATAGTTTCTAATGCAACAATATTTTTGTAAGAAGGCAGTATCACCAAGGATATTTCACATACCAACTGCACACTGATTCCTGCTGTGCAGCTCTCATTATCATTTTTTATTTTAAACACAACCTAGACAGCAGGCATAATTAGAACTCTACCCCTACAACACACTCCCCGAGCACATCTCTACCACCAAGATGGCCGCTCAGTTAACGCTCTAGCCTTGCGGGCATGATCGGGCTTAAAATACGCAGACACAGAATTCTCAGACAAGGGGCCCAGAGCAAGGGTAGGAACAAGCTAGTTGCTGTTTGCCGAACCGTGAGTATACTACACCAAAACTACATTTGGAGATCTCCGGTATGCCTTATCATTGAGCATGTGATAAACTGGTCTGCAATTATACCTTTTTCAGCTATAGTGCAACTACGTGCTCTGTTATCGTCCCAGTCAGGCTGTATACTTTTTTACTAAGGGTGAATAGCCAGATCGAATAATTCCGCTTTTAGGCACAACCGACAGCGAGACTGCCACCTTTGACGCTACCTTGTACAAAACACCCGACAATATAGCTATCTATTGTATTGGTAATGTACGACCTACCCGCATACCTTCTTAGCCTCACTCCTAATGAAGCATTCAATGTGTGTGCAGGTTTGTGAATCTGCGGCACCCTAGAGTGTGATTGTGTGCGTGTATGTTTACAACTTTTGTAGTTTCCATGGCATGTACTATAGTTTCTAAGCACTACTGTCATTTGGCAGCATCAGATCACGTGCAACCTGTTGTGGTCTATCTTGACAGCCACATTGAGTCTTTGGGATATTGCCTTATGTTCTCACTCATGCAACATATTTGCTTGCACTTTGCACAACGTAGTCTCACTGGTATAATGTCTCGCTTGACATCAGAATTGCCTCCACCGGCTGCCTATTAGATAATCCTCCGGCATGTGTTATCCATTGCACCTTGTTGGGTGAAACTACTGTATATTGGCTAAAGAGAGTTCCTCTGTCCTGCATAGGAACTCGATCTAACCAAGTACGCACTTTTATGGGCACCTGAAATCCGTGACTTACATCCCTTAGGACAAGTACGGGCCATAGACGGACTCCACCAACCCTTTTTATCGCCTTCACACTGGATACAATTAGCGCATGCTTAGACACAGAACCTCTCAATGTGATACTAGGTCATAGTCATTACAGAGACAGACCAACTGTAATATTCAGGTTTTTAATTACCATTGTGTTGCTCTTTGTCCTCTTCCTTCCACCCCCTTTTTTCTCCCCCTACAGGTCTTACGCGACTGCCCAGTATAAGTCTACTAGGACATTACTCAATATTTGTCTGGTTACCACCCCACCAACCATGAGCCTCACAGATAGTAGTGCACAACACACTATTTACTTAGGTCCTGAAGAAGTGCCAATTGACTCGCGCAACAGAGGCACGAAACATGTTGACCCTTTTCACAGAGATAGCCCTCTAGGGGCCTCATTTATGAGGCAGTGCGTCACTATTACGCCGCCGGTGCGTCACTTTTTGTGGCGTAAAAAATGCGCCTTGTTGCGCCATATTTACAAAGTGACGCATCTAGGTAGATGCGTCACTTTCTAAACCCCTGCGCCACATTATACCTGCACCAGGTATAATGTATGCAAGGGGGCGCATTGACGCAAGGAAGGGTCGTAGAAGTGACGCAGTAAAATCTATGAGATTTCACTGTGTCACTTTTAGGACGCCGTTGCGTCAAAATCTTGCAACTGCCTCACAGCAGGCGTAAGACTGATGCAGGCCCTTTCACATGGAGCTTGCCCCATGTGAAAGGACGCATTGCTGGAGTTGCGTCACTTTTGTGACACACTCTAGCAATGCGTTACTTTTGCGCTTACAGATACGTCAGAAATACTGACGTATCTGTACCTCCTTGCGACATGATGCATCATACATTAAATATTTTGCATCAGGAATGTCGCAAGGAGTGCTCACTGAGAAGTGACGCATCGCTGCTTTCATGCAGCGACGCGTCATTTCTCATAAATGAGGCCCCGGGAACATAACATCAAAGTAGGGCATCCACACACTTTTAATCAAGACGGTACTACCTTCAACTTTAAAATAGTTTTGATTTGGACTGATCCAGACTTATTTTAACTTCCACTGTCCTTGCACTACCCTTGTCCTCTTACCCGCACACATCTCATGGCTGCTACACTAATAGATCTCTGAACAAGAGCCCCGTTTACGGTGAGCCCATAGGGCATTGCAGCGCCGGCCCGACGAGGAGCAAAGCCCAATGAGGAAGCATGACATCCCTCAGGGTGTGTGAGGGCATCACGAAGCAAGACCTGTCTTACCCTAGGAACTGCAAACCCCTTGCAGCACTGCTCACTAGGAGCCCTGTATGCAGGACCTGCTAAAATAACTGCTCCTGGTCCCAAACCTCCTTCTTATTTGAAACATTAAGCTACACGGCCCACAAGCAAACAGGTGAATTTGAGGTACTCACAGGCAGAGAAAAGTCACTATTAAAGTTTCAGAAAATAGATAGCACAAAAGACTTTCTTCTTACAACCTCCTAGTTCTTGGTTCACTGTAATGTTGGGCACAGGGAAGCTGCACCAGCCGAAAATAGAGGTAGGTGTTTTGGGATTCACCCAACATACCTTAAGGGGCCTGTGCAGGTTTGAGTGGAGGGCTCAGGGTTGCTAGCAGGCTAGAGAGCCAATCAGCAAGCACAGGCTGCTGAGCTAGGGGTTTGGAGCTGCACCTCAATTCTGAATCTTCTTGAAGACAGACAGGCTCAATGCACAGACTGGAGCTGTTCAGATGAGGCCTGCTGGAGGCGCTCTAGCACAGGATGTGAGTTGTACCACATACATTTGCCATACCATGCGTTAGATTGATATCGGCGTTTACAAAGCAAACCGAGAACTCAAACAGAGTTTGCCAATGTCCATTCTATGTAGATAGATGAAAGTCCACTTTCATCCATTTTTTAATGACCAAATGGGTAATCCAAAATAATTCAGAAAGCTGATCACATCAGATAGTCAGTATTCATACATCCAATAAAACGGTTTCCAAAATTAACGAAGTTGTACATCCGTTTCAAAGAAATCAGCCAACAAGTGTTTCGTCAGCCGGTGATGAAGTCATGAAACCTTGACTTCATCAGGGCTTTAAGTTCAACGAAAATAAAAACAATCAAACTCAAGTAGGACAGAAGGTTTGATAAGATACTAGCCTTTACCCATTAGTGGTGACAGTCACTTAAAGATAATAGTGTAAGGATATATTGAGTAAAAAGTGTGTACATATATCCCACACAGGGCATCAGAAAGAATAAAGAATCTTTTTCATTCACACCCAAGTGTAATTCAAAATATGGATCAAGTAAAAACATAGTAGGAATCTAGAAAAGACCCCGTCCCAACACACAGTGACAATCTCACCTGCGGTGACAGATTTCTCATTTCAAAAACAATTAAAACAGATACCTATATTCAGTAGCAGTGTACCGCAAATATGATACCATATCTTGTAATCGACTAGGTTGAGTTGAAGGTGGCAAAAAGTATGTAGCCTGAATAAGAAAAGAGATAGACCTGTAAAAACACACACATACCAAGCGTAGTCAAAATAAGTGAGAAGACTCACAATAAGTAATGTAGATCTAAGGAGAGTACTCCATATTTTACACATGTATAACATGTACCACAATTGTAATTTTCAAATCCCTATATATATACACACTCAAGTACCCCATTCACATGGGGAAGAGAGTCCTAGTGTGGTGGCCACTTGTGACACTAGAGTAAATATATTATTATTATTAGGGAGTTTTATTTAGCGCCTGGTTTACGCCCAAAGGCGTGTCCCCGCGCTATGGTAAGTAGGATAACAGTCTAAACAGCCATCACAGTAGTCTAGCGTCTGAAGAGATAAGTCTTAAGTTTCCACCTAAACAAGGATTCTGAAGGCTCCAGACGTAATTTGGCGGCAGGTCATTCCACCTCTTCGCGGCCAGGTATTTAAATGATCTGCCCCCCATGCGTGCTTTCTTAATTTTAGGAATTGTCAGAAGTCCTGTACAGGAGGAGCGCAAGCTCCTTGTAGGCTCGTACCAGGTAACCAGATTCTGTAACGGGGCAGGGGCTTTGCCTCTCAGAATGCGATGGCATGTGGCAAGAGCCTTGAATTCTACCCTGCTCCTGACCGGAAGCCAGTGCAGAGCCTGGAGCGCTGCCCTGCAGGAAGATCTTCTAGGAAGCCTCAAGACAAGGCGAGCGGCAACATTTTGCAGTACCTGGAGGCGATTGAGAACCTTTCCTGTGGCCCCCAGATACAACAAATTACTGTAATCCAGGCGCGAGGTGACCAACGCATGCACCAGCGTCCGTCGAGCTGTGATAGGCAGGAGATCCAAGACCTTCCTCAGAGTTTTTAAAACTCCGAAGCATGTCCCCACCACTCGGCTGACCTGGGAGCCAAAAGCGAGATCAACATCAAGCCATACCCCCAAGTTCCTTACCTCCTGGCAAGGAACCGGTACCTCCCCTAGGCAGGATGGCCACCACGCCGACGACCAAGCAGATGTACCTCCCCCTACCACGAGCACCTCGGTCTTACTGCCATTAAGCTTCAGGCAGTTGGCGGACATCCAGGCTGCCAGTTCTTGCATGCATGCTCTGAACTTGTCCGCTATAAGACCAGGTGCATGCAAGAGGGATATTACCAGCTGCGTGTCGTCGGCATAGGACACGAGACGTACTCCATAGCTTTCAACAATGGCCGCCAGTGGGGAGACATAAAGGTTAAACAGGGTCGTACTCAGGGACGAACCCTGCGGTACGCCCTGGCCCAACTCAATCTCCCTGGAATAGCAATCTCCCTGGCGGACTTGGAAGCATCGGCCTGACAGGAAGGACCGAATCCATCTAAGAGCAGGACCTGACACCCCTCCGTCATTCAGACACTGTAGCAAGGTGGAACGAGCTACAGTGTCGAATGCTGCGCTTAGGTCCAAGAGGATCAGGGCCATGGTTTGACCCTCATCCACTCCCTGCCGTATAGACTCTACGGCCATGAGCAATGCTGACGCCGTCGAATGCCGTGGACGGAAGCCAAATTGAGAGTCATGGAGCAGGGAAGCTTCCTCTACAAAGCCCATCAGCTGAAGGTTAACAATTTTTTCAGCAATCTTCACCAAGTATGGCAAGAGAGAAATAGGGCGAAGATTGTCTAATCTGTCATAGCTGATATTGGGCTTTTTTTGGAGAGGAAGAACTACCGCTCGTTTCCAGGCATCTGGGACAGTATAAGTCTCAAACAAGATATCCAAGAGATGACGGATATATGGCTCTAAGATATGCAGACTACCCAACAGGCGTCTGGGTGTAGTGGGATCTCGAGGGGGACCTGATTTAATTGACCCACATGTGTGGATGAGTTTTTCAGTAGGTGGAGTTACGACTGTCATTAGCACCCGTTGTACTCCCCTTACTTCGAGTGCCTCTACCATCTCGGGGTCTATGATGGCCCGGCCGGGGAAAGCCGAATAGATGGTTGCAACCTTATTGGCAAAAAACTCCGCTACTCGGTTACAATTGTCCACCGTGCAGAATTCCTCTTGGACTACTGCAGGCTTCCCCACCGAAAGGGATTTGTATATTAAAAACAGTTCCTTAGAGGAGTTCTCAGCTTCCCCATTCCTGGTGTCATAGTAGACCTTTTTGGCCTTTCTGAATAGTCTGTGGTAGTTGCGCCTATTTGAGACATAATCCATTCTGGCTTGGGTGGCGAAATCTACTCTCCACCGCCTTTCTGCACGTTTACACGCGGACTTGGCCCTACGCACCTCTTCAATGAACCAAGAAGCAGTTTTCAGCGCACGTCCCTCTGTTTTAATCTGGGCGAGCGGGGCTACTTGGTCCAGGGCAGCTAAGATGCGCTGGTCCAGGTTATTGTTGACTTTTTCCACATCCTCTCCCCCTGGTCCATCCCCCACCATGAGAGCCTCATTAAACCTGGCAAGGGAAAAGTTGGCCCATCTCCGTCTCGGATGATGCAATGCTACCTTTTCCGACACTCTAGCTCCAGGGATAGAAATCGAGAAGGGCACCAGATGGTGGTCCGACCAGGGGATAGGTATGGGGGTCAGGACCTCCACTTGTTTCCAATTGGCAAAAATAGGGTCCAACAAATGGCCCCGTTGATGGGTAGGAGATTCACCCATCAGCTCCAGCTGAAGCGCGCTTAGCTCTTTGCATAGGTCCCCTGCCTCCTTATTAGCAGGATCGTCCAAGTGTAGGTTGAGATCACCCAACACCAGGAACCTATCCATGCGTAAGGCTGCCTCTGTAACACTTTCAACCAGGCTGTCTACAAATCTGGCAGATGGGCCAGGTGGCCTGTATATCAAGAGGCCCTTCACAGTGTACCCCCCGTTAACTTGAATGGAGAAAGCGCCTGCCTCACTATCAGTGACCACAGTCTGCTCCAAAAGGCAGCTTAGCCCTCCCTAGCAACAATGGCTATTCCTCCACCTCTGCCCTTGGGTCTGTCCTGTCTTACCAGGGTATATCCCTCCGGAATGGCTTCCAGGGCCTCAGGGGAGGAGTCACAGTCCAGCCATGTCTCCGTAAGAAAAACTAAGTCCCAGTGTTTTTCCCTGAGAAGATCATAAATATCAAGTCTGTGCTTGCGTAGCGACCGGACATTCAACAAGCCACAGGTCAGCTTGTAATACTCTCTTTTTGTCTTTTCAGACAGGTCAAACCTGAACTGGCAGTAAGTGCAATATCCCATATATACTTCTCACATTAGTTCAAATGAAAAACAGTACAGAAGGGAAAAGAACCCTCTAAGTTACATAAACAAAAAACTAAATGTATTGTCATCATGTGTGTACCCGTATGAACGAAATACAATCTAACATATGACTCAACAAATGCAAATATGAGTATAACGAAGTGGCAGCCATTAATGAATGGTCACAAGACACAAGAAGAGGCACAGCAAGTAATAATCTATATTAGCCAAGCAACACCCGATCACGTAGGGTCAAAGGATCCTAGTATGGCAGCCATAGTAACCCCTCCCATGCATCATGAGCCACGGTGGCAGTGTACTCATGATGAGCTGAGCTTGTCATGACCGTTTTGCCGCGCCCACGTGGGGATAATTCCCCTGTTGTGCTGGGCGTTCCATTGGAACGGACGTGGTCATGACGAGCTCAGCTCGTCATGAGCACACGGCCACCGTGGCTCATGGCGATCTACGCTCATCATGAGCACAGGGGCGCTGAGCGCGCCCCCCTGCCCCCAGCACAGCGGGGTAATTAGCCTTGCAGTGAAGGGGTTAAAGCAGTAAATTGGATGTATTAAAAAACAATATATAATCATAATAGCTACCATTAAGATGGTGAACATGTTGAAACAAAAATTGAGAGATAGTCATGTAATCAAATAGTTCGTAACAAGAGCGGTCTATTTGTAAAAAAGTAGAACAAAATAACATCATGGCAAGAAAAATAAGAATGATCCGGCAACCCGAATAGTAGCAAAAACATATTCATAAGAACAGTATAAACCGTAAGTCCCTAGTAAACTCATCAAAAGATTAAGTGTCCTATACATAAGCTCATAAGCAGCAGACTCTGATAAGCGAAGTAAAGACAGGGAAATGTAGTAATACAAAACATGTAAACCCTAAACGTGCGAGTCGCAGTAAACACTAATCTCAGTGCCAAGAGAAAAACAAACCAATGGTCTCATTATTAGAGATCCAGCCTTCAAAGTCCAAGTGTATCAATATGAAACATGCAAAAGAAAAGGCAGAAAGAGCAAAGAATCCAAAGTGTGATGGAAATCATTCACTCCATAGTAAAAGATATCAGATATTTACCACAAAATTGTAGACCACCTTGTAAATACTGATTAGAATCACAGATGAATGTATCAGAGCCTAAACAATTACATATTTGTTTGTTCATGTCAAGTCAAGTCAAATAATTTATATAGCGCGCTACATACCCAGAGGGTCTCAAGGTGCTTGAGGAAGGGTGGGGAATTACTTGTCGAATATCCAAGTTTTAAGTTGCTTTCTGAATGCTAGGTGGTTTTGAGTGAGGCGAAGGTGAGTGGGAAGTGAGTTCCAGGTTTTAGCTGCCAGGTAGGAGAAGGATCTTCCTCCCATGGTGGTTTTGTTGATATGAGGTACAGCAGCAAGGGCTTGGTTGGAGGAGCGTAGCTGGCGGGAGGGGGTGTAGAAGGAAAGTCGTGTGTTGAGGCTTCGGGTCCGAGTTCGTAGAGAGCTTTGTGTGCGTGGGTTAGGAGGCGGAATGTTATCCTCTTATTGACGGGGTGCCAGTGGAGGTTTTTCAGGTGACTAGAAATGTGGTCTTTACGCGGGATGTCTAGTATGAGTCTGGCTGATGCGTTCTGGATGCGTTGGAGTTTTTTCTGAAGTTTTGCGGTGGTACCGGCATATAGGGTGTTGCCGTAGTCCAGGCGGCTCGTGACCAGTGCGTGGGTGACCGTTTTTCTAGTTTCGGTGGGGATCCAGCGAAATGTTTTTCTGAGCATGCGAAGAATGTTGAAGCAAGATGATGAAACGGCGTTGACTTGTCTGTTCATTGAGAGTGTGGAGTCCAGGATGACGCCCAGGTTCCGTGCGTGGTCCGTCGGGATGGGTGCTTTTCCAAGGGCCTCTGGCCACCAAGAGTCATCCCAGACAGAGGGGGAGGTACCTAAGATAAGGACTTCTGTTTTGTCAGAGTTCAGTTTCAGACGGCTGTGCTTCATCCATTCGGCTACTTCTTTCATCCCTTCATGTAGGTTGGTTTTGGCGGTGTTCGGGTCTTTGGTGAGTGAGAGGATCAGTTGAGTGTCATCAGCGTAGGAGATGATGTTGAGGTTGTGTTGGCGTGCGATGGTTGCGAGGGGGCTCATATATACGTTGAAGAGGGTGGGGCTGAGTGAGGATCCTTGTGGCACGCCGCAGATGACTTCAGTGGCCTCTGACTTGAATGGTGGAAGGCGGACTCTCTGAGTTCTTCCGGTAAGGAACGAGGTGATCCATTTCAGTGCTTTTCCTTGTATTCCTATGTTTCTGAGGCGTTGTAGGAGGGTGCTATGACAGACTGTGTCGAAGGCTGCGGAGAGGTCAAGGAGGATGAGGGCGACTGTGTCTCCATTGTCCAGTAGAGTTCGAATGTCGTCTGTAGCTGCGATGAGTGCGGTTTCAATGCTGTGTTTGGCTCGGAAGCCGGACTGTGTGGAGTCGAGGGATTTGTCTGTTTCGAGGAAGGCGGCGAGCTGGTTGTTGACAGCTTTCTCAATTACTTTGGCCGGGAATGGTAGGAGCGAAATGGGGCGGTAGTTTTTGAGTTCGGTGGGGTCAGCTGAGGGTTTTTTCAGAAGGGCGCTGAGTTCGGCGTGTTTCCAGCTTTCCGGGAAGGTGGCGGAGTTAAGGGAGCAGTTGATGACGTCACGGAGGTGTGGTGCTATGATGGAGTCTGCTTTGTTGAAGATATGGTGAGGGCATGGGTCTGTGGGGGATCCTGAGTGAATTGAATTCATTAGGCGGATGGTGTCCTCAGTGGAGATAGGGTTCCAGTCATTGAGGATGTTCAAGGGGGGTGAGGGTATGGCAGAAGGTTGGGAGGGTTGGTCTCCGGGTTGGTTGTCGAAGCTGTTGTGGATGTCTGCGATTTTGTTGTGGAAGAACGAAGCTAGGGAGTCGCAGAGGGTTTGAGAGGGAGTGATGTCGTTGGAGTTGGCTGAGGGGTTGGTAAACTCTTTGACGATGTTGAATAATTCCTTGCTGTTGTGGGCGTTGTTGTCTAGTCGTTCTTTGAGTGCAGCTTTCTTGGCAGTCCGGATCAGTTGGTGGTGTGTGCGGGTGGCGTTTTTGAAGGCGTCCTTGGTGCTGGTGTTTGGGTCTATTTTCCAGGCCTTCTCAAGGGAGCGACAGAGTTTCTTGGATTTCTTAAGATCATTGTTGAACCAGGAAGCGTTTTAGCAGTCACGTTTAATTTGACGTTTTTTCAAAGGTGCTAGGTTGTCGGCGCTGTTGGTTAGCCATTGGGTGAGGTTAATGGCTGCTTGGTTGGGGTTCGAAGAGTGGGCAGGGGGGTTTTGAAGAAGCGATGAGGAGACCTGGTCGATGGTGATTTTGTTCCAGTTTCTTCGCAGAGTAGGTTGTGGATGGTTGTGGGATGTGGTCTTTTTGTAGACAAAGTGAACGCAGCTGTGGTCCGTCCAATGGAGAGCTGTGGTGTGACTGAAGGAGATATGTTTGCTTGAGGTGAAGATGGGGTCGAGTGTGTGACCTGCGTAGTGAGTGGGGGTGTTAACAAGTTGTTTGAGTCCAAGGTTGGCGAGATTGTCCAGAAGGGTGGTGGCGTTGCTGTCGTTGCTCTTGTCCAGGTGAAAATTGAGGTCTCCCAGTAGAATGTAGTCCTCGGAGGGGAGGGCGTGTGGTGTGATAAAGTCAGTGATGTCATCACTGAATTGCACAATATGCACAATATTATCACAGAAAACTGTTACAGATTTGGCGTGTATCATCAATAGTCTGATTCAATAAACTATACACAGTTCGGGATTACAGAAGGATTTTCTCGTAATTTTCTATATTCATGAAATGTACAATATAATAACTCATGGAATCACAGATCGTTGGAAAAGTAACATCCGCCAATAGATCAATATGCCAGCTAATATTAGCCTCCTAAAAAGTATTGAATCTCATTATCTATATTAAGGCCAAGTTCCACAGCTCGGTGTTAAGGGTTCATATGCAGCAGTCATCTGATTTGTGGTTCCTGCCAAAGGACTATTGACACTTTACACTTCTGTTATTCCTTTCCTTTCCTTTCATGAACATGTCTGTGATTCTGAGCTTATTGTATTATTGCCCAACAACAGAGTTATTGAACTTTTGGTACTTGTAATTGTTTTCCCTTTGAGGGTATCATTGCTTGTTGTTGATTTGGAATCTGCTTTGAATAGAATCCGCCTCACTTGCCTCACGTGAATACACCTTTCAACTGCCACGTTGATTCCACGTGAGGCGCGTGCATAACTTCGAGTCACGCCGCATTGAAGCTATAAAAGGCTCACTTCATAGCGCGACGGTGCTTCGCTTCAAAGCGTCACCGCAAGCGTTGCGTCAACTTCTCTCCGGACCCGCTCCTTCCTAGCACCCAAACCTGTTAAACAAATACTTCTTCTAATAAATATGCAGGAATGAAGAGGAAACAGCAGTTGATCCGAAGACACGTTTTTTTACATCAAGTCAGGAATACAGGTATCCAACGAATGCCTCAACTGTTCTCCCCCGCTCTATATATCTCTGCCTGTCCATTCAAATCCATACATCTCTCATGGTTGCCAGCTCCCTCTCTACACACACACATTCAAATACATACAGCTCGCACTACACACACACGAGGCACATTCAAATACATACAGCTCGCACGCGGCAAACACTCAACTCACACGTGACTCATTCAAGAACAAATAGCACTCATATTATTCCAAGTTGACATGTGCACGTGAGCACCCATGCCAACTTAAAAAAATAACATCATACCACACACCTCCCTCCTTTTATATATATATATTTTTTACTTTAGCACAAAATCTTTAAATCTGATAGGTAACCTATGGATCCTTTAATTCCTCACTAAGCCAGCATGGCTTGAAGTACCGGATTCATTAAAAGAATTGGAACATTTTTTTAAAGTATTTGTGTCTACATTTGGAACATCTAAAAACACATTTAAGGACTCATCGTTGTTTGTATCTTTCTTGCCCCTAAACTTGGATACTCTTCTAAAGTTCCAAACGCTGCCATCTTCCACACAAACAGCATTCTTAAATACTTCAATCACTTCCACAGGATCAGACCATTTAGACAATCCTTTATGCACAAAGGTACCCTTTTTCAACCTTACTAAATCTCCAACATGAACTGAAGTATCACTTATACTTTTGTTCTTCAACAAATCATCTTTCATTTTTATTTTGTAAGCTTCAACCTTCCTACGAATTTCTTTAAAATCAATTTCAGCAAAATCAGACCATGTCTTATCCTTTTTTTTAACCACCATGTACTAATTCTGAAATTGGCTTGAGCACCCTAAGTAACTCAAAAGGAGATAAATGTATCACAGCATTAGGAGTTGTTCTATATGAAAGCAACATCGATTGAAGAGCTTTATTCCAACACAGTCTACCTTTAACAGCTAACTGAATGGCCTCCTTAACAACCCTGTTAAATCTATCAATTTGACCATTTGCCTCCGGATGAAACACAGCAATTCTCCTATGAATTATACCACACCTTGCCAAGTAATTCTCCATTTGTTTACTAACAAACTGCGGCCCATTGTCTGTGACAATCTCTTGAGGTATCCCTTCTCTACAAAAAATTTCATCCAAAAATTGTATTATGACATCACGATGTAAGTTCCTTGACCATCTTCATCTCTGGCCACTTCGAAAAAATAATCTATGAGTACAATAACAAATGAATATTGGTGTAGCAGAATGCTAAATGGACCGATAATATCAGTACCAAGTTTGTTCCATGGTGAGACAGGTAAATCCACAGGTTGTGGAGAAGCTGACAAAGCTTTAACTGATTTATCACTATTATTTCACAATTTGCAAAGACGTACTTGATGCTCTACATACGAATCAATCCCAGGCCACCAGAAGCTCTCTTTTAAGCATCTCCTAGTAACGGAAATTCCAAAATGACCTTCATGTGCAAAATCCAGAAACAGTTTCCTAAGTCCAAAAGGTGAAACAAATTTGTCACCCCTTAAAATAATTCCTTTCTTTATGGTTATCTCATCTTTGATTTTGTGATAACTCATCAAACTCCCAATGTGTTCTTCCTCACTAGGCCATCCAGGTAATAAAAATTATTTTACCTCTTTGAGTTCTAAATCTTTATCCATTTCATCATTCCAAGTTTGTTCATGGACCACAGATTTCTCCCCAAAAAACAAATTTACATCACATACTACATGTGCAACTGCACACACATCAGTGTCGATTTTGTCTGAATCTTTACACAGTAATGGAAGTCTTGACATGCTATCAGCATGGACATTAGATTTCACAGGAATATACTCTAATGTGTATTGAAAGTTCTGTAATCTTGAGGAAAGTCTTGCTAATCTGGAGGATATTGTCCGTCCTCCACCAGGCGATAAAATGTGTTCAAGAGGTTTGTGGTCAGATTTTATTGTGAATTTTGGACCCCATAGAAACTGCTTAAAGTGCTCAGCACCCCAAACACACGCAAGAAGCTCTCTCTCAATCGCGGAATAATTACGTTCAGATTCTCTTAATCTTCTTGAGGCATAAACTATAATCCATTCTTTACCCCATTCCTCTTGAATAAGTACTGCACCTAGTCCACAATTACTTGCATCCACCATCACAACACTGTGTTTACCAATCACAAAAGGTTTAAGGCATGGAGCTTTGATAATCATCTCTTTGACAGTGGCAAAAGTCGTAGACATATAGTCAGTCCAAACATATTTAGCTTTTTTTTAAAGAGACTTCTAAATGGTTCAATCACAGAAGCATAGTTTGGAATAAACTTAGCATAGAATACAACTAAGCCCAGAAAAGCCACCAATTGCTCTTTGTTTACAGGAATAGGAGCCTTGCTGATATTCTCTAAATGGGATGCTTTAGGTTTGATACCATCTGCACTGATGCAATGTCCCAAATACTCCACTTCCTTCCTTTTGAACTTGCATTCATCTGCAATACTGCACAAAGTGTCAGACCTTTGTCTGATAGAACCTTTAGTACCTCCATCAAATTGTTGTAATGTTTTAGTTCATTTTTACCAAAAACCAGAACCTTTAGTACCTCCATCAAATTGCTGTAATGTTTTAGTTCATTTTTACCGAAAACCAAAAAGTCATGTTGGAATGCTATTGCTCCAGTTAGACCATTCAAAGTTTCTTTCATCAGCCTTTGGAATACAGCTGCCGCACTAGCTAAACCAAAAGGCATTCTACAAAACCTGTATAACCCTTCAGGCGTTATGAATGCAGTCAGGTCTCTTGATTCCTCGTGTAGAACCACTTGGTGATATGCTCTTGCGAGATCTAAGCATGAAAATACTTGTGCATCAGCTAAAGTTGAGACCATCTCATGTAGATTTGGAAGTGGGTGAGAATCCACACAAATTGCATTATTTAAACTGCGCAGATCAATGCACAAACGAAGGTCTCCTCCAGATTTAACTGAAATCACTACTGGAGAAACCAAAGGAGATGACTCTATAGGTTCACTTTTTATTTTGTCCTACAGTTTATTCCTGTAAGACAAGGGTACATTTCTAACTCTATGCCTAACAGGTAAGGCATTGGCATGTACTTTTATCTGATGTTCAAACGGATGTATGGCAGTACAACGTGATCTTTTCGATCGCGGTACTTTACAACGCGGTTTCTACAACGCAAGTCTTTACAACGACTTGCGTTGGAGGGCGCGGATTGTGTTTTATTATAATTTTATATTCCAACACCAGCCCACGTAATGTTAGGGAAGGTGTTGGAATATAAAATTACAATATTCCTTAACCAACAGCGCCATCCAGCGCAAGTCGTAGTAACGACTTGCGTTGTAATGGCAGCGTGGTAAAGGTAGTGCGGTGTAAACCCCGCGTTCTAAAGGATGTTTCCCGTTCAAACCCTTCATATTGACCTAGATGGTCACAAAATAACATAGGATATTTCTTCTCAATTTCACAGGCAAAAGAGGTATCAGCGGTTTTAGCAGATCCAGAATTTGATACGTTTGCTGTGATAGAAAAGACAGGAGGATCGGCATTAGGATCTAGCCTTATACCAAGCTGCTCTTTATAAGGCCAACCTAATAGTGCTTCTCCTACTCTTGTGACATATAACTTCGCTCGTTTGCTTCTTCCATGAGTGGTTAAATCTGCTATAGAATACCCATCAAGCTGCAAATTATGACCTGTGTACCCACAAGGTGAAATGTCAGGTTGTATTAGTTCATTATCTGGCCATTTGGTCTTGACCAAGACATGAGGTACAATAGTGTACCATGGACACAAGTCCACCAAGACTTTAGTGGGAATCCCATTAATTTCAATATGGTAAAAAGGAAATTTCTTGTTACTGACATCCTTATTTACACACAATATAGTATTAACATCATAGTCATAGTCATCCGATTCTTCACATTCTTGGATAACATTAACTCTCCTAGGAGCTGATCTGTACACCCTTGGAAAATGCCCTTTCTTGTTGCATCTAGTACATACTTTATCTAGAGCAGGGCATGATTTTGAGTTGCCCAAATGATAATTACTACCGCATCCAAAACAGTACATGGTGTTCGTCCTTGAATCTTTCCTTTGCCAAATCTATGATAATTTTCATTCCTGTTGTCAGATCTGTAAAGTTTTCACTTCTTTGGTTAGGAAACTTTTTCTGCCTATCAAAATCCTTTGCTGGGCATTTTCCCTATTGACAATATGCACATCAAACTTATCATAAGACCTAATCTCATCAACAAACTTCTCTGAGTGTTCGATAGATTTCGCTATTTCTATGGCTGCATTTAGAGACATGTCAGATGTGGTCCATAGTCTTTATTGTATCTTTTTGTTGTTTGTACGCATAAGGATCTGATCTCTCAAGACTTGGTCATAGTTAATATGTTCAAAATCACAGGTAACAGCAAGAGCTCTTAAAGCAGATACATAGTCATCAATAGATTCATCATCCTTTTGTTTCCTTGATTAAAATTTAAATCTCTCCATGACCATATTTATTTTCTTAAAATACACAGAAATCTGGTGGTCTACATAAATATAGAAAAGGAAGAGAGACAGCCCAAGACCAGCCAGATCTCCATCAACTTCCCCCTGTGGCCAGTGTCATCATGTGGATATCTTTTTGTCCTTCAACACTCAAACCTCTTGATACAAAAGGGTGGGTGAGATAACTCCGTATGGATCTCTATGACCGGTGTATGAAATTTCAATGATGCTCAAGTCTGTACCTTAGTCATCCAATTATTCTACACCAACTCTACTGACTGTGTGATGGAGAAAGAGAACAAAGAAAGTGCAGTGCATGTGATAATGTGATGTAAAAAGGATATGGTGGAGAAAGAAAATTATTTATTCTGGGTGTCTCTCCCAAACCTGATAAAATTATCGCAGTGGCGGTGTAAAAATAAATATGCCGCTGCTCTTAAATAAAAAATCGGTCGACTAGTTTCAGCCTCATGGGCCACTGACCCCGGCTTTCTTCATGACCTTGTTCAGCTACTATATGTGTGAGAAAACACTTATTGATATATAATTCTCATATTACCTCCATACAGTCATGGTGAATTTGGCACACCTGAAAAACAAAGGTATACACAGCAATAACATAATAATAAGGATACATGCTCAAAATGAACACTCTTAAAACTCTCTCTCTTTTACATTCCACTTTCAACATTGAAGGTTTGGAAGTATGTATAGAACTGGTAGAACCCTGTGGGTGTTGTGTGATGTGTCCACATACCAAACAGTCAAAGACAATTGATATTGGAACATCACGACCATGGATACAGACCTCTTTCACTAATTGTAATAGTGATAACTTGATCTATTTGATCAAGTGTCCGTGTGGGTATTCCTATGTTGGGATGACTACTTGGAATGTAAAAACACGAATACTGGAACACAAGAGCACCTTCAGGTGCAATAAGTCCAATACGAAATTAACTAGACACTTTGTGGAATTCTCATGGACAGTACTTGAGAAACCACATATTCCACCACATGTGAATGACAAAACCAAGTGTTTGTTCACAAAAGAGAAAAGATGAGTCTTTAGATTAAGCAGTGACACCAAGGGGTTAAACAACACAATCCCATGGACTCTGTTGTGAGTCTTCAGGGCCTAAAATGTAACATACGGACTGATTCCAACCACAGATCATGATGAATAATATTGGGTGGCTATGTCTTTTGGCCACGTATTTTGCATTGTTGGGTCTCTATAACAAAGGGTTTCCTTACTTAAGTAGATCCATTATCGAGGGAAGGGCTGTACATGCACCCACTAAGAACATCTGCTGCCATAAGCTTCGTAAAGCTAAACAAGCAACGTGACTTTTGTCCTATGTAGCAATGTCATAGCCAATATTTGGGGGTTCTCAAAACAGGTCTCCTTTCTCCGGGTCTGGAAATAAACAGGCTAGTAATGAGTCGGTACCACTGTGAACTAAGACCATCTGAAATCAACTGCAACCGGATACCTGTATTGCAAAAAACAAAATTTGAAAACTTTATTGTTCCATACTTTATCGTTCACTTAAGTCTTACAGAACTATGTAACACATGTTTACCGTACATCCACGAGATGGAAGGCAGGGGTTGTGACCTGCCGTTTTGATATGAAGCCACTTTGGTACCAACAGGCGCTGTGCCGCTGGTTTTTGCCCATTTTTTGAATTCACAACTTTTTTTGAATTCACAACTGTTTTTTGCCGGGGAGGTTCTGTCCAGCCAAGACCAGAAATGTGGCTTATTGCTTGAGTAAAACGACCCAGAGTTAATAGGTAGCGATTCTCTGAAAATAACTAGAAACTTCATTATAGTAACCACACATTCTATATAAAACTACACTGGCGACGCAAATGACGTTTTCTTGTAGTTGTATTGTACTACCCATCATGTGATTAGGCATAGAGTCTCTAAAAAAACTACATGCGCGCGCATATGACGTTTTTATCGTAGTTCTATTGAACTATGCGTCATGTGACTTGTCGCTTCAGAGTCGTTTGTAAAATGACGTGGGAGCCGGCGTTCCGGTACCTCCCACACACTGTGGTGAAGTCCGAGGCACCGACGGAGAGGTAAGGGCAGCCAGAACCTCTCGGAAACTTTCTTTTGAAAACCCTTTTTAAATGTAGTTAGCTCAGTAAAGCGTGGTTCCTTTTGCTTTCTAATACTAAGACTTTAAACACTAAGGTTACAGGTCGATTGTTACAGCGTCATGATAGTTAATACGCTAGGTCTAGCGAACATCAATAGCCGGTGTTTAATCCACAAAGAAGATGCCAACATAGTTCACAAAGGAGGATTTGTGACTATGTATAGATAAAAATGGCCTTCTATTACCGCTTGTACATATTAGACGGAATCAAGGGCCTGTGAGCACCAACAAAGCTGTTTTGTGAATAAGTGAATAGACCTTTGTATCTGTGGACAACTTACAAGATACTAAGAAACTAAGATATATCAACAATTTGAAAACAACAGTTTGGGTTCAAAGCTGGCAATACACTAGTAGCTTTGGATGAGACTAGTTAGGATGGAATAACTGTACCATGTTCTACCATAGTGGAGCCAGAGGGTGACTTAAAGTAGCCTTTTTTTATGATATGTTGTGGAAACTTTCAGGTCGATATCGTTTTGATTATATTCAATTTACTTTATTTTATTCCAATCTGACAATGTTACCTTTGGAACTTTGTATAGACCACGAGATACTGTTTGGATGATATATACACCAGACGAGCTAAGGTCTCCCCTTAACATGGCATATTTTACCTTGATTGCAGGGCAGGGTCTCATACACCTGAGTGTTTACCGGGTGAGGTGCGGCCAGTACCACATATAGGACAGGTGAGTGGGTCTACCAGTTCTTTACATACTTCCAGACCTTCAATGTTGAAAGTGGAATGTAAAAGAGAGAGAGTTTTAAGAGTGCTTATTTTGAGCATATATCCTTATTATTATGTTATTGCTATGTATACCTTTGTTTTTCAGGTGTGCCAAATTCACCATGCCTATATGGAGGTAATATGAGAATTATATATCAATAATTGTTTTTCACACATGCAGTAGCTGAACAAGGTCCTGAAGAAAGCCGGGGTCAGAGGCCCATGAGGCTGAAACTAGTCGACCGATTTTTCATTTAAGAGCAGTGGCATATTTGTTTTTACGCAGCCACTGCGATAATTTTAGCAGGTTTGGGAGAGATACCCAGAATAAATAATTTTCTTTCTCCTCCATATCCTTTTTAAATCACATTATCACATGCACTGCACTTTCTTTGTTCTCTTTCTCCATCACACAGTCAGTAGAGTTGGTGTAGAATAATTGGATGACTATGGTACAGACTTGAGCATCATTGAAATTTCATACACCGGTCATAGAGATCCATACGGAGTTTGTATCTTACCACTCCCTTTTGTATCAAGAGGTTTGAGTGTTGAAGGACATAAAGATATCCACATGATGACACTGGCCACAGGGGGCAGTTGATGGAGATCTGACTGGTCCGTATTGGTCTCTATATAGATCTACGTTGATGGTATATGATCCGAAAGAAGGATGTGATACTCTTTTCGGTAATCTAACTGATAAGATATATGCTCGACTTGGGCTGTCTCTTTTCCTTTTCTATATTTGTGTAGATCACCAGATTTCTGTCTATTTTGAGTAGTTGAATTGGGGATTGAATCTGGTAATTGTGGTCAGTAAACATTCCCTTAGACCCTTGTCCCATTTGGACGTGTTGGTCATATTTATATTCTTCCCATACCTTATGGAAAGTTGTTTTGAAGCATTTTGATACACATTCGTGTTTGAAGTATCACTTAAAGGAGGTAAATTCTTATACTCTTTAAGGGCTATGCCACCAAGGCAATGTTTAAGTAGAGCTAATTGTCTATCTGGATCACATTACTCTCCCCAAGTACTTCCACATATGCTAGAAACATTGCCTCCCATATGTCCCACTCAATCTGGGGTTCCCCTGGTCGAGGGAGAAAAGAAGGCAGTGGTTGAATGACTGACATTTCTGTAGTAATATTTATAAACTTGAAGGATCAACCAAATGTGTGCGTGTCACAGAAGATTAAAATAGTTGTACTGAATTTGTAACACGTAAAATGTATGTGTGCGTAACACAGAAGTATATACACCACTTACTTGACCTGAAAAGCTTGATTCCGCTTTTTAACATCTCCATAAACACTTATAAACTTGTAAAATACAGCCGATGTCATTCCACATCGTGAAATACTTCCTTAAGCACAACTGATTCCAACAGCCAATCACAATTCTTCTTCGTGAAAAGCCTTTGTGAAACAAGTAATTACAGCTAATCACAGCAAGATTACATTTAATATATTATCCTGGAATGGATGTTGCTCATCCAATGGGATTAATGGCTGCACAAGAAGAAGTTTTCTGAGTCACAAACAGCCAATAGTCTGCAAGGAAACATATTCAAATGAAATAGAATTTTTTTTTATCCAAAACGATGTTTTCTTCCATGAGGGTGCTTCCCCGATCGTCGCCAGTGTTAAAACAAGCATTGGAAATGCAATAGGTCTCGCACCATTAGAGTTAGTGCTTTTAGAATTGTTTATGGGTTTTTTTTGTAAATGTTTAGCATTTTTGTTTCCTGTAGCCAATGCTAAAGAATTACAAATAAAAAAAGCCATAAACATTTCTTAAAGCTCTAACTGAAATGGTCTGAGACCTATTGCACTGTGTGAGGGTGAAGGGTTGAGGGTGAGTGAGGGTGAGGGTGGGTGAGGGTGAGTGAGGGTGAGGGGTTGAGGGTGAGTGAGGGTGAGTGAGGGTGAGGGGTTGAGGGTGAGTGAGAGTGAGGGTGAGTGAGGGTGAGGGTGAGTGAGGGTGAGGGTGAGTGAGGGTGAGGGTGAGTGAGGTGTTGAGGGTGAGTAAGGGTGAGGGTGAGTTAGGGTGAGGGGTTGAGGGTGAGTGAGAGTAGTTGAGGCTGAGTGAGGGTGAGTGAGAGTGAGGGTGAGTGAGGGGTTGAGGGTGAAGGTTTGAGGGTGAGGGTGAGGGGTTGAGGGTGAGTGAGGGTGAGGGGTTGAGGGAGGGTGAGTGTGGGTGAGGGTGAGTGAGGGTGAGTGAGGGTGAGGAGTTGAGGGTGAGTGAGGGTGAGGGTGAGTGAGTGTGAGGGGTTGAGGGTGAGTGAGGGTGAGGGTGAGTGAGGGTGAGGCTGAGGTGTTGAGGGTGAGTGAGGGTGAGTGAGGGTGAGTGAGAGGTTGAGGGTGAAGGGTTGAGGGTTTGAGGGTGATTCACTTTTTCTCCACTAAGTTCGGTGATTCATTGGGGGGGCGTGGCTATCCAAGCTGCGAGATGGCCGCCATGTGAGCGAGCTCCGCCGACCGGGGGATTAATCCTCTTAATTTATCCTGCAATACAAGCTGTAACTGGCGTGCAGTTCACTCTACACGGTGGGGTAAGCTTTGGTGGCCACACGAACGAAAAACAACGGAGCGAAAAGTGTCCCGCTGGGCGAGATCCGGAGGAAGGTGGGACCCGGTTGGGAGACACTGAACCAGCCGCAGCCGAGCACCATTATCTCGCTGCTAAAATCGAGCCCGAGGCGGAAAGCGAGACTGAAGGCCGCAGCTGTGGGAAACTGCGGAGAACGAACCAAAGCACGCAAAGGTGCCTGGGGCTGGCGGACCGCGCTGCCTTGAGCGGCAGATCTACACATTGCAAGTACACAATTGCTGCGAGAGGGGGCTGTTTAAATATAACTTTTAGATGCTGGCGCCTGAGCCTTTACCCTATACAAAATGGCGGCACCCCGCAGATTGCTCTCCTGAAGCTGGCTGCCTGATGGAGTGGAGAGCGGGCGGGCAGAGAGAGTGGCTGTGAGCTCCGGGTGCCCGTAACATCTGCTGATGTGACTGACTTTGAAGTGTTGCGCTCACTCTTTAACCCCGCATTGGCTCCGAAGAAACACTTGGGATCGAGCATCTCTGAATCGAAGCAGGCCTTGGTTCCGAGGACATAAAAACAACATGGCCAAACTTCTGGACACCTGTGGGTACAAAGACACACAGACGACGTGGCTCCTCCTGTCACAGACATAGACTCACCAGTTTCGACAAATGCGACGCGGCAGGCAGGGGAGGGGGTGGAGCGGGGGTGTGGGAGGAGTACGGGAACAGACGGCGAGGGGAGGAGAGTAGGAGGAGGAGTAGGGGAGGCACGGCCTAGCGGCCGTGCAATCAAGAAGTGAGGGGGCGGGAGAGTAGGCAAGGCAGGCGGCTGGGGGCATGTGCACGCGCTTTTAAGCTCAATACGCATGCGCATTGAGCTTAAAAGTCACGGGCACTTCAAGGAATCGCCACGATTCCTTGCAAGTTGGACAAAGAGTGGATAAGCCCCCATAGTCTCGCTTGCTCGATGCGCATGCGCATCGACAGGCGAGATCTAAATATACTTCTTCTAATAAATATGCAGGAATGAAGAGGAAACAGCAGTTGATCCGAAGACACGTTTATTTTACATCAAGTCAGGAATACAGGTATCCAACGAATGCCTCAACTGTTATCCCCCGCTCCATATATATCTGCCTGTCCTTTCAAATCCATACATCTCTCGCGGCTGCCAGCTCCCTCTCTACACACACATGCAGCACATTCAAATACATACAGCTCACACTACACACACACGCGGCACATTCAAATACATACAGCTCGCACGCGGCAAACACTCAACTCACACGCGACTCATTCAAGAACAAATACCATTCATATTATTCCAAGTTGACATGTGCACATGAGCGCCCATGGCAACTTCACATAATAACATTATACCACAGAACCCAACCTTCACCTACCTGGATCTTGACTTCTCCTTCCCTGGGCGGGATCGCTTTCTGTTCCTGGTCTTCCCTTGATCGCCGTACAGTCCGGAGCTCCTCTTCCGGTTTCTTCTTCTTCCAGAAGTCCTGGTCAGCCGCAAATAACTTCCTGCACCTGAAAAAGAAAGCAAAAGGCATTTGGGTTACTAGACAACCGTGCACATTGATCCTTTTCAACAATCCTGACTGGCAACAGACCGGTAAGACTTCAAACACAAGGAAGCAGCCGGTAAGACTATTTTACGTCAAGCAGAATAATTATTCAAGACTCTAACTCAATATTAATTTGATAATATTTACTTCAAAGACAATACATTGTTTTCCTTATGGAATAAGTTATTGCCTACAGCTTGAAGACTGATAGTCTTTAGATTCTCCGAATTAAGGAGAACGTTGTCAAAAGTGAACAATCATTTGGCGCCCTTATTTGTGAACTGAGTACTAGGCGAGTAATATAGAGTTCCACTCGCTTCCTGCACTAGTTTTTGTTGTTTCTATGCTTTTTTCTTATCATAACAGTAACCCACCAAAAGAAATCATCATACATTTTGAAGGTATGAATATTTGTTTGAGTGTTTAACCAGTACTAAACTAACCTTATTAACCACTTCATCACACATGTATGCAATTGGGACTTAACATGCTTTTTTGTCATTTTAAGGTGATAAAAGCCATACCAAGAATCTGAGTCATCTAAAAAACTGTAGAAGTGATTGCATGGGTTTCCTGGATTGTGGTATGTTATTACTAAAGGTGGTGTAACAAATGCACATTGTTTTATTAGAGAGATGTTGTGATAATTAGATTTATTCTGGGTGTTATTATCTTCATAGAAGAAGTGTTTGCTTGTTGGCAGAACAATCAAGGAAGGCCCAGAGTACTTCAATATGAGAAACTACATCTGGATCTATCAAGACGAAGGCCCAGTGTTTGTCTTGTTTCTCTCTCCACTTCCCCTTTCCCTCGAGGACAAATTGGTTTGGCAAGTGTTTCCTTTCCTTGCTATGCTGATTGATGTACGGAGGAATTAGGACAATACAACATCAAGAAGGAAACAACGGAACGCCGTGAGTGATTACGTAACACTCGGAGCCTCATTATCCATGAGACCACATAGCGTCTAAGTTTAAGCTCTCTATTGCCTCCTCGGACATCATTGCTCAATTGATCAATACCATAAAAACTAAGTCTTTGAGTTTTATTTTGTGACCACATCTCAATAATATGCATTACAGTCGGGTATTTGGTATTGTTAGTAGTAAGGGTTTTAAATTGTTCCGCAATGCACACTATCAAAGGTCACATCGTGCTCCCCACATAAATCATATTACAGGTACAACCTATAACATAAACAACAAATCTAGTTTTACAGTTTATGTACATTGGGATTGTATAATCACTTGTGTTACTATAATTAAAACCTGGTGTCTTGTCCTTCACCTATTTGCACATATTATAGTGTCCATATTTGTGGAAACCCTTTCTTTGATCTAGCAACCAATTACCAAGCTTTATTGGTTCAGGGTAGCTAGGACTACTCAGGTTGGCAAGCGTGCAGCCTTTCCTGAAGTTTAAGCTAGGGCGTACTGACAGAAACTGTGCTAGAGCCTTGTCCGAGGTCAGTATCTGCCAGTGTTTATGAAGTGTCATTGAAGTGACGGGTGTGTGAGAACATCTGCTTTAATGACTGTCTGTCTCCACAGCTTCCAGGGACAACTAACAACCGTCCCTTCAAGTTCAGACCATCACATTCCATCACCATGACAATGACATAATAGGTTCTAATGAGCACATGAACAGAGAGATAATAATACATACCTTAGTGAAACTGCTACAACATCTCCTACTTTCCATAAAGCAAAAGCACAGCTAAAAAAAGGAGAAAAGAAAAGACAAACATAAGAGAACAGGAAACATAATGATAAAAAATAGAGAATAAAACAAGTAATGCAATAATAAATTATGGACTATAAACCTGTAATAATTTATAGGTCTAAACGTTTAGACTGAACAATTCTCCTTCCACTCTTGCGAGGAGTAACATACTTCATTGACAGCTTAGGAGGGTGAGAACGACCTTGTTGAACCTGATTTGGATCACTACCAAACTCTAGACCTTATTGCCACACAAACCTCCAAGGAAGTTTATAGATTCTTAACAAATTCCACCAACTCCACCCATTGACCGTCACAGCAAAACATGAAGTGGCATCCACTGTTACAGAAGGACCATATTTAGTCAAAGCTTTAGCCACATTGACAGGAGATTTAATTCTCACCCAATCTCCTACGTGAACGCTAGACTTAAATCCATCCACATCAGGTACAACATGATGGGCAGGGGTCTTTATTGCAGTTTGAGAATTTCCAGACAACAACTGTGAACACCACTTCTTCATCCAAGCAGGGCACATATGAATAGTAGCCTCCCTTCCACAGAGCAGTACAAAAGGGCTAGAAACCGTGATAGGACTGGGAGTTGTGCATTGTGCTCCCAACATACTCTGAATTGCTTCCTTGATGTCAATCTTAGAAGAAACAGCCCACTGTACACAGTCAACTAAGATGTGATTTGTGTGCTCAATGCAACTATTGGCCTGTGGGTGATACAGAGCGACACGATGATGTGAGATTCCAGATTGACTTAAAAACAAAGACATCTCCGTGGAGGTAAATGGCACCCCATTGTCAGAAACAATCTCTTTTGGGAAACCCTCTCTGAAAAAAAGACATTGAAGAAATTTGATAACTTCTTGTGTGTTGGGTTCAGGCATGAATTGAACCGCCCACCACTGACTAAAATAATCTGCAACAACCAAAGCAAATTTGCAGGTATTGGATAAGACATTAAAAGGACCCACAAAATCTATGGCAAACTTCAACCGAGGGGCATGAGGTATATCGACCTCTTGTAAAGGAGGAACAGCGGCCTTAATGACTTTGTCACTGGTACAATACGTAACACATCCCTCTACAACATAAATGACTTGGAAGGCCACTAGTAAACACATTGGATCCTTCTTTTGGTGCTAAAGTAAACAAATGCCTGTTGACTATTTTTTCGGTGACCTTTGCTGGGAGCAGGGAGATGGGCCGGAAGATCTTAATGTCCTTGGGGTCCGCCTTGAGCTTCTTGAGGAGGGCTTTGATTTCAGCGTGCTTCCAGCTTTCCGGGAATGTTGCTGTTTCGAAGATGTTGATGACCTCCCGTAGTTGGGGTGCTATGGATGCTTCTGTTTTGTTGAATACGTGGTGTGGGCACGGGTCTGACAGAGACCCTGAGTGGATGGAGTTCATGACCTTGCATGTCTCGTCGTCGTTGACGCTGGACCAGGAGGTCAGGCGGATGGCGCTGGTGGTTGTCACAGGGGAGGTGGAGTCTGGCGTAGTCAGGCGGTCGTGGTGTTGAAGCTGTCGTGGAGGTCAGCGATCTTGCGATGGAAGAAGATGGCTAGTGAGACGCACAGTACTTGTGAGGGCAGGATGTCATTGTCGTTGGCGCTGGGGTTGGGGAGTTCCTTTACGATGCTGCAGAGCCCTTTGCTGTCGTGTGCGTTGTTATCCAAGCTGTCTTTGAAGGAGGATCTCTTGGCTAATCTGATGAGGTGGTGATCTCTGCGGGTGGTGTCCTTGTGGGCTGCGTGGTTGTCTTGTGTGCGTTTGTGGAGCCATATTTTCTCCAGTTTCCGGCATGCGTGTTTGGAGGTCTGAAGTTCGTTGGTGAACCAGGTGGCTCTCTTGCTGGCGTGGCTCTTGGAGGGTTTCTTGAGCGGGGTGAGGGTGTTGGCGCAGTCTTCGGTCCACTGTCTGAGGTTGCGGGCTGCTGTGTTTGGGTTGGTGGGGTCGGTGGGTGGGTTCTGGGTGAGGGTGGTGATCAGCTGGTCTTCGGTGACTTTGCCACAGCAGCGGCGAGGCAGGTGTTGGGTGGTGTGGTACGTGGTTGGTTTCTTGAAGGTGAAATGGATGCAGTGGTGGTCGGTCCAGTGGAGTTTGGTGGTGTGGTCGAAGGCGATGTGGGTGCTTGTGGAGAAGACGGAGTTCAGCGTGTGGCCGGTGGTGTAGGTGGGTGCGGTGACAAGTTGTCTGAGGTCGAGGTTGGCTATGTTGTTGATCAGGGTGGCGGAGTTGGCGTCATTGAGTTCCGGTCCCTGGAGGAGGATGTAGTCCGTGGAGACGAGTGCGTGGGTGCTGGCGAGGTTGGCGATGGAGTCGCTGAACTGTGCCCGGTGTTCAGGGGGGTCTGTAGATTAGTGTTCCTCTGAGGGTGGTGTTGAGGTCTGTGGGAATTCGGAAGTGTAGGTGTTCAACAGTGTTGAGGATGTCATCTGCGTGGGTGGCGACCTTGAGGGAGGGTTTGTGGATGATGGCTATTCCTCCTCCAGTTCCGTTGGTGCGCTCCCTGCGGGTGATCTTGTAGCCGTCCGGCTACAAAATACATCCCTTAAAGTTCAAACCATCACATTCCATCACCATGACAGTGACATTATAGGTTCTAAGGAGCACATGAACAGAGAGAGAATATTACATACTTTAATGAGACTGCTACAGTTGTATACAATTTATTGATATTAGTGTAGTGATTGGAAATCAGGCTCACTTTCTTCATGGCCTCATTCTTCTTTTCCTTCCTAGTTTTCAATGTATCCCCTCGTGATAGGTGTTGTACATGTAAAGAGGCTTTATTTATTACTAGCAGCCCGTCCCGACCTTGTCTGGGAGCAATCAGGCTTCCCCGACCCCCGCCCGCCCCGACATTGTCCAGCAGCCTTGGCCCCCGCCGCGATCATTAGTGCCCTTTGTTATTTGGGGCTCTTGGTATTGAGCACAGTGTACTTTTCTTTTGGAGCGATGTGACTTTGCTGCTGTTTGGCTCGATCCATGATGTGACCCCTGCCGGCCCCGACATTGTCCAGCAGCCCGGGCCCCCGCCCGCCCCGACCCCCACCCACCCCAACATTGACCAGCAGCCCGGGCCCCTGCCCGCCCCGTCCCCCGCCTGCCCTGACCCCTGCCAGCCCCGACATTGTCCGTGGGTCCCCTGGAGCCTTACCTCAGCCGCCGTTCCTCCCCCGCGCTCCTCAGTTCACTGCTCCGCCGCTCCTCGCCGCTCGTCACCGCTCCTCCCGCCTGTCCGCCGCTCAGCACCGCCTGTCCGCCGCTCCTCACCGCTCCTCCCCCGCGACATGTCCGCCGCTCCTCCTCGCGCTCCTGGACGCTGCTCCGCCCCGCGCTCCTGACGTCAGCACGCAGGCCAGCGCTACTTCGAAGGGACTACTTTTTTTTAATGTAAATTTTTTAAATAACGCATATTTGTATAGTTTATATAGCCTATGTCCATCTGCACACCCTGACGATTACAATAATGTATCGGGTGTGTGGATTGACGCTGTGGTTCCCGAGTTTACCCGCCTCAAAGTTCAAAGTTCTTACTTTATAATAGTAGTATAGATATGTGTATCATAACCTCTGTTCCTAAATCTCAGTTCCATATCCAGTATAGTTGTGTTGGAATCATTATCCTGGGTACAATTCCTATGAGCTCTGACCATCTCTCTGTATGGAATTACATTGATCTGAGACTTAGGGTGATTACTGGATGCATGGAGCAAAGCATTGCATGAAGTTTCTTTTCTGAACGTGCAACTTCAAATCTTATTGTTGTCAATATAAAGTTCCACATCTAGAAAGACAATAATTTCTTGACCAAATTAATGAGTAACAGGAATATTGCAGTTGTTGGAATTAAGATACGCAACAAATTGTTGTTGTTGTTGTTCAGTACCAGTCCAGGTTAGTAGGCAGTCATCTGTATATCTCCCCCAGTAGTATATATATTCCATCCATCCTGCTCCTTTGGGATCCCAGATTTGTTCCACTTCAAACCATCCCATAAAGTGGTGCGCAAAAAACGCAGAAAACCAAGAGTCCATCGCAGTTCTGTGTCACTGTTTATACCATACATTATTAAACAAGAACACATTATTTTTGAGTATGAGTCTAGTCATTTTCATTAACATCTCTGTGTGCCTCAGGTATTCTATAGGTCTGTGATTCAACAAATATTGTAAAGATGCCAGCCGTAACTCGTGTTCAATGTTAGTTAGGATCATTCCTTGGTCCCAAGTTACATTAGACAACAGATTAAGGACATATTCTATTCCTATCCTTTGTTGTCTATTTCATGGGATATGACTTTGTAGAAAATGTCAATGTTATTAACAGATGTAAGTTGCGGTGTCCATTTAGATTTAAGTCTCAAACCGCACTCATTACTCAGATCACCATTAAACTCCAAATTCATTAGAAGTTTATTTGTGGTTATAGGCTCTCCTTCACACTCTGTCAGTGATGAGTGCATTTTTGTATCATAAACATCCTGTATTGTTAAATCACTCATTTCAAGTTGTATACTGGAATATGACTCCTTATGAGGGTTGGTAATGAAAAACTGCTTTAATTTGAGTATTCTTCCAAATGTATAGACATCACTTTTGACCGCATAACAATCACATTATTTCACAGGACAGAAAACCCCTCCATAGTTCAACAACGATTCCATCTCAAGAGTTAAAGTAACATTGGACAAAATAATAACATTAATCTCTTGTCTCCTCCTTTTCTAATAGGTGCCTGTTGGCTCTTTGTATTTGATATTATGAGAGACAGTTATTTTCGTTTAAGTGACCTGACAGCATGGAGATAGTTACACGTCTGCTCTCTTTTTTACATTTTAATATTTTTATTTATTATGATGTTAGGCACCTTCACTTAATAGAGAAGGTACTGTATTTGTGACCTAGAATACTGATTGTTTTTGGACTTTTGGTCTTTGGTTTCCTATGGTTCTCAACATGAGATTAGCGAATACTGTACATATAAGGTAATAGATTAATTGCTGGATACGGTTTCATCTATTTTCTTATTCAGGCTACATACTTTTTGCCCCCTTCAACTCAACCTAGTCGATTACAAGATATGTTATCATGTTTGCTGTACACTGCTACTGAATATAGGTATCTGTTTTAATTGTTTTCTTATATGAGAGATCTGTCACCGCAGGTGAGATTGTCACTGTGTGTTGGGATGGGGTATTTTCTAGATTCCTGCTATGTTTTTACTTGATCTGTATTTTGAATTACACTTCGGTGTGAATAATAAAGATTCTTTATTATTTCTGACGCCCTCTATGGCATATATACACCTTTTTTATACGATATACACATACAATAATGTTTAAAGGCCAGTATTCTGTCAAACGTTCTGCCCTACTTGGGTTTGATTGTTTTTATTTTTGTTGAACTTTCAGCCCTGATGAAGTCAAGGTTTCACACACCTGCTGACGAAACACGTGTGGGATAATTTCTTTGAAACTGATGTATAACTTCATTAATTTTGGAACCATTTTATTGGATGCATGAATAATGTCAGTCTGATATGATCATCTTTCTGGATTATTTTGGATTACTCATTTGGTCATCAATGCATGGATCTGATTTGATCTGTATTTTGAATTACACTTTGGTGTGAATAATAAAGATTCTTTATTATTTCTGACGCCCTCTATGGCATATATACACCTTTTTTATACGATATACACATACAATAATGTTTAAAGGCCAGTATTCTGTTAAACGTTCTGCCCTACTTGGGTTTGATTGTTTTTATTTTTGTTGAACTTTCAGCCCTGATGAAGTCAAGGTTTCACACACCTGCTGACGAAACACGTGTGGGATAATTTCTTTGAAACTGATGTATAACTTCATTAATTTTGGAACCATTTTATTGGATGCATGAATAATGTCAGTCTGATATGATCATCTTTCTGGATTATTTTGGATTACTCATTTGGTCATCAATGCATGGATCTGATTTGATCTGTATTTTGAATTACACTTCGGTGTGAATAATAAAGATTCTTTATTATTTCTGACGCCCTCTGTGGCATATATACACCTTTTTTATACGATATACACATACAATAATGTTTAAAGGCCAGTATTCTGTCAAACGTTCTGCCCTACTTGGGTTTGATTGTTTTTATTTTTGTTGAACTTTCAGCCCTGATGAAGTCAAGGTTTCACACACCTGCTGACGAAACACGTGTGGGATAATTTCTTTGAAACTGATGTATAACTTCATTAATTTTGGAACCATTTTATTGGATGCATGAATAATGTCAGTCTGATATGATCATCTTTCTGGATTGTTTTGGATTACTCATTTGGTCATCAATGCATGGATTAAAGTGGACTTTCATCTAGCGACTTTTTATGGACATTGGTGAAATCCTTATACTGTGTGAGTGCTCGTATTGCATTGCAATATTAATTGCCCCTCGGCTGAGGAGCTAAGCAGGGCCTGTTGGTTTGTGCCTGGTAACCACATTTTCTAAGTTGTTTTTGGCGTTGTATATGTGAAATGCTAAATTCAACTTGTTTTATTACTTTTAAAGAGTCAGTCCAAAAGGCTCTGTTACATGACTTTGTTGATTTGGCTACTACAACTACTTATTGGAGTAGATACATGTCAACGGCTCTTATTGTGGCCATGACCTGTATTTTTAGGCATTGTCATACTGCACTGGTGCCCACACATCAAGAGCTAATAGATGTGCTTTTAGATCAGCAACGTAAGACTGACGAATTTACAGGGTTGAAGATCATGTGGAGTGACTGTGTTTTAGGATTAGTGTTTAGGATTATATGCTTGGGGCTTATGGTGCTATATGTTTGTTGAAGAAGAGTACATTTTATGTGCGGGTAGTGTTACCCTATGTATTGCTTACACTGTGTTTGTTGAACGTGATGACTTTTCTATTCCTTATTTATTTGCTTATTTATTTATTCCTTCTCTTTATTTTCTTTCTTTTGATCTCATTATTTATTATAGTGTTGATGAGGCACATTGTGGGGTACTTTGTATGTTAATAAAATTGTTTTCATGTATTATAAAAATTACAATAAAGAATTGTTTTACACAAAAAAGATACGATGTTATCCAAGCATTCTGGTTTATGACACCTACAGGGAACTCAACGCTTGACAGCAGTCAATACTGAGGGGTATATTTACAAAAAATGTGTGCCATATTTACATAACAAAAGTGATGCAAATCGATGCAAATTCTTATTTCCCCAATTTATTCTCATTTTAAAGTTCACACAAGGAGCATTCCTAATTATACAAAATCCTATTTACTGAGAAAAGTAGACACTGTTTTGCTTCAAAGAACAATGCCCTTTTTGAATAGGAGCCATCACAGAGCAGTACTTTTATTTCTCCTTTCTGTTCCGACTTTGGATATGTACGGCACATACAAAGTGAGAAAAGTTTAATGTTAGTCTAAGCATTGTATTTTGTACTGGAGTTCCCTTCTAGTGAAAATCCTATGCAAGACTCATGCAGACAGCCTTGCACTATTACACAACGGAGTGTGTGTGGAGCACAGCGGCCTGCTTCTGCCTTGGTGCTAGGGAGAGGGAAGGAGAGAGACACAGCTCTGCAAATGCAGTCCGTTTCTGCTCTCTCCTTTTCATGCATTTTTGGCTGCTGTGCTGTATGAGAATTAGACAACTAGCGCATTCAAAGTGGTCTGTTAAATTCTTTTATCGTTTTATTGTCAATTAAAATCATCTGTTTTGAGGCAAACCCTTGTGTGATATCACCAAAGACAGTTGAAAAGCTGGACCAAAGAGTGCAAATCCAGTAACCGTATTCAGCAAAGAAAACACAGTGACTCATTTCAAATTCAAGATGAGTGCCATGTGCATAGAGTAATGTGTTTCTTTTAATGTTGTATTCATTAATAGCGAAAGGCACTGGAAACTGGAGTAGCCCTTAAGCCTTTCTAGGTGAGATGTGTATGTGGGCAGAGGTGGCCCTGACCAATTAGTAACAGGTAGCATGGTAACCTAGACTGTTATAAATTGTGCAGGGCGTCAAGGCGGTATAGAACCCTGCAACAGTGGCCAATCTGTGGCTGGACTGAGCGCAGGAGGCTCACACCCACAACACCCACAACTGGACGCTGCCTGTAAGGGAAGATGCACACAGAAGACGATTAGGAATGAGGTGGTGGGAAAAGAGGGTATGGTTGGAAACCTGGGCATTACTTTTCCAAAATGTTATTTTACAGATCTGCTACTCTTTTCTCTGCTTTTCTCATTTTCCCTTTCTCTGAAAATAAGCTGTTTCGTTCACTTGTGAATTGCAACATTGGGATTTCCTGTAACATTTTGTCTCTACTTGCGTCAACACATAACAAAATATATTTAAAAAGAAATGAGGTGATGGGGCGTGATATAGGAGAGGAAGACAGGTAAGTGTTGCATTGCATTATTGAGCTGCAGCAAAAGAAAGGAGGGCCCTTCGCCCCAAGTATCATAGGTAAGATCTACTAGCTTTACCAGAGATCCATTGTCATTGCCAATGATTGTTTAATTTACCTCCTTACATTCTTCTACATGCTTTCTGTACTGATTGCTGTGGTACTGTCATGTATCGATGTTTAAAAACCTAGCATCCATTACAACACTACATATGACGTTTCCTCTTGGCATTGGGTACTTTCTTTTGAAATTGCAATTATTTCAATATTATTTTCTTGTAAATTGCATTCCAGTGAGCTGTTTGAGCCAAATTAATTTTTTTAACATTTTATTCATTAATTCATTTATTATCCTTTTTTCATGCCTAGTAACCTTTTCCTCTAAGCATCATTGTAGCACTTTTCCATAAAATAAGACATTCCCCTGATTGCATTATACTTTTAGATTTCTTTTTATCAGTAAATTAAGACGCACTATCTTGCTGAGTACCAACATCATCCTATCGATTAGTACCAGTATGTAAAAGAATTACAGCCACAACCACAACTGACACATGAGAAGTATTATTTGCCATTTTAAAAGGATTGCTTGGTTATATTTTCAATGTTCTTTGTGTCTGAGTGTTTTCAGAAATTGCATATTACATCTGAAATCGATTTTTCTGTCCTGCAATTGGCAATGAAGAGAAAGGAAGCACATTTAATAGCAGAAATTGAAATAACCAATTTATTCTCATTATACAGAGAAAAGATTTGTATTTTTTTTTCACCTCTGACAATATGGCTTTGAGCATAGCACTTGTCGACTGCAGTGGCTTGAATGCATTTTCCGCAATAGCTAATATGAACTGTTGACTTTAGTCTAAAGATGTAGATAGGTCTCAAAAATACTGACCATAAATATTGACTATGATACCCATGGGGGCTGGGACGTATTTGCACCAGGAAACAACCTTCACAACGCAGCTTTTACAACGCACTACCATTACAACGCATGCCATTACAATGCAACCATTACAACGCATGACACTACAATGCATACCACTACAACGCATTTCATTATAACGCAGTCATTACAACGCATACCATTACAACGCATACCATTACAATGCATAGTACCCTTACACTATCCAGACCCTCCAGGATTTCGCGATTTCGCGATTTGCCGTGAAATCGGCACTTTTGTAAAAATGCCGCGATTTTTACAAAAGTGCCAGCAAAATCGGCACTTTTGTAGAAATCGCGGCATTTTTACAAAAGCCGCTATATCCTGGGGGCCTGCTTAGAGGTGGGGTGGGGTGTACTTTTCGCCAGCTAGCAAATAAACACACACATTTGCACAGCAGAAGACATTCAAGAACCGAGAAACAACCGTGTTCGCTTAGACCTACCCGTGGTAAGGAAGCATGCAAAGCCAGCCTCACCTTGGACAGAGGGAAAGGTGCAGTCTGCTTACGTCCGCTCTTGCTATGCAGTAGGAATAGGGACCGAGGATGGTGGTTAGGCGCATGCAGGCTTATGGTCTTCTCACTGCATTTGGCTAAAGCTTCTCATGGTTGCCCTTATTTATTGCACCAGTTCTGCAGGCGATGCCTCCAGAGCGCTCCAGTAAACACTTCTTGAGACTAACTGACCGGGCCCACCATCATCAACCCTTTGGGGTATGGTTGTTGTGAAATGTTTCAATGTGAAAGAAAACGGGAAAGGAGGCGCACCCTATGAATACAAGCTCGATTTTGAAAATAAGAATAATTTCCCGACTACCAAGAAGGCACCTTTGACTTCTACCAGACAGCAGGAAACCTTTTGGATTTCAATGGTGTTGTGATGAACAGAGGTCGTTTCTCGCAGTTTCTGGGTTCATAGCTCAGATTGCAGGTTAAATGTATTTCACACTGGTCGCCACTTCGGTGAGGCCGTCGATAGATCACTGCTTTTTTAACCCGTTCACTTCCCTCTAATACATTCGATTTATTCAGCTTCAGATCTTATTTCTCTCACAGAAGCAAAGCTATCGGCCTTCAACGCTCATTCTCTTTTCTTGTTTATTAGGAGTCACACCTCTCCGTTGTTTTTGTTTTGTGATTTGTAAGGTGAATATGCTATGCATTTTTGTTATTCGGCGAGAGAGGATTTGCATGCAGTCTGATGGTCACGAGTGTCATTTCACTATGTTCGGTGCCACGTGAACTCAGGGACTGTATTTACTCTTGTTAAGAACTAGAGTACTTTTTCAGATGTGTTTCAGTCCTAGCTCTTAACACAGCTTCTATTTTAATACTAGCAGAGACATGCAAACATATTTTATTATAACTGCCTTTATATAGTGCTTAACACCCCTAGCGAGGCGTTGAAGCGCTTTGCGGTGAGTAGCACGCTACTCCAGACCCAATGTTAGCGGTTAATCCACTGGTTAGGGGGATTAGTCTAACGGTCTCGAAGAGGCCTTTCATGCTTTTTATCCATGGACCTTGTAGTGGATTAAACAGTAATAGACAGCTGTGGGCATTAATGGAGGATATCTGTTCATAATGACCTCTGCGGATCAATCACTTGGGTATCGGAAGGGCTGGTGCAGGCCCCGGTGCCTCTGAAGCGCCTGTGGCAGCACAGCCATAGGAGGGTGTATAGACTCAGCCATTGCTGTTCCAGTACTGAGGCCCTGGTACGCCTCCATCACTGCTCCCCAGTCCTAACAGCACCCCCTTTCACTGCAGTGCTGGGCACCCACGCGGCAGTGCAGTGTTTCAGGGAGGGAGTGCATTGGCAGCACTTTCTTTGTATGGAAAGTGAAAAAGTGTTGAGCTTGTGTGGTCTCTTATCTAGAGTAAAGTTTCATCACAACTCCTTGTCTGATCGCCGTTGAGCAGAACATGATGTAGAAACTAAGATCTTATTCTGCGTGCACCGGCCTGGCCTGTGCTGGAGTAGAGCAGAGAGAACCACTCAAAACCAGTATACGATTTCAACAACAAAAAATGTTATCACCTACATTATTTTTATTGAAGTATTGATTGCAAAGCGCACCCAGACAAACACGATATTTTCTATCTAAAGGTTTTCACCTAAAATATTTATCTGTAGCAGTTTTTTTCTTCTGAAGTGTGTTAAGAGGAAATGACAAACTAACACAAATGTATACTGCAAATGACAACAGCAACTTTCGTCCTCTCTGGAAGAGCCAATAAACAGACCCTCCAGGATTTCGCGATTTCAGATGAAAAATTTGAATTCCAAAGGATAACAGCCTTCACCTGTGGGCTGCTTCCTCTATTCCATATTCCAGGTTGCTTATTCAAAGTGGAATACTCTGCTAAAACAGTTTCCATTGATTTAAGGCTGAAAGTGAATGATTATGAGTAAAATAAAGTGCTGCCAAAACACCGCTAAATTTCCATATTTGTGCTGCTAAATTTCCATATTTGTGCCGCTAAATTTGCGAATCTGTGCCGCTATATCCTGGGGGGTCTGACTATCCAACACTTACCCTACTGTTGCACCCCCTGGAGTTAGAATAGTAATTTTTACCCCTACACTATCCAAAACGTACCCTACTTTTGCATACCCTGGAGTTAGAATAGTAATTTTTACCCCTACACTATCCAACACTTACCCTACTGTTGCACCCCCTGGAGTTAGAATAGTAAATTTTACCCCTACACTATCCAATACTTACCATACATACTATGTAATGGTATGCGTTGTAATTGTATGCGTTGTAAAGGTAGTATGTGTTGTAATAGAATGCGTTGTAATGGTAGTTTTGTGAAATGTGTTGTAATGGCATGCGTTGTAATGGAATGCGTTGTAATGGATGTTGCGTTGTAAAAGTTTTGTTGTAATGGCATGCGTTGTAAATGTATGCGTTGTATTGACATACATCCATTTGCACCAGTAGGGTGGGCAACTAAGTGGTGATTGGGTGTGTGGGTGCATGCATATAGGTAAGGTGAGTGGCAAATAATAAAAAAATAAAGTCAATAATAAAAAATAAAGTCACTTACCTTGCCTGCTGCCCATCCGATGTCCTCCTCGGTCCCTCTTCTGTCGGCTCCGCTGTGTCTAGCCTCCAGGAAATTCCACTAACCAATCCTAGCGCTACTCTTACCAGCATGAGAGCAGTGCCAGGATTTGATAGAGCCGCTTGGCTGGATGCGCCTTCAGGGCCTTTAGGCCTGTGCTTGGTCTCCACCCAGCTCTCCAAGATAAATACAAATGCAAAGTGCGCATGTCACTTACATACTTTGGAGGAAACATCTGGCTCCTCCAGTCCTCAGCAGATGAGGACATACACCCATGTATTTCAGCTGGAGGCTACAGTGGGCTAAATGTGAAAAATGAAATGGCAATGAAATAATTCTGTTGCCATTTGTCTTTCACGTTTAGCGCCGCTGCAGTGCGAGGGGGGTGATGCCGCCTAGCCCTCGTGAAGAAACTGCTGCTGCTGGTGCCTAGCAGCTCATTTGTAATCATTATCTTCAATCGAGATAACTAAAGAGGCTTTCCCTTTTATGTTTTTTCTGTCAGGATTTTAGTCTAGTAGCCAGTCCAGTGCTGGGAAGGTGTCAAGGAGCCACTCACAAAAAGTGGTGCCTGAAAAAACTTGCCATAACCCTAATTATCACAGCATAACTGCTTCGTAAATTCAACCAATTTAGGACTGCAGAAGACTGGGAATAAGCATCTGGAAAGAACTTACCTTATAACTACTGCAGGCGTGGAAACTTCCTAGCTTGGAATTCAATTTTTTGGGTTAATTGAGCATAATTACCCACATTTCACAGAAGGGTACTTACCTGGCAATGATTCTTAGTTGTTTTGTTTCCCGATTAGTACATCCACCCGACTCTGTGCCCCAGCAGATTTCTGATTTATTCTCTGTTCCCCTTTCTGGGTTACTCACTTCCCTTTTGCTTCTATGAGATCCAGGGAATTTGCACGGGTATTGTGGTCCTTGTCTGGTTTCATCGCATCTCTCCTGTCCTGGATAACGGTAAACTGCTCAACTGTATAATGAGAGATGCCATGCTGTACACATTTACACCTCATCTTACTTGTTCGTTGCCTTTCTAGCACTTATCAACTGTGTCCCCAACTATCTTCACTGTCTGGCTGAAAGTTAGTCAGGTTACATGTGTCACTGATTCTTTTTCTTCCTTAGCAGCAGCTCAGTGGTAGGGATTTACACACACTTTCCGGTCCTAGCCTACCTGAGGTCTTCTTGGCAGAAGTACCCCGAGTAGTAGAACTCTGAGACCCTCCACGGAAGACAATTCTCCTTACATGCACTGCATAGTCACCCAGACCTTCTGTAGGGTGCAAGCAAGAGACTGTAGTTCCCACTGAGGAGCACCCACAATAGGACTAGCCCACAATAGTCCTGGGACCTCCTACTTCAGACTCTCCAGCAAGTTCTCCCGCTACTGGTCATGAAAGAAAGCCACAGAGATAATGCAACTAGTAGCTCTGGAGAGAGTCCCCAAAATCACAGTCTAGACTCCATTCTCTTGGTGGGGGTCATCAGCTTATGCTTGTCCCTTTACCCATGTTGAAAGCACCTATTCTCAGCTCTGTGATGCTGTACACAGGGTTGAGAAGGAGAAATGTATGTTTGAGTGATTAGGCACGCACTCAGTCTGGAGGTGTCAGACACCCCCTCCTCCCCTTTATTACCTTTTTACCCCCCCCCCCTGTGTTGCACTCTGAGAAGACAACTGCTCTAAAATTGCGAAGCATCCCCCCCTCCCCCCACTGAGCCACACTCCATCCACTCTGGACTGGATCTCTCCCTTTCAAACTGCAAATAAACTTTCTTTGGTTATTGGAGCAGGAGATTTGTTAAGTCCTCACATTGTACCCCATGAGAATATTCTCAAATCCAATATGCAGGGAGGTGCTACTTACAGCTATAGAGAGTCCTCCCCACCCCTTCCTATACCAGGAGAATCCTAGTCTCCTAGAATGGGTCCATTGTGCAGAGCTCTTTGACCCTCAAGCTGAGACAACAAGGTAGCTCAAAGCACACACCTCAATAAGAGAAATACACTCAATTGTACCCATGTGAAAGTATCCTAAGAGGTACAAGTAACTTCATAAGTGTAATTTGACCCACTGATTATAATATAAGGCAGTAATTCTAACCTCTGTAGTATAAGCCAGTCTGGAGATTTAGTAAAAAACTATCTCCATATATAGCGCACAAGGAAAATCATTGCATATGTTATGCTACATGGTGAGTTACTTTTTTGTCTCCACCTAAATCATATTATTTAAGCCTGAATCCAATTTGTGACAGTGCTCCCTGTGTGCAGATGCTGCGTCAGGAAACACTCTTCCTCAATCAGTGCTCACATGTTCATATGTATGCATACATTTTTACATATAACCAGCACAGAGCCCCAAAACCCAGCTGCACAGCACCTGACCTTATGTTAAAAGATATAAACTAGACATTACAGCTACAAATCACTTTATCATAGAATTACAGGGGTGAGACTACATTCAGAGGTCCAGTGGTACAGCAGAAGTTTAAAAACGAGTGGTCCAAAAGTAAAAAAACAGCTATTTTTTACGCACCCTTCAGCTTTTCTTACACTCAATAATTATGAAATTGTGGCTCACGTTCATCAGAAATGCTCTGATATTTCACTTCTGCAAAGTAAACGAGTAATGGAGGATGTGGAACGTTTGGCATGTATATCATTTTATTTATGTATGTACTCATTAGAACATCTTCATTTTTCAAATATACAAATATTGGCATAATATATTATGGGATGTTTTACTCACGCTCACTGGTTAATGGAGCCTCAATTTTTAAAGCCATTGACTGATCATTAATGAATTTCTAACAGGCTATTTTCAGTATCCTATGATTTAATTAATTCACTATTTTTATCTATGAAATTTGCAAAGACCAAACTATGGGCTCGATTAGGATCGCAGTGAATCCGCATCCTTCGGGCCGGCGGAAGACACCGACGGCCCGGAGGATGCAGAGTCCCCGCAGCGGTGAATGAAAAGACCCCCTGTCACATTAGGATGGCTGGGGGGACATCAGTGGACGGGAAGACCGTCCGTCGCTTTTCCGCCGCGGTCGGCTTTCGACCGTGGCGGAAAAGCTCTAATATGGTGGCGGCGTCTATCAGACACCGCCAGCCATATTAGGATGTGCTTCAGGACATGCCTTCCGTGGCAGCAATGCCGCCACGGAAAGGCATACGGTCTTTTCTTTGGGGGCCATTTGCGGGCCCCGAGGGTGAAGGGGGGGGTGGGGGGTGCACCTGCATTTGCATGCACAATGCGGATGGCACCACGCGGTGTCTGCCGATTTGTGCATGCAAATGCACAGCATGCATATTTAACTTTGCGGCGGGTGCTGCTTATAGCAGCACCCTCCGCAATGTTAAATATGCGGGATGTGACCACCAGGATGGCGGTCACATTCTAATTCCACCGGAGGGACCGCCGCTGCCCCTTCGGACGGTCCCTCCACCTCGGGGGTGGCGGACGGACGCAGGTCCCTCCGCCATCCTAATAGGCGCCTTAGATTTAAGAGGCAACAAAGCACTTTATGTAGATATAGAGAATGGAAAAGGGGCTGCCAATACAGACTACAACTCTTTGACTTCAGAATTATGGACACAAATCTTGTATATCACCTTAGGAAGCATCTCAAAGTGAACTAACACAATGCTACCCTTTTTGTGGGTGGCAATATTCGTTGACCAGTGTTCTGGTGAGCGACCATACTTTCATTGTTCTCTTATAAGTGAGTTGACAGCATGCAATCTTGCTATCTCTATGGTGTTGGACCGGAGGCAGGTAATCTAGAAAGTAGATCTTGGCCCTGTAACTGTGGTATACACCTAATGCCTGGGCCACAGATTGGAAGGCGCTCTTGAGTCTGCGTAGTTTAACTTGAGTGAAAAGTGGAGTCAGAACCAGGATGGCTGTTCTTCTTTTTCCCTATAAATTTTGAGGCTGAAATGTAAGTTAGAATGGTAACCAGGGTACTGGATATGGGGGAAGAGTTAGGCAGAAAACCTCTGGCTGCAAAACGATGAATCACAATTGTAGGTTAAGATGTTAACTGTCATTTGATGGAGAAATAATTCCGCTTTCAGGTTCTCCGTTGGTGGTAGGAGTCACACATACAAGACATTCAATGAAGGGAGCAAAACAAACTAGTGTGTATTTGGGATGACAAATTCAGTGCAGTTGTATGCTTTTCTATAATGGTGTCTGGAAACTTCCCGGTCCTTTACGTACTTCCTATTTCACACTGAAACTCAAGGTCTCAAATATTTACGGGTGTTGTATATTTCTCTAGAGCTGCAGATTGTTAAAAATTGTAGGATTAGAAGCAAGTATGATTTTGCTCCATCAGATGCATCAGTTTAGAACAATGAACACACCAGTACTGCAAAATATTCCTTTTTTATAAGGAGACCTTTACAGATGGTATGTGGAGTCGAGCAGTAGTTACTGCCAATGCTTTTCCCTTGTGTTTATGAGAATGGTAGCATAGTTAGAACATGTAATGGCTACAAACAGATGTCCCAAATGCACCTGTGCACCAGTAACCTGTCTTTCAAGATGGCACTTCTCAAAATGCAATGCCCGTATTTCAACTGCACATCCTTGGCCATTTCCTGATGGTTGCCAATATTGACAGCAATACACAAGCAACCACCATTAACTAACTACTACTCAACACATACATCTAGTTGTGGCACTCCTCACCAAAGATCACTAACTCTGAATGGGCCAGACATGCAGACTTTTCTTAGTGCTTATAGTGTAAAAAAATATAAAAGAATTTATAGCGAGGTCCGTCTCAGGGGGGCACTGTAGGTTACACCACCCATTGCCCCTACCAGTGCTGTCAATGATAGTACCAATGTAACTACAACCTTTTGCAATCCTGCACTATTCCAGGTCACCCAAAACTATAAGAATGTCATGGGCGGCAGGTATCATTAATTGTTTATATATATTATAGTACTAAACATTGTTATTCTGCTCATCTCACAATTACACAGACATTACCACTATGTGGCGGACTTCTCAAAAATGCTTGCGTTGAGAATTTGGGTCCTGATTATGATGGCAGTGGGACCGCCACCGTCAGCCCATTGGTGGCAGTCTCGCTGCCATTGGACCGTGGAGGTCCGCCCCCAGCATTACAATGGCAGGGGATGGTTAGCGGTGAGAGAGACCAACCGTGACGCATCCGGCGGGCTCCAGGAGCCCGTTGGTGCATTGGAAGGCCTTGAATCCCTACAAAAGTGGGCAGGCAGCGCAGTACGGAATACAATGTCCCTTTCCACCGGTCGTTTCATAGTGGGCTCTCCTTCACACTTTGCTTTCAGCCTTGGGTTCTAGGGGTCAACTATGTAGCCCCTTACATATCCCTGCATAATATGACAGGCACCGCCTGCCACATAGCGCAGGAATATGCAAAATGTGTATTTTTTTTACTATTTAACTTTCCAGCGCTAAACTAGTTTAGCACTGGAAATAACGTAAAAGTAATGGCAAGTAGCGCATTGCACTGCTACGCATTACTTTGTACCATGGGGCGTACCAAGAGTGGTGCATGGGCGTGCCCATGCAACTACCCAGGCTTTTCCCAGTTCAAACCTCATTTACTAAAAACAGTAGATTGAGTTTAGCGTGAGAAAAGTGCGCCCTTTTCAACTACGTGCAAGGAAGCAGAATCACTTTCATTTGTCCTATCTGTTCCGCACGCATACAAAGTGGGAAAAACTTTCCCCCCTGTCTAGCAAAGTGTTTTGTACAGGAAAGGTACCCTTCTTGTACAAAACAAATGCTGCATTCATGCACACACCCTAGCGCCACTGCGCTAAAGTGTGTGCTTGGCGCACGATTGCTGAAATCAGCGCCGGCCCCAGGGAACGGGGAGGAGAAAGCCATATCTTAAAAAATATGGCGCTCTCCTGCTCCCTCCCTGTCGCACAACACAGCACGCCCTCCAGGGGGCGACATTGTGTTCCACAACTTTTTTGTACATCCCCCGCTAGGAGTTCTAATTACTAATAGTTCTACCGTACAGTACCAGTTTTTACTTCTGTGCAGTCGAAGTTCCTATTAGACCTAACTCATTTCAATATTAAATTCAAATTCAAAGTGTACTGGAAAATGGCAGTTCTTAAACTAGGAGTGAGAAGATCTCCCTTGAGAATATGCTACTCACAAGCCTTTTGGGATTGTATCCAAAGATGTCTGCTAGGAAGAAGGCTGGCACAGAATAGTCTATACCGAGCTGTAATGTGGCATTGACAAAGACTGGGAAAGGCCAAAGAGTGCTCAATAAAAGCAATAGTTTAGAGTCGAGCAACGTGGGTGGTTTAAGTACTTTAAATATGGTCACCAGTGAGGGGGTGGTGTGCCACTGTTATGTAGCACTGGGAAAATGTGTATTACCTTGCAATTATGTAAACAGACTTAATTGTTTGCAACACATATAAATGTGCAAAGAAAAATATGACTATGTTTACTGCTTGATTCATTTTTAATATATTGCCCACATTGGTCCATTACAATGTGAGTGTTGGATAGATGTAAAGAAAGGACACTCCCTATATTAACATGGTGTACAGACTCTACCCTTCAACGAATAAAATGTCAAGATATTTTCAACCTGTTATTACGTGGTGTGTATTACATCATTTGTTTCACTGCTGCAAAGTTTGCAGCGGGGCCGTCCAAGAGAACAATAATTATAAACAACTCAAACTAAGTGATGACAACTTTAGGTATTTAAAACGTGTCTGTGCTAAATTAAGATATTATTCCAACACTAGGAATTCACCCTGTGTGGCTCCGGGGAGGGAGTCGAATCCGCCTTCCAGTGAAAACTAAAAAGAACACCCAGTCGTCTAAATTATGAACATTAAAATACATATGTTTGGCATATATTTGACTGTTTACTCAGGAATATAACAGTGCTTTATCTTTAATCCACAGTACAATTGTTTTTGAAGCATCATAGAATGCCACAATAACATATTTGCCATTTCCAACTCTGTGGCTCATGGTATGGAATGTCAGTGATGTTGTGGGTATAAAGGGGAATTTGCAGTAGTTTGTAATACAAACTGAACATTCTACATTTTATCTGTGTTCCCTGCAGTCCTTTAATAGGGTATTTCACTCCAAGAAATATGGGAACTCACAAAGTTCAACATTTCAGTTTCAGTTTCCTACTCAATATACTGCAAATATTCAAAGGAAATGCCATATTAAACATGGCAGTCAAATAGTCCAAAAACCCAGTGAGAAAGCAGCACCACTACATGCACACCTAAGTGTGAAGTAAATGTTAGACTTGTTTCACTTTCAGAAATGTTAGACGGCCAGTGATTTCCGTAACTAGTTCAACGTAGAGGCATACATAGCAGGAATTATAAACTCAAATACAAAACTGTCATTCCAGGGTGGGACAGTGGAGGCAATATCGTCTAGATGACTTCTTTGTGCATAAGAAATATTTTTCGTGTACAAAATACAGAAAAAAATGAAGCATTTATGCGTGAATTGTATCCTACATACAGTAGTAAACCTGGTGGAGGAATTGTTGTCTGATTTTTGTGAATCTGACTGTAGTGACAGTCTTTTCTCACTTTTTCTTTACAAGGTGAAAATATATTCCTCTATAGAGGAACTCCTGCCTGCATATACTCCAATCGATGTTAGCTGTAGACCCGTCTGATTTTAATCCTGAATACAGATACTGTAATGGGAAAGTTGGTTGCTCCCATTCGACACACACAGAAGTTTTTTTGTTTTTTTTATAGAAATTTCTTTATTTGCAATTCAATAGAAATGACTGTATGCAGATCATGATATGTTCTATACATTACATTGCCAATCATGCATTGGATCATACATTTTACACAATTCTGGGCACTAGCTCAGTGACCACTGAGGCAGTTATTGGCAGTTCTGCATACATGAGGATAATTCAACAATCGTTGGATCCATATAGTTACAACCCCTACAGATCTACAGGTGGAGCAGATAACATTTCCCCTGTCTTGATCCTACATTGCCCTGGCCAGCACTGACTCCCACCCATCCCTTTCCTCAGCTACATTTGTGCCTTTTCTGCTGACATCTTCTGCCAGCTCTGGATGGATGGTTCTACAACTGGAGAGAAACTACTAAGAAAGTACCCAGTATGCTGGTAATAGACCGTGGGAGAATGTTTCTTTGGTACACTTTGCCCATGCAACACGCTGCTGTTCACGATGACGCTCATAAACCTGCTGCAACATAACATAGTCTGGTGTTTGTTCCTGGCTGAGGTACATCATCGTTGTAACTGCCCACCGCCACTCTCCTGGAGCCCCCGCCTGCTGTGATATGGAAGACAAAGCACTGGGAACAGTGCAGCTAAAGCTACAATTACTGTCAACCCGTTCTGTAATGTAACAAGTAAAATACATTTGAACCCCATATACTTTAATACTCCACAGAAACAACAAGCACTGCCTATGATCGCATACAAACAACAAAGGCTACTAGCCACTCATCATCACGTGGTCTCACTTTCCAAACAAAGCAGAGGCAGAAGCTTGTGATAAGCAAACATCTACTGAGATAAGATCTCTTTTCAGCTTTGCATAATGCATAGTCTAAGCATAATCTGAGTTCGGCCTCACTTAAAAGCACTATTCTACCCTCTCTGATGCTTGAAATAGTTGCACTAAGCAGCGTATGTCTAGGGTTGCACCAGTTAGCTAAATATACAGCATAGTGTACAAGCGTATTTTTAAAGTGTGGGATAGTTTGCTAAGCTACGCTTCCTACTAGCGTCTTGTTTCCAGATGTAGCAGCCTTTTTTAAGTGTACTGGTGGCATTCCTGCCCATTTCACTGGGCAAACATCTCTTATGCGTGGCTAATGGTGGGGGAAACGGGTGTGCAGTGTTACAAAATATAATAATTCAGATACTTCTAATAATACTACTAAAAATAACAGATAATTATAACTAGGGCTCCTTGTTTTATGGTATTTATATTCTGGCTGTATTTATCCATATATATATATATTGTTTGCTAATTTTACCTGTATTTATCCATATTTATTGTAGGTTTTGTGAAAAAATGTAGCTGACATTTGTATATTTCTGCATTTATTTAATCATTTAATGTGCACTTGTGCCTGAATGCCTGACAGGTTTCACTGATAAAAACACACTCAATGGTAAAATATGCACTTGTAAGAAAATATGTACATTTTTGTATCAAGGTTATGCATTACTATTGCTGTTTAAGGCTCATTACTAAAATATCTATATTTTTGTAATCCCCTTGTGAGTCAATCCGCACATCTATTGGCCTGACAGTCATGACAGACAGCATTTGGAATCACTTAAAAACAACCCAATTTCCATTTTTATCCACATTTAAAAATAAATATAGACAAGAAGATATATGGTTTCTGACTGTATTTATCTGTAAAAATCAGTGAAAACGGAAAACAGGGAGCCTCAGTTATAACATATCAGAATAAGACTAACAATACAAGTTGCAGGATTACCCTTAGGAAACAGCATCACTCCAAGATAGAGTACTTTATCTCCTCCTTCTCAGACCTGGACCCAGGCCCCTGCAATAGTAGGCAAAGAGTCACTGCACAGCAGCCGTGTTCTGCCTCTAATAAGCACTTCATACAGAGAGGAATTGAAGATATCTGATGCAAAGCAATGTGAATACACACTCAGTCCCTCACGGGACAACCCCTTTCCCTAAAATACAATTCTCAGCCTTCCCACTTCAGACAGCATGCAATGTTAAAAAACTTAACCAAAAGTTGTGTAGTGGTAGACTTTGGAATTCTGTACATCAATCATATAATTTGAAAGTAATATACAAAAGTTTCATCATCGAAAGAAAATGAAGCGCAACTCGTTATATGTACTGATTAAGTAAACATTAAATGGAATTATTGGATTATGTAATTAGCAAGATCTAATATAAATAATTTCAAAACTGCATTGACATTAATTGACCCACAATCAATATATAATGGTTCAGAGAATACAAGATTCTTCTCACTGAAAACAGAATTCAAACAATGAAATGGAATGAAATGAAATGAAAAGGGGTTGTATTGAGCGCGACTGCTGCCCTTAGGCGTCCAAGCGCTGGGAAAGAAGAAATTGTACCTCAAGAAGCAACAGCTTGGAGAAGAGTTTAGTTGGTAAAGAGGAAGGTTTTAAGCTGTTTGCGGAATGATAGCAGGTTGGAATTCGATCTTAGATGTACAGGGAGTGAATTCCACAATTTAGTTGAGCGAAAAGGATCTTCCTCCTGCTCTTGATCTTTTGATCCGGGGGACTGCAGCTAAAAAAGCGTGAGTAGAGCATAGTTGTTTGCTGGGGCAGTAAGGGGAGAGGAGGGAGTGGTTGATCTTGGGACCATTTCTCCAAAAGACTGGATGGGACACGCACAGGGCTTTGAATTTTATTCTCTCCCTGACGGGGAGCCAATGTAGAGTTCTCAACCCGGATTCTATTGATGCTCTACGTGGCATCTGAAGCAGCGTGCGTGCAGCGCTATTCTGGACCCGCTGGAGTTTTTGTAGCACATATTCCGGTGCCCCCAAGTACAGGGCGTTGCTGAAATCGAGTCGGGATTGTATTAGGCCCTGTATCACAATCTGTTTGGCTTCAAAAGGCAAGAGTGGAAGGATTTTTTTGAGCATTGACTTTACTTGAAGTGTCAGGGTTTCCAAAGACTTTAGGTCCAGCAAAGGATGGTGATTCAGAGTTATTTGAGGAGAGAGCTCTGCTTCCAATGGGGGCTGGGGAACATCAGTTGGGGGTTCCGGAAATGGGCTAGCGAATGTGACATAAATTATATTTATTTTCTGGTAGAAAAATTCAGCTAGGGTGTTACAGCGCGCTGTGGGGTTGTCATTAGGAGCTGTGGGTGGGGGGGAGCTTAGTGAGGCGTTTGACTATTTGATAGATCTCTCTCGGTTTTGATCTAGCCATCATTATTTGTCCATTATAGTAAGTGGATTGAGACATTTTTATTTCAAGTTTGTAGGCTCTGATAGCTTCCCTATTGATGACTTTGTCTGTAGTGGCATATTCCAGGCACCGCTTCCTTTCGAGCTACTTACAGAGGCGTTTTTTCGTTCTGAGCTCCTCTGAGTACCATGGGGCCATGACCCGTGGCCTTTTTAAGCTGATTTCCCGGATGGGGAGTATGGAATCAAGAGACTTCAGAATCCAATTATCAAAATTCATGTTGTCAGAGGAGGGGTCCTGTGAAAAAGAGGGTCTTGAGTCTGCCAAGGAGCAATTATTGTGCACATTTCAATTTATATAGTTGAGAAAAGCAATTATTTTTTTAAGTATCTTTTCAATATACCTTACAGTTACTAAATAAGCTGTCAGCCAAATGAAAGTCTTTTAAGAAGCTACTCAGATCATGTGAAGTATTTGGGCTTTAAATAGCTATAGCAAACTGCACAATGGGATCTTTTGATGTCCATATCCATAGCTGATCCTTTGGAAAACATCATATTATAATCAAAGGATGATCCAGAAGATGTGTATAAAGATACCTTTGTCCTTGCACAATCACCAGAAAATAGATTTGTGAAGTCCCCAAAACAAAAGCTGTATCAGCATATATTTTCTGCACAGGATTTTGTGTTGCATTAATTATAGATACACATGAAGAATATTGTGAGTGCATTATATTAGATGCTAAGATACAGTTTGTGTAAGAAGCAAACATTAAGATGGCTGCCCCAGCTATCCTTGTCTTAATGTGAAAAGATATTTTGATTTCTCTACACAGTTTATAGAAAGAAAAACAGGAACAATTAAAAAAATAGGATATGCTGATAGCAGCAAATGTAAGTACTATTAATAATTTTTCTGATGATATTGCATATGATATTACAGTACGCCTGTACCCCAGTCGCCTTGCCAAATGCCGACTCTGTTGCTATATTATATGTGTTTCCAGATTATCCACCTTCTACTGTTTTAAAAGAGGAACTTTTATGGACCTTTAGTGTACATGTCAAGTGAGTGTGGGAATTACTGTCATAGAAAGATGCTGTGTAACACTCCTATATAGCTTGGGCAATACTGTTATTGAGTTATTATACAGTTGGTGATCCTGAGATGAATAGTTTCAAGAACTCTTGGCGGTCTCTAAATTTAAGGTCTCGATACAGGAATCCCCCTTTGATGCTCATTAAACTGTATTTTTGTTAGAGGCTAAGGGTGCATGGTATGCACCCCGGCATATCTGCTAATCGTTCTAAGTGGAATGATCTAGGTTACCCCACCTTGCAAAGTTTCTGATGGCCAATACAGAAAATAAATGTCACTCCACAAAAACTCTAGCTGACAGTAATAAGCTGTGTGCACAATTTGGCGGAAAGCGTCTTACAGTCCTCATTCCAAGGGTCTATCTCACACTGCAAGCTGGTCGACCTTCTAATTCTCTTTTTGGTATCTATATGCTTGTGCCAGCCAAAAACAGACTGAGAGCTGTAGTACAGTATAATAGTAAGGGATCACTAAGGCAACAGTAACAGACTTAAAGTTTAAATTAATTGAAACCGGATCAAAAATGTACTCTAGGACATTATTTGCACTACTTGGGACATATGCACTGGACATGCGGTTGTTCTTTAGAAAGAAAAATCTTATAAATATCTACATTGCAATTGAAGTTTTGTCTCAAAACTGTGCTTTTTTCTTAGTTGCCGTCTAATTAATTTCAAATCAGGAATTCCAAAAAATGCATCACATAATCCATGACTGGAGTCTTTGTTCGTGAGGTGTAACAAATTATAACTTAACAGCCAGTTGTATTAATCTTTTCTACAGTGCAGAAAACTCTCTGTAACATCAAAAATGTTTTTGACCTTTACTTATGGCATTTTAGGAGTCAGTTAATTTGTAGAAACCCCAATAAGTGCTCTGCAACTTGATACTGAATCGCTGTTTGGAAGGGGCACGGGTTTGCGTCCCTTCCAAATAACGTTGGCATTAGATGCATTCAATGATTAGCTACCGAATCTGGTCACAAAACTTTGAAAAATTACAGTCTCCTGAGTTGGGGTAAAATAGGTTTGTTGGCCAACTCTCAAACAAACGTTTCTATCAACTATTTTTTGTAAACACAGCTATTTCCTTTAAGGAGCATTTGCTGTATTTGAAAACTGACTTATTAATACATATGTGGGTGCATATTAGCAATGTCCTGCAATAACTATCGCTCAGCGCTTTTAGCGCAGGCTAACGCTGGATTCCATCGTGGAGATAGAGTGCTATCAGCAACGCTTATCTCCCAAGCGATAGGAGTAAATAAACAGTGTGATTATCGCTGGAAATCCAGTGATAATCACACTGCAACCAGCAAAAACTAGCTGATAGGGCAGGGTGATCTTTGCCAAGTAATCCACCTCCAATTGGATTATATGGCTGGGTCTGAAAATTAGCAGACGTAAAAAAGAAGTGTTAACCGTGGTCAGCACAGCTTTTTGTGTCTCTAACAGGGTTAGAGTGCAGCTTGATAATAGGAAAAATGTCGCTTGGATCAAAAGCGTCCGTACTGTAAGCTCAACTGAGCATGTGCAAAGCAGAAGAGGCTAAATATATCTTGTCACTAGGCAGATTTCAAGAGCAGTTGACAGGAAGGTAGGACAGAGCACACGGTGAGCACATGGCAAACAAAAAGGCTGCCAGAAATGCAAAATGGATTCCACACAACGGACAAGATCGTTTCTAAATACAAGATGTCTTCTGCTAATACTTAACTAACTCGCTGCTAAATTACAACAGTATTATATTACGCATTTTGTCTTACGATTGTAGCAGTTCATATCTCTTGCATGAGAAATAAGACTGTTCAATAAACCCTTTTTATTGAAACGCCCTTCTCACTATTTCTGTGCAACTCTGTAGAAACGCAGCTTGCACGATTGACTGAGTGAAAATGTAATCTATTGTTTCCACAATTCTGAGATTGTTTCGATTCTAAGGGAAACAAAGTTATCATGTTTATGCGGTTGTCAGAGACTAATCACTTCTTGTTTATTTAAGAAGGTGCTAGTGACCTCTGAGTTAGCTGGCACACACAAGTAATTAAGTGTAATGTACTCAATAGAGACATACTTACCTCAGTCCTATGTCAGATCTATAGTCTATATTATTCCAATGCGCAGAGTCTATCAGGGATATAGGAACTACACTACATAGCACCCAACGGTTTGGTAAGGCACTAATTTAACGCTAGATACTGTAGTAACTCAGTCGTGCTTTTCTAAGAGACCCTCTACTCCTAACACTCCATAAGATGTCTGGAGTGGTGAAAGCATACTATCCGCCACAGCTGACTAGGATGAAAATCCTATGTATTAGCTACTTGGTTTGGTCAACGTTGAAGGATGCAGTGTTCCAAAAATATTGTGCACCTTATCTTTGTTCCCTGAAAAGTTTTCTCTGCATTTTTCATTAAACAATGTCGGATAGTGATGAAAACATCAGCACCGGTGGAGCTGTGGGCGTCAACGCCGCACCAGAGTTTAATCGTACAGATTTCCAAGAAACCGACAAGAATGCTATAATCATTCCTATTATTTAAGGAGAGCCATCACTCTAAAACTTATAAAACATGTCCTAACACCAAGAGGTGGTAGAGAAGTTTTTGTGATAGAGACACATGAATCTCACCAGACAGAGGTATCCTACTCATGGATAGTATTCCCTAAATCAAATCCAATAACACATTTTTTTGACTTCTACAAAGAAGATGATCCATCAGAGGAATATATTCCATTCGAGGATATTGAAATTCCACTCATATACCAGGAGCATGAGCTTTGGTTTAAAGACACCCTAAAACATTAAAATCCCATTACCAGGCTTGGTCCAGTAGGTAGACCAGTAGCAACAAGGCTGGTTTTAGCAGGTTACACACCTCATCCTGATATCGAAGACGTGACAGATGTAGAATTACTTGCTCAACTCAAAGAGTTAATCAAAATCTGCAAACAATTTGTACAATATGTCATGTGGACTCTTACAGTCCAACCAACATTAGTTATTCCACAACAAATCTCTCACCAGGGGAATACACTAAAAATCACTCTACAAATTTTACTCGCACTTGTGGGTAAATTACCCACAAAACGTGAACCAATTCCATTCTGGATAGCTCAAAAAGTTAATCAGATCAAAGCGGTATTTCCTAATACCAGTCCTTATGAGAAACATAGAATTCTACCAATCTGTTTACCAATGGGGATCACAAAACGTCTGGAAGACTGCACCACTTGGAGCACAGTATTTGCTGCTATCTACACTAAAACACATGGTGTTCCGTCTATGGTGGTAATACCTGACGTCCTGAAACAGATACAAAACGAATACAGGGCAGAGCCTGCTCTGAAATTAGGTATAAATAAATAAATAAAATAAATACAAATAAATAAAATAATAAAAAAGATATGAGGTATAAAATGTGTTGCACGCGCTAAGGTACCATACGTGTGGGAGGTGGATTCCCTCTCCAAGCATTAGCTTGCGATTTGCAGCAAATGCCCCTATAGAGATTTCCGGCAGAGGTTCAGACCAGCTTTGATGGTCAGGACCCATGTGTAACCTGTTGTGCTGTAGCGGCTCTCCATAGAGCCACAGCAGCACAACAGATTACACACGGGTCCCACACATATGGCACCTTAGTGCGTGCAACACATTTTAGATCACACACTCACTAGTGTAGATCTCACCTTCACATAATTTTAGGTCCTGAGGAAAGCAAGTATTAATGAAAGGCCTGGCTGAAACAAGTAGACCACCCAACGGCTGCAGGAGTTCCTAATTACCACTCCACCTACATCCATTGCCATGCTTTTATTGCTACCAGCGGCCCAGATATTAAAGATAACCACTGTGGGTACTGGTACCACTGGTTAGCTTTTAAACCTTTCACATTCTCACTCCACTATCACTGCACACTCAGTAAAATCCCTGCTCCGCTGTAATGCAGGCGTTGAAGCACACCCAGGACATATTCGGTATCACTGGGTTGGCCTGATAATGAAGCATGCCACCAACTAGGTTGGTGGGTGAGGGCACTATAAGGAAACGCAGCAGGTCCCTCCCTTTCTCCATACAGTCCTGAGTCCTGTACCACATGTTAAATAGGCCAGTCCTCTCTTGATTACATATAATAACCTTGGGGATACAGATTGGTTATCCAGTCTTTTCTCTCTCTTTGATAATTGATTGAAGACATTATGATGCCAGCCTTCTCTAACCATATTCCAGTACATTTAAAATATACCTATGCAAGTAAATGGGCAGTTGCTCAAGCCCCAGCATTATACAAAAATCGTGTAGGATGGGATGAGGACTCACCTCACCACAAAATCCAGTTAAAAAATCAACCAACTGCACAAAGACAGTACTCAGTTAAGCAAGAAGCTGAAAAACAAATGAGAGATATTTTAGATTAAACTTGAATACCAAGGGTTGATTGAAACATACACCTCAACAATGAATAATCCTTTGTTTCCTGTCTCCAAACCAGACAATACATATCATCTAGTTTTGGATTACAGACATCCAAACTTTTGTTGCCAAACATTTGCAGTGCAAAATGCACACAGTACAGCATTAATGAATAACATTGTTCGTAAAAAATACAAAACCACATTAGACATTTCAAATCGTTTCTTTTGTCAAAATATTGCACCTGAAAACAGGTATTTGACTGCTTTCTCAATAATGGGGACACAGCGTCACTTCTATCATCTCCCTCAAGGATTCATGAATAGTCTGCGGTTATTTTCAGCAAGGGTAACAGAGTTACTACAAACCTATGATGGCGAGGCATTGTCATATGTCGATGATATCTATCTGACAGATGATGAGCTGAATAGGCACTTGAACAGGGTGTACACCATTATACTGGGCTTCGCCTCTGAGGGTTATAAATTTAATTTTAAGGAATCAAGAATTGCCCATCTCAACGTTCTTTTCGTAGGATATGAGCTTTCAAGTGAAGACAAAAGCGTGGCAGACAACTTTTTAGAAAAGTGTGCACTGCTCCAACCTCCAGAAAGTCTGAAAAAGTTACAGTCGATACTAGGTTTCCTGAATTTTGGAAGAACTTGCATTCTAAACTGCACAGAGAAGTTTAAACCTCTCACCGAATTATTCAGACCTGATTTTAAGACAATAAGTTGGACACAAGAAAACATAGTAATTTTGTGTTCACTACTCACAGACATGTTAGCAACAAAACACTTACAAACGCGCGTAAACAAATGCAACTTAGTGATCCACAACATTCCGGGTCAATGGGGTATCACCTACTTAACTTTTAACGAAGGTGAAAAAGTACCAATTGCCTACAAATCATATTTGTACAGAGAAGCAGGAATGAAATACACTTCTGCAGGAAAAATTCTAACAGCAGTTCATACCGCTGTAGGAAAAGAAATAGCCCTAGCACAGGGAAAACGCATAATGGTCATAACTCCTGTACCATCCTTAGAGACATATACAAAAGCGAGCCTTCCAAATGCAAAATCTTTATCCGAGATGGATACAATGGGTTAATTTGCTTACAAAAACTGATGTTGAATATGTTTTTGATCCTTATTTGTAAACACAAGCATTCCTGCAATAAGAACAAGAATGTCCTCTGCCTACTGAAAATCTACCTCTAGAAAAGTATGGCGGTATAATTTATACTGACGGATTTGCACAACCCGCAACGGGGGGTACACAAGCTAATAGTGCCGGATATGCGATCGTTAAAGGTTATATGCGCGATGGCAAAATTAGACCTATAGTCACAAAAACTGTACAGCTCAGCATGCTGAACAACAAGCATTCAAAATGGCACTTGAAAATACGGATCGTGAATTCCACACACTCATAGTGTGCGATTCTTTCTACTGTGTACAATCATATAATGAATATTTACAGAATAGGCTTCAAAGCGGTTCAGAGATGATAACGGTGGCACAATAAAGCATAAAACGCTTTGTGAACAGGTAGTTCAGTTACAAAACGGACTACAAAACACTTGCGTGATACACACGCTGAGTAATCAACATGATGGCGTTCACGTTGAAGGGAATTCATTGGCTGATGAAGCCGCAAAGGGGGCTGTGCAAACAGCTTCTGTAGCTGGAATCACTTGTTCAAAAAAGAAAATAGACAGTGACATAATACTGGCTGTCAATGCTTCATGCAAAGGCAGCGGTGCAGCATTACCTAAAAAGTTTCCACTCAAATACTCATATATAATTGATGTGAACAACGTTCCGTTTGCTCGAATCCCTGCAGTGGAGTTCCATTCATGGAACATAGATTAGGACTAATCCTAGCAGCACATGAAGGGCTTGCCTCTGCTCATGCAGGTGTTTTCGCCACAGTACCGTTATTAAAACAGAGGTACTGGTGGCCCGGCATTAGGAATCAGACCAGAAACTATGTTTTGGAATTTGAAATATGTCAGAGGATAAAAGTGTCTACTGTGAAACGTCCTGCGCAGACACCCCTATTGATTTCGGATAAACCATTTTTGTGTGTTTATCTGGACCACTGCAGTCCCTTACAAAGGGGTGGTTACTACAAATATATCATGGTCACAGTGGACTTGTGTTCAAGGTTCCTTTGGATTTGGCCTCAGCGCTAGGGCTGAAGCTCGAACTGTTATAAAAGATTTGTGAGTCTTTATAGGCACACTACACTCTGACCAGGGTCCTGCGTTTAGTAGCAGAGCTTACAAAGAAGCCATGGCCAGTTTGGGCGTTGAATTGCAGTATTGCTCTTGATTCCGTCCTGAGGGAAATTCTATAGTTGAAAGAAAGAACTGGGACATAAAGCAGTCTATAACAACTAGGGCATTAGGTTCGGGTGAAGGGTAGGTCAAACATCTTATTGGTGTTCTACATGCTTTAAACAACTTGCCAATAAGTTCTCTAGGGAGTGTCACTCCATATGAGGTGCTATTTGGGACAAGAATGCTAGTTCTGGATCTTGATTGTCATGGAAAAGTGGTGGAAAATTAGAAATTTGATATCAAAGACTGTTTGGCTGTTTTACAGGACTTAAATGAACTAAGATCGAAAGAAAGCAACATGTTTTCCCGAAGCCAACCACCACTGGGCAAAAAGCAACCTTCCCAGCAAGGTCTGTCTGGATCCCAAAGCTTGCTGATCTAGTCAGAAAAAAGATCGCGGACAAGAAGGAATTTGGGCCTTCAAACAGACAACCAGTCCTAGTAATCCACGATCAAGAACAGTACTATTGCTCCCCTTGCTGGTAAAAAGGAGAGAAGAATTGTGTCTATCGACCTGATCAAACCACACTATGTGGCCGATACTAAGCAGAGGGCCAAGTGGACTCTCGACAATGTAGCTGACGCACTCCTCTAGCTACAATCCAAGAGGTTCAAACTGAAAGACTAATCACCATTGTAGATTCTGCAGTAAGCAATGAAGGACAAAGCAACAAAGCTATGGAACTTGTTTCTGTTGAGACTCTTCAGTCAGTTCGTCCTGAAACACCTGTCTATAATGAAGTAACAAGTGATCGAGTGGTTCCAGCGATTTCAACAAATCCGGATGCAATTCCAACCATTGACAGAACTGCCTCTGGCTATTTCATTAACTTTGAAACGTGTTCTGAGGACCCCGGCGAACCTGAAATTATGCCAGCAAAGAGAACTTTCAAAGAACAAGCAACAGATTTATTTCATCACCTAAAAAAGATTTATCTGTTTCACCATGGACTGTACTATGGATTATTTTAGCTATATTTTTCTTTCTACTTTGGTTAGCTCTGGTAATAACTCTGAGTATGCTGATAAATGAAAGATATATTAAAATAGACACAGCAAGTAAAAGAGTGAACTTACTTCTCCAGCCACACAAATCATCCCATTGTGAACAAAGAGACTTGTCAGCAGTACACATCACAGCCGTTCCTATACCAAATGGTATAGTGTGGGACTGAACTGAATATGACATTTTTGGCCCATCAGAGCTGTTGAAGATTCCATAAGTATTCAGGAATTCATTAAGTGACTATTATTACCTCTAGTACCTTTTCTGATGATTGGGACTTCAAGACTGTTAATAACATGATGTCTGATCTAGAAATGTCTGCAGTATTCACAAATCATGAACATTTAGAGGGTTCATTAGACTATGAACAAATGAATTGTTATAACCATTATGGTCATTATTTCTTGCACAAATCTGCAATGCCTAGAAATGTATATATGTATAACCAATGGGAACATTGTCCTACACCTCCAAAGGTCAGCTCAAAAACGTTTGCGAATAAGTTTCCATATTTTTCAGGGTTCAATATATTCAATGCTGAAAGATCTTACATTAAAAATATGTACAAAACAGGATGGAAAAATATATCAACAAATATAAAAAAGATTTATTCTGCAGCCTTTATTGCCCAAATGTCTAGACAAGGTTTCGACCATTGGAAAAACAACATTGAGACAAAGACTGTCTGGGGTACCAAAGATTGGCAAGTATAGAAGCTATGTTTAGAGCCTGTATCATCCCTGAGCAAATTATGTTTTTAAATGACACTGTCCAACAAACTTCTTGCCTTGGGTTAGCCTAGATCAAGTACTTGAACACAGCGACCATACCAATACCTGCAAGCAATAGCACTACACGGGGGGAGGTTGACGTACATAATATTTTGCATCACAACAGATCAGATTCAGATTGGAACAAATGGTTGCTCTGCCCCACAGACACAAACAACTGTCAAGATTGATTCCTGAAGAAAAAACAGGTTTTCACTATCATTAGGCCAGACCCAAGATATGTACAAAGACAGCATCCTGGGGTAATAACTACATACAGTGTAGGGAAACTACCTTGATCGACTACAGAAAGCTACACTACAGGATGTAACACTTATCTTCACTTAAAGATGGTGCAGACCTTAGGGAATTCTTGCTACGACCAAGAACACTGCACACAAACATTTCATATATGCCGGTATGTATGCTGCAATTAACGAAGTATGGAAGAGTACCCAAGCAGAGACTGCAGAACAAATACGAGAAATTGATTGTATTAATTTAGAGGAATCTCTCTCTGTAGTAGACAATGAGTTAACAACTCTGTCGTCCAGGATATATTCATTGGACAGCATTGTGTATTCTGCCATAGACATCGTGGAACAAGACTTGATCATGTTGCCACAGAGTCAGTCTCAATTACGTTCTATCATGCTATTAGGCTGGATGCTACAAAACTTGTGTGCGGGCTATGTGCCTTGGCGTTTAATCAACACTACGTCACTGTTTCAGAATACAATCTTACTGAACAACAGATCAAACTGGCACAAAGGGGAGCAGACTATACGGTGCTGAGCATTGAAAAACTGGAAAAATTACCATTCACAGTGGCAGAAAAACCAGCTACTGAGTGGATCATACATGGCAAAATCACTCTGCCTGTTACAATTTTCCATTTTCAGTATTGCCTAAAACCCATACCAGCAGACAAATATGAAAGGTTGGGTAAAGTATACATCAAGACATCCTGGGATTTACTGTACACACACACAGATTATTGTGTTTTTATCTAGGAACCTAAATCGATATTTCTATTTTATGCCCTTGTAACAGTTATAATCAATAATATCCCTATAATGGCATAGGAATCATATCCATATTTAGTTGTAGCCCATGCAGTCACATTAAGCAAGGCTACTTCCCCGGACTCCTAGAAAGCACAACGAGTTCTCTAAACAAACCAAACCTCCAGCAACCTGGGAAATCCCCATTTGCTTTTGTTTTGATTTCGTCTTAGTACTCCTGTGAAGCACTGTAAGAACGGCCAGTTCTTAGTGACATCTTTATTGACATCTTATGTTCAACCTTACGTCAAACCCGGCCCCTTTCATGTATAAATATACTAACGTTGCCTTAAGCAAACACACGGTGGTGGTTTTGGAGCCGAGCAGCTATCTACTTGCCCGAGAGCCCAGCTGATGCGAGAGCCCACGGACGCTGCCCCTCCCTTTTGACGCACTGAGAGAGACGCTGTCTTTTCTCCTGCCGAGAAATCCAGCTCCGGTGTTCTCAGCCACCTTCGCAGGCTGCTGGGATATCGAGTCCTGAAAGAGAGATACCAGACCTCCTGCATTATGTTACCCAGGTATGGAGCTGACTAAACCCTTAAAGAGACCTTTTATTCAGATTCTTGGCAAAACCAACTTTACTTAAACTGCTACCTACTTACTCCTTCCGACGTATTAGGCTTAGATCAGGTATACCGGGGTAGGCGTATTTAGAAGCACCAGTTGAGTACGTTAGTCAATGTATATATGTATGTAGAGATTTTATCAATTTTAAAGTATCTTATGTCTAAGAAACCATATCAATGCTTTTACAGTATTATTTCATAATACTCCTTTTACTGTAAGCACTTTACTTTACATTAAGTATTGCAATTATGGCAATTCATTTCTCTTGTATGAGAAAGAAGTCTGCTCAATAAATTACACCTTTTATTGAAAGCGCCCGTCTCTCTTTTCTCTGCACTCTGGTGAAACTAAGTACGCACAATTGACTGAGTGAAATAGCTGTCTATTGTTTTCACACGACTCTAGAGATACACTCTTATTCTGAGGGAGCAAAGTTGTCATGTTATATGGTTGTCAGAAGCTAATCCCTACTTGTCTATCCAGGGAGGTTAAACTCCTCCTCGTTTATTCGAGAAAGTTTCTAGTGACCTCTGAGTTAGCTGGCAACCCTTAAGTCTAATATAGTCAGTAGAGACCTAGTCGACCTCAGTCCTACGTCTACACTGGTGAATATATTATTCCAATGCGCGGAACCTATTGGGAATATAGGAACTACACTACAAGATGTTGAAGTGGGGGGCATGAAACGTTTTTTTTAGCGGTACTAACTGTGAAAATGCACTAAGCGGTCCTCTCCTTAATTTACACCGAGCCTGTGATAGTACCACTACCAACTAATCATGTCACCAGCTCCAGTGATTGATTCAATTTATGGACAACTTTCAAATGGAAGTAACCTCATGTTGAACGGAATGTCTGACATAATATCGACAGACAGAATATCGAAATACAAAAATATGGGCACAAAAATATCGACATCAAAAATATCGGAGTCATATCTTCATAAAGGTAAGTACAAAAATATCGAAAAAATAATATCGTAGTACAAAAATATCGAAATTAAAAATATCGTTTTTTTAAATGTATTAATAATAATGTAAAAATAATTTTAAAATACATATAATTTTACAAATATTAAATAAAAATATTAAAACAAAATTAAAACTAATACATATACATTTAAAATAAATAAAACACTTAATAATTTAATGTATTTTTTTTATTTCATTTAATTGATTTAATGTAAAAAAAAATATTTTTACCCTGTACGCCTGTACCCCAAAAACCCCAAACTGACCCTGAACCCTAAAAATATCCCTGTACCCCAAAAACCCCAAACTGACCCTGAACCCTAAAAATATTCCTGTACCCCAAAAACCCAAAACTGACCCTGAACCCTAAAAATACTACTTTACCCAAAAACTGAAAACTGACCCTGAACCCTAAAAATACCCCTTTACCCAAAAACTGAAAACTGACCCTGAACCCTAAAAATACCCCTTTACCCAAGAACTGAAAACTGACCCTGAACCCTAAAAATACCCCTTTACCCAAAAACTGAAAACTGACCCTGAACCCTAAAAATACCCCTTTACCCAAAAACTGAAAACTGACCCTGAACCCTAAAAATACCCCTTTACCCAAGAACTGAAAACTGACCCTGAACCCTAAAAATACCCCTTTACCCAAAAACTGAAAACTGACCCTGAACCCTAAAAATACTCCTTTACCCAAAATTAATTAATATTATTTAATTACCAATTAATTATTAATTAGCAATAACAATAAAGTAAATATATTAGCACATTAGCTGTGATTAATTTAATGTAATAATTAATATTATTTTTCCCAATTAATTAAGAATATCAAAAAATTATATATAAAAAAATTACTCTAATTAATGTAATTAACTATACAATATTAATTAATTACCAACTAATTAATAATTAAAAATATGTACAAAATTATATTAATTAATTAACTAATTAATATAAATTAATTACCAATTAAATATTAATTACAATATGTACAAACATATATTAATTAATTAATTATTATTAAATTACTTCCCACCCTATTCCCCTATAAACCCATAACCCGCTACAGAACATATTTATCAAGTAATCAATTAATTAAAATTAATTACAAATTAATTCTCAGTTAATTAATTAATAATTCCTACTAATTATTAATTAATTTAACATAATTAAATTACTTCCCACCCTATTCCCCTATAAACCCACAACCCGCTACAGTAGTAAAAGACAATATTTAATTAAATTACATTAAAAATAAATAATAAAACATAATAAATACAATATAATATACACTAAATGTATTTAAAAATTGATATTAGTAACATCGAAGTTATTTATTTCGATATTATTGACTTCGATATTTAAAACTTCGATATTACTGATATCATACTAATATCGATATTAAGACTGTCGATATTACTTACCTTCGATATTTTGTCCCATCGATATTTAAACTTCGATATAATTGTATATCGAAATTTAAAACTCGATATTTTGTCTGTGTACCGTTGAACTATCACAGCTTCTGTGGTATGTTGCCATGTATCCCATATCTAGTGACTATTACATCCAGGGTCCCTAGCTATATGCAAGTATTGTTTCCACAAACCAAGACAGCCAGGGAGTCGTCTTTATGGTCTTCACTAAACATCTCTTCTATACGTATTGATACTCTAATCAGAATACCAGCCGTTCAATTGCAACTAACTGTGCCACTGACCTCGGCCAAAGTAACCTATGATTTACAAGTCGCAATGACTTCTGCCGAGATACATGTCCTTTTGAATACAAACTGCCCTATCTCGGCAGAAGTACTTGCGACTTGTAAATCATAGGTTTCTTTGGCTGAGGTCAGTGCAATCTCAGAATTGTGGAACAATAGATTACAGTTTTACTCAGTCAATTGTGCATCCTTCGTTTCTACAGAGTTGCACAGAAATAGTGAGACAGGCGTTTCAATTAAAAGGGTTTTGCACAGAAAACTGAAGCAAGCAGGAACTAGAGAAACACTAAGCCCCAAAGTATTATTTAATAAAATTTTAACTTTAAACGAGGAGAGAAGGACACTGATTTTATTTGGCAGAGAACTCTTTGCAAAGCAAAATGTATTAGTTCTATTCCAAAAAGAACAAGAATTTAACCACTTCAGTTTTCTGTGCAAGGCAAAATGAATGAGCTCTAATCCAAAAAGTATAAGATGTTAACCAGTCAGAGTCTGCGGAGAACATAAAAAAATAAGAGTTTCGTAGTTCATTGACCGAAAGCTGGGGAGTGTCTTACCTGGACAAGAAGTCATACAATTCCGCCGCAACACCCATTCATTTAGACGCTGCCCTATATTTATAAGGATGCATAAATATGGGCAGCACCATAATTAAGACCAGGGAAAACCACCTGGTTTTAACATGGCAAAATGAGGAGAAATGCTTTACTTTTCCTCAGTTTTGCTTTTTCTATGTATGGTGCATTGTGCAGCACACATAGAAACAGAATGCCACCATGAATGAGATTTTTATGTGAAGGAAGGTGTGATTTTCTGCATATAAACTTTCATTAAACAAATTACAATTTGTAACTACTATGTGTGCTGCACGGTGCCATTTGTGATTGTTTATGTGCAGGAAGGGACGTCTTCCTGCACACAATTAAACACCAACGCAGGCATTCTTGCACTCTATTGCAAGGATGCCTGCGTTGGTGCTAGGCATCTTAATTTAGGACGAGCACTAGGGGAAACGCACTGGTGCAACGTTTCTTTGTATATGCGATGCATCCTTGCGTTTTCACAATGGCAGATTGTGACGTTAGCAAGTTTTGCATACCCAAACGCTCCAAAATTATGTTGTACATATGCCCTTGGGAAATTTTGCGCTGCCCCATATTTATACCCCTTTGTAAATATGGGGCAGTATGAAAATCAATGGGTGATGCAGCTGAACGCCCACCGTAACATTGATTGCCCACCCTTGTGACCCTAAGTATAGCAAGAAAGGGTGCCTTATTTACCATGTGCCGTTAAGCCATGTTAAGTGGCTCAATCCCACCTTGTAAATAGGGCGTAGCCCATATAACTACAGGAGCGTTGTTAATAATGTTGTTCCTGTGGCAATAGGGGCTTGTAAATATGTCCCATTATTTCTTTTAGAATACCCCACAATCTCATTACTTCCTCTACTCTCGCTCGTTGGGTTAACCCCTACAGTGCTAATGACAAAGCCAGCTCGTTATGGGCGTTACCTGCACTACGCGCATGACGAGCTGGCTTTGTCACGTAACGCGGGTTTTTTTAATTTTCAGCGCGCAGCGGGAAAAGCGCTAGCGGTTAAATAGGTTATGTCCTTTGTGTGGTTAGATACCACTGTTATTAGTGCCCACTCTTCCCAGGGAGCCAGTTATTATTATGATTATGGCATTTGGTGTAATGCACACCTCACTTCCGGAGGAGTATATCGGTGCTGCTCTACTCAAAAAGAGAATGAAATGTTCTAAAGAAAACAGGTCTTCAACCCCTTCTTATGGCCATTTGGCTGGTTTCCCATTTGGAGAACTTTCTGAGATTTGCTGATTGGTCTAATGACAATGTTTTTGTACCATCTACTGTAAACCTGTTCATACTGCAACTTCGCTAGTAATTAACATGCTTTATACTAGCAAAATAGGAGCCTCTAGTCTTGCCATAAATTATAGATTTTCCTAATAATTTATGCAGGAACGTTTTAATATTAATAATGACTTGGAGGTGCGTATTATCCTACCTCAGCACAGTTTTAATCTTTTGTTTTCCCACACTTTCAGTTACTACTGCTCTAACTACCTCTTCAACATAATACAATCCTGATGGATCTCCGTTCATTTTCCTTCGATACCTCGGATGAGGAATATTCCTTCTTTACCCTTTCTCCTTTGTTGTAGCTTGTGGGAGAAGATTGTCTGGATAGTTTTTTTTAAGAACTGTTCAAGTGTTTCTAACTATTTCCATTGTGTTTTAAATATTTCCTTTATTTAATACTTACATATAACTTCTTGCTGCAAGAAAAGCGGACTGTTCGGAGTCAAGATAGGTTATATAGGACATACTGGTTCCTGATTGGTTACATATTGAACTGTTTGGTTCTCTCTCATTGGCCTATTGCTTCTAAGCCTCCTGGCAAATGTAGTTTTATATATTTTTTCTGATGCTATTTAATAAAATGTAAGGTTAGAGAAGCAAAATACTCATCTCCATGTCTTAATAAAATGAAGACTTTCCTTCATAAATGACTACGAAAATTCACATTATAATCAGGAAGCGCAAACATTTTCCAATAAAACAGTGCAGAATGCTTTGTAATACACTTCAGCTTCTTATTAGACCATTGAAATATTGCTGTTTCCCTAGAGAAAAATTATTCCTTCAATAAATTAGAGAGCACACAGTCACACTGTGATGTGTGCCTCATCTCGTATCAAAATAAGGCTGGACTTTCCAGTATACACTCCAAATATCTGTAGCTACTTACGTAGGTAACTTCAGAAATACTGTTTTTAGAGCATATGACAGGTTACTGGGAGTGTGTGCTCTAAGAAACAATTGCCCTCAACCACCCGAGAGTGACATGCTTCTTCACTGGGCTGTGTGCATCATTTCTTCTTTACTTGCAACTCTTGGTGCTTTTTAAGGCTCTGTGCACTCCCGCCCGCACCGACATTGCCCATACCACATCCCTCCCGCCTCCCGCCTCACCACCGCCCCCCGCCGCCCGCCCCGACATTGCCCAGCTCACCTCTCGCCTCCAGCCCCGACATTGCGCAGCCCGCCTCTGCCTAACGCCCGCCCGCCTCCCGCCTCGATCCTCCCGCCCGCCGCCCGCATCCTGCCGCCCGCCTCCCGCCTCCAGCCTGCCTTTGCCTTACCTGAGCCGCCCGCAACGGACTTCACCGCCACTCCTCGCCGCTCTTTGCCTTACCTGAGCCGCCGCCCACTTCGTACTCCACCGCCACTCCTCGCCGCATGTCACCGCTCCTCCCCCACATGTCGTCATCACGTCTAGGTCGCGGTCAGCGCTACGCTGCGGCCGGTGCTAGTTTTAGGGGACCACTTTGTTTTGAAATTTTAATATTTTAATTTACGTTTTTTTTATTTTCTGTCACCTATGTCCATCTACACACCCTGAGGATTCCAACAATGTATTGGGTGTGTGGATTGGCGCTGTGGTTCCTGTGTTTACCTTGCCAAAAGGTTTCTGTTCTCTCGTTATACTAGTAGTATAGATATAGATAACACCCCTAGGGTAAGCCCTGGATAGCCCACAGGGTAAGGTGCAAAGGATTTCAAAATCAGGATAAGCACTTTTAAGTTTTACATGTCCTGGTAGTGTACAACTTTTACATTCGTTTTTCACTAATGTATGGGCTATCTCTCTCAAAGGATAACATTGGGTTTACCTTATAACAATGTATAAGTGCAGTTTCCAAATAGAAAGATATAACTGGTTCAAGTTTGGTGTCTCATGAATACTAATTTAAAATTATAACTTATGGTGATATCAGATTTTAACTTACAATTCTGAAAATGTCACTTTTAGAAAGTTAAAGGAACAAATGATGGATCGATTAATAAACAATGCCAACTTTTACCACAGGTCACAAAGATCTGGGTTTAAGTCACTGTTCTTTTGTTCATCACGCTACCACAGTTTGGACCTAGCCATAGGTAAATCAGTCTTAACCCTGCTCCTCACGGGAACAGTCCAGCCCGAACTGACAAATCAGGTGCTTCCTGAAAAGAGAAACAAGCGCCTGGGACTTGTTTTGGAGCATCACCCCTCAACAGCCAGACTAGATTGAATCCACTGGTGCAGTGAACACAGGACCCACGTTAGGATCAAATGATGGACAGAATGCTGAAAAATGCATACCTTCACCCCAGTAACAAAGATCTGGGTTTAAGCCATCGTTATTTTTCTCACAACGCCACAACTGTTTGGACCCAGCTAAATGCAAATGTCTTGACCTTGCTCCTCATGGTAACAGTTCAGCCCGAACTGCCAAGCCAGGTATTCCCTGGAACAGAAACACTGTCCCCTGTCTAGGCATACCCTTCCCACTTAGGGGGGAAAAAGCAAAAGGAACAGCAGAACTGATGCATCTTCTCTGCTGAGCGGTACATACGGAGCAGAACCAACTCATCTCCTCAGCTGAGCTATGCATCCCCGAGCCGTACCGACGGATCACCGCTACTGCATGGATTGGACCTGTCGCAAAATACTTGCATCACTGCCACAATATGAGGAGCAGGAAATTCAGAGTGTTCTTGGCAAAGGGTGTGGTGAGAGAAAGGAGGTGTGACGAGTTACCAGTGGATTCCAAGAATGATGTCAAGGGACAGCTAGTAATTGGGATTAGGTACGAATATGGAATGGGTGGAAGGAATCCAAATGTTTGACGAAATTTTCCAAACCTCTTCAAGTCAAGAAATTAAATTGGTACACTATTCTATTGAGTGATGGTAATGTGTGGAACAACTAGAAGGTGTTGAAGGTGCCTGATTGTTTGATGTGTGGCGAGAAGGCCAAGAGAATTTTGGGGATTGAAAGCCCTAGTGTACCTGAGCATGTAATGGCGAGGAAAGAAAGAGCACGTCGGACTCCCAAGCAGTTGGTTGTTTTTATCATGGATCACTGCATCTTATTTTGGATTTTGCACAATTTTGTGATATGTTGTGTGTGTTTTATGACAATGCACTTTCTATATGTTTTGCTAATGTTAATTCGTTTAAGTATAATTTTAGGATATGCTATTTTATTCAGTATATATTTTGTCGGTGTGATCTACTTACGTTATTATCACTATTTAAGTACTGTTTTGTGTATTTCTGGTGTATGGGTTGGTTTTCTTTGTGTTGTGTTCTGGGAGGGAATGTAGAATTTGTGGAATGCCCGGCATTCCGTGGAAGCCATGGTAATGGAAGAGCGTGGGGAAGGGAGAGATGGCTGAGCAGGCTGACTGGCTGCTCCCTCTTCGTTTATCATCTGAGACAAAAGAGTAACCGTATAATCATACTCGTCTGCACTACGTTTCACAGGGCTCACACCGAAGTCAACCAGTCACCCAATTACAAATAAACACTATTAGTTGATTTAATCGAATTTTAGACAATCCTGTAAGATATGACTGTAAGGACACACCATATAATCAGCTTCAATCAGATGGGTGTAGCATTATTTACATTTACACACACTTTGGTGTGTATATCTCTGTGCTGTTGATGCATGATGCTTTCTGCACGATACAATGCACCTTCAGACATGAGGTATGCACATCACCATTCACAATCATGTGTGTGCATCACAAATGAGTTGGCCACCCTTGTGCTGCATTACAGACAACTCCAATATGAATGCCACTTTTGACATGTTGTAGCAAAAAAGTATTGGGATAACCAATGGCAGGTGACGGGTAAGTCACTCATTGAAGGAGCAGCAGTGTTAATCATTGCTCGGTCTCTCCAACTACCAAAAATGCTCAGTACCTGTCATAAAACATTTCTGGGTAACGACACACTGTGATAAAGCAGTCACACCCAGTCTTTCTATGGAAGACTCGCTTCTCTTTAGCTCTTCACCCCTCCTGTTTCTTTGACAGCTACTGCTACTTCACAGGATTTCCTCTTGGCCCACCTATTGACAGTTTTACCAGAACCTCATCTATCAAGGTAAGCGTAAATAGGGGTTGTTTAAAGAGCAAGTAGATGTAGCTTCAGAAGAGGGAAGTAACAGCAGCTAATACATAATTCTGGGCCATATGTATCATCAAACTATTTTGCATTTCCTAAATAGCGAATTTTAAGGAATCGCTATTTATGAAATGCAAAATGGTATGTATGAACAAAATCGCTTTTTATTTGCGATTCCTTAAGCTTCCTTATTTGCGAATTCGCATTTTGCGAATTCGCAATTAATGAATAATTTCCAATGCATTCCTACGGGCCAGAAGGCCCATAGGAATAAATGCAAAATAATTCTCAAATTGCGAATTCGCAATTTGCTAATCGCAATTTGAGAATTATTGCAAGGGTGCAGGGGTGTCTCAAAGACACCCTGCTGCACCCCTGAAAAGAACATGTGTGTATGCATATGGCGCACATACATGCCCTATGGACATGTGTGTGCATCATATGCCACCTTTAAAAATGCCAATTTGTGCATTTCTGGAAGAATTCGCAAGTTACCAACAACTAAAAGTTGGTGGTAATTTGCGAATTCTTAAACAAAATTTGCAAGCTAAAATTGCTACATACATAGCATTTAGGGAATCGCAAATTAGCGATTCCCTAAATGCTATGGAAAAATAAGGAATCGCACAAGTTTGCAATTCCTTATTTTGGGAATGTTTCATACATTCCAAAATGTGCAAAACGGCCGTTTGCGAGTCGCAAAGGCCGAAATTCGGCGAATTTCGGCCTTTGCGATTCAAAAACGGCTTGATGCATATGGCCCGTAATCCTGAGGCTGGAGAGAAGTTTCTACGCTAGGCTTCCACTAGAATGCCACACTTCTATTACTCTGGCTCACTCACACAACAATGCATGTACCAGACAGGCCACATAAACAAATATGCTCATCAAACATTTGGCATGAAAGGGCTAGGATCTGGATTAACACGTAATAGCATAACTTTACATTAGTGTGACAGTAGGTCTGCCCTCCAGTGACACATATAAAAAGTTATGGTCAAAATTATGAGTTCATAAAACATAGTACGCTGCTGCCACCACTCTACATGCTAAACCCATAACAGGCACAGTAGCCCACCCCGGTAAAAGGCCACTATGTCAAGGGACAGATTTAGACCTCTGTGCATACTCTAGTATAGTGTGAGGCTAGCTTCAAAATCAAAAAAACATACTTCAAATATTCACAGTTAAGCACTCAGGGCACTTAAACGCACAATTGTACATCATGCTGGTGAAATTTCCTTCCGAACATTAACCAATGCCTTTTTCCAAACATGAAAAATAGAAGGTGTTCCGAAATCCTTGGGTGCAATCTCCATTTAACTTCCTAATTGTTTTGTCAGTGACATGTGTGGCCACAATTGTTTTTATACAACTATGACCACATACCCAGAAGTCCTCCTCCTTTGTCTCTCTTTTATAATGTAGTTTCTTAATTGCTTGTGATCTTTTGCAATACCCCTTTCTCATTATTTGTTATATTAATATTAATAATATTGTTTTTTTTTCAAAAATTAAATGTCTGCTTTTACCTAGGACCAATATAAAATGATCCAGTAGTTTGAAACTCATGAATATCAGTAGCTTCTTTTAAATTCTTTAACCTGCAGTTTTTCCTTGGATTGATTTTTAATTAAGACATTGTTAAAAAATGACTTACATTTTAAATTAGACGTGAACTGAAACACTCAGTATTCCTGTTTTATATAAATTCGTTCTTTGTATGTACGAGACATACCTGGAGATAAAGTATTTATTTTTAATGGACTTAATTTTTTAAGGTAGATATTGGATCATTAAGGTCTCACTTCTTTTTCTCTGTACGTGCCTGATTAATTTGTTTTGTTGTTCCTTGGTTTCATGCTGTCTGTTGGACTGATTGGTAAGAAGCATAGTCTTTCAATGTACTGACCCGTACTTTTGTGCCAATGTTATCATCATATATTACAGTATTATGTACTTCACAATGATCCAATTTTATCCTTGTTGGTTCATCTTCATACAGACTACTTTCTTCGAAACTACCCTGCGAATTTGATTGTCCAGCTGGTAGAGACCTCTACCCTTATATAGAATTCAACTAGAATATAATCATTTATGTCTCTCGTGAATTTACTTATGTTTTGTTCATTTATTTCTTGAGAATAGGTGTCTAATTTTTTGTTGTTGCCTGCCAGCATTTTATTCTATTCCATTAATTTGGGTTTCTTTAAGATTTCCTGTTTAATTACTTTCCTCTAATTCCTTTTTGTTGTTTGCTAATTCTTCTATAATGAATAATAATAAATCTAAGAAGCATTTCTTCAATATGGCTACCAAACTTCTATGGATGTTATATTGATTTTTGTACAGTCTTGGTATAATTGCTATACAACAACCCATTGTTATTCGCTTGACTCTTTGGCACTGAGTAAGAGTTATAGCGGGAAATTAATAATTTCTCTCCCGTCTCATTAAGGACTCCAATTATTTGATGTTACTTTATGTTATGTTGTTATGTTATGTTATTAACCCCTTTGAGGCTGATGACGAGCTGGGCTCGTCATGGCGTAGCCCGCTCGCACGCTGATGACGAGCCCAGCTCGTCACGCAAAGTGCGATCTGAAAAATCTCAGCGCAGGAGCGGAATTCCGCTAGCGCGCATGAGGTTAAACATTTATATTGCCCAAGGATACTCGAGTATCCCGGCGCAGTTGGTGGATTATAACAGCAGAGCAGCGAAATTAGATGAGTTGGTTAAAAAGGAAGGTCTTCAACTGGGTCTTAAATTGCATGGTGTCCTGAATGTTACGCAGCTCCAGAGGAAGAGAATTCCAGGTCTCCGCAGCCTTAACAGAAAGAGAACTACCCGCCTAGCCGAACCCTGAGAAAACGGGGAACGGCAGTCAAGCGCAGGGTGGCAGAGTGGAGATTTCTCCAAGGAGCATAGAAGGAAAATCGCTTCTGGAGATAGACCGGGCCTAGACCATGCAGGGCTCTATGAGCCAGCGTAAGGGCTTTAAACTGGATTCGGTGAACCACAGGCAGCCAATGCAAGTCTCCTAAGTGCTGTTTCATACTTGTGCGCCCAAGGATTTGTAACAGAACCCTGGCAGCCGCATTCTGTATTACTTGTAGTTTCTTTGATTGATACCCTGCAAGTCCAATATATAGACCATTGGCATAGTCGATACGGGACAGGATGAGTGCCCGAGTCACCATTTCCCTAGCAGATCTAGGTAGGAGAGGGAAGAACTTCCTAAGAGATTTTAGGATACCGAAGCACGTCTCCGCCAGTCGCTTTATCTGAGCAGTAAATATGAGGGTAAATGGGTAAAATATCGATTCCAAAATATAGACAAACCAAAATATCGAGTCCAAAATATAGAATGGACAAAATATCGAATGGACAGAATATAGACATCAAAAATATCATTTTGAAGGTAAGTAATGTAATATCCAATTTAAAAATATAGACAGTCAAAATATCGAAGTACATAATATAGTTTATTAAAAATATCGATTTTTTAATAATATCGTATTTTTAAGTGTTTTTTATGTTAGTATGTGTGTGAAAAGTGTATATATTATTGAAATTTATTTTAATAATTAATTTTATGTTATTTAATTATTGTGTAATTTAATTCTGTAGCGGGTTGTGGGTTTATAGGGGAATAGGGTGGGAAGTAATTTAATTATAATGAATTAAATATGTTAATTAATCAATTGGTATTTATTTAGAATAAATTGTTAATTAATTTTAATTGGTAATTAATTAATTCTTAATTGATAATTATTTTTTAATAATTGATTAATTGCTAATTATGTAATGTAATGTAAAATTTTATTTATATCGCTCAGCAATCGCTCCAATGGAGCATCTAGGCGCTACCTCCGGCAAATTACCAGATGACAAAGTGACTCAGAGTTGGACCCAAAACAGAGGCAAGCATCAAACTAGAGTTCTGGCCATGCTATCTTGCAGTTTAAATATCCAAGTTTTTAATTCTTTGCGGAACTCTGTTTCTTTATCCAGAGTACTCAGGGCAGGAGGCAGAGTATTCCAAGCCTTTGCACCCAGTACTGCCAGGGACTTTCCTCCACGGGTTTTTAAACGAAACCTAGGAACCACCAGAGTATTGGAATTTGATGATCGTAGGCTTCTGGTTGGGCAGTATCTCTTGAATTTTTTCTGTAGATATAGTGGTCCTGTTTTGTGCATTGCTCGAAATGTTATAATCAAAACTCTGAACAGGATCCTTTTTATAATGGGAAGCCAATGAAGAGCTTTTAATGCCCCTGAGGCTGACGATCTTTTTGGCCATTTTAGCACCAATCTGGCAGCAGCGCTTTGCACTAACTGAAGCCTGTAAGTTACTTCTTTATTTGTGCCAGCATACAAACTGTTGCAATAATCTAAGCGCGACGTTACCAACGCTACTGCAACAGTTTTCCTCGCCTCCAATGGGAGTATATCAAAGAATTTCCTCAGGCTTTTGATTAAGCCAAAGCACATTCCTGCCACTTTTATTACCTGCTGCTTGAAGGCAAGATTGGAATCAAACGTGACCTCCAGGTTCCGAGCAACTATGGTTGTATGAGGCGGTATTTCTGCCCTTTCTGGCCACCATTGCCTGGGAATAAAGTCATTATTTGGGCCTAGCGGAATGATCTCTGTTTTTCCTGTATTACATTTTAGGTGATTCTTCCGCATCCAATCGAAGGTGGCAGTTAAACATTCCTTGAATGTTTCTTCCCATGACTGGTTGTCCCTATCCGTAACCAGTATTAACTGAGTATCATCGGCATATGCTACTACATCTATGCCAAAGGATGATATTAGTTTAATCAGGGGCGCAGTGTAGACATTGAATAATGTCGGGCTAAGGCTGGACCCCTGGGGTACTCCCATCGTCATTATGTGAATGAAATTAATTTATTTTCTGCAGCGGGTTGTGGGTTTATAGGGGAATAGGGTGGGAAGTGATTTAAATATAATTAATTAAATATGTTAATTAATTAATTGGTATTTATTTTGATTAAATTGTTAATTAATTTTTAATTGGTAATTAATTATTCTTAATTGATAATACTTTTTTATTAATTGATTATTTGATAATTATGCGAATTAAATGTATTTATTTTCCGTAGCGGCTTGTGGGTTTATAGGGGAATAGGGTGGGAAATAATTTAATTATAATTAAATAAACATGTTAATTAATTATTGGTATTTATTTTGATTAAATTGTTAAGTAATTTTTAATTGGCAATTAATTAATTCTTAAATGATTATTTTTTATTAATTGATTAATTGATAACTATGTGAATAATATAATTTATTTTCTGTAGCGGGTTGTAGGTTTATAGGAGAATAGGGTGGGAAGGAATTTAATTATAATTAAATAAATATGTTAATGAATTTATTGGTATTTATTTTGAACAAATTGTTAATTTCTTTTTAATTGATAATTAATTAATTCTTAATTGATAACTAATTTTTATTAATTGATTAATTGATAAGTATGTGAATTATATTGATTTATTTTTACTGGAGTGGGAATAGCAAAATTTACCCCTATGCTATACAACGCTTTCCCTACTGTTGCACTCTTTGGAGTGGGAATAGTAATTTTACCCCTACGCTATCCAACGCTTTCCCTACTGCTGCACTCTCTGGAGTGGAAATAGTAAATTTTACCCCTACGCTATCCAACGCTTTCCCTACTGTTGCACTCTCTGGAGTGGGAACGGTAAATTCTACCCCTACGCTATCCAACGCTTTCCTTACTGTTGCACTTTCTGGAGTGGGAATAGTAATTTTACTCCTATGCTATCCAACGCTTTCCCTACTGTTGCACGCTCTGGAACGGGAATAGTAATTTTTGCCCCTACGCTATTCAACGCTTTCCCTACTGTTGCACTCTCTGGAGTGGGAATAGTAATTTTTACCCCTGCGCTATTCAACGCTTTCCCTACTGTTGCACTCTTTGGAGTGGGAATAGTAATTTTTACCCCTACGTTATCCAATGCTTTCCCTACTGTTGCACTCTTTGGAGTGGGAATAGTAGTTTTTACCCCTACGCTATCCAACGCTTTCCCTACTGTTGCACTTCCAGGAGTGGGAATAGTAATTTTTACACCTCCGCTATGCTACGGTAATAATATTGTGTTTTTTTATTAATATTATGTTAATATATATATATATGTGTTAACAGATATGATTGTTTTTTTTTATAAGTTAAATTAGGTATTTAATAATTTTAAGGTAATTTAAGTATTTTTAAGTATATTTTAGCTATTTATTTTTAATATGTTTTAATATGTTTTTAATTTTACATTAATTTTAAGAAATTCGAGTCCCAGTCCGCAAATTCAGAGGGCCCATCGCTTGCCCCTGTTCCAGAGGAATAAAGGAAACCAATTCCCTCGCCCTTTTCTCATATATTTTGGCAACTTCCTTCTACGACAAGCGGTTTGGCAGAGAGCTCGCCCTAACTCCCCGATTGCGGTAGGAGAGCTCTCGTTTTTTGCACGCTCAGATCTTAGCAGGGATACTATGGAAAGGAGGTGGCAACTCCGGAAACTCATGGACCCAATTAAAGATCACGGAGGGCAGGTATTTCTTCAAGAGCCCGCACGCCTCAAGGTTATAAGAAACGGACATACGTATTCCTTTAACGATGTAAAAGAGGCAGAGAACTATCTCTCTAGTATTAGCTCTAATCAGAGCTAAAAACGCAATATAACAGCATTGTCACTACTGATGAATTGGGTACATGAGGGTACATGAGGGAGGCCGAGGGGGATTAAACACACGGTATACACACGTGGGGGTGGAGGGGAAAAAAGGGAAGGGGGAAAAAAACAAAACAAAAAAAAAAAGGTGTGGGGGGGGAAAAAATTCACGCAATTTTTACAGTTTGTATCATGAAGTTTGCTTATGGAAGTGGGGGGGGCGGGAGAGACTCATGGGTGTGTCACCATACGTGCTGCCTCACCAACGGCGGCAGTAACTGGAGGGTGGTTCTTCCCCGGCTGGGGAGAGAGCCAGGGGGAGGGGGATGGGAGGGGGGTGGGGCCCCTTCTCCGCAGGTTGGGGGCAAGGGGAGGGGAAGGGGGGGGTTATAGTAAAAACTGTTGGCAGGTTGACAGGGGGAATCAATTCGATAAAGTTTGCAACCTTTTACTGATTTCTGATGGTACCATTTTGTGTTATAGAGGCTCTAGAGAACTAGCTTTCTTACATGGTTATTTGAAGAGGAGCGTAGTATTTTCACTGGCATTAAAATGCATTTTATAAAATGTTTAGCTTGGAACGTGGCAGGGCTGAATAGCAAAAATAAAAGATCCCTAGTAGCAGAAGAGCTGAAACTACATAACCCCCATTTTTGTTTATTAACAGAAACCCATATTATTTGGAAAGATAGGAAAATCTTAAACCAATTAGGGTATGATGTTTTGGTTTGTTCCACTTTTGTGAATTCTACGAGAGGAGTGGCTATACTTAAGGATAAACGTTTTAGGGTACAAGTACTCCAAACTGCTCACGATAAGGACGGCAGATGGGCTATAGCGCAAATCAGCTATGCAAACGTTAAATATGTCCTATGTGCCGTTTATGGCTCAAATATAGACGAACCGAAGTATTTTGACCAACTAAACGTGAAACTTCTGGATTGGGCGGGGGAGATAATTGTAATGGGAGATTTTAATTGCATTCTAGACTACAAAATTGATACAACTAAACCTCACGTACATCAAAGAATGCATAGGACTAGATCATCAATATTAGATTTATGTCAGATACATAACATTAAAGACGCTTGGAGGTATTTATATCCAACCCTACCAGGATATACGTACTATTCTGCTCCCCATAAGATGTGTAGCAGATTAGACATGGCTCTAGTGAGCGATAATTTATTACGGACAGGTTATTTGATCCTCTGTCCCCGGATCACATCTGACCATAACGCGCTAATATTGACATTTAATACACAAAGTACCAGGACACCACCTAGGCCATTTTCTTTTCCAAGATATCTAATTTCAGATACTACTTATGTGACACAACTTAAGACTCATATAAACGAATTTATTAACATCAATAGGAATTCAACCGGGTGCTGTATGGTTTGGGATGCTTGTAAGGCAAGCATTAGGGGCTTTACCCAGGCGTACGTTCTTAGGCAAAACGCAGAACAAAAGCAACATAAGATTACAGCACTAGTGAACATAACCAACCAAGAAGACTTATTAGCTAAAGCTTTACAGATCAATTCTCCATCGGCAATGGAAATTAACATAAAACTTAGCGCACTGAAAAATGACATAAAAGCTAATCTTATTCGTAAAAATAGTGCAAGGATTCAGAAATTTAAATTTGCCCAATATGAGGGTGGAGACAAGATTGGTAGAATTTTAGCCTACAAGGTGGCGGAAAAAAGAGCTGACACACTAATTCCTAACATTCGAGGACTGGGGAACAAGATATATAATCGACCACAAGACATACTAGACCAATTTGCATTATATTACGAAAACTTATATACCCCGGACAGTCCCGTAAATATAGATCAAATTAAGGAATACTTGAACGACTACACAGTAAACACAGAGAATTTATTAGGTTTGGATGCACTCTCCAACGACATACAATTGATCGAACTTCAACAGGCTATCAATACATTACCAGCAGGAATGGCGGCAGGGGAAGATTCGATACCTCTAGAACTGTATAAAATCTGTAGACTAGAACTAGAACCACTTCTTTTAGAAGTAATTCAATCAATCGGAATAAATGGAACAACCCCTAAATCCTGGAACCGGACCAAAATATTTTTTTTTTTAAAAAAGGGGAAGCCTAAAGAGGAGAGAGGGTCATATCGACCCATCTCTCTAATAAATACGGATGCCAAAATATTCGCCAAGATCATCGCACTCAGACTTGCCCCATACATGCCTAGAATTGTAAACCCGCAACAACACGGCTTTATCTCAGGGAGAGACACAACGATACACGTAAACATGGCAATAACGGCATTCGATATTGCGGAGATTGAATCCACCCCACTCGGTATGATACTATTAGATGCTGAAAAGGCTTTCGACCGGGTTGGGTGGACTTATCTCTGGTGCGTACTGTCTAAAATGGGCTTTGGGGGCAGCTTCCTAAAGGGTATAAAAGCGCTCTATGATAAACCTACCGCCTGTATTAGTTATGGGGGCCTGACCTCATCAGAATTCCCAATAAAGCGGGGGACCCGGCAGGGGTGCCCTCTTTCTCCCCTTTTATTTGCTCTTACACTGGAACCTTTCTTATCTGCCCTTAACTCCCAAATATTGATTGCTCCTTTTAGCTCCAGTTCACAGGAACTGAAAATGACAGCTTATGCTGACGACATTGCAGTATACACCACAGATGTAGCCAAGGCATTGAAGGGGATATATATTGAGGCTGAGAAATTTGGGAAGGTGTCAGGCTATAAGCTTAACCAGCAGAAGACGCAAGTTATAGCCAATTATTCTCCTATCGCACCTATTCCTGAGATATGTAAAGAGGCCACTTATTTAGGGGTGAAACTAACAGCTAGAATACAAGACATCAATAAGATAAACTATAATGACCTGACTAAAAAGACTACTCTCATATTGAAAAAATGGAACAAACTGCCTCTGAATATGATTAGCAGGATAAACCTTATAAAAATGAAAATACTCCCTAAATATGTTTATTTATTCCGATCGATTCCACTGGCATTAAATAATAAATTCTTCCAACACTTAGATGGGATTTTTAGTAGCTTTATTTGGGGTTACAAAAAAATCAGAAGGTCACTAAAAATGCTGAAAAACAATATAAATAAGGGAGGGTTGAATGCCCCAGACTTCAAACTATATTTTTGGTCTTCATTTATTACACGCATACGCTCTTTACTGCATGGGGGTAGTACACTTTTTTTTCATTATTTTATGTTAAAACAAGACTCATTATCCTTTTTGTTCAGAATCAACGACCCAAATTATTACAAAAGGGTAAGATTTAAGACTGCTAGAGATATCATTAAAATATGGGAAAACATATTAAAATTCTGTAAAACAACTTTTTTCCACTCAAAATTACCATTGTGGGGCAACCCAGGTCTCCCGGTTATATTTACAGATTCCACCATCAACAGCTGGGCTTCTTCAGGGATTAATATTTTAATGGACTTATATGGCGGGCAAGGGTTTCTAGATTTTAACACGCTTAAACAAATATATGATTTACCTGAAACTTCAAGATTTAAATATATGCAAATCCACGATTATTTGATTAATAAAAAAAAGATACTAACTTTGTCTGAATGCGATATATGGGCATGCCTTTATACAAATAGGAACAAATCCACTATCAGTGAAGCTTATCGAATATTCAACACATTCAAAACAAATGATAATGACAAACTGGCTTTGAAATGGAGCATACAATTAAACCTAAATGTTACGCCCAAGCAGATAGAGAATTCTCTTACTAACATTAATAAACTGGTACGCTCATCTAGCCTTAGGCTCCAACAATATCGAACGACTTGTATGCTCTACTACACACCTGAAAGGATCGCTAGATGGTCTCCGAACCCTACGTTTAGTAGCCGTACCAAATGTCCCAAATGTTCGGCTGTAGCAGCTAATCTAGTTCATATCTTGTACTCATGCCCCAAACTTAAGAGCTTTTGGGATGATATACTGAGGGTTTTAAGAATAAAAAATATCCCACGGCCCACCATCATGGCCGCTTCGGTTCTGATAAATTTTAATTTATCTACATCTCCACTATCTCCTTTAACGACTATATTGTTTTCATGTGCTAAATTAACTTTAGCTAGGGCTTGGATAGATCTAGATACTCCGACGGTTTGGAAATGGTGGACATTGGTAACAGAGGTACATGCTATGGAACTGGCTCTAGCTAATCTCAGGGGAGCACGATCTTTAAAAAAATTCAATAGAATCTGGGGTAGCTTCATAGATTAAAATCAGGAATTTGTTTTCATACTGTTGAAATGTGAAACTCTCATGTATTAAAAATGTAACTGCAACTTTAATTAAGATGACCACACACCATAACTAATCTGTTTTTTTTTTTTTTTTTTTAATTATTTAATTTCGCTAGTTTCCTTTCTGTAAACAACTTACGATTGTCTTACGAATGTTTGCTGATTTTTGCTCTCTTGTTTTTTTTCTGTCATCCTGTCAACATCAATAAAAAAAGTTAAAATAAAAAAAAAATTTAAGAAATTCGATATTTTTATAATGTATATATATATATATATATATATATATATATATATATATAAACGATATTTTGGGGTCGATATTTTGCTACTTACCTGTTTGTAGATAGGAATTCTATATTTTGTCTGTCGATATTTTGGAATCTATATTTTGGCTAGTCTATATTTTGTCCCTCGATATTTAGTCAGTGATCCAAATCTGAGATTTTCCCCAAACCAGATCCCCAAATTTTTTGCAGGGTTGCCAGATTACAGAGGCTGGGGGTACTCTAGAGGCCACAAAGTCTCCCTAAAGAATGGAAGGAAGGAACTAAAGAGAAGAACCTTCGACTTACCCTCATTACACTTCAGCTGTGCCCGGGCCAGCCATCCGAATACAGCAGCAAGGCAACGGTGTGCCGCTGCAGGGGACACCTCACTTTCCTTCTAAGTGAAGAGGAGATAGGTGTCATCCGCATAGGCTATGAGTTTAGCACCCAACTCCTCCTTAACATTCCCTTTTGAGATAGCCTTCCCTTAGTGCACTGAATTAAAGAGTACATCTCTCTTGCCTCTCCATTAGCAAATCCCAATGTTATTGCTTGATTTCTTTTTTTTTATTTGAAAATAAAACTTTATTAAAAAATAAGTTAAGCAAATATAATTGTGATAACATTTTAAAATATGATGAAATAACCATGGTTTAGATACAATGAGTTCTTCACAAATTTGTTATAATAAAAGTTTTGAAACATATGCTGCAAAAGAGAAAGAGAAAGAAACAAACAAATAAAAACAGAATGGTATGAAAGAGTGGGGTAAGGTAGCAGAGATATGAAAAAAGCATTCCTTATGCTACAGAAAAGACTGAGAAAAGGAACTGTCACAACAATGCAGAAACAATAAAAATGAATGAAAATAAAAGAAGACAGTTGGGGAAAATGAAGGTATCCAAGTAAGAAGGAAAGCTAAGGAGGCTCAATAAAGGTCTGATGGAAATTATTCATTTGAGCAGACAAATCCAGAATAGTAGTTACCAGGGACCAAAGAACTACTGTCTTGATAGCCAAATATGTTGGGGTGACATAATTCCTATCCAGCCAATGATTGTAATATATCTCATACCACCATGCTTGAAAGCAAACTCTGAGAGCATTTTTCCAGTTGTTGTCGCTTGCTGAAAAGCTACAGCAGTTAATAGGTCTGCAATTTTTACATTGAAATTACAAGCATTCAAAGCATCAGAAAGACTACCCAAAAAGTGATTTGTAAAGTAGCACAGAACATGTGAGCAAAAAAAGCTAATAATTTATGTCCAGACTTGTTAGGGCATTCAAATAGAATATGCTTTAAATTTGTGTTAGAGAAATGATAGTGTGCGTTGCATTAGCAGCACAAGAAGTTTTGAAAATCTTTATCCATATTTTATTCGATAAGAAGGGAAAACAGAGGTATGTAAATCTGTTTCCCACAATAACTCCAGTGACGTCTGGGTTCTGGTAAAGAAGTGAGGTGTGAATATATTTTGGAAGCAGAGGGTATGAGTGGTAATAATGTTTGTAGGGATGATAGGGTAGATACTAAAGAGATATTAGTATGGAGGTATGGAGTGAATATATGATGCAGAAATCATGCAGCCTAAAATCTGCTATTTGAGTTTAATATGAATTAAGAAATTTAAATAAAGTTTGAGCCGTTAGAAAAGAAGATCGGAAAATGATATTGTATTAATTGCTAAGTCCAGAGCACCCCTTTTTCCTGCCATGATCTGCAATATATAAGTCTATTTTATTAAGTGCATTGTACCAAACAGACAACTGTATAAATTGACCTAAGGTGGAGAGATTAGAAATAAAAATAGTATAGAATAGTCTACAAGCATTTTGAGGATAGGAAGTGGCATGGAGGCAGGGCAATGGGTAACTGACAAAAACTCCCCCCAAAAAAAGGGTTAAATAAAAGATAATTCTAGTTCCTCCAATATGAGGCGATCTTGTGCAGAATGTTTTGAAAAGAAATCTGTGTAATAAGATTGTAGTTTTAGGAAATTGGCTACTGCTTTGTGTTTATTGCGTTGTAGTTTGTTAAGAAGCACACACGTTTTTTTATTCTGCCATAAGAAAGCCAATAAGATAGAACATATATTTTTCATACTACAGATGGGATATTGGTAGGTGTTGCAGATAGATAGAAAAGTATTCTGGGAACTAATATCATTTTAATAGAGTCCAATCTACCCCACCATGAGATGAACAATGAATTCCAATGCAATGTGAGGGTAGTCAGAGTTGAAATAAGAGTAGTGACATTCATTGATACAGTAGCTTTAGCAGAAAGAGTGGACCAAAGACCTAAATATTTTTTTTTTATTGGGCTCCCCAAAAAATTTGCAGATAAGAAAATCGTGTTTAAAACACCATTTATTAAGTGCAAGGATTTCACACTTATCAGTGTTAAGCTTGTAGCCCGAATATTCTGCAAAATCAGAAACCGTGTTGGAGAAAAGTTGCTGGGTGGAAAGAGGACTGTACATGTATTGAAGAATGTCACAAGCATAAACTGAACATTTGATGTGTTTATTGTCATATTTAAAACCCTGTATGTCAGAATTTTAGTGACTCTTAGACCAAATATTTTCAAGCACAATAATAAAATGAAGAGGGGAGTAGCCTGTTTTCTCTGTCTAAAGAAAAAGTAACTTAAACTAAGCCAATAATGAAAATGGTTGCAGTAGGAGAGGAATATGAGAGAAACTAAAATAATGAACTCGTTTCCAAATCAACAGCAAGAAAGGGTAGAGAAAAGAAAATTCCAATGAACTCAGTTAAAAGCCTTCTCAGCATCCAGAGAAATAGCTGTTAACTAATGTGAATAGGTTTTGGATTTGCCCAGAATGTTGGAAAATATTATGTTATTATCTGAAAGATGTCTGCCTTTAACAAAACCAGATTGTTCTTCACCAATTAAACTGGGAAACAAAGAATCTCATAGCATGACAAGGATTTTAGCAAAACATTTATAAACAGTGTTAGCAAGGGAAATTGGCCGATAGTTTTTACTTAATTTAGAGTCCTTATGGTCCTTGGGGATAAGACATATTAAAGTATTTTGAAAAGTGTCCGACGATGATTTGGTATTTGTAAAGAATGAGTAAAGCTCATGTAATTTTGGGGTTAACCCGTTGACCGAGTCGTGAATTCCACCGCGGTGTGGGTAAAATATTCAGAGGACGTGATTTGGATAGTACCCGGCCGTCCTCAGCACATGCCCACCGAGACGTCGGACAGCTGGGCCCATCAGACACATCAAATGGGTAAATACTTTAGAAAAATAAATATAAAATTCAATAAGGTAGCCATCTTTACCTTTTTTAATAGAGTTAATTGATGTATTAATGTCGTGAAGAGAGACAGTTTCAAGACAAGAGAAATCTGTATTAGGGTCAAATTCTTAATGCAGAGAGGATAAGTAACGTTTTAAATCAAAATCAGTGGGGTTACTTTCTGGAGTATATAGAGTTATGTAATATTTAGAAAATTCTGCTAAAATATCACTATCTTTAAATACTAGAGTCATGCCTTCACGTAAGGTTTATTCAATTTTAGTCCGCTCTTTCTTTACTTTGACCCCTACAGTGCTCATGACGGAATAGTTCCCTCAAAAAATACCACCGTCTTATTGCCCACCAGGAGGCAGAGGGGGACAATAGCCTCTTATCTGCCCCCAAAGGGATGGAAAGCCCACCAGGTACCAGCAAGGAGTTTCTTTAACACGTAGGGGTGGGGCTGTCACCCCAAAAAGAAATGCCACAGTCTTTCTATCCCCCTGGGGTAGATGGGGAAATAACCCCTTATCTGCACACACGGGGTCAGAAAGTCCACTGGGTACCAAGGATTTTTTTTTCAAAGTTAAGGGTGTGTTGGCTGCCTGGAATGGTCATGGCAATGCCCCCCCAAAAATGCCACATTCTTTCTGTACCCCCCCCCCCCCAGCAGCAATAGCCCCTGATCTGCTCCTGGTGCCGGGCACCAGAGATAAAAAAAATTTAATATGTAGGGCTGGGGCTAGCCAGAATGGGCTTGCCAATGCTACCACCCCAAAAGAAATTTCCACAGTCTTTCTGCCCTTCTGGAAGGCAGATGGGGCAATATCCCCTTATCTCCCCAGGGGGGCTGAAAGCTCACTAGGCACCAGGGATTCTTTTTTAAATATACATAGTGGTGGGGGTACTCAGTATGTGCATGCCAAAGTACCAACCCAAAAACACCCGCCACAGTCTTTCTGCCCCCCTGGGAGGCAGATGGGGTCAATATCCCCTAATCTGCCCCCCCCCCCGGTGAGAAAGCCCACTCAGCACTAGGGATATTTTACCCAATGTTTAGGGCTGGGGGCTGTCCAGAATAGTAATACCAATGTGCCCAACCCCCTCCAAGAAAATGCTACAGTCTTCCTGCTCCCCAATGGAGACAGATGGGGCAATAGCCCCTTCCCCCTCCCCCCCCCACAGGTGGTGCAGAAAACCCACTAGGCACTGAGGATCATTTATTTTTTATGTGTAGAGGTGGGGGCTGCCCAGATTGGCATGGCCATACCCCACCCTAAAAAATGTTCGTACTGTATTTCTGACCCCCGGGAGATAGATGGGGCAATAACCCCTTATCGCCAACTAAGCACCAGGGATTATGCTTTTTTTTAATAAATGGGGGCTGCAAAGAGTTGGTATACCAGTGCCCCATCTGACATCCGACTGAAACGCCGGACAACCAGACCCCCTAATCGGAGGACGCAACCGATCCCTTAAACAGATAACTCGCATCTCCCCCATGTATCACCCATGCTGACGGCCCCCGATGCACCTAAACATAAATAACAAGTATTCATTATACTGAGGCACAGCAATCGTTAATCCTTCCGGTACCACTCCCAGCTAAATCCAGTGTTTTATTATCCAGCTTATTGTATTGCCGAAAACCATCTGACAACTTCTCCATTCCTTCATAACCATCTAATCTAAAAACAGAGTGAAGAGCTCAATCATGTCATTATAGAGGAGTTCCAACATTGATCCCAGTTGCTTACTAGTGGACACTGCGGGTACCAATTCCCGGTACATTTGGAATATACATCATGGCTTCCTGATGAAGGTTAATAGCCGAAACGCGCGTAGCAATTAGCTATTACTTCTAGCCATGTTCTCAGACCAATATTGAGCTATTTTGTTGTATTGTTTGCACCTCTTTTGATTTATTTTTTTATTGTATAAACAATTGTAATATACTGTGACCTAAAAGAGAAAGATTATAAATTGCACAGTAAGAGATTTACAGTTGAACCCAAAATAATGAATGTGTACAATAGTATATTTATAGACTATATACTATTTAAAAGAGAAAAAATCTTTTTAAGATTATCATTAAATAAAATAAATCTACTTTTTCTACTATGCACACTGTCAATCCATAGTCATTACTTTTTGATGTCAGTCCATGTCCATATGAAATCCATGTTCCTAATTTCCTGTTTTTCCAAATACACCAGTGCCCCTCTCCCCCCAAAAAATACCACAGTCTCTTTGCTCACTTGCGTGGTTAGGCCTAGTGCCCACGACAGAAAATGGCCCAAAACGTACTGTGAAGACATAAAAATCATCAATCATAAAAAAACGTGGTTTTGTGATGGAGTCACCTGCGTTTTTGGTCCCTTGGTGGGCATCTAGGGAAACCTACTAACCCCAGACATTTTCGAATATGAGACACCATGAGGAGTCCTGGGAGGTTTTGGCTTCTGTGGATCCCCCAACGTTTCCTACCCAAAATCCCCTGTAAACCTCAAATTTAGCTGAAATGTCATATTTGCTTACTTTTCTGCCTGGGATCACCGCACCTGTACAAATGTATCCCCAGAGTTCCCCCACGTCTCCTGATAAAAATGGTACCTCACTTGTGTGGGTGGGCCAAGTACCCACGGCAGGGCAGGGCTCAAAACATATTGAAGAGACATTCAAAATTATCTATCATAAAATTACCTGATTTTGCAAAGGGAGGCAACAGCGTTTTTTGTCCGGGCACGGCAGCCATCTAGGGGAACCTACCAAACTCAAACATTTCTGAAAACTAGACACCAGAGGGAGTCCAAGGAGGTGTGGCTTGCAAAAATCTTTCATACTTAGAAGAAGTTACAGGTGAAATTGTTGGCACAAATAGCTGCTTTTTCCAACTCAAGCCCAATATTTTTGTTATTTCAATTGTTAGGTTTCTATAAAAAAAATACATGAAGGATTTACACAATGACCACTTGCTGAATTTAGAAATATCTCTACTTTTCAGAAATGTATAGTTATTCGCGATCCATTATTGCTTTCACACCCATTTCAACTGCTAACTGGTAGGAGGTTGAGAGCACAAACAACAGGAAAAATAGGCTATACCCCAGTAATAGGAAGCAAATTTAGTGTGGAAACCTTACGTAAAATATTCTGTGGGCCTAGGCGCAAACTCCACAAGTAGCCTAAAAAAGAATAAGCACAGGGTGGGGAGGCAGGGTGACAGACTTAGCAGCAAAGGGGTTAAGATAATTTGCTAAGAGTTTTTCTAATTTATTTGGCCCTCGTAGTATTTAACACGTGACTTGAGTATGCAAGAAGTCGTTTTCCCCATGGAAATTTTGTTTAATTGAAATTTTGCTATAATTAATTTTTCTAAATTTGATTTAGATTAGGAAGTAACATTGGAATACTCTAGTGATTTAAGACATTTCATGATGTCTAAGGCTGTTTTTGCAGCAGTCTACTTTTTACTAGAAACATAAGATAGAATCAAGGGCCAGTTTACGACCAGTTTTTACATGCACAAGCGGGTTTGCGAACATATTGTGCCATGTACATAGTCTATCTAGCGAGTCACAATTTTTGTGCGACTCACTAAATAGGTCCGCGACTTACTGTTTGGAAGGGGTGTACTAATGATTTGACTCGCAATTGCCACCTACTTCAAGTAGGTGGTAATACATTTGCAAATGGTAAGGGGTCCCCAGGGGGCCTCTTCCCCTATGCAAATGCATGTGAAATTATGTTTTAAGGGCAGGCAGTGGTCCCAGGGACCACTGCCTGCCCTTAAAAAATAAAACAAAAATGTTTTAGTTTTCGTTTTTTTTTAATGCATCCTGTTTCCCTTCAGGAAACAGGCTCCATTTTAAAATAAAAAGCTGCTTTATTAAAAAGCAGTCCCAGACTTGGTGATGCTGAGCCTTGCAGGCCACAATCCCATGGAGGGCTCATATTCACAATGGGCTTGCAAATTAGGAGAGGCTCATTAATATTAATGAGCCTTGCAATTTGCTAACTCATTGGGAATCACAAAACAGTGTAAACACACTGTTGCATATTTCATTCAGCGACTCGCAATTTGTGACTCATAATGTGTCACAAATTGTGAGGCACTAAATGAAAAGGTCATACATCTGGCCTTAAGTCTTGTAGAAGCTTTTTAAAAGTCCCAAACAGACTGACAGGAAATTTCCGGAGATTCATTAAAGATGAAAAATTTATAGATAAAAGTTTGAAAATGTGTGAAATTAGTATCAAATAAAAGAGAAGTATTAAAGCACCATTGGGAGAGATGGGCAGAATATATAAGTCTAAAGAACCCTGGGCATTATCCAAAATTAAGATGGTTGAAATACCTCCCTGTAATAGGTGTTGAGAGAGAGCTTTTGAACAAAAAAAGATAATAAATTCTGGATTGTGAGAAATGGACAGGGGAGTAGAAAGTGTATTCTTGTAGGCATGGATTACTGAGACGCAAAGAGTCTGTTAGAGATCCTCATTGGAGGGCGGCAGTGAACTGCTTCTGCATAGAAAAGGGAACAATGTTGTTTTTGTGGATCAATCTAAAAAAAGATCCATTAATAGGTTACAATACCTGCAAAAATGTAATATTCATTAGTAGTAGTCTACAGTATATGTATAATGATGGGCCAGAAGGATTTATCAATAGGCGTGGGGCTTAAACATTACAAATTGTTGCTGGAATTTGATTGATGGTTAATCTTAATAAAGCCACTAACTGGAATTTGATTGATGGTTAATCTTAATAAAGCCACTAACTATCTGTATCAAGATTTTGTGATAACAACTGTCAATTCTAGGTTTTTTACAAAGAACAACAATGCCATTACATTTAACCATTCCCGGTGACAAGAAAGCATACCCACACAATTACAGACAAGTTTTTGACTTTCTTTATTCACAACATGTGTATCTTGTAATAAAGCAACATCCACATTTCATTTAGCTAATTGGGTAAGTACTCTTTGTCTCTTAATGGGAGATCCTAACACCTTAACATTCCAAGTAATTATGCTAAAGTCATAAATAACAATTACGATTGATCTTAATAAATTCTCAAAACTGAATACTGTATATATACTCTGCTCTCATGTAAATAATAATAGCAATAACATTGATAGGAAAGCAAAATAATAAGAGATTATGACAGAGAGTATGAAACATTTCAATTGACTATTAATAAGGGCATATGTAACTTTTTTATGAAGTAATGTAAATTCAGCAATCAACTTTAATAATGATAATAGATTGGAAAAAGAAAGGAATGAAAAAACAGGATATGAAAATAAATGAGGGCAAAAGTCAAAGAATAAACAATTTTATAGGAGGTAAAGAGACAGAAAGAAAGGAAAGAAAAAGTAGACCAGAAAAGGAAAGAGATAAGATAAGGACAGACAATATAGAAGAGAAAATACCAAAAAGAACATAGCTATCAAACATACAAATAGTTGAGGTTGGTGTAGCAAGATGAGGAAGATGACCTGACCATAACCACAACACAGCCAACAAGGAGAGATCCAGACCACATAAAAATAAATAATGACGCACTCTTCAAGGCACATATAAAATAGCACGTAAACTAAAGAAATAAATAAAAATTTAAATTAGCAGGAACAGTCTGCACAATGGGGGAGGAGACATAAAACATAAAGTATAGATGATATCAGAATACTAGCGTGTAAATAAAATTCTCTTAACAGGAACCAATTGGCACAATAAAAGTCACATTGAATAAAAGTTGAGGTATTCATCTTTTTTCCTCTGCAATTATCTATAAAAATGTGTCAATACCGAGGGGTCTCATTTAGTTGTAGTTTTGTTCTTGTTACTCTAAACTGACACAGATGGAAAAACAAAATTATGCATTCAAAGATCGAAGAGCCGGTCTCATGTCTAAGAACTTTTTCCTCCTACTAGAGTGTGCATTGTATCTTCAAGGCCACTAACCCTCTGTTACACATGAGTGGCTCTGTTGTCCATGAGTAACCAGTATTTGCAATTAATTGTCAGTTTTCTGCTTATAGAGTTCATCCGCTTGACTCTCTTCAAGTAAGAGCTCCATTGAAATAACATTGATGACTATTTTGGAGCTGGAGGCTCTTTTTTCACTCCTTTGGTCGCTTGAATTAACATTTCAAGTTTGATTGGAAGCTAATTTGGCGTTAGTAGTATTAGTTCCACTGGACGATGAATTTGAAAAAGAAGCAGAATCCCGGTTTTTGCCCTCCATATTACTAGTAAACACTGAAAATGAATTGCCAGTGTCTATTGAGAAGTCACTCTAGGAAACAGATGCAGCAGATGATAGGTGCCTCAAATCTCTGGTTCTTCCCGTAAGACAAAAAGGCTTTATAATTCTAAAATATGGAGACTCTTAGTCTGTTAAAAATCTGTGGTGAAGTAAGGAAAGTATTATTGTGTGGAGGCTTCAAGTTGTTGAAATTAAGAATTGCTGTACATCTTAGTTATAGACAAGAATAGGCAGTTGGGGGCATCCAGTACCACCATGCAGCCAAGCAGCTTTAAGAAACTAATGTTACCGTACCTGAGGTGAAGGGTAAATTATTCCTGAGATGTTAGGCATCGTGCTTCAAAAACAAATCAAAATGGCATGTCCGACATTATAAAAACTGTTGTGGCTGTCAAGTAAAATGAACTTTCATGAAGTGGGTAGCTTACGGCAGGGTTGCCCGTAGAAATTAACTGCTTTCACTCACCTTCAAACACTGCTATGCGGACTCTTACCTGTAGCTGCAGTGAGGCTCGTCAGGGTGCAGCCATCTTCAGACGGCACCAAGCCAAGCCCCCTGCTTGTTTCTCTTTTAAAATATGGATTTCTTCTAAAGGCATGTTTATTTATCTAGGTGCAGTGGGATACTGTGGCAAGATATATTGCAAATGTCAAGAATATCCCAAAGAACAGCACATTGTAGACTATACCCGCATTTATATCTTTAAGTTTGTTTTCATGGTGCTGTGTGAAAGTATGCCCTGCACTGGATATATTTGGATATATGGAATGGCCTTACATAAAGCAGGTACTTTTGAGTCCCTTCATGCACTACCATTCACAGGCAGAAAACCTGTTATCTTTTGTGTCTTTTATCATTCACAGCAAAGTCCATTCCTGTGTCCGCGATTTAATCAAAATTACATTTTCAATCTTGCTCAATTAATTCAAACATATTAAATTAATGTCAGAACAAATGTAACATTAAAATACACTTTTCTTTCTTATGTTGTGGTATATTTCATTAAAAAAATTACTTTTTTTATTTAGTACGCTCCATATTCCACAATCCATTTCTTGAGTTCGCCGTCATTTGGGACCAATTCAACATTAATAGACAGTTTTCATCAATTCTGGGGACAAAATTTCAGATAAATGTTACAGATAGAATGTGTTCACTATTTGATATATTGCTTTTCTAATAATATACTCTGTACATATTTATTGTTGTATATATTGAGCTATGTGGATATCAAAGTACTTTTCACTTTTTAACAATTGAAGAAAAAACTATGATTTATTGAGTGCAATGTGTTTTTCTGTGTTCTAACTTTCCAACCAACACCACCTCCCAGGTGGCGCCTCGATTGCTCTGTTTCCCTTACCTCAAGTCAAGTGCTTAAGGGTTGCACTTGATGTTTATGTGGGCAAAGAAAAAGTAGAGAACTTTCTCCTTCTCCTCCTCCCCCTGGATGATAGTAATAAATAACCTCAATTGATGCACCTGATACCCAGTAACTCCTAGATGCCCATGACATCCCCTCCCCACCTCTTCTTCCAATCCATTCCTCAAAAACTGCTCACTCAAACTGCTAAGACAGATTACAGTTCACTACTGCCTGCAGATTTGACAGCTGTGTTCAGTTATTCGTTTGTATTATTTCATTAGTGTCTGAGACTAAAGTAACACAACATAGACACAAATGATGACCTTCACAACATATTTAAATAGAAATATATGTATTGAACCAACAAAACAAATTGCAAATTATGTTGGGAATAGCCTTATATACCGTATTGTATCTGGTATACATTGGTTTTCCACTGATTGCTGAAGATTCTAAAGTGGGGCAATATAGTAATATAGGAAAAGTGAAATTGAGCAAGGATTAATGTTGCCTTGCTTGCTCCATATTGTGTAACATAGTACGGCTTGATTCACAAAGGTAAATATGCAAATGAATTTTCATTCACATGTAAATATACTACTAATTTAAGTATAACTCTCCACTTTTTATTATTCACCATTTCTGAGTGGAGATTTACACCTAGTTGTAGACTTATGGGTCTTCACCACCACTAGTGGGAAGTAAGAGCCCCCTACAATAGCATTTATTAGTCTAAACATACTACAAGTAAATTTACAACTGGATTTTGTACACCAGACGTACATTGTGGCGGAGAATATATATACATGAAAGCTATTGTTAAATGAGATAAAGTTTACTTAAATCTATACTAATATAATAAAGAGAGAGCCCAAACATTTGAGGCGGGTAATCTCAGGAACCACAGCACCAATCACAACACCCAATACAGCATTGGAAAGGACAGTTTTAGCAGATGGACATAGGCTATACAGCTGCCCACCATATACATTAGAAACGTAAAAGAACCTTACCGGCAAAGTAGTCCATTGTGGGCGTGGGTGGGGCGTGGCATGACGACAAAAAAAAAGCGTTCCTTAAACGTGTGCGTTGTGCTGGGGGCGTGTGCTGGGGGCGTGAACAAGGTCAAAGGGCGCGGCAATTGCAATTGCGTGGCACCAAGGGGTGTGGCAAATGGGCGTGACAAACGGCAACAATCGCACAGCACATCCCCAAAAAATAAACCGTGCCAGGGCGTGTGGAAAACAAACGTTGGCGTTGAGCCGGTGGCGTGGCCAAGGCCAATGGGTGCGGCAATTGCGCGGGAGAAAGGGGCATGGCCAATGGGCGCGGCAATTGCCAGGGCTTAGGCGGGGCAGACGCGACTGATCATGCCTGCGGGGACAATAACTGCACAGTATCCTGTAGGCTGTCAGCCAGTCAACTCTCTGCATAAAGGACCGTGCCTGAGGGGACGCTAACTGCAGCGTCTCCTGCATGCTGTCACACACTCAACTCTCTGCATAAACGAATTGACACCAGGCGCGCAACATCAACCAGGGCTGGAGCTGGGCTCAGGCGGCGGATGACACGACTAAGCGCCCCTGCTGGGACACTACCCTTTCAACTGACTGCACTTTCGCACACGCGCAGCGTCTCCAGCATGCGCTGTCACCCACTCAACTCTCTGCATCAACAACTTTACACCACAAGCACAACATCAAACAAAACTGGAGCCGGGCCTCAAATGGGGGATAACGCGATTAAGCGTGTCTGTGGGGACACGAAATTTACAACTGAATGCACTTTCACACACGCTTACCAACGGAAGTGGAGTACATACACACTAGAGACATCTGCTAATACTTCTTACTCCGAGGTACACACAGTATCTGCACACACATGCCTAACTATTGTTACTCTTCATCCTAAAAATGTTGTCTACAGCGAGATTTTAAAATAAATTGCCTTGCCTATTAAACACATTGCACACATTCTATTTCATACCTGGACAACGTCGGGACAGGCTGCTAGTATAAATATATATGCCGTGTTTGTATCAGTATAAACATATATATATATTGTTTTACTTCTTATTGTATAATATGTACATTTATTTAAAATGTATATCAACCTTGAAATAATATTTACTTGTAGCACATTCACTTGTCATATTAAAGGTATATTACGTAATTAAATTTATAATATATTATCAAAACTTATAAATAATAATTTCTAAACAATAATTACTTAAAAATTACTCAACCTCACCAATATTTTTTTACTTACTATTTAGTATACTTGAATAAAATGTATAAATGTAACTAATTTTAAATATTTTTCTAATTTCAATTGACAGTTTCATATATTTTTAAATGACCTTAAATTGAAATTATATGTTAGCTTAATCACTCAAAAATATATTATATATAGTCGAAAACTTTTCAAGGAAGAAAATAATGGCACTATATTTATAACTTTAAACATTGAAGTAATCTAATTTTTACAACATTAGTTCCTAAATGGTGTTATTTTAAGTGCTTTTCTCTTTTGATTGTTATGGCAGAGTGTTGCAGTACTATTAGTTTGCCATGTGTGGTGCATGACTTACTACAAGGTGGGGCTGGAGTACATTTCCACCTGTTCTTAATCTTACATGGCTGTAGCAGAGAAGAAAGACATTGAAGTTGCTGGTAAAGAGAAAATAGCGGTGCGGTAGGAGTTACTGAGTTTTTCTAAAAGGTGAATTATCGGGGACTACCGCTACGTGGTCTGCTACGCTCCGTGACTAATACATGACACATAGATGAAGGATTTACACCAAATGTAATCTGGTCTTTCATAAAACACAGAGTGGACTTCAACAAATCTTTACCTTTTAATTCAAACATTGAGTATGCATGAAGTCAAGTTTTGATTCCTTAAACAATAAGGTTTGAAACCTAAAGCCAACATTGTTTTCACGATTTGTTAAGCAGATAGAATACATCAGTATATTTGCTAAAATACAACAAAAACGACTGTTAATATAAATACAGGACGTGACCAGATACAAAAATGACAGATAGATGGATGTGTAGATGTATGAATCACTGAGCAGGTATGTACTAAGTGCTATTGGTCTGTCTATGGTTTCGATATTGGTGGTCTGTATTTTAGAGTAGGTGTATGAAAGGTTTTATTAGGTTACGAGGAGGTGCATCAGATGATAACGTGGATGATATCATCGATGATATCATCGATGATATCATCAGTGATGTCATCAGTGATGTCACTGAGCATGTCATGAGTGTTGTAATATGTGATGTCAACAGCAGTGCATTGCGGAGGCGCAAGTTATAGTTAGCTCTACTAACTATTACGTACGCCCGAATGTCTATGGTTTTGTACGAGTGAAATCTCCAACTAACTATAACGTCCCTGTAACCTATGGTTTTTTCAGTGAATATATATGCAGGACTGTTACTTGCCTGTGTGATGGAATAAAGTTTTTCTCCAACGAGTCCCCTGCTGTCGCCTCTTTACTTTGTCTTCGGAAAAGGTGTGGAATTTGTATATATATATATATATATATATATATATATATATATATATATATATATATATATATATATATATATATATGTATATATATTATTTTATTCTTAATGTGTAATATAAATGTGCATTTCTTTTAAATCAAATTAAATGTATATTACATAATGAAACCAATATTATAATACCAACATTTATAAATAAAAATTTCTAAGCAATATTTTTTGAATTACTCATGCTCGCCAGCTTTTTTATTTCTACTGAATATTTAGTAAACTTGATTAAAATGTATATATTCTAATTACAGTTGGAATTTTCATGTATATTTTAATTAAATTACAATTATATCTATGTCTAATCACTTAAAATATAGTATATTATTTAAACTTCTCAAGGACGAAAATACTGGCACTATATTTATAATTTTAAATGATGAATTAGTAGAGTGTTGCAGTACTATTAGTTGGCCATGTATGGTGCTACACTACTCCATGGCTGGGCTGGAGTACATTTTCTTCTCTTATGACACTTTCATGGCTGTAATAAGTTTAAAAGTGTATTTTGTAAATTGCTATTGTCTTTTGTCGTTGTGTGTTTTATATAAGCATTAGCCTTACTAGTCCTGCCTCAAGTTTCCCTAAACTCCTATGATTTAGAAGAAAGTATTCCCCATTTTTCAGCCTCTCACCTTTGTCCCTCCTACATGCACTACTTGTAGGAGATAACTGTTCGTGTGGAGGAGATCTCTGCACAGGAAAGATGGGAGGGGTGGAGGTCTCTTTCCGATGCTTACGAATTGCATTTTGTAGTATGTGCGTAGTACTACATTACATATTACAAAATGCATTTTGCATATAGGGCCCGTTACTTACAAGAATAAACTTGTGCCCACTGCTGACGTTGTTTACAAAACAACCTTGTCTTGTCAAACTTTAAAATTGGTCTGTTAGAACCGGCTGTCTCTAGTTGGCAGAGGTATACACTTCTGACAAATAGGGACACTCCTTTTCTAGTCAGGGCAAGGGGATCACACCGTTCGATAACCCCTGCTCACCCCCTTGGTAGCTTGGCAGAGCAGAACAGGCTTATCTCAGAGGCTGTGTGTTAAGCAATTATGACCACATACAGTAATAAAGTGAATACACTACAAATGGACACGACACAGTAGTATTATAAAAATAAGTATCTTTATATAAGACTTAGCACAAGACCAAATAACAGCAAAACTGTAAACAATCGGAATAAATACGTTCTAGAAGGAAAAAGGATAGTTCAAAGGTAGTTTCTTCTTTAGCACAAGAGTCTTTTATATAAAGCAAATCTTCTTCTTGGAAACACAGTTCTTAGCAACAGGGTAACTCACACGGGAGCTACACAACGCTGGGGCAAGGATAATCCACAGGTTCGGCGTCGACCGCGAGGAGCGCTGCGCCGGGCCGGGAGTCACATGGACCCCCAACAACACAGTACCTTAGGAAATTGAAGCACACGATGATCAGCGGCGTCGAGCAATCCGGCGTCGCGTCTTCGGTGTCGATCAGGCCACAGCAGGCGTTGTCGATGATGCAGTTGCACAGAGTGAGCAGCGCTCACGGCGTCGAAGGGCACACGGTTGATGCGATCAGCAGCGGGGCAGACACGAGGTCCTCTGGAGTTAGAGCCGTACTACTACTCACTGGCGTTGCTGCTGGCGTCGGTCGGGCCCAGCGTCCGATCGTCGTGATTGCTGTTCCTTTCAGAGGTGCTGGAGTCACACTTCCAGCGGATAGCACTTTTTAGCAGGTGAAGTCCTTTAGCCCTGTGACTTCGGCAGGAGACTGGCACTCTTGCAGTCCTTGGAGATTTTCTTAGCAAGCGTGAGAGTACACACACAGTTCCTCTCTCCTGGTTCCTTGGCAAAAATAAAGAAGCACTGCAGGATTCCCCCAACAACAGCACACTGGCAGAAGGGGTAGGCAGTCCTTTAGATCAGCAGGCTTCTTGTCCTTGGTTACAGGGTTCCTTGTCAGAAGTGATCTGATTTCCTAGCTCAGGGGTCCTTCTCTTATACCCCTGTTCGTCTTTGATCCCTTTGTCTATGCCGGGGGTTTCCCAACATCCTGGGTCTGCGGTGGGTGGAGCTAGGCAGTCGCACCTGGCCTATTCATTGAGCCGGGCCGGGTCCTCAGACGCCCCGCAGGAGGTGGAGCCAGCATTGATACTGGCAGGAGCAGAGCTATCGCCCTCCTGGCAGGAGGTGGGGCTAGGATCGTCCATGGCAGGCACAGAGCCATCAGTCGCTTGGCAGGAGGTGGAGCCAGCATTGTATCAGGCAAGGCAGGCTATCAACAACTACTCTCCCCCTACTCTCAACGTAAATGTCCCACTCATCCCACACTGACTCATCCAGACCTCTTGGAGCCACCCAGCTCCTGTCACACACACGCAAGACCAGCAGAGACCAGATATGGTTAGACAAGAAAATAGACACTTTCTAAAAGTACTACTTTCGAACCCAGAGTCCAAAAACCATCCACACCAACGGATGCGTAATTAAACCCCGAGCTCAGGGATACCAAACTCGACATTGCACCGTACTCTCCGAGCCAGCTAGGATCATAGCATTAATAATCCCGGCGGCCCATTCTGTCCAACGGAGAGCAGGCTACCTCGCAATAGTGAAGCACTAAGATGGCGGCACTTCACTATCAGGACATGCCAACTTGGTCAGGCTTGTCCTACCTTACACTTACAGTGCACCCTGCCCATGGGCCTACCATAGGGGTGACTAACATGAAGTTAAGGGAAGGTTGGAGGGGCTGGCAAGTAGGTATACCTGCGCAGCCGACGTGACAGTGCAAGACTGCACGTGGGTCTCGCAATGACCGACCCGTAGACATTCTTTTACAAGGCCGCTCCTGTGGGTGGCACAACACGTGCTGCAAGCCCACGAGCGGCATTTGTATTTACAAGCCCCGGCACTCCTGGTGCACTAGACTAGGGACTGACAGTAAACCAAATAAGCCAAACATGGATACAATAGATACATCATTTTAACAGAGGGAGCACTTGCGCTATGGCACTGATCAGCAGTGACACGGCGCCCAAAGCATATACCAGCAAAACATCGTAAAACAGTAGAGGCAAACAGAAAAATGGAGGAGAGACTCAAGCCAATGATGTCAGGTCTAACACGTGTCCCCTCCAGCTGAAATGTGGGGAGAACTACCCTTAACCTAGGGAGTCCCCATCACTAAGGCGGAAAAATCTGGACAGACCATCAGCATTGGCGTGATCTGTACCAGGGCGGTGTTCCACCGTAAAGTCCATCCCCTGTAGAGCAATGGACCACCTCAACAGTTTTGGATTCTCACCCCTCATTTGCATCAACCATCTGAGGGGCCTGTGGTCTGTCTGAACCCGGAAGTGAGTCCCAAACAGGTAGGGTCTTAGCTTCTTCAGCGCCCAGACCACAGCAAATGCTTCTCTCTCTATCGCACTCCACCTCGTTTCCCTGGGAAGTAACCTCCTACTGATGAAGGCTACAGGCAAGTCTCGGTCCTCTTCATTCACCTGAGCTAGAACAGCCCCCACGCCATGCTCTGAAGCGTCCATCTGAACAATGAATTCTTTCGAAAAGTCGGGTGCCTGGAGTATAGGTGCTGTGCACATTGCAGTTTTCAGGGTGTCAAAGGCCGTTTGACAGGCATCAGTCCAGATCACGTTTCGTGGCTGCTTCCTGGAAGTCAGCGAAGTCAAGGGGTGCACAATGTTACCGTAATCCTTGACAAACCTCCTGTAATAACCCGTGAGTCCTAAGAAGGCTCTCACCTGTGTTTGGGTTTTGGGCGGTGCCCAAGCCAGGATGGTATCAATCTTGGGTTGCAGGGGGGCCACCTTACCACTCCCTACTTGGTGCCCCAAATACACCACAGAACCCTGCCCAATCTGGCACTTACTGGCTTTGATTGTGAGGCCTGCTCCGCGCAGGGCCAACAACACTTCCTGGAGGTGGCGCAAGTGTTCCTCCCAGCTGGCGCTGAACACTGCGATGTCGTCCAGGTAGGCGGCGCTGAATTCCTCCAGTCCAGCCAAGACCTGGTTGACCAACCTCTGGAAGGTGGCAGGGGCATTCTTCATCCCAAAGGGCATCACCCGGAACTGGTATAGCCCATCTGGTGTGGAGAACGCTGACCTCTCTTTTGCCCCATCAGTCAAGGCGATCTGCCAGTACCCAGACGTTAAGTCAAACGTACTAAGGTACCGGGCAGCCCCCAACCGATCGATGAGCTCATCAGCTCTGGGGATGGGGTGCGCGTCAGTCTTCGTGACCGAATTGAGTCCTCGGTAATCCACGCAGAACCGGAGTTCTGGTGAAGCACCAGGCGCTGCAGCCTTCGGGACCAAGACCACTGGGCTGGCCCAAGGACTGCTAGAGGACTCAATCACCCCTAACGCGAACATTTTGGAGACCTCCTCCTTAATGTACGCTCTGACCTTGTCAGTCACCCTGTAAGCCTTGTGCTTCACAGGAGGGCTGTCTCCGGTGTCAACGTCATGGACACACCAATGCGTGACACCCGGAACCAAGGAAAACAGATCCGGGAATTGTCCCAACAGGTGGCGACAATCCTGTTTCTGCTCAAGGGTCAGTGTCTCAGAGAGGACCACACCATCCACTGACCCGTCTTGCTCTTTAGCATACAGGAGGTCAGGAAGAGGCTCACTCTCCTCCTCCGTTCCATCATCTGTAGCTAAGAGCATGCCCACTTCGGACCTTTCTAAGTGGGGCTTCAAACGGTTGACATGCAGGACCCGCAAGGGGTTCCTGGGAGATTTCAAGTCCACCAAGTAGGTGACATCGCTCTTCTTCTCCACAACCTTAAACGGTCCAGTCCACCTGTCCTTGAGCGCACAAGGTTCCACAGGGGACATGACCCACACTTCCTGACCAGGCAGAAGCTCTACCAGAGTGGCATTCCGGTCGTACCATCGCTTCATCTCCTCCTGGCTGGCCTCCAGATTTGCCTGAGCAAGTTCTCTGAAACTCCGAGTCTGGTTCCGAAAGGCCAGCATGTAGCTGTATACATCCTGGGGAGGTTTCCTGGGAGATTGCTCCCAGCCTTCCTTGACCAGACTCAAAGGCCCTCTTACCGGGTGACCGTATAAGAGCTCAAAGGGGCTGAACCCTAGAGCCTTCTGCGGTACCTCACGGTAAGCAAACAACAGGCATGGCAAGAGGACGTCCCATTTCCGCCTCATTGGTTCTTCAAGACCCATAATCATGCCTTTCAGGGTCCGGTTGAATCTCTCAACCAGCCCATTTCCTTGAGGGTGGTAAGGAGTGGTGAACTTGTAGGTTACCCCACACTCCTTCCACAGAGACTTCATATAGTTCGAAATGAAGTTGGTGCCTCGGTCGGACACCACCTCTCTGGGGAACCCCATCCGGGAGAAAACACCCATCAGTGCCCGTCCCACCACGGGGGCCGTCACTGTCCTGAGAGGGATGGCTTCCGGGTACCTTGTGGCATGGTCCACCAAGACCAGGATGAACCTGTTGCCCAGGGCTGTCTTGGGGTCCAGGGGCCCAACAATGTCAATACCCACCCGGTCAAAGGGGGTGCTGACCACCGGAAAAGGTTGGAGGGGAGCCTTCTGCTTCCTTCCGCTTTTCCCACTTGCCTGGCAAGTGCGACAAGTCTTGCAATGGATGTCTACATCCCTACGCATCTGAGGCCAATAAAAATGGGTGACAAGCCTGTCATAGGTCTTGTCCTGCCCCAGATGTCCAGCTAACGGTACGTCATGAGCCAAACCCAGTAGGAAGGCTCTGAAGCGCTGGGGTACCACCAGCACACGGGCTGACCCAGGCTCAGCAGCCTTAGGCTCGCTATACAGGAGGTCGTTCTCCCAGTACACAAAATGTGACCCTGACTGATCACCTGAGGATTGGGCTGAGGCCTGCTGCCTCATGCCCACAAGAGAAGGGCACACCTTCTGTTCCGCACAGAATTCCTCCCTGGAGGGACCACCATCCTGCTGCCAGTGGGTCAGCTCGGGCAGATCTCCCAGTTCGGCAAATTGTTCCCCTGTGGGCTCCAGGGCATCCCCCTCAGGGTCTACCTCCTTCTGGACCACGGGAACAACGGGGGCCGGTTTCCCGCGCCTCCTGCCTCTTCTCTTCACAGCTGGGTCCTGGGCCGTACTTTCAGGCTCCGGGACCCCATCAACACCCTTACTCGCTGTCATGGATCGAGTGGTTGCACACACCCACTCTGGTACACCCAACATTTTCAAGTGCGCCGCTCGCTTCACCTTAGCCCAAGGGGAGTCTTCCAAATCATTGCCCAGGAGACAGTCGACAGGCATGGCGGGCCTCACAGCAACCTGAAGAGTACCTGAAACTCCCCCCCATTCAAAGGAAACCTGAGCCACCTCACACTCTTTCTGGGAGTTATCGGCAGCTATCACGGGGTAGAATGCGTGGGGAACCACCTGCTCTCTGGACACCAAGTGACACTTGACAGCTGTCACACTCGCTCCGGTGTCTCTGAGAGCTTCCACTCTATGGCCATTAATGGTCACCCACTGCCTATATTTACTAGTGTTACTAGGCAGAGGGGGTGGAGGGACCATTTGCATGTCTCCTAGCGAGACCAGGGACATTTCTGCGGGACCCCTCCCACCATGGACAACCATCTCCTCCCCTCCCAAGGCTACACTTGCCAACTGACGAGGGGGTGCACGCGGCGGTGCATTCGAATCCTTCTTGGGACACTGGGGGTCATAAAACCGGTGTCCCACCTGCCCACAACCGTAGCAGGTTAGGGGGCCCCTATGAACAGGTTTACCCGTCGGGGCCCCTGGCTTCTTCTCAGGGGGAGGCTGGGAACCTTTCCCTTGGTTCCCTTGGGGATTACTTTGGGGCCCTTTCTGAGACTCCTTCTGTTTACCCTTGTCCCCCCCACTCTTCTGCTGGGGACCCTGTCCACCTTTGGCTGAGTCTCCCACTGGACCCTTGTGGACCCTGGTACTGACCCAGCGGTCCGCCTCCTCAGCAAGTTTTCTAGGGTTAGATATCTTGCTATCAATCAGGTGCTGGCGCAGCTCTGGAAAACAGTTATTAGACAAGTGCTCCCACGCAAACAAATCATAGAGAGCTTCATAACTTTCCACTTTGCTGCCCTTTACCCAACCATCCATGGCTCTGCAAAAATAAGACACATATTCAACCCACGTCGTACCAGGCAATTTCTTACATTCTCTAAAAGCTTGTCTGTACTGCTCGGGGGTTAAACCATATCGCAACATTAAAGCATCTTTCATATGAGCATACGACATCCTATCCGCAACAGGCATGTCTAACAGGGTATCTCTTCCCTCATTCACAAAGCGACCCCACAACCCCGCTCCCCAATTCTTCTCAGGGACCTGGTGGGCCAACAATGCTAACTCATATGCTTTAAACCATTGACCAATATCTTCATTCTTTTTGTAATCTTTGATCACATCTTTTGATGTAAATAATTAATTTACTCTCTTAATTTCTATGCAGGTAAGTACGTAATCAATAATAACTCAATCGGAAAGAAGGAAAACAGAGTCCGTGGCGTAAGAGTTTCTAAGGGTTTTATTCCTCATAAAGGAATCAGGATATCATGTTCTGACCACCACACAGGATGTCAGAAGGGATAGATGAGCGCGCCAACGTTTATTGACAATACATAGCTTATATACTTGATTTACATCATAATGTTCAATGTAAGAGGCGTAACAGCTGAAAGAAGACAAGATAACAGTATACACGTGGTGCTAGTACATCATCAAGAGGCGTAAACTAGGCGTAACTAGGCGTGTGTGCTAGAAACGTCACTGATAGGTGACGCAAGTGGGTGGCACCAAGGGGTGGTGCTAACAGAATGTTGCAATGTCAGCGGAAACCGGAAGCTTGGATGCGTGCGCAGCTGCATGACGTGTGATAGACGGGGTGCAGGGGACTTGACATTTACACTGGCGGAAAGAGACAGAAGTCTGGCATGTCAGATCAACTTGTGCTTCTATCATATCTGATATCTGGTGTTTAGGAACTAAGCTATCTGGGCAGAAAGGTCTCTAGAGCAGAAGCTATTCTATACTTGCTGTGAGTGCGTGTATAAGCGCCTGTGTGTCTGTATGAGAAGCGTGGGGGCATGGGGCCTTCCATGGAAGCATGGCAACAGAGGCTATGAATTACTTGCATAAAGACAGGTCGGCCCTTTAGCCCTGTAGCTGAGGAAGGATGTTTACTGAAGCTAGCAGGCTGGAATGTATCTTCGGGGAGGAAAACAGATAACTCGAAGGTTATAGTCAATCTTGGCAGGCAGCAGGCTGAGCTGAGCACGGAGGGCCGCGCTAGAAGTAAGTCAGAGTTCACGGGTACGGGGGCTGCTTGGGCAGAGGCCCTCGCAGTCAGAAGCCAGAAAAGAGGCTCGGTGGCAGAGATTCAGGGCCTACTTTCAGCCAGGCTGAAAAACGTAGGAGTACACTTCAAAAAGACGTTGGCATAGCATACTTAGGAACGGACCATCAAACCCATTCATGGTGGGTCTGAAAGAGGACAAGTTAACGTTGGACGCAAATGTATTTGCGTCGTCATAGCTGGTACAGGAGGGAAGTTACATGCACTTTTAACTCGTACATGGAGTCGGTGGGGTACTCGCTAGGGAACACAACATGACCATAAAATTTATATTACCTCATTCCCTCCTTGTTCCCTACGGACCCTTCATGATATATCGATCCTCATAAATCGATCAGTTTGTTCTTGTAACATTATATGTTCGTCTTTCTTTCTTTGACTGTTTGAGAGGCAACTGGAATGCTCAATGCAGGATGTGGCACACAGTCCACATATCGCTGGCCCACACTGCAGGCACAGGCAACAACTGAATACTATAACAAGGCCAGTGCCTAGGAACGATAAGATCTTCCATCCCCAAGCCGTTAACGTAGTCCAGAACCAACCGGACCAAGTCCAGGTGCCTGGATTCTGATGTATCTGATTTGCAATTTTATGTAAACGGGTGATAGCTTGATAGACAGATGGTGCGTTTTGTGGAATGAAAACACAGCAACTTGACCCGATGACCTTACAAGCTCCACCTCTATCTGCCAAGATGACGTCAATCACGAGACGATTTTGAAGGACAACAGTCCGTATAGCAGACTGCTCCTCTGTTAAGTTACCTAGAGCGGAGGCAGTTTCGTTCACTACTGCTTCGAGTGTTCTCGTTAATCTGCGTATTAATTTACTGTTTTGGACAGGTCCTAGGAAGAAAAAGAATCCTTTATTGAAATCAGTGTACTGTTCCCATGCCGTTTCTGTGTAGTCGACAAGGGGAATATCTCTTTTGGGTCTATTCGGTGCTAGATTCGTATTTCTATGGTAATCAGGAGGAGCTAGGAAAACAGGTGGCAGAAGGAAGGCAATGTAACAGGTACCATCCCAATCTGGAGGCAAACGTATGTATGCGGTATGACCACAAACAAAGTAGGAATGACTGGTAGCTTTAAAAGACGATTTACCATGGTCACTGAACTCGACCACAGTAGTGCATTTACTATGACCTACGTGTACTGAACCTATCTTGCTAACACATAATTCACCTGTGACTGGTAATACTAACATATGGGGCAGAACTGGAGCAGTTTCAGATTCAACAGTGAGGATCATAAGGCTAATTGTGTAATTACCTAATCCATATACTTCATTTTCTAGATCAGTTCCTATTCGAGTGGGAAGTCCTTCTTGATCAGGATAACAGACGTTGAGCAGGACTAAGTTCAAGTTTCCCCAAACCCAGCCCCCATCGAAAACAGCAATATCAGGATCCAAAGAATTAATTATTTTAAACCATGCTCCACAGGAGCCATTGTGAGTGAATGGGTACGGAAAGAGAGGCAGAGCTCCCTTGTAATTCTGGTAGGGAGGGAGTCGGCCACATATCCAACAGTCTGTAGCATTATTTGTCTGATGGGAATGGTGTAACATACTAATGAATGTATTGTTGCGCAGCGCAAGTCTGTAAGAGAGTTCATGTGCGGGAAGTTCACTAAAAGTGTGTTCAGCAGAGACATTGTAAGCAGATTGTTCACGCCTGAAAATAGGCCAGTACATAGGAAGCAGAATGCTGGCAATAATAATTAGAATACTCAGAATAAACATGATTATTAGTGTCACTATGCAGTGACTACGAAGTGATTTGCAATATGTTCTTCTCTTTTCCTCTCTCTCTCTAACTCGATCTAGGGGATACATGTCAGAAACTATTTAACCGATTCACCTAAGGGAGGACTTAAACAATTAAACTGTCTGACTTGCTAGATCGAAGCTTCATTCGGTAAAGTTCTTGAGGAGTCTTTTCTCTTTTAGGCACAGTAACGTCTTGTGCTTCGACACAGTCTTTGGTGGGGGTGGACGAGTCAGAGTCCTGTTTCAGTCCGTTTTTTAGTTCATTGCATAGCTTGATGTGACTCGTGTGGACCCACCCCTTTCTCCCCTCGATTTTCACGGCGGTCCTGGTGGTAAGCAGAACGGTCTTTGGAGACTTCCAGCGGGGCTCCAGCGGACTTTTCCGGTCGAAATTCCGGACGACTACCAGGTCACCTGGGCGGACCTCATGCGCCTTTACATCGGTGTTGTCAGGGAAGGCTGCGGCAACCTGTGAACGACATGATTGGAGTGCAGACATCAAGGAGGCAAGGTAATCTGTCAACATGTTACAATCAATATCAGTGATCTTTTTCGGAACGGGCGTCCCCCACATATTCGGCGGTCTGCCAAAGACCACTTCGTACGGGGATAGCCCTGATCTCGAGTGGGCGACCATCCTCATGTAGAATAGTGCCACGGGCAGGGCGACTATCCAGTCGACCCCTTTTTCCTGACAGATCTTGGCAAGACGGATTTTTAGTGTCTGATTATGCCTTTCTACAAGGCCAGCTGCTTCGGGATGTCGGACACAGTGGAACCTCCACTGATATCCTAGCAAGAGGGAAACTTGTCTCATCAGCTCGGACGAGAACGGCTGTCCGTTATCTGAGTACACGACACGGGGCAAACCGTACCGTGGGAAGAATTCACGAACCAACTGTCTGGCAGTGGTCGGAGCAGTGTAGTCTGGGACTGGGTATGCTTCGGTCCAGCGGGACAGAGCACAAACAATTACAAGGACATACTTAAATCCTCTACAGCTATTCATCTGGATATAATCCATCTGGAGGACTTCAAAAGGGTGATCGGGAGGATGAAATCCACCTTGCTCAACAGGGACGCTTTTACCTGGATTGAACTGACAACAGATCATGCAAGTACGCACTTTCTGTTTTGCTGCTGCTCGTAAGTGTTTGTTGTACCAGAGATTCTGTAAACTGTCTAACATGGCTTTCTCTCCAAGATGGGCAGGACTATGTGCTGTATTTATCATGACTTGAACCATTGAGTCGGGGAGAAACCATATAGATTTTCCCTTCGTCACCCAACCTTGATCTGTCTGAATCCCTCCTAGTTCAGTCCATTTCTTTATCTCCTCTGGAGTAGCATGTGTCTGGATATCAATTACATCTAGGGTGGGATCTCTAACTGCCATACACTGGGTCTGGACTATTGTCTTTGTCACATCAGTAGTCTGGGTGTGAGTCAGTGCTGTATGTTTTGCTGTCTGGTCTGCCAGGTCGTTACCCTGGGAAACAGAATCTGTGACTTTAGTATGTGCCTTACACTTCATGACTGATATGCCCGAGGGCAAATGTATTGCTTCTAACAGTGCTTGAATAAGGGGGCCATGTTGTATCTTGGCCCCATGAGAAGTCAGAAAACCTCGTTCTTGCCAGAGGACTCCGAAGTCGTGTACAACTCCGAAGGCATAGCGGGAATCTGTGTATATGTTAACATTTCTGTTCTTGGCTAGAATACAAGCTCGAGTCAGAGCGATGAGCTCTGCTGCTTGAGCAGACAGGGTGTCAATACGATGTGTTTCTTTAATTTCAGTTTCAGTGGTCACGGCGTACGCGGCCACTAATTCTCCTGTACTTGTTCTCATGCATGAACCGTCCACATAAAGTGTCAGGTCTGGATTTGTCAATGGGACATCTGTTAAGTCTCGTCTAGGCTTAGTTACTGCATTAATTATTTCTATACAATCATGCGGAGCTGGATCTGTCATAACTGTAGGTAACAGTGTTGCGGGGTTCAGGATGCTGCAACGTCTGATTTCTATGTGTGGCTGGAATAGTGTTAATTCATAACCTGTCAGTCGTGCTATAGTTAAGTGTTGAGTCTGGGTTCTGTTTAACAAAACCTCTACAGAATGTGGTACTTGAACTGTTAACTGATGACCTAAAACAATTGAATCACTTTGTCTTATTGCTAACGCTGTTGCTGCTACTGACTTTAAGCACGCAGGGAGTGCTTGAGCTACCGAATCCAATGTACTAGAAAAATAAGCACAAGGCTTATGTGAACCTGCTTGGTCTTGAGTGAGGACAGACAACGCTGTGCCATCACGTTCTGTAACAAAAAGTGTAAACGGTTTGCTGTAACATGGTGTCGCTAAAACTGGTGCTTGGCATAAAACTTTCTTTAATTCTTCAAAAGCTTGTGTGTGTTCCTGAGTCCAAGGGAGGACAGTCGAAGTCGCTGCCTCCTGTGTCGTTAACTGGATGAGTGGTTTAGCTAGAAATGCATACTGGGGAATCCATTGTCTGCAGTACGAGGTGAGGCCTATGAAGGCCCGCACTTCCTTTTGTGTCTTGGGTTGCGGCATGTTCACAATTAACTGAATGCGATCGGGAGTGAGCTGTCTCCCCACTTTGGACAGCAAGTGACCCAAGTACACAACTTGCTGAACACAGAATTGTAGCTTCGAAGGAGACACCTTGTGTCCCTTGTCGGCCAGGAAATGTAAAACTGTCAGTGATGCTTTTTCACATTCGGGCTCACTTCGTGCGGTGATCAGCAGATCATCGACGTATTGTAGTAAAGCGGTGTTAACTGGCATTTGAATACAATCTAGTTGTCTTTTCAGTGCTTGACTATAGATGCTGGGGCTTTCTGTGAATCCTTGAGGTGCGCGCGAAAATTTGAAACTGCGTCCATTTAAACAGAATCCGAAGAGATATTGGCTCTCTGGATCAATAGGCACGCTGAAGAAGGCGTTCTTGAGATCAATTACAGTAAAGAACGTTGCTTCTGAATCAATAGCAGTCAAGAGAGATGATATATCGGGGACCACAGGGTACTGTGGGATAATGCATTTATTCAATTCTCGAAGATCAATCACCAGCCGATATACTGGCGGTGCATTGGGATCAGTACGTTTAAGAATCGGAATGATGGGTGAGTTACAGATATTGGAGTCGGTCTCGACGACCACTCCTTGGGCAATGAGCTCTTCAATGATTTTCAGTAAAGCCGCTGCAGCATCGGGTGGTAACTTGTATTGTCTGATTCTGGGTAATACAACACCTGCCTTGAGGGTAACGCGGTATGGTGTAATGTGCATACATCCTACATCAGTTGGGCCTTTTGCCCACAAGTAATCAGGTACATTTTTCAATCTGACGTCAAACTCACGAAGGACGTAATGACCCTTGAAATCCCGCAGAAAGAGTCTAACTCCCTCCGGGGAACAGCATATTATAGCCCCTAGAGCCTTCAGTGTTTTAATTCCTAACAGATTTTCCGGACATGATTTTGTTAGTAACAGGTCTGTAACGCGTGATAATGGACCCACAGCCAGGGGAACTGGTTCTGAGACTTCATTTACAATAGGTTGTCCTGAAAAACCAAGGGAAACATTTTGTGAGCCTGAGAGGGGTGCCCCTGGAACTTCGTCATGACTTATTGTAGTGCGACTTGCCCCTGTGTCAATTAAAAACTTTCTATCTTTCCCCAATACTTGACTGTGTACATAAGGACCTTCTTGATCTACAGGAATCTCGATAAGAGGCAAGCCACCTTCCCTCTCTAGGCTGTTTCATGTATATCGGGAATATTCGGGGTAAGCAGACTGGGCATACTGGTACATCTGTTGTGAGACTTGCTGAGTTGCAGCAATGGGCTGTGGCTGTGGTACTGCTACAATCTGTGCTGTCTGTGCGGATGCATGCATGGGCTGTGTATTCTGTGTAGACTGATGCTGGTTATGGTCTTGTCTAGGCGGATGCGGTCTCTCTTTAGTTTTACCTGTCGCTATGTTATGTTTCAGAACTGCACATTCGTGTACGTAGTGACCTGGCTGCTTGCAATAATTGCATGTCCCTTTAACAGGAGCTGCAGTGTGACTTGTCTGGGTCGTACCTTTCCTGTGACTGTCGGATGGAACTGTCTGGGCTACTAACATTTTCATTTTCGTGTCTTTCATGCGCTTCTGTTCCTGATCTTGTCCTTCCCTAATTCTATTCTGGTGATATTGTAACATTTGTAACATCTGGGATGGCGTATTTGCTTGCCATGTACTCTCGACTTTATACACTCTATTCTTAACTAACGGTAGGGAATTCTCTACTAACTTTGATACGAAAAGATGTGGGTACGACTCGCTACTTGGCTGGAGGCCACTATTGATAATAAAACATTTCTCGAATCTTGAATAAAAGTCGCTAGTATCTTCATCATGTTTCTGTTTACAGGACGAGATTGCATCCCAATCCTCCTTTCTAGTTGTCAATAATCTGGGCAGGACCTGTACTATTAAACCTGGTAATGCTTTAGTTTTGTCCCCAAGACCTAACCCTGGAACCCGTTTCTTTTCTTCATCCTCTATTTCTGCCCAGGCAATCTTTGCGTCTCCCACCTCCCAGTCCTTTTCCTTTAATTTCTCGAATATACCCGTAGGCAATAATACTTTCAACATTTTCATGATATCATCATAGGTGTAGTCCCCCATCAGTAACATGTCTTTGAGCTCTCTATGAAAACCTGCAGGGTCTTTGTCATGGCACGGTACTAATTTCTTCATTTCTAACAGTTCTAATTTAGTTAGAGGCGTGTGTACATACACGCGTTTCAAAATTTTATCCTCACCCATAACAGGGTGCACTTCCCGTAAGGGGTTCTGACTTTCAATACCACCCCCGCACTGCATATGGTACATTTTCCTTTCTGGAGGTGGGGCGGGAACATATTCAGGACTTACAAAGGTGTCATATCTGCGTCGTTGTTCTAGAATTATTTGAACTAATTTAGTGCTTAGGCCTCTCCATCTATCCATCAGTAGTGCTTCTAGTGTCTCATGTAAGGGACCTGGATCGGAATAATGTTTTCTGTACTTAATGAGAAGGTGCTGAATCATATATACCCCTGCTAATTTCTGTTCGTCGGGGGAGAGGTTCAGAAATGTCTGTGCTACGGTGTCATCATTATATATGTTTGCATTTTCGGCCCATGATACCGCTGATCGGGCTAATTCTTGTTCATCCATAGAATTGAGTACATGGTACCCAACTCGATCTCGAAGCCGTTTATCAGTTTCCTGGAACTGATGTTCAGCAGAATTCGGATTCGTTAAGGCAGAGAAGAAAACTCTCTTGCTTTCTGGACGGATACCCTTCCTAAGATAAGTTCCCTTACCTACATATGCTATAGTGCTTGTAGTCGGTTCTAGTTCTTCAGATTCTTCTTCCTCCTCGGAGGGAGCCTTTTCTTTCTCTTTCTCGTGTACTGCTATCACTGCTTTCTTAATCTTTTTATACATGGCCTCTATGCAATTTTGTCTGTCATGTTTTCCATCGGCTATATTTTGACCCCACTTGTTCAATGCATCTAATTCACTCTGCTCTGTTCCGGGCCTGTCTCGTTCTCTTATTAGACAATTTATGAAAAATCGTAGTATCAGTGCTTGCATGGTAACTTTCTGTTTCTCCAGGGCATCCTTAATACTGTCGGGGTCCTTTCCCGTTTGAACGAACTCATAAATTCTATCTAGGTGCTCCTTCATTCCTGCATAACATAACAAACTATCAGTAGCAGATCTTAACCGTAAAGACGCTAATATCATTAAGTCGTCCTGTCCAGGTTCTGGATCGTATCTACAAACTGACATATTTTCTTTTAGTGCATCAAGACGGGATGAATTAGAAGAACGGGGGGATCAGTACGTAAGAGGACTCTGCATACCTCTGAGATTTAATCTGTGAGTCGGTGGCGGGGTCTGGAGACCCGCGGTCGCACCTCCTGAAGCGGAAACTTGGGCATTATCTCTGTGTGTAGTCAGTATCTGAATTTGTCTTTTAGTAGGATCTGATTGAAGTGGTTTCGGCAGATCAGTTTTAGGTGAGGGAAGTGGCGGAGCTGGCGGAACGGGACTAGTCTTTTTCGGTGTCGGCTGAGAGTGATCTTGGGGGGCAGTACCACCCCCGGCCCTGTCAGTAGGCAGGGCACGAACAGGCAGATTGGTGTAAGCTGGCGCTACATCTTCGAGATATGAATTTAGGAATATGTCTTTAGTAGTCTTATGCATTACTTTAGTTGGAACTAATGGTGACGGCAAATTTTTCGGTATTTCTGAAATGGCGTCAGGGGTACCATCGGCCAAAAGATACATGTTGTTCACTTTGCCATTCAGGATACGATCTATTTGTTCTACTTTTACTCGAATTCCCTCAGTAACTAATTCGTTTTCTTGGGCCTTTTCTGATTCTTTAAGCCTGTCTTCTCTACGGAGTGCTCTATCAGCACGCTTACGTGATTCCTTACGCCAAAATTCTATGGCGTCTTTCTGAGATTGTCTAGCTTTCTTTTTCCGTAATATTTCTTCTACCTTTATGATGCACTCGGCGTCCCATGTTCCGTTAACTGGCCATCGGTATCTTTCCTCTAGGTGCTTGGTATAATCTGTCCATAACTCTAGATACAAGATGGCGTCTATGCCATGCTTATTATACATGAAATTACCTGGAGTGTCCCTAGGGGGGATTGGAATCTCTTCCTCTAACATCCCTTTCCTAGTTCCTATCTGCTTTAATTTGTTGAAAAACGGCATTGTGCCTACTTGATACTGAAATGCTTGATCCTTAATACTTAATGTCAACTGTAACTATTTATACAAAAACACAATAATGCACAAAAACAATCACATTCATACCACGACATTAATCACATGAAACATTTAAAGACATAGCTAACTTCCCCCTACTCTAAATGTACCGCTCAACGATACAGATACACTGCTGTAACAGTGCAGAAATTCGGAATACTTTATATACTGCTAAACAGTACAGATACACTGCCTAAAAACAGTGCAGACCGGACTTGCGTACCCAAACCCGTCTAGATACGACCCAGCAATGGTACTCACCGGGAAGCACGGAAAACAGAAGGCCTCGGAAACTCGACTGGACTCGACTCGGAACTTCGGAAAACTTCGGAAAACTTCGGAAAACTTCGGAAAACTGGTGGGCCTCTTCACACCTCGGACCTTGCTTCCTTCGGCTGGGCTCTGGTCGGGATCCTCCGCACTCCTCACCGCCTCGTCTGGGCACTGATCGCAGTCTTCGTCACCTCCGTGTGTCAGAGGGGGATGCAGGAAATCCTGCCAGTACACGTGTTGTCCGTCTAACTGATGGCAGGGGACACGGATTGCAACGCACCTTCCGGCGCGTGAGGTGGGGGAGGGGTCCCTGTTCGGGCGCCAAAATTCTATGTAAATAATTAATTTACTCTCTTAATTTCTATGCAGGTAAGTACGTAATCAATAATAACTCAATCGGAAAGAAGGAAAACAGAGTCCGTGGCGTAAGAGTTTCTAAGGGTTTTATTCCTCATAAAGGAATCAGGATATCATGTTCTGACCACCACACAGGATGTCAGAAGGGATAGATGAGCGCGCCAACGTTTATTGACAATACATAGCTTATATACTTGATTTACATCATAATGTTCAATGTAAGAGGCGTAACAGCTGAAAGAAGACAAGATAACAGTATACACGTGGTGCTAGTACATCATCAAGAGGCGTAAACTAGGCGTAACTAGGCGTGTGTGCTAGAAACGTCACTGATAGGTGACGCAAGTGGGTGGCACCAAGGGGTGGTGCTAACAGAATGTTGCAATGTCAGCGGAAACCGGAAGCTTGGATGCGTGCGCAGCTGCATGACGTGTGATAGACGGGGTGCAGGGGACTTGACATTTACACTGGCGGAAAGAGACAGAAGTCTGGCATGTCAGATCAACTTGTGCTTCTATCATATCTGATATCTGGTGTTTAGGAACTAAGCTATCTGGGCAGAAAGGTCTCTAGAGCAGAAGCTATTCTATACTTGCTGTGAGTGCGTGTATAAGCGCCTGTGTGTCTGTATGAGAAGCGTGGGGGCATGGGGCCTTCCATGGAAGCATGGCAACAGAGGCTATGAATTACTTGCATAAAGACAGGTCGGCCCTTTAGCCCTGTAGCTGAGGAAGGATGTTTACTGAAGCTAGCAGGCTGGAATGTATCTTCGGGGAGGAAAACAGATAACTCGAAGGTTATAGTCAATCTTGGCAGGCAGCAGGCTGAGCTGAGCACGGAGGGCCGCGCTAGAAGTAAGTCAGAGTTCACGGGTACGGGGGCTGCTTGGGCAGAGGCCCTCGCAGTCAGAAGCCAGAAAAGAGGCTCGGTGGCAGAGATTCAGGGCCTACTTTCAGCCAGGCTGAAAAACGTAGGAGTACACTTCAAAAAGACGTTGGCATAGCATACTTAGGAACGGACCATCAAACCCATTCATGGTGGGTCTGAAAGAGGACAAGTTAACGTTGGACGCAAATGTATTTGCGTCGTCATAGCTGGTACAGGAGGGAAGTTACATGCACTTTTAACTCGTACATGGAGTCGGTGGGGTACTCGCTAGGGAACACAACATGACCATAAAATTTATATTACCTCACTTTCGGGAAGTAAAACTTACTTTCTGCAGGCTCGGATGGAATGCTGCCACCAGAGGGATTCAACTCTAACTTTTTAGCTTGGATATCCAGTTCCCTCAACCTGGCTTCACGCTCCAAAGCTAACTTCTCTCGTTCAAACTCCAACTTTTTGATCTCTAAATCAGCTTCCCTTCTACCTCTTGCATTTTCTAACTCCAACTGCCCATTTATCTTTAGCCTTGCCATCTCCATGTTGTAAGCTCGCTCTTTCGCCCTTTCTTCTCTTTCTTCAGGGGAAAGACCTTTGGAGGAAACACTGCTTCCGGGAGAGGGCACAGGTCCATTCACTGGCACCTCCTCATCCCCTTCCTCTGTGGGTACCACCACCACATCAGAGGGATTTCTGGATTCCCACCAGGCCTGTAATGCTATATAAAAATCATCTTTTCTCGAGAGGCCGGTGGTAGGAACTTCAAACTGGTTGCAAAAGTGTTTTAGCTCATCTTTCTTGTATCTTTTTAGCTTACTCCTCTCGAACTCTTCAACAACAACGATAGCAGGGGCAGTGACTCCGTTGTCACTCATGGTTAAACTGGCAGTGTTCAGAAAATCAAGTTTCAGGAAAGCGGAGAACAAAAATAGGATCCTTCCGAATCAGATTGTGACTGTGTTATGGTCTGCTTTCACTACGTAGCGCACACTAATCACTGTACATGGGTCATAAATGCAAGGTCCAAATCCCACCACTGCCACCAATGTTAGAACCGGCTGTCTCTAGTTGGCAGAGGTATACACTTCTGACAAATAGGGACACTCCTTTTCTAGTCAGGGCAAGGGGATCACACCCTTCGATAACCCCTGCTCACCCCCTTGGTAGCTTGGCAGAGCAGAAAAGGCTTATCTCAGAGGCTGTGTGTTAAGCAATTATGACCACATACAGTAATAAAGTGAATACACTACAAATGGACACGACACAGTAGTATTATAAAAATAAGTATCTTTATATAAGACTTAGCACAAGACCAAATAACGGCAAAACTGTACACAATCGGAATAAATACGTTTGGGAAGGAAAAAGGATAGTTCAAAGGTAGTTTCTTCTTTAGCACAAGAGTCTTTTATATCAAGCAAATCTTCTTCTTGGAAACACAGTTCTTAGCAACAGGGTAACTCACACGGGAGCTACACAACGCTGGGGCAAGGATAATCCACAGGTTCGGCGTCGACCGCGAGGAGCGCTGCGCCGGGCCGGGAGTCACACGGACCCCCAACAACACAGTACCTTAGGAAATTGAAGCACACGATGATCAGCGGCGTCGAGCAATCCGGCGTCGCGTCTTCGGTGTCGATCAGGCCACAGCAGGCGTTGTCGATGATGCAGTTGCACAGAGTGAGCAGCGCTCACGGCGTCGAAGGGCACACGGTTGATGCGATCAGCAGCGGGGCAGACACGAGGTCCTCTGGAGTTAGAGCCGTACTCCTACTCACTGGCGTTGCTGCTGGCGTCGGTCGGGCCCAGCGTCCGATCGTCGTGATTGCTGGTCCTTTCAGAGGTGCTGGAGTCACACTTCCAGCGGATAGCACTTTTTAGCAGGTGAAGTCCTTTAGCCCTGTGACTTCGGCAGGAGACTGGCACTCTTCCAGTCCTTGGAGATTTTCTTAGCAAGCGTGAGAGTACACACACAGTTCCTCTCTCCTGGTTCCTTGGCAAAAATAAAGAAGCACTGCAGGATTCCCCCAACAACAGCACACTGGCAGAAGGGGTAGGCAGTCCTTTAGATCAGCAGGCTTCTTGTCCTTGGTTACAGGGTTCCTTGTCAGAAGTGATCTGATTTCCTAGCTCAGGGGTCCTTCTCTTATACCCCTGTTCGTCTTTGATCCCTTTGTCTATGCCGGGGGTTTCCCAACATCCTGGGTCTGCGGTGGGTGGAGCTAGGCAGTCGCACCTGGCCTATTCATTGAGCCGGGCCGGGTCCTCAGACGCCCTGCAGGAGGTGGAGCCAGCATTGATACTGGCAGGAGCAGAGCTATCGCCCTCCTGGCAGGAGGTGGGGCTAGGATCGTCCATGGCAGGCACAGAGCCATCAGTCGCTTGGCAGGAGGTGGAGCCAGCATTGTATCAGGCAAGGCAGGCTATCAACAACTACTCTCCCCCTACTCTCAACGTAAATGTCCCACTCATCCCACACTGACTCATCCAGACCTCTTGGAGCCACCCAGCTCCTGTCACACACACGCAAGACCAGCAGAGACCAGATATGGTTAGACAAGAAAATAGACACTTTCTAAAAGTACTACTTTCGAACCCAGAGTCCAAAAACCATCCACACCAACGGATGCGTAATTAAACCCCGAGCTCAGGGATACCAAATTCGACATTGCACCGTACTCTCCGAGCCAGCTAGGATCATAGCATTAATAATCCCGGCGGCCCATTCTATCCAACGGAGAGCAGGCTACCTCGCAATAATGAAGCACTAAGATGGCGGCACTTCACTATCAGGACATGCCAACTTGGTCAGGCTTGTCCTACCTTACACTTACAATGCACCCTGCCCATGGGCCTACCATAGGGGTGACTAACATGAAGTTAAGTGAAGGTTGGAGGGGCTGGCAAGTAGGTATACCTGCGCAGCCGACGTGACAGTGCAAGACTGCACGTGGGTCTCGCAATGACCGACCCGTAGACATTCTTTTACAAGGCCGCTCCTGTGGGTGGCACAACACGTGCTGCAAGCCCATGAGCGGCATTTGTATTTACAAGCCCCGGCACTCCTGGTGCACTAGACTAGGGACTGACAGTAAACCAAATAAGCCAAACATGGATACAATAGATACATCATTTTAACAGAGGGAGCACTTGCGCTATGGCACTGATCAGCAGTGACACGGCGCCCAAAGCATATACCAGCAAAACATCGTAAAACAGTAGAGGCAAACAGAAAAATGGAGGAGAGACTCAAGCCAATGATGTCAGGTCTAACATGGTCCTTAATAGTACTAGTTCACGTCAATTTTTATACACAATTTAATCTACAGAAAAATAGTGTCCACACGTATTTTAGTTATGAAGTTGAGATTCCTCTAGCCCAATGTTGTTAAAACAAAAAGGCATCTTGAAATTCTATAAATGTCATTTAGGGAAAAGTAAAGGGGTCACAACTAGTGCTGGGTGTTCAGATAAATGGCTTCTGGATAGTTTTATATATTTCAGAAAAGACAACAGATTTGGGAAAAAAACTAGATTAACTCTACAAAATATGAGGTAAAAAGATCTAAAGCTTAAAAAACTCAAAATCGAATTTCAAAATGTGATGTCACTCAAACAATTTAAAAGCTTTAACCTACAACTTACACTAAAAAAAGATCATCAAAAACAGATATTTAATCTTAAAGAACCACCCAAAATCCCCAGTGTTTTTAATCTGGTGCTATGTCATGTCATGTTTAGATATGTAATGGTATCTAGGCTTATAACCCGCAGACCCACTCCGAGCAGTATCTCAGTGCGAGGACAAAGAAATCAAAGGATCATTGACGGGAGCCTGGAGCAGAACTAATATAACCATACCTTGAGCAGCTACTTGAAATTCATAATTTTCTTAAAAGAGCACAAGATGCCAAGGAAGTGTATTCCATTGCAAGGTCACCAGATATTAGAAATAGCTGCCTCTGTTCAGGAGCAATGGATATTATGTACATTTGCTAAGGCTAATGTAGAAGAAAGAATTGCTCTACTAGAGTAGTAAAAATTACCTGGCTATAAAGGTAGCCATGATCGCCCATATAAAGTGCTTTGTGGATGCAACATAACAATTTAAAAATGGTACATTCACATATGGGTAGGCAATCAAATGCTCTGAGGAAGGACTTGGATGCCGTGCTAGGAAGGAGGAGGCGCACAGGTGTGTTCGGATACTTTAAACACATGCTAGCAGAGAATTACTAATGCCAATATAAAGAGGAATTCCAAATTCCAGGCAGCTAGTACTAAGTACCTGAGTCACAGTTTTTGAACAGTGCAGAAGAATCCAGTTAAAAATTGTATTCAGCATCTTGAGGATCCTATAGCGGGACTCACTTGCGACAGAAAGCAGTGCCTTCATGCTAAGGAATTGTCTATGAAAATGCCAAGATTTGTAGCCTTATGCTTCAGTTGATGAGCTCAGGTGGCCACTATTGTCATCTAGTCAAACTCCACAACTGTCCAGATTGTATTGAGTCTCCCAATTTGGATGATCTCCGTGTATTTTGCCAATCAATTTGAGGCACTCATCTAATAGGGCACAGTTCTCAGATATTCACAAACGATAGCTCCGGTAGAGTCTGTGTTCTCAGCAATTGATATAATAAGCTAGGTTTCATTAGCATAAGATAAAATCTCAAAGTCAAACTTATGTCAATGTCTTCCAATGTGAACATGTTTTTATTGAATAATATGGAGCTGAAGAAGGAGTCCTAAGGCAATCCACATATGATCACACTAGAAGTAAATGGAGCAGAAATACTGCTTATGTTCTGTAAGACAAAAATGATTGAGGCCAGGACAGTACCTTCAAAAAATCCCGATCTCATGCAGTCTTTTTATCAGGATGGCTAGGGGACCATAACAAATGCTGCAAGGTGATTGAGCAGGACAAGACCAGCAGGTCTGCTCTTATCCCAACTTTCTCTGATATCTTCAAAGACAACTAGAAAAGTGGTTACTTGCTGTACTCTGCCCTAAATTCCGACTAATATTTTGTTGGTCCCCAAAAAAGTGGAAAGTTGATCGCAAACAAGTTATTCCAACATCTTAGCCAGAAAAGGGAGAATTGAAAGTGGGTAACCGACATGGAACGCAGGTCCGCAGAGGGCTTCTTAAGAAGAGGTAGTACATTAGTGTGGTTCCAGCTAGCCGGGATTTTGCACGAAGTCAGTAAAAAGTTGAAAAGCACAGCCAAATGTGTGCTGAGTACAAGGATATGAGAAAATAATTTACGATGTGCAAGGGTCACTAGGAGAACCCAAATGTATAGGTTTCATGATGCTTTCAACATCAGAAAAACTCAGTTCCAAGACTAAATTGAGCAATAGACATAGATTGCTCCTGCAAATAAGACAGAAACTGAAGCGCTGGTGGACACAAAAATGATCTAAGATTATTTTGATTTTGTCTGTATAAAAGATAGTTGCACATAATTAAGAAGTGGCTGGGATGATGGATACACAGACAACAGGATGGAAAAGCTCTTTTACAATATACTTAGTAGAAGAAGAGTGACTCTCAGTTCTTTCTGAAAGGTAATTCTATTTAGCCATCCAAATATTCTTGTAATAAATGTTACGGGTGGAGTTCTGGACTTTTTGGTTCCGTCCAGAGGTGTCAGGGTACAACACCCAAAGACCCCGGAGTTCCACCTGCCTTGGTGCACAAATGAACAGAAACACGGGCTTCTCGATGGTGGCGTCAAAGACCAAAGGTTTATTACTGCAGGGACACAGAAGTCACAGAATCTACACACGGGCAGAGACTAGGAGCCTGTTCGATTTGTACAAAGTGGGTTGCTCCTTATATACGAAATTTTAAGCTGGGGGCGAATTCTTTACATGTAATACATTCCCAAAACCTTTGTGTCTAAAACAATAAATATTTGGTGTTACACAGGAACCGTCGATAATATCTGAGGCCAAACATTGCGAAAAGAGGGGTTCCCACTAGTTTGTCACAATTCCCTGTCAATATTGCATTCAGGACCCGGACCGCCTCATCGTAAAGTTCGTTACCTCCCCCTAATAAAGATTCAGAAAGAAAGAAACAGAGCCAGGTGTGGAAGATAGAAAAGCGGGATAAGGGATGTTTGTGGGTTGTAAATGGGCAAGGCTACCGGCTTCGGCCGCCTAATCATGATCAGGTACAATGGACACGAAGACCAGTTTGGCAGGACTGGCCTCGGGCAGAGGAGGCAGCCTTTGTTGAGTCATGCAGCTACAGCGTGATCTGGTTTAAGGTGCACGTGTCATGTAAGAGGTGAATCTCCGGCTAAGGCTACGTGTCCTTAATCAAAGTGGAGTGAATGAAGTGATCAGAGGCTATTGCATATGTGAGGGCAAGGAAACACAAAATGGCGGCCATGATCTAAGATGGATGCCGTGGGTATATCAGAAATATGTCAATGGAAGGAGTGCTCTTGCTCGTAGCGTAGCGAAAACACTAGGATATACTAAATGGATCATTTGCGGTTTACTGATACCAATATTATGTATTTCCGACAAACTTGAAAACACGGGTTCAAGTCGTCACGGAACCGTCACGGAACCTCAGACCCTCCTTTTGCCCTTACATAGGCAATTACTCAGTCTATGTCAGAATCTAGTTCTATGCTCATCAGGTCAGTGACATGTTGTTGTATCATCATCCTTTCTCGTGTCTTTTCTCCAAACGCAGGTGGTTTTCTGAGACAAGTCGCAGCACAAAGACTACACAGAGCAGGACCACACTGGATAATCAGACAACATGAGAATAGGAATACTAGGATGACACCAATGACCATTAGAACCTTCCATCCCCACGCTGATATCAGAGTCCAAAACCACTCCATGAAGGACCAGTTTCCTTTGTCTACATGTATGGAGTCTGAAATCTTGTGCAACTTAGAGATCGCCTCATAGACTGTTGGAGCATTATTAGGAATAAAGACACAGCAGCTCGATTGGATCATTCTGCATACCCCACCTCGATCTGCAAGTATAACGTCTAGAACCATACGGTTCTGCAACGTCATGAGCCTATCCGCCTGAAGCTCAGCTGTCAGATTGCTAAGGGCACCAGCAGTTTCGGTAATAGTAGATTCAACTACCCGTGTTAGCTGACGTATGTTTCTACTATTGGCCATAGGTCCCCAGAACGGAAGGAAGCCTTTGAAGAAGTCTCCAGCTTCCTGACCAGCGGTATCTTCCTTGCTGAAGACACCTCTTGCTACTCTTGTTCTGTGGTAATCAGATGAAGCAGTGTATGTCGGAGGTAACAGTCGAGCAATATAACATGATCCTGAGAAGTCGGCAGGCAACCATGTATAAGCTCTGTCTCGACAAATGAAATAGGTACCCCTAGCAGTAAGAAAGGCAGGGGAAGAGTTAGCCGGAAACACATAAGTCTCTACGCACTCACTCCTCCCTAGCTGAGCTCTCGGATTTCTCCCATTACCTTGCAAACAGACCTGACCTCGGTGAGGTACGACCCAGATTGGAGTTGAGCTTTTACGCTTGCTTTCTCCTAAACTAAGGCGATACTCTGAAGTATTCCAACTTAAATATACTCGCAATTCGTCTCTAGGGTAAGATGGAGTATTATTGACGTCCTTGACCATGTCAATAATTCCCTGGACTAAAGCTTTGTTAGCAGAGTTATATTTAGTGGAACGCGGTGGACGTGGAGGATAGGTTTCAAGGGCATAAGCAAAGATGGTTTGGAAGGCCTGAAATGATCCATTATAGCTATAAGGCAAAACCAAATAGGGAATACCTTTATCCATAGTGTGAGGTATCAAGCCACACACCCAGCAGTCTGTAGTGTTAACTACCAGTTGGTGTTGGTGCAAGAGCTGTACAAAAGTGTTGTTGATGAACTCTGAGCGTCTGGCTTGCTCATGTTCCGGAAATGAGTGAAAGGAGTGTATAGAAGAAACAGTAGAAATAGCAGGATCAAGGGGAGGTACTGTAGAAACTGGCACAAAAATCAAATTTATGCTAAAGACGATTCCACTCACCAATGTTGCTAAAACAATCAAAAATGTAATGGCACATTGCATCAGAAAACATTTGCTGTGAAGAATTCTATTAAGTCTGTTTCTGCGAACGTAAATCACATTTTCTCGTTGCAGCGCAGGAAGCTCCATCTTCTACAATCCGCTCGCGACCACTGATGATGTGTACGTAGATGAAAATGCCTCTATCAGCCCTGGGAGTTCCCAGAACTAACAGAAAGATCGACCTTGTGTCAGACCCCTGCAAATTCAAACTAGGCACACAGCCACGACCCTACGGCTACCCAGACGGCAAGGTAATTTTAAAAACAATAAACAATAGCAAACTTCCTGGCTGAGGGCAAAAGTTCAATATATCAAAAATCACAATATGCAGTTGCCTGCTTTATTTGTCCTTTTTATGGCTTCTAAGGTTGTATTTCTGCTTCGCTGGTACTGTCTGATCGGAAAATAGTGTATCACTAGCAGCTGTTGCAGAGTTTAAGTTCGCAGATAACAAAGTTTCTTCTGATGCTGGAGACAAATGTTCAGTGTTCAAAGGAGTCTTTTCAGGAGGAGAGTCAAGTTTCAAAGTGTCAGTAATCAAATCGGCATCGCTGAAAGGGATAAATTTCGGAGTGATTTCAGATTCGGAGGCACCAATTCCCTTCTTCACCCAGTCGTCGTAAGGCAGCGGCAACGGAACACGCTTTACGTGAGAAGCGTGAATCCAGTGTTTACGGCCAGCGACACGTACGGCTGTCCTCGTTGCCAGCAGGACCTGGAAGGGGCCGATGTAGCGAGGCTGAAGATTCTTTGTCCTCGCGAAGTTTCTGACCACCACGTGGTCACCGGGTTTCAGTTGATGCCCTGGACTCTCCGGAGGTTTTGGCAAAGCATCGAAGACCTGTTGATGAATAAGACTCAATTTAGCAGTCAAGTCGTAAAGGTAGTCTATCAACATAGGATATTCAATGGAGCAAAATTGTTTAGGCCTCGGCACACCCCAGATATTTGCCGGGCGGCCAAACACAATCTCGTATGGAGAAAGCCCTATTCTAGAATGCACTGTTGCTCTCGTTGATAACAAGGCCAAAGGAAGTGCGTCTGGCCAAGCTAAACCTGTGGATGCTTGTATTTTGGCTATCTTAAGCTTGAGAGTGCCATTGTAACCCTCGACTAAACCAGCAGATTGGGGATGGTTTGCACTATGGAATTTTTGTTTCAATCCTAGGCCGGCACACACACTCTGCATAACTTTCCCTATAAACTCACTTCCGTTATCTGACCATACAATCCGTGGCATTCCATACCTAGGGAAAAATTCCTTGAGAAGAATTTTGGCAGTAGATAGAGCAGTGTTGTCCTTTAGTGGGTATGCTTCTATCCACCTGGAAAAAGCACAAACTACCACCAGGACGTATTTTAAATTGTTGCAGCGTTCCATGTGAATGAAGTCTAACTGAATCACTTCAAAGGGGCAGGAAGGAGGAGCGAAATGACCAGCTGGAGTTGGAGTTCCCTTGCCAGGATTATGCATCAAGCACACCATACAATTTTTCACCACTCTCTCTGCACACTTACTGATTCCCTCATTTTTCCAGACCGGAGCCAACATCTTACATATCCCTTTAGAACTTATATGCGCTACTCCATGCGCCATCGTCACTACTGCAAGCACATACGCATCAGGCAACATCCAACGCTGCTGTTCTGTCAAATCAATCCAACATCCATTCGAGTCCAACTTGCCCGTACTTTCTCTCCATACACGTTTCTCTTCCTCAGTCGCTTCTTTCTGAATCTCTTTCACAATTTCCATAGTGTCCTCACACATTCCAGACTCAGCAATCCATCTTGCAGACGTAGCAACATACATTCTACTCATCGTGTCTCTAGCTGTCTGTTTAGCAGTTTCATCAGCAAAGGCATTCCCACGACCAACATCATCCGTGATTGCTTTATGAGCACTGCACTTCACAATCGCAACTTCAGTCGGCAAGGTTAGAGATTCCAACAAGTCGTTAACTAGCTGACCATGTTGGATCTTAGTCCCATGGGACGTAATGAAACCCCTTTCTCTCCACAACCGGCCAAAACTATGGGCCACGCCAAATGCGTACTGACTATCTGTAAACACATTCACTCTCTTTCCCTCAGCTAAAACACACGCTCTCGTTAGAGCTATTAATTCTGCAGCTTGGGCAGAATTCTGACTTACTCTTGCAGTCTCCACAATCGTCTTCAAAGTCGTTACCGCGTAGGCAGCAGTCACATCACCATTCTCCAATTTAAAACATGACCCGTCCACATACAGCGTACCATCTGGGTCGGATAGGGGAGTATCTTTCAAATCGATGCGACCTTTTGTCTCTTCCTCCGTTTTGAAATAGCAGTCATGTGGCTCGGAATCACTCGACTCTTGATCAGTCGGCAACAACGTTGCTGGATTCAATACATTACATCTTTTGATCTGAATATGACTCGCTAGTAATGTCAGCTCATAACCAGATAATCTCGCACTAGTAAGGTGTTGTGTCTTCGTTCGGTTCATGAGTGTATCCACTGCATGAGGAACCATGACCACTAGCATGTTGTTCATCACCAAACCAGCAGATTGTCGAATGGAAGCCGCAGCTGCCGCTGTAGCCCTCAAACAACTAGGCAACGCTCTAGCTACCGGATCTAATGTTGATGAAAAATACGCACAAGGGCGTTGTTTATCACCAAATTTCTGCGTCAGAACACTCAACGCGCAACCTTCTCTTTCGTGAACGTAGAGCGTGAATGGCTTGCTGTAATCAGGTGTACCCAATACAGGAGCTGAACACAATGCTTTTCGTAATTCAGTAAAACTCTCTTGACATTCATCAGACCATGGCACCGGACTCGGAACATTTTTCCCAGTCAAGGCTACCAATGGTTTCGCTAAAAGAGAAAAATTTGGAATCCACTGCCTACAGTAAGAGGTAATACCTAGGAAGGCACGTACTTCTCTCTGTGTGCGTGGAACACTCATCTGCGTAATGGCTTTTATTCTTTCTGGGGTCAACTTCCTTCCCTCCTTTGACAAGAGATGACCTAGGTAGGTCACTTCTTGGCAGCAGTATTGCATTTTGGAAGGAGACACCTTATGATTCAAATTAGACAAATGATGCAATAGGGAAATTGTAGCTGCTTTGCAAGTTTCCTTGTCATCGGCACCACTAAAAGATCGTCTACGTACTGTACAAGGGCAGAACCTGGAGGAAGGACAAAAGAATCTAGCTGACTTTTTAAAGCTTGACTGTAAATGGATGGACTTTCACAATAGCCTTGTGGAGCGCGTTTAAATCTGAAACTGCGACCTCCTAAACAGAAGCCGAAAATATCCCTACTTTCTTCGGCTATCGGAATGCTGAAAAAGGCATTCTTTAGGTCAATAACTGAGAACCATGTAGCTGTGGCAGGAATCAATGTTAACAAGGCAGTAATGTCTGGTACTACAGGAAACTGCGGAATTACAATCTTATTAACTTCTCTAAGGTCTATGACAAACCTATAAACTGGAGGTTTTGTAGGATCAGTTCGCTTCAGAATCGGTAAGACAGGACTGTTACAGACATTTCCTCTAGTTTCCTCAACCACACCCTTCTTAATCAAATCTTGCACAATCAATAAAAGTGCACGCTCACCTTCACTCGAGATTTTATATTGAGGAATTCTTGGAAATTTTACATTCGTTTTCAAAGTTACTACATACGGTGGAATTTCTAGGAGACCTACATCGTTGGGACCAGTCGCCCAAAGAGAATCAGGGAGTGAACGTAGCTCCGGCGGGAGTGCGTCCATTGACAAGTACATCGGAGAGGTGATATTTTTACCCAGTGTAAGCTGTACTCCTTCCGGAGAACAGTACAATGTCGCATATAGTCGTTTTAACAAATCTAAACCAAGCAGATTTTCATTACAACCTGTCGTCAAAATTAGGGGTGCTTTCAATTGGCACGGTCCAACAGAAATAGACAAAGGACCAGATATCGGGTTGTACACAGGGGCGCCTGAAAAACCTACGGAAACATTTGTTGAGCCAGACAAAGGTGCGCCAGGGAGTTTCGCATGAATTATAGAACTTTTCGCGGCACCAGTATCCAACAGAAACGGTTCGACTACACCTGATGTTGCTACTGCGACATAAGGCCCACTCTGATCCACTGGAACTGATACTACTCCCTCTCTCTGTCCATGGCTGTCCTAGTACCCATTTTGCTGAAAACCCTCATCTACTTCACAATAGTCTTCAACAAGATATTGTTGAGATCTATTTTGCTGAGCAGATTGTCCATTTCGCTGATCAAAGTGATTGGAGGGACGATCATTCGTTTGTGGAGGCATAGCACCTCGTCCTCGTCCTCTAGAATTCTGCACAAAACCACCACGACCTCTCTGAGCTGCTGCTGCATTATTTTGCGCTAAGATCGGACATTCATTTTTATAGTGACCCTCTTTCTTACAGTACGCACACTGATTCCACTGATATTGAGGCCTTGATGTACTATAATCTGTCCTTTGGTATGAGTTTTGCTGCGTATTAGTCTGATTCGCACGAGGCGGATACGCCTGCTGCAAAAGAACTTTAGTTTTTAAATCTTTCGTTTTCTTCTCTGATTTCTCCTTTTCCTCTTTATCCCTATTTTCGTAGTACTGTGCAGTCGCAAGAATTTGCGCTGTCGTAGATACAGCCCACGCACTTTCTGAGTCTTTCAATTTATTGCATAATTCAGGTAACAAATTATGCACAAATTTATCTACAAACAGTCTTTGCCCTCCTTCTGTACTCATGTCCTGACCACTATGATCTACAAAAGTCTCTTTGAACCTCGTGAAGAAGTCCGAGACACTTTCGTCTTTCTTTTGCCTACATGCTGACAACTTGTCCCAGTTAACACGTAATGCTGGCATCAGAGTCTTCATTAGATCAATTATTCTACCTGGCAGATTAGCAATCAAAGGTTCGGGTTTCGCACCACCTATTTGTTGACCATCTGCTGCAGTGATAGCTGCCCAATCACCACCTAAAGCAGCCTGATGATCCTCTCTACGAATTTTAGCCCACACTGGTTGCGGAACTACATTACCAAACAACATATCAATGTCGGCTAAGTTCATTATACAAGCCTCAACTGTCTGTGTTAATTCCTTGTAATATCCAGCCGGATTCTTACGTGGATCTGGCAAGGCCTGTTTCACCGCTAACACTTCTGCTCGCTTCCATGGAATGTGTATCCACACTCGTTGGAACTGTGCTGGAGCAGCCGCAATACCAGCAACCGCATCAGCTTGAATAGCTTCGCGCCAAATCGGAGGAACTTCCCTCATAGGATATTGGCGACTTAGCTTCATTTTACCTTTTTCTAAATCTCTCGGTGAACGAAGAGATGGATCATTCCTAAAACTTAAAATGAGTTCCATCGCTTCCTTTATATTCTCACCCACTATCATTCCAGCAGCAAACTCCTTTTGAACCCTAATTAAATCTTCCAAATCTGATTCGACATCGTCTTCTTCTATCTCCTCACGTAACAACGAGCACATCTCATCAAAGACGTATCGTTGTGTTGGTTCCCCCCACTGCATAAATGTGTCTAACACATCTCTCGTACTATATCTTCTACCCTTCGAAATCCATCTGAGAGCCGTGGAATCTAAAACTCCCCGTTCCTCAGTGCTTGGAAGCTGACTCCGTCTCTGAACAGAATCAGTAGTGGGAGTCTTAATCAAAGTTTTATATATAGGAGACAGCATATTAGTAACAGAATCAGTGATTCTTCAACGAACAGAAAGTGGAGTTAGTACACTCGCAGACATAGAGAATGCAGTAGAGGTAGGAATAGATGACGAAACAGTAGGAGTATCGAGGAAAATAGTTTGAGGAACAGTAGGTACAGAGGTAGGTATAGGGGCTGGCAGTGTAGGAAGAGGAGGAGCTGTAGGAACATTCACATTCACCACAGGAAGTACAGGAACTTGATTCTGAGGGATAGGAGCAAGAGCACCAGGTTGTCCAGCAACCGGCAATTGAACATTCGGGACAGGCGGAGCCGTAGCACCTTGTGCATACGGTGGAGGTGACCGTAACAGATAAGATAGCAGAGGATCGTTTTCGGAGTCCTCCAGTATCTTAGCCATTTTCGATGGCAAGGCAGGATAGCACTTGTCAATCGCTAAGTTATGCTCTCTAATGGCTACATCTATGGCCTTCTCACACTCGTTAGCTTGCAACTGTTTAGTCGCTTGCTCTAGAGTTAACTCTTCTTGTTCTTTCTGCTCTTTCTTCAACCTTTTCATTTCTCTCTGTTTGGATTCTTTCCGCCAATAACGGAAAGAATCAAACATTGCCGGCCGGGCTTTCTTTTTAAACAATTTCGCTTCTAAGTTGTCGAGAATCTCTGGTTCAAAACTACCATGCAGTGGCCAACTAAGGACACCATCCTTCTTACAATAGCGGACCCATATCTCATTATAAGATATAGGACCCACGCCATACTTGCAATATAAATCATATAGGGGAGTCCCAATCGGAGGAACCAGACAAGAGTCCTCCAATCGTGAGTCACTGTTGCAACTAAAACAAGACAACATTTTCCGACTTACCATTTTCAGTCCGGAACACAAAACAAACAAACACGGAACAAATATGTGCACTTGAACCAAGAACTTAGGCCTACCAAAACGAACTGATGTATCGATACCCAAACTAAACCAAATAGATTATCGTAACTAGAACAACCAATGATAATCTGACAAAACCAAACCAAACCAAGAACCGATCAAGGATTTTTAACAATCCTCACAAAGTAACCAGCTAGCTATCACTAAATACTTAACTGAGTCACTGAAGACGTCACCAAGGAGAAACCCGTCACGTTTCGCCGTACTAAGGACTGCACCACTTCGGGTCCAAGACAGGGCGACGGTCAAGGCAACGGCCCACTGCAGCCGTCCTGAACGGGAAACCCTCGTGGAAGAGAACTTCGGGCCACTTTTGCGATATGCCGGGATCGATGAAGTGGGGCGCCTCCCTCAGGAATCTTCACACGAAGCTTCTCGAACTCTTCAGGCTTTTGGACCGGTACCGAATGACGTCGCCCCACGTTGGGCGCCAATTGGAGTTCTGGACTTTTTGGTTCCGTCCAGAGGTGTCAGGGTACAACACCCAAAGACCCCGGAGTTCCACCTGCCTTGGTGCACAAATGAACAGAAACACGGGCTTCTCGATGGTGGCGTCAAAGACCAAAGGTTTATTACTGCAGGGACACAGAAGTCACAGAATCTACACACGGGCAGAGACTAGGAGCCTGTTCGATTTGTACAAAGTGGGTTGCTCCTTATATACGAAATTTTAAGCTGGGGGCGAATTCTTTACATGTAATACATTCCCAAAACCTTTGTGTCTAAAACAATAAATATTTGGTGTTACACAGGAACCGTCGATAATATCTGAGGCCAAACATTGCGAAAAGAGGGGTTCCCACTAGTTTGTCACAATTCCCTGTCAATATTGCATTCAGGACCCGGACCGCCTCATCGTAAAGTTCGTTACCTCCCCCTAATAAAGATTCAGAAAGAAAGAAACAGAGCCAGGTGTGGAAGATAGAAAAGCGGGATAAGGGATGTTTGTGGGTTGTAAATGGGCAAGGCTACCGGCTTCGGCCGCCTAATCATGATCAGGTACAATGGACACGAAGACCAGTTTGGCAGGACTGGCCTCGGGCAGAGGAGGCAGCCTTTGTTGAGTCATGCAGCTACAGCGTGATCTGGTTTAAGGTGCACGTGTCATGTAAGAGGTGAATCTCCGGCTAAGGCTACGTGTCCTTAATCAAAGTGGAGTGAATGAAGTGATCAGAGGCTATTGCATATGTGAGGGCAAGGAAACACAAAATGGCGGCCATGATCTAAGATGGATGCCGTGGGTATATCAGAAATATGTCAATGGAAGGAGTGCTCTTGCTCGTAGCGTAGCGAAAACACTAGGATATACTAAATGGATCATTTGCGGTTTACTGATACCAATATTATGTATTTCCGACAAACTTGAAAACACGGGTTCAAGTCGTCACGGAACCGTCACGGAACCTCACGGGTGGCTTAATACAGAGCCTTGTCCGTTTCAAGTTTGGAATCGCTCCATACTCATTCCAGTCATCAGCATTGCTGTTTCAAGCGTCTCTGTACTTCTGTTGTGGGATTTTCCTCTCGTTTCTGCTAGTAATCATAGGAGGCACATCGATATCCAAGGCCTTTACTATCGCCATATGATAGTTAATGGCTGCCGAGTTAATATCAAGTGAATGGTCTAAAGTAGATAGAAAAGCATCTGAGAGAAATTGTCTTTAATAAAAACTACAAAAGATAGTACTTAGATGGGATACCCAAAAGAGTGGAACCAGAGGAATATAGTTATTCTGTAAGGAAAAATTTGTGAGATGATGATCGGTACATGACAAAGGGACAGGAGTTTTTACCACTATATCCTTAGCATTTATGATCAAAAGATCGAATCTATGGCCCGCAATATATGTAGGTCTGTTTACATACTGAATGGCAGAACTGATTTCAGAGGGCCACGGAGCCCCTACAGGCTACTGGGACCAAGTGTGGTGGTTGAGACCTTTTACTCCTGATGTCCCAGAACCTGATCTACTATGCATCCTGAGCGCCTGGTCGAACGACCGCTTCTGCACTTGACTATCAGTGGTAGTTGTAGATGAGCAGTCAGAGGCTCCCTCTGTGGTAAGTGTAGATACAGGTAAGTGAACACGACTCATAACTCAAAGTGCACATAGTACGAACAATAAATCAATGTCTAGTCCAATACATACTCTTCTAAGAAAAATAAGTGGTTTATTTCTAATTCTACAGATTCAAAAAATAATGACATTTACCAGCAATAACACATTCCCATTTTGGTTGGAGCTCTAGTAGTTACTTAAAAAATCCCTGTCCCACCCTCTTGCTTATAATGGGTTCGGGTTATTCCCCGGTCACTGGTGGTCGCATCCAGGTAATGATCCCTAATAGTCCATGGTCAAGAGTTCCTTTTTAATACTAGAATTACTTAAAAGTGTTTGTGGTGCCACAGCACCTTCTGCAGCCAATACCACGGGGCTCACAGGCCCACAACAAATATTACTCACTCCTGCAGCACGAACCCGTACGGCTAACATCTAGTGCTCTGAATGTAGGCGCTCCCAATTTCAGGTCCTGCTGAGAGAAATTGGGCTGCTAATGGTACATGCGACAGCACCCGGCAGGCGCCTTCTGATGCTTCTGGGTGACACGGCCAGTTCTCTCCAGCAAATGCTGCAGCTTCCAGCTTGGGAAGTCAATTTCTCCCCAGCACGGTGAAGCCAATTCAATCCTTCGGCTCCCGTCTGGAAACCAGCGATACATGACATTCTCCTTGGTGTCCTATGGGACCTCAGGTGTCAGTCAGGGCAGATCTTGTTGAGCGAGCTTGGCCGGATAGTCACAACCTCACTTTAGTCTCAGGCAACGGTCCAAAATCCTTGACAGATTCGTCCTGGCAGTTCCTCCTGAATTACGCGGTTGTTGCTATACATCTGGATACAACAAAGACCCCCACTCGTACAATCTGCCACAACAGAGCGGCACCGCCTGCAACACAGGGTTGCTGCTTAGGCATTCAAAAACCATGGCACGCTGGTCACATAATTATATTCACTGTGGCCCCCTCTGGCATACAAGGTGACTACATCATGGTGGGACAGACTTGGTGCTCCCCACACAGCGCTCATTGCATGACTCCGCCTATAGCATCCCTCTCCTGGCATACACCGGTCACGGAAAATACTCCTGCATTTGAGTTAAAACTCGATCAATGCAAAGCCAAATCCTCACACCTCGCAGTAGAAGCCCTCATGGTAGGGGTCCCCACTGGAGTTCCCTCCAATAATCTCCTTTTCCTCACAGGGCACACTGGTCATAGCATTCGGGCAGGCGCTGGTGCTCTAGGCTGCTGGGGCAGGTGGTCTGGTTTTCCCTGGGTAATGTCCCTTCATACAGCAGGGAGACTAGCGGACTGTAAACCCCAGTCCTAATCACATACAGAATTCTTGCACAGTATCCCATCCTCACACAGCCCGTCTGTCATAGCAGATGACACATTTTGGAGTCTCAACCTCTCCTTAGTAAAGTACTTTTCCAGACACCAAATGTGATGTAAGTTCCAGGTCTTTGAGGTTTTATGTCGGGTTCAGCTACTTTTGATGTGTACATTTCTCTGTTTCTCCTTTCCTAATGAAAGGCTCTTTGCCACATCAGGCAACACTCCAAAGCTGAATGACCCAGGACACAATACATGGATGTGAACAATGATCACACACGTATGTCAACCACAATCATATGTTCATAAAAAGGTTTGTGTAAAAGGTATGTATCGACTTGCTCTTATATGGTGGAGGATGTCAGTACATGAAAAACCACAAAAAGGCAAGAAAATGTACCAAAAGTATCACAGATATTTTTTCATGTTATTAAAATGATATTCATAATAAATGTACTTATAGGTGCTTTCAGGCAACCGTCATTATCCATTGGTCTGCTATTGCGTAATTCACCTATTTCTCCAAAAGGTCTAGGTCTGCTCACTTCAGCTATTGGCTAACTTCCCAACATTCCCCACTTTCACAAAGAGCACATACACATACAAAGTAGTCCCAACCCGCCCCCACTGCCAGAGTCTAATACGGCAATATGTGCTTTTTTAGACCAACACAATATTTTTGCTTCTAGACAACGATTTTTGGATTGAGGAGGACCCAGCAGCTCCCTCAACAATAAAGTTTTACGTAAATCATGACAAAGCTTTCATTGGCAAATCCAAAAGTCTTTCAGCCAATGCCAGGCCTACTGGCTTGTTATCTAAGAGTCACGGAAGACTGTGTGACACGATGTGTGATCTCTGACAATGTTCCTGGCTAGAAACCTACTTTGAGGTCAGCTGAGGAATAGTAGTAGAGATGGGCCGGATTTGGGGGGTGGAGGGGGGGGGGGGAGTACAGGGGCAAACATTCCGCATACACAATAGTACCCGTGAGGTGCACGTGCACCCTCTGGTGAATGGCACGAGCGTGTTTAGTTGAGGAACACCGGCTCTGAGGCAGTGGCGGGTCCTAAATATTTATGGGAAGGGGTCACGTGTGGTGCTGGGCATGTTCCCACCACTGACACGCGCCCTCCTCCCCCGCACAGGGAGTATGTGACTGCCTTGGCGGCGCAGCCCCTCGGATGAGACGGAAGACCGTCGGAGACATAGTCCGGGTGGGAGAGACTGTGCACACGCCGCCCTGGCACGAGAGCCGTGTCTATTTAAAGAGACAGCCCTGTTCATTGTTACTCTTAGGACCAGACCATAACTGCAGCAGAAGAGACTACGGCCAAGAAGTGGCCGCTCTGCCTAATCCCAGTAAAAGAAGGGGGGTCTCTCTTTTACCTCTGACCTCTTCATTCCCAAAACATGTTCACCAACAACTGAGCCAGCCTTTCACTCGTCACCTGCCTGCGAGATGCTTTAGGCTTGGCTGCTGGATCTCAAGAGGAAAGAGGTGTCAGGGGCTTTAAAAGAGACATCAGGCTGTCGGAGCCTCTCCCACCCCCTTCAGTTTACCCGGGGGGTCTCCTGTGGCATACTTTGCAAGTGACAGCAGTTCGCGCAACTTTCTGTGCGCACGGAGGAGGAGGGCTCGGACCTGTCAGCGGGCTTCTAGCCGCTGCCCTCCCCAGTCCGCGCCGCGGCGGGGCTGCCCCGCACCTCCAGCGCCTGTGTTTTCTTGACAGCGCCGTGTTTTGGGAGGGGGCCGCAGGTGTGCAAGCTGATAGGTGTGGCCAAGCCGTGGATGACAACATGTCAGAGTTTCACGTCCGTTTACAGTACACACTCCACTGAGGCGCTAACCCGCAGCAAGTAACCCGCGAGACACATGCGATAAAACAAGGCTCCCCGTGGCAGGCAGCAGGGACTCGGAGCGCGCGCCCACCGCCCAGGGATGGACACGGACGAGCGCCAACGGCACCCCGGGGGTGACAGCACTTCAGGTGAGTGCTGGGGTCAAGTGCACGACGCTCTGACCCGCACGTGTGTGAGCGCTGCAGTGGGACAGGCTGTTTCTGTCATAATGAGCGCTATAGAGCTGTGGTTTTATTCGAGGGGCTAGCTCTGTTACAGGAACAGTAATCAAATAAACTCATGGGGGTGGGGGTGATTAATAATAACTAACAACTGTTCGAGAGCAACAGTCCATCCAAACCGCGATTCAAAAAGCGTTATGGTAACTTAAACTGACACCTAATACATCATTTCAGACAAGCATCTAACCCTCCATCAAAATATTACGCACCGACACTCCTCACTTCTACCAAATGGCATAATATGTACACACCAAGGAAGAAAGTAGTTTTATGCACATCGAAATCCAAACTCGAGTTCCAATCCCAGCTACCCCACTTGACCATATTGTGTGATCCTGTTCAAGTCACTCTATTTTCATGTTGCTCCGTTCTATTGCCAGTACAAACCGGAAGCCTCACCGAGCACCGAAACAACAGAATTAATGACCGTAGAAAGCCGGTTACTTTCATTATGTGGGCAGCTCGGCAGGCAAGGAGTTAACATTACAGCAGGATGCGAAGGTTCGTTGCGATGGATTGCAATAAGTGAGTCGACACTTCCTAAAAATAGCGGAAAGTGCATGCATTCTGGAAATCAGATCCCGGCGTTCTGCTGATGCCAGAGCTGCTTGGCAGAATCTCAGAGTGCGCAGGGATGACACATTGAATGAATGAAGCAGAATGGGTAGAACATCTCATACACACGACTTGCTTCAATGCGCTTCTTTGCTGGACGAGTGTCTACAGATGCAGCTCAGGGAACGTGAACATCTATCTACAGAACAGCAAATGTTAATTTCTTACAACCTTTGTTTTGTACATTTCTAAGCGCTTCCAGTTTTGATAGGTGTGTGAGGACAAAAAAGCTTCGCCCCTGATCACACACCGTGCTCATGGGTGGAGCTGAGATTAACGCAGGTCTCGTGGTTTGACAAACAAGAACAGGGCGACTGTTTAGAAGTATAGTTTTACTTGTTTGGCATAAGATCCAGCATTTGGTGATTTTTTGATTTTTCGAATTCTCATAAACTGATCACAGTTTTCAATCGTGATAAAATATATATAAATATTTTAAGAAATATTATGCAATTGTGGTGGACGTCATTAATGATATGTCTGGTAAGTATATTCGTGTGTGCAAAAGCAGGTGTTGATCTTTTCTGTGTGTTGCTTTCTGCTCCTGGAGCGGACTGTGAAGTAAATGAAAGTCATTTTCATGCTCTCGGTTGCTCACCTTGTCATTCACTCACCACCTCACTCTACACACTGACACAGCTCATGTACTCACTCAATTCAATTCAAAGATAGCTTTATTCGGTATTTGACAAACACCATATAAGCAAACATTACAAAATACAATTAAAACACAAACATTAAACATTTAAGTACTGAAAAGGAGATCGTTGCAAGAAGTTCCTATTCTTACTCTAGTCATTCAATTAATCTAGTATTAAAAGCCATACAAATTTTTCCTAAAAACGTTTGGTACAAAAATTAATTCATTAGCTTGATAGAAAGGTTGAGGTAAATATAGCATATTTATGTATTATGTGGTGTTATTAGGCACAGAATAATACTCCTACAAACCCTCAGCCTTCTAATCGCTTCTCATAGTTCCTCTGCATTTTATAATGAACGACAAAAATTTTATCACCACTACAATAGTAAGCTCATCTTGGAGCAAATACAATCTATGGAGGGCTGCTTTACAACTTCTCAGGCCCCACAGCTTTAGTAGTGGCAACAGATGTTTTTTCCTCCCCCACTGATAATACTTGCAGAAAAGGATACAATGTATGTTAGTCTGGGTGGCTACTCCGTCACACGGGCATTTTATCAGTTTCACTGACCAATCATTTGGGACAGGGAACGTTATTAGCCTGAAAAAGGAATCTGTCCTCAAACGTGCTAAAAGCATTCTGTGATAACAAGAGAAATTTGGCGCCAAATAAGGATGAAGGCCATGATCATGGAGGATCTGGCGGTGGGCTATAATAGTAGACTTATTCCCATCCAGATAATATCTCCTCTCCTCCAGTAGACCAAGACATGTCTCTTTTAATACTTTTTTTGGGATTTGGGCACATGAGGTTGGGTCTAAAAAGAATTCTGGTTGGCCGATGGAGTTCAGGAATTTTTTAACATAGGCCAGCCATGGCTGTTTAGCGCCATTCGCTTGCTGCAGACAATCATGAATTACTTCCCTATTGAAGGTCGTGTCCTCGCATGTCCAGATCTTATGCCACAACATGACTGGCGCTATCTTTATCAGATCACTAATATGGGATCTGTCAAGTTCGTTGTGGCAAATAGTAGTAGATGTGGAACGCGGAACTCCTAGGAGATACCTCAGGAAAGCATTCTCCACCCTTTGGATTTCAGAGCTATCTGCAAGTCCCCAAATCCCCGCCCCATAGACAGCTGTAGACACACATTTTGCTGCATAAATCTTAAGTAGTGTGTCTACCGGTTTCCCGCCAAGTTTTTTGGCAAATTGCTTAACCGCCCCTATTGCGCGGGCAAAGGCCAAATTCCGGGAGGTAATCGCTGCAGACCATGTCCCCCTATTATTAAAAATAATACCCAAATAAGAAAAGGTTTTGGACATTGCTATCTTTGAATCATTAACAAAGGTTTTGCAGTCCGGAACTTTTTTTCTGGTGGTGCATGACATCGTAAAAGTTTTCCCCACGTTTATTATTAGGCCTCTAGAGCTCATAAAGGTTGCAAAGCCCGTTAGTGCCTTTTGGAGTCCCCGCTGAGTGCGTGCCATAATCACCGCATCATCAGCGTATAACAATAGTGGGACTGCGAGTCCGTTTATCTTAGGGTAGTCCACCTCCAGATCATTCATGGAAACTGCTACCTCGTTTATGTACAAATTAAATAAAAACGGTGCAAGAATGCAGCCCTGGCGAACACCCTTTGCTATTGGAAATTTTCTGGTTTGCTCGCCATTTTTGCCAAATCTCACCGTGGCGCCTGCGTCTCTGTACAGTTCCTGAATAAAACTTAAAATGTTTTTATCTATCCCCATTTTGGTCAGGGTTTTCCACAAGATTCCATGATCCAAACAATCGAATGCCGAGGTTAAGTCGACGAATGTTAGGAACAGGTTCCCTTTTTTTGATCCAATGTATTTATTTATTATGAGGGACAGGTTTAAACCCTGCTCTATGGTTCCCACGCCCGACTTAAAACCGTATTGGAATTTTGAAAGTATCCCGTTGCTCTTGGACCAGGTTTGTAATTTGGTTAGCAGCACCCTGCCTGCTACCTTCATTAAATTATCTAACAGGGAAATGGGGCGATAACATTTTGGGTCATGTCTGTCCCCTTTTTTAAATATTGGGATGACTATCGCTTCATTCCATGTGTTGGGAAAGCCTAGTTTGGTGTAAGCATTGAGGACATTTGCTAGTAAGGGGGCCCAGAGATCTACGTTCCCTTTAAACAAATCAATGGGGACTCCATCAGGCCCTGGGGCCTTTAAACTTGCGCTCTGGGAGATCGCTTGTTCCAGGTCTGCAGGGGTGAACATTACTTTTAGTGGAAAATTTCCCTGTGGCTGTGAAAGAAACTCTCTCCCCGCATCCATCTCCTCTTGTGGGATCAAAACAAGTGATTCTTTCTTATAGAGGGAGGTAAAATGATTGACCCAGACATCTTCCGATATGCCTATTTCCAGGGAGTCTACCTTCCTATCCAGAAAGAAGGGGGCATTAATTTCTTTCCAGAAAGACGTGTTGTCCCTTAATGCACTTGCCTTTATCAGGGCTTCCCAAGCTGCGTTTTTAAGTTCTTTCTTCCTAGTTAGGAGGGTCAGCTTGTAAGCTTGTCTAGCCTCCTTGACTCGGCCGCTATCCCTAGGTACGGTCTTTAAAGCCTGTAACAGTGCTTTGTGTGCATTAGCACAGGCTCGATTAAACCAGCCATGTATTCTCGTTTCATCCCCTGCCTATAATTTTTTAGTTAGCTTAGCGTTTATTGTGGCTTTAATCTCATCATATGCCTGTATTATTTGCTCGGGGTTGGTACTTAGTTCCAGACAGGTGGTAAATTGTCTAGATTCTTTCTGTAATAAATCTTTCAGAAAGTTCGTGGGTTCAATTTTTGCCCATTTAATAGCGTAGCCATTTTTCCTGGCCAACGCCACTGAACGACCATGCAGTATATTCGTGGTACTTATTTTTTGGGTACCAGATTTCCCTAGTTTAAGGGAGGTACTGATAGGAAAATGGTCGCTTATTGCTAGACCCTCCGTATCAAAGCCCCCCACCCAGCCTTGATTCCTGTTGGAAACTAAGATAAAGTCAATTACAGTGCCTGCCCCATGGCCAAAAAAAGTTGTTTGAAACGCTACGGGTGGCTGGCAGAGTTCATTTGCAAAGGCCAAATCCCATTCATGCATGAATTGATTTAACAAATTTCCCCCTAAGGAATGTTCAAAGTGCGTAGTGGGATCCCCTTTTAAGTCAAAAATGCCACAGTTTTTTGTTTGACTATAGGGACATAGGTGACAATTAAAATCCCCTGCTATGAGTAAGCAGTCTGCCGCCTGGACGCCTCTCTTTAGCAGTGAGTCCAGTTCCGCTATTAAAGTTTTAACCTCAACTTTTGGCACGTTATTATAAAGGTTTATCAGAAAAAAGGATCGCCCATTTGATTTAAAAAACAGGCCTTGTAATGAGCTCCCTACACCTGCTTTTGGCCCGCTTGCCTCATACATGTTCTGTTCTACGTTACAGAGGTTAGAAGTAAAAATGCACAGTCCCCCAGAGCCTCTGCCTCGGTTACCCTGGATCTAAGGAACGTAGAAAGTGCTAAAACCCTCAATATGGGTCTCATCTGGGTCCCAGTACTCCTGTAGGCAGATTATGTCCTGCCTTTCCATAAAAGTTAGGAATAGCTGGTCCCGCACTTTTTTCGCAAGCCCAGCAATGTTCCATGATGTTATTTTTAGCGAACAGTTCCCCTCATTGGTTGGACGGGGTTCTTCCTGCCTAATTAGTGAGACAATGCCCACGGGCGGGGCTTCAATCTCGTTATCAATTTGGGTCAAGTATGGATTTGTGCTGGTAATTTCAATTGTGGGCCCAAGTCCGCTCTCCATCCATGGCATACTGGGTTTTTCTATTAGCTGCTGGCCTGACCAGTTTCCACCACCCGTGTCTTGCACTAGTGTAATCTCTGTCATCACGGGATTAGTGTTTTCTACCTGGGGAGGGACATCATGGGTTTTTAGTTGGGCGGCAGTGACTTCTGAGACCCCTGTGGTAACCTTTATTGGTCAATCGACCATGTCTAAGCAGTCATATCTGTTCCTTGTGGGAACCCCCCCCCAATAATCAAAATTTGGGTTGCCTCTACTATGGTACCAGGGGCGAGAATTCCAGCCTCTGTTCCAACAATTATTGTTGTTCCTATTTCTGCTTCTATTAGTGTACCCCACCTGTGTCCAAGGCCAGTCTTGGACGTCATCCCAACCAGTTGTATTCTCGTAATTGGGAATATTTAACGGTGGATAGAAGAAGGAAAGACGCTGTACGTCCACCCCCCCCCCTTTTTTCGAGCGCTGGCCAAGAAGAGATATAGTCAACCATGGCAGGATCGTCACAATTGACTATAACACAGTCACCCTGTAGGCTTTTTTTCGTGTCCCCAATCCAAAACACTCTTCTGACTGAGTTGATTCTGCTAAGATGCGATGGCTGTATAGGTCTGTTTTGGCTAAGCAGAGTCAGGTCATTCATTATCTACAGCTGCGTCACTCACTGCCTCACCAACCTATTCAGTATTTCACTCAACAAAAGATCATGCACTCTGCAACTCATTGAATATCTCTCACAAGCTCTCCTGGTGATTTCTTTACCAACCTACCAGTTCACAATCTCATTACACATTCACTCATTCACTCAATCATGCGTCCATGTTCCCATTCATGTATGTGCTCACTCACTCACTGACTTGGTCATTCTTTTACCAACCTACCAGTGCACCAACTCATTAGACATTCACTCATGCACTCAATCATTCGTCCATGTACCCAGCCATGTCTGTGCTCACTCTCTCACTCATTTGTTCATTCATTCACCAACCTACCAGTTCATCATCTCATTAAGCAGTCACTCATTTGTTCATGTACTCATCCATGTGAGTGTAGTGTACACTCACTGATTTGGTGATTCATTCGCGAACCAGCTAGTACACCATCTCTGTCACATACTTGGCGCACATCATTCATACATGCAGTACCCATGTGTTTACTCAACCCCACACTCATCATTGCATACACTATTCCACTCACTCATCTATTCATTCATTCACTTGCGACTCATTCACCCACCCACGTTCCCTCACCCCACCCACGCAATTATTCATTTGCTTACTCACTCGCTTTGTTTTTCACCAACTCATACACTAACTTAACCACACACTCACTCACTAACCCACTTACTTGTCCCATTCCACTCGCTCGCTCGCTCACTCACTCACTCACTCACTCACTCACTCACTCACTCACTCACTCACTCACTCACTCACTCACTCACTCACTCACTCACTCACTCACTCACTCACTCACTCACTCACTCACTCACTCACTCACTCACTCACTCACTCACCGAGCTTTGTGGCCTAATGGCTAGAGAGGTCGACGCAAACCTAAGGAACCATGTTCGAGTCTCGCAGGGACCTTAAACATCCTGTAATTCTGGGAAATTCACTTAAACTCCCCGTGCCTAGCAAAGTGTATGTGTCATTCTGTAACGCGACTGGCGCTCGTTGTGTTAAGAGCTCTAATACCTACGGGTAGAGTTCACGCTATGTAAAACTAGAACAAAACAAAACCTCACTTCTCGCTCTCACGGCTGCGCCTCCTGGTTGGTTGCAAAGTGCCTTAACAATGACCGTGACGTGAAATTATACACCCGTCTCCCAGGGGTCACACAAATGAATGCATCCCCGAATGCTGCCTTGTATACATTGGCCGGACTATTAATAGGCCCAGCGGCTCTTAACTCACTGGAGTGTCTCGCTCCCTATTCCCACGGAGACTGTCAGAGCGGTGACCGCTTGTGTAAACGGCCAAGATGTTTCCGAGGAGTGCAGCCGGCTCTAAAAGTAACCCCGTCAGCCCATCCAATCACAGGCCAGACAGTCTCAAATGAGAGACACACGGGATCACGGCTGCGATTAAACCTAAACGCGCTCTTTTAGAGAGTAGAAGACACCCCCCATTGCTCATTTATAGTATGTCTAACGCATTAAAGAGTGAGGGCGAGAGAAGCAATCGTGAGGCACTGTGTATCGATCATCCTGTAATGTCTCTCACGAGTTCGAGTTGCCGGGATTAGTGGGGACACGCTACACCTGGGGTCACGAAAACAGCTGAAAAGTGACACAATAATACACCAGGAAAAACAATGCACGTTCCTTCTCAGCCATTAACGCAAACATATCCTAATTTTGAATTGTATTTGTATAGTGCTTACTACCACTGGCGAGGCGTTGTAGCACTATTCAGCGTTCTCACTGTGTCGGAACCTAAGATGAAAATTAAAGTTAATCAGTAGATTTGTGCTTTCTTTTTTCCTTGTGGATGAGTTGTGGCACTTTTGTTAAATTTGTGCTCTTGGATGGTCGTGCATTTAAGTAGTGTTTTCACTAGGGGGGGGGGGGGGGGCGCACCTTATCTGGGTAAATTGGCTAAAAAGAAAGGGGAGGGTTGAGAAGGTTGTTTATGGGTTCATAGCATGCATGCAGAAAGGTTTTCGGTCAGTCAGAGAGAGGAAGACGGGATAAAGGTTGAAATGGATTGGTTTTTTGTTGTTAAACAAGTGAAATAAACACATACATAGAGACATATCCATGCATATAATATATGCAGTCATATGAATGTATACAAATATTGTTTTGTATTCTATTGCATTTTTATGCAGTGCTCATTACTTCTATGTGGGTCACTGAAGCGGTTGGCTACACGAGTAGCACACTACTGCTTGTAGGATTTGTGGCTGGTAGTGTGTTGTTTCTGTTTTTGCTTTTAGGGTGTGTGACTGGAAGTGGGTTATCTCTGTTTTCTACTTGTGTGGGAAGTATTTCTGCATGGTGTATAAAAACAACCGTAATGGAGTGTTTGTATTATGGGATGTAGCGCTTAGCAGTGTGATGGATGAAGAAGTTTAAGAGAAAGGCATGTAGTTTATGGATATCTGTAAGCGTGGAGCTGTGAACAGCTCTGCAGGTCGCTTTAGGGTATTTCTAATGTTTATTGTCCACTTAGATGGTTAAGCCACTGGGTTGTCCATTCTGAGATATTTTGTATAAAGTTTATGGTCCTGAGCGCGCATAGGTTAAAGGGGGTTAAAGGGGGACATGGGAGAAACATGTTTTGTGGACAAGAGTACCCCATTCGCCACAGAGAGGCTTTGTGGCACCTCCAGAGCTAGCTTTAATCCTTGTTACTTCAATATTAGTGCATTTTGGAATTTGAATGCATTCTCTGTGCGCCAAACTTTACAAACAGCGGGGCTTATTTACAAGGCCCTTGCGCCACTTTTGCATCATTTTTAACATGGAAAAAGTGACGCAAAAGTGGCGTAAGAGGCTTGTAAATTTGCCCCAGCATACTACGCGACTGACGCATTTATTAAAGGCTTCACATTTGGTTACTGGCGTGAATACAAAGTGCGTATTTTTTCAGAAATATAAAATCAGACATTCTTCAACGGATAGCCACTTTGAGTAAGTGCACCAGGCGCTAGGTCGCTTTCATGACTAGGGCTGAGTGGAAGATCTCAGCGATGGACCCTGGAAGGAAATGTTGTAACACAGAGGGCTGATTGTGCACTGTGCTACCATCTTCTGGGCAAGACTAAGGGCATGGTTTAGATCTCGGTGGTTGGGTTACTGCGTTACAATGGTGATGGATATCCTATTCACCCATATCTAAAATCCCGTTATATACTATGGGATTTATATTACGGCGGATAGGGTCCACCTGGATATAAACCCGGTCCTAAGTGTTGTTCCAATCAGAAAACAGGATGGAATTTCAGAATGCTCCTGGTATTATTATTTTTTTATTTCTAATATATACTAAATTGGTGTAGTCTAATAAGTCTAAATGTTAAGCTATTTTAGCCAGACAGATTGGCCAAAATAGTCACCTATTGTCTCACAACAGTGCGGAAATGAAAATTGCAGAGCATTGTGGTCTGTTGGTCAGTGGGCCTGGAGTTCTCTCAGAAGTATATTTGGCCCTGGGGAAATCTGTGATACTCTCACCAAAGGGAGGCGGTTGTGTGAGGTAGTTTCCAGGTGTTTGTGGTCACTTACTCATCATCAGCCCCTCTTTATTCTCTTCTACTCATCAAGGTGCCGCCACGACGGACATTTTCAGATGGTCAACAGGGTCTGTGACTACTACTTTACTGTTCTGTCCTTCTCAGGGGTGGCTGACACTTCCTAAGGGAATTTTTCTCCAAGATACCTGAGATTGAACGTGGATGTGCAGTCTGACCTTAGACAATTTTAGACTCACCTGTTTAGTTTATAAATTCCTAGTATGTATATCACTAAACATTGCACCTCCTTGTCTATGTGACCTTTGGTTTCCTGCCCAGAGGTTGGTGATTACTCTAATGTTCAATTGTACAACGCTCACACACTCTTGAGTAACAGTAGCTTTCTAAAAGTTTTTCTGTATGTAAATAACCTGCAAATGGAATCAGTCATAGATTTCATGGTGACATCTGGTGCCACCAGAAACCTGGGAGTCATTTTGACGACAAGCTGTCATTTAAACATCATGTGAACTCAGTGGGCCATTCCTCCTTTTTCATGCTGAGGAAAATTAAAAAGCTGCTTCCATACCTTCCAGCCTCAGCAGGTAAAAATCTGATTACCACCCTGGTCTTCTCCAAAATAGATTATGGTAACGCGCTATTCCTTAATGCGCAAGAACAAGTCCTAAACAAGCTGCAGTCTATTCAAAATGCGGCAGCCAGAGTCCTGCTCGGCATCCCCAAACACCATTCTACCTCCCTGGCAATACGCCATCTCGATTGGCTAAGAGTCCGGAACCGGATAAAATTTAAGGCACTTTGTATCGCCTATAAAGCCATACATGAGACTGGGCCTTGCTTCCTCAGGAACGCATTCCAGATCTATGCCCCAAAAACATCTCTGCGATCGGCCTCCACTTTCCTACTACCAGTCCCTCGCACCAGAACCTCAACTTGGGGAGACAGACGTTTTCTGGTGGTGACTCCCAAACTCTGGAACTCTCTGCCCATATCGATCAAAACCAGTCCCACTCTCATCGCCTTCCGAAGATCCCTGAAGACCTGGCTATTTGATCAATGATCCCACCTGCTGGCTCTTGTCCCATGAAGTTCTAATGCGCCGAGACACCCTAGGGTATTTGTTGCGCAATACAAATTTCGTAAACATAAACATAGTCTGTGGAGCCTATTCAAGTGTCCATGAAGGGGCCAGTGGTCCAGCCAGTTTCAAAATGTCTCTAAAATCTGCGGGTCCATTCAAAGTCAAAATCTAAAGCTAAATATGTGTTGATTCCCGCCAAACGATCCACTGCTAGCTTGAAAATTTGGCGGAAGCTAATATTCCACCTCATGTGACACTTATTCCCTGAGGTGCCACTTATGTACAAGACCACAGATTCAGTGCTTTCACCCCATACTTGTTAGCTCATATTGATATGAAAACAACTGCCTCATTGCATTTTTGCACTTTTGAACTCGGTTTCTTTCTTCAGTATAATACGGAATGGACTAGGAAGATCCTTTTCTGCTGCGTCTTCCACTGCATCCCTGACACACTTGTTGTCAGTGTTGCAAACGAAGCCAAGTAAGACACCTACTCTTTTCTAGAACCCCTCTCTTCCTGCCCTTCGGTGCATGCACTATTTTATGAAAAGTCAGCATTGTAGGTGAGAGGTAAGGTACTACGTATTCTAAGTCATGACTGTGTTGAGACACACTACCCCAATGCAGAGATGTCCGATCAAAATGACGCCAAAACAGCATCTAAGAGCAGATGCTCCTGTTTGTACAGAAACTCCCCATGACCCATGCCTTCTTGGAAATGCAACTAAGGTCTAAAAATTTTCCAGGTCTCTGAGGAAAATGCCTGGCTTTTTTGCGAATGAGATGTTTGCACTAATTTGGTTTTCTAGCAATATTTTCTGTCCTAATCTCTCGTTAAAGCCTATATTTGCATTAAATGAGCTATTACATTTACCTATGTCTACATTTGGGAGCCAATAAGATTGACTTTAAAAGTGTTTTTGTTTAGTCAAAGAACTGGTGATCCAGGAGGACAAGTAGAAATATCTGGATGGTAAGACTGGAGTCAGTCTGCGTTACTGCAATGAGTGGAACTAATTGATTTAGTAATGTAAGCCAACCTTTAGCATGGATCACCATCATCTCAGTTTGACTCTGCAGTTTGAGTAGTAAGGGCAGACGGTCTTCTATCACAATACTGACGTTTTAACATTAACCCGCAATTATACTGGAAACTCGTGAATCGTGAAGGTAAGTAGTTGTCAGTAGATATTGCGGAGTCGGTCCAAGTGCAGAACGATGTTATTGACCTCAATGTTATAGCACAACGTTCTCGATTGTATTATGGCTAAATAATTATTGGACCTGCTTTGTAAGGATTTATTTAGTTATAACTTTTATTAAGCGCACTGTTACCCGTAGGTGTCCTGGCGCTTAAACTGTTTCTCATACTCTGCGGCCTAAAGGGCATTTCTAGTACTACATCAAACGGAAATGATATAAAAATGATATGAGGGGAGGAAAATGTATCCAAGTTTTCTAGAGTCATTTTGAAACAATGCAGGAAAGTAATACGTGTACCGAATAAAGGATACCTAGTCTTACATACTCAAACTTGTGTATAGCATTTGACCCATAGCAGTCTGATTCAATACGATGAAGACAATTGCAAAACATGATTATGGATTTAATAAAATATAATTACTGACCGAACTGAGGGCTATGTGCACTCATTTGCCACTGCCCCCTTTCCTGTAATATGATGGAGCAACCTGTCTTACTAGGGCCCGCTAATACATACATGCAGCCCAGGGAAGCATATACCCTATGGCAGTCTGACTTGTTAGATCAGAGTGCTTGAATACTTCAAACAGGTGGGAAGTGGAATTAGAAGAAGTGGACTTAGCGACTCTTCCTAAAGGTGGTAGGACCACATTCACTTGCATAGCCCACTGTCAAGTCTCACAATAGATCACTATAGGGTCACTGAAGGCAGCTTTGTTACGGAACCACCAAGAGAGGCCAAAAACGGTGCCAATAGGGTGGGAGGCTGTAGAAATGGTGAATTGTCATTTAGCCTCGTTCTTCAAAACCCCTTGCACTGGAGCTTCAGAGAACAGTGGTAGGAAAGCGGGGACAGTCACATCTACATACTCTCAGAACTGTCATTGTCAGGGTTAGGTTAACTGTGGGCCCTGGGTATCTTAGTGAAAAGAGTTCTACAGTTGTCTTGAAGAAAAATTAGTTGCAAAGAAGAGAAGGGTAGGTTTCTCGCAGCCAGAGCAGTGTATGACACATTTTACAATCTACTTTTTCAGCTTTTCTAAAAATATAGTTGGTATTCCAGAACTGTGTATGTTTTGGGCTGGAGGAAGGTGCTCTGCATGGCTATGGAGAGTATGCATGCCTTCCGCGTTTACACCATGGCAGGTTGTACTGTTTAACCTTGGCCTTAGCACATCATGTGGGTCCTGAATGTACTTTTCGTGACCGGGGGCCAGTACGGGGAAATACTGCTTCTTGCATTCTCATTTTTTGTGATATCCGGAACAAAATGTGCTCCCGACTGGTGGGTGTCTTTTCCATAACGGCATTAAGTGTTTGTGGGCTGATTCCCATAGTAGCCAATTGCCGTTGTGCAGCCTGCAAAGTACACGCAGGGTTAACTGTGAGTGTTCACATTATGAACTGTGTAAGATCTGAGTAAAGTTTTACTAAATCTCTGTATAGTGAATGCATTTCTGCTGCAGTAAAATTAGCAGTGTCAGGTTGCAGTATGTATGCAGCTAAGACCGGCCATATTACTACTTCTTTGCTTAGCGTACCGAGTGTCCCCTTTTCTGTAATGTGCTTGAGGGGGCCTTTGAACCAAATTATATGCTCTTGGTAAAAGAGAGGAATTTCTAGTGCTTCATATAGAGTATATTCTTCTAGTGTTGAATTCTCAGTGTAAGCCTGAAATATTTGTGTATGAGCATCTGCAGCTGGGAATTCAACTCATGAATAAAATACCTCTGTTCTAAACACTTTGTGTACCGCAACCGCAAGGGCGGGTAACCTTAATGTAATAATCTTATAGTAAACGTATGTCTGTAGTTCTCTGCAATGTTTCAACCTCCTTCTTCCCCATTTTTGCCGTTTTCAGACATTGTTTGAAGAAAAAGACATTTATGAATTAATTTATGTAGATAGGGTAAGCACAAAGTAGGGAGTTTTATCCTACAAGCTTGAATAACCTACAGTCAATAAATATGTTATACCTACTTAGCTGAGGTGGATTTTCCTACCACCACAGACGTCTACAGTTTGGAATTGATTATTAGGGGGTCTCTGAGAAAGCATGACTGTACTACTCATGTAGACTGTGCAATAAGAACCCAACCAATGAAGGCAGTGCCATGTCATGTAGTACCTTCCAAACCATAGGATCTGTGCGTTTGTTGGACAACATAAACTTTGGGTGAGGTGCGTAGACTGATTCAGCGCACTCCCATAGGATATGTTGGCCTAGAGACCAGCTAGCTCACCGTGCCAAAATAAACCCCCTAAACCAAACAAGGAGCGAATGGTTTTTGGCAACCACTGAACATAACAACCCTGACCCCTTAGGGATCGTGGTAAAAGATCTATTACCATTCGCTCAGTCACTCATGCTTACCTGTTCTCAGATAATTATACAGAGAATACACCGTGGGACTTTTTCAATATATTTATTGAACCAACGTTATTCTTGTATAGAATACATGTGAAGTGATAATTGGTAGACAGAAGCAGATGAAAGTTATTACAAGCACGAAAATAATAAATAGCAGATATAGTTCCACCATGGTGCTACAACAGTGTATATATGCAGGCATATAAGCATGGTAGTAATCAGGCGTACTCCTATTATGCAATCCCTACTCTGTGTATGTCCAAAGTGTATGTGGGTGTAGAGCCAAGAACGGCCCAATAGGATGATCGTACCGCATTACCAGGCGGGAGAGAGCGTAGGACCCCGTTCTGGTCACTAATTGAATACCCCTCGTGGAAACGTCTGACCACTGCTTGGTGAAGTCTCAGCATGCAGGGACCCTATGTGTTATCTGAAGTACCTTCTCTGCCTACCCCTGAAAATGCTTCTTTATTTATAATAAAAGCATCCTTGCAATATAAATTTTCAGATTAGCATTGTTGTGGATATAGAGAGAGCCTTGTCACCCGTGGATGAAGATAGAACCACTTTTGTACATCATGCATGAAGACCTTGTACTCGGTGTTCGAGGCATCGTGATCATTTTGAACGAAGCCAGAGGTATAAATAAAATTACTTTCAGAGAAACTAATCCATCATTGTCATGCACACAAATATGTGCAAAAGGTCACAGCAATAAGGTTATTGTGCAGAAGAGAGGACAATGTAAGATGTGCAGCGCTGCTACATGGGCATAACCCGGGCACATAACAGCACATGAGCTGCATTAGTGGCTAATCTTGTGTGTATTGCCCTAGAGATTGCCACAGTCCTTGGCTGCACTCCATCAAGGATTGGGATCAGTGTGACAAGAATTACTATGCAGTTTTGGTGATATAAGCTTCCAACGTTAGCACTCAATGACCATACGAAGTTGTAATGTACTGACTACTAGGGGCCATACAGCTATTACATTATTTCAAATATATCACAATACAACACATACATTTAGAATGCATGCCTGTACAATACAGTTTTTACATTGCAACATCCTCTACAATGCATACATTTACATCGCATGCCATTTCAACACCTTTTTTAAAACTATATTTACAACGCATTCCATTACATCACATTAAACCTTTAAAGAGCATTCTATTACAACGAATACCATTAGAATGCATTTAAGGTAAGTGTTGGACAGTGGAGGGGTAATAATTACTATTCTAACTCCAGAGGATGCAGTAGGGTAATTGTCGGATAGTGTAGGGGTAACAATTACTATTCTAACTACAGGGAATGCAACAGTAGGGTAAGTGTTGGATAGTGTAGGGGTACTATGCGCTGTAGTGGTATGTTTTTTAATGACATGCGATGTAATGCCTGCATTGTAGTTACATGCTTTGTAATGTCATGCGTTGTAGTGACATGCAATGTAATGGCTGCGTTGGAATGACATGCATTTTAAAGGATGCTACGATATAATGACTGCGTTGTAAATGTAGTGCGATGTGATGACTGTGTTGTAAAGGTTGTTTCTCTATTATTTCACTTAATCCGTAATAGTGAACAATGGCTTCATATTGAAATAGTGTCCAAATAAAACAAAACCTCTGTGTCCATGTGAAACAAGCCAGGAGACACTGTACTACTCTGTCCCTTTGTGCTAAATGCTACACCCTGCAATTTTGTGAATCACAGGTTTGGCAACTTCTTGCGGCAAGTGGCTGAAAGATTAATGAATGTCTATGAGAGAAACTCTTTTTCATTGATTAGAGGGGCTACCCATCACATCACACTGAAGTAGCACGTTAAATGATCCTCTTTATAAATAGCACTAAAACACACGAGGGCTTTAGCACTTTACTGTGGTTGTCATTGCACTAGATCTGCATCCTATTCTTATATCTATTTACTAACACATTTAGTAGATATTAATCTTTACAGATTCAAATTCTATTGAATAGTACTGGTTGTAACATCTTTGTTGTCTTATTTACAAAGTATGCATGCATAGAATAAGTTAGTTTAAGTGTGTTTACTACAAATATGATTTTAGTTTTCATCAGGCCTTTGAACAAATTTGTCCTCTTCCATTCCAGAATCTCAAATCTTTTAGCCTCTCACTACCACCAGGAAGGAAAGGGTCATGTCTTGATAGTTTCAAGGGAGGTCTTAGTTTCTAATACAGCTAACTGAATTAGGCAGTTCCTTTTCTTATAAAAGAAGGAAAACATACACACAAAATAGTTTCAAATGGCGAAAAACTTTAAACATACATCACAAGGTGCCATAATTCATATAGTGTCCCTAATACCACAATGGGCGTGTTTGCCTGTTTTTGTCACCTGGGGGCACTATAGTATTACAGACAGTGGCACAGATAGCGCTGCTGCACATATATTGCTGGCGCTAAATTAAGGAGGGGCTTTCCCTGATTTGCATGTGCAATGGCCCTCTGCAGATGAGGAAAACACCGGGCCTGTTTAGAACTTTGGTAGTGTGACGTCTACTCTGCCCCGCTACTGTAATACCAAAGTCGTGATCAGGCCACCCCCCAGATCAGGAGCATTCTCCTATCTGGCGAGCTCCTATCTGACAATGTGCACCACAATGGGAACGCCAAAACCAGTTCCTGCATGGCATGGACTGAAAAGCCTAGATCAATGAATGGGGGTGAGTCTCTGAAATGTTTCAGCGCTCCATGCATCATCTCCTTACGTTTGCGCTGTTTGCCCTAAGGTGCCAGGGTATGCCCAGACGTGGGGCCCTTGCTCACTTTGCCACTGGATTCAGGCTAGCCTGGCTGATGATGAGTGTTCCCTGACACCAGTCCCAATTGCTTGTTTTCAGTCCAGGGAAGACCTGGTTTGGCAATTCCGGCGGGGCTGTTCCCATAAGGAACAGGGTCAAGACTGACTTACGTATGACTGGGTCTGAACTGGGGTGGTGAAGTGAGCTTAAGAACGATGATGGATTCAACCCAGATCTGTGACAGGGGGTGTCTGAAAAGTTTCAGTGCTCTGTTCATCATCTCCTTGTGTCTGCTGTGTAGGAACTGGTGTGCATGCAGACCCCTTGTGTGCAACCATTTAAAGCAGGCGCAAAGGGGGGGCCCTTTTTTCCCTCTACTACATGATTTTCATAGGGGTTGAACCACCAAGAAATCCATAGCAGAGAGGAACCTTGTTAAATGCTTGCCGGGATCACGACGATCCCGCCAAGCATATTACTGTCTCCTAACCGACACAACACTGCCAGGGAACGGCGGCTCCCTGCCAGCTGTGACGGGGCTCGTATAATTAAGTGCTTTATCTCTGCACCTACAGCATATTATGCATATGGGCGTAGAAGCAAAGAGGCAGTCAGGAAGAGCATTGACTGTGCACTGTGTTGGTGCCCTCAGTAAGGGTGGAAAGGATCCCCATAGACCCTCCAGCCATCCTGCTGCAGACGTGGCAGTCACTCACTGCTCCCATCTACAAGGGGGATCCTCCTACCCCATCCCCCTCTGATGTACAGATTAGATGCTGCCTGTAGTGTGAAAGACTAAGCGGCTACTTCTAACTGCTGCTCTGTCGTTCACTAATGCCTTGTCCCAGGGCAGCACATTATCTGTAATAGGGCTCCCTGTCCTGGTTTTGACCAGTGCTGGTGCTTAAAGATGTGCCACGGTGTAAACAGGGTAGTAATGCCAAAGTATCATACGGCCTCAAAAGTTCATAGGTGGTGCAAGAATATCCTTTTACTTAGATACACACCCCAAAAAGTGTAATATCATAAAGTGATGCAGCAAGGGTGCCGTGTACCCTAATGCAAATGGTATAATAAGGATCTGATGCCCCCTGGTAGCAAAACATAGAGATGTTTGAATGCTGTGGGTCCCTGAAACAAAAGTGCCCAATGCCACAGCACCCACCTGAATATTTATAGCTACGTCAGCCTAGAGACACTCATCAGCTGGTGGTGTACTAAAGTGTACTCGTTGGGAGTATCAGACCATGCCAAGAGCCAGATCTTGTAAATTGCACTTGCCTGGCAGGTGTTCAGTAGCTTTGGGTTGTCACTTTCTAGTGACATTAACACTGACGTTCAGTCCAAAAATGAAATATTATGCCAGTCCGTCTATGTAAACGTTAGCCCAAGACAGGTAAAAAATAAATGTGCCGGTTCCTATTCTAAATGGCCAGCATCACTGCGAAGTTACCCGACACTGGTGTAACTTTTATACCCCGAGCACACTCCTGTAGCCATTACAGCCGGTGCAGTACACTGGCGTGAAGGCACCCCTTGTAGCTTGACATTAATTTATCTTTGGATTAGGGATACCAATGCCAGTAGAGTGTATGTATGCAACCAAAAAGCACATCCATAAAATTATGTATTCCTCTTCACCATATATGGTAGACATAACTTCGGCTCGAGCCGTCGGATGAATTTTAAATATTGTCCCCTGTTCACAGTGCTTAATTTGAGACGGTGCTTTCCGGTGCACTACACCAACACTTAATTGTTAACACTGGTGCTACTGACAGTATGCGTCTAGGTGGCGCTGTATGGTAAATTTAGAGAGGACAACAACAACAGTTAATTATTAATTCAATATACAATAAAAATGACTAGTACCCGCCATCCAAGCCTTTCGTATAGCTACGGGGGCCTGGAATAGTCCAAATTGTTATATTTTTCGGAGTGTGATGGTTAGTAGTTGTGTTGTAACTATCTTGGGTAGTGCGGCAACAGCGATGTGTGGTGCACCGGCAGTAGCCTTCTGACAATGGCCCTGCACTTACTTTGTTAAAAAAATTAAACACTGCTAGTTCATGTTCTCCATGAAGCACAAGCCAGTACATCAGAAATACTGCATGACGCCAGCCAGGACTAGTAAAATATTAGAATGGAAAAATATCCAAATATTTTTTCCTACTCCAGAAACAGTAGGAAAAAAAACCTGCACACAATGCATTTTTACTTCTGGCATTACCAAATACCGTTTAAATATACTACACTTACATTGAAAATATAGTTAAATGTAGGCGCTTTTTAGGCTACCCTTTTCCTCCAATTTTTCTGTTGTGTAATGTACATGTTTCTTCCTCCCACTACACCAGAAAGAAGTGATTGTTAACCTGTGGTGCAGGGACCACTGGGGGTCCGCGAATCCAACTCAGGGGGTACGTAACTGTTAGAAATGTAAATAATATTAACAGATTAGTTCTATAAATAAAGATGCAAAATGTAAAAATTTAAAACGTTCTGTACATTTGAAAAAGGAGTCTAAAATTAAGTTACGATTAGATTTGTGAGAGCAGAGCAAGTGTATCAACCAGAACATAGTGTAGATCGTGTGAGACAGCGCCTCTCCTGACTCAAGTTCCCCAGCATCATGATGGCTTCACTGACCCCTGGAGAAACCCACACTGATGCCAGTGTTGGATTTATTAAAATATGTACTCAGAGGGCACCTCAGGGTTGCCCCCTGAAAACCTGCTGGCCCTGCTGTGGTCTCTGACAGGCTTTAGGCAGCCTGGTACCACCAGACATGCTCCTGGATCCCTGGGTCAAGAGCCTCTTCTCTCTGAGAACAGAAACAAAGTCCATCCTGGACAGAGCTGTCACACCTTCTCCCCCAGGAGGAACATAGTGCTCTAGAGGGAAGCCTCACAGGCCTGCCTGTTTATTGGATATCAGTTCTGTCCAGTCTTGTAAATATATTCCATATACTTTTCCACACACTTTGAACTCTCTAGACTCCCATATACATACTTGAGCACTCTTTCTTACACGTACCCTAGAACATTCTCCTACCTGCTTGACCCATTAACGATTGTACCTTTAAATGACTAAATAAATATATTGTAATAATACTTAGTGGTTTTTCTGCACATCAGTTTGTTTTAATTATTTTCACGATTTCAAGACGTTTGTGAGCTTAATAATGTAAGCTCAAATAAGTTGATAATGCTGTTACTCTAACTCTTCCTTGAATAATTAGTACAGGACCATTTTTTCTTTATATTAACTGATACCCAGATCCAGGGACCATTTGGGAATACCCCATTGTTTGTAATAGGGTTTTATTTATTAGTCACTGAATAACCAACAAATGTCTTGCACTCCTCTGCGATAGGCCAATGGCTGCTCACCCACATTACCACAAATAGTGCACTCGGAGTTTATATTGAGCCATGTACCCTTTTAGGGGAATCTCTGGATTCTTTACACGATGTAATCAATTATTGGTATATCAAATTAGGAGCCAGCTTCCCACAGATCATGAGTGGCCTCAATTCCATTTAGAAAAGCTCGGACCTATCCATTAAAAAGTAAACATTTTCTTTTATTTGTGACACTTTTTCATCCTTTATTATCGTATATTTATTTGAAAAATGCTAGTTGCGTTTCTTTGTGCATTTCTTTTGCTGTTTCAATCAGCGAAAATGCTTAGGCCAGTGTCTCTGTTTTTCATAATGACTCAATGGGGATTCCTGGGTTTCAGTAATGATTCAGCAGGGTACACAGAAGTTAAAATTTTAAGAAATCCTGCCAAACACAATGAGGAATGGATCAGCCCACTTCAGATATTAGCTATCCTCACTTTGTGTGAGGGCATTCTGCTCTTTCACAAGGAGCACCTCTGATCTCAAAGTAGCACCCTCCAGTTCCATCAACTATTGTGATACGTGATTTTTAAAACACAAACAAATGTTCTTTCAACTTTTTTATATTCTTAAGGGCTGGATAACACCCCGAATAGTAAATTCTAAAGAAAATGGTGTCACAAACAAACAAGTATTGGTAAGCCAAAACACTGTCCGACAACACAGGCCTATTGGCTTTGCCAGTGCTTATTTTAAAGTAAACTCTAGTGCCCTTGGAAAATTAACTTATTTTCTGAAACGTATAATAGGTCATGGGATATTAGAGTGTTATATACTGGGTCTAAATTGTACTAAATATTTGTTTTCCCAGCATTGGTTATAATAACTTAGAAGTGTGACAGTAATATTGCTACACACTCTAGTACTGTATACCAATGTCGCTGCCACGTTTAAATAGATATTAGATTAGCTATATCCCAATTTAAGGTATCCCTAAACATAAAAAGTCCTGCTACCTTGAAATGGTAAAATCGCTGAGGATGTATTTATTTGCAATTGTGGAGTGTGAGTAAGTAATTGCCGAAAGTTTTGGGCGATAAGTGTGTTGCCATGTTCGTGACTGAAGAAGCAGTCTTATGTAGAGCCTAACATAATGCTCTTCACACAGCCTTGAATCCCCAGCAATCACTCAATACTCATTCTAGAATGTTTCTTTGTCTGATGATGTAAGCTGATATTTTGGGATTCTTTTGAGATTCTTCCAAATCCTCTATGCTCATTATAAAGCCAGTTGTGATGGGGCATACATTATCTAACAGTAAGCTGTTTCATGGGGTGCTTAACATAGTTATTGCTGTACCTGCTTTCCTCTTGAGTAGTGTACCTCCATTTAGCAACAAGAGTTTTGTTTCTGTTTGGTTCATATTTGGAGTGCCTGACGGAAAAAGGCTTAAAAAAATTCTGTTTAAAAAAAAATATATTTTTACTCAGGCTATGTTGCTTTAGTATGAACCATGTCAACATTTTCACCTCTCCACGAGTATTGCTGACTGATGTAGGCAGGTACCTAAAAACTGATGCCTTTGTTCACCTTAAGGAATGGCACAGGCTCAAAGTCTTAGACTCTATATTGAGGTAGCTGTTTAGTTCTATTGATATTCTTAGGTACTGCCAAATGTCACATTTCAGATGTCGGGTTTGATCTTGCAATTGTCAATTAGAAGAGAGTATACATGGAATTTCCTTTGGGTTCACCACCTTGAAACACTGGCTTGGTAGGACCAGCTTCTTTGAGCTTTAGAGACTTTGTGCCTGAAGTACAATGTTTTTTAGAGTGCGCAAACAGGTCTTAGACTCATTTGCGCCTTGCAAAATACTGTTTTGCAACTCGGTTTTTGTAAGGGGCGTTCCCTTTCAAATAGTGAATGCATTGCCATTAAGCATGGGTGAATTTTGCGAATTCGCGATCCGCGAATTTGTGGATTTCCGTATTCGCGATCCGCAAAATTCGAGAATTTGTGCGAATTTGCGGTTTTTTGTTTTTTGCGTGTTCGCGGGTTTTTTGCGTGTTTGCGGTGATTTTTACGTCTTCGCGAGCCGCTTGCATAGCGAAGTTACCCATGCAGTCGTTTATGGGAGAGGGAGAGAGAGATAGATAGATAGATAGATAGATAGATAGATAGATAGATAGATAGATAGATAGATAGAGAAAGAGAGGGAAAGAGAGAGGGAGAGAGAGAACGAGAGAAAGAAAGAGAGGCCGGATCTCTGAAGGGCCAGATTCCTGAGTTGCCCCTACAGAACATACAGCTTTTTATTTTTAGCAAAATGCATGTGAAAATTGTGCTGTAAAGGTCTCTTTTAGTTTAACCCCTCCTGACAACTCAAAATGGGTGTATTTGCCATCCTCTCCCTTCTTCCTGTTTTTTATGTCTGTAAGTGCTTCCTGATGAGGTTTAATTCCTTGGACAGGTGCCTTGTTGCCTACTTGTAACTATTCTCTGACCCTGCTTCAAGGGTCAGAGCAGGGTCAGAGAATAGTTGCAAGTAGGCAACGAGGCGCCAGGAAGCAATTAGCAGCAGGTGTCCAAGTTGAAGTTTATTTGTTTGTAACCCTTTTGTAAAAGGTTACAAAGAAATTAGGTTCAACTTTTGCAACAGCTGCTGTAACCCTTGCTTGGCTGAAAATTCGTCCCCGCTGATTCGCAGATTTTACCGCGATTTCGCGAGATTTGCGGATCGCGAAATTGCGGAAAATCCGCAAATTCACCCGCGAAACTGATTTTACGCCCACCCTTAATTGCCATATACTAATGTTTTGTGACCGCAATTGCAGTTGCAAAACACTCACAAATTACCACCTACTTCAACCCTAGACCCTGGATTTCAAGGCGATCACTGCCGCATCATAAGAGGGCGAAACACATATCCCTAGACCCTGGATTTTTAGGCGATCGCCACCGCAGCTTAATAGGGTGGAACACATAACCCTAGACCATGGGTTTCAAGGCGATCGCCGCCGCATCATAATAGAGTGGAACACATATACTCAGGCCCTGAGGGCCCGATTCACAGAATGAACTTAAGACTCAATCCTAAACTTACTACTATTTTGGTATTCACAGAATGCACTTACTACTTTTGGTATTCACAGAAGTTAGGATTTTGTCTTAAGTCGGTCTTAAGACGGACTTAAGACAAAATCCTAACTTCAGTTTGTCTTAAGTCTGTCTTAAGTTTGTCTTAGGACAAACTTAAGACAAAATCCTAACTTCTGTGAATACCAAAAGTAGTAAATTCATTCTGTGAATACCAAAATAGTAGTAAGTTTAGGATTGAGGCTTAAATTCATTCTGTGAATCGACCCTATGTTTTTAGGCAATTGCCACCGCATCATAATAGGGTGGAGCACATAACCCTAGACCCTGGGTTTCAAGGCGATCGCCGCCGCATCATAATAGGGCGGAACACATGTACTTAGACACTGGGATTCTAGGCGATCGCCGCCGCATTATAAGAGGGTGGAACACATATCTCTAGAACCTGAGTTTCCAGCCGATCGCTGCCGCATCATACTACGGTGGAACACTTATCCCTACACCCAAGGTTTGAAGGCGATTGCCGCCGCATAATAATAGGGCGGAACACATAACTCTAGACCCTGGGTTTCTAGGCGATTGCGGTCGCATCGTAATAGGGCGGAACACATATCCCTGGACCCAGGGTTTCAAGGTGACCGCCGCCGCATCATAATAGGGTGGAGCACATAACCCTAGACCCTGGGTTTCAAGGCGATCGCCACCGCATCATAATAGAGCGGAACACATGTACTTAGACACTGGGATTCTAGGCGATCGCCGCCGCATTATAAGAGGGTGGAACACATATCTCTAGAACCTGAGTTTCCAGCTGATCGCTGCCACATCATACTACGGTGGAACACTTATCCCTACACCCAAGGTTTGAAGGCGATTGCCGCTGCATAATAATAGGGCGGAACACATAACTCTAGACCCTGGGTTTCTAGGCGATTGCGGTCACATCGTAATAGGGCGGAACACATATCCCTGGACCCAGGGTTTCAAGGTGACCGCCGCCGCATCATAATAGGGTGGAACACATAACCCTAGACCAAGGATTTCTATGCAATCGCCAGTGCATCATAATAGGGCAGAACACATAACCCTAGACCCTGGGATTCAAGGCGATCTCCGTCGCATCGTTATAGGGCGGAATACATATACTTAGACCCTGAGATTCTAGGCGATCGCCGCCGCATCATAAGAGGGCGGAACACATATCTCTAGTACCTGGGTTTTCCAGGTGATCGCTGCCGCATCATAATACGGTTGAACACTTATCCCTAGACACAAGGTTTGTAGGCGATCGCGCCGCATAATAATAGGGCGGAACACATAACTCTAGATCCTGGGTTTCAAGGCGATCGCGGATGCATCATAAGAGGACGGAACACAAAACCCTGGACCCTGGTTATTTAGGCAATCGCCACCGCATCAGAATTGGGCAAAACACATAACCCTAGACCCTGGGTTACAACGCAATCGTCGCCGCATCATAATTGGGCGGAACACAAAACCCTAGACCCTGGATTTCAAGGCGATCGCTGCTGCATCATAATAGTGCATAACACATAACCCTACACCTTGGATTACAAGGCGATTGCCACAGTATCATTATAGGGCAGAACACATAACGCTAGATCCTGGGTCTGCAGGAGATCACAGCTGCATAAAAATAGGGTGCAACACATTACCCTAGACCCTGGGTTACAAGGCGATCGCCGCCGCATCATAATAGGGCAGAACACACAATCCTAGACCTTGGGTTAAAAGACGATTGCTGCAGCATCATAATAGGATGAAACACAAAATCCTAGACCCTAGGTTACAAGCCGATCGCTACAGCATCATAATAGGGTGGAACACATGACCTTAGGCCCTAAGTTTCACGGCACACGCCGCCACCTCATAATACGGTGGAGCACATAAACCTACAGCCTGGGTTTCAAGACGATCTCCGCCGCTTCATAATAGGGCAGAACACATAAGGCTAGACCCTGGGTTTCAAGGCGATCACCCTTGCATCATAATAGTATTTACAACAAGGGGTGGTGAGGGACAGAGTCTCTGAATTAAGCAGAAAGCTCTCACCCAGTCAAGAGATCAGGGCTAGATCCAACACCGTTTTTTAGCTCACTGCACCATCCCAGTTTCAGAACCATCATAATAGGGCAGAAGAAATAACCCTAGACCCTGGGTTTCAAGGCGATTGCCGCCACATCATAATAGGGCAGAACACGTAACCCTAGACCCAGGGTTAACAGATGATCACTGCCGCATCATAACAGAGCGGAACACATAACCTTAGACCCTGGGTATCAAGGTGATCGCCGCCTCATCATAATAGGGCAGAACTCATAATCCTAGACCCTGGGTTTCAAGGCGATGACTCCCGCATCATAATAGGGCGGAAAACATATCCCTAGACCCAGGGTTTCAAGGCGATCGCCGCCGCATCATAATAGGGTTGAACACATAACCCTAGACACAGAGTTTCTATGCAATTGCCGCTGCCTCATAATAGGGCGGAACACATAGCCCTAGACCCTGGGTTTCAAGGCTATCGCCGCCGCATCATAATAGGGCAGAACACATAACCCTAGACCTGGGTTATAAGGCGATTGCCGCCACATCATAATAGGGCAGAACACGTAAACCTAGACCCAGGATTAACAGATGATCACCGCAGCATCATAATAGGGCAGAACGCATAACCTTAGACCTTGGGTATCAAGGTGATCGCCGACGGATCATAATAGGGCAGAACTCATAACCCTAGACCCTGGGTTTCAAGGCGATCGCCACCGCATCATAAGATGGCAGAACACATATCCCTAGACACTGTATTTGAAGGCGATCGCCGCCGCATCTTAATCGGGTGGAACACATAACCCTAGACCCTGGGTTTCAAGGCGATGACTCCCGCATCATAATATGGCGGAACACATATCCCTAGACCCAGGGTTTCAATGCGATCGCCGCCGCATCATAATAGGGTTGAACACATAACACTAGACCCTGAGTTTCAAGGCTATCGCCGCCGCATCTTATAGGGCGGAACTCATATACTTAGACCCTGAGTTTCTAGGCGATGGCTGCCGCATCATAATACGGTGGAACACTTATCCCTAGATCCAATGTTTGTAGGCGATCGCCGCCGCATAATAATAGGGGGGAACACATAACTCTAGACCCTGGGTTTCAAGGCGATCGCGGGCGCATCATAATAGGGCGGCACACATAACCCTAGACCCTAAGAACTAAGTTCAAGGCTCTCTGCATTGCCTATAAAGCAATTCATGGGCAAGGTCCAGCGTATTTGAAAGACTCCTTCTGTCCTTACAAACCTGCCAGATCCCTAAGATCCTCAACCGCTGGACTCATGCAGGTTCCCAGGACCAAGAAAGTCTCCTGGGGAGACAGATCCTTAATAGTCACCACTACTAAACTATGGAACAGTCTTCCTCATCACATTAAAGCCTCCACTTCTCTTCTCTCTTTCCGCAGGCAGATAAAATCCTGGCTGTTCACGCAATAACTCCTCATGGACCAGTTCTCTCACTCAGCGCCGAGATACCCACGGGTAATTGAGCGCTTAACAAATCGCCTAAATAAATAAATAGGTTTTTAGGCGATCGCCGCCGCATCATAATTGGGCAGAACACATAACCCTAGACCCTGGATTTCAAGGCGATCGCCGCTGCATCATAATAGTGCGTAAAACCTAACCCTAAACCTTGGGTTACAAGGCGATTGCCGCCTTATCATGATAGGGCAGAACACATTATGCTAATTAATTAATTAATTAATTTGGGGTTTGTAATGCGCTAGAATCGACTCCCAAAGGAGTATCTCTGCGCAGTAGACCGCTGGGGAGCCCGTCCTGGCTTTCCCTGCGAGATGGTCCCTACTGGGTATCTCCAAGGTGAAACCAGGCATTCCCGGCGTATGTGGGGGCCGTTGTGGAGATGAGGCAAGCTAATGCCCAGAGTTGCCGAGTGTGATCCCTGGTTAGAGTAGGCACCGAGATGAGAATTATCGAGTCCGCTGACCCTGGTCCACGACCCTGCCGCGTCGGGAATTGAACCCTGGTCCCGGGCCGTCCTCTGCTCTCGGGTCTGCCACCTCTAACCAGTGAGCCACACCACACCACTAGATCCTGGGTTTGAAGGAGATCACAGCCACATGAAAATAGGGCGTAACACATTACCCTAGACCCTGGGTTACAAGACGATTGCTGCAGCATCATAATAGGGCGAAACACAAAACACTAGACTCTAGGTTACAAGCCGATCACTAGCGCATCATAATACGGTGGAACACAAGACTTTAGGCCCTAGATTTCACAGCGAACGCCGCCGCCTCATAATACGGTAGAGCACATAAACCTAGACCCTGGGTTTCAAAACTATCTCTGCCGCATCATAATAGGGCAGAACACATAAGGCTAGACGCTGGGTTTCAAGGCGATCACCCTTTCATCATAATAGGGCAGAACACATAACCCTAGACCCTGGGTTTCAAGGCGATTGCCGCCATATCATAATAGGGCAGAACACGTAACCCTAGATTCAGGGTTAACAATTGATCACCGCCGCATCAAAATAGGGCGGAACACATAACCTAGACCCTGTATTTCAAGGCGATCGCTGCCGCATCATAATAGGGCGGAACACATAACCCTAGACCCTGGGTTTGTAGGCGATGACTCCCACTTCATAATAGGGCGGAACACATATCCCTAGACCCAGGGTTTCAAGGCGATCGCCGCCGCATCATAATAGGGTTGAACACATAACCCTAGACCCGGGGTTTCTATGCAATCGTCGCTGCATCATAATAGGACGGAACACATATCCCTAGACCCTGGGTTTCAAGGCTATCACCGCCGCATCATAATAGGGCGGAACATAGAACCCTAGACCCTGGGTTTCAAGGCAATTGCCAACACATCATAATAGGTCAGAACACGTAACCCTAGACCCAGGGTTAATAGATGATCACCGCCGCATCATAATAGGGCGGAACGCATAACCTTAGACCCTGGGTATCAAGGTGATCGTCGCCGCATCATAATAGGGCAGAACTCATAACCCTAGACCCTGGGTTTCAAGGCGATTGCCGCCGCATCATAAGATGGCGGAACACATATCCCTAGACCCAGGGTTTCAAGGCGATCGCCGCCGCATCATAATAGGGTTGAACACATAACCCTAGACCCAGGGTTTCTATGCAATCGTCGCTGCATAATAATAGGGTGGAACACATAACCCTAGACCCTGGGTTTCAAGGCTATCGTCACCGCATCATAATAGGGTGGAACACATATACTTAGACCCAAGGTTTCTAGGCAGTCGCCGCCGCATCATAAGAGAGCAGGAACACATATCTCTAGAACCTTGGTTTCTAGGCGATGACTTCTGCATCATAATAGGGCGGAACACATATCCCTAGACCCAGGGTTTCAAGGAGAACGCTCCGCCTCATAATAGGGTTGAACACATAACCATAGATCCAGGGTTTCTATGCAATCGCTGCTGCATCATAATAGGGCGGAACACATAACGCTAGACCCCGGGTGTCAAGGCTATCGCCGCCGCATCATAATAGGGCAGAACACATATACTTAGACCCTGAGTTTCTAGGCGATCGCCGCTGCATCATAATACGTTGGAACACTTATCCCTAGACCCAAGGTTTGTAGGCGATCACGCCGCATAATAATATGGAGGAACGCATAACTCTAGATCCTGGATTTCAAGGCGATTGCGGCCGCATCATGATAGGGCGGAACACATATCCCTAGCCTAGACCCAAGGTTTGTAGGCGATCGCCGACACATAACAATAGGGCGGAACACATAACTCTAGACCAGAGGTCTTCAAACGTTTTGATGCCAGGACCCCATTGTAAAACCTTTTTAGGCATAAGGACCCCCTTCCGACAAAAGATTTTAGAAAGTGGTACTCCTCATCATCAACAACTATCTACAACCATAAATGCGCCTGTTAGACCTCATCACATCCATCCATCCATCCATCCATCATTCATCCACCCACACTTCCACACATCCATCCATCCTTCACCCATCCACCCTTCCATCCATACATCCATCATCCATCCATCCTTTCATCCATGCATCCATCCTTTACCTATCCACCCGTCCATCCATCCACCCATTATTCATCCACCCGCCTTTTCACACATCCATCCATCATTCATCCATGCAACCTTTTATCCTTCCATACATCCATCCACCCTTTCATCTTTCCATCCATACATCCATCCTTTACCTATCCAACCGTCCATCCATCCACCTTTTCACACATCCATCCATCATTCATCCATGCAACCTTTTATCCATCCTTCATCCATCTACCCTTTTATCCATCCTTCATCCATCCACCCTTTCATCCTTCCATCCATACATCATTCATCCATCCTTTCATTATTCCATCCATATATCCATCCACCCTTTCATCCATACATCCATCCACCCTTTCATCCATCCATCCTCCATCCACCTTTTCACACATTCATCCATCCTTCATCCATCCATCCACCCTTTCATCTTTATATCTATCCACTCATCTTTACATCCATCCACTCATCATTCATCCATCCACTCATCATTCATTCATCCATCAACTCATCATTCATCCATCCATCCACTCATCATTCATCCATCCACTCATCATTCATCCGCCCACCTTTTCACACATCCATCCTTTCATCCTTACATCCATCCATCCTTCATCCTTCCTTCCATCCATACATCCATCTACCCTTTCATCCTTCCATCCATCCTTCATCCATCCACCCTTTCATCCATCCACCCTTTCATCCATCCATCCATCCTCAATCCACCTTTTCACACATCCATCCATCCTTCATCCATCCACCCTTTCATCTTTACATCCATCCACTCATCATTCATCCACCCACCTTTTCACACATCCATCCATCCTTTCATCCTTTCATCCATCCTTCATTCCATCCATACATCCATCCACCCACCCACCCTTTCATCCTTCAATCCTTACATACATTCATCCTTCATCCATCCACCCTTTCATCCATCCATCCACTCACCATTCATCCCCCACCTTTTCACACATCCATCCATGCAACCTTTTATCCATCCATCCTTCATCCATCCACCCTTTCATCCATACATTCATCCTCCACCCACCCACCCACCCACCTTTTCACACATCTATCCACATATATATATACATATATATATATATATATATATATATATATATATATATATATATATATATATATATATATATATATATACATACACACACATGTACACACACACATGTATGCATGTGAACAACCCGAATGACAGAGTGCGGGCAGCTGTTGTGCGTGTTTATTTAACACTTTTTTATGCACAAAATGCATCTTCCTGTCTAAAGCTACAAACATCATCAAATGCCAGTTTTGAATTCCGAACACAATTGCTGAAATTTCGCATAATTGTGCAAAGGAAGTTAAGCAGACTTTGAACACCCCCAGTTATAATGCGGAGAGGCTTGCAAAAGGACCACACATGTTTCACTCACCCCTTTTGCAGGTAATGTCATGCAACAGACAATCCAAAGGATGATTGAAAGGTTTTCTCCATGTCTGTTTGTTTCAAACGAGTGTTGTCAATCTCACACAGAAATCCCAGTTATCATGCGGGCGGGGGGGGCAAAAAATCACGGACAGAGGAGGGCTGGTAGGGGGAAGGTGGTGCGAAATCCATCCAAGGACAGCAGAATGCGGTCAGGGGTGTGCGAAAATGCACAGACAACGGAGTGCGAGGGGGGGGGGGGGGGGACGACCCAGGAGAGGTGGCAGAAAGCAGGCGAGACCAGCAGCCACCATTCCACTGGCACACTAAGATACCTACAGGTTAAACTAGCGCTATATAAAACGTTACAAATTAAAATAAACTCCACAGCGAAGTCCATTGAACTCAAAGTGCTACAGCCTCCTCCCCCAGCCCCCCCAGCTCGTGTATGTGAGCCCTACTGAAACAGACTCAGGGACATATACAAAGGCACACCAGAGTACTTCACAGGTCTTCAAAAGACCTTTACTTGTTAATGAGGCTTTAATGTTTTTCACACCTTGGTGTGAATAAGGCCTCCGCCGTGAGCACCCTCAATCAGCCCGACGCCAGGAACTGCACTCTGACAGAATCGGCGACCCCCTTCCCAGGACTCCACGACCCCCCTGGGGGTCGTGCCCCACAGATTGAAGACCTCTGCTCTAGACCCTGGGTATCAAGGCGATCGCGGGCGCATCATAATAGGGCGTAACACATAACCCTAGACCCTGGGTTTTTAGGAGATCGCCACTGCATCATAAGTGGGCCGAACACATAACCCTAGACCCTGGGTTAAAAGGCAATCGCCGCCGCATCATAATTGGGCAGAACACAACACCCTAGACCCTGGATTTCAAGGCGATCGCCGCTGCATCATAATAGTGCGTAACACATAACCCTACACCTTGGATTACAAGGCAATTGCCGCCGTATCATAATAGGCCAGAGCACATAACGCTAGATCCTGGGTGTGAAGGAGATCACAGCCGCATAAAAATAGGACGTAACACATTACCCTAGTCCCTGGGTTTCAAGGCGATCGCCGCCGCATCATAATAGGGCAGAACACACAATCCTAGACCCTGGGTTTCTATGCAATCGCCGCTGCATCATAATAGGGCGGAACACATAACGCTAGACCCTGGGTTTCAAGGCTTTCGCCGCCGCATCATAATAGGGCGGAACTCATATACTTAGACCCTGAGTTTCTAGGCGATCGCTGCCGCATCATAAAACGGTGGAACACTTATCCCTAGATCCAAGGTTTGTAGGCGATCGCGCCGCATAATAATACGGTAGAACACTTATCACAAGACGATTGCTGCAGCATCATAATAGGGCGAAACACAAAACTCTAGACCCTGGGTTACTAGCCAATCGCTACTGTATCATAATAGGGTGGAACATATGACTTTAGGCCCTAGGTTTCACGGCGAACGCCGCCGCCTCATAATACGGTGGAGCACATAAACCTAGACCCGGGGTTTCAAGACGATCTCCACATCATCATAATAGGGCGGAACACATAAGGCTAGATCCTGGGTTTCAAGGCGATCATCCTTGCATCATAATAGGGCGGAACACATAACCTTAGACCCTGGGTTTCAAGGCGATTGCCGCCACATCATAATAGGGCAGAACACGTAACCCTAGACCCAGGGTTAACAGATGATCACCGCTGCAACATAATAGGGCGGAACACATAGCCCTAGACCCTGGGTTTCAAGGCGATGACTCCCGCATCATATTAGGGTGGAACACATATCCCTAGACCCAGGGTTTCAAGGCGATCGCCGCAGCACCATAATAGGGATGAACACATAACCCTAGACACAGGGTTTTTATGCAATTGCCGCTGCATCATAATATGGCCGAACACATATCCCTAGACACTGGGTTTTTAGGCGATTGCCCCCGCAGCATGATAGGGTGGAGCATATAACCATAGACCCTGGGTTTCAAGGCGATTGCCGCCGCATCATACTAGGGCGGAAGACATGTACTTAGATACTGAGTTTCTAGGCGATTGCCGCCGCATTATAAGAGGGCGGAATACATTTCTCCAGAACCTGGGTTTCGAGGCGATCGCTGCCGCATCATACTACGGTGGAACACTTATCCCTAGACCCTGGGTTTCAAGACGATCTCCACCGCATCATAATAGGGCGGAACACATAAGGCTAGACCCTGGGTTTCAAGGCGATCACCCTTACATCATAATAGGGCGGAACAAATAGCCCTAGACCGTGGGTTTCAAGGCGATTGCCGCCACATCATAATAGGACAGCACACATAACCCTAGACCCAGGATTAAGAGATGATCACCGCCACATCATAACAGGGCGGAACACATAACCTTTGACCCTGGGTATCAAGGTGATCGCCGCCGCATCATAATAGGGCAGAATTCATAACCCTAGATCCTGGGTATTAAGGCGATCGCAGCCGCATCATAAGAGGACGGAACACATATCCCTAGACCCTGTATTTCTAAGCGATCGCCGCCACATCATAATAGGGCGGAACACATAACCCTAGACCGTGGGTTTCCATACGATCGCCGCCGCATCATAATAGGGTTGAACACATAACCCTAGACCCATGGTTTCTATGCAATTGCCTCTGCATCAAAATATGGCGGAACACATAACCCTAGACCCTAGGTTACAAGGCTATTGCTGCCGCATCATTATACGGCGGAACATATACACTTAGAACTTGAGTTTCTAGGCGATCGCGGCCGCATCATAATAGGGCAGAATTCATAACCCTAGATCCTGGGTATTAAGGCGATCGCAGCCGTATCATAAGAGGGCGGAACACATATCCCTAGACCCTGTATTTCTAAGCGATCGCCGCCACATCATAATAGGGCGGAACACATAACCCTAGACCGTGGGTTTCCATGCGATCGCCGCCTCATCATAATAGGGTTGAACACATAACCCTAGACCCATGGTTTCTATGCAATTGCCCCTGCATCAAAATATGGCGGAACACATAACCCTAGACCCTAGGTTACAAGGCTATTGCCGCCGCATCATTATACGGCGGAACATATATACTTAGAACCTGAGTTTCTAGGCGATCGCCGCCGCATCATAATAGGGCAGAATTCATAACCCTAGATCCTGGGTATTAAGGCGATCACAGCCGTATCATAAGAGGGCAGAACACATATCCCTAGACCCTGTATTTCTAAGCGATCGCCGCCACATCATAATAGGGCGGAACACATAACCCTAGACCGTGGGTTTCCATGCGATCGCCGCCTCATCATAATAGGGTTGAACACATAACCCTAGACCCATGGTTTCTATGCAATTGCCCCTACATCAAAATATGGCGGAACACATAACCCTAGACCCTGTGTTACAAGGCTATTGCCGCCGCATCGTAATACGGCGGAACATATATACTTAGAACCTGAGTTTCTAGGCGATGACTCCCGCATCATAATAGGGCGGAACACATATCCCTAGACCCAGGGTTTCAAGGCGAACACTGCCGCATCATAATAGGGTTGAACACATAACCCTAGACCCAGGGTTTCTATGCAATCGCAGCTGCATCATAATAGGGCAGAACACATAACCCTAGACCCTGGGTTTCAAGGCTATTGCCGCCGCATCATAATAGGGCGGAACACATATACTTAGACCCTGAGTTTCTAGGCGATCGCCGCCGCATCATAATACGGTGGAACACTTATCCCTAGACCCAAGGTTTGTAGGCGATCACGCCGCATAATAATAGGGCGGAACACATAACTCTAGATCCTGGGTTTCAAGGCGATCGCGGCCGCATCATAATAGGGTAGAACACATATCATTAGACCCAAGGTTTGTAGGCGATCGCCGTCGCATAATAATAGGGCGGAACACATAACCCTAGACCCTGGGTTTTTAGGCCATCGCCGACGCATCATAATTGGGCAGAACACATAACCCTAGACCCTGGGTTACAAAGCAATTGCCGCCGCATCATAATTGGGCGGAACACAAAACCCTAGACCCTGGATTTCAAGGCGATCGCCGCTGCATTATTATTATTATTATTATTATTATTATTATTATTATTATTAAATCGGTTTTGTACAGCGCACGGTTACCCTAGAGCATCCCAGCGCTTTGCCTACAGAGAATATCAGAAGTAGCAAAGACAGAACAGGTTAGCAGAAGAGGAAAGTTTTGAGTTGTTTTCGAAAGCGCAGAAGACAAGGTTCCGCGCGTAGACCTAGAGGGAGGGCATTCCAGAGGGTGGCGACGTTAACGGAGAATCTCCTTCCTCCTGATCGTGCCTTTTTTACCCTAGGGACAACAGTCAGGTGTTGCTGGTCTGAGCGTAAAGTTCTACTGGCTAAAATAGTGCGTAACACATAACCCTACACCTTGGATTACAAGGCGATTGCCACCGTATCATAATAGGGCAGAACACATAACGCTAGATCCTGGGTGTGAAGGAGATCACAGCTGCATAAAAATAGGGCGTAACACATTATCCTAGACCCTGGGTTACAAGGCGATCGCCGCCGCATCATAATAGGGCGAAACACAAAACCTTAGACCCTGGGTTACAAGCCGATCGCTACCACATCATAATAGGGTGGAACACATGACTTTAGGCCCTAGGTTTCACGGCGAATGCCGCCGCCTCATAATACGTTGGAGGGGAAATGGCCATTACAACGAAGCCTTTACAACGAAATCGTTAACCACGCATGCAGTACAACGCATGCGTGGTTAACACGAAAGCCTTTACCACGCATACCTGTACTACGAGGTTTGTAGTAAAGGTATATGTGGTAAAGGTAAAAAAAAAAAAGGGGGGGGGCTTGGGGGGGGTCTCCCCCCCCAAAAAGAAACTCACCTGGAGTCACGTTGGGTATCAGCGTCGTTTAAGAGAAAACGGAAAATAAACTTCCGTTTTCTCTTAACGACTATGACGTCACCACGCTAGTAATTGTGGAAAATGTTATGCGTGGTGAACGAATTCCGTTGTAACGCATGCGTGGTAAAGGCATTCGTTGCAACAGAATTCGTTGTAACGTCATATATTCCGTTGGAGCACATAAACCTAGACCCTAGGTTTCAAGACGATCTCCGCCGCATCATAATAGGGCGGAACACATAAAGCTAGACCCTGGGTTTCAAGGCGATCACCCTTGCATCATAATAGGGAGGAACACATAACCCTAGACCCTGGGTTTCAAGGCGATTGCCGCTACATCATAATAGGGCAGAACACGTAACCCTAGACCCAGGGTTAACAGATGATTTCCGCCGCATCATAATAGGGCAGAACTCATAACCCTAGACCCTGGGTTTCAAGGCGATGACTCCCGCATCATAATAGGGCGGAACACATTTCCCTAGACCCAGGGTGTCAAGGCGATCGCCGCCGCATCATAATAAGGTTGAACACATAACCCTAGACCCAGGGTTTCTAAGCAATCGCCGCTGCATCATAATAGGGCGGAACACATAACCCTAGACCCTGGGTTTCAAGGCTATCGCCGCCGCATCATAATAGGGCGGAACACATATACTTAGACCCTGAGTTTCTAGGCGATCGCCACCACATCATAAGAGGGCGTAACACATATCTCTAGGCGATGACTTCAGCATCATAATAGGGCAGAACACATATCCCTAGACCCAGGGTTTCAAGGCGATCGCTGACGCATCATAATAGGGTTGAACATATAACCCCGGACTCAGGGTTTCTATGCAGTCACCGCTGCATCATTTTATTTATTTATTTATATGTTTATATAGCGCCGGATTCGACCCCCGAAGGGGTATCTCCGCGCTTGGTTCACCATATGTGCTAGAGGCCGAGCTTTAAGAGTGTGCATGAAATTATGCTGTCTGAAACAAATGTGTCTTTAGTATTTTCCTAAAGACAAGATGGTTAGTATTTCGTCTCAGGCTGAGGGGAAGTTTGTTCTAGATGGTGGGGCCCATGTACGAAAGTGCTCGGCCACCCTGCCTTGCCTTTCTAATTGGAGGGACCTGTAGCACTAATTGATTACTGGAACGTAGGAGACGTCCAGGATTGTAAATACTAAAATTTTCAGCCAGGTATTGGGGACCTGAACCAAAAATACTTTTGTGTATAACACAACAGATTTTGCACTTAATCCAGTTGCGAATAGGCAGCCAGTGGAGTTTTTCCAGGAGGGGGCGAGAAGGTATTCTAGGCAGGGCATTAAGGACCAATCTTGCCGCTGTGTTTTGATCTACTTGCAGTCTGGTATGCAGATTTTCATTAGCAGATATAAGAAGGCTGTTGCAGTAATCCAACCGGCTAACTACAAGGGCCTGGACAAGGGTCTTTCTGTAAATGTCCGACAAGAAAGGAAATACGCGTCTCAGGAGTCCAATTACCCGAAAGCAGGACCCAATCACCTGATTCGCGTGTTCCTTTAGCGAAAGTCCCTGGTCTAGTCGCACACCTAGGTTCTTCACTATTTGTTTGGGACAGGGGACAGGTCCTAAGTCCATTCCACCAATCCGGTGACCACAGAAGAGGCGCCTCCCCAAAGAGCATGACCTCAGTTTTGCCCACATTGCATTGAAGGTAATTTGAGGCCATCCAGGAGGACACGGCTCTCATTCTTTCGGCAAAGGAGTGTTTGATTGCAGGGGTGAGGGTCTGGATTGGAAACAGAAGCTGGGTGTCGTCAGCATACGACACTGTAATAAATCCATATGCTCTCACGATGTCAGCTAAGGGGGCCACATACACATTAAATAGTGTAGGGCTTAGGCATGAGCCTTGTGGAACCCAATAATATGTGTACCTCATAATAGGGCGGAACACATAACCCTAGACTCAGGGCTTCAAGGCTATCGCTGCCGCATCATAATAGCGCGGAACACATATACTTAGACCCTAAGTTTCTAGGCGATCGCCACCGCATCATAATACAGTGGAACACTTATCCCTATACCCAAGGTTTGTAGGCGATCTCGCCGCATAATAATAGGGCGGAACACATAACTCTAGATCCCGGGTTTCAAGGCGATCGCGGCCGCATCATAATAGGGCGGAACACATATCCCTAGACCCAAGGTTTGTAGGCGATCGCCGCCGTATAATAATAGTGCGGAACACATAACCCTAGACCCTGGGTTTGTTGGCGATCGCCGCCGCATCATAATTGAGCAGAACACATTACACTAGACCCTGGGTTACAAGGCAATCGCCGCCGCATCATAATTGGGTGGAACACAAAACCCTAGACCCTGGATTTCAAGGCGATCGCCGCTGAATCTTAATAGTGCGTAACACATAATCCTACACCTGGATTACAAGGCGATTGCCGCCTTATCATAATAGGGCAGAACACATAACGCTAGATTCTGGTTGTGAAGCAGATCAGAGCCGCATAAAAATAGTGATTCAGAAAAGGGGGTGGTGATGAACAGAGTGTCTGAATTAAGCAGACCACTCTTACCCAGTCCAAAGATCAGGGCTTGATCCATCACCGTTTTTTATCTCACTACACCATCCCAGCTCAGAACTTGGCTATATACAAATTAGTCTGACCTTGGCCCAGTGCATCATGGGAACAGGGCAGACCAAACTACCAAGCCAATTCTTATACTGGGAAGGAAACAAGCTTCCGGGGACCGGTTTCTGGCATTTCAGCCGTCTTCGGCCCGGCTTGCTTGAATCCTGATGGTGCAATGAGCAAGGGACTCACATCTGAGTATACCCTTCCACGCTTATGGTGGACAAAAATGATTCAGAAAAGGGGGTGGTGATGAACAGAGTGTCTGAATTAAGCAGACCACTCTTACCCAGTCCAAAGATCAGGGCTTTATCCATCACCGTTTTTTAGCTCACTGCACTATCCCAGCTCAGAACTTGGCTATATGCAAATTAGTATGACCTTGGCCCAGTGCATCATGGGAACAGGGCAGACCAAACTACCAAGCCAATTCTTATACTGGGAAGGAAACAAGCTTTCGGGGACCGGTTTCTGGCATTTCAGCCGTCTTCAGCGCGCCTTGCTTGAATCCTGATGGTGCAATGAGCAAGGGACTCACATCTGAGTATACCCTTCCACGCTTATGGTGGACAAAAATGATTCAGAAAAGGGGGTGGTGATGAGCAGAGTGTCTGAATTAAGCAGACCACTCTTACCCAGTCCAAATATCAGGGCTTGATCCATCACCGTTTTTTAGCTCACTGCACCATCCCAGCTCAGAACTTGGCTATATGCAAATTAGTCTGACCTTGGCCCAGTGCATCATGGGAACAGGGCAGACCAAACTACCAAGCCAATTCTTATACTGGGAAGGAAACAAGCTTCCGGGGACCGGTTTCTGGCATTTCAGCCGTCTTCGGCCCGGCTTGCTTGAATCCTGATGGTGCAATGAGCAAGGGACTCACATCTGAGTATACCCTTCCAAGCTCATGGTGGACAAAAATGATTCAGAAAAGGGGGTGGTGATGAACAGAGTGTCTGAATTAAGCAGACCACTCTTACCCAGTCCAAAGATCAGGGCTTGATCCATCACCGTTTTTTAGCTCACTGCACCATCCCAGCTCAGAACTTGGCTATATGCAAATTAGTCTGACCTTTGCCCAGTGCATCATGGGAACAGGGCAGACCAATCTACCAAGCCAATTCTTATACTGGGAAGGAAACAAGCTTCCGGGGACCGGTTTCTGGCATTTCAGCCGTCTTCGGCCCGGCTTGCTTGAATCCTGATGGTGCAATGAGCAAGGGACTCACATCTGAGTATACCCTTCCAAGCTCATGGTGGACAAAAATGATTCAGAAAAGGGGGTGGTGATGAACAGAGTGTCTGAATTAAGCAGACCACTCTTACCCAGTCCAAAGATCAGGGCTTGATCCATCACCGTTTTTTAGCTCACTGCACCATCCCAGCTCAGAACTTGGCTATATGCAAATTAGTCTGACCTTTGCCCAGTGCATCATGGGAACAGGGCAGACCAATCTACCAAGCCAATTCTTATACTGGGAAGGAAACAAGCTACCGGGGACCGGTTTCTGGCATTTCAGCCGTCTTCGGCCCGGGTTGCTTGAATCCTGATGGTGCAATGAGCAAGGGACTCACATCTGAGTATACCCTTCCACGCTTATGGTGGACAAAAATGATTCAGAAAAGGGGGTGGTGATGAACAGAGTGTCTGAATTAAGCAGACCACTCTTACCCAGTCCAAAGATCAGTGCTTGATCCATCACTGTTTTTTAGCTCACTGCACCATCCCAGCTCAGAACTTGGCTATATGCAAATTAGTCTGACCTTGGCCCAGTGCATCATGGGAACAGGGCAGACCAAACTACCAAGCCAATTCTTATACTGGGAAGGAAACAAGCTTCCGGGGACCGGTTTCTGGCATTTCAGCCGTCTTCAGCGCGCCTTGCTTGAATCCTGATGGTGCAATGAGCAAGGGACTCACATCTGGGAATACCCTTCCACGCTTATGGTGGACAAAAATAATTCAGAAAAGGGGGTGGTGATGAGCAGAGTGTCTGAATTAAGCAGACCACTCTTACCCAGTCCAAATATCAGGGCTTGATCCATCACCGTTTTTTAGCTCACTGCACCATCCCAGCTCAGAACTTGGCTATATGCAAATTAGTCTGACCTTGGCCCAGTGCATCATGGGAACAGGGCAGACCAAACTACCAAGCCAATTCTTATACTGGGAAGGAAACAAGCTTCCGGGGACCAGTTTCTGGCATTTCAGCCGTCTTCGGCCCGGCTTGCTTGAATCCTGATGGTGCAATGAGCAAGGGACTCACATCTGAGTATACCCTTCCACGCTTATGGTGGACAAAAATGATTCAGAAAAGGGGGTGTTTATGAACAGAGTGTCTGAATTAAGCAGACCACTCTTACCCAGTCCAAAGATCAGGGCTTGATCCATCACCGTTTTTTAGCTCACTGCACCATCCCAGCTCAGAACTTGGCTATATGCAAATTAGTCTGGCCTTGGCCCAGTGCATCATGGGAACAGGGCAGACCAATCTACCAAGCCAATTCTTATACTGGGAAGGAAACAAGCTTCCGGGGACCGGTTTCTGGAATTTCAGCCGTCTTCGGCCCGGGTTGCTTGAATCCTGATGGTGCAATGAGCAAGGGACTCACATCTGACTATACCCTTCCACGCTTATGGTGGACAAAAATGATTCAGAAAAGGGGGTGGTGATGAACAGAGTGTCTGAATTAAGCAGACCACTCTTACCCAGTCCAAAGATCAGGGCTTGATCCATCACCGTTTTTTAGCTCACTGCACCATCCCAGCTCATAACTTGGCTATATGCAAATTAGTCTGACCTTGGCCCAGTGCATCATGGGAACAGGGCAGACCAAACTACCAAGCCAATTCTTATACTGGGAAGGAAACAAGCTTCCGGGGACCGGTTTCTGGCATTTCAGCCGTCTTCGGCCCGGCTTGCTTGAATCCTGATGGTGCAATGAGCAAGGGACTCAAATCTGAGTATACCCTTCCACGCTTATGGTGGACAAAAAAGATTCAGGAAAGGGGGTGGTGATGAACAGAGTGTCTGAATTAAGCAGACCACTCTTACCCAGTCCAAAGATCAGGGCTTGATCCATCACCGTTTTTTAGCTCACTGCACTATCCCAGCTCAGAACTTGGCTATATGCAAATTAGTCTGACCTTGGCCCAGTGCATCATGGGTAAAGGGCAGACCAAACTACCAAGCCAATTCTTATACTGGGAAGGAAACAAGCTCCCGGGGAACGGTTTCTGGCATTTCAGCCGTCTTCGGCCCGGCTTGCTTGAATCCTGATGGTGCAATGAGCAAGGGACTCACATCTGAGTATACCCTTCCACGCTTATGGTGGACAAAAATGATTCAGAAAAGGGGGTGGTGATGAACAGAGTGTCTGAATTAAGCAGACCACTCTTACCCAGTCCAAAGATCAGTGCTTGATCCATCACTGTTTTTTAGCTCACTGCACCATCCCAGCTCAGAACTTGGCTATATGCAAATTAGTCTGACCTTGACCCAGTGCATCATGGAAACAGGGCAGACCAAACTACCAAGCCAATTCTTATACTGGGAAGGAAACAAGCTTCCGGGGACCGGTTTCTGGCATTTCAGCCGTCTTCGGCCCGGCTTGCCTGAATCCTGATGGTGCAATGAGCAAGGGACTCACATCTGAGTATACCCTTCCACGCTAATGGTGTACAAAAATGATTCAGAAAAGGGGGTGGTGATGAACAGAGTGTCTGAATTAAGCAGACCACTCTTACCCAGTCCAAAGATCAGGGCTTGATCCATCACCGTTTTTTAGCTCACTGCACCATCCCAGCTCAGAACTTGGCTATATGCAAATTAGTCTGACCTTGGCCCAGTGCATCATGGGAACAGGGCAGACCAAACTACCAAGCCAATTCTTATACTGGGAAGGAAACAAGCTTCCGAGGACCGGTTTCTGGCATTTCAGCCGTCTTCAGCGCGCCTTGCTTGAATCCTGATGGTGCAATGAGCAAGGGACTCACATCTGGGAATACCCTTCCACGCTTATGGTGGACAAAAATGATTCAGAAAAGGGGGTGTTGATGAACAGAGTGTCTGAATTAAGCAGACCACTCTTACCCAGTCCAAAGATCAGGGCTTGATCCATCACCGTTTTTTAGCTCACTGCACCATCCCAGCTCAGAACTTGGCTATATGCAAATTAGTCTGACCTTGGCCCAGTGCATCATGGGAACAGGGCAGACCAATCTACCAAGCCAATTCTTATACTGGGAAGGAAACAAGCTTCCGGGGACCGGTTTCTGGCATTTCAGCCGTCTTCGGCCCGGGTTGCTTGAATCCTGATGGTGCAATGAGCAAGGGACTCACATCTGAGTATACCCTTCCACGCTTATGGTGGACAAAAATGATTCAGAAAAGGGGGTGGTGATGAACAGAGTGTCTGAATTAAGCAGACCACTCTTACCTAGTCCAAAGATCAGGGCTTGATCCATCACCGTTTTTTAGCTCACTGCACCATCCCAGCTCATAACTTGGCTATATGCAAATTAGTCTGACCTTGGCCCAGTGCATCATGGGAACAGGGCAGACCAAACTACCAAGCCAATTCTTATACTGGGAAGGAAACAAGCTTCCGGGGACCGGTTTCTGGCATTTCAGCCGTCTTCGGCTCGGCTTGCTTGAATCCTGATGGTGCAATGAGCAAGGGACTCAAATCTGAGTATACCCTTCCACGCTTATGGTGGACAAAAAAGATTCAGGAAAGGGGGTGGTGATGAACAGAGTGTCTGAATTAAGCAGACCACTCTTACCCAGTCCAAAGATCAGGGCTTGATCCATCACCGTTTTTTAGCTCACTGCACTATCCCAGCTCAGAACTTGGCTATATGCAAATTAGTCTGACCTTGGCCCAGTGCATCATGGGTAAAGGGCAGACCAAACTACCAAGCCAATTCTTATACTGGGAAGGAAACAAGCTCCCGGGGAACGGTTTCTGGCATTTCAGCCATCTTCGGCCCGGCTTGCTTGAATCCTGATGGTGCAATGAGCAAGGGACTCACATCTGAGTATACTCAGACATGAGTCCCTTACTCACTGCACCATCAGGATTCAAGCAAGCCGGGCCGACGACGGCTGAAATGCCAGAAACCGGTCCCCGGAAGCTTGTCTACTTTCCAGTGAAGAATTGGCTTGGTAGTCTGGTCTGCCCTGTTCCCATGATGCACTGGGCCAAGGTCAGGGACAGACTAATTTGCATGTAGCCAGGTTCTGAGCTGGGATGGTGCAGTGAGCTAAAAAACGGTGATGGATCAAGCCCTGATATTTGGACTGGGTAAGAGTGGTCTGCTTAATTCAGACACTCTGTTCATCACCACCCCCTTTTCTGAATCGTTTTTGGCCACTATAGGTGTGGCAGGGTATACTCAGACATGAGTCCCTTGCTCACTGCACCATCAGGATTCAAGCAAGCCGGGCCGACGACGGCTGAAATTCCAGAAACCGGTCCCCGGAAGCTTGTCTCCTTTCCAGTGAAGAATTGGCTTGGTAGTCTGGTCTGCCCTGTTCCCATGATGCACTGGGCCAGGGACAGACTAATTTGCATGTAGCCAGGTTCTGAGCTGGGATGGTGCAGTGAGCTAAAAAACGGTGATGGATCAAGCCCTGATCTTTGGACTGGGTAAGAGTGGTCTGCTTAATTCAGACACTCTGTTCATCACCACCCCCTTTTCTGAATCGTTTTTGGCCACTATAGGTGTGGCAGGGTATACTCAGACATGAGTCCCTTGCTCACTGCACTATCAGGATTCAAGAAAGCCGGGCCGACGACGGCTGAAATGCCAGAAACCGGTCCCCGGAAGCTTGTCTCCTTTCCAGTGAAGAATTGGCTTGGTAGTCTGGTCTGCCCTGTTCCCATGATGCACTGGGCCAGGGACAGACTAATTTGCATGTAGCCAGGTTCTGAGCAGGAATGGTGCAGTGAGCTAAAAAACGGTGATGGATCAAGCCCTGATCTTTGGACTGGGTAAGAGTGGTCTGCTTAATTCAGACACTCTGTTCATCACCACCCCCTTTTCTGAAGCATAAAAATAGGGCGTAACACATTACCCTAGACCCTGGGTTACAAGGCGATCGCCGCCGCATCATAATAGGGCAGAACACACAATCCTAGACCTTGGGTTACAAGACGATTGCTGCAGCATCATAATAGGGCGAAAAACAAAACACTAGACCCTATGTTACAAGCCGATCGCTACCGCATCATAATATAGTGGAACACATGACTTTAGCCCCTAGGTTTCACGGCGAAGGCCGCCACCTCATAATACTGGGTTTTTAGGCGATTGCCGCCTAACATAATAGGGCCTAGACATAACCCTAGACCTTGGGTTTCAAGTCGATCGCCGCCGCATCATAATAGGGCAGAACACATAAACTTAGACCTTGGGTTTCTAGGCGATCGCCAACGCATCATAAGAGGGTGGAACACATATCTCTGGACCCTGGGTTTCAAGGCAATCGCCGCCGCATCATAATAGGATGGAACAGGGCAGAATACATAACTCTGGACTGTGGGTTTTTAGGTGATCGCCGTCGCATCATAATGGGGTGGAACACATACACCTAGACCCTGTGTTTCAAGGCGATCACTGCCGCATCATATCAGGGCGGAACACATATCCCTAGACCCAGAGTTTCTATGCAATCACCGCCGCATCATAATAGGGTGGAACAGATTACCGTAGACCCTGGGTTACAAGACGATCGCCGCCGCATCATAATAGGGCAGAACACACAATCCTAGACCCTGTGTTACTAGACGATTGCTGCAGCATCATAATAGGGCAGAACACACAATCCTTGACCCTGGGTTCCAACGATTGCTGCAGCATCATAATAGGGCGATATACGAAACCCTAGACCCTGGGTTTCAAGTCGATCGCTGCCACATCATAATAAGGCAGAACACATAAACTTAGACCTTGGGTTGCTAGGCGATCGCTACCGCATCATAAGAGGACCGAACACATATCTCTAGACCCTGGGTTTCAAGGCGATCGCAGCTGCATCATAATAGAGTAGAACACATAACGCTACCCTGGGTTTCAAGGCGATCGCTGCCGCATCATATCAGGGCACAACACATATTCCTAGACCCAGGGTTTCTATGCAATAACCGCCGCATCATAATAGGGTGGAACACATTACCCTAGACCTTGGGTTTCAAGGCGATCGCCCCCGCATCATAAGAGGGAAGAACACAAACTTAGACCTTGGGTTTCTAGGCGATCGCCATCGCATCATAAGAGGGAAGAACACAAACTTAGACCTTGGGTTTCTAGGCGATCGCCACCGCATCATAAGAGGGCGGAACACATATATCTAGACCCTGGGTTTCAAGGCGATCGCCGCCGCATCATAATAGGATGAAACACATAACCCTAGACCCTGGGTTTCAAGGCGATCGCTGCCGCATCATATCAGGGAGGAACACATATACCTAGACCCAGGGTTTCTATGCAATCACCGCCGCATCATAATAGGGTGGAACACATTACCCTAGACTCTGGGTTACATGGCGATCACTGCCGCATCATAATAGGGCAGAACACACAATCCTAGACCCTAGGTTACAAGACGATTGCTGCAGCATCATAATAGGGCGATACACAAAACCCTAGACCCTGGGTTTCAAGCCGATCGCTACAGCATCATAATAGGGCAGAACACATGACTTTAGACCCTAGGTTTCATGGCAAATGCCGCAGCCTCATAATATGGCAGAGCACATAAACCTAGACCCTGGGTTTCAAGACGATCTCCGCCGCATTATAATAGGGTGGAACACATAACACTAGACCCTGGGTTTCAAGGCGATCGCGGGTGCATCATAATAGGATGGAACACATAACCCTAGACCCTGGGTGTTTAGGTGATCGCCACCCCATCAGAATTGGGCAGAACACGTAACCCTAGACCCTGGGTTACAAGGCAATCGCCGCCGCATCATAATTGGGCGGAACACAAAACCCTAGACCCTGGATTTCAAGGTGATCGCCGCTGCATCATAATAGTGCGTAACACATAACCCTACACCTTGGATTACAAGACGATTGCCGCCGTATCTTAATAGGGCAGAACACATAACGCTAGATCCTGGGTGTGAAGGAGATCACAGGTGCATAAAAATAGGGTGTAACACATTACCCTAAACCCTGGGTTACAAGGCGATCGCCGCCGCATCATAATAGGGCAGAACACAAAATCCTAGACCCAGGGTTACAAGACGATTGCTGCAGCATCATAATAGGGCGAAACACAAAACCCTAGACCCTGGGTAACAAGCGGATGGCTACTGTATCATAATAGGGTGAAAGACATGACTTTATGCCGTAGGTTTCACGGCAAACGCCGCCGCTTCATATTACGGTGGAGCACATAAACCTGTACCCTGGGTTTCAAGATGATCTCTGCTGCATCATAATAGGGCAGAACACATAAGGCTAGACCCTGGGTTTCAAGGCGATCACCCTTGCATCATAATAGGACGGAACAAATAACCCTAGACCCTGGGTTTCAAGCCAATTGCTGCCACATCATAATAGGGCAGAACACGTAACCCTAGACCCAGGGTTAACAGATGATCACTGCCGCATCATAATAGAGCGGAACACATAACCTTAGATCCTGGGTATCAAGGTCATCACCGCCGCATCATAATAGGGCAGAACTCATAACCCTAGACACTGGGTTTCAAGGCGATCGCCGCTGCATCTGAAGATGGCGGAACACATATCCCTAGACCTTGTGTTTCAAGGCGATCGCCGCCACATCATAATAGGGCGGAACACATAACCCTAGACCCTGGGTTTCCAGGCGATGACTCCCGCATCATAATAGGGCGGAACACATATCCCTAGACCCAAGGTTTCAAGGCGATCGCCGCCACATCATAATAGGGTTTAACACATAACTCTAGACCAAAGGGTTTCTATGCAATCGCCGCTGCATCATAATAGGGCGGAACACATAACCCTAGACCCTGGGTTTTAAGGCTATCACCGCCGCATCATAATAGGGCGGAACACATAAATGTAAATGTAAATGCATATACTTTGACCCTGAGTTTCTAGGCGATCGCCGCCACATCATAATACGGTGGAACACTCATCCCTAGACCCAAGGTTTGTAGGCAATCGCGCCGCATAATAATAGGGCAGAACACATTCCTCTAGATCCTTGGTTTCAAGGCGATCGCGGCTGCATCATAATAGGGCGGAACACAAATCCCTAGACCCAAGGTTTGTAGGTGATTGCCGCCGCATAATAATAGGGCGGAACACATTACTCTAGATACTGGGTTTCAAGGCGGGCGCATCATAATAGGGCGGAACACATAACCCTAGACCCTGGGTTTTTAGGCGATCGCCGCCGCATCATAATTGGGCAGAACACATAACCCTAGACCCTGGGTTACAAAGCAATCGCCACCGCATCATAATTGGGCAGAACACAAAACCCTAGACCCTGGATTTCAAGGCGATCGCCGCTGCATCATAATAGTGCGTAACACATAACCCTACACCTTGGATTACAAGGCGATTGCTGCCGTATCATAATAGGGCAGAACACATAACGCTAGATCCTGGGTGTGAAGGAGATCACAGCCGCATAAAAATAGGCTGTAACACATTACCCTAGACCCTGGGTTACAAGGCGATCGCCGCGGCATCATAATAGGGCAGAACACACAATTCTAGACCCTGGGTTACAAGACGATTGCTGCAGCATCATAATAGGGCGAAACACAAAACCCTAGACCCTGGGTTACAAGCCGATCGCTTCCGCATCATAATAGGTTGGAACACATGACTTTAGGCCCTAGGTTTCACGGCGAACGCCGCCGCCTCATAATACGGTGGAGCACATAAACCTAGACCCTGGGTTTCAAGACGATCGCCGCCGCATCATAATAGGACAGAACTCATAACCCTAGACCCTGGGTTTCTAGGCGATCGCCACCGCATCATAAGAGTGCGGAACACATATCCCTAGACCCTGTATTTCAAGGCGATTGTCGCCGCATCATAATAGAGTGGAACACATAACCCTAGTCTCTGTGTTTCAAGGCGATTGCTGCCGCATCATATCAGGGCGGAACACATATCCCTAGACCCAGGGTTTCTATGCAATCACTGCCGCATCATAATAGGGTGGAACAGATTACCCTAGACCCTGGGTTTCAAGGTGATCGCCACTGCATCAAAAGAGGGAAGAACACATATCTCTAGACACTGAGTTTTTAGGCAATTACCGCCGCAACATAACAGGGCGAACACATAACCCTAGACCCGGGTTTCAAGTCGATCGCCGCCGCATCATAATAGGGCAGAACACAAACTTAGACCTTGGGTTTCTAGGCGATCGCCACTGCATCATAAGAGGGCGGACCACATATATCTAGACCCTGGGTTTCAAGGCGAACGCTGCAGCATCATATCAGGGCGGAACACATATCCCTAGACCCAGGGATTGTATGCAATCACCGCCGCATCATAATAGGGTGGAACACATTACCGTAGACCCTGGGTTATAAGGCGATCGCCGCCGCATCATAATAGTATTTACAACAAGGGGTGGTGAGGGACAGAGTCTCTGAATTAAGCAGAAAGCTCTCACCCAGTCAAGAGATCAGGGCTAGATCCAACACCGTTTTTTAGCTCACTGCACCATCCCAGTTTCAGAACCTGGCTGTATGCAAATTAGTCTGTTCCTGTCCCAGTGCATGATGGGAACAGGGCAAACCAAACTACAAAAGCCAATTCTTACACTGGGAAGGAAACAAGCTCCCGGGGACCGGTTTCTGGTATTACAGCCGTCTTCGGCCCGGTTTGCTTGAATCCTGATGGTGCAATGAGCAAGGGTCTCACATCTGAGAATACCCTTCCACGCTTGCACTGGGCCAGGGACAGACTGATTTGCATATAGCCAGGTTCTGAGCTGAGATGGGGCAGTGAGATAAATAACGGTGATGGATCAAGCCCTGATCTTTGGACTGGGTAAGAGTGGTCTGTTTAACTCAGACACTCTGTTCATCACCACCCCCTTTTCTAAATCGTTTTTGGCCACTATAGGTGTGGCAGGGTATACTCAGACATGAGTCCCTTTCTCACTGCTCCATCAGGATTCAAGCAAGCCGGGCCGAAGAAGGCTGAAATGCCAGAAACCGGTCCCCGGTAGCTTGTCTCCTTTCTGGTGAAGAATTGGCTTGGTAGTTTAGTCTGCCCTGTTCCCATGATGCACTGGGCCAGGGACAGACTGATTTGCATATAGCCAGGTTCTGAGCTGGGATGGGGCAGTGAGATAAATAACGGTGATGGATCAAGCCCTGATCTTTGGACTGGGTAAGAGTGGTCTGTTTAACTCAGACACTCTGTTCATCACCACCCCCTTTTCTAAATCGTTTTTGGCCACTATAGGTGTGGCAGGGTATACTCAGACATGAGTCCCTTTCTCACTGCTCCATCAGGATTCAAGCAAGCCGGGCCGAAGAAGGCTGAAATGCCAGACACCGGTCCCCGGTAGCTTGTCTCCTTTCTGGTGAAGAATTGGCTTGGTAGTTTAGTCTGCCCTGTTCCCATGATGCACTGGGCCAGGAAACAGACTGATTTGCATATAGCCAGGTTCTGAGCTGGGATGGGGCAGTGAGATAAATAACGGTGATGGATCAAGCCCTGATCTTTGGACTGGGTAAGAGTGGTCTGTTTAACTCAGACACTCTGTTCATCACCACCCCCTTTTCTAAATCGTTTTTGGCCACTATAGGTGTGGCAGGGTATACTCAGACATGAGTCCCTTTCTCACTGCTCCATCAGGATTCAAGCAAGCCGGGCCGAAGAAGGCTGAAATGCCAGAAACCGGTCCCCGGTAGCTTGTCTCCTTTCTGGTGAAGAATTGGCTTGGTAGTTTAGTCTGCCCTGTTCCCATGATGCACTGGTCCAGGGACAGACTGATTTGCATATAGCCAGGTTCTGATCTGGGATGGGGCAGTGAGATAAATAACGGTGATGGATCAAGCCCTGATCTTTGGACTGGGTAAGAGTGGTCTGTTTAACTCAGACACTCTGTTCATCACCACCCCCTTTTCTAAATCGTTTTTGGCCACTATAGGTGTGGCAGGGTATACTCAGACATGAGTCCCTTTCTCACTGCTCCATCAGGATTCAAGCAAGCCGGGCCGAAGAAGGCTGAAATGCCAGAAACCGGTCCCCGGTAGCTTGTCTCCTTTCTGGTGAAGAATTGGCTTGGTAGTTTAGTCTGCCCTGTTCCCATGATGCACTGGGCCAGGGACAGACTGATTTGCATATAGCCAGGTTCTGAGCTGGGATGGGGCAGTGAGATAAATAACGGTGATGGATCAAGCCCTGATCTTTGGACTGGGTAAGAGTGGTCTGTTTAACTCAGACACTCTGTTCATCACCACCCCCTTTTCTAAATCGTTTTTGGCCACTATAGGTGTGGCAGGGTATACTCAGACATGAGTCCCTTTCTCACTGCTCCATCAGGATTCAAGCAAGCCGGGCCGAAGAAGGCTGAAATGCCAGAAACCGGTCCCCGGTAGCTTGTCTCCTTTCTGGTGAAGAATTGGCTTGGTAGTTTAGTCTGCCCTATTCCCATGATGCACTGGGCCAGGGACAGACTGATTTGCATATAGCCAGGTTCTGAGCTGGGATGGGGCAGTGAGATAAATAACGGTGATGGATCAAGCCCTGATATTTGGACTGGGTAAGAGTGGTCTGTTTAACTCAGACACTCTGTTCATCACCACCCCCTTTTCTAAGCCGCATCATAATAGGGCAGAACAAACAATCCTAGACCCTGGGTTACAAGACGATTGCTGCAGCATCATAATAGGGCGATACACGAAACCCTAGACCCTGGGTTACAAGCCGATCGCTACCGTATCATAATAGGGCGGAACACATGACTTTAGACCCTAGGTTTCACGGCGAACACCGCCGCATCATAATACGGCGGAGCACATAAACTTAGACCCTGGGTTTCAAGATGATCTCCGCCGCATCATAATAAGGTGGAACACATAAGGCTAGATCCTGCATTTCAAGGCGATCACTCTTGCATCATAATAGGACGGAAGACATAACCCTAGACCCTGGGTTTCAAGGCGATTGCCGCCACATCATAATAGGGCATAACACTTAACCCTAGACCCAGGGTTAACAGATGATCACCGCCGCATCATAATAAGGCGGAACACATAACCGTAGACCCTGGGTATCAAGGCGATCGCCGCCGCATCATAATAGGGCAGAACTCATAACCCTAGACCCTGGGTTTCAAGGCGATCGCCGCCGCATCATAATAGGGCGGAACACATAACCCTAGACCCTGGGTTTCAACGCGATGACAGCTGCATCATAATAGGGCAGAACACATTAAACCCAGACCCTGGGTTTTTCTAGGTGAACCTCTCAATCAAACCATTCTCCCTGGGATGATATAGCGCCGTGTAATGATGCACAACACCATTGGCCTTCAAAACTTCCTCCATCTGACTAGATACAAATTGTGTACTGTGATCAGTAACTATCTCCTTTGGCCGTCCATCAACCATAAATACCTCAGTCAAAAATTCCACCTCTGCATCAGTATTCATATAACCAACAAACTTGACCTCAGGCACTTGGGAAAGAATCCATTTGCACCAGCGCATACTTACCCACACATACTTTAGTAACAAACGGTCCACAAATATCCATACCTATTTCCTACCATGGCCCATCAGGACTCTTCACAAGAGTAATCAATCAGCGTTTCCTGTGATTTATGTGTTTTATCACTTTTGGCTGATGGGAAACAATCTCTCCTCTCTACCTTACTGTATATGCCTAGCAACCAAAAATACTCTTTCATATTTCTTTTCATCCCAGACATCCCTTTATGACCATCGTCTAACAAACCTACCACTCTACCCCTCAGCTCTTCAGAAACCACCAACTGCTCACCCCTATACATTTTGCCATCTAACCAAGCTAACTAGGCTCACACACAACTGTACTCAACCAACATAGCCCTTCTCAGCCTATCCCTAGGCCAAGCCTCAGACAAACATTCCTCTCTGGTCTTCATGACATTATCGGAAGGAATTTTCGCTAACCATTCATCTACTTGAATGGCACCCTTTCCACACATGCAATGTCAGAACATTTATCAATAAATTTAGCATAATACTCCGACATTCCCAGAAATGATCTAAGTTGGTCTTTATTTGTCGGTGACGGAGCATTCTTTATCCCTTTCACCATCTTCAATTATGGACTAATTCCACCCTCAAAAATAGTATGACCTTAATATTCCACTTTTTGTAACAATGTCTTGTTCTTGTTCAACCTTACCGCATACCAAGATATCATCCTGAAAAGATTTTACATTGGATTCCTCATCAAATAATTATTGCATGATTCTTTCCAAAACTGCTGAGGCTAATGGCATACAAAACAGATCTATATAAACCTTCTGGGCTAAAAAAGGTTGGTAAGTGCCTAGAGGATTGATGCAACTTTACCTGATGGTATGTTTGTGATGAATCTAATGTTGAATACACTTTAGCATGACCAATGGTTGCTAACAACTCATTGCTGTTGGGGAGAGGAAATTGATCTACCCATATAGACCTGTTTAAGTCACGAAGATCCACACACATGCGAACCCCCCTTCCGATTTCTTAACCGTAACTATGGGACTTATGTTATGTTAAGGGTTGTCTTATAGAGCGCTCAGTTACTCGGGCAGAGTGTCCCGGCGCTATACAGACCTGCAGGGGCTGGGCCGAGAATTACCTAGTCAGGAGACTCCACTATCTCTATAATACCTACAATACCTACAGTCGCCAACCAAATTAATTTATTCTTCAAATAACTCTCAAAGTAACCGGTACAACCCTCATTTTATGAGTAACTGGTTTGCCATCCTCCTTTAAAATGATCTTATGACAGAATCCTCTCAAACAACCTAACTTAGAAAAGCATCTTTCCATTTAAGGGTATCCCCCTGCTCAACAATTTTTTCAGTGAATGTATACTAGACCTGTTCCGGATGGTTTGGGTCTAAAATAATACCAAGCAGCCGTTATTGGTCAGATCACCCAAAAGATACTTCCGCTCACTGACAACTTAAACCCTGGACTTTGCAGACCTCCCCATAAAATGTATATCTGTAGAAAAACACCCCAGCATAGGTAGTTTCTTCCCACAATAATCTACCGGTGTAACCTTAGCAGCAGACAATTCCGCATGACCTAAACTATTGTAAGTCACAATGTTGAATTTGGTGTAAGGGGAACACGAATCAACCCACACATCTACTGCTATTCCACACATGGTCACATTACACTTCAGCGAACGATAATAACTGCCAACTGGTTTAACTGACACTTCTTCAAAGATCAATACTTCAGTATCTCCAGAATCGAATTCCTCAGCTTTGTGAATAACAGTTACATTATGTCTCCCCTGCACTCCCGCTCTTTACTAGCATGAGCGAAATGACCCATCTGTCTATAATTATAACATCTGACAGAAATTGCTGGACAGTTCGTAAAGGAGGGAACATACTTTTCACTACAACAACGATTACAACTGGTAATAGATTTTTTACTATCTCTAAAGCCTTGCTTCTGCGGCAACAACATTTCCACATCAAGTGTATTTGTTGATTTTGTGTCCAATTTCTTTAAACTTTCCACAACATTTACAGTGTTCAACGTATCTCAACGTTTATCAACATCTTGTTGTTACAGCTTTTTCACATACAGTGTGGTATTCTCCACTCTTTTTGCAGGCAGAATGGCTTTCTCTAACAAAGGTTCTTTCATGTTGAGTAGTTTTACTTTAATTTTTATGTTTTTAGTATTATTTCTAACTGACTCTTATTATCTCATCTTGTAACTCACAAATTTACATGTAGATGCCAATGTTCTCAATACGGCAATATATTGATCCACGGACCACCCCCCACCATCTACTCTTTAGAAAAGAATTTAGGGCGTTCCACTACTATATTCACGTTTGCCTTGCAATTGCTCTCTAAAGCACTCATGGCTTGTGCATACTCACCTTCATTAGCCTCTTCATCATCTGCTACCTTTTCTTGCGCCTTACAAGGTGGAATTAGCAATAGTTTTAGCACCTTCCTTCCGACTGCGCCTAAGTTATGTTTAAAAATTGCCAATTTGCGTTTAGGCACAAATACATCTCCGCCAATGGCATTTAAATAAATTAAAAAGGCTTCTTGCCAGTCTTCCCACAACATTGGTGGGTTAACTGGAGATGCTAAAAATACAGGTGGGAAACAATGGAGTCTAAATTGGCCATTATGCTATGGGTTCTCCTGTTGCTGCTAGCACGGATTCAAGCAAAGTCAGAACTAAACTAAATCACTACAGTCAAAATTATAAAACCTGCAGAAAAGAATTACACGTGGTTACAGAGAAGGACCTACGTCCCACGTCTCTTTAGAGTAGGTCTTTCTTGTTAATCATAGATGGGCGCCGCTAGGCAGCGCTATATAAATTTGCTATGACTGGAGTCAACTATAGCCTTGGCAACACGTTGTGCCATAGAGGAGTCAGGCGTATCCTAGGGAACGCTGACAATGCTGTCAGACAAGGCTGCAGTACGATGTTCGGACGCATACACCGTTTCCCTTCAGTCAGTCACAAAGTCAGACAACGCTGTAGCGTGGCGTTATGAGGTGCTGCCACATCTACTCCTCTCGGGCCGCTCACATCCACTCCACATGAGCCATCGCTGTGCAGAGATGCTGCTCATGCTGGCACTGGTCACAGGCGGCTTCCATTCTCACACAATAACCACTGTGCACAGGTGACCGGAATAAAAATAACTCATGATTGTCACCGACGGACAGCAACGCTCCCCATACTCCTCAGGATACAGAAGCTTGGTCTTCTTGGCACTAACAGGCTTTGAGCTTGCTAAGACCACCGTAATACTGCAGCCTTGCAACCTTGTGTTCTGATGCCTTTAAGGGTCACAATTGTTGGAGGACAGGTCCTCACTCATCACCACTATTAAATCCATGACACATAGTGGGTAAGTTTGAACACCTTTATTCTATAGACCACAAGTACGTCCTCCTACTACTTTACCGAGCAGCAACTGCCGCACTTAGAATTCCTCACAGAATTTCACACTCCACAACATACTATGTTCCATATTCTATTAGCAAATCAAGTGATGCAAATGCAACAAAAAGTCCATGCCGTGCAGGAAAGGGGGTGACTGTACACAGGGGGGCGTAACATGTTCCCCCTGCAGACATCCTTTGGCCCTGAGGTACCAGGGTGACCTGTGTCAGTCGCACCTGGTTTGAGGCCGCAATATATTTGGCTGTGCTGCTGCGGCACTGCCAAGTATATTGTTTGTTTTATCACTAACACAGTGTTCATGGTGGCCTCACCGCCATTAAAACCGGGAAGGTGAGGAAACTCATAATATGCTTGGCGGTGCTGCAGCAGCACGGCCAAGTATACTGCGGGCTCAAGACTAAGCATGAGCGAATTTTGCGGATCTCGCGTTCGCGAATTTTGCGGATTTGCGGATTCGCAATCCGCAAAATCCGCGAATTCCCGCGAATTTTTTTTTTTTTTGTGTTCGCCCGTGTTTCTGCCAGTTCGCGAGGGTTTTTACAATTTCGCAATTTGCGAACTTACCTGTCGGGTCGCAAGTTTTGCGAACTTGTTGTTTCTACGTGTCCAGCCTGTTTGGGACACTCTTCTTCATCACTGCCACTCTCTGTCACCACTGCCACTCTCTGACTACTCATGCCACCCTCTGGCCCACCCATGCCACCCTCTGTTTCATCACCACACCCTCTGGTTGTCCAGTGTACATTATTTTCGGCAAAGCAAAGCACACCTTCCCTGCCTCAAGTGACCTGAATTAATTTGGGGCTGATTAATGTGTCACAGAATATTTTTTTAGCTGGCACCTGCTTCCTTAGTGCGCCCTGATTAGTGATCTTTTGCACTTGCTAAGTGCTTTCATTGTTGCAAAATTAGTTACAACACCTGCCCTGCCCCAACTGACAATAATGAATTAGGGGCTGATTAATGGATTTTAACTTCCAGCCTGGCTCCTGCTTGTCTCCCTTAGCTGTAATTCAGGACCTTTGTGGCATATGTGTAACTATTCTGAGGTTCAGAGCAGGGTCACATAATAGTTTCAACTGGCAACTGAACTCTGGAGGGGCCCCTCAGGAAGCACTACAGGAAATGGCTACTAATGATGAGCCTGAACTTTTGAACCTGGTAAGTAGTTACTTTCAGTTTTGCTAAGATCGTATTTCTGCAATTTTGCACTTATTCGCGGGGCGCGAACTCACGCGAACAGTGCGAGCAGTGCGAGCAAAATCCGCTGCTCGCGGATTTGCGGATTTTGCGGGAGATTCGCGAATCTCGCGGATTGCGGATTTCCCGAAAATCCGCAAAATCCGCGAGCGGAACGGATTTTCCGCCCATGCCTACTCAAGACTAGGTGCGACTGACATTTGTAACAGCGGTAGGGTCGGGCGGGGAAAGTCGACAGATGACGGGATAGGGAAAGTAAAATAAAAAACAAATAAAAAACGACATACCTTGCACTCGCCGCATCGCCGAGGCCCATGGAGGTCTGACTGCTGTACTTGTAATATGGCGGTCAGGCCACCGGTGCAAAGATACTGGACCACCAGTGCACCTCCACCGCAAATTTGTAGTCCTATGGACTGCCAAACTTATAATTACGCACTTAATTTTTTTTGTATGGCTTTAATGTGTTTGCACATAAAATCAAGAATGTTGCCTATGCTCTTGCTCGGTTGCAGGAGTTTCTTTTTGTGCGCAAGAAAACAGCACTTATATATTACAGGAAAGTATCGCCCTTTAGTATAGTGTCCAGCTATGCCTGCCAAGTGGCACACAACAAGTGTGACGCACACGCATTTCAGTGTGGTGATCCGCATCACGGCACTGAAATGCGGTTGTAATATCTTTATTCGGCAAATTAATCACCATAAAAGAATACATATGCAAATACATTTCCAATTTTACCAATAAAAAGATTAAAATACAATAAAAAAAGCATGGGCACCTCATTCATTAGTTTGGTAACAGTAAAATCAACGTCAGCCTGTAGGGCCCCCCGGGTGCAGTTTCAATAAGCGGGAGCGCGTCATCCACGCACTTCCCAAAAATTTAGCCACCCCACAAATCATAATGGCAGATGAAGAATCTGTAGAGAGGACGCGTAGTGCCTGGCTATGGCACCTCAACCCTAATTCCCTGCAGACGGGTTTCAACCAGAATTTCCGCGCCCCTTTGTAGGCTGGGCAAGCGAAAAACAAGTGAGCCACCGATTCCTTTGGTGCCGCACAGCCAGGGCATGCGCGCAAGAGGGCATCTGAATTCGACCACCTCACCGTAAAGTCGTGCACCGGGAGCGTCCCATATCGCAATTTTAGGTACAACGCTCGATCCAACGGTTTAGTTATCAAGTCGAGAAAGGGTTCCAATTTTCTCACACACTTAATTGACAAACATTGATCAGTAAGTGAGCCCACATTCGTAACCCTCGTAGCGTTACTCTGTACCCAGTCCCAGTATAGTTTTTTAATCACATCTTTGGGTGGCGGTGATTGCGACTCCCATGCCTCTCTTAGACCCAAATTGAAAGCCAGTTCTTTCAGTTTGTTTAGCCATCCTATTTTTTTACCTGTGTCCAGTAAGAGTAGATCGTCCAACCCTTCTGCATACTTTGCAAGCTCCTCAGTTCTTCTTAGACGGGACCAGAAGAGCAACGGGCGTACCCTCACCAAGTCCTTTAATGTTCTTCTGCCCAGATCTAATCTAAGTGGGATCATTGGGGTGGAAGCGGGAAGAGCTACCACTTTCCTAAAGAAATTATTTTCCGCTATCATCAGATCTGAAACCCCTTCAAACCCCCAAAGTTCGGAGCCATAAAGGGCCGCAGGAAGAATCTGTCCCTCATAGATGGCCATAGCTGGGGAGACCGGTTTACTACTTGATTCACGGAGCTCCTTCAGCGTCACCCCGGATACTCTTCGGTGACTGAGTAACATTTTGGAAAGATGGTCCTTCCAGGTCATGCGGCTGTTTATCCGGACGCCAAGATAGTCAAAAGATTCGACCAGCTCGAGGGGAGCACTATTGAGCACAAAATTATTTTTAAATCTTTTTGAGGGGGCAAAAGCCATCAATTTAGTTTTCGATGTATTGATGGTTAAGCCTCGAATGGTGCAGAGGGAGCTAAACCGATTCAAGAGTTTTTGTAGGCCCACCGGGGATTTAGAAATTAATAGGGTGTCATCAGCGAAGAGAAGTGTGGGGATTCTCTCCCCCGCCAGGGATGGGGCATCCGTCTCCTCCCCCTTCAGATGGTCCACCACTCCATTTATGAATAGGGAGAAGAGGGTCGGAGCCATGACACAGCCCTGACGTACTCCTCTCCGCACTGGGATCCTATCTGTTAGTTGTCCCTGGGATCCCCATCTAACCCTCGCATAATTCCCCTCGTGCAGCTTTACGATTAGGTTCAGAAGACCGCTGGGAAAACCCATCTCTCCAAGTATTTCCCAAAGTTTTGCACGAGGGACCAGGTCGAACGCAGTCTTGAGATCTATGAAGGCCATATACAAACTGCCTTTCTTGATGGTAACCGCCTTCCAATAGATGGCAAAAAAACGAAAGACCTGGTCTATCGTGCCTACCTTCCTTCTGAAACCCGCTTGCAAGTGGGAGAGGATACTGGCCTCCTCTATCCAATCGCCTACTCTTGAAATGATGACCCTGCCGACCACTTTCTGTATTATGTCTATCAAACTGATAGGTCTGTAGTTCGCAGGGTCATCTCTTACCCCCTTCTTATACACAGTAACTACCTCGGCCCCTTTCCAGGAGTCTGGTACCTGGTGTCCCCTCGTAATCAGATTCATTATTATAGCAATTAGTTTGGCCCAGGCCTCTGGCTCCGCCATCAACAGATCTCCAGGAATCCCGTCCTGCCCGGCGGCTTTCTTAGGGGTTAGATGTCTAATTGCCATCACTACTTCTGAGGTCGAAAATAAAAGGGCATTATCCTCTAGGTGGTCCCCTTCACCCAGGCTATTCACCCCAGGACTAGTTGTTTCCTCCAAGTCTCCGTAAAGGGATGAAAAATGAGTAAACCATTGCTGGCTAGTTATATGAGCAGCCAATGGTTGCGATTTTCTCTGCCTTGTTTTATTAATCAAATCCCAAAAGAGATTCGGGTTCTTACTGCTCACAGCCTTGGAGAGATCCTGCCAATGCTGTTCCTCCCACTCCCGTTTGGCCAATGATAATGCTTTCAGATAATCCTTCCTGGCCGCTCTAACCAGTGGAGGGTCCCCTGAAAGCAGAGCTTTTGTCAGATTTTTCCTTTTGCTCTTACAGTGATCTGTATACCATGGTTTACAAAGAGTAGAGGGTATAGCGGGAGCCCTATTACTTTTCCCTTTCGAGATGAAAAATTGGCCAACTTGATCTATTGTGGCTTTATAGGCACAGTCAAGGGAGGGGTGTTGGGTGCTGTTAGTCCGATTTTCACCAACCCAGACCTCTAGATTAGAAGACAAACCCTCAACCAGGGATTTAATGATTCCTATATCATCCTCCTTAAGGTTAGCCTTATCCCATTTCAGTCTATGGTTGTTGTTATATGGGATAACCTCTTTAGTCATTTTTAAGGTGTCATTCGCCCGCCTGTCATTAAGAACACCCCAGTTGAACTTGCAACACAGGGGATTGTGGTCACTATCCTGACTTGGAAAGACCTCCATATCAATTAGATCCGCCCAGAATCCAACATCCATTAGGATGTAATCGATTCGGGACGGGCCTGAGAGTCTATTAAAGGTCAGTGCCCCTGTCTGATCGGATATAGTCCTGCCATTAAGGGCTCTTAATTTGTGGTCCCTTGTCAATGCATTAATTTGAATGGCCCTAGGTGACCACTTCCTAATAGGGGGCAGGGATAGAGTTGGACCATTTTGAATCCTCCTCTTCAATTCCTAAGGGGTCATCTCCGAGGAGGGGTTCAAATGTACAATTAAAATCACCCCCCACAAGGATTTTAGCTGAACAGGGGCAATTGGCTAAGGCCGAGTCCAGAGCTGTTAAGGTCAAAGAGGAAGAGTCACCCGGAGTCCCTCTAGCATAGACATTAAAAAGGTCAAGCCTGACGACATCCTCCCGTCCTCTTGCCGAAAGGTGGAGTATATCATTACACTCCACATTATGGCATGTGACCACCCAGGCCAGATCTATTTTTATCCAAACCAAGAGACCACCCGCTGGTCTACCCTTTCCCTTGCTTACAGCGGGCACAGAGTGGGTGGTGTACCCCGATTTATGTAGCGGTAATAGACTCCATGTTTCCTGAAACAGGCAAACATCAAACTGCTCAATGAGTGTATGCCACTCCAGGATTTCTAGCTTCCTCTTTAGCCCAGCAATATTCCAAGAAACGAGGTTTATTACCCACCGTCCTCTGGGCATAGGAGTATAACCCACCTCAGTCGCACTCTCGTTTTCCACCCTGGTCATAGGGCTCCCCCCCTCCCGAACCAGTGGAATGGAGGTTGTAAAACAACCAACCATACTAGTCAAAGGCCCAGCTAGCCTAGAATCCTCAATAATGTCATTGGTGGTGGACATATGGGCTGTAAGTAGACTAACTTCTTCTGTATCTATACTGCCACAAAGTAGTCGAGGGTCCTCCTCCCCACGGAGTTCATTTATCCCCCCCCCCGGGCCCCAAACTTCAATCACAGTCTTCCAGCCCTGACAGCTGGGAAAACCGATTGTAAGTATCCAACGGGGTAAAGGGTCGCAGGTGATTCATCCTAGAGCCCTGGTTCAACGTATGTCTATAAGGAACCATGGACCAAGCGGAGTGTAGGTCAGGCACCCTGGAGAACTGATGCCCATACTGGGGATAATTGTTAATATAGGGTAGTGTAAGAGGCGGCCTATAAGGCTGTGGTCTGTTTGAATATTTAGGGATAGTAGCTTCTGACCTGGGGTAGAAGTAAGTTAAAGCCCGCGGGGTGATACAGGTTTCCCCATTCCCAGGTGGCCAGTTTAAGATATAATCAACTGCCCGAGGGTCTCTAAAATTGACCACCACTAGGTCCCCCTCTATATTTTTGGTTCTACTCCCCAGCCAGTTGATCCGTCTAACATGAGCTATGTCCCCATCTATATTAGGCGCTATCGGTCTGTGCAACCTCAACCAGTGGATGATTTTATTCTTGAGATCAGCATATCCCTCCTTCTTATTTTCTGTTAACTGAGGGACCCCCGTTAAAATCACCACATAGGGCACAGCTTCTGGAGGAATCTCTACTTGTGGGACCCTTTTATGAGGTATTCTGCTATTTCCACCATCCCCGTGTGCGTTCTGGTTGTTGCTCTTCGGGGCCTTTAAGGTTGATTTATTGGAGGCAGCACCCAATTCAATGGCTGGTGCCTTTGGTTGTTTAAGCAACGGTGTATTGTGAGGTGGGGAGTCAGCTCTACCCTGAGGCTGGCAAGTTTGCTTAATCAGAGCAGGGGCAGATAAAGTTTTAGAATTCTTTTGAGGTATGGTGGGAGGGGGCCCTGTCAAGGGTGTGGGATGCACCACCCCACTTCCTTTATTTTTGGTGAGAGAAGACATACTAGTTATGGCAGCTTCCAGTATGGTCAGTCTAATTTCCACCTTTTTAATGGACTCATTGATAGGTAGAAGGAGAGATCTCAACAAAAATTCCAAGTTCCCTGTCACTGTGGGGGGAAGTAGGGGTGAAGTAACGGTTGGGGTGGCTCTATAGTTGTTATCTGGAGCCACATCTTGTGTGGCTACTACAGATGGACAATGAACCGGTAGAACCACAACCTGTGGTGTATAATCCTGCTCTACTACTGGGGGAATCTCAGTTATAATGGGGGTTTTTGTCCCTTTACCAAAATCAGTGTGCGGTGTTTTGGCTTTCCCTGGTACCACCCTTTGTTTCTTCCTTTTTTTGCTAGGGGGAGGGCGGTGGGTCTGAGCTACAGGTAAAAACTTAGCTTTCTGCTTCCTAGATTTAGATGTGTCAATGACACGGCTACAACTAGGGGTGGGTGAAACAATTATAACATTATCCGAGGGCAAACAGGGAGTGGCTACAAAATCACGAAACAGTAAGGGGACCCCGTCTTGACTTGCGTTATCCTCACTCAAGTCAGTCGAATCTCCCTCCCGGTTCAATACAAGCAGACTATCAGTGAGGGGTCTATGTTTCATATTCTCAACTGAGCGACGCCGCTCTGCCCTACGCTCTGCTAGAATAGAGTCCTTTTCTCCCTCACTCTTCTTAGGAAAGTAATTCTCCAGTGAGCCATTGCGTAATCTGGAATTTTTACCCGGAGTAGCAACTTCTGTTGCCATGTCCATCTTGTGGCGAGACACTATCCTCCGAACTGCAAATGAAAGAGGTCAGGCCCTGCCCGGCGTCCTCCGGCCCCGGACGGCCACAGACGGTCCCGCCCTTGTCCCGGGCTTCTCCCGGCGCCCTCCCGCGCGCTCCCGCGCTGCGGGGAGAGACTGCTCCTATTAAGATGTTCAGAGAGACCTAGGGGGCGTGGCCGGCAGGGAGAGGAGCCCAGCTGACTACGGGCGCGCGGGGACTCCTGGAACTTTGAGTCCACCCGCTCTACCCTCGCAGCCCTGCCGGTGTCCCAAACGAAGCTCCAGGCCAATTACCCACAGCTGCTGAGTCCGCGAAGCGGGACCCGCGCAGCGGGTCCGGCGATCAGCAGCGGCTCAGCAGGCAGGTTTCACAGAGAACGGAGGTCCGTGGCGTGGCGAGTATCCCAGGTGCGTTTTCCGCTGCTGTAAGGGCTGGAGGCGGTTAAATGGTGCACTGTTGGGGGCGTGGCCGGCAGGGAGAGGAGCCCAGCTGACTACGGGCGCGCGGGGACTCCTGGACCTTTGAGTCCACCCGCTCTACCCTCGCAGCCCTGCCGGTGTCCCAAACGAAGCTCCAGGCCAATTACCCACAGCTGCTGAGTCCGCAAAGCGGGACCCGCGCAGCGGGTCCGGCGAGCAGCAGCGGCTCAGCAGGCAGGTTTCACAGAGAACGGAGGTCCGTGGCGTGGCGAGTATCCCAGGTGCGTTTTCCGCTGCTGTAAGGGCTGGAGGCGGTTAAATGGTGCACTGTTGGGGGCGTGGCCGGCAGGGAGAGGAGCCCAGCTGACTACGGGCGCGCGGGGACTCCTGGAACTTTGAGTCCACCCGCTCTACCCTCGCAGCCCTGCCGGTGTCCCAAACGAAGCTCCAGGCCAATTACCCACAGCTGCTGAGTCCGCGAAGCGGGACCCGCGCAGTGGGTCCGGCGAGCAGCAGCGGCTCAGCAGGCAGGTTTCACAGAGAACGGAGGTCCGTGGCGTGGCGAGTATCCCAGGTGCGTTTTCCGCTGCTGTGAGGGCTGGAGGCGGTTAAATGGTGCACTGTTGGGGGCGTGGCCGGCAGGGAGAGGAGCCCAGCTGACTACGGGCGCGCGGGGACTCCTGGAACTTTGAGTCCACCCGCTCTCCTCGCAGCCCTGCCGGTGTCCCAAACGAAGCTCCAGGCCAATTACCCACAGCTGCTGAGTCCGCGAAGCGGGACCCGCGCAGCGGGTCCGGCGAGCAGCAGCGGCTCAGCAGGCAGGTTTCACAGAGAACGGAGGTCCGTGGCGTGGCGAGTATCCCAGGTGCGTTTTCCGCTGCTGTAAGGGCTGGAGGCGGTTAAATGGTGCACTGTTGGGGGCGTGGCCGGCAGGGAGAGGAGCCCAGCTGACTACGGGCGCGCGGGGACTCCTGGAACTTTGAGTCCACCCGCTCTACCCTCGCAGCCCTGCCGGTGTCCCAAACGAAGCTCCAGGCCAATTACCCACAGCTGCTGAGTCCGCGAAGTGGGACCCGCGCAGCGGGTCCGGCGAGCAGCAGCGGCTCAGCAGGCAGGTTTCACAGAGAACGGAGGTCCGTGGCGTGGCGAGTATCCCAGGTGCGTTTTCCGCTGCTGTAAGGGCTGGAGGCGGTTAAATGGTGCACTGTTGGGGGCGTGGCCGGCAGGGAGAGGAGCCCAGCTGACTACGGGCGTGCGGGGACTCCTGGAACTTTGAGTCCACCCGCTCTACCCTCGCAGCCCTGCCGGTGTCCCAAACGAAGCTCCAGGCCAATTACCCACAGCTGCTGAGTACGCGAAGCGGGACCCGCGCAGCGGGTCCGGCGAGCAGCAGCGGCTCAGCAGGCAGGTTTCACAGAGAACGGAGGTCCGTGGCGTGGCGAGTATCCCAGGTGCGTTTTCCGCTGCTGTAAGGGCTGGAGGCGGTTAAATGGTGCACTGTTGGGGGCGTGGCCGGCAGGGAGAGGAGCCCAGCTGACTACGGGCGCGCGGGGACTCCTGGAACTTTGAGTCCACCCGCTCTACCCTCGCAGCCCTGCCGGTGTCCCAAACGAAGCTCCAGGCCAATTACCCACAGCTGCTGAGTCCGCGAAGCGGGACCCGCGCAGCGGGTCCGGCGAGCAGCAGCGGCTCAGCAGGCAGGTTTCACAGAGAACGGAGGTCCGTGGCGTGGCGAGTATCCCAGGTGCGTTTTCCGCTGCTGTAAGGGCTGGAGGCGGTTAAATGGTGCACTGTTGGGGGAGAGGAGCCCAGCTGACTACGGGCGCGCGGGGACTCCTGGAACTTTGAGTCCACCCGCTCTACCCTCTCAGTCCTGCCGGTGTCCTTAACGAAGCTCCAGGCCAATTACCCACAGCTGCTGAGTCCGCGAAGCGGGACCCGCGCAGTGGGTCCGGCGAGCAGCAGCGGCTCAGCAGGCAGGTTTCACAGAGAACGGAGGTCCGTGGCGTGGCGAGTATCCCAGGTGCGTTTTCCCTGAAATGCATTGTCACGCATTTACTGCCTGTCTGTAAGTCTGGCTAGGCAGGGTGCCAGCGCGCTCTTCCGACGCTGTGCGCCAGTTCTGCTCAGCGCTCCCCGGCGCAGACGTGCTGCCATGGGCTCAGGAACTTAATAGTTCAATGTTGAGACTGTGTGCTCTAGGCTCTGGAGTGTCTGAGAGTGCTGCAGTGTAACAACATTTGCCCGGCAGCCTGTCAGTGCCTGGCTGCATAATCCCTGCGGCGCCAAGCGGCTTTACAACGCACCACACTGAAACTGACCAAGGGCGCCGGGATAAAATCCGGATGTGACCACTGTTCTGCCTTGCATGTCCTGAAGGAGGAGGAAGTGAGGTACTAGGTCAGTAGCGGTGGGGGGCTTCCCTCTCCTGACGGTGTCCAGTTTGGTTTCACTTCAATTAGTACAGAGGCTGTTGTGTTCTCTGTGTATTTGTGAGCTGTTGCAGCAAGTTCTGGAACCGCTAACTTTTAGTTTGACTGGTTCCACCTGCGAGTGCGAAGGTGTCGGGAATCAGCCCTTTCAACTACAAGATCATGGACTGGGTCCCGGCCTCTCCCCGCCTCAGGTGCTGTTTTTCAGGAAAAAAACACCCTTTGCCGAATCCCTGTCAGCTGTTATTAGGTCATTAGTACCGGCTGGTACCATATGCAGGCGGTTTGGAGAAGTGAGGACCTGGGGATTTCAGCGTAAAGCGGCGGCCAGGAGAGTATCACTGGGCGGCCCCCGACTTCCAGGGCAGCCCGATCACTGTGTGGGGGCCGCGGGCCACGCGGCAGATGGTCCCGGAGTCACTGCCTCGCCTGGGTGCAGCCTGCAGTGCTGCAGCCAGCCCTAGCAGGCCGGAGCGAGTGAGGGGCCACCCTTCGGCCGCTTCCCGGACACACAAACATTAGGACTCGTCTGCGACCGGAAGCAGCCAAGTGCAGTAGGTATCATGTGATGTTTCTGGTCCTGGTGCTCCAGTTCCCTGATGCTGCTTTATTGCCCAGTATGTACGGAAAATCAGCAGGAATGTTCCAACAGGAAAGATACACTTTTGGAGGACAGAAGCAAAATTTAGAATCAAACACACAAGAAATGTCCACTTTTGTTCTTTATTTTGATGTCCTTATTTCAAACAATGTAATAGCTGCGAATGAAATCGTATGCAGCTTTTTCCTATTTAGGGTCACAGTTTGAGGTCCACGGACGTATGGCTGTTAATTCGGTCCCCAACAGCCCCATCCCCTAACGTGTAACTGATACCGGGGGTAAAGGGGCGAGGGGTTACAGTCGTTTACAAGTGGGACCCACACAGTCCCTTAACGATGTTTCAATTCGTGTCCGATTCGTCAGTAATTCCTAATTTTTATCCACGTACTCCCTCCCCCACCCCGCCCCCACCCCCCCCCCCCCCCCCCCCCCCCCCGCATAGATTGAAGCCACACAAATCTCCTTTTTAAACGCAACATGTTGGCAGTACATTTTTGGGATCTTGTAATTCTCACTGGTTCTTTATAAATATTTACCGTCCCGGCAGAAATAACATATTATGGGCCCTTGGGCGTTTCCAGCGAGTTCAGGGGTTGCTTCTGTTCATTATTGGAACCTGGGCGAGGCGGTTGAATTATAGTGCCTTATTTGAGCCGGTGGTGAATTCCAACACTTAATTTTAGGGAAATGTACTTATGCGCTTTTGCAGTTCAGCACTGGTTCGATTGATGGTGTAGGTTGTGAACTGTGGGCGAAAGCAACTCTTGGCCTCTCTGATGCCCAGTACCTGTTTATTGCCCTCGCTGGTGCCATATTATTGTCGTGTCAGGGGACCCTCAAAGACGCCTTGCCACTGTTCTCTTTTAGGCCTTATTAGCCCCTTTGATGACAACTCTGATGCTAGTATTGCCCTCTCCATTGTCTAATCAATGCCTCCTCTGATGTGTTGTTATTGCCTGCTCTACTCCCTAACAATACTTCCTTTGATGCCTTTTTTATTGCCCCCTCCGATGTTATTGCCCCGTCTTAGGTCCTGTTTTCCTCCTCTGATGCCCTGTTATTTCCTCCCCTGATGCCCTGTTATGTTATTGCCCCTCCCCGGCTCAGGTTCTCTGCCCAGGTCCCTGGTATGTTTATTTTGTAGCCGCTGGGCAGGCATTTCATTGATGGGGGATGGGGGGTGGGGGGGGGGGGGGGGGGGAGTTAGAGAGCAGTAAGGAGTTTTTAAGGTTGTTAATGACGGTGGGGCAGTTAGTTGTTGCATTGAATGAAATAGATTTTGAATGTAGTTAAAAACATTAGAGGAACCGCAGTACTGTGGAACCTGGTGCCCACCAGCAATAGAAATCTGAAACTCTCCGATGGTGGAGTTGGTGATCTAATCTAGGTGTTTCAATACATGGAGGATGATGACGATTTGATATTTTGTCCCATACCCGCTTTCTTTCAAACTTCTCTTGATAAAAATGTAATTAATAGTGTCACACATGATAGACGTAAATACCACTAATAAGGAGATTATAAATATAAACATGTAACTGGTGTTCCTGCTAAAGACTTGGCAGCTGTGTGTTAATCCATCTCTTGATGCGTTGTTGGGCTGGTGTAATTTCTGATATCGATATCTTTCCCTCATCTTCAATGATTGATTGATTTTGCTCGTGAGAAAGTGGCACTCATAGTCGTTGAAATGTCACTCATAATTACACTGAAATTATGAAAATGTCACACATTACAATTTGAAACCTTGGCAGGAGGAGCAGAGTTACCACTGATCAGCACCTTTTGGCCATTAATGGGGAGTAACTTTCGTTAATGACATTTACTGCAAAGCCACTGGGTTTATGTGCTCAGTACACATGGACAGCCATTTTATGTTTGTAACCTGGGCAGATTCCTTGTGATACAAAGAGCTGACCATGCATTTCTGTAATGCGACATTATAGCAGAAAGGAATGACCAAGCAGGGTTCCTAATACAGCGTATTCATTTTTATATGGGATAAAAGATCAGTGTCTGCACATCTAAGGTTATTTTATGCACAATTTAGCAGACTTCGGGTGAAGCTGACGTGCAAAATTCACTCAAATGATATTGAACTATTGTCAGAAGTTCTGAAGACTTTTGCACTGATAGTTATTGAACCCCATGCAGTGCCTTTTTTAACAGCACAGCTCATGAAATAGGAATTCCTTTCAAGTCTGCTGACTGTCATTGATACCCTCTGGGTTGGTATGATGATTGCTCATTCAGGAGTGGTGTTTTTGCTGACCCTTGCTACGGAACTCACGCAGGCAATTAAAGGCTGCGACGTTTCAGCCTGGGCTGCCAGTTAAAAGGACAGTGTCACTGCCGCCAATCAGAGCAGCAAGGCACCTGCGACAGCTGCCTATGGACAGTGTCCCGGCCGCCAATCAGAGCAGCAAGGCACCTGCGACAGCTGCCTATGGACAGTGTCCCTGCCGCCAATCAGAGCAGCAAGGCACCTGCGACAGCTGCCTAACAGAATGACGCTCTTGCCAATCAGAATTTCACTAGCTGTCAACTGTTCTTGTGCACTAAAATTCCTATAGTCGTTCAACTACTGGCAACATAAAAGTGATTTTGATTTTACCAGTTACAGCAAACAATTAAATCTGCAAATGTCCGCACGTGAAATACAGCTGCTGAGTGTGGGGGTGGCAGAAGAGGAGGTGGTGATGTGGTGCAGTGCTTAATTTTTATTTAAAAAAGTGCCAGGGCGCCTCTTTAGGAGGAACCTGCAGCTTGCACCATCGATTGTCCCTACCAACGCTGCCAATGACAGCGCCAATACAACTACTTACCATCTCACTCATGCAAGGGTCACAATTCAGACTATTCCAGGCACCCGTAGCTATAAGAATGGCTTGTGTGGCAGGTATCAGTCAATGCTAATGTATAGTGAAATAACAGACAGTTGTTCTACTCATACTTAAATGAGGTAGACAGTGCCATCATGTGGTGGACTATTATAAGTGCCAGTGCTGACAATTAAGTGCTGTGCAGAGCACCGAAACCCACCATCTCAAATTAAGCATGTATGGGTAAAGACATTGGAATCAGAAAATTAGAGTGCCAGGTGCTTATTTACAAGTCCCTTGCGCTGCCGGTGGGTCAATTTTAATATGGGAACTTCTGTGTAGGAAGCGCATCTTTGCCTGCAAGTGAGCTATGGCATTTTTGGTGTTTCACAAGCATCTTAAGCATCTCATGCAGACATTAAAGGTCTCATCACATGTGCCCCACAAAGTTCAGTGCAGCTGCTCTTACTCTAAATGGTCTTTATACCAAAGCTTGGATACAGTTCTTTCAAGTTTTCTGTGAGTAGCGCTCACCATAAAGGGTTCAGTTGCTCACAAGTGCCCCATCCTCATTCCAGTACCAGCTCCCCATTTGTTGGACTGCTTTATCGCAGCATATCAGCACAATGGCTGGCATGGGAAGCTCTAGGTTATGAGAATTTTTATCAAAAGCAGCGGAAGTAGTGCCTTGTTTGAAGTAAGGTCATCCAGAGATGTTATGTGCACATATTAACACAAAAACTCACAGGATATGGGGCAACAGTGACTGGACCTATCCCCTAGTTGGGTTAAGGTGGTTTGCTTGGGTGCCAGAGACCTGAGACGCAATACCCCTACGTCCCTTGTGGAAGACTCCACAGAAATAACTATAAACAAAGTACCGGGACTCCACTCAGTAAAAGCAAATATTATAGATGACAACATTTCAGAAACAAATCAGCCAGTCGTTGTATAACTTCTCTTTATTCAAAATTCTGCTTTTAAAAAGGAAACTAAGTAGCCTGTTATGTGCACATGCAGACCCCATGCAGTGCAGACACAGCCGCGTGCACTATTTACCAAGTGCACTACTTTGTGCATTATTTCTATATGAGGAGGTCGGAATGGTGCACAATATTTGGGGGCGCTTTCATTTGCGCTCTTGGTTAGCAAGTTGTGTCTAATTGTGACCATTTTTGTTTGGGCAATTTGCAGAAGATTTGTTCAGAGTAAAATGTGTCGGTGGATATCTACAGAGCACAGATGTGTGGGTTTAGCACACAAATTCAATTTTTTATCAGGATACTCATTTTTATTGTAACTGAATGGAATTTGAGGGGCGCATGTAATGAGGCCTATATTGTCTGCATGAGAAGCTTAAGATGCATGTGAAACACCTAAAATACCAAAACCCACTAGCAGGCGAAGGTGCGCTGCCCGCGCGGTAGTATCACTACGATAGAAGATTTAAACACGAGTGCATTAGTGCTTGGAAGCCAGAGAAAGTGATCAGACGGTGCTCACTTGGGAACACTCGGATCCTTCATTTATGTAGAGGTGGGGAAGGTTAGCATGAGCTGGAAAACTTGTGCAAAGTAGAAACTTTTACACTTGCATTACTGCATGAGTGCACCTCACAGAACTACGCGAAGGCGCCACACATTTCACTTTTTGTGCGAAGAAATGAGGGCCATATTATCAAGAAAGGGCGATACATATGGCCGCTTTTATCTGCAGGAAACTGCTGCTAAAGTGGCGATAATGGGCTTGATAATATGCCCTTGTGAATTCCCATAGCATCCTTGGTTAACACCAGAACCTGGGCTTCCATGGGAATTCGCAAGGGCGTAATATCAAGTCCATTATTGCCGCTATATCGGCAGTTTCCTGCTGATAAAAGCGGCGATAATGTATCGCCCTTTCTTGATAATATGGCCCAGATTTCTTGTGGGAATCTTCGCCTGCAACACTATTTTTTTACAGTTAAAGTGGCCAACTATGCACACGCTTTTTGCTGGACCATTTCTCCTTCAAAGTTGCATGGTTTTCAGAAAAATGGAGCAAGCTAAGAGTAGACGAATTTTGACAACTGCGCCCTACCTTATTTTTATTTTTTGAAAACAGATACTTCCCAGGCAAGCTTAGCAACTCTTGTAGAGGTAGGGTACATTAATCAGTAAAATATAACCATCTCTTCATTTTTTTCATTGTTACAAAATACGCAAGTGTCTTATTCTGAGCAGGAGGCAAATTGGAAATGGGGTCCACAGGGTTTGGGGCCCGGTTTTAAACGTCCACTTATTACTGGATGAGCACACATTTTGTACACTCCTACTTTTTCCTTGTACAGTTTATCCATGTCCTACCGAGAGGGAGCTGTGCATGGAAAAGGGTGTGAAAAGAGAAAATAAAGTGTGGAATTAGCATAGGCAATCCCAACAGGTGTAACTGATAAATGTAAGTGCCTTTTCAGTCACTAATGGGTTTATGCATGCAATGAATTAATGCTTGTATGAATGAACGAAGACTTATATAGCGCAGCAACTGCTCAAAAAAGCTTCCTGGCAGAAACCATGCACTCTGCCCCTAATCCTTGTCATAATGCATACGTGTATCCACTCATTTATTCTTGCATTCACTCACATACACACCTAAAATAAAACACACGCAGAATGATCCAAATATGCAAGTTAAATTAAAAGTATAATAGTAGAAAAATATAAACCATGCTGCCACCTACATATAGAAGGCATGTTAGTACTACCAACCTGAAACAGCAAAAATGTGATATACTATAGATAACCCCACCTGGTTTACACTGTAGAGGCAGTGGCCACGCAGGATGCAGTGCACTGCAGAAGGAATGAACCACCAGCCCCATTGGCACTATGTGGGGAGTTGTACTATGCTCTAAATCATGGTAAAAGTGGTGATGGTAAGAAATGAAAGTGTACCTATAAAACAGAAAATGGAAAATTACAGAACTGGTTCACCAGCCCCGACACTGACCAGCACTCACATTCAGGCTGATATACGGTTGTGAGCATACTAATACCTTCATACAGTGAATAAACGAGACAATTGCCGAAGTGGGCATACCCAGTGTGTCGCCCATGTGTGTTGTCCGGTATCCTCAGCGAGCCAGTGCTGGTATCCAAGGTCCATGTGACCAGCGGATTCACCATACTATCCAAAGTGACTACGGTCTAGACTCACAATTTTACAACCGCGTACCAGAGACAGTAAAATCCTTCAAATCCATCAAAGACAACTTGTGCTGCCTAATAAAGTGGCAATGTGTTACCGTGAACAAACCTTCATCCATCTAAGTGATTGCATACTGAATGCCATAGGAATTGACATTTGTGCGTATTACAAGTTAACATAGTGAAACTCCTGCCTCTTAGTCCTGAAATCAGTGGTAAATCGACTCAAATCTCATCTCTACCAGTGCTTATCTAATATATGTATACTTGTCATCAGTGATGTTATTAAAGGTGTTATTTGATTTAATGAGTGATGTAGTATGCGAGGTTAGATGAGTAAACTATAACCAGTAAATGTCAGTGCTTTGTATAGTTTTTAAATGTTAGCTTTTTATATTATTACAAAACTTAACTATAACATCACTTTAACGTCCGTATTTTTAGTGAACTTATAGAGGTTTTTAAAACCTAACCTAAAATCTTAGTACCCTACCTACCTATAACTTTACTTTAACCTTTTGTCTTTCAGTAATTTCTGAGAATTGTTAATCTAAAGTAGGTCTTTTCATCATACCGAACTATAACATTACTTTAACCTTTGTTTCCTTCAGTCAATTCAGTTTTTTATCATATTCACCCACCTCCCTTACTGACCATAGCTTTTGATCATGTGCAGTAGGGGGTTGTACACCCTCACCAGTGGCCAACCACTGCTATGCAAGGCTTTTGGCCATCTGTGGCAGTGGGTGGGATGCAGGACCTGGACTGCAGCTATGCGCTGTGGCTGACCACTAATGGTGGTCAACCCTCTGCTTTGTCCATGCACGGCTTGGGTTGAGGGCAGGGTGTCATCTGCGGCCTGACAAGGCCCTCAGCACCCCACATGTGAGCCAACCCCCTACTGCACAAAGCCTTCAGCAGTGTGGGGTTGGCAGCACCTCCACCAACCAGGCTTTACACCAAACTGCCTACATTTAGCTAACCCTTCCGGCAACACACATGTGACCTGTGGCCATGCCCTGTGCCTCAATTGCTGAACAATTCCCTTGCTTGGGCGATACCCTCACAGAAACTCTACATCACATTTTCCTTTTTTTGTATTTGTGGTACAGGGCACTCCTGCGATACCATCGCACAAGTGCCACTGCTATTTATAGAGGTCAAACTTCACCTTCTAATGCTTGCACAGTCCCTGTCCTGTTGTGGGGAACCACACTGAGCACCACTGTTCCTCATGGTAGACATTGCTTGGTTCCCTATGTTCTACAGTGGGACCTGCGTTACGAAAATATGTATGTTCTTACTTTGTTCTCATGGGGTCTCTATCATTCCCAAATGTAGCCACCCACAAGGTCTTGCCTACCCAGCCCCCTTGTATATTATTTTTTTTTTTTTAGGACATGACCGATGTCTAAGAGTCCTGAAATAGATGCTATTTATATTAATGTTCCAGCCAACTAATTCGATTACTTGGTCCTGCGGGATGAGCATCGGTCCCTTAGGATTCAAGGAACTGACAGGTCAAACACCCTGTCAGCCAATCAGTCATTTATTTTTTGAATTTGCAGTGTAGCAGGAGTACCGCTGTAGAAAGCATCCACTAATCACTATGTCGACGTCTAATTTCTCATTAAAGGCTGAATCAATCCTGCTTTCTGCTACATTTGGTGTAAATCTGTTCAACCCTTTTTCTCTATTACTTTCCAAAATTCCTATAGGAAAGTTGATTGGAAAAGCATGCTTTGCAAACTTCCACTTTCTCAGCTACAGTGGGACCTGGAACCTCTAAAAGACAAGAGTACTGTTCACTATGAAGGGGTATTTTTATTTAAAGTTTAAGTCTAGACGTTTTCTCAGAGGCTCAAGTAAGAATTAAACAAAGGTTTTTTGAAGTTTTTAGTGGAATTTCTGTGTGTGCTGCGGGACCGCCGTACCTCAAAACTAAAGGGTAACGTGTACTAGGGATTGACAGAGAAACAGTATGTAATTGGGTAATGTCAATAGTTTGAGATATAAGTAAGTTCCCTACCTCTTACTTTGATAAGAGAGATGCTGTTCAAACTAGTCGCATCCTCTTTTATGTCTTTATTTTCCTTTTTAGGTTTCGACTTTTGGCGAGGGGCGAAGCCCCTCCCAGTCGAAATCTTTTGTCTTCAGTAGTGAGGTTAGAAACGCCTCTATTTCCAATTGGCTAGCTCCATAAATGGAGGCTAGCCATTGGAAGACAGAGGCTGTCTATAACGCTTTCTCAGAGAAAACGCGATTCGGGGGCGTTTCTCGGGCTTTTTTTAAGCCCCGCCCCTTTGTCCCGGGCCGCGCTGCGATTGGCTGCCGGCCCGGGACACCCCCGTGACGTCATTCCCGGGCCGCGCTGTGATTGGCTGCCGGCCCGGGACACCCCCGTGACGTCAGCCAATCACAGCGCGGCCCGGGACCTGACTTGTTACTCTCGTCTTCTACAATGCTGGCGTGTATGAATAAATGGTAAAACATTGTTATAACATTATTTGGATTTTATGTATAATAAACTTATTTTCAAACTTGTAAAAGAATCTCTCCTTTTTCAAATCATATCCAATGGCAGTTTGTTATTATTTACATTTGTCGAAACATTTGTTTCTTTTAGCAGCGTTAACTCCATAGGAACTATAGTGATTGACAGTCTCTATCTGTCCATGTAGCACCACGCGCCCAGAAATGGCTTGATTGGCGGGTCTCTCGGAGATTCTCGTCCAGTACTAGACGGCCCCGGTAGGGTTGTTAGTTCATCTCTCCACCAATAAAAGCGAGACCTGGTGTGTCCCTTCGCGTCCTCTTCCTGCACCCTGCAAGCAAGATCTGTCTGTGTGTCACGCCCCCCTTCCAGGGAGGCTTGTCCAATGGATGCCAGCCCCGGTGGTGTTTTGTTTCGTACACTGCTATCCAATTAGAGCGTGGCCTAGGGTGATCGACGGCGGTGGCTGCCCAATCCGAGCACGTTCCCGGCATGCCAGGTGCGCGGCCCGCTGAGCTGGCTCTCTCTCGAGCTCAGACTCTGCTTCTGGTCGGACATGGCGGGCGCGGTGCGGCTCCTGGGGGCCCTGGCGGCGGTGCTGCTGCTGACCGGCTGCACGGGTGGGTATGTGAGGGGCGCAGGGCGGGCGGGGAGTCTCTGCACGGCAGTCTTTATTGTGCCATTGTTACATGGGTCCAGGGGCCCCTCTGTAGGGCCACAGTGATGCTATAGCGGTCCAGAGGCCTCCATAGGGCCACAGTCTTCTGCAGGGAGGCTCAGGGCGTTCAACCCTCCCCGCTCACATCTGCCCTCCCCTCTCCCCCCAAGCCCCACCTTCCCCGTGGGTGGGTTGGTATCTCCTCGTCAGCCTCGCTGAGCCCTGCGCGTGCAGAGGGAGTCCCTCCCGCATGAATATGGAATAGGCTGCACGGGGACAGTGGGAAGTGCAGCCCCGCCTACCCCCACACTACACCCGGGGACGAGACCGGAGTGGGACATGGAAGCGGACCCAGGGCACGGGCAGCATGACAATTCCCAGCTTCATCGTTGCTCTGGTGCTGGGGGCCATCCCTGGAGGGGGGCTGCTTTGACAAAACAGCTGGTGCCCCTGCCCACCAGCAACTCTCTAACCAGGGCCTCCCCTCACGTCACCAGCCCCTGCATCCCCATCCTCACCGTCCTCTGCCACCATCCACCCCATACACCGGTTGCACAAAGGGCAAGGGCTAGGGCAACTCTGTGGGTGACTTTGTCAATGTGACTGACTTTGGGGCACAGTGCTTGAACTGGTTGGATGTGCCAACTTTCTTGGAGAGGGCCCCGGGCAAGGGTCATGGCTATCATGGTAAATTCAAACGGGCTCTGAAGGATAAGTGCCAGGTTATGCTATAGCCATTAAGTAGCCAGCCCTTTATTTTGTCAGAATATCTATCTATCGGTCTTTCTTTAGGTCTGACCTTAAGACATCTTTGTGTTTTGCCAGACTCATGTTTCCCCCCCCCCCCCAAAATATTACAATTCTACATACTTGCTTGGGTCTTATATTATCCCTCTTCACCAATTAGTCTGTTAAAGTTTCGTTCGTATGTTTCTTTCACCCACCACAACACACACAGCACGGGGCAGTGGGTCCGCCAACTTTATTAATTTGCTGTCTGACATTGTGATAGAAGGCATTTTATTTGGTCATTTGCACAGCCGGCTGAAAAAGTGCTCTGAGGTTTTGTGCATGGGTTCCAAGGCTACATTGCTAATTTTGTGTATATATATTTTTTGTTTTTGTATATTGCTTATGTTTACACAAAAATTAAATTGTAAAAGCATCTGATGGCAGGCATATTGGCCTTGGCAGTAGTTAGTATAGCTAGGGAATCCCACAGCAGAGCACTTTAAATTTGAAAGGATATGTCGCCCCAGTTGGTTCATCTGTATTTTAATATAGAAACAAGCATTTAGAAAGAAATAGGTCTTGCAACTGCTGTGCTTGCTTCCCTGCCCCCTCGCTGTGCTTGCTTCCCTGCCCCCTCGCTGTGCTTGCTTCCCTGCCCCCTCGCTGTGCTTGCTTCCCTGCCCCCTCGCTGTGCTTGCTTCCTTGCCCCCTCGCTGTGCTTGCTTCCCTGCCCCCTCGCTGTGCTTGCTTCCCTGCCCCCTCGCTGTGCTTGCTCTCCCGAGTGTGTGTGGGGCTTTGGGTGGGTGTGTGGGGCTTTGGGTGGGTGTGTGGGGCTTTGGGTGGGTGTGTGTGGCTCTGGGTGGGTGTGTGTGGCTCTGGGTGGGTGTGTGTGGCTCTGGGTGGGTGTGTGTGGCTCTGGGTGGGTGTGTGTGGCTCTGGGTGGGTGTGCGTGGCTCTGGGTGGGTGTGCGTGGCTCTGTGTGTGTGTCTGTGTGTGTGTGGGTCTGTGTGTTTTTGTGTGGCAATTGCCAGAGATTAAACTATTGGCATTGTAAATGGCAATGCCATTTATTTATCTGTTTTCAAAGCCAACACATAAATACAAATGTTGTCATTTACAATGCCAATAGCTCAAACTTTTCAAAAGGCGAAACCATTGCATTGTAAATGCTTGTTTTAAATTCTTTTGGAGTTTCCGCAAAAAAAAAAATGGCAACCTGGTAAAGAACAATAACAACGGTCAGGTGATGATGAGCAGCAGCAAGAATAAGACGAACAAAGCACCTCCGACGTAGAAAAAGAGTGCCTGCAAAAATTGTAGCATGCAGCCACCGCGACAAGCAAGTGGTACCCAACATTCATGTTTATATGTACCTCTTGGATGATCAGGCACCTTAAGTCATGGCACACAAGGTATCTGAATGCTGCTAAGAGGGAGAGGCAGTAGGACAATTAGACCTCAACATCGCATGCGCCAGATCACCCTGTCTAGCCTGACTGCAGTGCTCGTTCTCAAGCTACAGACGCGTTCAAAAGGACAGCAAACACCTCTACAGTGCATTCAGCTCTATCAAAATGGATTGGAGTTGCAGCAGAAAAGCAAAGTGAAGTAAAAACTAATTTTAAAAAGTAAATAAAACTTTATAAAAACGGTTTTGTTAAAACCACTTTTCATGGTTAAAATATAGAAAAATAATTTATGTTTATCATATCTGTCTGTTAATTTTGAGAGATCCTGAACAGGCTAGTTTAACCATTTTTTAAAGACCCACTCTGCTGCTATTGCTTCAAGATCAAACTGAACACCTAACAAGAGATGCAGGCTCTAATGACTGCTACAGCAGACTTTAAAGGTTTAAGATCATTCAGTACTATGATCAAAGAATGTCCTTATATACCGTTAATGCTCACCGTACCAGGCTAGTAGCTATTACAGGCCCACTCCTGAGTGCCCCAAGTCAAAAGTGCAGACTTATAATAAGTAGTGGACCTTCTTTATAAACGGTATCAGCCTTCAGCGGACAGGCCCAACACCCCAGGCATTCAACCTCATGCTACCACAGCCTTTCGTCATATTCAGTATGACTCTAGCCACAGGGCCTTGTATGTTACCAGGCCCTATGCCCAACCATGCTGTGCATGACCTCGCCCAGCCACAGGATGGGTTTGGCCTCAAGGTCTCCACGCCCAACCGCCATGAGCAGCCACTCCCCATCAGGGGGCCAACCTCTGTGCGTGGCCTTCGAACATGTGCAGCTTGACTTTGGGCACTTTCCCAGCTTCAACTCAGCCGTCATCTACGCTATTAGAATCTGAGGCTCCAGACATTTGTATTTAAAAGCAGGGTTGAGTAACTACATTTTAGATGCTATTGTATTCTGTCATCTACACTAACCATCTCATGGGGGGCCATGAAGGGTCTGCCGGGACTACTGTGACACCGGTGGCACAATTGTCTTAAACAAAATTGGCTCCTTGGGGTATCATACCATTGGCATCAGCCATAACCTTTCCCAATGAACCAATCAGGCCTTGAACCTTTATCATTGTCTTGCCATCAAAATCAACTCGTGCCTACTGTTTTGAGCATGAGTTTTGCTACAATGCATCCATCAGGAATTTATTCATATAATTACTAATGTATACAAGATCACATTTGGCAGAGCGAAATACTATCTATCCTAATGGGCCCACCAAGGAACCAGCACAATAAACCTTGCCTACTACGGTAATCTGTGACATTCCATACTACCAAATATCTCCCTGCAGGCATTAATATAGGATAATACAAATCCAAGCTAAATTGCCAAGTGACTTTAATATTTGTTTTTCACAATAAATATATGATGTCTACTACCTTTTATCGTAAATTTTCATACTAAGCAGATCAGGCTTGTAGCCTGATCGTTGACTTGCGACCCTACACAGTCCAGCGCTGTAAAGCCAGACGTGAAAACAGGTGCGACGATCGTTTCTACAGGTAATTCTCCTTTGATTACAGCTGAAGTTATAATCAGGTGCAAAAACCCAATACTATACACCAATAGTGAATCACCTTGAGCTTCTTGCACCTTCTATAACTTCCAAACTTTGATGAAGCAATAAGCAACTTAATTATTCACCCCAGAAGCCCCAGAAACATCCCCTATCCTATAAATGTAAAAGTGGAACTCAATAGTATGAGGTGTTGTTTGTATTTTTGGAGAGTGATGCAGCGCTACTCCGGAAATGTTTTCTAAAACCATATCACCTTAATGTAGCATTGAATTCCTCACTTCTACAGCTTCTAAGTTCTTTAAATATCAGGTATAATTATCCCATATTTAAAATAGTAATCAATGTAAAAACCGGGGAAGGATGGGTCTTATTTTGGCCGTTCCAGGATTCAACGCAGTGAACTGCTGATCATTGAATATCTTGGGAGTTTTCATTTGACTTAGCCATCTTATCTACATTCACTTATTTGGTTGATGGGTATTGCTTTGCTTTGTTGCTGGATGAAATGAAGCAGGGGTGGCTGTTGACATTTGAAAGTGGTGGGGCGCAAAGTGATTTGCATACTGCACCGTAGTGTGGGAGCGCAGGGAGCGAGCCCGAACCCCACAAGGGGGTTTTGGGGGGGGGTTAGCCCCCCAAGAAAATTTTGAAAAAAAAGAAGACAAATCGTGCATTTTCAAGCAAATTTGAGAAAGCAGGAAGGTAATAATGCAATTGTGAAAGTGCAGTTATTACATTAATAGATAGCATAACATAGATAGCTGCTTATTCAGTATAACCACAGAGCTTCATACATTCCGTCCTATTACGCTCAGGTGCTGAATTCAGACTATAAGACTTTCATGAAAATCTCAGCTCTAAGAGTAGAAGAAGTTGCACAGCAGTTGGGAAAGAGCCTTCACAAAGCATTTGGAACCACGCCTTACCTTTACCATTAGAACGCATGCGACTATCACGCATGTCTTTCCACACAGATGATAGTGTTAAGGTGAAACAAAATGTACTTAATATGCCATTTGATCAGTAAAATCTTTGTAGTTTCCAAATAGAACAAACACTACAAGACTTTTAAAAACAGAGATACCGATCCAACTGCAGACCAATCCTGAAGGGCCTAGGCTATTCCACGAAAAACTGATTGAAATGTGAGCGTTAACATAGTTCTGCAACTACCTTAAAGAAAAAAACTTTGCCTCCGACTGGGATCTGCCCTAGAAGAGGCACAGACTCTGCACAGAGCTCTATGTATAACGATTTACATACAATAGTGGACACGAGCTTGATCAATACCCTTCTGTAATAAATGGTGAACACGCTGCACTGCAGACTGCCTTTGATTTACGGTTCTCAGTCTAAAAGCACTATTGCTGTTTCAGTATTTAATGGCCAGCACTTAGGAAAGGACTGATGTTCTTGTGATTTTAATCTTCACAAAGGCAACTGGTGCACTGTGTGGTGTGCTGTACATAGGGGCGTAGCACTGTACAGGAAGAACCTGTGCTTACTGGAATTACCTAAAGTGCCTTCAGATCGGTTAGCAATGTGTTAGCATTTCATTCTCACCTGGTTGCACCAGCCTGTAAAAGGGCAGTTGATATTTACAACTGAGTCAGTTGTAAATATCAACTGCCCTCTCACAGGCCGACTTCACCACTCGATGAGTAACCTGGAATTATTTGATTTTGTGGCCGCGCCTGTTCGGCCTAATTATGGATTTGCTTCACTTGCAACACAATCCATCTACTGTCTAATCAAAGGATTTGACAAGATTGTTTCTACCTCGGAGGGATCGAAAGTTACTAGGAATGCGGTGACACAGGTCACTCCGCAGTGGAAGGCCCGCTGTATTTGGGTGTCAAACTGGTACTAATGAGGTGAAACTTTGGCCAAGATAGCGTTAACGTTTAAAAATGACAAACCAAGGAGGTAACAGTAGTACAAAATGCGCCGCATTATGCCACATAATATGCCCTTTCATGCCATATAATTTGCCCTCCCTGCCGCATAATTCCGGTGGACCTGCATTTATGCATCAGTGAAGTGGATTACGGTCAGCCTGACTCCGCCACACCCTCCAACAGCTAAAAAATAGTGTCAGAGATTCCCCTCTCTGGATGTTCCACTACACACCATTGCACAGCACAGCAGACGTGTCTTGCATGATTCCTTTCAAACGCATGCACAAGAAGATGAGGGCGCTTGTGCGGCCCGTGCTGCACGGCTATAAAAAGGATATATTTACAGTGCATGCGAGGTGTTCCACAGCAGGGAAGTTAGCGCCCAGAGGCCGAACGACAAGCACACTTTGTCATCTGCGAAGCACTTCGTCACTAACCTGGATAGAGTTATCGAATGCTTTTGCTGTGAGTGAGTATGCCCATGTGCGTGTACTGTTGGCTTGTGTGTAGGTACCAAAGAGAATGTGTATCATGTATTTTTATGTGTGTGTCTGCTCTTGTCTGTGTGCTTCTCCAGCATTTACTAGTAATTATAAGCTTGTGCATGTATTTATTGCCTTCAAATTACTTATGAACCTTACAGCCTCATTCAAATCCTGCCAATGCCACGAGGAAGAATGTGAGACACACAAATGGATTCACAATACTGCTACTTAATCTATCTGTCAATACTATATACTCACTATTATGCAAAATATCACGACGATCGGCGACGGGTCGAGACTGAGTCAGAGTGAGACTCGAGGAGTCGAGATTGAATGAAACCACACAGGGCACAGACACAGGCAGGCTGGCTGATGCACACAGGGCAGACACCACGAGGCGACTAGAACCGGATCCTGCCTGCCATCCAACGTCAGCAGCCTGAGCAGCGCCGCACGCTGCGAAATGGCCAATCACTGCATGACTACATTCAAGTTAGACACAGTGATTGGCCATTATGCAGTGCGGCTGAGCAGCAGTGCACCACCCACGCGCGGCATCCAATAATGGATTGCCCTGCCCTGCTGCGAGGTGACCGGCCAATCCTGGCGCCCTTCCTAATGCTGGGGGCTGCTGCCCGGCTAAACCAGCACCCCCCTGGTCACTCTCTATGGGGGGGGCCTAACTGTGCATGCTCGGGCTAGTTTCAGCCCCAAACTACACTTGCGCGCTAGGGGTACCTGTCTCTGCTGCTGCAGCCCTGCTGTCACGCAAACTGTGTAGGACAGCTCCCCTGCGCGCAGTGCACTCCCGAAAAACTCGGGCCGAGTTTCGGGTGCTGCCCGGATTCCAGGCGGGGCTTGGCTGCGGCGCTTAAATAAATTACTCCTGGGTGTCGATTATTTTTTCCAACAAAGGTACATTTGCCTTGCAGCCGCGGGTCCATGTGGGCTAGTGGGGCTACGCCCCTACGCCCCAATAGACGCACCGCGGCTGAAATGAAGGGGAAGGGCACGGTGGACCAACATAAGCTTTTCAACAACTGCTAGAACTGTTTCATGCAAAGTTTTTATTTTTGGCCTCTAAACCATGAGACAAGGTTAGTGGTGTGAAAATATGTGAAGTCCTGGTACTCGAAAAATTGATACGGGCCAATGTGGGCAGCCTTTTGTAGCAGTGCAATTGTTTCTGCTGCTTCAGAGTACCACACAGTGCAGAGAGTGGACTGGTGCTATTTGGCAGCTGTGCACCATGTTATTAAAATGTGTCTGAATATGCAGAGAGATGATGTCTTTCCAACACTGAGCTATCACCTGCAAATGAGCATGCGCCATAGATATATCTCCTTTCTGCAGATCACTGTTCATATTAGAAAAACTGATTGAAAGAAAGAAAAGTATGTTCTCATTCGTTGTTTAAACTTCAGCTGTAATAATACACTTACCCTTCACCTTGGTTGCTGGTTCCGGTAACAGGTATTATGGCATTACACTCTACGCCAATAAGATTACGGTTGAGCAGTTGTGTCATTTCATTATTAGAGGTGTCTAGACTTATCTCAACTTTCTTTGGATAAGGAAATTAGGTGGGCTTTGAAAAAGAGTTTGCATGCACCCATGTACTGTAAGAAAATTAGAGATAGGCCTTTATTCAGATGTTGCAAGCTCCCATGTACTATTGCGCATTTATCCCCTCAAACATATTGAAAATTCTTGAGGTTTTAAATGACATTATGCTGTGGAATTGCTATATTTTCAAGGATTACTACTAGAACTACAGACATCAAAATCTTGACTATGTACCACACTGAGAGTAGTGTGGCAAAATATTTCTATGCGGTTAACCGAGCCATGATACCGGTGATTCTATTATCCTCACTTTGATACCAGATAAGGCAGTTTTTCTGAGAAAGCAAGATCGGAAAGTTCAGAATGTCCAGAAATTTTAGGGGAGAGTACACAATTGAGACAATATAGACATCTTTACCCCCGTTTTTTGAAGGCTTACATCTCAAGTCCAGGTGTTTGTTGCATTTAAAGTTAAATTTGAAATTCTGGTTCCATTCCTGTAACACCTAAGGGTTGATCATTCAATTGCCATTAGCAGCCATCCTTTTGAATCATTTGGAGAATGGATACTCAGTCATAGCTACCACAGGCTGCACAAAGATAGATCATCCCTATTAGCAATGAATAAGCAGTTACGCCTCAGTCACAAATATTATATCTACATTTATTTACAGAAAATTAATTTCTAAGAATCCGGAACTCAGTGCTTAAGTTAAGCCGGTGGTTTCCGGTTTGGCACACCAACACTCATTTTCAGGGACAGGCACCAAGAGCAATAAGGGAAAACACACTCAAACGGGAAAGACAGAGGAGGAGAATAAAACGTCAAAAAAAGGGAGAACGCTGGGAAAAAGCAATAGTGACATAAGCGGGTAGGCCAGCCACGGCCTGTGGAGGGAGTTTTGGTGGGGCAGAGAGGCGGGGCGGGGGGTGCTATACACTGGAGTATGGATAATTGAAGGTAAGTAAACCATTTAATTAATAAAACGAGTTTCGTGGCGCCCCCTGCATCGCAAAATGTGATGCAGGGTGCGCTACGAAATTCGTTGTATTAATTAAATTGTTTACTTACCTTCAATTATCCGAATTGGCGAATGGCAGCCAATGAAGGTCTATAGTCACCTGGGAGATGCAGCCATATTTGGGAAGGTTGTATATCAGCCGTGCGGCCTGTTTTTTCGATTAACTGGAGCCTACACAAATAAACTTTGGAAAGACTCAGGGAAAGCGAGTTAGCGTACTTCATTCATGACATGAGGATTTTTTTCTCTTTTTTTATGCATCGGAGCTCGCAGAAGTTTGCTGTAGTCACTATGCCTACCTGCTGCTTAAAGGATAACTCCTCATCGATAATGACACCCAGACTTTTTACTGCCTTTTTGGACGCGGGAGGGGAACCCATCACGCCAGGTCAGAATGAGGGAATCTAGTGATCCATCTTACTTTTTGTGATAATTATCTCTGTTTTGTCAGAGATCAACTACAGATGGCAGCTGTTCATCCTGTCCCATGTGTAAAACATAGTGTCCTGAAATTAATGTCGAGATGTGGGGCGGTCATTAAACGTAAATAATAATTGTATGTTGTTTGCATAGTTAAAGTTGTTCATTTTCTTGTTTTTTGAGGGCATTAATCAAGGGGCAAAAATAGATATTAAAAAGGTGGGGAGAAAGTGAGGAGCCTTGAGGTACCCCACAATTCAGTTGTACCTCTGTTGTATTAATAGGGGGTTACCTGACTGATTGGGTTTATCACTCAGACATGAGATGAACCAGTTCAGTGCTGACGGAGCTGCAGCCCTGATCCCATCGGCCAAACTTATGTGGTCGACAATGCTATAAGTCGCAGACAGGCCCAGTTGTACAAAGGCTTGTGTTGTCATTGTCTACTTCCTTACGTATATATAAAAAAAATATGATTTTATATAGTAGTACACTTAAAACAAAATCAGGTAATATAATGCAGAACATATTTTCATATATTAAATTTTAAATAATTATTACACTACAAATATATATTTAATCTTGCTCAGTCACTCTGCAGCCTTTGATACCACTCAGCAAGCAGAAGTTTTCAGTTATGAAGCATGTTCACATTTATATATATACTGGAGTCCGTTGATTTGCTCGGACTGATTAATTTTGTCACCTGAGGATTCTACTATGCTGTGGGCGGAGCGGACATTTGCACCTATCAGTGCGCGGCATGATGCACTCAAAGGCAGAGCGTCAGGACTTCCTTTCCACTCACCGTAGGCGCTGACGAAGGCCAATCCGGCCGAAATGCATTCGCCATGTATTTAAATAAAACGGTGCTGCACCTCTATCCCCGCCGAGGCTCTTGCTTCTTTCCTTCAAGAAGACGATTACTTTATATATATATATATAAGGGGGCAGGGCGAACTCTGACCAATAAGGGCCAGCAGGACATATAAGTAGTGTTTGTTGCAGTCGCCTGAACATTGCAGGGCATCTGAGGAAGGCCGCCAGGCCGAAATGCATAATGCCGCAGATTCATTAAAGAGAGCTTCCACTGTCTCCCCTGTGTGGCCTCTGCTTCTTTGTGAGAGGAGGAGATTCGGTGAGATATCACGCGCGGATGCCAGAACGCGCTACAGAGGTCCCGTTCTTCAAGGTTGGCCCGGGTCATACTGGTGACAAAACGTGCTCCGGCAAGTTTTTTCTTTGTCCAAGTTATTGGGAGACCCGGATCACGCCACACAGCACAGACATCACAAGGGCAGCTGTAACAAGTCCGTGACTTCACGGAGGGGAGATCGAACTGTCATATCTTCCCCAACCCTGTGGACACTGAACGCTGGATGGCAAGAACGTTTGGGGACCGGAGGAAGCTTCCTTTGATCTACAGTCACGGGAAATGGATTGTCAGCATATCACGAACTGCCTGAACTTTGCCTAAACCACATGGAATTGTCCCCGTGCAACACGAACCAGAGAAGGGGATTCTGGGACTCGTAGTCCTTACCGGCGGCGAGTGGTGAGCACATGACCATCTTAAGGGGGCAGGGCGAACTCTGACCAATAAGGGCCAGCAGGACATATAAGTAGTGTTTGTTGCAGTCGCCTGAACATTGCAGGGCATCTGAGGAAGGCCGCCAGGCCGAAATGCATAATGCCGCAGATTCATTAAAGAGAGCTTCCACTGTCTCCCCTGTGTGGCCTCTGCTTCTTTGTGAGAGGAGGAGATTCGGTGATATATATATATATATATATATATCTCTCCTGGAAAACTCGAACCACCTCCTGATTTCCACCACAGCAGACAGGCGAGGAAAGAGACACAGACCTCCGAATACTTTTGTTTTGGAAAGTCACGGTGTTTGGTTAATTTCAACATTAAGTAAACACGTAGTATGTTTACTATGTTTATTACACCGTTGTACATATCTCTACGTTGATTGGCTAACGCCACATGCACTTGCACTTTAAATTTCTGCCATTCCCCTCTGGAATGCCATGTGACCAAGGCCTCTGGCAGGCCGAAACGTTATGCTGTCCGTGTGTTGCAGAATAAACTAAACTTACTCACTGAAACCTTTGGGTCTGCTGTTTTCTGATGGCGTTGTTGTGATACGATACTTCGGCGCTGTTTGGTGAGAACCCGTGTGGATTTTACAGCCGGTTGAGTGCTTCTCCGGTGTAGCAAGACCCCTCCTTCAATTGGCGGCTTCGCGGCAGGAAGCCGCGACCTCCGGTGACCCGGAGCCATTTGTTTCTCCTGTTGGGGAGTGACTGCGAAGCCCCGGAATATTCGATTACATCGCCGGTTTGAAACAAGGATCCAACTCAGCGCGGCGACGGCGGTCGCACGCTTGGGCTGTTGAACTTTTTGGAGAACTCGGCGGTATTACTGGACACGTTCCGTGAAGGAGTATTTTCCAGGATCGTCGGTGAGCGGTATGTACCTTCTAGCCGACTAACAGTGAGTAACGCAAGACAGTGCGTGACAAACACTTCATTTATAAGCAACATGGCAGCTGGCGCAAGAAGAGGGAGGGAGGTGGCAGCCCTCGACGTATTTGACGATTCCCCGGCTGGGGGATCAGGTGTGGCAGGTCCCAGTGAACAAGTGAATAATGGTGCTTTAAATCTGCGCAGTATGTTTAAAAAACTGGAGAAACTGGGGAACAGGCAAAGTGGTGGGAGCACCGCTCTCTGAGCAGATATCTTGAGGTCGACCGGATACCAAGAGGGCTACGAGTGATGTTGGCCCCAAGTTATGACCAACCAGACCCTGAAATGCTCAGAGAATGGGCGGAATGTAATTTGGAATCTTCGAAAAGATTGGTTCAAATTCTAGTACGCTACGCAGAATCAGACCGGGCTAAAATTCAGCAACAAATAGATGAACTGAATTTGGAAATTGAGAGTTTGGGTGCTGATAAAGCGGCGGAAAGCCAGAAACTTAGAGAAGAGATGATGGTCCGAGTTCAAATGGAGGAGGACATTATTATCAAAAGGAAACAATATAAGTTCCAGCGTGATAAAACGGACTACCTGGAAGGGCGTATCTTTACGTTCGCGCGTAAATATGATGCCAGAAAATTTTCTCAACCTCCCAAAACTCGGAGGGCTTCCACAAATGAGGGGGCCCAGCGTGCAGTCTCACCCGCCAGTTCCTCAAATGCAGACCTGAGCTCCAATATCGACAGTGGTTCAGAATATGAAGGATGCAGAACCCGTTCGGGATTGGGGTTTACCCGGTTCACCATGGCGCAGGAATTAGAAATAGTGAGCCAGGACAAGCGGGATACACTGCGCCCCAGAGTGGATCCCCAAAAAGTTAGAAAAACCCCAACATCAAACGAAGAGAGCGCCGCAAAGCAAATGCAAGGCGACGTTCCAAAACGCAAACCGTAAAAGAAGCAGTGGAGCAAAAAGAAGAAACGGCAGTAGAGGTATCCGGTGTGTCAAACTTTTCGATTATTAATCTCACCTCTATGACATTTTCATCTTCCGAATTAAAGACGTTATCTATGGGTTTATCTTTTTGCCCGCCTAGAAACTTTAATTATGCGGATACGCGCATTGACTTGTTCAAATTCACACGCAAATTGAAATTAAACAAACACTTTGTGAATAACAAGTCGCAGAATCCTGAGGTGAGAACAGATGCTAACACTCCCAATAGCCCAACCCTCATTTGCCATGATCTACCACTCTTGCAGGACTTGGAGGGTTCACGCTATGAACAATCTTTGACACAAAATGCAGACACCTCTCCCACTGCAGTGGTGGAGGGCCTTACAAAGTTCAAACCTAAGTCGACATACACACCTCAGATGCTGCACGACAACATCGATATCTTCCAGGAAGCTGCAGTTAAAGACATTAAGGCACTGTACTCACAAACACTGAGTAACAACAAATATAAGAACATTTGCAACAAAAAATATACAGACTTGGTGGCTAAAATCCAGAAAAATGGAAATGTTATTGTTCGCCAATCGGACAAGGGAGGCAACATTGTTTTATGGGAGAGAGAACTGTATCTGGAGGAGGCGGCAACACAGTTGAATGACGTCTCCTGTTACAGACACAGTGATTTGGCAGTCATCAAAAAATCACACAGTACATTTTATTCTATGCTAATGGGTTGGAGATCATCGGGCCTCATTAGCATGGATGAGCTTAAATATCTCAAAAATGATTTCCCCATAATGCCGGTCCTCTATTTGATCCCTAAGGTCCACAAGAATCCAGACAAGCCCCCAGGCAGGCCTATTATCTCTGCATGTGGGGGTCTACTTGAAAAAACTACTATATATGTGGATTCGTTTTTACAGGACTTTGTTTGTAGGCTACCCTCATACATCCAAGATTCAAGTGACTTTTTGAGGAAGCTCAGTAATGTACAATGGGATCCAGGTTACTTGTTGATTACACTTGATGTAACCGCTCTATATACGAGCATTATCCATGCGGATGGGTTGAGGGCTGTAGCACAATACTTGGGTCAACGTCCAATTGAATTGGTTGAACATAACAAAATGCTTCTGTCTATGATGAATTTCTGCCTGAATAACAACTATTTTATGTTCCACAAACAACACTTCCAGCAGGTCAGAGGAGTAGCCATGGGGGCCTGTTTCTCTCCCAGTTACGCCTGTCTTCACATGGGGTACTGGGAGAGACAGGTCCTCAGTGGTGAACACTCTGCTATATGCAGGGATCACATTGTTCGGTGGTACAGATACATTGACGATGTTTTTATGATCTGGAAGGGAACAAGTGAACAGGCAGAAAGGTTTATCGCTGAGTTGAACATCAATAATTACAACTTGTCTTTCACCTCAGACATTAGCAATTTGCATGCTACTTTTCTAGATGTTGCAATTGATGTTAACAATGGGCAATTGGATACATCTTTGTTTAGGAAGCCCACAGCAGGCAATACAGTGCTGCATGCTCACAGTCACCATCCACCACACCTAATCCGAAGCATCCCCTATGGGGAAATGCTGAGGATTTTAAGAGCATGCAGCACTGATGCCCAATACAAAACAGCACAATAAGCGTGCAGATTGAGGTTTTTGGCTCGTGGCTATCATGAAAATGTAGTTGCGGCAGCGATAAGAAAAGCCAATGCTATACCTCGTTCTGAAGCCTTACTACACAAGAGATCCCGTAATCCCATTGTGACACCTGTGCAACAACCAGTCAGGCTTATATGGTCCTTTAATAGCCTACATGGGGCTTTGCGTAGGATCATTAATAAACACTGGGATTTGGTGAAATGTGATCCTGTCATAGGCGACAGCATGCCCAAGAAACCGGCAATAACCTACCGGAAAGCTTTTTCTCTACAGGACGCATTGGTCAAATCCAGTCCTGAGTTGGAAATAAGAAAAGATTGGCTGGCAGGTAGTAAAGGCTTCAGGAGGTGTGCTTCTTGTAAAGCCTGCATACATGGGGTAAACAAGACAGAATACTGTACCCCTTTTTCCTATGTCCCATGTAAGATCAATAAAAAGCTCACATGTAAAAGCGATTTCTCAGTATACGTGCTGGAATGCCCGTGTGGGTTAAGGTACGTGGGCAGTTCCAAATTACAGGTACATAAAAGGGTCTTACAACATCAAAGGGCCATAAAGACCAATGACCCAGTGTATCCTGTGGCTAGGCACTTCAGGGAAAAACACAACAGCAATAGTGCATTACTGAAGTACTATGCCATTGATTCCATCGCACCAATGAGAAGGGGCGGCAACAGGGAAGCCGCACTACGTAGATTGGAAACTAGGTACATCCTCATGTTAGATAGTAAGGCACCCAATGGGCTTAATGCATCGGAATACTTTTACACCTGTCTTTAGATCATTCCAACATCTTCCTTCTGCTGTATTGTTGTTCTTTAATGACACCATACTAAAGTCAATTTAAATAAACGCATTAGACGGCTGTTTTTATGTAATTCCAGCTTGGCCGGGACGTTTATGACTTTCTCTTGTGTGATGTCATAGTGTATAATATAATGTTCAGGTATCCTGCCACTCCGATAGACAGACTTGGTTACAGTCAGTTTAACATCTGTGATGTATTTAATGATAACATCAGGCTTTTTGTCTTTTTAAGTTACATATCACCCAGCACTTCATTTCACACTTATTCATTATACAACGCAGTGATTTGACTTTTCCAACATTACCTTGATTAGCCACAATTGCACATATTTTATCGAAGAGTTTATTGGTCGTGTATTAATGATTTTTCATTCCTCCTTAATAATTCTCACATTATGAACTATTTCGGTAAGCATAAGGGTTTCCAATGCGAATGCAGGTTGGTTAAACGCATTTACATGTTTCTAATGCTTAATTATAATTATGGATTGAACAATTTTTGGTGTACACGTTATGTGACCAGATCATGTATTTATATGTATATATTGATCAACATGTATATGTGCTTAAACAATCTTGAGAGGGGTTGTTTACAAATGGATTTATCCATTCATTGTGCTTTGTACTGCATTCACTTCTTCAAAAAACAGGGAAAACCCGGTAACCCAATGGCATCTGGGTCAATGAAAACTATTATAAAGCAAAATGATGCCTTGGACTCAACTAGCACAGTATTACTTCAAGAATGGGACCACTAAATTATCTCATCCTATACCCGATCTGTCGTATTTAGGTGAATCAAATTCTTATATTTCATTTTCTCAGGTCACCCACTTTCATATAGAGAACACCACAAACAATATGTTTATGTATTTGATTTTAATTTAATTATAACATAACCTAGAATCAGACTTTTTATTCAGTTGAGTCTATTTTTGCCACATTTAGACAAGTGTAATCAACAAGTAACCTGGATCCCATTGTACATTACTGAGCTTCCTCAAAAAGTCACTTGAATCTTGGATGTATGAGGGTAGGTCTGGAGGAGCTTACTACTTAAGGAATGCTGAAGCCGTACTAAGAGCTAGCATCCTGTGAAAATAATTGGGCTATTTGAATACTCTGCAAGATTAGTGTATCAATGTGTGTATATATTGTATATATATATATATGTAAAAAGTGATGTATTTGTATATGTTTGTTTGTCTAAATGTGGCAAAAATAGACTCAACTGAATAAAAAGTCTGATTCTAGGTTATGTTATAATTAAATTAAAATCAAATACATAAACATATTGTTTGTGGTGTTCTCTATATAAAAGTGGGTGACCTGAGAAAATGAAATATAAGAATTTGATTCACCTAAATACGACAGATTGGGTATAGGATGAGATAATTTAGTGGTCCCATTCTTGAAGTAATACTGTGCTAGTTGAGTCCAAGGCATCATTTTGCTTTATAATAGTTTTACTGCATTCACATCACTACAGTTAGACAGGCATGTTGCCCGTTTATTTGTTTGTGTTTTGTGTAATTACTGGCTACATATAATTGTCAGGGATTTATCCCAATACTTTTGTTTTGGAAAGTCACGGTGTTTGGTTAATTTCAACATTAAGTTAACACGTAGTATGTTTACTATGTTTATTACACCGTTGTACATATCTCTACGTTGATTGGCTAACGCCACATGCACTTGCACTTTAAATTTCTGCCATTCCCCTCTGGAATGCCATGTGACCAAGGCCTCTGGGAGGCCGAAACGTTATGCTGTCCGCGTGTTGCAGAATAAACTAAACTTACTCACGGAAACCTTTGGGTCTGCTGTTTTCTGATGGCGTTGTTGTGATACGATACTTCGGCGCTGTTTGGTGAGAACCCGTGTGGAGATATATATATATATATATATATATATATATATATATATCCTGGAAAACTCGAACCACCTCCTGATTTCCACCACAGCAGACAGGCGAGGAAAGAGACACAGACCTCCGAGGTATTTTCAAGTGGGCAAGATGATTTTATTGCAAGTGACCCAAACACAACGCGTTTCAAGCCCGTAAGCCCTTGTTCACGTGTCATAAGTGAAAACACCATCTACTATTTTAAAGTGAGTGATGCCCCTCCCAGATCTTGACATCACAGGTCATATGATCATAATCACAGAAAACATACTACTGTGGCTACTCCCATCGTTTTGTAGTTATACATTGAGGCAGATTAATATAATATGACACACCAAGTTTATATATACATGCTTTAAAAATAACTTAGAAACATGTAAAGTGCTAAGTGTCAAAATATTTGTAAAATAATAAATACAAATCATTTTAAAAGGTCTCATTGAATGAATCCAAGACTGCCTGCCTGGTGATAGCCATGATGTTTTCATATTACCGGTTAAATCCGATTAAACAGCCTGTGAGTCACGTGTGCTAGATAATATGTACTCAATATTGTCTCTATTCTAACATCATTATTTCTATGTACATGTATAAACGCCATATGGAGAGGCTTTGTGCAAAAGTGCATATCTTAAAATCTAAAGTGCTAGCGTAGATAGTACAAATGTCTCAATTAATCTAATGTTAATTTACAGGTCTAACCATCTGTGCACAAGAAAAATATAATTATAATTCATACAGGGTTAACAGCTAAATTTAGATCCTAAAAACATTTGATTATATGTAAAAAATATGTAGATACACTTTGCGAAATCAATACGAGAGAAAGACAAAATACATTCAAATTTTGACAGTTAATATATTTACATTATAATTACAAATGGACGTATTACATAGTATTATTTACAAATGACTCCTCTAGTAAAAAAGGGGAAACCCAATATTGCAGCTATAATTGACTTACAAAAAGCTGCGCATATCTTCAGTCCTAAACAAACCATTGGGCCATTTACAGTCTAGCTCTAGAATATATTTTGTTTCGAGTTGGCGCTCTCTGTTGCCACCTCTCCTTTTCCTAGCCACAGCGTCTATTACATAATAAGATAAGCAGTTGATGTTATTGGCATGTACTCTCTTAAAATGTCTAGCAACAGGATATGTTGCGTCGCTGTGGAGAATGGCCCTAATATGCTGCAAAATCCTGACGTGCACCTGTAGCTTTGTGCTACCCGCGTAGCTAAGCCCACAGGTGCACGTCAGGACATATACAGCATATTCGGTTTTACAATTGTAATTTCCCATCATCAGAGTAGGAGTGGTCCTGAAAGGTGTAGAATATGTTGACATATTGCAACCAAATTTGCAAGCACGGCATGACGTGCACTTAGTAAAGCCTTTCTTAGGTGCCAACCAAGTAGTTACCTTTTGATCTCGGGTGATACTCGATCTAATGTAGTGCCCATGGTGCTACTTCTTCTAAATGTAACCACAGGTTTCGCTGCAATTCTACTTTGAAGAATGTTGTCTGTTAACACCACTGGCCAGTGTTTGTTCACTATCGCTCTTATCTGTCGCTCCTCTCTGTTATATGTAGTAATTAATCTAGGAGTGTCAGTCCTTGTAGAGGTAACAGCAGTATTGGGTGTGGGCGAGCTATCCTTATCAGGAGCGAATAGACTTGTTCTAGATCTAGTTTTAGCCTTCTCGATTGCTTCCTGTAGGATTTGTTGAGAGTACCCCCTGATTTTAAGTCTAGCAACCAGCTCATCTTGGCATTTGTTAAACTCATCCTCATTGCTACAGATTCGTTTTCAGTTATGAAGCATGTTCACATATATATATATATATATATATATATATATATATATATATATATATACATATATATATATATATACTGCTCGAGAGTTTGCCACACATTTAGGAATCACTCGTACATCAGTGAAGGTTCACCCCAAAACCTTTAATGGTATGAACGGCATGCAGCATGTCGGAAGGTTAAAGCAGTCACTGCATGCGCCATACGCGTTTCGAGTATTCTCTTCCTCAGCGGCATAAACGAAATGGCGTGTGCTCCCACGGCTGCAAATTGTATTATACCACGCCCCTCAATGGGCTGCCCAGATGGGGCTGTGTGCAATGCAGTCTGGGAGTCTGTGGAGCAACAGCGCTGGATTTAGAACGGCTCCCATTTGCTGAGGCCCATCCAGGGCTGGTAAATCTTTTTATCTGGCAGAGAATTAGTGCGGCCATCTGTGGTGTGAATAGTTTCACGGACTGCATTACCCACCATGCTCCACAGACTCAAAGAAGCAGTCTAATCCAGGGGGCGTGGAAATAAGCATATATAAGTAGAACTGCAACTGGAAACAGCACACATCCTTTTCCGTGTGAAGCCTCTGAGGAAGAGGAGACAACCCTTGAAACGCGTCAGGCAAAAAATGACGGAATTGCTGCCAAATGGAATCGGCAGATGGGACACTGTTCATACCATTAATTAAAGGCTCACAACCTTACGCTTTTGTTTGAGTGCCACTCTTTTGCTTGGGCAAACTTTGGAGTATATATATATATATATATATATATATATATATATATCACCACAGCTTCTCCATTTTACCGGGGCCCCCGGACCTGCAGGGCGGACTCTCAAACCAGGAATGGAGATCCTGGCAATACGGAACTCTCTCCAGCAACAAACAGAGTCCAACACCGACTGATGGACAGGCAGACTTTTATTTCGTCATGGAAGGCGGAGGAAACACACAATCCTTACGCGTTTCAGCCGTGAGGCCTTGGTCACAGGTGAGTGTGGTTAGAAAATAGTAGTTCTCAGTGGTCACGTGGCTTGTAACTTCACTGCAAGCCCCAAAATGCAATGTTTTTGTAGGATGAGACAACGCTTGTTTTTTGCATAGTTTGCGTGCATTTAACCAAGTCCCACTCATTGCATATATATATATATATAATTTCAATAAAAAAACAATACCACATTTAATACAGTGGATGTGACTGTGTGGGTCTGTGAGTGGTACGTGAGTGTTTGGGGATGTGCGTGGCTGTGTTGGTGTGTGAGTGCCATCTGTGGATCTGTGAGTGGGTCTTTGAGTGTGTTAGTAACTATGTGTTGTATTGGGAGTGGCTCTTAGGGTGTCTGACTAACTGTCCCAGTATCTGAAAGAGTGTGTGAGTGGCTGTGGTGTCTGTGAGTGGATATGTTGCTGGTTTTGTGGGTCTGTGAATCAGTGTGTGAGTAGTTGTGTGGGTCTGTGAGTGGGTATCTAATTGATTGTGTGGGTTGGTGAGTGTGTGTGTGAGTGGCTTGGTGAGTCTGTGAGTGGGTGTGTCAGTAGCTGGATGGGTATGTGAGTGGGTGTACGAGTTTCTGGATAGATTTGTGAGTAGCTGTGTGACAGCCTGTATGGGTCTGTGAGTGGGTGTGTGAGCGGCTGCTTGAGTCTGTGACTCGGTGTGTGAGCGCCTGTATTGGACTGTGAGTGGGTGTGTAAGTGGCTTCATGGGTCGGTGAGTGGGTGTGTGAGTGGCTGTATGTAACTGAGTGAGTAAGTGTGTGGCTGGTTTTATGGGTATGTGAGTGGGTGTGTAAGTGTATGGGTGTATGAGTGCATGTGTGAGTAGTTTTCAGTGTGTGTGAGTGGGTGTGAAGAGGTAGTGTGGGGGTATAAGTACTTCTGTGAGTGGGTGTATTTATTTTCTATTGGGGCTGCACCGGCGGATTAATAGCAGATTCACACAAGCCACTCTGGCTCCATGGATCCATGCACTTGGCAGAACCCATTTTTGAGCAATTGCTTGCCCATCAGGGGTCCCTCAGTGACCCCTCTATCAAACCAATAGGGTCACGGTACCTCTACCCTGACCCCTTCAATAACTTTACACTTTAATTTTGAGGCCGTGGGACCGTGTCCCGATAGCTAAAATGGTGGCAGTAAATTTCAGGTTGCGGCCAGTAAATCACAAAAGTGCTGTTTGCACGTATAACTGCTGTTCACCATGGTGGATCCGCAGTGAATCCACGTCCCTAGATATATGTGAATTTGGTGAAGATTTGTCAAACTACACCAAATTTATAAGCAAAACAAGTCGCTTCGCCTATGGAAACTAGGTCCGGACTAAAACTACCTACTGGTGACTGCCAGAAGGATATATATATATATATATATATATATATATATATATATATATATATATATATATATATAATTATGAATAGTATAAATATTAGTGTAAATTGTTATTTACATTATATCAATATATATTAAAACATTTATTATTTACTACTTAACACTCTACATGTACTCAAAAACAATATTAGTATTAGTCAATATTTTATTTCTGACATATTTGTACTAACCGCTATAAGTATAGGGACACAATTGTTTTGTCAAAAAATATGGTATACCTTGATATTTGTCAGTGATCCTCGACAAACATGGCATTGACTGGCATTTTGGGGGATCACACCTAGGCTTTAATTAGTAAAAGATGTTAGATACCAAGGCACACGATAACAACTGCTGGCAAAAATTTTTAAAGGATATCTGGTTACATGACGGCAGTGATTGGTAGATATGTAGATATCAAAAACGAGATTGTTAAACCTGTAGAACGAATACGTAAGCAGAATGACTTACCTAAAGCCTGAGATGGTGTTTTGGAAATTATTTGAAAGTTCTATGTACATGTTAGGTTGAAGTTTTGGGTCGAAATTAGTTGTTTTACCAAAACTGAAAACTGGTATCTTGGCACAATAATTGTATTTTCAGAGCATTTAGCAGCATTTATTTTGGAGCACATTAGTGCATAATATTCCCCGTTTGTTGGTTATGTCATGGCACATGTGGATGCATTTCCATCTATCAACCACTCTATTCAGATCAAATATCAGTGTGGCTTTTTAGACACTTTCTTGTAAATAGTATGTGGTCACATACACAACGTGGCCCCTTTATTTAACCCATTTACTGCTTCGAACGTTCAGCGCCAGTGCTGAAGGTTCGAAGAAACGGGTGCGGCAGCGTCGGCCGTTGGATGTGCGCAGCACCAGGGAGGTAGCTTGCGCGAAGTCCAACGGCAGACAGCATCAGCGATGGGGTTAAAATTATTCACCAGGAGAAGATGCCACATGCCCCTGTGTTGTGTAGGGAAGTGAGATTATCTCTACTGTTTATCTAGCAAGCTTTGTGTATGTGAGCACAGTTGTTACTCCCCATATCTGAATGTTGGTTCACTGGCAAATGTCTCCTTCTAAAGCAAGGCGTGCGCCCTATACAATATTCTACAAACAGAGTTCTGAATGTTACTAATGTAACCTTATAGCCTGCTGTTGTGGGGTATACCCACCATTAGAGTGTTAACAGGCCTTTAAAAAGGTTACTGGCTTTTAATGGCTAGTGTGGCCCAGCTATGACCGCTATATGGCTATTAGAACATTCCTCCACTAGAGGGCAAAAATGTTCTAACAAATAAACCAAAGCCCGATGGGATTTAAATCCCCTCAGGCTCCATTAACCTTTGTTCATAGCCTGAGCTGTGAAGCCAGACATTGGAATGTTGGAGCTCCGGGAATCTACCAGCCATTAGAAGCCTGGAGAACTCCATTGTTTACAATGGAGCTACCAACATTCCAATGTTGTAATAAAAAGGAACAAATAGTGTCAGTGTAAGACAAGTGAATGTTACAGTTTCAAAAGAATGACATCTCTAGCTATTTCACTCTCAAATAGGTTTTTCACTCCTCCCTATTGCATGTGAACAGTCTTCAGACCCTCATGGGCTCTGTTTTAAAGTGGCTTGCGCTTCCTTCTGTCACAGCTCTCTATTAATGTGGGCATGACTCGGAACTTGACAGGTCAGCAGGCAGTGACATGCAAATTATTAATAGCTTGTACACTCTAAACCAACTGTCCCTGTACTGTAAGAGAACATGTGTTACATTGCTGCCAGAGTTCCCCAGGTTCTTGGCAACTCCAGGTTTATGAGCTTTAGCCGCCCATATCCAATACCTCTCTCCAAATTGTTTCTCCAAACATTTCTAGCACATAAGTGGTTACTTTTGGTAGAACATTTGAAATATGAGTCCCAGTGTGAAAAATGCAATAATGATACTTTATAGGAAATATATTTTTGGTCAAAGGGGATTGTAACGTTTTCATACTTACGCCCACACAGCTTGAATTACAAAAAGTGTCAAGCTAGTTGCTAGAGTGAAATCCATGTTTTAAATGCAGTCGTCTCATCACAGGGCAGTTATGAAAGTCATACAGTCAAGTCATGATAAGTAGTTCCCATTTGTGTTCCAGGGAACCTCTTTGACTCATAATCATGTTAGCATGTGAGAGAATCTACCCTACTGTTCTCCAGTGAGTTGGGAAGCAGTTCTGTACAGTGGCTAGAAGTCTGACTGAGAAAAAGGGGTGCTCTCAAGAAGAGACATCTCCCATCCCAAGGATGGAGATTGGTTTCGGAAATCCATTTAGTGAGAACGTATATATGTCTTATATTGTCTTGTTGGATCCAGTCACCATAGATAAAAAAAACGAAAGCTAAAACCAAAAAAAGCAAAAAAACGTTTTCATCAGCTGTGCTTTGTGATGGGCTACAGAAGATTGTCTCATTGAGTTGACTCCTACCCCCATTCCATTCATTGTGCAGGTGCAAAGGTTTGAATCCTGCTCTTTGGAGCGTAAGTACATTAATGATCTAATCATCTCCCTGCGAGCTGTTTTGTGACGTCTACAAGAGTCCATGCATTCCTGAAAGTGTGAAGTTTAAGAGTGACTTCTGTGACCTTTGGTCGAGTCCGATCACAACCCCAAAATATGTTCTGAAGGCTAAACTAGTCCTGATGGTATCAGAAAAGCATACTGCGACTACCTTAACACCAATTTTACCTAAAGAAAAGCTTTGTTTTTTTAGAAAGAATCATCAAATGCCTTAGGCAACCCCATAGTATCTTCTTTGAATGCTGCAGTTTACCTAAAATTCGAAAAAATGCTTTATCCTGCTCATAGAATCAGTGTCTATATAGCTGGCCTGTTGGACCTAGAATTGCTAAGCCACCTAGGGTAGCCTGGCCTAGGGTAAGACAGTCACTAAATAGAGGCACATGTGTAAAGGTTTCACACCTCCCAGCAGTAACTCAATGAAATTCCACACAAAAATGACACTACACCAATCTTTGTGGAAAAATACGAGCCGTTTTATAAAATTCTTATATAGATCTTTCTCTGTTATTTGTATTTTAGCAATTAATTACACTGTACAACTTCACATTTTCCACAGCATCACCTGTAACACTATGAAACCTCAGCTCAACCACCTCTTAACATTTTAACTTCCCACAATGATTACATTAGGAGGCACTGTCTTGATACTTTAGATTAATACCTCCCTGCACCAAGATCGGCACTTACAAGTGATGGCCTGTTTGTACCCGGTTTCCAAGCACCAAAGATTTAGCATCTATTTCTGAATTCCCCCAATAAGCGAATCCTAGGCATTAAATGAGATACAGGTAAATTGGCATTCCATTTGGCAACTTGAACTAGAGTTACGAAACATCACTGGGATTGAGGAACTCCCCTCCCCTTGCCTCAGTTACTGAAGCGCTTGATAACTGTCTTATCCCTGGCAATGAAGAACAAGAGCCTTTCACAAGGGCTTTCCACAGTGGACCGCCAAGGTGTTCAAGTTATCAATACACTGCTCGCATCATAAATGCCCATCAATGTTTGTCTCTCCAAGTCAGCCCCGCAGCTCTAGCTCAGTTCACTCGGGCTCTGCCTCTGCCTCATCCAGCCTGTTTAGCGAGGGAAGGTCGGCATCTAATTTCCAACTTCCCCGCCTTCCCTTAGAATCTCCTTACTTGCGGACAGCAGCGCTCGACTTGCCGCCTCTCCTCAGAATCTCACCAGGACTCGGCGAGCGAGCCTCTTCGCCAACTTTGGTAGGTCTGGGTGGGACTGCTGGGTCCGGGTCACGCCGTCTCCTCACTGAAGAGACCTCCGTCACCAGGCGCACGCCGGGCCTGCGCAGGGGTGCAGTGTCTGAGGCGCAGGGCCGGCCTCATCCTCTCGCTGGCGGTGATGTTCTTGGCAGGTTCCGCCCACCAGCGCTCGAAGCTCCGCGGTCACTCCGCCCCCTCCCTGACGCTTCCAGACTCTACACAGTGAGTCTGCGCAAGGGAGCAGCGTCTGACAAGATTCGGCTCTTTGGCCTCACGATCGCCCCGTAGTGCAACCAAGGAACGGTTACTCTGACACTACCAGGGTCACGATCAGGACTCCTCCACTTCGCTCAGCAGCGGTGCCCTCCCACTCAGAAGCGGGTCAAGGAGAAGATAAGGTCCACTTCCACTACCACCTGAATTTAACCGGTGAGGGCCAATTACGGGTAAAATGTCAAGTATGGACCCAGGTAGAATCTGGATCGCGTATTTCTCCCAATCCAGGCCTTGATTCTCACAAAGCTCAGGAATCCGGTAGTTTACTCCCACGCCAGATATAGTGATCAGGAAGTCCCCACTCAGCAGGGCCAGGTCTATAGGAAAGGGCCAGCCACAGCAGAAGAGTAGCTACCCTCACACAGGAAGTCAACCCTCTAAGCTTCCTAACCCTCTTAACCCACAGCCTGCACTCCGACTGGTTCAGTGGCTACACAAAATGGCTACCCTGCCCCTAGCCTTTTATAGTCTGACCACTAAGGTTCCAGTAGGGTCCAGAAGATTCTGGAAGGCCTCAAAGCTATCCTATGGGATTTCCCTCAGGGGATGGAGTTGTGGCAGTTGAAAACCACCATTTTGTAGATTTAGGTGCATTCCAGTCAGAACAGGCACCTAGGCCTGAGGTGAAAAACTATGAGGGCAAAAGAGCATCTATCCTCCAGGACAACACCTTAAAAATCTAGTGGACACGCAAAGATAAAAAAAGGTATGAGGGGCAAAAAGGGGACAAAATAAATAATTAATAGGAGGTGTTACGCAAAAGGCCAGACAGGTCTAACACGGCCAATATGCCTCTGGCTGCCATCCAAGTTGAATGATCATTGCTCTGATTCCTCGCCACAAAATCCCCTAGTGAGCTACCAACCTTCTGAAACAATGCAAAGAGAGAACTTAAGAGAAGAGATAAACATCCAAGACATGTGCACTTGTCATTCAAATGCACCTTCGCTGAGCAAAGATCACATACATCATTGACGTGATATGGTAGAGGAAATTCCACTTGTAGAATATTGGTTTCCGAGATTTATTCTGGGTCTCCAAACCAGCGACTGATCAATTGAAGAGCTCTTGGTAGGTTGCTAGATATGTACACGATACATGTGCTAAAATGTAATAAAAGTAGATTTATCTGACAAATATTTCAAATCTCACTTCATTTTATTGAACCAAACTTAAAACAAAATTCTGACAATTTCTTTTGTAAATTCCAACATTCGACCTGAAGCTCTCTTTTGCCACCTTAGTTACAGAAACTGTTCTTGACTCGGTTTTTTGTTCACCTGTTTCTGTATATAAGTGTTGAGTACTTCTGCAATATTTACCCTATGCTATCCCATAGTCTTAATTCAGATAGATTGTTTTCCAGAGATATTAGTTTTACATCTAAGGCACATACCATTTTAATCAGACAAAAAACAGAACACTCTAAAGCTTGAACTTATTCACTTTTTTACTGAGCAGTGACAATTTCTAATAAACGAATAATAAACAGGGAATTGAAGGAATGCCTAATCACTATGAATTTGATGACGTTGACAGTTCTTCAACGTGAAGAAAAATAATTAATATAGCATGCAAAGCTTGTGTTTCTAAATAATGAGACCAGAAGACATTGCAGTTCTTAGCAGACAGCAGTACATGAAATTAGGAATGTGTTGTACACAACACGAACTGTAGCACCTTTATGAAACCGCTTAAGACTTGGCTGTTTCAGGGCTAGAAGCTCTAGGCTGTGTAAGTTGTCTTGTGTCAGGTGTACTGGGAACTAGGGCAGCATTGTGCACTATACATTCCTACAAAATAATAGTAAGGCCTCCTTTACTTGATAAAAATGCTAAAATTCTATGAGTTCTCTACCAGCTCTTGACATATAAAATGATAAAACTTTTTCCTTTGTTTATAAAAATATTCTTTGGACACATGTAAATAGGCAGAATTTGAGAAAAGTTGAACTTTCAGACCCTTGATTTTCGAGTCAATTAAAACGTTGGATGGTGGAGCACTCCCTTGAATACAATGGAGTGCTCCGAGCTTTTATGGGCCGGTAAAAGCCCGCAACGCAACATTCCAATGTTGTTTTATCAAGGCCTCTCAGAGCCCGAGGGGATTTAAACCCCCTCGGGCTACAAAAGGCCTTTGTTTTGTTTGTTAGAACATTCTGCCCTCTAGTGGCAGAATGTTGCAATAACCTTATAGCCCTCCCTAGCTGAGCTATGCCGGCCATGAAAGTCCCACTCCCTTGTTAAAGGCCTGACCCAAAATTTGTCTCTGTCCTTTAACGCTGGAGAGGACCCTTAATGGACGATATAGCCCGCTACGGCTGGCTATAAGGCTATAACATGACCTTCCATCAATGTCATTTTCCTAACTAGCAAAATGTAGAGGCCATGGAAAAAATACATCTTAGGAAAAATTTTCTTTTTCATATTTAACTCCTCTATATCCTGCTGTTTTCACAACTCTAGAGTTATTTTTTATTCGATATAAAGTGAAAGAACCTGTGGTAAAATATCTTACTTGTACAAGTCAAACAGTGAAATGGATTTATAAGTTGTAAAAGGTATTTTATTCGTCTTTCTTCAAACACAATGTGCATTCCTTTCCAAAATGGAGGCAAATACAAAGAAAAGTAGTGTCTATAGAATGAGGTGTCTAATTTTGACTATCAGCATCATCTAAATAATTTATTTGGGTTGTAAGCCCATAAAAGTACACCAAACAATACAAATTCCATAAATACAATTAATTCCTTAAAGGTACATAAAAAATGACACATCCATAGTAGTACATTTGCAGAGTAATTAAAAACCTTCCGGAGCATAAACAACGTATTAAAGGAAAGTACTAAACACAACCGAGCCCATGAGATGATGCTATCAAACCAGATATACAAACATTAGCAATTATTGCCACACCGTTGTAGTCCAAAGTAACAGGTTCAATCTACAACCAGATAACAACCCTCTTAAGATTTCATGTGTGTCAAGAATAACAAGCATTTGCAATGCAATCTGTCTCGCCTTTGGGACCTTATATGTATTTAGCTATGCAGCACATTAGCCTGGGTGCTGGAACATTTACTGTTCTTTAACATGGTGGAAAGTAAGCGCCAAACTGCGTGATACGACAGGTATGGGTACACATGGAGAGAAACATTGCAGTTCAGCAGGAAATGGTTTAGTCCATAGCTCTGTTTTTAACATAAAATCATGACCTTTGGTGGTCATATCACTGAAAATACAAGATTTGAAAAAAATATGGTCTATGGGTGCTCATGGAAGACAATTTCTATGGAATGGAATCTAGAGAAGGTTGTAAAGTAATTCTGGTATTTTACTGACATCTGCTAGTCAATTTCTATCAGGAAAGTTTAATAGAGGCAGTTGCCAGAAAAATTTAAAGAAAGAAAGTTCCTCAGCAGAAAGCAATTCTGGTATTTTACTGACCTCTACTGGTCCTTTTTTATAAAGACCATTAAATAGAGGCAGTTGAACATCAAAAATAGTCCCTAAGCGAAAGCAGACAAGTCATTCCTAGGGCTTATCTCCAGAGCCCACTTAGTATATACACATATCAATATATACTAATATACAAGTATATACTAAAGTATATACAAGAAGTCTCGAATGCTCGACCTAAAAAAGGACCCCTTGGATACCATCAATTAGTCTAGGGCTTTGGTTGTAATAATTTAGCACCATTGCAAATATTGAGATACTCTACACACAAGTGACTCTATAGTCTCAGTGCATAACAATCTATGTGCAGGATAACAATGTCTACATTCAAAGTGTCTCCATATTGGAAGATTTTGAATATAAATATAGATTTTTGAGCTATAAAACTAAGATTTTTTATCTGGAGTTTGGAAGAAATATTTAGCTTTCTCTCCATCTTCTACCAGAGGACTGCACCTGTTGCTTGCAAGGTCAATCTCGGTGGCGCCGAGATGCTCCTTGGAGCGATTGTAGCGTGGTATAAATGGGCCATTACATTACATTACATTACAATCTGTTGTCCCCTTATAATAGCATCCTACCTATGTGGCTATAGACAATTGTCATATTTGAAATTCTGACAATTACTTTGGTATTTATCGTGTTTTTACGTTTATGTTTGTACAGAAGAAAACTATCTGAGGTCTCTATTTCAGCTTAGGTTAGTTAGAAAGTAAATTAGAAAAGGTATCCCTACTTATGGGAGAAACACCTACAGTGTGTGGTGCAAATTTAAAATATCTAAATATTGGCCAAAAGTGACGTGCTAAACTGTAAGGTATTTTAAGCCTGAGACTTTAGCAAATAATCCCTTTGAAATATATATATTTCAAAAATGATTCAGAAACGGATGTCACATTTTAGTGTAATATTTATTTCATGGAATTTTCAACAAAATATAATTTATATGCATATATCAATGACTACACCATTACTATATACAATTACTAGCACTTGCCTGGCTTTTTCTCCAGAAAACCCATTTAATACATTGAAAGTTCACTATTCCACCGTGAGCCGACAATTGAAAGTGCACTACGCCAACAAGAGCTAATAATTACAAATCCACTACTACATTACAAGTTGACACTTAAAAGATCACAACTCCAGCATAAGCTGATAATTAAAAGTAATGCACTCCAGCTCTAATTGTCAATTAGTTGTTCACTACTACACAAGGTGAAAATGTAAAGTTCACTAGTGCAATACATGTTGGTATTTGGAATTACACTACTCTAGTGCAAGTTGCCAATTAAATGTTCTCCATCCTTGTACCATAATAACAACCACTGCTGGCACCTAACATACAGTGCTTGAAAAATAGCTGCCTGTTAAAATATCACTACTCCAAGTTCAGTAAGCAATTCATAGATCACCAGTCTAGCATAGCTGGCTGACAAACGTTCCTCACATCAGAACTCCGCGGCATTTGATACGGTCAATCATGACCTTCTTCTGTCGCGGTTGGGGGAGTTTGGCATCAAGGGCACGGCCCACGCCTGGCTGACCTCGTTCCTAGGTGGACGGGTCCAGAGAGTACAGCTGGATGACATGGTGTCAGAGGCTGCTAAAATCACATGCGGTGTCCCGCAGGGCTCCGCATTGTCCCCCTTGATGTTTAATGCCTATCTGCAGCCCCTCATTGCATCTCTGAATCAGATGGACTGTAATATATATAATTATGCTGACGACACCCAGATCATCATCCAGATAGGCGAGTCCCCGGTAGCTGATCAAAAATTGAAGAATATTTTGAAATTTACCGTCAACTGGATGACGGCAAACTTTTTAAAGATCAACCCGGATAAGACGGAGGTCCTTCCTTTCACCACCTCATCCAGCCCCTGGTGCGACCTCCTTTGGCCTTCGGAGTTGGGTACCCCCCCAATACCGGCAACAGCAGTGAAAAGCCTGGGCATAATCATAGACACAAATCTTACGATGTCAGCCCAGGTCTCGACGGTGGTGGGCACCTGTGTAGGCCTCCTGAGACAACTGCGCAAGCTAGCTCCTATTCTTAAGGCAGATACGCTCAGAAGAGCAGTGTCAGCTCTAATTCTAGCCCGACTGGATTATGGTAATGCCATGTACTTCGGCATTACGAAAAAACTCGCCAGGAGACTGCAGATCGTCATGAATGACGCGGCCAGACTTATCTACAATAAACCGAGAAGGACACCGGCCACCCCCCTCCTCCGGGAGCTACACTGGCTCCCAGTGAATCAACGAGCAAAGTTCAAGGGCCTATGCATCACGCAGAAAGCCTTATATGGGCAAGCCCCGAAATACATTAAAAAACGACTTGTTCCATATGCCCCCAATAGGAACCTACGCTCAGCTAACGCCGCCCTCTTGATCTGTCCCAGGATCAAACGTTCCACTATTGGTGGTCGGACATTCTCCCACACAATGCCCAAAGCCTGGAACGAACTGCCTGAAAATCTGCGCAAGGAAACCAGACTCCTGCCTTTCAGGAAAAAGCTAAAAACTGTGCTTTTTCAAGAGGCATGGGGTAACATCTAGTCTGCTTCCCCTCCTGCCAGTACTCACTCGCCTGTCAAGCACTTAGAGACCCCGGGGTGATAAGGCACTCTACAAGTCGAAAATACAAATACAAACTAATCGGCTTTGGCCGTTCCTTAATCCAGCACCTGCTGATAATTATATACACACTATTTCAGCATCAACTTAACTTTGATGAGGAGTAGTTTGGTGCTGTTTGTTGACTAAAGCCATATTACCTTCCTGTTCTGATACACTCAATTTGAACAATCGAAATGTGTTTTATGTAAACAGTATCTGGAGTACTCTTGAATCTACTCAAGTTTAGGTGTCAGCTAGAAATGTGTTTTTTCGATTACAATTAAGTTAGCTGTCCTGGAGTCAGCTGACAATTAATAGTACACTACGACTGTTTCTGCGACAACTGAAAATTAAAGGTCACATTGCAAGGTTAAAATGTAGGCTAGGTCTAAAGCAACAGATGATAGTCAAGAAATCACTACACCAGCGCACAAGCGTTCATAAATTCATCAGAATTTAACTATCACAATTCCACTTTTTCAGTTAAAGATATCAATTTCACTTAGTGGCAAGTCAGGTTAACTGTTGCAGCACTAGGTGAAAATTAAATGTTCACCATATTATCACTTGCTGGCAGCTAAAGGTTGACCACTCAGCACAAAGTTAAGGGGTCAGAAGTAGTGACTAGTCTGACAGCTGGCAATGAGGCTTCTTAAGCCACATGTTTCAAATGTTCACTATTCTAGTCCCGCTTGACAATTACATATTTGCTACTTTTCAAAAAGATGACTATTGTCAGTATACCACTTCAGCTGACAAATATATCTTCTCTAGTCTATTCAAGGCTGGTAGGCATATGTTCACTACTCCAACGCGAGCTGGCAAGAAAATGCACTCTCCTCACGAGGCCGCTGTGAAAGAAAAGTCCTTTGTTCAAACAAAGGCTATTTAATACTATTTCAGCACCTGTAGTGTAGTTATCAATTGCTCCCCTGTAATAGATGCTCCCACTAGACGTTCATCAAAGAAATTGCTTTATAAATCAAAAATGTTTAGTCACTACACCACTTTCTTGGTCAAAAATGAAACCTATAATGTCCCCAGAATTCTGACATCAAGCATTGTGACATTTTCTAAAACTATTTACTCAGAGTTCATAACCTCTGCGTCCCTTTGTTATCCGAGAGTAATCCCTCATGTACTGCTATACTTTTTCAAGAAAAATATGTTTGCCATTCCAACTCAGCCGGTACTGGAAGAGAGCATCGCCAAAGACTACTTCCAATGTATTTGCAGCAGACTTCAGAAACGGTGTGTTGATTATAATATATGAAGGCTTCGCTTTATTAAATTAGGTCTGATTAAGAATTTAGCCAGACGGGATATTATGTAATATACGTGACAGTGCCTTGTCCGTCATATTGCATGTGCATTATATCCTGTAATGTTTGCCATAAGGTGGGCGGGGTAGCCATCAGGTTTGAGCTGGTGTGCCTGTGTAGTAAACTCTTACTCGGGTCCATTATGGATTTTTTAACACATTTTCAAGTGCAGTTTGCCTCTAAGCCTGAATTATTTTCACTGATGTAAGGGGCAAATGATTATCTTTGAATCTTCAATCTTTACCGACTGTTTTGAGGCAGAACAGTCCTACCAAACGAACTACGACCAAAGGATTGCATAGAATATTTTTCAAAATAACAAGTAATTTTACTTGTTGTGGAGCTGGCCCCTGCTGAAGGACTGGGCTCTTTGGACCCAGCGGTGCCAGGGCACAACACCTGAAACCTTCGTGGGTAACCTGCTCCGGCGTACAAGTTACAGAGACACGGGACACTTCCTTCGGCGTCAAAGAGTCAAGGTTTATTTACTGCAGGGAACACAGAAGTCACAGGAAGTACATCGAGTGTAGTTCGGGGAGACTGCTTCAAATTGGTTTTGTGGATCGCTCCTTTTATACAGTTTTTACCCATAAGATAACATGAGACACAATAGTTTACAACCCGGTTCCCACATTTAGCTCTCAGAGGGGTCGCTTTGGTCACTTTGAAACACATAAGGTCCGGAACATAAGTGCGGAAACATTTGGCGGTTCCCAACTGTAAAAACCCATCTTCCCACCATTAGCAAATTCCAATCAGCAGTAAAGTAGATCGAAATAGGGACGAAGACAGGTGCAGAGGAAGACGGAGACAGTGGGGAGATCGGAAAGGGTGTAAAAGGGGAGGTAACGAGAAGCACGAGATACAGGCATCAAAGGGACGTGCCTAATGAGATGCACGGCTTGAGACAATAAGTCCGTGCGGCATGATGAGCCTCGAGCGGCGCCATCTGCCTTACAGTAGCAACCCCCTCGTCATAAAGACACTTTCAAAGGACATGTGTCTTCCGCAAATATCTTGGGAGTCCCAGGGTCGCGAAGCGGACAGCGTCCGTTCGCTGACTACTTGAGGGCAAGAGACAAAATGGATGCCGTATCTAAGATGGAACCCGTGGGTACAGATGAAAAGCCCACGTAACAAACGAACGGTTTAAGTTAGCACAGCGAAACTGCGCACACTTACTAAACTCGTCATTTGCGGTTCATGGATACCAGACTCGACCATATTCGTGCGAGTCGAAAACACCACTTACAATTGTCACGGAACCTCAGACGCTCCTTTTGCCCTCATGTAGGCAAGCACTAGTCGGAATCATATTCGATATTCATCAGACCATCAAGATGTCGTTGTAGCATAACTCTGTCCAACCGAGTCCCCTTGGTAACAGATGGTTGTCTCATACACGTTGTAGCACAGAGGCCACATAAGGCAGGACCACACTGCACACAAAGGCAACACGTGAACAGGAACACTACCACAACCCCGATGATCATCAGAATCTTCCAACCCCAAGTCGATACCAGGCCCCAAAACCATCCAAGTAACGTCCAATCCCCTACATCCACGTGTATGGATTCGGAGATCTTATGCAACTTCGAGATGGCTTGATAGACAGTAGGAGCATTATCAGGTATGAAAATGCAACAGCTCGAATGGATCACTTTACATACCCCACCGCGATCTGCCAAGACGACATCTAAAACCATACGGTTTTGCAACGTCATAAGTCTCTCCGCCTGAAGTTCTGAGGTGATATTACCAAGGGCACTGGCAGTAATATTAGCTGTCGATTCTACCACTCGAGTCAAATGTCTCAGGTTCCTACTATTAACCATAGGTCCCCAAAACGGGAGGAAACCCTTGAAAAAGTCTCCTGCCTCTTGACCGGCAGTATCCTCTTCGCTAATTACGCCTCGTACAACTCTAGTCTTGTGATAATCGGCATCTACAGTGAACGTCGGAGGCAACAGATTTGCAACAAAACATGAGCCCATGAAGTCTGTGGGCAACCATGTGTATGCACGATCATGACAGATAAAGTATGTACCCTTGGCAGCCAGAAACACAGGGGTCGGGGACATTGGCAGAAGGTAACTTTCAGTGCAAGCACTTACTCCAAGTGAGGCTTGCGCACCACGACCCACAAGACAAAGATTACCAGTGTGGGGCACGACCCATATTGGAGACGAGCTTTTAAGCTGCTTTTCATTAGTGAACATACTATATTCCCCTCTACTTAGGACCCTATAGGCTTGTACCTCTTCTTTAGGGATGAGAAAAGCATCATGGATCTCATCTTCCATATCCGCTATTGCCATCGATAGCACCCACTGATACGAGGTAGGACCAGGGACGGGGGAACGTTGTTCTGGAGTGGGGTGGAAACCCAGTGCGCTTCGAAGCATTGTTTGGAATGCTCGAGCTGACCCTTGGGAACTATACGGTAACACCAGATATGGAATTCCCTTACCCGTAGTATGTGGCATCAACCCACACACCCAACAATTAGTAGTGTTAACCACTAACTGATGCTGATGGAGGAGCTGGATAAAGGAATTGTTGCGGAATTCTACACGTCTAGCCTGTTCGTGTTCTGGTAACATATGAAAGGAATGAGGAGAAGCAGTAGAAGTAAGATTAGGGTAAGGAGTAGGAGTAGGGGTAGGAAGTAAAAAGTAAGACATAGTGTAATACACCCCACCCGCCAAGAATGCAGAAGCAGTCAAAAACAATACAAACAATTGGAATACAACACATTTAGTACGACTGAGTTTCTGCAGTTTGACTCTGTACGCCTGAGCTCCTTCCAAATCGTTCAGCTTCGAAAATGCCATTTCCCTACGACCGTCCGCAACGTTTCTTGACGCACTTCGTTCCGTGCAGCAATAGTCAATTCCCAGGAGTTCCTAGGAACCGACGGCCTTTAACCTAGCGTCAAGACCTACTGTCCAGAAGGAAGTACGCGCGCGGCCCTACGGCCCTCAATACACAATATGTATTTTATTTAGCACAAAATTTCAGCTGTGGAAGGAAAAAGATACAAGGAAAAATCCTAATATATGTACAAAACAATTTTCAATGATACGAATTGTTCAAAGTTGATCAGGGGAAACGAGGATATTGCAGTTATCAGTTTCAGCAAAGCAAGAAAATTTTATTTGTCCTTAGTATGAGAACGCAAAGAATATCGATGTTTCCCGGGACGTGTCTGCTCGTCGAACAAAGGATCCGTTGAAGAGACAGCGTCCTGTTGATCAATTGGTTGATTTGATCTTGAGTCTTTTGCTGACAAATGTTCGACAGTGGCTTTCTGCTGCGCTGAGTGTTCACCAACAAGCTGTGCGTCGCTAAAAGGTACAAACGCCGGCAATGTCTCTGCTTCTGTTGACGCAATGCCTTTCCTTACCCACGGGTCTGCCGGCCAAGGAATAGGGACTCGTTTACAATGGGTAGCATGTACCCAATTCTTCCGCCCCTCAAGACGAACGGCAGTCCTCGTGGCCAGGAGCACCTGGTAAGGTCCAACAAAGCGGGGGTCCAGATTCTTCTTGCGTGAGAAGTTGCGGGTAACTACCCAATCACCGGGCTGGAGCTGGTGGCCTGGACCCTCCGTCTGCGTCGGCAAGGCGTCGTAAACCTGTTGATGAATTAACCTCAGTTTAGCAGTCAAGTCATGTAAGTAATCAATCAACATCGGATACTCAAGATCAACGAATATTCCTGGCCTAGGAACCCCCCACACATTCGCAGGGCGGCCGAACACTATTTCATAGGGACTAAGCCCTATTCGGGAGTGTACAGTCGCCCTAGTTGACAGTAATGCTAGAGGCAAAGCGTCAGGCCACGAAAGTCCAGTCGTAGCCTGAATCTTCGCTAGTTTTAGTTTAAGGGTGCCATTGTACCCTTCAACCAATCCAGCTGACTGGGGATGATTGGCGCTATGGAATTTTTGATTAATTCCAAGGCCCTTACACACACTCTTCATCACACTTCCAACAAACTCACTTCCGTTATCTGACCACACGACTCTAGGCATTCCATACCGAGGAAAGTATTCCTTCAGTAGGATTTTCGCAGTAGACAAAGCAGTATTATCCTTGAGGGGATAGGCCTCGATCCATCGGGAGAATGCGCAAACCACAACCAAAACATATTTCAGGTTATTGCATCGCTCCATATGGATGAAGTCCAATTGGATCACCTCAAAGGGATACGAAGGAGGAGCAAAACTGCCAGGGGGAGTTGGGGTTCCTTTGCCAGGATTGTACATTATACACACCATACAATTCTTCACCAAGCGTTCAGCACACTTCGTAATGCCATCATTCTTCCACACATCAGCCAACAACTTGCAAATACCTTTCGCGCTAATATGTGCTAACCCATGTGCCATTGTCACAACGGCCAGCACATACGCATCAGGCAACATCCATCTTTTCTGATCCGACAAATCAATCCAGCAACCATTCACATCCAACCTTCCCGTACTTTCTTTCCACTTCATCTTTTCAGTGTCGGTGGCCTCATTCTGTATTGCTTTCACACTCTCTATGGTATCCTCACACATACTCGATTCTGTAGGCCACCTAACCGAACTCGTCACATACATTCGAGTGCTAAGGTTCCGGGCAGTCTCCTTAGCAATCTCGTCTGCAAACGCATTACCACGACCAACATCATCCGTCACTTTACGATGCGCACTACACTTAACAATTGCAACTTGAGCAGGTAAAGTCAATGCATCCAAAAGATCGTTCACGAGCTGGCCATGCTGTATTTTCGTGCCATGCGACGTGAAGAAACCACGCTCTCGCCACAACCGTCCAAAGCTATGCGCTACACCGAAAGCGTACTGACTATCGGTGTACACATTCACACGTTTACCTTTTGCTAATACACATGCTCTAGTAAGAGCAATCAGCTCTGCAGCTTGGGCAGAATTCTGATTCAATCTCGCAGTCTCAACAACCGTAGTCAACGTCACAACAGCATAAGCAGTAGTCACATCACCATTCGGCAATTTAAAACATGACCCATCCACATACAGAGTGCCCTCCGGGTCTTCCAATGGGGTGTTTTTAAGGTCCACTCGACCTTTCGTTTCCTCCTCTATCCGCAAGTAACAGTCATGTTCTGTTACTTCGTCTGACTCTGCACTAATTGGTAACAAAGTTGCCGGATTTAGGACATTACAACGTTTTATCTGAATATGGCTTGCCAAGAGCGTCAATTCGTACCCAGATAACCTCGCACTCGTCAAGTGCTGAGTTTTCGTTCGATTCAAAAGAGTATCGACTGCATGCGGAACCATCACCGTAAGCATATTATCCATGACCAATCCTGCTGATTGTCGGATAGAGACCGCAGCTGCCGCAGTTGCTCTCAAACAACTCGGCAATGCTCTAGCTACTGGGTCTAAGGTCGAGGAAAAATATGCACATGGACGTTGCTTACCACCAAACGGCTGTGTTAAGACACTCAAAGCACAACCTTCCCTCTCGTGAACATATAACGTGAACGGCTTGCTGTAATCAGGGGTACCTAACACAGGAGCCGAACACAATGAGTCACGTAATTCAGAAAAACTTTTCTGACATTCTTCCGTCCATGGTAAAGGAGTTGAAACATCCTTGCACGTAAGAGCCACCAATGGTTTCGCTAGCAATGAAAAATTAGGAATCCACTGCCTGCAGTACGACGTGATACCTAGAAAGGCACGCACATCTCTCTGGGTTTGTGGCACAGCCATTCGCGCAATCGCTGCAATTCTCTCTGGGGTCAATCTCCTTCCCTCCTTTGACAATAAGTGACCTAGGTAGGTTACTTCTTGACAACAATATTGGAGTTTAGAAGGTGACACCTTGTGATTTAACTCACAGAGATGTTGCAGCAACGATACCGTAGCAATTTTGCAAATGTCCTGAGTATCAGCAGCCACCAATAAGTCGTCGACGTATTGGATTAAAGCCGCACCAACCGGCAACCTAAACGCATCCAGTTGACCCTTCAAAGCTTGACTGTAAATCGATGGACTTTCACAGTAGCCCTGAGGAGCGCGTTTGAACCGGAAGCTACGTCCACCAAGAGAGAAACCGAAAAGGTCCCTGCTCTCTTCGGCAATCGGGATGCTGAAAAACGCATTTTTCAAATCAATCACCGAAAACCACGAAGCAGTAGCTGGAATCAGAGTCAGTAGCGCCGTGATGTCAGGCACAACAGGGAATTGAGGAACCACAATTTTATTTACCTCCCGTAAATCGATAACAAAACGATAAACAGGCGGTTTGGTAGGATCAGTACGTTTAAGAATGGGCACTACAGGGCTGTTGCACACGTTTCCCCGTGTCTCCTCAATAACATCTTTCTCGATCAAATCATAGATGATCGCTAACAAAGCTCGTTCACCATCAAGGGAGATACGGTATTGGGGAATACGTGGCAATCGCACATTCGATTTCAACTGAACAACATAAGGGGAGATATCAAGTAGGCCCACATCATTTGGACCCGTCGCCCACAAAGACGCAGGAAGAGAATCCAATTCCGGTGGAAGCTTATCGAGAGACAAATACATGGGAGAGACTACGCTCTCTCCGAACGTAAGCTTTACACCCGCAGGAGAACAATACAAAGTTGCATACAAACGTTTAAGCAAATCCAGACCCAAAAGATTTTCACCACAACCAGTGGTTAAAATCAACGGAGCATCGAGCTCACGAGGCCCAATTTTAAGGGGCAAAGGGCATGAAACTGGATTGCTAACGGGGGCGCCAGAGAATCCAACGGATACATTTGTTAAGCCAGACAAAGGTGCGCCAGGGAGTTTCGAATGCATGATAGAACTTTTCGCTGCACCAGTGTCCAACAGAAAAGGCTCAACGACGCCCGATGTAGCAACTGCGACGTAAGGCCCTCTCTGATCAACCGGAACTGATACCACTCCCTCTCCTTGTCTATGGCTGTCCTAGTAATTACGATCGTCAGTTCCCTGATCGACGTAATAATCGTCTACATTATACTGCGCAGATCGTCCTTGTGATGATCCACGTTGATCGAAACAGTTATTAGAATTAGATGAATTGTCCGAACGGTCGTTCTGAGCACCACGACCTCTACCACGTGATGTATTCTGTGAACCACCACGGCCTCCTCTAGACGAATTACCACTATTACGGTCATTTAAAGCAGGACAATCAAATTTAATGTGTCCCTCCTGTCTACAATAAGCACATTGATTGTACCCTAACGAAGATCTTTGGAAAGAGGAATCATTACGCGACTGCGATCGATTCGATTGCGACTGAGATCTATTCTGTTGAGGCGCATTCTGATTAGAACGCGGCGGATATGCTTGTTGCAACAACACTTTCGTTTTCAGCTCTTTCGTTTTTTTATCAGCACGGTCAGTTTCCTCTTTTTCTCTGTTTTCGTAATATTGTGCCGTAGCCAATATCTGAGCTGAGGTAGAAACGGCCCACGCACTTTCCGAATTCTTCAATTTATTGCACAAGTCGGGCAATAAGTTCGATACAAACTTATCCACAAACAGCCGTTGTCCACCCTCAGTACCCATATCCTGTCCACTATGATCAACGAATGTTTCCTCAAACCTCGTAAAGAAATCTGAAACACTCTCATCTTTCTTCTGCTTACAGGCTGACAACTTGTCCCAATTCACCCTCATAGCTGGCATAAGCGTTTTCATCAATGTAATGATTCGCTGGGGAAGAAGTTCAATCAACTGATCGGGTTTAGTAGCAGCCACTTGTCCAGCGTCTGCCGCTGTAATAGCAGCCCAATCACCACCTAATTCATTTGTGTGATCTTGGTGACGAATCTTGGCCCATACCGGTTGCGGTACGACATTGCCAAACAGCATGTCGATATCGGCAAGATTCATTATCGTAGCGTCTACGAGCTGCGATAATTCCTTATAATACCCTGCAGGATTTTTGCGAGGATCGGGCAAAGTTTGTTTCACCTGAAGCACTTCCGATCGTTTCCATGGGAGGTGTATCCACACTCTCTGGAAATGTGCCGGAACTGGTTGGGCACCAGTATTATCAGCTGGTACCCAAACCGGCGGAACTTCACGCATAGGATATTGGCCAGACTCATCTCCTTTCTCAATGTCCTCAACGAACAATGCATGAGGAATAGGAGCGGGACGAAAAGATAGTAACCGCTCAACAGCGCGTCGAACATTAGTGTCGACTATCAGTCCAGTTGCGAACTGAAGCCGAAGTTCAGACAGGGCGTACAGCACCTCGTCAGGCGCAAAGGCCACTATCTGATCATGTAAGAACTTGCACATTTCATCAAACACATATCTCTGAGTAGGTATGTTGAATTGATCAAACGTTTCGAGGACAACACGAGGTGGATTCCTAACAGGGTTTAGTATCCAACCCATCGCCATATTGCATAGCGTAACACGTTCTCTATTAGCAGGAAGCTGGCTACGTCTCTGAGGACCATCAGAACCAGCAGACCCAAAAACAGGTCCAAGCGACTGAAAGAAGTTTGGCACACTAGGAGAATTACGATTACGAGTAGAGGGACAAGAATAAGACACAGGACTAACAAGAGAAGGAGTAGAGACATTAGCAACAACAGGGGTTAACAACACAGGAGCAGTAGTGTGAGCAGGAGTATGTGGAAGCGGAGGAGCAGTAGGAATAGAAACAGGCAAAGGAGCAGGAACAGTCGGAAGAGCGGGAGCAGGTTGAGGAACTGGTGGAGGAATAACAGGTGGAAGAACAGGTACGGCAGGGACCACAGGAGCTGCGATACCCTGTACGTACGGAGGTGGCGACTTCATAAGATAGGACATTAAAGGATCCTCAACTGCCTCTTCCTTCTTATCCGACTCCGTAGGCAAAGCAGGATAGCATTTATCTATGGACATACGCTGTAGCCTCTCAAACACTTCCTTATCCTTATCCTCCTTATCACGCTGAAACTGCTCAGCTTTCTTCACTATGGTAGCAACATTATCTCGCTCACTACGTTTATTCTGTCTGATCTCTTTCTGTCGGGCTTCTTTGCGCCACAACCGAAAGGCATCAAACATGGCCGGCCTGGATTTACGTTCGAACAACTTTATTTCCAAATTATCTAAGATCGATGCTTCGAAGCTACCGTGAGGTGGCCAACGAAGATCGCCGTCTTTCTTTGTATATTTTATCCAGTAATCGTTAAAAGCAATCGGGCCTAGCCCATGTTTGCTATATAAGTCATAAGTAGGAGTTCCAACCGGAGGTATCGGACACGAGTCCTCCAGCAGGGAATCCGCACCACAAGGTCTAAAGCAACTGAACAAAGTACTGCGACCAGGCATCTTGCACGCTAGCCGAGTTTCACAAACTTCAAGGGTTACGGGATTTACCAAGTCCCAGCAAGAACAAAACCCTCGGTCTTTGGCGGCTGCAGTCGTCAAACAAATACAACAACAAAGTACGCTAGTAAAGTGTCACCGACAAAAACACTCACACAGCGTGTACAACAAAAACACTAGTGTTTACAACAAAGACACTCGCTAAAGTGTCTACAACAAAAACACTCGCTAAAGTGTTTACAACCAAGGATTCTGGGAGCGACCCACAAATACTTAACTCAAAGATCAATGGCGTCCTCAGGAAGGCCCGTCAATCGTCTCGCTATACCAAGGTCTACGCCAGGCGCCAAAACAGGTCTACAGTCAGGGCAGCAGTCCGTTGCAGCCGTTAGGAGGCGGGAATCTTCGCGGGAAAAGTCTTCGGGCCACTTATTTCGACAACAGGATCGATGAAGCGGGGTGCACCTTCCCTCGGAGATTTCACACGAAGTTCCTCACGATCGTCGGGCTTGGACCGGTACCACTGATGCAGCCCCACGAGTTGGGCGCCAACTGAAGGACTGGGCTCTTTGGACCCAGCGGTGCCAGGGCACAACACCTGAAACCTTCGTGGGTAACCTGCTCCGGCGTACAAGTTACAGAGACACGGGACACTTCCTTCGGCGTCAAAGAGTCAAGGTTTATTTACTGCAGGGAACACAGAAGTCACAGGAAGTACATCGAGTGTAGTTCGGGGAGACTGCTTCAAATTGGTTTTGTGGATCGCTCCTTTTATACAGTTTTTACCCATAAGATAACATGAGACACAATAGTTTACAACCCGGTTCCCACATTTAGCTCTCAGAGGGGTCGCTTTGGTCACTTTGAAACACATAAGGTCCGGAACATAAGTGCGGAAACATTTGGCGGTTCCCAACTGTAAAAACCCATCTTCCCACCATTAGCAAATTCCAATCAGCAGTAAAGTAGATCGAAATAGGGACGAAGACAGGTGCAGAGGAAGACGGAGACAGTGGGGAGATCGGAAAGGGTGTAAAAGGGGAGGTAACGAGAAGCACGAGATACAGGCATCAAAGGGACGTGCCTAATGAGATGCACGGCTTGAGACAATAAGTCCGTGCGGCATGATGAGCCTCGAGCGGCGCCATCTGCCTTACAGTAGCAACCCCCTCGTCATAAAGACACTTTCAAAGGACATGTGTCTTCCGCAAATATCTTGGGAGTCCCAGGGTCGCGAAGCGGACAGCGTCCGTTCGCTGACTACTTGAGGGCAAGAGACAAAATGGATGCCGTATCTAAGATGGAACCCGTGGGTACAGATGAAAAGCCCACGTAACAAACGAACGGTTTAAGTTAGCACAGCGAAACTGCGCACACTTACTAAACTCGTCATTTGCGGTTCATGGATACCAGACTCGACCATATTCGTGCGAGTCGAAAACACCACTTACAATTGTCACGGAACCTCACTGCTTTTGTGACTTTGCAATCAAAGGCTCAGTCTTCCTGCATCAGCTGACTACTAGAAGTCAACAACGCCTGAATGTGGTACTGAGAGGGTCACTCCTTAAGCTTGAGGTGGTAATGAAAATAAGAAATATGATATTTCTAAGGTTTTTTAACATAAAGTCATATTTTATTACAATATGTACAGCCATTCCCCAGGGCCTGCCCCTACCATGGGCAACCAACCCCCACTGCGCACTTCCCTCTTCCCAAGCCCAAATAGCCCCCATGGTACCCACACCCCAGGGCCATTATACTTAAATAAGGTGAGAGGGCATGCCTCCTCCTCCCTGAGTCTCAACAGACCCCCAGACCACATTTCTTAGGGCAAAACATATTTAGATTACATGAGAGGCTCATGGCCCCTCCCGAACCCAAATGAGCCTAAGAACCCTATCACTCGAGACCATAACTTAAGTATAGGTGAGAACCTAAAGAGGCCCGAGAACCCCATTCCCCAGGGCCAAGTTAAGTAGAAGTGGGCTGCGAGGTGAACTCCAGAGTACCAGCAGTCCCAGCCAGCTCCCAGCTGGAAGTTAGTATTGCTCCCATCTGGAGACAGCAGCTGTTCCATCAAGCAAGAGCAATCATAGTTCCCCTGCCTGCAAGAGCAGGCAGGGGAACAGAAGTGTGCCCACACTCCGCAAGAGGAAATTCTTTCCCTGTCTACAATCCGCCGGGCAGAGTACAGTACTGTGTCCCAAGAGTGAACTCCCCGGAACACAGATAATGTGCTGGTCCCTGAAGATGGGGTCCTGTGCAGCCACGGCCCGTGGAGGGAGTTTCGGTGGGGCGGAGAGGCGGGCGGGGGGTGCTAAAAACTGGCGTATGGATAGTTGAAGGGAAGTGAACAATTTAATTAATAAAACGAATTTCGTAGCGCGCCCTGCATCGCAAAATGAGATGCAGGGTGCATTAGGAAATTAGTTTTATTTATTAAATTGTTTACTTACCTTCAATTATCACTACTCCCGTTTTTAGCACCCCCCACCCTGCCCCTCCCCCGCCCCACCTCTCAACCCCTCCGAAACTCCCTCCACGGGCCGTGGCTGGTCCAGGGGATTTCCTACCCTCCCCTCAACATAGTAATTTTCCCTGGGAGATGGGGTCCCTGAGGCACATTTGGGCTTGTGGAGGAGGGCTGTGCACCAATTGCCCTCAAATAAAATTGTTTGGCCCCACAGGATGAGGTGCTAGCGGGCTATTTGGGATTGGGGATTACTTTTGGACCTCTTAGGATGTGGCCCCCAGGACCTACTAAGGTCCGGGAAGGGGGCTGTGCGCCCTTTTGCCTATTATAGCATATTTAGCCATTGGGGTCGCCAGGGCCTCATAAGGCTCAGGGAAGGTGCTTGTATGCTTCCTCTGCTATATAATAAATATGAAAGGCTAACTAGGTATATCATTTTGTATTTTATTTTATTAATAGATGTGATCACAACTTTGTAATTAGTATTTTGGCCCCAGGAGTGTATCTCTGGTGTCCCCTCCCCCACAGGGTCCAGGTGGGCCAAGTATCTCTACCTTGCCCCCTTATTTCATTTTTTGATTACACACAGGACAGAGGACTAAGTCACATAGTGATTTGATGGCTGCCTGGAACATTTTTCTTCATGGTGTAGGCATCCAAACAGAGGTTTCCTCCAGCGGTCGCCTAGCTACCATAGGAGCATTATAAATGCCCACAGGGCCAATTAGAAGACTCGCTTTTCTTTAATTGGGTTTGGGGGAAGTTCCTAGAACCTAACCCTCCAAATATACAAGTATTTTGGAGGAGCTTAATACCTACAAAACTACTGACCGGATTTACACCACAGCACAAAAGCATGATTCCTGCCAAATTTGTTGCAATTTCATTTAGTAGTTTTAGCTATATCGATTTCCATAAAAGTGTATGAAAAATGCATGGGGATTTTCTGTTTTGGAACCCCCCCCCCCCTTTTTCTCAGTCCCTGCTTGGTGGATCACCCAGAAACTCTCCAGGAAGGAGCAGTGGTGGATGAACTTGTTTTTGGAAAGTCTTGTGAAGATTCCTCAAATGGTATGAAAGTTATTAGCATGCCAAATAGCGCTCTTTCTATAGAAAATGAGACTTCAATATATATATATATATATATACTGTGACTTTTAGAAAAGCTAACTGCATGGAAAGTGTGCTGGTGAGGAGTAATTTAGAACATCAGGGAAAAGGTATGTGACTCTCAGCAAGAAAAGGTTTTTACAAATGTGCAACATGCAAGGCTTGCCAATATGGCATTAATACTACATCATATATAACTGTATTTAATGCCAGGGTACAAAATATAGGACTACATATTACATGCAAGTCAGAGTTTGCTGTATCTGTAAACATGTAGCTGCAACCTCAAGTATATTGGCAATACAAATTAGTAGTGCACTAGAGGATCCTACAACATATCCGTGCCATCAACAACAATGATCATAGCTATCCAGTGGCAAGACACTTTGAGATCTGCCACAATAGCAGTCCATAGCATCTGAAATATTATGTCATAGAGGCCGTATCTCCACAGAAAAGAGGTGGAGACCGAGAATTGAAACGAAGGCGTTTAGAAACTACCTCTATTTTACAGTTTGATTCTAAACAACCTAGAGGCTTGGATTCCAGCGAGGACCTTAAGCATTTTTATGAATATGAATGATTGTTTAATATGAAATGAAATGATATGTTATGTTAAATTTTATTTATTCAGCGCACGTACGCCCGTGGGCTTCATGGCGCTATCGAAATTTGTGAGAGCACAGTATATCACTTAAAAATACATTTGCGCAAGGGTACATTTCGCACTTGTTTAAGAATAGGCCTGGCTAAAAAGCCATGTTTTAAAGGTTTGTCTGAAAGTAAGAAGTCTTAGAGACAATGGAAGGGGATTCCACAAGGAAGCGGCAAGGTAATGAAAATCGCTACCACCCTGACGTTTTTTCTTAAATGAGGGGACCATTATTAGTTCTTGGTAGGCCGAACGAAGGTTATGTGAGGGGGTGTATTTACATACCAGATTCCTTATGAATTTGGGGCCCTTGCCCTGCAAGGCTTTAAAAATAATGCAGCCGGCTTTAAATGCAACTCTGGGCTACCGGCAGCCAGAGAAGATTTTCCAATCCTGGCCTAATGGATTGCCATTTAGGTTGTTTACTAATAAGCCTGGCTGCCTGGTTCTGGACATACTGTAATCTCTTTAGCTGACCTGCTGGAAGACCTAGGTACAAACTATTTGAAAAGTCAAGCCGAGATAAAACCAAGGCGATAGTTACCTGAATCAAAGCTGAGTGGGTTAGAAAATGAGCAATTTTCTTTATTTTTCTCAGTTGAAAGAAGCAGGATGAAACTACCGTGCCTATATGACCTTTAAGCGATAGATCCTCACTGACAGTCACCCCTAAGCTCTTCACTGTGTGGGATTTGGTGGGAGGAGTTCCCATATCAGGTGGCCAGAAATGGGGTCCCCAGCTAATTTCACTTTTCCCGGGCAAGTTGAGTTTGGTCTTGCCCGGGTTGAGTTTCAGGTGGTTCAGATTCATCCATCTCTGGATATGGGACATAGTTTTTTTAAATTCAGCCACGGCATCAGGGGAGTCCAGAGAGAAAACAAGTTGTAAGTCGTCTGCATAGTTGAAAATTGTAACTTTTTGATTTTTCAGAGAATACAGTAGAGGGCGTAAATACAAATAAAAAAGTAGCGGGGACAAGGATGATCTCTGCGGAACTCCAAAGGTATGGACAGTTTTTGGGGCTGTAAATGTCCCGATCTAACAGATTGAGTGCATTTGGAGATAAAGGACTTCAGCCAGCTCAAGGCAGGGTCCCTGAGGCCAGCCTGCTAGACACGGTTGACTAGAATAGAACAGTCAACCGGGTTGAACGCAGCTGACAAATCCAGGAGCACCAATGCCTGATGAGCGTCTCTATCTGCATTAGATCTCAGGGTATTCTGAACCGCCAGTATCACTGTCTCAGTTGAATGGCATGGCCGAAAGCCTGCCTGATTTGGTTCCAGATATTCCGTTGATTCGATGAAACTTGAGAGGCAGTTAGAGACATGGGCTTCCAAAATTTTTGATAGATAGGGTAAAAGGGAAATCGGCCTGTAATTCGTAAGATCATATGGGTCAATGCCAGATTTTTTAGTTAAAGGGATCAGCAAAGCACGCTTAAACCTACTAGGTACCTTGCCCTGTACGAGTGATTCATTTAATAAAGGGAGAATACTTTGAGGGATAGCAAGTCCTATTTCTTTAAAAATGTAGGGCGGGCAGATATCAACAGGTGATCCAGATTTAACGTGTGAGAAGTTCAGAATTTTTTTTTAGGTTCAATGGGAGAAAAGGTGCCTAGTGTAAAGGGATTATAAAATATGTCATCTAGTGGAATTGGAGTGGGAGAGCTAATTATGTTCTGTTTTATGGTGAAGATTTTATCCCTAAAAAAATCATTCAATGAATCACATAATTTTTGAGTAGGAATTATTGGGGCAGCTGTCCTGTCATCATTACAAAGATCATTCACTGTGTCGAATATCTCCTTTGATTTATTCAAAGAGTTCATGATCTTTGACGAAAAGTAGTCCGTTTTGTGTTGTAGGAGGATTTTTTGGTATATAAAGATTGTAAAAGATATGCACAAATATGAAACTCAGTCCTGAATGCAACAAAGTAAGAATTTCTCTGTTAATGATTTCAATTTACTCTTAGGAAGGATTTTAGCAAGACTTTTATGATTTTTGTTTGTATATATGTGATATTTATAGTTGGATTTTAGAGATCATATTGATATGGAAAGTGTATTTTATACTTCTATTTAATACATAAGTGTATTTTATACTTCTATTTAATTATTGTGATGTTCTTAGGGGATCAACTATGAAATCTTCAGTATATATGAAATTGTATGGATATGAGGTTCTTAGCACGGTTTCACTTTAGATTTGACTTTTTGCATCACAGCATCTGCCATTGGATGGGACTATAAGTATTGAACAGGAATATCTCAACTAAGGCGGATGTAGCTAATATAAATACAGTAGTATTTTTCACTGATGGTTAAGTGAGTTCGCTTGTATGTTGGCACAAGATATTATTATATTTTAATTTAATTCTTGCACACAGTTCACTGGTTGAGTATGCACTTTTTTAGATTCTCAATTTGGATATGGAAATAATTTTAGGACAAATTTCAGGCATTTTTAGCCGATATTAATAAATTGAATACAATTATTATGGAAGTTATCCTAATATGGAAGGTGAAGACCACTTTATAGCATTTATGTTATATATTAGGTGGTCAAGTCCCTTCGCAATGAACTAATATGTTTTTTATGTCCATTGTGATGTCATTCGCACTTGCACTTTAAAAAGCGGGGTAAAATGTCTAGGAGTTGTCATGTGATCAAGGGCATAATCGCCCGAAACGCGTCATGGCAGACTGGCAATAAACTAAAAAGTAATGCACAACCTATAGGTCCATGCTCGTCTTTTTCTTGCAAATGAAATTGTAGTTGTGAGCGAGTTGAAGCATATATATATATATATATATATGACGTGACTCCAAGGTTGTAAAGTTGATGACTGACAACAGTACTATGCTGATGCCAAAGAAGAGTTGTGACAGAACCATCATGGACTAGCTGATGATGTCCCAACAGAAAGAATTGGTGAGACGTTTACCTGATGGGTCCATCACCCAAGAAGAAGAGTCCAGTTTCAGCACTATTCCACAGCTCCACTAGCAGTGAATTGATACAGAACTTTTTTAGGTGATGGTGTAATAAGCTTCATCGAAGCTGGGATAGAGCACTGCATGGTCTTGGTCTTGTCTCGCGCAATCTCAAGCTATTTTCTGATGTCTGAGAATGGTGTTGGTTCACACTCGAGGGGGAATCCCTTAACACAGTAACTGTAAAGGGGGAGAGGATGTGGCCTACGGGCTAGGGCCATCGACCTCAAATCTGTGGAACCAGGTTCGAGTCTCGGCAAGGGCGCCGACATCCTGTGATTGAGGGCAAATCACTTAATCTCCCCATGCCTTGGGCTCATGTAACGCAACTGTTGCTCGTGTGAAGCGCTCTGATACCTTCGGGTCAAGTACGCACTGTATAAAACTCCAGAACCCTGGGAGTCCCAAATAACTACACAATAGTCTGACTCGACCGCCCCACCAAAATAGGTAGTGGGATTGCCATTGTGCATTAACAAGAGATCAACATTTTGATTTTAGAAGAACTAAGCACTCCAGAAATTGAACTATTAGTCTTTAAAATAATACTGTCCCCCAAAGAAAGCCAAAAGGGTGCCCTAGTATATCGTCTTCCCGGACCATGCACAAATTTCCCCAGCTTGCTGATTGAGCTACTTGCCCCACATGGCCATAATGATAGCGACTTCATATTAGTAGGGGACTGTAATGTACATAGTGAAAAGTTGGATTGAAGCGAGGCACAATCTCTATTAACAGACCTGTCCTTACTAGGACTAATAAAATGCAACTGTGGGCCCACGCATCAGTCAGGTCATACCCTGGACCTGGTTTTATCTAACTCCACGTCCGTCTCCTGCCTACCTGCAACACAGGTTAATTGGACTGATCACTTAATTGTTGAATTTTATACTCCCTACTTCAAGCCCACCCCCTTAGGCCCGATTTCACTACCGAGTGTACGTAGACAGTGGCATAAAGTTACCGATACCTCCTTCAAGGAGAAGTTTAACACCCCCTCCTTTTCCCCCATGAAAATATTGGAACCGCACTTAAAAAATTCGAAAGGTCAACAAAGGTAGCTATAGATAAGATTGCCCCTCTGAAACAGTTCAAACCCAGACAGGCTAATAAACAAGAAATCTGGTTCTCTGACCACCTAAGGACACTAAAACTCACCGCCAGGAAACTAGAAAAGAGGTGGAGAACCTCCCACCTGGCAGAGGACAAAGAGAAATACTGGGAGTCACTACCTATCTACCATAAAGCTATTCGTGTAGCACGCAAAACCCATATTGCATCACAAATTACAGCTGCAGGGAACTCCCCCAGGGTCCTGTACCAAATTTTACAAACATTTGTCAAACCAGCAGCATGTGAATCCTCTGAGCTGGCATCTCAACAGCTATGTGATGAAATCTCCCGCTTCTTCACCAATAAAATAGACAAAATTTATGAAAAAATAGTTTGCGCTAATAGGGCAATCACCATAGACACAGCGCTCTCTTAGGTGGATGCCGAACTGAAGCAGGACACATGCACATTAGACACCTTCCCTCTTATTTCTCTGAAAGAAATCTCCTCACTAACCTCACAGATCAAAAGTGGTATCCAAGATGATATTATCCCAGCTAGAATAATGCCTGCCCTGGCTGAACAGCTCTGCCCCGTGATTGAAAAACTGGTGAACCTTTCACTTAGCTCAGGCAACGTCCCTAGAGAATGGAAACGAGCGCTTGTTAGACCTATTAGGAAAAAGACTGCCATCCGATGGCCCAAACTAGCCAATCTCAGGCCCATATCCTTACTACCATTCCTAAGGAAACTGATCGAAAAGCATGTAAATCACCATCTGTCCAGCTATATCGAACTGGCGGCCTGGACTACTCTGTCAGGGTTCAGGCCGAAACACAGCACGGAGTCCACCCTTCTGTCAGTCACTGATGATCTGCACATGTACCAGGAAAAGGGCTACTCAGTGATCCTGGTTCTACTAGATCTGTCGGCAGCGTTCGACACCGTGTCACATACCATCCTGACCGAACGGTTGTCGAACGCTGGCATCAAGAACAAAGCCCTTGACTAGTTAAAGAGCTTCTTATCCGATCGCACCCAGAGAGTCACCATGGATGCGTATCGTTCAGCGGAGGTAGAGATTTCAAAAGGGGTGCCACAGGGCTCCTGTCTAAGCCCGACCCTTTTTAACATCTAATTGGCACCCCTGGCAAGAGTGATGTGCATGTATGGCTTCATCCCAGTATCATATGCTGATGACACGCAGCTCCTCTTCCCCTTCAAAACTCTCTCCGCTGAAGTAAGAAGCTCTTTCTCATCAGGCATGAAGGCAGTGGCACACTGGATGTCCTCCAACTGCCTTCAGTGCAACGTCAGTAAAACTTAAGTAATGTTGTTTGGAGAAGCTAAAATGCTATGGATCCCAGACTGGTGGCCGCACGACCTGGGAGCAGTTCCCGAACCTAAACAGGTCGTGAAGAATTTAGGGATCCGCTTGGATCAAGATCTATCACTAAAACAAAATATCAACTGCATTTCAGGGACATGCTTCCATACCATTAGCCTGCTACGTAAAGGTTTCCCTCTACTACCGGACTCTTTTAGGAGAACTCTAGTTCAGGCATTGGTTCTAAGTTGGATTGACTATTGTAATGGCCTGTTGCTCTCTGCCAATGAAGGCGTGCTGGCCAAGCTTCAGGTCATTCAGAACACGGCAGCCCGCCTTGTCCTCAATGTCCCCCCGAGAACTGCATCTAAGCCCCTCCTTGAGCAACTGCACTGGCTTTCAATCCAGCAGAGAACCAAATTTAAAATATGTTGTTTGATTCATAAATGTCTAAATGGACAAGGGCCCGCCTACCTTGAAAACAAATTTGTTCCCTATATTCCAACTCGATCGCTCAGGTCCAGCAACAATCTTCTTTTAGTGTTCCCCCGTGCTAAAAAAGCTAGACATGGGAGCAAAGCACTATCAATTACAGGACCCACTTTATGGAACAAACTCCCTCTGTCTCTGAGACAGTGTAAAGAACATCTTGCATTCAGGAGACAACTGAAAACTGTACTGTTCTAGAAAGGAGATCTAGTCCTTACTCTTTCACACCCTCTGTTTCGAACCGGCTTCAAAAGCGCAGAGATACTCCACTAGGAGTCGTTTCAAGCGCTATATAAACCAGCAAACAAACAACAAACAAGAAAAAAGACATGGAAAATAATAAAAAATAAACTGCTTCGGTCATGGCAATTCATATTTATAAATTTTACAAATTGATTTCAACTCCAAAGTTAGATTCAAAAGAAATACATCTATGTATAATAGGTGCTTTTCTCCATAGATTTTTTACATTCGGACTAAAACCGGAATTAATCAAGGAATAAAGGAAAATGATTAACAATGTGCAGCACTGGATTCCACAAGAGTGCACCCTTGCTTTGTAGTCTCAGGTAGGGGTGTTAATCTGTCCAGCTGTCCACATGCCATGGGGCGGGACTGATTCTCCTCAGTCAGATTCTAGTGGCTTAGCCAATAATCTGAAAAGTAAATATTTTCCTTCACAAACAGGAAAATGTGACTAGTGAATCTGGGAAGAGCTGATGATTAGAAAGAGGGAGGCGTATTACAATCTGTTCCGCGTGATTCACTCTCCCGCAGAGACAGAAGCCTGCTGATGGACTGGTCCTTGGCAATGGCTGCCCTGTGCAGAGTTTTGTAGCGGGTTAATCTACACTGGCTGAGGCTTCGGGGTACTAGAGTAGGGTTATGTTCTACCATCAGGGATGCTGGGGTCTGAAGATATGCCCCCATCCCATAACCGCTGTATCAAAGAATTACACCTTTTAACCCCACATGTCTTCATTCATGGTAGGACCTTGGAACAGGTTGATAGCTGGGTAGCAAGTGCTGATGCGGAGTCTGAATTATTCTGAATTTTCAGCATGACTCTCCATGCTTAACAAAGCAGTGGTCACACACTTGCTTCTCTGGTATGCATTCAGCCGCGGCCCGTGGAGGGAGTTGCGGTGGGGCAGAAAGGTGGGCGGGGGAGGGGCAGGGTGGGGGGTGCTAAAAAACGGAATATGGATAATTGGAGGTAAGTAAACAATTTATTTAATAAAACGAATTTCGTAGCGCGGGCTGCATTGTATTTTGCGATGCAGGGCGCGCTACAAAATTTGCTGTATTTATTAAATTGTTTTCTTACCTCCAATTATCCATATTCCGGTTTTTAGCACCCCACCACCCTGCCCCTCCCCGGCCCGCCTTTCTGCCCCACCGCAACTCCCTCCACAGGTCGCGGCTGTATACATGGTCTCTCATGAGTCATCTGGGCCAGCTACTTTATCTATCAGCCACAGGCTCGGTGTCCACCTTCTGCTCCAGAGTAATATTGGAATATAGATCTGCATCCAATGATTCACGTATTTCTTGAGCAGTGGAATATGAGGCTTGCATTGCAGAGAACATCTGTCCATTCTACTGCTTTAAAAACATTTCTTTTCTGTTAACTGCTGTTCCTCAACTCACATAAGCGTTACTTTGTTTGGATAAGCGCTGGGATGCTCCAGGGTAACCACGCGCTATATAAGACCGCCTTAATAATAATAATAAATGAGGGTCGCGCACCACTGGAGCACTCTCTGGCGAGCGCAGGTTGACCAATGATGACGCATGACACCCAGGGGATACAGGCCATCCTATTATATTAGCTAAATTCCCCCCAGGGTCCTCATTCCAGTTATTGGGATCATCCTAAAATGAATGCAAAGGCTCATTAATCTAGATGTCTGGTACCCATAGTAGAGCGCCTTTCCTAGGTATGTTTGCGGTATTGTGGTTATGTTATGAGAGAGGAGGCAAACGGTTACCCTTACAATTTTTCTCTTATTCCCCCAGTCCTCCAAATGAAAAGGATTTTGTGTATGTTGAATATAATTCCAGACACTCCAGGTTTTCCTCACTTTTACTAGGCTACATGTACATAATAGGCACCCGTGGTAGGTACACGCCATACAGTTTCAAATCAGACAGTCTGCAGTGATCAGGACTATACTTGTGAATCCCCAAGGCAAACATCCTGTGGTTAAAATTAATCTCTAAAGGCACAGGGGGTCCATTCACAATACAAAATACAAAATGGTGGATGGTGGAAGACATCAACAAACTCATTGTTTCATATCCGAGCACCCTAAGCCACTCGGGTATAGGCTGCGAGTATCGAGTCCCAAATCCACTGCGGGACAGATTATCATTGCAACAATATCGAGCGATGAAAGATCAGAAGGTAATTTGCTATACATTTTCCTAAACCAAATTCTTCATTTACATACCTTGATGACATATATTTATATATAGATAGATGTGTGTGTATCTGTGTGTATGTGTATGTGTAATCAGGGAGCATTTTTCTACTGTTTTAGTAAGTGCATTCATGCAGTTATAATTGACATAAACAACTCTTTTTATCCAGTCTGTATATAGTGATATGTGATTACTGTAAATATATTTATTGTTGATGGTATTATATATTTTTGTATATCAAATTTAAATATTTAGTTGAATAATATATTATTGTTATTTAATGAGTATACAGTAGTATGTCTAGATGAAATTGCTTATACCTTGTTATTTGCACATGAACAGCTATTCTAATGGAGATTACCCCGCAAATTTCGAAGTAGCTGATCAGGATATTGTCTATGTTCATTACTCTTGTAAATAGCATGTGACTATGTTCAACCAATCACAATTCAAATTTAATGGCACTTGCACTTTAAATTCTGCCTTCCCTCTACATGCGTCATGTGACCAAGGCCTCTGTGAAGGCCGAAACGTTATGCTGAGGTGCGCCTTCCACTGGATTAAATAAATCACTGCTCACCTGCACTTGGGTCTCTTTCTCTTCTTCTGCGCCGCTGGTATATATACACACACACACATATATAAAAACATGTTACAACAATATTGAGGTACAAAAACATATACATTATTCTGTCCCATTGAGATTCGGGACTCGATATTCCCTACTACAGTCCACTATTCATTGTCCATTTTTAACAAATGTAACGTATGTTAATAAATTGTCCGAAGATTTAATTTTACCATAGTGTTTTCACGTGTATTGAGTTTTTCACTATTTTCATTGCTTCCTTGTTACTTTTTGTTATTGGTAAGTCTACTGTCTGTCTGTAAGTACCTATGTATTAACGTTAATTCGCCCAAAGGGAATTAATTTCTGACTTGCGTTATATATACACACACACACACATATATAAAAACATGTTACAACAATATTGAGGTAGAAAAACATATACATTATTCTGTCCCATTGAGATTCGGGACTCGATATTCCCTACTACAGTCCACTATTCATTGTCATCAAACCGTCATTATATGTTACTGCTGATCTGTGCTTTTAAAAAGCCTTACATCCCTGTGTACAACATGGGGCCAGAGACTCAGCGGGGTTTCATAAAGTGGCACAGCGGCGGAGGACATTGCTCCCCGGCTTTTGCAGTCTGCAGTTCTCTGGGTTAATACTTTTGAACTATTCCATTTCGGATTTTGCTGGACCCACCTGGGTTGTATTGTTTGCTCTAAATATCATGGACTACAGGCACCAGTGAAACTGTTATCTATTGTTTCCATGAAGCAGGGACTGTTCCGATTCTAAGGGAAACAAAGTTGTCATGTGTATACAGTTGTCGGATACTAATCCCTTCTTGTTTATTTGAGAAGTTTCTAGTGACCTCTGAGTTAGCTGGTACACACAAGTAATTAAGTTTAATGTTCTCGATAGTGGCATACTGACCTCAATCCTATGCCAAAACTATAGTGTATATTATTCCAATGTGCAGAGCCTATCAGGGATATAGGAACTACATTACAAGAGGAAGACTACAACTAGTGCTATATCGAAAACAGTACTCAGGTGATTGCATAATTACAGATATGCTGCATTTGCCACGCATTGCTTCTAGCTAAAACGGTTCAAAAGTTACCAAAAATGGGGCGTGGCTTGCAGCATGCCGAGCTAGACGTGCAGCCCGGGAGCTCCCGGCCGACGACAACATAATCCGCCTTACACACATTAACCACTCAACTGCAAACACTTTAAAACGTGTAGCCAGAACCCCTGAAGCTGTTGCGCTGTCCCGGGGGACTCGCCTGTGATCCCGGAGCCGTAAAAGTGAAGTTTGGCTCACCGGCCGGAAAGGGCGCCGGGGAAGCAAGATGGCGACGCCAGCGGAAAACCAGTGACTGAGCTGGAGCGAGGAACGTGGAGAGCCCCACTGCAGTGGGAAAGGAGATTGTGGGCACTGAGAGGCACCGGGATACATGCGGAGAGCCCGGCAGCCAGATTCCTCGGTGGCAGACGGTGCCGAAGCCCGGCCAAACTTTACCAAAATGGCGGCGTGAATCGGGGGCGGCGATCGGGAGCCGAAAGAAGGATCGCGGAGCCACGTTGGAACACGGACCCTGAGAGGAGGCTGAGACCCCGCTGGAGAGCCACCCGGACGGGCCCATAAAGACGGTGAGAGACCCCGACTCCCGGCCGCCCTTCACCAATATGGCGGCCTAAGCCATTGGCGGTGATCGGGAGTCAGCCGGTAGGGCCCGCCAGAGACAGAGAGGAGCATTGACCCGGGGAGGTCCTGGGCTGCGACGGGGAAGCCCACCAACATGGCGGCGCGGTGAGGGGGGACCACAAGATCAGGCTGACACCACGGGGCCACACCTGGGCATCCAAGGGAGAGTGGTGAGGCATCCCGACAGAAGTACAACCGGGACGAGTAGGAGGAGGGGACCCTGCGGGTATTGAAAAGGCTGAGGCACCGGGACTGCACCAAGATGGTGGCGGCCTCTGCACACCGGGCTGGGGGGGTCTGAGATTGGAGTTTGGCGGAAGACAAAGGGCCGCTCAGTGAGGAGAGAGACACAGGCCCTGGAACGATGTGGCACACATCATTAGGACAGACAACGGGCTGACAGAGGGGGCACCACACTAGTCCCGGCACTGGAGAGTCACGGACCCCGCCTCCCTAAGTGAGGGAAATAGGAGTACAAACAGCAGGAGGCTAAGATCCGGCATATCAAAGCATGTGGGGGCGATATCTAGCAAGGAGATAACCCAGGAACTGGCCAGGCCAAAATTGATTAATTGTGAACATTGGCGGGGGTAGCGGGCTGGTAGTGAATGAACCCCGGAGCGGCAGTGGCAAAGGCTAGAAGACCTCTGTCTAGGCGGTGCTACTGATACCCGACAGTGAAAAAGGGGTCAGGAGGTTGATATCTAGAGGACACACCTGGCATACTTTGAAGGTACCGGAGCCGGTGAGACACGATACGGGCAGAGCAACAGTCGCTACTGGGCCAAGTGCATCGGACAATATCAACAGCGGCATACGAGCAGTACTGATCCGAGGCTGCCGACCATGGGGAAAAAAGATCCACTGCCCAAACCTCCAAAACAGGGCCCTATGGATAACTTTGCAGCACCACACCCGGTCAGGGAGACCCCCAACACAGCATCTGAGGGGTCAATAGACACTGGTAGGCTGCTACCAGCTATTCAAGCATCAATATCAGACATTCAGGAGTCCCGAGCGGCCCTAGAAGTCAAAATCGGAGAGGTGGGGTCGGCGGTCACTCTCCTGCGGCAAGATTTCAGGAACTTGTCGGCTAGAGTCACGGAGACAGAAACGCGAATTGGGGAGGCAGAAGACTCGCTAACCACACTCCGGAAAGATATGGTGGAACTCCAAGCCTCACACAGACAATTACTATGGAAAGTGGACGATGCCGAAAATAGGGCACGCCGCAGCAACCTATACTTTGTGGGATTTAGAGAAGGAATCGAGGGAAATAACATGGCGGCGTTCCTTCACACATGGCTAACAAACTTTCCCAGCGGCACAATTTTCTACGTGCTTTGTCATCGAAAGGGCGCACAGAGCACTACTAGCGTAGCCTCCAGAGGGTGCGAGACCTAGACCGGTTATCGCGCGCTTCCTCAATTTTGCAAACAGGGATTTGATACTGAGGGAAGCAAGGAAATTGGGACAGATTCGATTGGAGAACACCGACATCTTTTTTTCCCCGGACTATAGCCAGGAGGTACAGAGACGCTCCTTCGACACAGTGAAGGCGAAACTCAGGACCCTGAACATCACCTACATGCTGCTCTTCCCAGCAAAACTTAAGGTTATATACAAAGAAAAATCAATATTCTTCAGCCACCCTGACGATGCCTGGCAGTGGCTCGAGGAGAGACCGATATTAAATGGCAGAGAGGCGGCCGGGCGTGAGGAAATGGACAAGTCCCTAAGGGAGAAGGCACAGTGGGGACTGCCTAAACCGCAAAGACGGAAATCTAGACGGATACATTCATGCACGCCCGGGACACCGTACCAGGCACGCACCTCTGCGGGAGTGAGGAGAGTGCGATCGGAGTCTCCTGGGGAATCATCCACAGCGGAATCCAGACTACAAGTTATTCGTAAGCAGATACGCTCGGAGGGAGAGGAAGAGGAAGATGTAGAGTGCAGGACTTCGGAAGCCGAGGAGGATGAGTGGGAAGAGGGACAGAGCTCGATGCATCCACTGGTGAAGGTGATACGCAACCTAGAGCAGGACTCCTCCGACAAGAATAGTGGGACTGATACGGCAACACAAGATTCACATTCATGAATAATGATGGAGTGGGTTACCGGAGACAGCGGCCAGGGAGACCTGAGGCACGCAAGTTGACACTGCCCCTTGTTTTTTATCTTCTAACAGTTTGTGTTTGAATTGGCTTAGTTCCGTCTGGGCGCAGAGGCTGGACTAGTAACCTCACCACATTCTACTTTGGTGGGAAGGGTGAGGTGTAGTTGAACAGCGGGGGGGTAAGGGTGGGCGACAGACCGGCTCCCACTGAAAGCTCTGTCCTGTACGGGGATGAGTCTGGAAGGGGAGGATGGTGGGGTGGGGGGGCAAGAGGGTACAGTGTTATAACAAGTTAGGGGGGAGGAAAGTTGGTGGGGGGGAACAGAGGGGGAAGAGCTACAGTCATACACTTCGACACACCGTTCCATGCATCCCCCACCAGTACTAACGGTAAATGAGAGTCACTCTTCACAATGGAAGGTACATTAGATACACCGCAACAGGATGACAGGACAGTCACTATCTTAACGTGGAACGTGAACGGCCTGGGATCAAAAATTAAACGGGGACTGGTGAATGCGTACTTTAAGAGAGCAGCACCGGATATCATTCTATTACAAGAGACACACCTTAGAGGGGATAAATGTGCGTTCATAGCGAGAGGTCGACATAAGGTCTTGGCACATGCAGGGTACACATCGGACTCCAGAGGGGTAGCGATCCTGATTAAAAAAGCATCCCCGTTCTACACCACACGCACATGGAGTGACCCCCAAGGAACATATGTGGGAGTGCAAGGGATGTGGAGAAGACATAGGTACACTATAATCTCGGTCTATGCACCCCCGAAACTCCAAGCCCTTACACTCAAGGCAATCACGTCTATTCTCTTGGATACAGCGGACACCATAAAAATAGTGGGGGGCGACTTCAATGATGTAATGTCTGAAGAGCAAGATCGTACAGGGCAAGCACGTAGAGGGGGTACACAGACAACACTGTCACAGCAGATGACAAATATAGGACTCACCGAAATATGGCGGTGGCGACACCCTACACAGACCGCCTACTCATTCTACTCCGGGGCACATAGGGTCTTTTCGAGACTCGATTATATATTCATAGCGAGGCACTACCTAACTGCAGGTGATGTGGTAGAATACAAAGCGAGGGGAATCTCGGACCACTCGCCCCTATACGCAAAGGTGGGAGGGGTGAGGGGGAGGGGGGCCGAATGGCGTTAAGCGGCTTGGGATCTTCAGACTCCGGAGATTGCACGTGGCATTAGGGATGACATTAAGGTGTATGTAGCTGAGAATGAAGGAACAGTCGCCTCAGGGACTACCTTCTGGGAGGCGAAGAAACCGGTTCTACGGGATAGAATACCGAGCAGGTTGGGGGAGGAGCGACGGAAGCAACAAGCCGAGGTAGCGGACCTGGAAGCCACAATTTTGAACCTGGAAGAGGAGTATCAGGCACGCAAGGACGCGGAGATTCTGCGACAACTGCTTGATACTCAAAGGAAATACAGAGAGGTCGTTTCTAACGAGACGCGGACACAGTTCCTGGCAACTCTCCATCGTCTATACGAAGTGGGGGATAAGTCTGGTAGGCTCCTGGCGTGGCTGCGTAGAAAAGAAAGGGCGGCAAGGTGGGTGGAACAAATCAAGTCGGTGGAAGGCGGACTGGTGAGCACTGATGAAGAGACAGCGGAGGCATTTGCGTCACACTACGAACGCTTCTATGCAGCCAAGGACTTGGGGAATACCGAGCTGGCATTGCAATATATGGGAATGACGGAGGTACCCACACTGTCCTCCAAAACTTGCACAGCTCTGGAAGCGGATATCACGTTAGACGAGATATCAGAAGCTATAACCAAACTAAAAACGGTTAAGACGCCGGGGCCAAACGGGTTCCCAGCGGAATTCTTTAAACAAACAACTGATCTCTTGACGCGACACCTTAAAGCCCTCTTCACCGAATCATACCAGGAGGGGATCCTGCCACCAGACCTCGCACTGGCCACCATTGTGCCGATTTATAAGGAGGGCAAACCAAAGGAGGATTGTGCCTCCTACCGTCCCATTTCCCTCCTAAATATGGAGGTGAAGATTATAGCGACTATCTTAGCTAACCGCCTGAGATCGGTAATCCCAGACCTCGTACACATGGATCAGTCGGGGTTTCTGCCGGACAGAGCAACCAAGTTAAACCTCAGGCGCACGCACAATTGGCTGCAAGAAGTCAAGGGAAGGAGGGAACCCCACTGGTTTCTTTCCCTCGACGCAGAAAAAGCGTTCGACGCGGTGCACTGGCCCTTTCTCATGGCGGCGTTACAAAGGTTTGGCCTCGGTCCAAAATTCCAGGGGTGGATACAGCTCCTATACACTGCACCGAGAGCGCGAGTGCGGGTGAATGGGAGACTGTCCCGCGAGTTCCGAGTTGAAAGGGGTACGCGCCAGGGGTGCCCGTTATCCCCCTTTCTATTCATGCTAACCATCGAAATCCTGGCAGCGAAGATAAGACAGAATCTAGATATTTATGGCTTCTCACGAGAGGCCTCAGCTGCCGCGCAAGAAAAAATATCACTCTATGCCGATGATGTGCTACTGTACATCACTAAACCCGAAACTACGGTACCGGAGTTGTTTAGGGAATTGGAAAGTTTTGGAGCAAGGGCGGGCCACACCATAAATTGGCAAAAGTCCGTTATCTATGATCCACAGGGGGTGGAGAGATGGGGGAACTTGCCTGAGCAACTGGTCAATACCGCGGAAGGATTTCAGTACTTGGGTATTTATATTACCCTAGGCAGGAAACTCTCATTCAGTAAAAACATAGAGCGGATAATGGGTGATGCGGTGGTGGACATGAATAGGTGGAAGCAATTGCCACTCACCCTACTGGGTCGGGCGGCAATGTACAAAATGATTACTCTCCCTAAGTTCCTATATGCGCTTCAAAATGAATACTACCCACTCCCGGCCACGACGATACCTAAAATCCATGTGGACCTTCGTACCTTTCTATGGTTAGGAAAACAACCGCGAATAGCCCTGCAGATGCTCCAACGCCACCAATACAGTGGGGCGATCTCGCTACCCAACCTGGAGGCCTACTATTGGGCGGAACACCTGACTCCGATAAACGATTGGATCCACACCCCGGCGGAACACCCGACGTATGCGCTGGAAAGGTACAAAATGTCACCCAAAAACATACTGTACTATCTCTATGGTGGTACGGCGAGGACGTCGCTCCTAAGGGCGATGGAAATCACACTGAGAGCCTGGACCAAGGCCACGAAACGTATGGGATGGGAGGGGAGACCCACCAGACAGACACCGTTATGGCACTGTCAATGGTTAAAAGAAGTCAGTAAGTTGCGGGGCTTCCAAAGGTGGGATGACATAGGCATATCAAGCATTGGGGACGTGATCTCCACAGGAGAATTGAAGTCCTTCCAGGTACTTCAGACGGAGTTTGGGCTGCACCACTCACAAATCTTCAAACACACACAGCTGGGACATGCTTGGAGGGCCCAAAATATCACGCTCACAGAGATACCGGAATGTACGCCATTAGAGGGCAGACTCCTTCAGGAACAGATAATGGGTCAGGCGGTTTCCCTCACATACAAAACTCTGACTAATAACATGCTAGCCGACTTGACAAAACTTAGGGGCATATGGGAAGCGGAAGTGGGGGAAATGGAAGATCTGGACTGGGAGATCGTCCTAATGCATCCCCGGGAAGTGGCGATCAAATCAAGGCTACGCCTCATTCAGTTAAATGTGCTCCACAGAACTTATTTGTATAGGGTACGACTCCTTAAAACGGGGAAAATAAATGACCCGGCGTGCCTTAGGTGCCGTCAATAACAAGGGGATTTCTACCACACCATATGGGCCTGCGATAGAATTCAAACCTATTGGACACACATTTTCACTGAGCTGGGAGAAGTCCTAGGGGTGGAACTATCACAGGAGCCTAAGCTGGCCCTACTGGGCATGACGAACGAGATGGACCTGCCACGCCCACTGCTTATTTTCCTGGTGCTAGCACTGGTGGTAGCTAAAAGGGACATCGCGAAATACTGGGGGGGCCACAGAGCCACCAGACATTGAGGAATGGAGACGGGGTTTAGACCTATACATGGCTGCAGAAAGAGTAACCTATAAAGCAAGAGGCTGCCCCAAAAAGTTCCAAAAAGTATGGGCCAAATGGAGGCAATATCCTGGATTAGAGGGGGGGCAGTGAGGGGGGACACCCAGGGAGAGGGGGGTTCGGGAACGCTTCGGAAATGTAAATTGGAACTGGACAGACGATAAACCCTTGAATGAGAACATTAGAGGGCTGGGGTGAAGTACGGGGAAACAAGAAAATGAAGGCATAAAGTTTCGTGCTGGGTGGTGATGGGGTGGGGGGGATGGGCTGCACACTATTATGCCTGTGTTGCTAGAGAACTGAAGACGAATGCAGACAGAAGTGTATGATGTGGCTAATTCCATGACTGTAGAATTGATGTCAGTTAAAATGCAAAGTTGGGGGGGGGGGGGGGGGGGTGGGAAGGGGTTAAAAGTAAACGCAGAGGATCGACAGGATTTTGAATGCCTAAGCTGGTTCTTGAAGGTATGGCTCCAGCATATGGTTGACATTTGCCGCCCGACCTCCGGGGTGTGGGCTGAATGGCCGTGTGATACTATACTACCATTACGACACCCCCTAATGCGGATAAGCTCAAGTGCTCTTTGAAGGTTGGTATTTTCTGTGTTTCTGCAATAAAAATAATTTAAAAAAAAAAAAGTTACCAAAAATGCAGAGACACATGTTGCCACGCGGTGGAAGGCTCTTTGCAAAGGTAGACTGGCCACCTTCTAGTTGCTCATTTCTATTTTTGAGGATTAAACTGGGATTATTGAGGCACAACCAACGCCCAGACAGTGTTAACAAGTGTAAAAATTAGAAACTATTGAAGTATTGCTATCATAAAATGTGCGGCATTAAGTTACATATGTTGCTCTCTCCTGCTACAAAATTTACTGAACCCTGTCACACAATCTGACCCCCACCCCCGCGACGTATAATTGCAGTGGCCCCGACTTTAATTGATTAATCCTTAGTGATTTTAGGCATTTACAGTTTTGCAACCTTCAACACATCTATAAATCATTGTATTGAAAACACTATTCCTTTGAATTACATCACCTTGATATGTACAGCGCCCAAGCACAATGATACGTCCCCGGCATAAGCACCCACCATGCATGTCTGCTCTACATTGTAGACATACCTTTTTACAGCAGCAGGGATTCAGTGTTCTCTTTTTGTCCCCTCTGACTGCATATTTGGAAATGTGTGGAAGTGACACCGCTCCAAAGTGGATTTCCCTACAGTGAGGACTAAAGCAGAGGCTGGTAATTTGATGCAGGCTTTGTCTGACACAGACCCAGTCTGTCTGCACACGGTTGACTTACTGATAATATGCAGCTACAGATAATGTTGACAATTGATGACTGTGCATTTCAGTGCATTCCTACCTTACTGAAAGTGTACCATCTAGTATAACTCAATCACACTGAAAAAAAGGCGAACAGAATCCTATAAGCACAAGCATCATTCAAATGTCAGCATAGCAAAAGTGTGCAGTTCATAGATTGCAGTAAAATTAAAGAAAGTCGAATTGCAAAACCACATACGTTTGTATAACCAGCCACTCTTCTTAGACCCCATTATTGTATAGACCCACACACATCTATGACTACAGGTGTTACTTCATTGTTTCACCAACCCATACACTTATTGATTCACCAACTCCCTTTCCGTTCAATTGCAATTGTATGCATGCTATATTTGTGTGTATCTGTGAGGGTATGTGTGTTGGCTTTGTTTATCGGTGCAATTTTTTGTGTTTTGGCATACTTGAAAGCCTTTTTAGCTGTATTGATGGGTGCATGTATTTATGTAACTGCTTGTGAATGTGTGCCCGCGTGCACGTTAATCCACATGTGTGTACCTGTTGTGCTATCTGTATGTGCATGTGTCTGTATAAAGATGAAAGTGTCTGATCTTCTGTGCGGCTGTACCGTTCCTACCAATATAGGCCTGGTGTCATCATTGGCGGTCTAGTCACCCTCCTGTTTTCTAAATGCCTCATAATAGAAATGATATAGGTCTACCGGTCGGGCGTCTGGTCACCCTATCTGTACACTCATTCACATTTGGCTTCCACCCAGCACAGGATCCAGCTTGGGTCAGTGGATTGGCTGACTTCAGCCACTGGCTCTCTTCACTAGGAATGACAAGATGTTACTGGTGGCTGGTAAGCCAATCTCTCCTTTCGTTTCTATTTTTAATACCCTTTCCTTTCTGATTTATCTTGTTATGGTATCGTTTAACTTTTTTTTTTTTTTTGCAAACATAGGCATATCTCATTAGGACAGTGAAGCTGTCGGTATTTATTGATTTTAAACGTTGAATGCATTTGTTTTGTAATAGATACAAATCTCAGGCTTCCCAAGGCCGGATGTCTTGGCTTTACCTATCCTTGTTTCCTTTGTCCAGAATCCCATCCACTTTATTTTCTTTTTCTGGTAGTAGTTGAAGCCCAGGATCCAAAGTGATCCCTAAAATGCTGCTCTTTTTGGATACCATTGATTTACCATGAGATTGAGCTGCTGCCTCCACTGAACTCCCCTCTCTGTGGTGGTGATTGGTAGCACCATTTGGCCACTTTGCAGAGACCCTGGCTGATCTAGCATGTTTACTGTTTCGTGATGCAGGACCTGATCCCAGGAGGATGGTAGCAGGACTCCCATTACAAAAGAAGTCCAATGGCCTCGGGCAAATGGTGGCATATGTTTATTATTTGTTTTAAATGATGGTGAAGGTTAGCAGACATTACATGTGTACATTTTGCAATAATGACAGTGAATATTGACATGGGTGCGCCTGGGTGATAGTTATTGATTCTATCAAATGTGCCTGCCAATTGGGTTACCCTTAGATAATCATCAGCATCATTTGGTATCAAATGGTGAGAACAAGATGGCAGCTGCCCACAGAGAAACTCCAGCAACTACCTCATCCACTGATTCTACCCACTTCTCCTGCTTCTACAGGAAGGGCGAGGGTTAGTGCACGTGGGTGCCCACCAGAGCTGATCCCTGTAGATGCACATTGCCAGCTGCACTCAGGCACTGGATACCAAAGTGAATTCTGGGAGAAGGGCAAGGTATTCACCTCCAAGTGATGCACGGGCACTGTTTGGCAGTGAATTGCTACTCAACTGCCAGTCACCTCTTTTATTGCATCTAGAGTTCCATTCTAGCCGAGAATGTGTCGCCCAGAAGAGGCTGCTTCCTCCCAGTTATGAACAAGGATGAGGGCTCTGCTGAAAATGCTGAGGTTCTGCTGGCTAAGCCTCCTGCCCACATGCCCCCATAGGAGTGTTGAGTCAGCCCAAGGAGTTCAGAGATACAGACGGTGCCTAAAAGCCTTCTCTTCTCCTCACCGTGGACCTGAAGGTAGAACTGGTATCTACCAGTGCAGTTGAGATGCGTGATACTCTGCCTGATGGCGGCACTCGCTCCCTGCCTCACAATTGTTTAACCATCCCTTGACCCCATTTTTTGTGCAGAGTTCTACTAGTTGGCCTGTACACAAGCCATTTACCCCTAGATGCATCAAGGACCCGTTTTGCTATTCCTTAATAGCGAAAAATAACGATTCGCTATTAAGGAATAGCAAAATGCAATGCATGTAGAAATCACTAAAAAAATAGTGATTTCTTAAAATTCCTTAATTGCGACTCGCAAATTGCGAGTCGCAATTAAGTAATACCTCCCCATTTATTTCTCTGGGTCTAGAGGACCCTAGGAATGAATGGGAAGACATTCTCAATTTGCGAATCGCAATTAGCGAATCGCAAATTGAGAATGCGATTTCAAGGGTGCAGGGGTGTCCACAGGACACCCTGTTGCACCCCTGAAATTGATCTGTGCACATATGTTGCGCACACACATGCCCTTAGGGCATGTGTGTGCGCAACATGAAACTTTGAAAAATGCACTTTAGTGCATTTTTCAAAGTTTTTGCAAATTACCATGAAGTTCACCTTCATTGTAATTTGCGAGCCCTATTAGCGAAATCTCTATTTTTTAAACTGTAAGGTATTGCATTTAAGGAATCTCAATTTGAGATTCCTTAAATGCAAGTAATCACAATTTTGTGATTTCTTAATTTGCTAATTTTGCATTTGGGATGATGCATCCCAAATGCAAAAATACCGGTCGCAAAGGGGCAGATTCTCAGAGCGGGGGAGCGGATTTTACCTTGATGCATCTTTGCCTTGGAGAGGACTCTAAAAAGCACCTTTGCCTTAGACTAATTACACCACGTTTATGTGGTCAAGAAAAGATATCTGCACCCTTCTTCAATGAGGTTTGTCTCCTCTGAGTATTGAGCCCCTGACAAGAACTACTATGTCCCCCATTTCCGGAGATAATCATATTTCAAGAGGTAACAAACCAGTCACCCCGGTTTTTTGTTTTGTTTCTCACTAGATCCCTCAGACTCACGGTGTGATTTACAGTGTAGTCGAAGGGACTTCAACACAAATATGCTGGGGTGGCAGATATGCTAAGGCGAGGAGCTTCGTCCCACTGCTCTGTGAGCAGGTTGAAAAGGAAACATTTAAATAATAATAACATATTGGTATTATCATTTTATTTTTCCCTTGTTGCTCAGCTGGTTAGAGGTGTGGCTGTCACAGAGGAGCCGCAGAGGGAAGAGTGGCGTGGACTCTCTGAAGTGCGCATGACAGTTTGGTCAGTCATCTTGGCTGTACAAACCGTCATGCGCACTTGGCATGTTCTCCACCGGGCTGTAATTCACAGCCTATGTGGAGAATATGCCCAAGCTTCGAGTCCCCATCTGAGCGCCAAAACACAGCACTCGGTCCAAATCACGACGATGCTATCAGCATCCTCCTGATTGGCTAAGGGAGTCTGCAATCCTTGGTGCTTCCTGCCTCTGGAGTCTTGGAAGTGGGCGTAGAGGATCGAGAGGCAGCAGCTGGCAGGCAGGTAAGTGATTTTTAATAAAATTAAATCATCCCCCCCACCTCTGCCCCCATGACCCCCACCGCCACAGCAATAATGACAAATATCCCGGCTGTCTTATCACAAGTGTATTACATCCTAACGTACTTGTAATAAGATGGAATATCAGTCATGTTTGTGACAGAATACCTGTCTGCCAAACTGAGTCGGGCCATTAAATTGCATTTTGCAGAGTTTTTACTGATCAAATAATTACCGCGTTTTCTTTCTTACCAGTCTTTCGTGTTTGTGATCATCTGGATCATTGCAATAAATATTTAAGATGTAATTATGATGCAAGTATGATCGGGCATTGCGTTCCTGGCTCCGACAGAACAAACGTTGGGATTAGTTAGCAGTCAGTTAAGTCTTGAACCGCGCATGTTTAATAGTACCTCTGATCAATTTCACTTCATGAATATTTTCAAGACTGTTCCCAATACATTTAGTGAGCCTGACTCCCTAGGTAACTTACACTTTTGAGTAATTTACACTAATTGTAATTTACACATTTGGAGTAAATTTACATTTGAAATTTGTGAATAGCAAACGTTTGTTAAGTGTAAATTACTCAAAGTGTATAGGCTAGGGGCCCTGGTGGAGAACCGTGAGTAACACTTTTGGAGTACATCTGCACACGGTTTTCGTGAGTTGCCAAACAGTTGTTAAGACAGTCAAGTGTGAATTCCTCGAAAGTATAAGTTACCTGTGTGAAGCAGGCACATGATTAGGTAGAGTGCAGGTAGGACCCGTTCAGTTACCCGGAATTGCAGCTCTGTTTACTGTTTTAGCTATTTATATGTATTTGCATAGTGTTCAATTTAACATTTGACTTCCATTTTATTGTATATTTATTTATATATTGTGAGATATTGAAGTTTAGCATCCTAACGAACTCCCACCCCTGGCCAGTCTTTCACATCTTTATTGCAGCTGGGATAAGTCTGTTGTGCTCTATGAACAGCAGACCTCAGAGTCCTGCCATAGAGATATGGCTTTCCTACTCGTCAAAACAGTGGTGTTTATGAGGAGATGAAAACGGACTGCAAACATTGTTTTAACTTCATTTTCTAACTTCATTTTTTTAACTGCATTTTTTAACTTTATTTTCAGTTTGTCCAATGATTTGCACTAAGATTATTCGATTTTAATACAGGCTAAGGAGATTTCATTATAATGTTGAAACATGCATTGAGTTGATAAGTGCATTGCATTGTGGACAGGGTAGTTTATTGAATTTGAAAGCAATCTATGCAACGGACCTTCATGGCGGGAAAATGTTAATTACTCGGCCAATCAGGATGGAATAGTGCGGGATAAATAACGGGTGAAAAGAAGGTTTTAAGAAACTCGTTTCAGAATGAAGATGGTGAAAGATTAGTGTGGAAGTTCAAAGCAGGTATGTGAGATTGTCTAATTCTGTTGCATGTATTTTTCTGTTTTGGTTTGTGGGAAGAATGTGGAGCGTGTGCTGTGATTGTGGTTTAAACGGCAGCGTGAAAGTAATGGAATGAACGTGTTGATGACTATTAACATTTTTGAAGAGGAAGCTAGGATTTTAGAACTGTTGTGCTTAGATTAGCTGCCGGTAATGGAGTGAGAGTTTACGTGTGCATGAGAACGGGGAGTGAGGAAGGTTGCTTTTGATTCAGCGTGTGGAGCTATAAAGTGAGAGATTAAATTAGTGCAAGGAAATGTGGGCTTAAGCGATTTTGGGAGACACAGTGGTGTGAATGTGGAAAGGGAGAGAAGTGATTAAGCAACAATGATATAAAGAAAGGGAAGAAGGTTGCGCTACAGCATAAAGGGAAGTAGGCTAAATGCTAAAAACGTGTTAACAGGGGTATTGGTTCACCACCAGAGTGGAGGAGAAATACTTTTACCGTTTTTGAAGGGCACTAGGGCAGATAATTAGGATGAGTTGCAAAATGAGTAGCTAGCATAAAGAAACTGATTATTGATTAAAACTGATGCAGTATAAAGTGTAGTAATGGATCATGGTCATGTTTCATGTATTTCATTGTTCATTTCCAGTATCCCCTGACGAAGGGCGCCTCTAGCCCGAAATGCATTAGGTCCTTTTTGAATAAATGCTGCTTTGAACGAACTCCTGCTTTTGTCGTGCTTTAGCAAGAGGTCCGGATGGGCACAGCTACAGTATAAGAAACTTGAAAATGGCAGAAAATCCCCTGTGTGGATATATTGATCATGTGGATGAAGAATAGGAAGTTCATAAAGACTAGAGTACATGATTAAAATTGGAGGAAAACTTGGAGTACAATACAAATTTCTTGCCAAAGCGGCGCAACTTGCTGTGCTATCGGTTTGGGGCACAGTGATGCCCCATTCGGCGTTTTCCTACTCATTCAGCAGGAAAGTCAACTTTCCACATCACCCGGTGCCCTCGTTGCTAGGAATCACGGCAATCTCTGCTTTGATACTCCCCGGTTATTCGCGAATATTGTTATTGCAGAACAAAACCAATCTATTGACTTTGCCAATGCTTGTTTTACGTACGGCTCAGTGGGAAAGAGTCACTAACCAGGCCAGTGAGCTCTGTGCCTCCCCCGAGAGTCTCCACTTTCCCTGGAGTTATTTAATACTTCTGGTTACACATGGCAGAGAGACAGACAGGACTCGTTCACAAGTTTATTTATAGAAGAACTCCAGCTCTCACCCATATAAGTGGAGCCATCTCACTTGTTTACATTTTTAAACCCCACTGGTTTACTGTTCTGTCGCAATGCCGCTAAAAACGCGTGCAGCCAATCAGAAGCCTTTTCTGACCCTCATCTTAAAAAAATAAAACAAAGCATTCCACGGGCTGTTCCGCCCACTGTATTCAACATTATACGTTCAGGAATGTGCAGCCACTCACGCATAACAATGTCCTTTAAACTAACAGTCTGTTCACTTTGGATTTGCCATTGTTTTCCCTTTGGGAGCCAAGTTGTGTGAATTTTAGACATTTGTCTCCTCTGACGTTGAACTCTGACCCATCTCTGTAACCAGGAAGTCTGTTGTTTTGCTTTCTCTTCTCCTTGTCTCTCTAGTTACCATGTGTAAACCATCAGTATCTGTGCGATTGCTTATTAGATGGACATTTGTCACATTATCAGGCAACTTAATGTGGTACTACGGTTTAGTGTGCGTCTCCTTCAGGCATAATAATGACTCTTTTGTTGTTCTGTGCACAACTGAAGTACAGAGCGTACTCCTTGTACTGGAACTAAATGACGTCACCAAACGGGGAGTGCCTTCCTCGTGAGGACTAAACAGGGTGAAACTGGTCCAGGGTTGTTGGAGCTTAATTTATAAAAAAAAAAAGTGCTGCCCATGCTAGTAACAACACAACTACTAACTCTCACACCCCTACAAATGTGACAATTCGGTCTAGTCCAGGCCCTCAAAGCTATAAGGATGGCTTAGGCGGTAGGTAATAGTCATTTTTATTGTATATTGAATTAATAATTAACTATCGATGTGGTCATCTCTGATTTAGCCACTCAGCGCCACCTTGTGGCAGACTAGCCCCTTTGTTGATAATTAGGTGGTGGTGCGGTGCAACGGACACCACTAGCTCAAATTAGGCACTGAGAGCTGTGTGTGTTCGTTTCTGAGTGGGACCTGGGCTGGCAGTGCCAGCTCAAGACTTCTTACTGGAGAATGAACATTGGTGATTTACATGTGGCTGTTGAATGTCTACAGAGGCATGTGAGCAAAAACCAATGGCCAGGAATGTAGTCCGAGTCACAATCAGTGGGTTAGACTAATTCAAGCACCCCACCCATCACCTTTTGTGTTTTCCCTATGATCTTCATGCAAAGGGTGTGACCTGAGGTTAGACTTGTGCTCATTATACCACCGGATCAAGCTGAATAGTCAGAAACTAGTCTGTGATTCCTCTTGTGTCCCGCCATGTGGTGACCAGTCCTGGCAGTTCACTTTAGACTCTTCCTACTGAAGCTCAACTATGGCTAATATTCATATGATTGGTCTCTGTCTAGAGTGGAATCGTGAGCCACATCGTAGTTGTTGGACAGGCCTCGTGGAAGGCCCGCTCCCTCCCCGCATGACGGGGACCGGACCCCTGCTCTCCCTGTATTCCCGACAAGAACCATCCCGGCAACCCACCGAGGCAACCCGCAACCCGTCCCCAACGGGACTCCAGCTCCCGAACACCCCAGTATCGGCTGGCCCGGGCCCCCATCAGCACCATTGCCCCGGCCCAGCCGCCATCTTTGGACACTGCATCACGAGGCCGCGTGGCCTCGGCTCGACCCCAACCCTGGGCCTGGCCAGGCCCTGACATCGAGGCACCACCATCCACCCAGGAGGTGAAGAGACCACTTGGCAGGTCAATGGGAGAAGGAGTGTCAATGGCTCCCCTCCGCCAGGTGTCGATCGCCCCCGGCCTCCCCGGGTGCTGGCTCCACCCCCCTGCTGGGTGTCTGGACTCCCTCATCCCGGACCTCCCGACCTCCAAGTGCGAGGGTCCGGACATCAAAGGAGGCCAGACCTATAACTGGGGCAGCTCCAGAGCAGGAAGCCAGTTGTATCCTGGAGTCGAGAGACACCAAGAAGAACTCATCCTTGACGGACTGCTGGCGCTGCCGCAGCCCTGCCTTGTGAACCCATCTCTGAAGCCTGCTGGCGCTGCCGCGGCCCTCTGCAACGTGCACCTTCGTCTTGGCCTGCTGGCGCTGCCGCGGCCCATCCTTGTGAACCATCGCCTTGGCCTGCTGGCGCTGCCGCAGCCCCTCTGCAACGTGAACCATCATCCTAACCTGCTGGCGCTGCCGCGGCCCTCCTCGATGTAAAGCATTCGTCCTGGACTGCTGGCGCTGCCGCGGCCCTCCTTGCCGAGAACTTTCATCCTAGCCTGCTGGCGCTGCCGCGGCCCTCCTTGCAGAGAACTTTCATCCTAGCCTGCTGGCGCTGCCGCGGCCTGACCTTGCAGACCCCTAAGCTCGAGGATTGTGAGCTCCTTCTTGCCGCCCCTGTACCAGACCGGTACCAAGACTGTCCCGCTACCCCTTTCCCTACAGAGACTAAAATTGGGAGGATCCTCGTGTCCTGACCCCACTGTATCGTTGATAACCTTGCCTCAAGAACCTTATATAAAGTGTGTAGATCTCATCCTTGTGTGGTGTCCATCTGTGGGGGGGAAGTTAGTTGTCTGTACGATCACCGGAGAGGGCCCTCACCGGAGGCCTCTCCCCCTGTACTCGGCCGACCCTCCGGGTCCCCGTCTAACATTGGTGGCCAGCGGCGCGATCCGAACCAACGCATAATCGTACAGAGAGTAACTCACCCCACGACACAACCACAATGTCAACAAAAGAGAGCGGAACCACAGAAAAATTCCAGATGGAAAAACTAGAAGAATACAACCACAGAGAACTAAAACAATTCTGCATAGAACTAGGCATTGCTACCACAGGACTGAGCACAAAAGAGGACTTCAAAAACGCCCTGGAGTCTTGGGCGGAGACGGGTACGGCCGTACCCCAAAACCAAAGCCTCGAGGCACCCGAAACGAGCACCACACGACGGAAGAAAGAAGATCGGGTCTCTCCCCAGAGGAGGTCCGAGAACGGGAAAAAGCAGGCTCCATGAATTGGAACTGGCTCGACTTTGTTTAAATGGAGAACTTAAATTGGCGGAACAAAAAATAACGTTGGAACACTTGCGGCTCCGAGAGGAGCGAGAAGAGAAACAAAGACAGAGAGAGTTAGAAGAGAAAAAGCTAGCCTACGAACATGAGCGCAACCTAAAAGAACTTGAGATTCGGAAACAGAACAAAGATCTCGGGGTCCCCGAGCGCCCGAACACTCCTGCCACTACAGACCCCAAGGTCCACATCCCTAAGGATGTCGTCGGAGAGTATTACCGGAACGATGATATCCAGCAATGGTTCAAAGCCTACGAGGTAGCCATGACCTCCCACCGCATTCCCCGGAGCGACTGGGGAGCCGGGTTATGGGGGAGGTTTGTCAACGAAGGGCGAGACGCCCTGCTGCAACTCCCGGACCATCAGATGACATCCTACGACCACATGAAAGCCGCCCTCCTCACTCGATACGGACTCACGCCCGAGATGTACTGCCAGCGGTTCCGCGACTGCAAGCGGATCCCGGGTACAACCTGGGTGGAGTACGTAAACTACTTCAGCCGAGCCTTCGAGGGGTGGATCAAGGGCAGCAAAGTGACCACTTACGAGCAACTCTTCGACCTTATTGTGTGGGAGCACCTTTCTAACAACTGCTTTGTCGAGCTCAGGCAGCACCTCCTCGACAGTAAACTGACAACCTCGGCAACTCGCCGCCGAAGCTGACTGATGGGAAAGCACCCGAGTTGCCCGAAACTGGCCCAGCGAACAGAACAGAGCCGCCCAAGGACCCCATCGCCCCCAAGGGGGAGGAGGAGGCCAAGGTCGGGGCAGAGACGCCGTCCCGGTGGCTCCCGCCAGCAACGCCCCGCCCCCGGCCGGCAGGGGAAACCTCCCGATGCGTCCAGGCTTCCGAGCCAACGTTACTTGTCACCGATGCCAGCGACCCGGCCACTACCACAATGATCCCAACTGCCCGAAGAACCAGAACCCTATGCCCCGCCAGGTCACTGCCGCCGCCCTGGGGGAAGAACAAACCCAAGAAGACACTGAAGAGTACGAGCCCGACCAGCCCGAGTGGGAACCAGCCGCCATGTCCCTGGTCTGCCTAGGGGAAAGAGACATGATCCCGCGGGCCCCCCTGCCCGCCAACACGCAGAAATACAGCCAGTGGGTCAACATTAATGGGCGCCGGGCTGAAGCCCTCCGCGACACCGGGGCCAGTGTGACCGCAGTCATCTGGTGACCCCGGACCAGATCTTGCCAAACATCCTTTGCCCCGTACGGTCGGCCGACAACTCAGAAAGCCTGTGTCGGATGGCCTGCGTCCCCTTCGAGTGGGGAGGAGTGTCCGGAATGCTGAAAGTAACTGTCCGCGATGATGCACCCGTGGACTGCCTCCTGGGGAACGACCTCGAAAGTTCCCCCTGGGCAGCCGTCAAAAGAAGAGATTACCTGGGGATGTTGGGCCTCCCTGAATGGGCCTGCGTAACGACCCGGTCCATGGCCGCCCGCGCCATCCCCAGTCCCGAAGAACCAGAATGGCCAGAGCCTCCTCCCTCGATCATCCCCGAGGGAGCCACCCTAGAAGCCAGTCCTCCAGAACAAAATGAAGAAGGACTCGATCGGCTCCGGGACCTTCCCGAACTGGCCCAGTGGCGTCAAGAGGGTGGCCCCACCCAGGAACAATTCCGACAAGAGCAGAGGACATGTCCCTCCCTCAAGGGACTCTGGCAGCAAGCCCTCGCCCAGAGCGCAGGAGACACCTCGGGGGCCCACTGGATTTATTGGGACAATGACCTGCTCTACAGTGAGCAAAAGATTGCTGAGCTGGGGGCCAGTCGGGTGCTGGTGGTACCCCTCCGCTTCAGAGACTTCCTCTTGAACTTGGCACACGATGTGCCTCTCGCCGGACACCTGGGGCAAGACAAAACGTACAGCCGCCTGGTGACCCACTTCTACTGGCCCAAAATGCGAAATGATGTCTCCAACCAATGCCGGACCTGCCCCACCTGCCAGGCCAGCGGGAAGAGCGGCCGAAAGACCAAAGCACCCTTGCAACCCTTTCCCGTCGTCACCACTCCGTTCGAACGGGTGGGAATAGACATTGTGGGGCCCCTGGACCCCCGAAAGGCACAAGGGCACCGGTTCATCCTGGTCCTGGTGGACCACGCCACCCGCTATCCCGAGGCCATTCCTCTTCGGACTGTGACAGCGCCCGTGGGAGGCCGAGCCCTGATGGGGATCTTCTCTCGGGTAGGCTTCCCCCGGGAAGTCGTCAGCGACAGGGGCACAAACTTTATCTCGAAGTACATGAGGTCTCTCTGGCAACAGTGCGGGGTCACCTACAAATTCACGACCCCCTATCACCCGCAAGGAAATGTACTGGTCGAGCGGTTTAACCGCACTCTCAAAGGAATGATCATGGGCCTAGAAGAACCCCTACGTCGCCAATGGGACGAGCTGCTCCCGTGCCCCCTGTTCGCCTATCGAGAAGTCCCCCAGAAATCCCTAGGCTTCAGCCCATTTGAGCTCCTGTACGGACACCCCGTCCGGGGCCCCCTCAGCCTGGTCAAGGAAGGATGGGAGATGGCCCCCCAGAAGACTCCTCCAGATATATATAAGTATCTCCTGACCCTTCGCAACCAGACCCGGCGATTCAGGGAGCTCGCCAAAGCCAACCTTGAAGCCAGCCAGGAGGACATGAAGAAAAGGTATGATCAGCATGCCTCCTCCATAGAGTTCGAGCCGGGACAACAAGTCTGGGTGATGTCCCCAGTCGAACCCTGTGCCCTACAGGACAAATGGACAGGACCCTTCAAGGTGATAGAGCGCAAGGGTCCCGTCACCTACCTAATCGACATGGAGTCCTCCCGGAACCCCCTACGGGTCCTCCACGCCAACAGACTCAAACCCCACTTCGTACGCTCGGAACTCAGCCTCCTGATGGCTACCGATAGTGGGACAGAGGAAGACTCCGAGCCCCTCCCTGACCTACTGAGGACCCGTGAACAAGATGGCTCAGTGGAAGGGGTCAGACTCTCCGAGGCCCTGTTACCGGAGCAACGCCAAGACTGTCGAGCTCTCCTGCTACAATTTGCAAACCTGTTCTCCCTCACCCCCGGGGCCCAAGAACGATCCGCCTTCTCTACCCCGGATGGCCACTACCACTTCAAGGTGATGCCATTCGGCATGAAAAACGCTCCAGCTACCTTCCAGAGACTCGTGAACCAGGTACTGGCGGGCCTCGAAGAATTCAGCGCCGCCTACCTGGACGATATTGCTGTGTACAGTCGCCACTGGGCGGACCACCTCCACCACCTCCGGGAAGTCCTACACGCCCTCCGGCAGGCCGGCCTCACCATCAAAGCCAGCAAATGCCTGATCGGCCAGGGGTCTGTGACCTACCTCGGACACCAAGTGGGGAGCGGTCTGGTGGCCCCCCCTTCAGCTCAAGATCGCTGCCATCCAGGCCTGGCGCCCCCTACTACCCAAACTGAAGTCCTGACCTTCCTGGGGCTCACTGGGTATTACCGGCGGTTTGTGAAGGACTATGGCAGCATTGTGGGGCCCCTCACAGAACTCACATCCAAGAAAAACCCCAAAACAATCCACTGGACTCCAGACTGTCAAGCAGCCTTCGAGAAGTTGAAGACCGCCATGTGCACCGCCCCGTGCTCCAGGCCCCCGACTACAGCTGGGAGTTCATAGTGCAGACGGACGCCTCAGATCATGGCGTTGGGGCAGTCCTCTCTCAACTCAATGCCGAGGGAGTCGATCAGCCAGTGGCCTTCATCAGCCGGCGCCTGCTCGCCCGAGAACAGCGCTGGAGCACCATCGAGCGGGAGGCCTTCGCCGTGGTATGGGCCCTCAAGAAACCCCGGCCCTACCTCTTCGGTACCCATTTCTGGGTACAGACAGACCACCGACCCCTGCAATGGCTGATGCAAATGCGGGGGGAGAACCCAAAACTGTTGAGATGGTCCATCTCCCTGCAGGGGATGGACTTCACTGTGGAGCATCGTCCAGGCCAGAACCACGCCAACGCGGACGGCCTGTCACGCTTTTTCCGCCTCGGCGAGGAGAGTACCCAAGAAGATGGGTGACTCTCCCTGCCTTCAGCTGGGGGGGACGCATGTTGGACAGGCCTCGTGGAAGGCCCGCTCCCTCCCCGCATGACGGGGACAGGACCCCTGCTCTCCCTGTATTCCCGACAAGAACCATCCCGGCAACCCACAGATGCAACCCGTCCCCAACGGGACCCCAGCTCCCGAACACCCCAGTATCGGCTGGCCTGGGCCCCCATCAGCACCATTGCCCTGGCCCAGCCGCCATCTTTGGACACTGCATCACGAGGCCGCGTGGCCTCGGCTCGACCCCAACCCTGGGCCTGGCCAGGCCCCGACATCGAGGCACCACCATCCACCCAGGAGGTGAAGAGACCACTTGGCAGGTCAATGGGAGAAGGAGTGTCAATGGCTCCCCTCTGCCAGGTGTCGATCGCCCCCGGCCTCCCCGGGCGCTGGCTCCACCCCCCTGCTGGGTGTCTGGACTTCCTCATCCCGGACCTCCCGACCTCCAAGTGCGAGGGTCCGGACATCAAAGGAGGCCAGACCTATAACTGGGTCAGCTCCAGAGCAGGAAGCCAGTTGTATCCTGGAGTCGAGACACCGAGAAGAACTCATCCTTGACGGACTGCTGGCGTTGCCGCAGCCCTGCCTTGTGAACCCATCTCTGAAGCCTGCTGGCGCTGCCGCGGCACTCTGCAACGTGCACCTTCGTCTTGGCCTGCTGGCGCTGCCGCGGCCCATCCTTGTGAACCATCGCCTTGGCCTGCTGGCGCTGCCGCGGCCCCTCTGCAACGTGAACCATCATCCTAACCTGCTGGCGCTGCCGCGGCCCTCCTCGTTGTAAAGCATTCGTCCTGGCCTGCTGGCGCTGCCGCGGCCCTCCTTGCCGAGAACTTTCGTCCTGGCCTGCTGGCGCTGCCGCGGCCCTCCTTGCCGAGAACTTTCATCCTAGCCTGCTGGCGCTGCCGCGTCCCGACCTTGCAGACCCCTTGCCGCCCCTGTACCAGACCGTTACCAAGACTGTCCCGCTACCCCTTTCCCTACAGAGACTAGAATTGGGAGGATCCTCGTGTCCTGACCCCACTGTATCGTTGATAACCTTGCCTCAAGAACCTTATATAAAGTGTGTAGATCTCATCCTTGTGTGGTGTTCATCTGTGGGGGGGAAGTTACTTGTCTGTACGATCGCCGGAGAGGGCCCTCACCGGAGGCCTCTACCCCTGTACTCGGCCGACCCTCCGGGTCCCCGTCTAACAGTAGTAATGACCTGTGGCTGAAGTTAATACATGCCCTTTATTCACAACCTTTTTGTTTTACTCAGTGCTGTGCCCTAAATGGGACAGCGTAGGTCCAGATGTAGGTAGTAATTGGAGACAAATGCAAAAAGAACAATTGATGGACAGAATGCAGAACAATGTCATACATTCAACCCAGTACAGAGAATTGGGCCTAAATCCACAGTTTTTTTGCTCAATATGCCACTCCAGTTTGGACCCAGCCAGATGCAAATCAGTCTTGACCCTGCGCCCAATGGGACCAGTCCAGCCCGAACTGCCAGGCTAGGCCTTCCCTGGTCTGGAAACAAGCATCCTAGGCCTGGTTTCGGGCTCACAGCCCTCAACAGTCAGGATAGCTTGACTTCAGTGGCATGGAGAGCACTGGACCCATGTCTGGGCATACCCGTCCCACTCTGGGTGACAAATGCAAAAAGAACAATTGATCGAAAAAATGCAGTTCGGGCTGGACTGTTCCCATAAGGCACGGGGTCAGACTGATTTGCATATGGCCATGTATGAACTGGGGTGGTGGAGTGCGCTAAATAATGATGGATGAAACCAAGATCAGTTGACTGGCGGTGAGTGCTTGCAATGTTCAACACTCCTTCCATCATCCCCTTTGGTTTTGCTTTGTTCGCCCTAAGTTGGCAGGGTATGCCCAGACGTGGGTCCCTTGCACACTTTGCAACTGGATTCAAACTAGCCCGGCTGATGAAGGCTGACTAGCCAGAAACCGGTCAGAGGATGCTTGTTTCTGGTCCAGGGAAGACATGGCTTGGCAGTTCGGGCTGGCCTGTTCTCATGAGGCACAGGGTCAGGTTAATTTGCATATGGCCATGTCTGAACTGGGGTGGAGGAGTGAGCTAAAGACTGATGATGGATTTAACCCAGATCAGTTGACTGGGGGTGAGTGCTTGCAATGTTCAACACTCCGTCCATCATCCCCTTTGGTTATGCTTTGTTTGACCTACGTTGGCAGGGTATGCCCAGACGTGGGTTACCTTGCTCACTTTGCAACTGGATTCAAACTAGCCCGGCTGTTGATGGCTGATTAGCTAGAAACCCAGGTTGTTTGTTTCTGGTCCAGGGAAGGCATGGCTTGGCAGTTCTGGCTGGACTGTTCCCACGAGGCACAGGGTCAGACTGATTTGAATATGGCTATGTCTGACTGGGGTGTGTGGTATTCCACCTTTAGCCTATGTCACATAGAACCTTGCCATGTCACTCAGTAGAGTGTTTGGTTCTTGGAATGTTTTCCCTTGACTGTGGTCCGTTTCTGCCTAGCTGATGTTGAGGTGATCCTTTCCTACCTGTGGTTGTTAAGCTGTCTTCCACATGAATAAATCTGCTGAACCTACTTCCTGTGTAGCCTCATTACTACAGGGTGGTGGAGTGAGTTAAAGAATGATGATGGATTAAACCCAGATCAGTTGACTGGAGGTAAGTGCTAGCATTATACAACACTCCGTCCATCATCCCCTTTGGTTTTGCGTTAATCGGCGACAGGTATTATCGTGGCAGGCTGCGGCCTGCAGCGTACCCTTTAACCATGGGATTCAGGGGTGTAATCTAGGCCTTACCATAATCCAAGCTGAGCTCCTGCAATGTGTGTGAGCCCCTGTACTACCTCCACCTCCTCACTCAAGACTATTGTAATTTTGTATCTATTTATCGCGTACTACCAATGAGGAGGCGTAGGATCGCTTTTCATCGAGTCCCAAATGATTTCCTTTCATGTAGCGGTATTATACTATAATGAACAAGGCACAGGTAGATCCTTAGGGTATTTAGATGTGAGTTGCAATTTTTAGACAAGTCCTTGTTTTACTCTAAATACCTGTTATTACCTGAACAGGTTGGGATGCTCCACGTGAAGCAGCTGCCATTAGAAAAGCACGGCTAATGCCTCTGAACTAACGAAACAAGGCGTGTAATCTGAATTCCCTCTGCACTTCTGAAGCAATCGAAAACAAAAACTGACTAAGTTGGACATTCTTGAAACACATGCCCTCACACGATCGCCTAATAGAAACAGAAGGATGCCAGCTGACTCACTGCTACCTGGACCGCCCTTGCAGTTTCCATATACAAATAATTGTAACATCGAACTTTGGTGCAGCTTTATTAATTGAGGTGGATGTAAATGTAAATGTAAATGTATAGGCATTTATATAGCGCACTACTTACCCAGAGGGTCCCAAGGCGCTTCGACCGCTGCGAAACCCTTCCTGGCTTCCCTGAGAGATGGTCCCTTAATGGGTATCTCCAGGGTGAGACCAGGCATCCCCGGCGGTCTGGTGGGGCCGTTAGTGAAGATGAGGCAAGCTAATGCCCAGAGTTGTTGAGTGTGATCGCTGATCAGAGTGGGCACCAAGGCGAGAATTATCGAGTCCGCTGACCCTGGTCCAGAAACCTGCCGCGCCGGGAATCGAACCCTGGTCCCGGGCCGTCCTCTGCTCTCGGGTCTGCCGCCTCTAACCAGTGAGCCACACTACTTCACTAGGACTACAGCTCCCAGAAGGCACTTGGTGGTTCATACAAGGTCTGTTAATGGTATCTCAGTGAGATGGATGTAGCATGCTTTTGTCCTTGAGGCGGGGGTAAATCTGCAGTATTATCTTACACTCAGAGGTGCCAAATTCATTCTGATGAGGTAATACCTAATCTGGTGAATACCGCACACACTAAGCCAGCATTTACCAAGTGCAATAATATCGAGTACGAAATTAGTGCACGTAATTGCCGTCATTTTAAAATGAGACCCTAAATGTTGTGTTAAAACTCAGCACAGTTGACATTGTGCCATAATTCTGTTCCGCCTGAGTTAATACTAAAACGTAAATGTTAGGAGACTTTAAGTTGTCCCGGATTTCTATTTTTAAACTCTAGTAACTTTAGGTGTGAACCCTCGGGGACAAAAAACACAAGTAAGGGTACCACTGTTCATGTACATGACCAGCGCTTGTGGCCCAGTAACGCTACTTCTAGTAGCAAGCCACGTGTGTGGTGATAGGTCTGCTTTCTCATCGGATCAGCAATGTGGCTTAAAGGCGAGAGCTGCTGACTCTGGAGCTGGAGAACCAGGTTGGCTCAACAACGTGTGATTCTGGGCAAATCATTTAATCTCCCCGTGCCTACCAAAACGAATGTGTTCTTGTATAATGTAATTGGTGCTTATGTAAAGTTATTGGACTACTTATGTTAAGCACTCCAATAACTTCGGGTCGAGTTCGTGCTTTGTAAAACTGCAAAAAAAAGTTGAATGATGGGTGCTGAAGATTGGGCTAGTTGGGGGCGTCCACATAAAGAAAATAAACTTGTAGGAGGGGCTAGCGTGTATAGGTTCCCAGGATGACTCACTCCCTTGCACTTTTGCTTCATTTCTTGTTAGTTGCTTGGCATCTTATAAGTAGGGTGTTTTGTGCCTTGGTTAACAGTGCTAAATTGTTACAGAATATCCGGTCAAAAATGCCTTTACATATTTTGTGGCAACCAATCTAATACTGTGTGTAATAGAATATTAAAACAACAATTTGCATATTTACAGTGCTTTCTGCAAGCTAGGACCTCGTAGCAAAATAAAGGCGCATCACCATTTCTTGGGGCGCCAACCTGCAAAAGCATTGCACCAAGACTCAACATCAGCAGGACTGGCAGCAGGGCCATGTGGACAGCTGCAATGTTTAGTGCTAGCATTGAGAGGATAGCCACTGCGCACCTGCAAGCGTTCAGGAAGCACCAGGGAAGGGTTCACTGAAATCTCGTCACAATGTTGCTCTTCCACAGGCTCGAGTGGAGCTTCACCTTATTTTGCCAGTGTGACATTTGCTTATGAGCCTTTTAGAGTTATTATAATCATTTCGTTTGAGATCCTCTCCAGTCTGTTGTGACTGGATTTATGTACGCTTACAGGGAGTAGTTATTGCTAAGTAGATATGGTTTGTTGTGCTTTTAACATGCTTTGAGATTAATTTAGGGGCATGCCACCAAACCAATCTGCACTGCCTGCTGATCGGGTGTAACTATGTGCATCTCATCCAGACCACATCTGGGAAAATAGCACGGAGAAATAGGGGATGGGCAGACACTTTTGTTTCTTAGTGGCTAGTATTCATCCCTCATTTTGGATTACTATTCACACAGAAGGATGTTTGCACTCATCTGTGGGCAAACCAAAGTGTAATCCCAAGTAGTAATTGTAATAATTCCTTATCAATATTTTAGTCCGGTCTAAATATTAATAACGAATTATTAAACGTACTACTTGGGATTACGTATGGGCCGCAGATCATCCATCACCCGCTGCTGTAGATGGGAGTCCTACAGTTCCTAAAACGTTAGTAGAACAGTGTACAAAGCAGACCGGTTACCACACCTGGCTCAAGCCCTCACAAGTCAAAGGGGGGAGTTACCACTCCTTGGCCTGTTTGTGAATACTATTGTGGATCTACTTTGTCTTCACATTTAGGCAACGTCTGACCATAGTCTCTTACTTCATCCTCACACTCTAATACAAGTTTGCCAGTGCGTTTTTGTGTCTGAAATGTGATTATGGGTATCTGTTGGATCACCTGTTTGGGTCATCCTTTTTTGCTGGCTTTGTCTGTTTCAGAAAGCCCTTCCAGGTTTAGTCTGGTCAGGACAACGCTCTGCCAGAGTCCTTCAGTCAGGTAGGTGGAGGTTAGCCGCATGAGCCAACGGGTTGAAATGAGGCGATGATGGAAAGATTCAGGTATAGATGACTGGCGGGCTTCCTTTACCAGGGAATAAATACCAACCCCCACCAACAACCCCCATCTTTATTGTGCTTTTAAAAAACTGATCATTCCAAATCCTCAATATAGGAAGCATATTGTAGGTGTGGATATCTGTGAATGTTTGTAATACTAGCTGGTATGGCATGATTGTTGTTTTCCACCGAGGGTGGTTCTACTACTCAGTAAGAAAAGGAACATTTGCTTTACAATATGTCTTGCCTTTGCGAGAATTTGAGCTGTTGGCTTTGTAAATACCAATGCTTTTTATTCGTGTATTTTTAATACCTGCAAGTGGTGTGTAAACATGCACTTTGTACTTGCAGTAGCTGCTTACGAGAAGCAACGCTGGCAGTAACTAGGCCTCTTTTACTGCCATCCTTCCGTTTTCGTAAGCAACGACTATAAGTACAGAGGGCGTGTTTAATCACATATGCAGCTGTTCCAAACTCAAACATAATGACAATTTAAATGACAATGCCTTTTATCTCAAACTCTTTCAAATGCAAGACCTATTGCATTATAAATGCATGTTTAAGAGCGGAGGTGCCTTGGAATCAAACGTGAGTTACGAGGACTTCCACGATTTTGTACAAATACCTTTATTTAAGTAATGCGAGGGGTGGAGTAGCAATGAATGGACTGTCAGGGGGAACGAGCGTGGGAGGAGCAAAGGATGATCTTGAGGCCTGGGGGGGGTGAGGTAGAACATAAAAAACATGGGGAAAAAAGCCAAGGAGGGACAAGCAATAGACAGAGTGGGGGGAGGAGAGAGCAAAAAGAGGTATGGGGATTTTCAACAGACAACAGTAGAAAAATAATTATTTATTTAATTTTCCCTCTCGATCATCTGTCGAATGTCCCCAGTCCGTCCCCACCACCCCACCGCTCCTACCTGCACGGTCCACTTCTGAACATGTAGGGGCCTATTTATGAGCCATTGCGCCACTTTTGCACTGCTGGTGCATCACTTTTTGTGACACACCAGCAGGGTAAAACATGTGCCATGTTGCCTCATATTTACAAAGTGGTGCAACCAGGTAGATGTGCCACTTTGTAAACCCCTGCTCCACTTTATACCTGCGCCAGGTATAAGATATGCAGGGCGGGCATTCTGACGCAAGTAAGACTCGTAGAAGTGTAGTGAAATCTATAAGATATCACCACATCACTTCTAGGATGCAAATGTGCCATTTTTGCGCTTACAGATACGTCAGAAATACTGACGTATCTGTGACTCCTTGCGACTTGATGCGACATATTGTAAATATGACGCATCCAGCAAGTCGCAAGTAGGGCGCAATGAAAAGTGACCATCGCTGTTTTCACGCAGCAATACGTCACTTTTCATAAATGAGGCCTGAAGTGTATACTTTTATGGATGGTAAGAAATTAAATGCATTATGTGAGGGGGAGAGCAGGTTTTTGAGGAGGGAGCAACACAGAGCTTGGGGGGAGGGCATTAGGAGGAGAGCAGCGCACAAGAGAGAGCAATAAGGCACATGCACTCTTCTGGATATTTTAATCAAAAGAAAAAAGTAGTTCTCTAAATGTGATCGGTGGAAGGATAAGAAAAAACTATACAGAAGTGGAAAACCTGGATGTTTCCTTTATGAAGGTAATCAAAATAACTATAAAGAGGCTATTCTCCAGTGGCAGAACAAACAAAAGAAGAGGAAGAAAAGCCAACAAATGATAAGCAAGCAAGAGAGAGTGACAGTAATGTCAACCAATGGCTAGCTCTGAGCCCTCTATAGTTTTTTGGTATGGTGAAAAAAGGTAATTCTAAAACACACGACTAACAGCCGTCTGTAGGCAAGACATAAACATATGTGTCAGTCCTTCAAACCTGGGAAGCAATGTCTTGCACTGCACACCCTGCCCATGCATGCCCCATTGCATGTTGAAAGAAACCTTGTACCGGGACTGTGAGCTTTACGGAGTATCCCTACACTGTCCACATACAAAGCACAGTAGTATTAGCTTGCGCTGAATAACAGACCCCCCTCGCACAACCCCCCCCCCCTCCCCTTCCTGCCCTGTTGTAAATTCCAGTCAAGTAGTCACAAATGATTTCTACAGGATCCAGTTGTACCCACTGGTCTTTGGATGATGGACTATACTTTGCCAGCAGAAAAGGAAGAAAAGGACTATTGATTGAATAAATACCAAGTAAAGCCAAATAGACAGCGGGTTGATATCAATAATCCTCTTCCAAGATATAACAGTAGGCAGCTCGAACGGAAATGTCTCCAACGATCATCAGAGGAACTGGAATTTTATTTTCAAGATGCGCTGCCATGCTGCAGCCGCGGCCGGTAGTGGGAGTACCTGCTGGGCGGTGACGTGGGGAGGGGCAGGGCGGGGAGTAGTAATGTATGGATTACGGACCTTAACAGGTGAGTAAACATATAAATAAATAAAACTAATTTAGTTGCGCTCACTGCATTGCATTTGGTGATGCAGTGCATGCAACGAAATTTGCAATAGGTCCTGCATTTTTGAAGACATTTTTTGCTCCACAAACGTTTTTCCCGAGTAAAGCAGAGGAAAACACAAAAGGGGAAAACGGAGGAAGAGAAAGATGGAAAAACCGCGACAACGAGAGAAAACCGGGCTCGTGGCCGACCTGCAAGCGTGATTTACAGTGGCAGGGAGTACCTGCTGCTGAAGGAAAGAGGCACGAGGTGGTATTGATATAGGTGGCCTCTGTGTTTGGTGGCCCAACCTTCACTAGCACTGGCCGCAGGCTTCTGAACACATATTCGGGCCGCCACTTATTCTGTTAGAAAGCAAACACTTCCCAGAAAGGCAGTATAAGCTTGCTTTGTTAGTGCTCGATTGCACTCTAAGAGGACAGCACTCGAGCAGTTTACAAGTCTTGAAACTATTAAGGCGCCACAGCAGCCTGCCACGTGCACTCCGCAGAGTGCGATCGAGTCCTTCCCGCCAATAGAAATGAGTACCCTTCAGACATGTCTTTCACTGCCTCGACACTCAGACTTTCAGAGGAGCTCAAAGTGTATATTTCTCAAGGAAGGCTGCCAGGCTAATGGGATACAACCAGCAAGGTACACCAAAGAGGTGAAAAGCAGAAATAGTCCATAAAGAGGCCAAGTCCGGAGGTTGGTGCTCTGTTTCCTACATGTGGATATTTTTGCTCTACCTCCAAACATTCCGTACTCACTAGTGTGATCTTATGTAATTTTTGCTATTTTGCATTGCAATTGTGCAGTTGAGCAAAATAATGGGGCCCCATGCTGAAGAATCGTATGAGGGGCCCATGAGTCTCCCATGTCGCAGATATTCTTTGGCCATGGGCTGAACAAACTGGGGCCTCAAGTTCCTGCCTTACACCTCTGCGATTGTGACACACAATGTACAAATTATGTCATTACCTCATGCCTACAGTCCGCAATGGAAATCTTGTAAATGTCGCTTTAACTAGGCCTGTCTACAGTGCTTAAAAAAAAAAATTGAGTGCTAGACCTCCCCGTAAAGAGGCCACTGCAACTTGCACCACATACTGACATGCTGCCAATGATAGTAAAAAAAGCAACTATTAACCATCACTATTCATACAAGTCTGACAGTTCGGAGGATTTTAGGCCTCTAAACCTGTAAGAATGGCTAGGGTGGCAGTTAACAGTAATTTTAAATGTATGTTCAATTAATGATTGCCCGCTATGGCTTCTCGATCCCAGCCCTTGGGTAGGTTGGTTGAACGTGTCCCACTGCGGACAGGGCACCTACGTCTGAGGTGCTATCCATAGAGAAGACCGTTGAAGCAAGCGCTTCTCTTTAGTAAGGTTACACTAGCAGTGGCGGGACTACTTGCCCGCCGCCCAGTACAGTGGTAGGTAGAACATTTCCCCATACCACTTCGTGTACATAGTTACCTTTAGGTCCTGATGAAATGCACTGTATCTTACTGAACACTTAGCATGAAACATGTCGACCAGTAACACAGAGTAGAGTACTTCTCCCCTGGACCATAGAGCCAGCGAGCAGCCTCGTTTTAAAATATTTTTTAATGAGGTAGATTACCACATGATTAAACTTACCCAGTGGACTATCTAACCTTTTTTAATACACCTTCCATTCACATCTACACTCTTCCCTAGGACCCTCACACCCACGGAACTATACGGCAGGAACAAAAGATCTTCGTCAAAGAGCCCCTCTATGGGTGTTCGTCGAGGTATTGCACCGCCAACCTGACGAGGAGCAAACCCATATGATGAAGCATGACACCTAGCTTGCTGGCTGTGGGAGGGTTTTAGTTCCGAAAGGGATTTTCCCCCCTTTCAGTGTGCCTTCACCCATGGTCTGGTACATCCCTTGCCTTCTTTTAGCATCCTCTACTGGGAAACTGCGCACCCTTTTTTGTTTAGACTGTCACTGTTGACGATTAAGTTCCGGTGCGGAGCACCAGAAACCACCTACTCAAATTAAGCACTGCCTGCCTAGTACAACATAGGTATTATTAAAAATATTCATGGGAATTCTTTGTTGGCAAGTAACAATTTTAACTGTGCTTTGCTGTTTTGTTACTACTTACCTTGTAGTTGCTTTTAAACAGTTGTTGCTCCCTCAGGAGGAATTGATGCTACTGGAAAATGCTTTGCCGTCATCCCTTACGTGTGATATATACTCTGCTAGATGTTTTGAAATAAATAATGCATAGAAACGTGAGACTACTTGCTTTCTAGCTACCAAAAAGATCTCTTCACCCCATAAATGTATTATTCAAGTACATCCTTTTTGTGATGAACGAGGAGAGCAGGATACAGAAATACCTGACCCTGCTCTTTTGTATAGTCAGTTGTGTGACCTTTATTTGTGAAGCGGCTATTTCTGATTTGAAGATGAATTCTTCCAAAAACAAGCTCAAGGACACGGATACGTGTTAATGCTTTACTCAAGTGAACATGGCATTCATCTTTACTACCACATCCTAGTTGCTGGTGTGTAGGGTTGTGTAGAAGTGATGTTTTCCTGTCTACTGGTGGACTCCTGGAATTTATGAGTAAGCTAGGGGTGCTCCTAGAGTAAGAAACACATACTAAGCAAAATCTTTGTGAATCAGCCGAGTATACGTAGCGATACTCAGGGGCTGATTCACAGAGACCCCACTCAATAGTAGTGGAGGAACTGCAAGTCACGGCGGAAACTCCACACTTGTCGCAGATTCTCCGCAGTGAGAAATGCCGTGCGGACATTGTGCCACAAGTGGGGTTATTCCATCATGCCATCAGAGCCACCACCACAAACCTGGTGGCTCTTTGTGGCTGGGATCCCCACTGTCTTAGACACCTCACGCTATCACACATACAGCAGGCAATGGGTGGGGTTTTGGTTTTGTACAATAAGCCTAGAGTACCCACCTCATGGCCTCGCCATTGGGGTCTTTTATCCATGAGCATCCGTGCTGCAAGAGGCGTTTGCAACATTTTGAGTCGTACCAAAAGATACCCATTTAGTAGACCTGGGCAAAATGTAAATTACAAAAAACAATCGGAGAGAGAGGGTGAGAGACACTCCTAGTCCCCCGGGTTAGTTGTACAAAACAAAAGAAGAGTGTCTTATGCAAGGTGTCTCTGAAGAGAAACACAGAGGCAAAGACTGTGGGGAAAGACTATAGAAAGATACCCCCTTGTTGACACATTGGAAACCTTCAATGGTGTTATGAGAAGCCCTCACTCACCAACCTGGTTGGTGACATGCTTCATCATCGGGCCCACCAGGAGAAGCCGAGTGCCTCCCTGGTGTGCTACAACGCCAGATTACTGCGGAGCTGGATGTGAAAAGTGATGTTAAAAATGTCCAATGCTGTACCAACCAAAATGATTTATTTACTGGTCAGTTTAGACATGGTTAAAAAAGTTATGTGTGGAAAAACTACACCAATTATGGTGGGAGTTTCCACTTAAAGTGGGGTCAACATGTTTCTGCCCTTTATAGGTGTAAGTATTACGTGGGCATTCGTCAGGACCGTGTAGCATGTACCTTGGCGGTATAGGCGCGCTAAGGCCCACCCTAACCAAAGGACGTGAAAGTTAAAAATTGTGCTATGTGTAAAAAGGTGCAAAACAAAACACAAACCACAAGTTGTGGGATTTACCTCCACTCAAAGGAACCTGTATAGTCTGGGAAAACAAGAAAGACAAACATACATGTAGGACAGAACATATAGTTATTGTTTGATATTTTATGGTTGTCAGGACAGTCTCTGTGTTTAAAACGCTATAGATTGGCCTAAAGATAGACCTGGTGCCATAAAACTATTTTAGTGCCAGAAGCGCTGTATGGTTGCCACAGGGGCATTACAGGCATGTGGACATGCACTATGGCGAAAGAAATGCAGGCCGTAGGACAGAGCGGCTATATTACAGCACTCGTGGATAGCGATCAATAGACCAATGATTTTGGCCTGAGGTGCTAACTCCTACACGATGTAGGGTGACACACAAGTGATGGATTGAAAGATCTCACTTGTGTAGTAAAAGATCCACGCCCCGGGGAGGAGCCAAGATGGCGTCCGGGTCGGACGCGTAGTCCCTCGGCTCTGAGGACCATCTCCTCCTTTGTAACTATCCTGCCGGTGATCCTGCACTAAGGCGGCACATTGCGGAAGCTGATGTGTTCCGACGACCTGCGGCGAAATCCTGAGGCTTGCGCTTCCTTGCAAGTGGGTGGAACGTCCGACTGCAGTTTGCGGCCCGCAGCAGCCCTGAGACCGAGACCTCGAGTGGCTGTCGAGGCCGGCTGCTAAGCGAACAACATCGGGCCTCGGCGACTGTGGGGACCCGGTCGGACCCTTTTTCCCGAGAAACGGCCGAACTCGCAACATGCGCCCCACTGGATTGCAGGTATAGAGCCAAGCGCGCCTGCCGATTTGACTGTGAACTCGTACGATTGCGGGAGCCCGGATTGCTGGCTGCCAAGAGACTGCCTGCACACTCCCCCGCTAACGGCGGGAGGTTCCTGAATTTTCCGCCCTTCGACATCGGACAGGGCGGCTTCTTAAAGGGACACTGCTTGTGGCTACATCTCGGTTCTGCCTGCCGCTCCTTTACCACACAGAGACCTGATGCCCCATTGTGCGCAGCATGGCCCGACTCGGAGTGTCTCTACCTAAGACTGCGGAGGGCATAATGGAGTGCAGCCTTGAGAAGTCTGGGACACAGTGTGGTCGCGTACGTGTGGAGCGGGAGGACATGTTTGGAAGGGAACGTGGAAGTGGTCAGGGCTATGGCGAGTTATTTGCGGCTATTGTCTCCCTTCATCACGAGATGGTGCACTCTGTTCGAACCCTGACCAGCAAGGTGGACGACATAGTGTGTGCACTGAGACGCTCTAAAATGGCTGACTCGCAGGCTCACAGCGACTACCCTTGCTCCACGTCTGTCTGCGACAAGATGGCTGCCTCATGCGACAGTGACGGCTTTGAGACCCCAAGGCCCGAGATGATTCTCGCTGCAGATGGTGTTTGCCCGGGACGACGTGCAAACCGAGGATTGCAATTGCGACTGGAGTGTTCTCCCCACGTCATGCTCCCCGTTCCCCGGGGTCTGCTCCAGAAGGGGCAAGGCACTGAGACACTCTTCCCTGGCTCGGTTACGCTCTATAACATGAGGATGGTGTACTTTTGGCCCAGCCTGGGATCACTGGATCTGCTTGTGCCCGATACGGTTGAGTGCTTTAATCAAATTGACTCTTTTGGACTACCGTTCACGTTCTCCTGGGTTACCTTGGCAAGCAGTGGCGGAAGAGAGAAAACGGGACAGGGATGAACGCTTCTTATCGCAGACTGGCAGTTTCTTTGTTGCTGACTGAGACAGATGGGTGGCGTGTTGATATCTCTGATTGCGCGGTGTGCCGCCTTCGTGCTTTTAAATTGTTTTGCTAGTAATGCTTTGTCACCGGACCTTATGCCTTGTGCTAATATTGGATTTATGGGAGGGTGAAGCCGGGGGACGGGTGGTGGGCTCCTCCCCGCTTCTCATTACTTTATTGTAGTTATAGATTAGGACCCTTTTCTTACTTTCGGGACTCCTTTTTGTGGGGCGACAGGCACACTGCTAGGGGGGCTAGGCCGTAGCCAGCTGCAGGGGTGCAGGGTGGGGGGTGTGAGGGGGGGGGGGTTTGTTTATTTCTTTTTTTTTTGTTCTATTCTTTTTCTTTTTCTTTTTCTTCTGGGTTTAGACGTTTTTCTTCTTGTGGCAAGTCGGGGTTTCTGGCAATTTTAGTGTATTGTATGCTTGTCTCTCCTGATCCTATAAGGCCGGAACCAATGTGTTGTTCTACGATATCCTGATACCGTCTATCCTTCAGATCTAAAATTTGAAAATTAGACCTCAGTACCTCTGTAATAGATCCTTCGCGCATCGCCTTAATGATATGTACTGCATTTGTGAGCCTTCGGACTTTGTGTTGGGCTGTATGTACAACTTCCTATAAATAAAGGTCTTCAAAAAAAAAAAAAAGATCCACGCCCCATGGGTCTCGGGAGGGGGGTGGAGGCGAAAATGGCACACCCTGTAAGTAAGAATAAAGGAAAGAAAAGCCTCGTAAATTTGCGCGGCTGACAGAGGTGACAGACAGGGAAATTACTTAGCTCAAAGTTACTGATGCGAGGAATCTTACGCCCGCAACGCCTGGCACCCGCTTGGCACCTAGCTTCTCCTGCTCCATACCCCGTGGATGTGGGTCTCGGCGCCGGGGACGCTGATATGGAGTGCCGGTGGGTGTCTGGGTAGGCGGGGCAACTGTGGCCAATCGGAGGCCGTCCTCAGAGAGTGGTTTGGAGGGAGGGACCAATCTCAGGCTGCTCTCAGAGCGAGGCTTGAGAAGCAAGCTCGCTCGTACTGGCTGTCTTCGGGGAGTAGTCGGAAGACCCGGGCCGGCGTGAAAAAGAGGCTTGGTCCTTCAGTCACTCGGGCATTTGGGTTGGCTCTGAATTGCCGAACAGTGGCTGGGGAACCAGAGACTCATCTCCTAGTTGGTGGATGAATCGGGGACAATATTAATTATTAATTGATACTGTCTAGGGTGAAAGAAAAAGAAGAATCTGATTATATTAAACATACAAAAGGGGGGGTCAGACATCACAGATAAAAAGAGATTAGTTAAGTGAAAGAACAAAAGCGAGGGGTTCGCTTAATGAGAAGCCTAACTAGAGGCTGGTTGGAATAACTACAAAGTCTGGCACTGCTTTGGGCAAAAAGATGGTGGAGTGCCCCAGATATTTAGTTGGTATTCAGGGTATCTTTGAGGCAGGTTGCTTTTTTGAAGGAAAAAAAGGGTTTTTGCCAATCTTTTCTATTGCTCCTAATTATACTCTAGTGTTTGTAAATTATACTGGTGCAACTTGTATAATTTGGGGAATTTTATGTTAGGCTTGTTACATGAAACACAAACCACTAGTACTCAAGCGGCTACCGTTCGGGGCACTGGTGATTTTTGTGCTATTTTTGTAGTAAAAAGTGACATGAAGTCTGATTCCCCGTTAGAATATAGTGCTAAATGATGGATTTGTATTTCAAATAATTCTCGTGTAATTTCACGTAATATTCTAGAAATTTCACACTGAAGCAGATTACACACATTTGGCACACGCCTACACAAAAGGGATTTTTACATGTGAGTACATTGCGAGTCATTAACCTTTCGCTCTTTTTTAAGAATTGGGGTCTATATTGAAGTGATGTGCTTGTTTTTAGTGACTGACTAAAACTGAAAATAAGAGCTCAAATCCGGATTAGTGGTTGGTTTCTGTAATACATCGCAATCTGAAATTATTTAAAATAAAAATACACATCTGCTACGTGCGCCGCTGTAGATGCACTAGTGTCCACATTATACCCTACACCAGAGGCGCAATTAGTGCCAAATTTCGGAGGGGGCTGATAAAAATTCCAGGGGGGGGGGGGGTAGGTGGGGGCTAATTATTCCATCCATAGGCAGAGTGGAGCTGCAGGGGCTCTAAGAAGAGGTGAAAAAACAACAATGCTTCGTTAACAAGTGAATAGTCTTTTAAAGACTTGTGACGTACTCGGTTGCGGCTGCGTCTGCCCTACAGGTTAGTTGCTCATCAATTCTGAGTAGAGAATACACAGTTCCAGAGTGTAAATATGTGACCGGGCTTAAGAGCTGCCACAGGGAGAAAAGTGCAGTACAATTGGAGAAGAGCCTGGACTGGCCCTAACGCCAGATCAACTCATGAGGACCTGTAGACCGCGGTCCGAAAGAAGGTGCCATGGAGGAGGCTGGCCTGACAGTTCGGGTGGGACTGTTCCCAAAATGTAATTGTATTTGTATTTATATAGCGCCTTCTACCCAGAGGTCTCGTAGCGCTGTATTCATACCGCTGTGGAACCCTTCCTGGCTTTCCTGTGAGATGTCCACTCCTGGGCACCCCATTGTGCAATCAGGCATCCCAGCGCTGCTGGGGCCGTTGTGGAGATAAAACAAGCTATTGCTCAGAGTCACAGAGTGGGACCCATGATTAGACTAGGCACCGAGGCGAGAATTATCAGGTCTGAGGAGATTGAGTTCAAGAGCCACCGAGGCGGGAATTGAACCCTGGTCCCGGGCCAGACCTCTGCATCAGGGTCTGCCGCTCTAACCATTGAGCCACGCTTCTCCACCAAAAGGCGCAGGGTTGGTTGATTTGCATAGAGTAGGACTTTGTCTAGAGAGGCATGGTGGGAGAAAAACGATGGACTGGAATGTCTCTACTGATCATAAGAAGTACTGGTATTTACTTTTTTTCATGATGATTTGTCATCATTTTCAGTTTGAATGTCACAGAAAAAGTGGTACGAGCCATTCAGTACCCAGTATCAGTGCTAAATTTTAGCCGGTGCTTGCAGGCGGGTCCCACTGTCACTCGGTTATGGGGAGTAGCACTTATTTTTCCTCAACAGACCTTTATCCAGAGTTTGGCAGAGAAAACACAAATGGGGGTCCCTTCTGAAGAGGCCATGTCTGGTAGTTTAGGATGGACTGTTGCCATGAGGAACAGCATCTGTATTGATTTGCATAAGGTGGACCTTTTTCTAGAGTGGGTATGGTTGGTAAAATGATGAAATGGCACTCGTCCCAGAGCGATGGCAGTGACTGAAATTAATTCAAGCATTCCAACCATCACTTTATGGGTATTACACGATTAGAGTACAGTCAAAAAGGGACTTATTGTTTGTATGTCTATAAATACACTCTGGTCAAGTCATAACACATTTCTAGGTGTATCTCTGATAGGAATAGGTAGCAGGCAACGTGGGCTAGGTTTAAGAAGTGGCAAAGAACATTACTATGAAGATCAAAACTTAAAAAATGTCCAAGCCAATTTATAAAGATGGAGGAAAATGTGTTAATTTAATTGACCTAAGTGCCGTTGTGTGGGGACTACTTTGCCAGTGAGTGCCCTACTGTCTAGTCCATACCGTGGGAAAGCGAAAGAGGAAAACACGGGGGTACTGAGTGACTAAATCAATAATGTGGAGGTGAGAGTTGATAATAAATAGGAGGCAAAGGAGATGAGGATTCCATGAGGAGGAGGACTGCTGGATGAGGTTGAAGGCGCTGCCACGTCGGCCTAGCATGTGAAACCTGCGCTCATGTCTAACCTGTGTGTGTTAGAGGATTCACTTATTGTTGAGCATGCCTCATCGCCGGATACCACTGAGCTACCACAAGGCAATAAGACAAAAGGTACTCATGGATCACAATACCATGGGATTTGAGACAGCCAAGGTGGACACCCTAAACACAGCTTCAACGTTTAGTGCTTGATACTCTACGTTCACTTGAGGGTTTGGTGCAATACATGTTCAAAAGCTTTTTGAACAGAAAGGACTTTCTGTGAATCTCAGTGAAACATTGCATAGAATTGACAGATTTGTATGTTACAAGGAGCGGTGGTGCAACTTTCTGCTGGCGGCCTTGCTTATTGAGGTAGTCCAGGAATCACCGCCCAGGATTGGGTTGGGTTTTCGTCATAGGCCTCTCCCATATGGTTCAACAGTCCAGAACATTGTTAATTTAGAGTGGGACCATGGCCTGCCTGTTCCTGTCCCACAGCATGAAGTTTTAAGGTCTGTGGTGGAAGAGCATGGCACTCGATGTTTGTATTTGACACCTGAATGTACACAGTATCTGAACTTTTTTTTTTTTTTTTTTTTTGTAAACTGTATTTTTATTGCAGATATATAGTAAACATACAGACAGTTATTTTGAGTGTCTCATCAATTAGCAATGACCTACATCAGTTGTAAAACAAGTTGTACACAGCCGTGTAACCCGCATCCCGGAGGTCGGGCGGCAATAGCTAGTAAACACCGGTCCAGGAAATCGTACAAGGAAACAATGACATCCGCTCGACAGAACGATCTAGTATCTGCTTTTCCGTTTCTCCCCCACCCCTGACCCCAGCAAAGAGCTGGCCCTACTGCCCAAACGAATTTCTTTTTAACCAAACAGATCATTATTGAGTCTGTGTAGCACCGCACAGTCATGCTTCATACGTTCCTCCATCGCGCTGATGCTCAATAACGCAGCGTCTCAACATCCCCAACTAAGAAAGCCCTATCCGTCTCTCCCACCACCCCCACTACCCCCACCCCCCCTTGTCACTGTGCCCTCTACTGTCTCTCTCGTGACATACAATAGACCTCCATAAGAAAGCGGGCGACTCCTCCTGAGCTTCTCCAGTATCTGAACGTTTAAGGCAATTCCTCGACTACAACAAATCCCTGTTGAGTGTGGGGAGGAGCTAGGAAACAGGATGAAACACTGGCTTCATTCAAGGGTGGGAAGACACCTTGATGTAACAAATGGTATAAACATTGTCAGGCAGATTTATTGGATTGGGATGGGGTCTACAGTGAAGCACATGATTGTGTGGTTGTTAATTTCAAGATCAGATTTTCGTTTGGGGAAAGCGCTTAGTTTACCGTCCACGTTTACTGTGCATGATGGTAGAATCTACTGGTTAAGTTAGGTTTTTTCTATATACTTTCTCTCTCTCAGAATGAGTAGATGGGTGAACTGTCTCCTTCTACTATCCCCCATAAGCAAGCCGTGACTCGTTATTCACATCTAGTCCAGTTATGTTGTACTGTCAACTAGTTTGCTCCCCTAAGTTTACTTGTAGATCAGTATAGACTGCCAAGATGGAGGGGTTACTGGAGCCCGGCGGGTGATAGTGAGTGGGGGTGGGGGGTGGGGGGTGGGAACCATGCTGAAGTGACTTAGTGGGAAGTAGGGGGAGAAATAGTGGACTAAGGTCACATATTGCAGAGATAAATAATACCAATAGTTACAATAGGGACTGGAAGTCATTGCGCTGGAATACCTCTGCGGTTAGTAGTAAATGATCGATCAGATTTGTGCAGTTTTATTCTACTTTTCCCTATAGTGTTTGTAGAAGACTTAGCTAGCTACCCCTTTCCTGATTGAGGGCTATAGTTCTTTTTGTGCCCCAGCTATTGCATGCAATGAAGGGAGGGCACATTTGTTTTGGCTATTCTCATTTCTAACAAACATATCGGGTAAAGTGAGCTATAAGTGCCTCAAGTCCCCATATTACCAGTTGTTATGTTACAATCTGAATAATGGTAGTCATCTCTTGCTAATCAATTTCTACAATAATATTTTTGATTGTTCTTGTGTTAATAAGGTTTAGAGCTGGAAAGAGAATTGGGAATATTTCTTAAACACTATCGTTTGTACAGTGGGGGCAGGATATTTTAATTTTTATTGTTACACTTTAAATACCAGGGAGATTTGTGGCTTGGCAGTGAGCAATGGTGATGACTTACATTTTTTTACCTACTCAAGCTATTGGGAGGTCCTAAATAATAATCCGATTCAGTTAACAAAAAAAATATTAGTCTCTGATTTTGTTAGCCCACACAGGTTTTGTTCCCTTTTCTTTGGGAAATGATAATTTTCGCACCATTGCTTTTATATTGGTATCACACAGCCTTAGTGCGCATATGTAGGACTTCCAGATCATACCTTTTGCCTTGGTGACCATAACTCTATTATAATGGATTTTGATATCCCCTTGAGGAAGGATGGTCCATCGCCATTTGATATCCCCTTGAGGAAGGATGGTCCATCGCCATTTGATATCCCATTGAGGAAGGATGGTCCATCACCATTTGATATCCCATTGAGGAAGGATGGTCCATCACCATTTGATATCCCATTGAGGAAGGATGGTCCATCGCCATTTGATATCCCATTGAGGAAGGACGGTCCATCGCCATTTGATATCCCATTGAGGAAGGATGGTCCATCGCCATTTGATATCCCATTGAGGAAGGATCAGCGGTGTGGAAATTTTTCAAAAATCTACTTGGCCAATGGACAAAATGTTACAGAAATCTACTTGTCCTGGGAAGATATCTGCTTGCCCCACCTGTTCCATAAATCACCAAGGTGGGGTCTGCACGGCAATCAGTGCAACATACTGTGCCATATATACTGCAAATGCAAGTCCAATTATGCAGTGCATAGTCATACACCCTTAAATGCAACTGTTGTACTGGCTGGATGTGCAGCATGTGTGCAGATGTGTCTGTGTGCACTGGACCCAATTATTTACCAGTATGCATGTGACCAATTTGTGTTGGAATATGAACCTGCAGGGCAGAAGGGTGTTATCCATTCTAGGGCCCACACATAGCTGTCCAGTTTAAAAAAATACTCCCATGTGATCATGCTCTGATAAACGTACGGATGGGGATAACCACTTCTCGGCTGAGCTTCTGAACTGTTCAAGGGGCAGCAAAAATAACATAGCAGAGGTGTTTAGTTCACTGAAGCAGTATCCACAAGTACAAATAAACAAGAGACAGAAAATCACAGTTAAATCCATCTCTCCTTTTACACTCCTGGGCAGGTAAGGTGTGATTATATTATTGTGCACTTACTGATACAACTCCACATTCTTCTACCACACAAGGAGCATATGCAGCTCTGGCAGTAGCAGTACAGGGTTCTCTTGTGCACAGTACTGGTTAGTAATGGCACCAGCAGAGTAAGCTTCCCTAACATAAAGAGGTGCAGGTGAGCAATAGATGTGCACGTTTTTCTCACTGAGATTTGTAAAGTACTCACTTTTTTCTTTAAAATCCAAGTTCTCTGCCATTTGTCTCTCTCCTTTCAAACTTCCCAGCACCCCATTGACCACCCTTTTCTTCCGTGAAGTCCTTACAATTCTTTTGCTGAATGCTGACCTACGAGTATTGGAAAGCCTGGTCAAAGATACGGTTTTAACATTGCAGCCACTTGTGCAATCAGTTTCTTTATTTCAGAAGCTGAGCATCCGGAGGGTCTGTAGGATGATGCTTGGATAGTCGGAAATGGGCACATGCATAAAGAATGCACAAAGCCAGGCACCCATTGGCAAATCGTGTAGGGAAAGAAAAACAATCCTTTATGTCTAGATAGGATCAATACTCACACAGGTGGCAGAGTCATTTTTCCTTGGATCTGGTATGGGCTTATTTTTACTGCTGGCGTAACTGTGCAATATAAATGCAACACTACAGTGATTGCATACAATTCTGAGGTGGGAACATTGTTTATTTTTACCCAGCTGTCAATAAAATGTGATTGTGAGACCTACAATTTTGTATTTTGATCATTTCTGCTTTATCCTGAGGTGGCTCCAGCCATTTTATATTGTTCCACATGAAAGATGGTCCCCCACTTATGGCAGGTTCTGTATATACATGATTTATATATAGAGCCACTCTAATTATGAGATTCTATAGCTGAGGCGTTATTCCACATAATTTGCCATATAATCCAAAACATGCTGCTAAATTGCATATTTTAACAAAAAATGTAAATGCTAGCTCAAACAGATCAAACGTTACTAAAAAGGAGGTAAAATCCTGCTTCACAGCCAGAGGAAAAGACCATCACAAGTAGTGACTGGTCTCTTTTACATTGATATTGGTGTATTTAGATCTTAATCTGAAAGTAATGAGGCAAAAAATGTATACAGGCAGTGTTAATGTGTACAGATGTCAAAATAATAAAGTAATACTATCAACAAAAATGTGCTGCATTATGATGCATAATTCTCATTTTTGTGGCTATATAATCTAGTCAACCCTGCCGCATAATTTAGACCTACTCTGCCGTTTCATTACAGTGGCTCTGCTTTAGCACAAACTGCCAGAGCATTATGAATGGTGGGGGTTGTTTACAGTAGGCACAGGAGACGAGAAATGCACCCAAATAAAAGTTACAGGCTAACAGGAATGGGCCCAAAATGCGGAGAATAATCTCTTTCTTGACAGGATTAAGCCTACAAAAATCGGCACGGACGTGAGGCTTTTCCTCTGCCGCAGTGGCAACATTAAAAGAATGTGTGGACACTGATTAAGCGAGAAGCCATGAAGCGAAGGGGGAGGAAACGAAATAAGGAAAAGGCAATATAGACTGTAGCGGAGGGTATTGGTAAATTAGACCTTATCTTGGGCAAAAATGTGGACATTGCGACGTTTCAGATACCAAGAGTGGATCACATATCAGTGGGCAGGTTGAAATACGCTGCACACACAGCTTTGCCTGGAATACGAAGATACTTTCTGGCTGCTGCATAAGTGGCGTGTCCTTTATTCAACTTTAGCTTGATTTATTTTACACCAGGAAAACTATGCAATTTAAAAAATGTTTCTATTAACAGCGCCTGCATTTTCTGTAAGCTTTCCAGGTGTTTAGAGTAGTATTGTTTGCTCCGTGCCCCCAAATGCGACCTCATCCATAAAAGCAGGGACAAAGTGAAGGTCAATGTCTCTCTATAGTACACTTACTTTCATCGTGTTTTCACTCAACGCTGCACGGATTCCATTGTTACATTAATATAGGAGAGGTTTCCGCCTTATTGTAAATTGTTAACATGCCACACACATTGAAACCTGCCCCCACGCTCAGTGAATCCAGACCGTTGCACGCAGAATTACAATTAACATACTTTTCTTCAGACTCGGACGGCCGCAAAACCCATTATCGGACTGACTCGCCTGTTGGGGGATGCATACAGTGTGCCAGAGACGCCGACTTCCCGCTCCTGATTCCAGGAAGTGCCTAGCAGCGCACCAAAGATATGTGGCCTGCCTACGACAGATCCCAATGGACAGGGAGATCGAGCATGCAGCAAACAGCAGCAGAGAGACCACCAGGCCACTCGGCGCACGGCGCAGGGACCTGGCAGCGGAAAAAGTGTTTCCTGCCTTGGGGCCTGCCCTTTGAACGTACGGCAGCTGTGTTCCAAGAGCAGGTGGCCTGCACCAGTGTGAATCCGTCCTAGAACACTGAACCTTAGCTCAAGATTCCTGCAACCAATCACTTGCTAGATAGAGCCCAGTCATGGGCTTCCAGCCAATCTAAGGCGTCCAAAGGCTTTCTGGCAGCATTTCTAATTGGCTGTGACCCCAGAGCACCCGCAGCTCATATATTTTTTGTGATTTCATGTCTACTTGTCCATCGGACAAAATAGACAATAAATCTTCTTGCCCATATTTAAAATCTACTTGGTTCGGGCATCGGGTGATACGATTCCTACACCCCTGAGGATGGTCCATCGCCATTTGATATCCCATTGAGGAAGGATTTATTTATTTATTTATTTATTTATTTATTTTATGTAGTTTATAGAGCGCGCAGCTACCCCCGAAGGGGTGTCCCGGCGCTAAAATCCTGAGTCACCAAGGGAAAGGGGGAGTAAAGCAGGAGGAGCAGTGGAGTGACTAAAGTCCGGAGAAGAGCCAGGTTTTAAGTTTGGCTCGGAAGATGGATTCAGAGGGACAGAATCTCAGCTCAATTGGAAGGGAGTTCCACAATTTGGCAGCAATGACACTGAACCCTCTGCCACCAGTTCTAGATAATCTAAAACGGGGCGAGATCAAGAGGCGGAGGTCATTAGATCTCAGGGATCTGGTGGAGCGGGATATCGAAACCCGTTTTTTCAGATAAGTAGGTCCACAGTCGTTGACGGCTCGATAGGTGAGGGTGAGGACCTTGAACTGAATGCGGCTAGCCACTGGAAGCCAGTGGAGTTCCCTCCGATAAGCAGAAACAGATTGACGGTACGGGATATTACCGATCAGTCTGGCTGCAGCATTCTGGACAATCTGCAGCCGGCCTATCAGGTACTGGGGGGCACCAGCATAGAGGCTATTGGTATAGTCCAAGTGGGACGTGATGAGGGCTTGGGTGACTGTACGGCGGGAATCCAGGGGGAGATAGGGAAGGATTTTTCTGATCATGCGCAGTTTCATGAAGCAGGCGGAGGTGACTTTATTCACCTGGGTTTTGCATGACAGGGAGTCGTCAAATTGGAAACCTAGATTCCGAGCCGAGTGAACGGGGGACGGGGCGGGATCAAGCGCCGTGGGCCACCACCAAGAGGAGGGGATGGAGGTTCTCTGATTAAAAAACAGCACCTCCGTTTTGTCTGCATTCAATCTGAGGTGATTCGCGGTCATCCAGACACTGATGTTGTTAAGGCATTGGCGAAAATTGACGAATGCGGAGTCCGAGTGGTCCCTGAAGGAGAACACCAACTGTGTGTCGTCAGCGTAAGAGACCACCCTGACTCCGTAGGACTCCACAACGTCGGCCAAGGGGGCAAGATAGACGTTGAAGAACAGGGGGCTGAGGGCGGAGCCTTGATGCACCCCACATGACAGAGGTTTTTTCTCTGACTTGAAGGGACGCAACAGTACCCTTTGACTTCTAGATGAGAGGAAGGACTCTATCCAGCTGAAGGCAGTGCCACCAATGCCTATCTGCTTAAGTCGGTCAAGGAGGATGGGGTGAGAGACCGTATCGAAAGCTGCGGACAAGTCGAGGAGAACCAGCATGGCCTCCTCGCCCCTGTCCACGCATTCTCGAATTGTTTCGGATACTTCCAGCAGGGCCGTCTCAGTGCTGAATCCGGCTCTGAATCCGGATTGTGATCCATGCAGCAGAGAATGGTTTTCTAGGTATTCCGTGAGTTGCAGCTGCACGGCTTTTTCCAGTACTTTGGCGGGTTTAGGGAGAAGGGAAATGGGACGATAATTAGCAAAAACAGTGGGATCAGCGTCTGCTTTTTTTAGAATAGGGATCACCAAGGCCTCCTTCCAGGTGGTAGGGAAGAAGCCATGGTGAAGGGAAGCATTCCAGATGGAGAGGAAGGGGCAGGCGAGTGAAGGCGCCAGTTCTCCCATGATTTTTGCGGGGACAGGATCAGAGGGGGCACCGGATTTGCAGTGAATAAGTAGTCTGATAGCCTCGTCCTGGTTAAGTTTGTTAAATGAAAGAAAGGACGGTGACTCTGGGGGACTAGTGGGAGAAGGCAAGGTGACAGGCCCTGTGGGGAAGGAGACACAGAGTTTGTTTATCTTTTCGAGAAAGTAGTCTGAGAGTCCCTCGCAAAGAGCCTGACTCGCGGTGTTCTGAGGAGCCCTGGCCGGAGGGTTAATAAAATCTTTAACAATGCTAAAGAGCGTTTTAGATGAGTTTTTAGCTTTATTAATTTGAGAGGCAAAGTGGTCTTTCATCGCGCTTTTTTTTTGTTTAAGGAATTTTTTTAGGGCAGTTCTATATAGAAGTTTGGCTTCGAGGTCGTAGTTTATTCTCCACTTGCGTTCGAGAGCCTTGCATCTGCTTTTCTCCTCCCGGAGGGAGGTGGAAAACCAGGGAGCAGAGGGTCGCGACCTAGTGGAGGTGATGATTTTCTGGGGGGCGATAGAATCAATCGCATCAACGAGGGTAATATTCAGCCTAGAAACGTTTTCATCAATGTCCGAGGAGAGGTACTCCGACTGAAAATGGAATAACGGGTCCAAGGTGGCACATGTAACCTTGTGCCACTTTCTTCCCAACTCCTTCCTTGGGGCCATAGGGGTAGATTTTCGTCCCAGGGTAAGAGAGAAGGGAATGAGGTAATGATCAGTCCAAGTAAGAGGGAGGGGTGGGAGGACAGTGATAAGTGGGAAGTTGGCGAATATGGTCCAGAGTGTGGCCAGCCACATGAGTGGGACCTACAACTAATTGCTTGAGATTGAGGCTATCCATAGTTTCCAACAGGTTGGTTGCCTTCGCACAGAGCGGATTGTCTATGTGGAGGTTAAAATCGCCCAGGACAATGAAGTATTGGTGTTTAAGAGATAAGTCAGCCAGTTGGTGGACGAGGGCAGTGAGGGAGGGGGAGGTGGCGGGGGGGGGGTTATAGACTAATGTGCCAGCCAGGATAACTGCCGCAGAGTCGGAAATGGAGAAGTACATGGCTTCAATTGTACCAATGTTAGTGAGTTTGGTAAAAGTCAGCTGGAAAAGGGATTTAAAAATGACGGCTAGACCGCCTCCAGACTTACCACCAGCCCGGTTCAAGCATTTTATATCATATCCTGGGGGAATAGCCAGATAGATATCCGGAGAGGAGGAGTCTGTGATCCAAGACTCGGTGAGAAAGAGAATATCCCATTCATCAGAAGAGATGGACATCCAGATGTCATTGGCATGCCGGGGAAGAGAACGGCAATTTAATCAAACCTGCTTTCAGGGTGCGCTGATTAGAGGAGGATAGCTGTAGCGGGGGACATGGAGAGAGACAAGGTTGGCAGGGCGGAAGAGTGAAATTGCATTGCGAGCAATGGTAATGAGCGGCCTCCAGGTGGTTTGGGATGCAGCGAGAGCTGGTCAAGCAAGGGCGCGTATTAAGTAGGTGGAGTTGGGTATGGGTCCAGCAGGTGCAGACGGGGCTAGTGGAAGAGGCAGGGGGACTGGCCCTGGGCCCGGTCCAGGCCCGGACGGGCCCAGACGGGCTTGCCTTTGGCGCGCCTTCGGCGCGCTGACGGCGCGCCCGCTGCGCCCGTCCGCTGCGCTTCCTAGCGAGACGAGAAGGATGGTCCATCGCCATTTGATATCCCATTGAGGAAGGATGGTCCATCCCCATTTGATATCCCATTGAGGAAGGTTGGTCCATCGCTATTTGATATCCCATTTAGCACGCATAGTCCATCGCTATTTGATATCCCATTGAGGAAGAATGGTCCATCGCAATTTGATATCCCATTTAGCACGCATAGTCCATCGCTATTTGATATCCCATTTAGGACGCATAGTCCATTGCTATTTGATATCCCATAGAGGAAGCATGGTCTGTCACTATTTAATATTCCATTGAAGAAGCAGGTTCTGTAACTATTTAATATACCATGGAGGAAGCATGCCGAATTGCTATTTGAAATCCCATTGTGGAAGCATGGTACGTCGCTATTGGGACTGGGTCTATAGGTAAGCAGAAGGAATGGTGTTACTGCGAAATGAAAAACGATAGACAAGGCGAGATTCCTGTCTGAACTGGTGAGCTCGCAGAGGGAGCGATAACATCTGTGTATGGATAATAATGCTCACTGGGCTACTATATTACAAGTGTTTAATGCCCTGGCTCTATATAGAGGGAAGCTTGATGAGATGCCCCTGGCCAAGTAGAAAGTCTGGTTGGTTTGATGCAGAATGCATTGATGCTCTCTAAGGCTCTTCAGCTAGCACTTAACTTTCACCTGAGGGATAAGGGTATTCATAAATAGTGCAAGTCGATGTATAAAACACACTAATATGAATAAAACAACAGATCAGAGGGCGATGCCTGGGAAACCCTTATTTCAGCAAGTAAGCAATCTGATACCGCTACTTTTTGGAAAATTACTAATACCCCTTTTTATTAGGAAGTTACCCGTCCTTCAGTAGAGACAGTTATTCCCGCAAAAAAGTAGGTTGCTTATTTTTCTGCTCTTTTCTGTTCTGGGATGGACAGTGAGTCATTCAGGGTGGGCACATTGGGGGAGGTGAGTGGTGGGACAGAGGGAGGTATTATTGTATTTGAGTTAGGGAAAGTGATTACTGCTCTTTATAGCGATCAAAGGGGCAACGCCTCAGGTCAGGGCATGGTGCCTTTTGATTTGTTCTTGGATAGTATTGATCTGTGGGTTCCTCTGCTCACAAATATATTTGACCTTGTACCAAAAGTGGGCCGATTTCTTGGAAAAAGTCTGTCACTATGCCTATATTGAAGAAAGGCAATACATTCAACCTTTACCTACATGTGTTAGGCAAGGGTGTATATTGGCACCTTTTCTGTTTACACTATATGTGAATTGAATACAGATATTTTTAGTGGACAGGGCCAAAGATTTGCCACATAAAAGTAGGGAAAGATTCTTATTTTACTGATCCTAAGGTATAGCAGGACATAATTAGAACAAACATGCAGAATGAGTGAGCCTATACAGAAAAATAAAAATAAACGATGATCGAGTAATCCACGGAGCCTCTCTCAGCACTGTACCCTGGACTGAGAGCTCCAATGTGAGTCCAGAGCGGTGCCCTCCATGTACCTTGCAGGGGGTACGCCTCAAGTTTCATGAAGCCACTGAGGCTGCCCACTGATCTGCTCCCACTTTGCTCCACTGGTTGGTGATGCACTTTCGGCTAAGCAGATAACAAACCAGCTCCGCAGTAAACTGGCGTTGCAGCACACTAGGGTGGCATTCAGCCACTCCTGGTGGGGCCCGATGATGTAGCATGTCATCAACTAGGTTAGTGAGTGAGGGTTTTTTGAAAAACCTAAATTGGTTGTCTTCACAGGCAACATACAACTGTGTTGAATAATTACATGCTTGCTCTTTTGATGTCCTTGATAGAACACACCTTTGTTGATTGTTTAAGCAGATCAGTCACATTAGGAGCGCTATGAGGAGACGCCTCACAGCAATACCAGATGTGGCCAGAGAGGGTAACGGAGAAATGGCCTTTTAATGCTGTACTACGGTAAAACCATGGGATTTGACCTTAACACTAGACAAATGACTGCCCAACAGTTTTGTCCAGTAGTACATTTTCATCAAATAACGGTTCATTGGGCTGCAATTATTTCCGATGGCACAACATAAATGTACAGATATCATGCAGGAGGTGACACCACACAGCACAGAGTAGGGAGTCACCCAGATAGTTTCTAATTGCGTGTTTTGCCCGAGATGAAACACACCTGTGAAAGAGGACATGAATGTAGGGGGTAATGCTTGGGGTTGAATGTGGCCCTGGGTAGAACACACGATAGATGCATACTATTCTGTTGTTCCTCTCCCTATCAAATGAAATGTACTTTTTCACATTATGTTTGAGGTAAACACTAGCATAGTAAGATAGATTTGTGTGTATATCTATATAATAAAAAAACTAGCAGCCCGTCCCGACGTTGTCCGGGAATGAGTTGCTGCCGGCCAGTAGTATATTGTTTTGTAGGATTTCGTTTTGATAGCATTTCTTATCTGCGACAGGCCTGTGAAACGCTCCGATTCACAGTGCACTGCTGATGCACTTTAGAGTGCGCGTTCAGTAGTGGGTGAACTAGAGTTTCCCTACTTTATTTTTCCTTGCAATATAATATAGCGCGAACTCGACCACATGGCACGAGCACAATTTACATTACAGAAGAACACATTCATTTGTGGTAGGCAAAGGGAGACAAAGCGATTTGTCTGGAATCACAGAATGTTGAGCTGATGCCGAGATTCGAACGTAGCTCCCTTGCTCTAAAGTTCTCAATTCTAGCACTTGTGGCGGGAGGTGTGTCTAAAAGTGTATGTCGGTGCTGGCCATCAATGAGAGAGACCTGTGCATTTTTCAAATCGGTGGTGAAAAAATTAGTATGTTGCTGGAGATGTGGGCCGCCGTGCCACCACTGTACTTACCGGGGGAGGGTAAACACCCATTATTCCGCAACTTTCTTTCCGCATACCATGACTCCGCATACTTTCATTACGAAAGTACCAAGACTCCGCAATGCCATTATAACGCATGGCATTACATTTTATATGCTTTTGCCACGCTTACTTTTTCAACGAAATTCGTAGTAACTGCATGAATGGTAAATGCATGTTTTTTTTTTTAACACCATGGCTGCTGGAAACTTTCATCTGCTGTGCTGGGCCCTAATGTAAATGGGTGTGGTCATGACGAGCTCAGCTCGTCATGAGCACACGAGAGGTGTTCCTCATGACGTGCTGAGATCTTCATGAGCATCGAAGGGGTTAATGTTTGGATTAGGTAAGTATGGGTATAGGGGTATATGTTTTGGAGTGTTTGTGTATTTGTAGGGTTCAGATACAGTTTTGGGTTATAAGGTACAGGGGTAGTTTTAGGGTTTAGGGATAGGTATGGTTTTTGGGGTACAGGGCATTTTTAGGGTTCAGGGCTAGGTTTGGGTTTTGGGGTATAGGGTTATTTTTAGGGTTCAGGGGTAGGTTTGGATTTTGGGGTACAGGGCTATTTTAAGGGTTCAGGGCTAGGTTTGGGTTTTGGGGTACAGGGGTATTTTTACGGTTCAGGGCTAGGTTTGGGCTTTGGGGTACAGGGGTAGTTTTAGGGCTAGGTTTGGGCTTTGGGGTACAGGGGTAGTTTTAGGGTTCAGGGCTAGGTTTGGGTTTTAGGGTTCAGTGGTTGGTTTGGGGGTACAGAGTTATTTTTATGGTTCAAGGCTAGGTTTGGGTTTTGGGGTACAGGGGTATTTTAAGGGTTCAGCGCTAGATTTGGGTTTTGGGGTACAGGGTATATTTAAAGGGTTAAGATGGGTTAGTGTTTAAGGGTGTTGGGGTATTTTAAGGAGTAAGGGTGGGTTATGATTATGGGGTGCAGGGTTATTTAAAGGGAGCAGGGTGGAAACCCGGAGCTGGAATGTAGAGAACCTGAGAAGAAAAAACAATGAAATATTGGGCACAACGCTTGCTTTTTTTCCGTAATCCCGCGCCCCGCACACGCCCACGCCCCCAGCACACGCCCACAGCACACGCTATGAGACATGGCATGAAGGGCGGACGTACCACACGCCCCTAGCGTTTGTTACGCCCCCAGCACACGCCCACAGCACAACGCAGACACGCCCACAAGGGACTACTTTGCTGACACGGTTCTTTTACCTTTTTAATGTATATGGTGGGCGTCTGCATAGCCTATGTCCTTCTGCTGCAACTGCCCTTTCCAACGCTGTATTGGGTGTTGTGATTGGTGCTGAAGGTCCTGAGATTACCCGCCTCAGAGGTTTGGGCTCTCTCTTTATTATATTAGTATAGATATATGTCATATTTATAGAAATATAGATATACGATTTTAGATCATTTTCTCAGTTTACCATATACTGTTATATTCATTTAGGTCTTTATATTTGTGTATTTCATTGGTGCAGTTTAGTTCCATAGGCCTATTCACAGTGATATGGGAGTTAAAGCGAGTATTCTACCCAAAGGAGTTAATCTCAGGCTTTGTAGGAATATCAAAGTATGGTGTGTGTATAAAACTAACAATCATGGTACATTGGACACCAGGGCAGGATTTTCCAATCCTAACTGTGCAATCCCTACTTAGTTTATGAATGTACATGTATGTTGAATGCGACAGGAATCAAACTATAAGGAAAGTGACCAATATTTTTTTTTACATTTGCACGCAAACTCTCAAAGGCTACAGGTCATAGACGTGAAATCAGCATCTGATATTGTCATTATTTATTGGGTTTGGTATAGTCTGCTCCAACAGGACTGCGGGATTATCCAATCCAACATAGAGATACCATGATTGGAGAATACCTAGTAGAGAAAGTGTGAACCTCATATTGCCTGAGATATGGGATCTTCACGAACGTTACCCAAAAAAAGTACATATGTCCAGCTGCTTCCTGGAAAGTATCAGGTTGACCTGTCAAGCAGGTACCAAAAAGAAAATCCTAAAAACGAGTTTTCACCATGCAGGAGTTTTAGAAATGTTTTTCTAAACCATGGCGGAACAGAATTGCGCCAGATTTTCAGAGAGCTGCATCTTTAGTCAGAAAGCATGCTTTTTGTGAATAGGTGTAAATGTGTTAAGCCATTTGTATGAAATTAAGGTTCAAACGTTAGTGAAATCTGGGTGGTTAGGAGAGGTCCTGCAAATGAAAAAAAATAGAGTATTCTAATTGGCTGAGAGGGCTTTCTTTCCATTGGCTGCCTCAGGTCCAGGGTACTGACCAGTCCCTCTGTACCGGGGAATCTGATTTGTTGGCCACAACACAAGCAGAAATGTAGTTGCCGCCACTACAGGGCAAGATAATTCAGACCCTGTGGCATGATTTAAAAAAAAAATAGTATAAGTAGGTAGGGTAGGAGTATCCTGACCACCTGGTCCTTTTTGGCAGGTCCCAGAGAGAAGAGATCAATTAACCCGTTAACCGCGGCGGTAATTCTGCCGCGGTGCGGGCATTTCCGTGCGCAGGCGGGGCCGCGTCGCCCATTGGCCGACGGCAGCACTGGGAAGGTAGTGCTGCCGTCGGCCAATGGCCGACGGCAGCAAGGAAAGCGTTAAAGGAAAAATAATATTGTGCCATGGGTCTGGCAGTATTCCCATGGAACCCACTGAGGTTCCTTTGGGTTACCACAATACTCTTGCGTTTTGCCCTACTGGAGTACTATGGTAACAGGAAAAAAAAAGTTAAATGTGGAGGGGCTGTCCATGGAGGATGGGCTTCTCATGGAGGTGGGCCAGTAATGGGGCCTTTGCTGTCTGTGGAGGGCCAACACTATACTGTGCATGGCCAAAGGGCATGTGCGGTGGAGGGTTGGCCACCTGAAGTGGATTGGGTGCAGGGCTTGGTCACAGGCCAGACTGCATGGCGTTGTAACAACCCAGAGCTGTGTGTGGCTAGGAGTTTGGTACCTGGAGGGTTTGGTGAAAGGTCTTGCCCTATACTGCGTACTGTTAAAAGGAAAATCCAGTCTGGGAGTAAGGTGAATATCACTTAAAAAAATGTAAAGGTGAAGATGACTCTAGAGTCCGATATGGTAATAAGAGCTTCCTTTACTTTAAAAAAAATACATAGAAATTCACTGAAAAAAACAAAGGCTAAAGTGAAGCTATAGTTTGGTATGGAAATAATAACTAGCTACACATTTTAAGAAAACCCTAGTAATGTGTTGATAAAACTATAGGTTTAAGTGATGCTGTAGTGGGACCATGTAATAATCTAAAAAATATTGTTTGAATACAAAAAATAAATACTGGATTTGTCAGTTATAATTTACTGAACTAACTCAAACTTACACCCGCACCATGCACTGCTACTATCACTCATGACATGCTAAATGACCTCATTGATGACATTGTTGATGACAACTCTAATGATATAATTGCTCAAATTAGTGAGGACATCATACAATGACTGTGTCACTGTTCACTAGGATTTTGGCCTTGAAGGAATTCTAAACACTACAGGTATGTACAAGTTTCCACTTAAATAGTTCACATAACCGGCAATAAGGGACAAGGTTGACAGGGATATATTTGGCACTGTAAAGACACCTTCTTCCCAGCCCATAGTTTAGAAAGATACACTACACATTCCTTAAATGGGCACAGTGGCAGACTGCCTTAAAGCCATGGTTACAACACCAGTGAAAGATAAACCACCTCTAATGGGAAACACCTACAGTTGACGGGCCCGATTCACAGAACTATCTTAAGACAAAATCCTAAACTTACTACCATTTTGGTATTCACAGAACGCACTTACTCATTTCGGTATTCACAGAAGTTAGGAGTTCTAACTTTAGGACTCCTAAATGCCTTCTGTGAATACCGCAAGTCTTAAAGTTAGGATTTTTCGCAGTTTACGAGTAGTAAAGTTAGGACTCCTGTGAATACCCAAAGTCTTAAAGTTAGGATTTTTCTCCGTTTAGGAGTAGTAAAGTTAGGAGTTCTAACTTTGGGACTCCTAAATGCCTTCTGTGAATACCCAAAGTCTTAAAGTTAGGATTTTTCTCAGTTTAGGAGTCCTAAAGTTAGGAGTCCTAACTTTACTACACCTAAACTGAGAAAATCCGAACTTTAACACTTTTGGTATTCACAGAAGGCATTTAGGAGTCCCATAGTTAGGACTCCTAACTTCTGTGAATACCGAAATGAGTAAGTGCCTTCTGTGAACACTAAAATGGTAGTAAGTTTAGGAGTTTGTCTTAAGTTAGTTATGTGAATCGGGCCCTACATTATTAAAAAAATCTCCAACACTTAGACATGCCCTCACTACAGCACTCCCAAATGAGCAAGATACCAGAGTCGTCCCCGTTGGAGGATAGGCTGCTAGATGTATCACTTCTCACGAAAGCCATATCCCTAACGTATAAGAAACTGTGCAATTACCTACCTGATTCGTTCCATGCACTTCACGAAAAATAGCAGATAGTCCTTGGGCCCCTTGAAGACGAGGATTGGCAGGTGGTGCTGATGTCCCCAAGGGAGGTGGCTGTTTGTCTCCGGCTCCACCTGATCCAAATAAAAATCCTCAATAGATCATATCTCACTGGGGAAACACTGGCGAAGATAGGGTCAAGGCTAGATACGCTCTGTCTTCAAGGCTGTGGTCAGGTAGCAACCTTTTTTCATACAATTTGGGTCTGCCGATGTATACGACCAATGTGGGAGATGGCCATGAGACATATCCAAGATGCATTGGGGAATACACTTACTCTTACACCTCAACTCGGGGTACTTAATGTCTGGGAAGGGACTGACCTTACAGAGGTGGAACAACAGCTGACCACGTTAGGATACACTCTGGCGAAACGCAAAATTGCCAGGAAATGGGGAGTGGCAGAACGTCCGTCTCCGAGGGTATGGGCTAAGGAACTGGACAAGTGTATGATTGCTGAGAAGCAGGTGTTTTAGTCCAGAAGGTGCACAAAGGAATGGGACAAGAAATGGGGCAAGTGGGATGAATATCGAGGGGACTTGTGTATCTACCCAACTGTTGAAATGGAAATGCAACAGCGAATGGCACAGTCTTTGGTAGAAAATGACTGATTTTGGGATGTATCTTGTGTATTGTACGTGGTTTGTAGATAACTATGCTCTTCAATGATTAATAATTATGACTCTAGTTTGTTTTTATTTTTTTGGTATATAACCAATAAAAAATATATTTTTTTTTTAAATCTCCAACACTCACAATCTTTTGCGAAGATCTGGAAATAAAGATCCACACTTTATAAAAGTCCTTGCTGCATATAACTAGTCTCTAGCACTGCATTATAACTATTTACTATTGGCAGCTGCTGGTGGATTGTCTATTGTGAAGAGGTGTTTTGGACTGTCAGACTTTCAGAATTGTGGAACAGGCTTTTTCTTTTATACATACCTTTGCAACTCGCATTAGATGCACTGAGACCTGGAATAATTTTACAAGCAGTAATACTTGCACCCCATGTTTGATTGCTTTGTAAATGGTGCACCACATAGCTTTCATAACACACAGTCATGGTTTCCTCGAGGCTTACTGTAATTCCTAGCTATGGCTCCACTTAATTAGAGTCAGTAACTCTGTGCTATATGCGACTATGTTGTTATCAGTGAGTCTAGTGGAATGGAAACTACAAAAAAGTGAATTTGGATCTTATCACTATCTACCTGTTGTAACTACCTCTGTCTTCAGAGTCTTCAACCAAGTCATGGAAAAGGAAATCCAGAGGTGGGAAAGGGTAACCAGTGGTGGCTGCTGCTAGGCCTTGTTATCCCTATATGGTGTAATGCTAAAATCATGCCTACATCTGTCATGAAAACAGCCCTTTTGTATTACAATATTACAGTTAATGTAGTGAGGAGCTGAGTCAGCTCTTTCCTTTCTGAGTTCAGTGCTCCAGTCCATCACCACAGCACTGACATATTATTCGATAAGAGATTGATGGTCCCTCTCAGCCCAGATAAACCGGAAGGAGTTCCTTGCTAAGGAGAGAGCCTTTTACAGCATTCACATCTCCCATCGTGAGGTTCCCCAGTGGTCCATCGAGACATTACTGTCTTTGCAAATTATATTTCCCCAGTCCTCTTAACAAGTGTGGCTTGATCTATTGATCTCTGGTTAGAAACCCTTATACATTATTAAACTTTTTGTGGTTTGAAATTAAGAATGTGCATGCTATGGAAATGTTTGTAAAACTTTATGGTTTGCGGGAAGGTTCTCTATTAGTGGGTTTCCTGACTAATGGGCCGCATCTCCAGCAAAACCCATTCATCAATTAGGGTGTAGCAGTGTCTGGCAGCAGTAAAAGATGGAGCCATTGCTAGGAAGAATTACCACTCTAGCAAAGAAAGCAAAGCTACCACAGGTGACTAATGAAGTGTATTCAAATACATATATTCAATAAAATATTTAAATAACCCACACTTAAGCCATTGTGTAATGTGATCAGTCTGATTATGAAATATAGAGTACAGTGTCATTTGGGTTTTTGGCCCATAGGACAGTATGATGCATTCCAACGCGAAAGACTAAATGTAGGCACCTCGCTGATCAGACTCTACCCTGCTACACAGATCTTACTTTAAAAAAAGAACAGGCTGAGTATCAGAATTAATTTCAGGCTCTGCATAATTTTAGCCTATGCATAATTTATACTCTGTCAGCAAACTTGTGCAAATAACCCACCTTCCCAGTTTTGTAAACTTGCAAAGTATACGAACGTCAGGCAGCTCTGTTCAAGAAGTTTTCAGCAGTCTTTTTTTACTGCAAGAATCTGCAGGTAGGCACATTTTATGTTTATTTCTCCTTCAAAAAACAATTTTTAACAGATTTTCTATGTGAAATGTTATAAAGGTTGGTGTGGGTTGAATGTCCAAATATTGACCACCGATATATCAACTTGTGAATGTGTAGGCTCAAGAAATGTCGTTGAGCTCTATATTGTCAAATAAATTAAGCATCCAGAGGACAGCATAGATTTACTTTGTTAATTGCACCTCGACTTACATTTGTAAGGGCGGAAATGATCCCCTGCATGGGGAGAGCATGGACACCTGTTTCCATGTCTCACAGATAGCATGTTTCTGATTTGTTTGTTTTTGAGCAAATGCCAATTATTGGTGCATGCTTATCCTAACCTGAAACAGATGCGACACAAGGCTAAGCTCTGTGGTCTTGACTGCTACACCGTGGGCACATTACGGAGTGTGACTACTGCCTCCTCACCAGGCAGTAGAGGAATGACGTTCCCGGCAGCATAGTAGCTATGCAGGTCTTTGTACCTTCTAGGGGGGGTTGTCTACTGGCAGTGGTGGCTAGTGTCAGAGCAGAGTTGGGGATATAGGAGGTAGGTGCAGACGACGACGGACTATACGAGAATAGGTGGCTGGTGTCAGAGCAGAGTTGGGGATATAGGAGGTAGGTGCGGACGACGACGGACTATACGAGAAAAAAAATAACTTCTCTTCAGTCAGCCGTATCACACTCTTCTGCTACTCTTCAGACAGGCTCCCAGCAGTATGAGAGCAGCAACAAGCCTGGCCTGAGCACCCTCCATTTGCGCTCCCAGGGAGATCGGGAACCTCTGCCTGCAGTCTCCAACCTGGCAACGCATCTCGGGTTGGAGACGCCTTCAGTGCGCATGTCGATTTGGCTGTCCTGAGACAGCTGTCCAAAACCCACATGGGCACCCAAGGCAGTGCATTCCACTCCTCCTCTGTGCCTGTCATATACCCTGACCCTTCCCCCAAGATTCGGCACACTTAGGAGAAAAATAAAACCATAATAAAACGGGGTTTAAACCTATTTTATTATCGTTCTATTTTTCAAGTATTTGAGGCGTGCTGGCGGGGGGGGGGCAACACTACTTCACCATAGCTCAGGAGCCACTGATTTCTACTAATCTGTCCAGCTCCTGGTCATTTTTCTGTCTCTGTGTACTTTGCATCCATGTGGGTCATGGCACAGATAACATTGCTGTCTGTATGTGCAGTACGATGTGCGTGAAGGATATGCAGACTGCCCGGGGTCCACGAAGGACACCCACTAAAAGGGCAGCCTATTTAGTGCCACAAGAGGTGAAGGATGCAGCTTCCAGTGTTCGGGACCCTCGGGGGTCCAGGTGTGCCGTGTCACTCCCAGAGAGAGTGGGGGCTAGGGATGAGGTACATACCTCTCCCCGCCCTCTGGGCACCCACTTTGTGCACTACCTCGACGCCGTTTCGGTCGTGTCTCTTGTATGCTGCACACCACGAGGTTAGTAGGCAACCCCCGCCCAATGGGGTCCCACCATTTGAGCCATGTCCGGGAGGGACCCCGTCCCAAGTACGGGTGTCCGCCTGGCCCCCTTGTTAGGTCTGCGCCTTTTTGCCGTAGGAGTGGTTGTGGACTTGAACAACCGTGGGTTGCCGGGCAGGCTCCGCCCCCTTATGGGCCATGAGCAAAGGGGTGGGCTGGTGGCGCACCATTGGGAGAGGTCTGCCCCCTCCCCAAAAATATGGCACACACCATTGAAGGTGAGAGAGCGCAATTTGAATGCAAAGTATATAGTAACCATATCTAGACGTATATGTTATAAACGTAGGAATGAAACGCATATCGTAATGTAAAGTTGGCGATTATAGTATAAAGGCCAATGAATGTGATAACATGGTATAGGAAATGTAAATGTATTCACACGTTAAAATGCATTAGATTTAGAAGACCCGTATACATGATGGGTATATATATAGAAATGTGTAGAAATGCTTAGGAAATATCGAACGTGCACAGTAGAATTCGTGTACGTGTGTAACTTTAAACATGTGTAACTTTAAACATGTGTAACTTTAAACGGAGAAACGTGGATAAATATATAAGAGACCTCACATAAAGATGTAACCAAGGAAAATGCATAAGTTATATTCTATGCAGTCGTATTCTATGTATTTCATATATTTGATGTAGAATGTATTTATGTATAACTAGGGCTTTTGCTGAAGTACGAATATATAAATGTATGCCAAAGGTTATACTGTGTAGAAGGTTTCTGTAGGAATGCTGGAAGAGTTTAGGTCATTTGTGTTTGTAACCTAACTGGTCAAGAGTTCGAAGGAGCATAGTCAAATGTATGTAATTTAGAGGGCTTGCGAAGGTCGTAAATAGCTTGATGTGGACGTGAGAGCCGAGAAGTCTAGCACTTGTTAGATTTAAGGTGACAATGCCGGACGGAGCTTATTGCTCGAACGTGAGGAGAGACACTTTGAATGTAGACTATGTTTTGACAAGACCATTCACAGGACCTAGCAGGGTCAAGTTAAGAGACATAGAGTTAAGGCCTTGTCTAAATTCATATGTTACTCGATCTGAAAGAATCAATAAAAGTCGACGATGAGATGATGAAGATGACATCCAAAGGAGAAGGGTCAACTTAACGAACGACGCAAGGAGTGGACCAATGGAAGAAGCAGGAAGTTGACATCATCGGGGAAAGTCCGTGGTGGGCGTCAAGGGGCGTTCCACCCACACTGTGATTGTGTATTTTAGGGACAGCACCCTGGGGAGGAGGTAGCAATGAGCAGAACCATCAGCGTAGCAATTGGGAGATTAGGAACAGCGAGACGATTTGCTCAGAGCAAGGGCGAAGGGTAGATGCCTTGAGCAGATGCGCTGAGACATCAGAGCGCAAGGGAGCAGTAGGCCGAGGACCCTTAGAGAGCGAATGGGTAGGCAGATAGGGTACTGCTTCTGAAACTTAAGATTTCCTTTAGAGGCTAAGAGAGTTTGAACTTCTTTGGAAGTCAAACTGCTGACACCTTTTTAGGGAAGAAACTTGCGAAGTAGGATTGTCACGTAGCATAGAGTAGGGACAGATTAACTTGATGATATTTTTTATCTTACTGCAGATGACGCAGAAGGAACCACTTCACGCCGAAGCTTAAGCAGCTGATATTGTAACCGATTTTATATTTTGTATACTTTGAGATTTTATCCTGAGTGGATTGTAACGCATTCAAAAATAACTTTATATAAACTCTTAAAACTTTATCAGTTGTAAGTGGTTCTTCAGAGTGGCGTCAGTTAATGGGGTTTGTCTAACCAATGCGGGGGTGGTCCTTTCCTCAATGACAGATACAAGCGGTCCAAAACAGATGAATGGGATTCTTTATTAAATTGATATCAAAATCTCATTCCCCGCAGTTGGTAGCAGAGAAATGATGGTTATCTTCTTGAGGAAGACGACCTAGGCCAGGTTAGTTTACCCCAAGGTCCCTAGTCATCGTCGACCAGAAGAAGAATTGCAGCCGAAGATGGTGCTGACGGTGCGTCGAGAGAAAAGCAGCAGAGTCGGTCGAGAGTGAGTATAAGGGTCATGCGTTGTAAGATTGCGGTGTTTTATGTTGTTCCTGTGTTGTAATGTCAAGCGGAGTTGAATGCCTGTAGTGTGATTGGGGGAAGGTTGTGAGCGCGCGCAACCGGATGAAATCTTATGTCCAGAGGACTTAAGTGGTTCGGGTGTATCGAACACTCAGAGTAATTTGTCTACCATTGAAAGGGGGTCATGAGGTACCATTGATTTCCCGACAGACCGATGATAGGGGGAGCGTATGTGTGAGTGAATGAGTAGCGGACGCTGGTCGTACGTTTACTGCGTGTAAGTAACCTATCAGTTAAGGCAAGTGTCCGACCGTAAGAGGAAAGACGCTGTGCCAGTTGAGGTAGCAATTACAGTTAGACTGTGGCCGTACAGTCAGAGAAAAGTGATCGCTTGGACGGAAGTAGTCATTTTTCAGTGTATGAATGAAAACGCATATGAGATCGTGAGACGAGTTGAGAAACGAGGGAAGCTGCTGAAGAAGGGAGAAGTGACGTCAGCGTAGAGCCGCGCTGAGATTGGTCGGTTAGCATAGAACCGTGCTGGGATAGGCTGATTAGCGAGAGTCGTACAGGGATTGGTGGTTGTTATCAAGTACGCAAATAAGTAAGAAATATCGTACGTTATCAAAATGAAGTGTTTTAAGGGTTTAGGAAAAATCTTTAAAAAGAAAAGGAGAAATTTATATGCCGGAGAAGAAGCTCCACCAGAAGGCACACCTGCATATCATATGGCAGTAAATGTAGGCCTACACTCGATATTATGGATTTCCGAGTGGCACAGGCTAACCGAAGGGCAAAAAGAATTAGCGTTTCCAAGATTTGGAACGTTTAAATTAGAAGTGTTGAACCAACTGAAGGCGACGATGCTTTCAATGAGACCTCTACCGAGGCCAACACAATTTGAAGCTCTTGGTGTGTGGTTTAGAACAGCACACGAAAGGGGTGTAAAGAGGCGACAAGAAAGAGTGAGAAGATCGGTAAAAGCAGTGCAGGATGCTAAATGGGACGATGAAGCTAAGAAATGGAGGGTACAAAAGATAGAAGCGGACAAACTGTTCACCATGATAGAGGCTACGGGAGAAAGGAAACCTCTAGAACAAGATGATGAGGAAAGTGAGTCGGAGGAGGATCTAATAGAAAGGTTGTTAACAGATAGACCACCTCCATACAGCGGTGAACTTGCGAGTCCCATATTACCGCAAACGGACGGAGCTAGGTGGGGGGAGTATAGGTCGATCCCAGTAACAGAGTGGGACGCTAACAAGACTGAGGAAATACCCCAAACTAGTTCTGAACAGAGAGTAGTGGGAAGATTTGTGGTCCAGAAGGTGCCGGAGACGCAATGTGCCAGGTCGTACCAAATGCCAGACGCTTTGCAGGTTCCGGTCACCATAGGCCCTATTGTGTCAATCTACAACCCGGAAGGGGTCCAGCAGGAGGAACAGGCACGATGGGACAATGAAAGAGCAGAAGAGGAGAATAGGAATGCCACAATGAATTCCCACAGGCAAATACGAGCACCAATAAGTCGGAGTACCCCATTAGAGTCCGCAACGGGTCCCAGGGTAGAACAGGGAGGTCGAAGAGGACCAATGGATTTGAGGGGTCCTAAACCAAAAACCCATAAGGAATTAAGGGAATACCTGAGAGAATGGGACGCTGCCGAAGAGGCTCGGAATAAAAGTTTAGAAACGGGATCCGAGTGGAGAGAGCAGGATAACAGGATTCTCTCTCATTGTGGAGCCGGCGAAAGCAGCCCCGAGTGGGAGAGAGGAAGCCAAGAGAGCAGAAGGGATACTTATCCTGCTGATAACTGCAACAGGCTAATGTGCGAAGACAGAAGTGCAGGGTGTGGCGAAGTGCCTCGCGTCACCTTCAGTGAAGGGGAACGTAGGACACAGGAGTACCAGAATACCTTTAGGTGCACACACCATGCCCCAGGTGAGAATGTGAGACATTGGAGTCACGGAAACATGGAGAGTCGCGAAGTGTCTCGACATGCATCCGGAGATGGTGGAAGGAGTCATGAGAATTTAGGGAGTCGCGAAACGTCTCGCCATGCATCCGGTGATCACGAAAGAGATCACGGGAACACGGAAGACCGGCGAGGGCCTTTCATCTTATTAAGCGACACCAGACAACAAGCAAGTTATAATGGGTTAGAACCGAACGGTGGATCCTATCTCACATCTGGAGAAACCGAGCCTAAAAATCGGAACATAGGGTTGGGGGACGGAGCATTATTCCACCATACCCCACGTGGAGATGGAAAGGCTTGGGATCTAGAAGGGTGGGAACGAAAAGATGGAAGGAAGACTCCTCATAACTCACCTGTGCTCAGGCGTAGGGCGCATAGTGGAGGTGAGAGGGATATGAGAGAGGAACATAGAACTGAAATGCTGAAAGCTGAAATAAAAGCAAAACGGCTAGACGTGATGAGTTTGAAGGCAGATCTGGATGAGTTGATTGATGGCACAGTGGCACTAGAGAGATTAGATTCGTATACACCAGATGAGATACTGTTTCTATCCAAAGATATTACTCGGAGAGCGAGGACAGTTCATGAGAACTTATCAAATTTAGCAAACAGGTACATGGTAGACCTGTCACGAACTAAGGCTTTACAGAGTAACCATAGGCTAACTTGCACGGATCAGGATTTGGATGATCGCAGAACAATCGCGCTGAAAGTACACATAAGGGAATTGATCGTAAGTATCAGAATATGGAGAGATCTAGATAGATGGGAGGAAAGATGGTCCAGAAAGGGCTCTGTTAGACGGAGTGTACTTGAGGGCTCCCAGGACACAGGCTTGATGCGAATGGAAGCCTTCCCTTTGCGAGAAATCGCGAATGGAAGCTACGTTCATGTGCCCTGGAGTAGGGGGGATTTGGCGGCATTCACCAATTCCTTCCCAAAGCTTAGGGATAATCCCGTCGAGTGGTATAAGCAGGTAGAAAGATTTGTGAAGATCTCGAAGGTACTGTGGATCGATTTGAACACACTGTTCGATATCGTAGTACCCGGAGACCTATGGACGGCGTGCAAGCTTAGTGTTGAATGGCCCACTTGTGAGCCATCAAGAGACGCCAGGACGAATGGTCCATCCGATAGAGTCATGGAAAAATACGAGAGAGTAATAACGTGGCTAAAGGAGAAAGTGCCGGTGCAAGACATAGACTGGGTAAAGATAGATCGGACTACCCAAGAGCCGAAAGAGACAGTGCATGAGTTTTACGAGAGATTGCTGAAAGCATTCAAGCAATACAGCGGGTTAGATGTGATGGATCCCAAGGATATAGGACAGTTTGTTTCAAAGTTTGTTTTAGGATTGAGGCCAGAAATATGCCTAATGATCCAACAGCATCTGATCTGTTGGCAGAACAAACCTTTAGATGAAATTCTGAGGTATGCAAGGTATTGTAGTGACGAGATAGACTCGAAGGCAAAGAAGCTTAAAGAAAAGTTAATGTTAGTGCAAATGCAAGCTGCTGGAAAGGATAAACCGCGGCAGCAGGGAACAGGAACGCAGGCAAAGAAACAGAATAATCAGAGCAGAGACGAGGAAGAAAGACCGAGACCGAGAATGGATATCGCGACACTGAAAAAGACGACGAGATGCCATCAGTGTAATGAGGTGGGACACTGGCGACGCGAGTGTCCTTACAATGTTGAGTCAGGGGAATTAGAGCAGGAGGAGGAAGAGGTCCAGAACAACGTAGTTAAGGGAGCCATAGTCCCGAAGGGCAGGTTTGTCAAAGGGGGGACTCAGACTCCTCGAGCCCCGTTTCCTCAACCACCTCGCATCACAAACGGAGGGAAAACCTACAGACAGATGCCATTGTTTGTAGGAGGAGAGGAATGCTACTACGTTGATCCTCTTACAGGGCAGCGGGCGAATAGGGAGGAAGATTGTACTCTAGGAGCCGCTTTGGAAGTAGATCAGAGAGGACCATACGTAGAGGCGGAAATAGCGGGATGTCCTACGACCTTTTTGGTGGATACGGGGGCCACTCGATCCACGTTGAGATCGGCGGTAGTCCCGGGTCTGCCAATATCAGGAGAAACGGTTCAGGTGGTAGGAGTTGCGAACAAAAGGATGACGAATCCCTTGACCGAACCAGTGTCAGTAAGGATAGGGAATTACAGTGACGAACATCAGTTTGTGATCTGCGACTCTAGTCCTGTGTGCTTATTAGGGAGAGATTTGCTGTGCAAACTAAATTGCACGATACATTGCACACCTGAGGGAGTAGAAGTGCAGACCAATGATGAGGACGCTGATTTTAAAGTTGTAAACTCAAGGGAATGTGTGGAACTTTATCCTACCTTAACAGTGGAGGAGCTTCCGCAGGACTTGAGGGAGAAAGTCTCAGCTGAGGTATGGGATTTTACTGGGGAAGAAATTGGATTGATCAAAGGAGTGGAACCGGTAAAAATCTTGGTAAGACCCCATGCTGAGTATCCAAGAACACCACAGTATAAGCTAACGCCAGAGACGATTGCAGGAATAAAGCCTGTGATCGAATCCATGATTAAGCAGGGAATATTGAAGGAGATCGTGGGAAGTCCATGTAACTCCCCGATCATGGGTTTGCAGAAACCTAGTGGAAAAAACAGAATAGTGCAGGATCTTCGAAAGATTAATAACATTGTTGTCTCATGTTGTCCAGTGGTACCGAATCCATCAGTCATATTGTTTCAGATACCGTTCCAAGCTGAATGGTTTACCGTGATAGATTTGTGTCAGGCTTTCTTTTCGATACCGTTAGACGAAGAGAGCCAGTATCTTTTCGCTTTCAAGCTGGAAGATCGCGTCTTAACATGGTGTCGTATCCCTCAGGGGTATACAGAGAGCCCATCGATCTTTAACCAGTTATTGAAACGAAATCTTGAGAGTCTGGTACTGCCCAAGAATTCAGTTCTAGTCCAGTACATAGACGACCTCCTAGTTGCGTCAGAAACTAAGGAAGCTTGCAGAGAAGACACCATCACCTTGTTAAATCACTTGGCCGAGAACGGGCACAAGGTGTCTCCAAGTAAATTGCAATATTGTAAGACTGAGGTGCAATACTTGGGCCATAGGATTGAAAAGGGAAAGCGGAAGGTGTCTCCAGACAGAATAGAGGCGATTATGAAAATGAACGCGCCTACGACACAAAGAGAAGTCAGGATGTTTCTAGGCATGGTCGGTTACTGTCGACAGTGGATAGCAAACTTTTCACTGAAGGCAAAACCGTTATTACAACTGACGCACAAAGGAGTAAGTGATCCGGTACCATGGGACAAAGATTGTTTGATGGCGTTTTTGCAGCTGAGGGAGGACTTATGTCGTGCCCCGGCTTTAGGAATGCCCGATTACACCAAACCTTTTTTGCTTTACTGCTGCGAGAGAGAGGGATGCGCTTTAGCGGTATTAGCACAGGTCCATGGAGATGCGCGCAGGCCAGTGGCGTACTTTTCGGCTACATTAGATCCAGTAGCCGCAGCGTTGCCCGGATGTCTCAAATCCGTAGCTGCAACGGGTGTCAGCATTGAACGATCTGAAAGCGTAGTTATGGGACATCAGTTAGAAGTGTATGTACCACATTCTGTAGAACTGTTAATGACCAGGACTAAGACTCAGCATCTGACGAATAGCAGGCTCACACGCTACGAGCAGGTCATACTGGCTGCCGAGAATGTGACCCTAAAGAGATGCTCTGTCTTGAATCCTGCAACCTTGATGCCACTTCCGAATGAAGTGGACGACGACAATTGTACAGAACATGACTGCCTCGATGTGACTGAACTATGTACCAAACCGAGACCTGATATCGTAGATGAGCCATTGACAGACCCAGACGAAATTTTCTTTGTCGATGGTTCATGCGTAAGAAGCGATGTCGGTCAGCTGAGAGCAGCTTATGCAGTATGCACGATTACCAGAGTTATAGAAGCCGCTTGCCTGGAAGGAGTACACTCCGCACAGGTAGCTGAAATTGTGGCTTTGACTCGTGCTTGCTTAGCAGGCGATAGACTTCGAGTCACCATATACACCGATAGTCAGTATGGATTCGGCGTAGTTCATGATTACGGGCAGTTATGGTCTCAAAGAGGTTATATGACCTCCTCGGGTTCTCCTATTAGGAATGGAGAATTCGTGAAACTATTGTTAGAGGCCTTGCAAAAACCTATGGCCATAGCTGTGGTCAAATGTGTAGCCCATACAAAAAATACGGACTTTGTATCACTAGGAAACAAATATGCAGATGAGGTAGCGCGTTACTGCGCAGAGCAGGGATATTCTCACACTGATGCAAAAGTGGGGGGAATCCAGGAAAGAACTGAATTGACCATGTTAGACACGGTGGATACGTGGGATGAATTGAGGGCTGTACAGGAAAATGCACCAAATGATGAGAAAAAGAGCTGGGAAACAGCAGGGTGTGAAAAAAGTGAGATGAATTTCTGGGTTTCTGCCGATGGAAGGGCAGTATTACCAAATGAGCTTGTTAGTCCAATGGCAAGGAAATTGCATGGATCAGCACACACAGGAAGAGATGCTATGGTGAGAGTATTCAGACAAACGTGGTTTAACCCTAAATTTAGAGTAGCGGCAGAAGCAGTGTGTCAGCGATGTACGATCTGTCAGCAACTAAATGTGGGAAAGAGAACACCAGTTACCTTGAGTCACATAGGAAGGTCTGGGGGGCCTTTCAATAGAATGCAGATTGACTTCATAGAAATGCCTCCATGCAACAGACTCAGATACGTGCTAGTGATTGTTTGCATATTTTCTAGATGGGTTGAGGCTTACCCTACACGTAGGTGCGATACACTTACAGTAGCAAAATTGTTACTTAGAGAGTTGATACCAAGATTTGGGGTGCCATCCTCTTTGGAATCGGACAGAGGAACTCATTTTAATAGCGAAGTGGTGAAGATGCTGTGTTCAGCTTTGAATATCGATCAGAAGTTACACTGCAGCTATCGACCAGAAGCTTCAGGGATCGTAGAGCAAATTAACAGTACTATCAAGTCCAGACTGGCTAAAGTTTGTTCATCGACATCCCTGAGTTGGCCAGACGCACTTCCAGTAGTTCTTATGAGTATACGTAGCACACCTGATAGAAGAACAGGCCTCTCTCCACATGAAGTGCTAATGGGGAGAGCTATGAGATTGCCATCGGTTCCGACTGCAGCGCTAGTGAACATCACAGACGATTTGATCTTGGACTACTGCAAGGGACTATCTGATGCCGTTAATTCTGTGTCCCTCCAGGTCCAGGCTGCAGAGGTTCCATCAGTACAAGACTTGTGCCATGACCTGAGTCCAGGAGACTGGGTCCTGGTGAAGAAGCATGTCAGGAAGAACTGCTTAGACGTGCGTTGGCGAGGACCGTTTCAAGTCATACTTGTAACGAATACCGCAGTGAAGTGTGGAGGTCTGCCAAACTGGATACATGCCTCACACACCCGAAGAGTGCCAGCACCTCCAGAAGACACAGCTCCTCTCTCGGATGAGAATCCGGCGGGAAGCGGAGAAGCCATAGAGGGGGAAAGCCAAGCTGTGGAGGTGATCGAAGAAACTGAAACTGTGTTGGAACAGGGCGACGAAGGTCAGGACACGAGTGGGACCGAAGTTGCCTCAGGAGAAGAAAGTAATTGGGAATCCGACACAGATATCGAGCAAACTGAGAGTGACCAAGAGACAGGTCCTGGAACAAGGAGCGGAAAGACAAAGAGTGAAGAAGCCAGTTGGCCGGAGAGAAGGAAAAGGCCAAGTCCGGAAGGAAAGAAAGAAAGAACTCTTGCCCCGATCGCTGAAGAATCGGATCAGGAGGAAGAAACAACAGACTCAGGAACTGAGAGTCCACGAAGATCGAGAAGGGTACGCGTGCCCTGCAGAAGGTACGCCACCCCAGAGTGGACTTATCTAGCAGATGTATTGGGGACAGAAATCTGGGAGAGTGAAGAGTGTGAAAGTAATCAATCTCGATCCATTTGTGGCAGTGGAGATATGGATGTTGGCGCCTGGACTCGAGACTGAGGGGTTACTGACTTTCACACTTCCCATACCCCCACGTTTGAGTAAAATTCAAGATCTAGTGCTAAAAAGATTACAATTTCCAACAGTTGGTCAGCAAATGACAGAAGAAGAAGAAAAAGTTATTCGCTTTGAACTGTTAATTATTGTTGTGAAAGCTGCAGGTCCGAAAATAATTGTTGATGCATAAAAGACTTTTGTACTTATGTTATAAAGAAGAAGATAACCTAGCGCCGAGTGGAAAGAAGAATAAAATTAGGGATTACATTTAGAGGACGGAGAAGGGCTAGGGTTGTCTGCTGCTAAAAAGAGAAAAAGACATTGTGGTGAAAAAGATACCTGTTGATAAGAAGCACTTTAAAGACTGTGAAAGCAAACAAGCAACCAAAGACTGGAAAGGGAATTTTCGCTAGAGAACGAGGTACGCTGTTTTGATGACATGGAGAACGGCAACCCAAACCGAAAAGCTAGATGTATAGTAGGTACACTTATAGCAATAGTGATATCTCTCATAATCATAGTAGTAACGATATCTTACATGACAGGACATGAGAATGATAAAAGAATAGCAAATGTAAAAATTGTAACGACTTTGAAACCTGCTCTTGTGGGAAAGAAGGAGGAGAGCAATGTTATACGTGAAAAGGCGTTACTTGCAGATGAAGCTCGTAGATTACATATAGACGAGTCTCAGGGAAACTTTAGGTCAAATGCATATGCTAAATTATAGTATGAATATATCGATGCCATGGAGGCCAAAGATTGCTACGTTTGTATGCAATTGCCGGCTTCTGTAGACGAAGGCATTAGATATCACCATCTCCCATTGACTTATGGGATAACTTGTAGTTTACTGCTTAGTATATTTTATGGTAGAGAAGGATTTGAGTACTACTTTTCAAATTATGATTCGGTACTGCCCGAAGTTCCGAATTATAAGCAAATGAATAAGTGGGACTACTACAAAAAGGAAGATAGACTAGCTAAATTCTTTCTTCCTTGGGACACATTAGATACATCATATGCACGAAGAAATAATCTGACTTGCAAAGTATCAGAAGTAGAGAAAAGGTTTATAGCACAAGTAGATGATCGATGCAGACGACAGAAGATTCTAAAAATGTCAGGACAATGGAAAATAGACTGGACAGAAGAAGAGAAGGCACATAAAAAGAAAGGTAGCAATGGTCCAATAGCATTGGATAGAACACAGAAAGGAAAGTTATGTTTAACTCGAAGCAAAACGTATTATGAGAGTGAATTTGTAGGTGAAGTTAGTTGCGAGCACTCTTTTAGACTAGAGTACTACACGAAAGATTTTATGAAAGGGATGCAAGCTATTCCGAATGTGTATTTTGTATGTGGGAGAAATGCCTATGTAAAACTTCCAGACAATTGGTATGGTTCGTGTTACTTGGCAATTGTCTTCCCCAAAATATATCATGCAAAGGATTTAGCAATGATAGAAGGAAAGGCTTCGAGGAGAACGAAAAGGGAAGTAGGAGATGCAGAAGTAGTAGGAGATGTATTTGGAGCGATGTTTCCGTTGTTAGGTTTGATTCTTAACGATGTTAAGATTAGAAGGTTAGCGACAGTCGTGGATAGATTGTCTGCCAGCACTGCAAGATCATTAATGTTAGTAGAAGGTGAGATGCAGTCGATTAGAGCAATGGTTTTACAGAACAGGCTTGCTTTAGATGTAATATTAGCAAAAGAAGGCGGAGTTTGTAAAGCTTTGAAAGTTCAGGAATGTTGTACTTATATTCCTGATAATTCAAAACCACTTGAGAAAGTCATACAGAACATTACACAGATTCATCAAGAAATTGAAGATTTATCAAAAATAAATGTTTGGGAAAAAGTAGGAAATGGAGTGGGAAAGGTTGGAAGTTGGTTTGCTAATCTAGGCCAAAATATAGTTTGGTATATTTTAAAGCCTGTATTAATAGTATTAATTTGTATAATTACATTATTAGGATTAGTAAAATTGTATAAATGGTATAGGTCGAACCAGTTACAAAGATCGATGAGAGACCAAGAAAGGAGACTAGCTGTTCTACAAGATCAACAGTATAAAAATCTGAGAACACTTGAATCGATAAAAAGAGGAACTGATGTAACTAGTTCGGTATAAGAGATATATTCAAATTGCTTTTAGTGATGACTCCTAAAAGTCATCAAAGGGGGGAACTGAGAGAGCGCAATTTGAATGCAAAGTATATAGTAACCATATCTAGACGTATATGTTATAAACGTAGGAATGAAACGCATATCGTAATGTAAAGTTGGCGATTATAGTATAAAGGCCAATGAATGTGATAACATGGTATAGGAAATGTAAATGTATTCACACGTTAAAATGCATTAGATTTAGAAGACCCGTATACATGATGGGTATATATATAGAAATGTGTAGAAATGCTTAGGAAATATCGAACGTGCACAGTAGAATTCGTGTACGTGTGTAACTTTAAACATGTGTAACTTTAAACATGTGTAACTTTAAACGGAGAAACGTGGATAAATATATAAGAGACCTCACATAAAGATGTAACCAAGGAAAATGCATAAGTTATATTCTATGCAGTCGTATTCTATGTATTTCATATATTTGATGTAGAATGTATTTATGTATAACTAGGGCTTTTGCTGAAGTACGAATATATAAATGTATGCCAAAGGTTATACTGTGTAGAAGGTTTCTGTAGGAATGCTGGAAGAGTTTAGGTCATTTGTGTTTGTAACCTAACTGGTCAAGAGTTCGAAGGAGCATAGTCAAATGTATGTAATTTAGAGGGCTTGCGAAGGTCGTAAATAGCTTGATGTGGACGTGAGAGCCGAGAAGTCTAGCACTTGTTAGATTTAAGGTGACAATGCCGGACGGAGCTTATTGCTCGAACGTGAGGAGAGACACTTTGAATGTAGACTATGTTTTGACAAGACCATTCACAGGACCTAGCAGGGTCAAGTTAAGAGACATAGAGTTAAGGCCTTGTCTAAATTCATATGTTACTCGATCTGAAAGAATCAATAAAAGTCGACGATGAGATGATGAAGATGACATCCAAAGGAGAAGGGTCAACTTAACGAACGACGCAAGGAGTGGACCAATGGAAGAAGCAGGAAGTTGACATCATCGGGGAAAGTCCGTGGTGGGCGTCAAGGGGCGTTCCACCCACACTGTGATTGTGTATTTTAGGGACAGCACCCTGGGGAGGAGGTAGCAATGAGCAGAACCATCAGCGTAGCAATTGGGAGATTAGGAACAGCGAGACGATTTGCTCAGAGCAAGGGCGAAGGGTAGATGCCTTGAGCAGATGCGCTGAGACATCAGAGCGCAAGGGAGCAGTAGGCCGAGGACCCTTAGAGAGCGAATGGGTAGGCAGATAGGGTACTGCTTCTGAAACTTAAGATTTCCTTTAGAGGCTAAGAGAGTTTGAACTTCTTTGGAAGTCAAACTGCTGACACCTTTTTAGGGAAGAAACTTGCGAAGTAGGATTGTCACGTAGCATAGAGTAGGGACAGATTAACTTGATGATATTTTTTATCTTACTGCAGATGACGCAGAAGGAACCACTTCACGCCGAAGCTTAAGCAGCTGATATTGTAACCGATTTTATATTTTGTATACTTTGAGATTTTATCCTGAGTGGATTGTAACGCATTCAAAAATAACTTTATATAAACTCTTAAAACTTTATCAGTTGTAAGTGGTTCTTCAGAGTGGCGTCAGTTAATGGGGTTTGTCTAACCAATGCGGGGGTGGTCCTTTCCTCAATGACAGATACAAGCGGTCCAAAACAGATGAATGGGATTCTTTATTAAATTGATATCAAAATCTCATTCCCCGCAAAGGCCACAGTGTTATTTGGCTCATTATGTGGCAGGCGTCGAGGGGCTGCCTGACTTGGGATCGCCCATAAGATAACTCACCAATGTTGGCATATTTGTAATGCTAATAAACCTGAAGCAATTTTCTCCACAAAGAAAGGGGTCTTGTCTGATTATTGCTCTAGGAGAATGCTGTATGGGGGAGGGTGAGTATGTGCCGATATTGGCACTATGTGCTGTGCACAACTGTGGGAAACCAGGAGTCCATTTTGATTTACTGCACATGAGTAGTGAATAAATATGGGATTAGAGAGTGCCTGCTGTCGGGCTCTGCTGAAACCAGGTCAAATGTCTAAAGGGAAAGCTTGCTCTGTGCAGGGACAGTGGGCTCAAGAGGAAGTGTTTAGCATAACTAATGGCATACCTGAATCCTTGAATAGTAAACAGGACAGAAACAGAAGACTACAGTAGGATGGTGTGGACTGGTATTTGAATCCAGGACATAAACTGGCTAATGCCTCTAGAAGACCAACCTAGAAAGACAGCACATGTACATGAAAAGGCAATAGTAAGGTACAAAGTGAGAGAACCATACATGCTCGTTAGTATGCTCTCTTACAATGCCTTGTCTGTAACTGAAAAGAGATCATACTGAGGGAAAGAGCAGCTGTTCTCTCAGGGTCTTGCAAGACACACAGCAGCTCTAATGGACAGGGAGCTTTACATGCAGCTCTATGCGTGAGAGAACAACCTCAGAACCGACTGGCACCATACAGTAAAAATAACACAGGCGTTAATATAAAAAAGAGAGCACAAAGGGAAAGGAACAAGAGGAAGAGAATTCAGAAAGAGGGCACGGCATAAGAAGGACTGGATTCAGAGAAATTATGGCGGCCAAGAATCAGAGCTGCATCTATGGAGTGAAGGTTGCACTACTACTTGGAGAGGGTAAAGAGTAAAGAAGCAAGGAGGCACAAGAAAGGAAACCGGGAGAGTGAGAATGGAATGTGGATAAGTTATATGAAAGAGGAAAGTCCGGGTAACATTTATCCAATGGTCAGTGAATTTTTATGGACCAGGAACCCTAATGACAAGCAAATCTCGCTCCTGGGGATGAGATTTTGAAAAGGTTTGAGAAAGGAAGGCCCTACCAGGGCAAAAATGCATCACTATGGTAGAGCGGACATCATAAGTGGATGAAACGTGGAGAAAATTGTGTGTTCGGTAGTGTTCCGCAGTAACTAGGGTGAAGGAAGGACCTCACAGAGCCATTTGGTAGCAGAATGGTAGAATCATGACACTTTCCAGACACCAATGTGACTAACAAAGCTGCCCTGTAGTAATGCACGCGTCCTTTGAGGTTGGTCAGATTCTAACGTTTATAATTGGAAATATAGTGGGAGCAGCCAATGCCCCTTCTCGATCCATTCTTTCCCAGAAGTGTGACCCCAATAAGTATTAAAATCAGGAGTGTCTCCCTGGTTCCTCCTTTTGTTTGCTATCCCTTGATAGGAAGCCCCCAGCCCAGTCCATCTTCCTACCAAAACGAAATGACAAATGCTTTTGCTTGACCGGTCTGGATAGAAAAATAAAATGTTAGGAAGTTCTTTCCAACTTGGTTCTCCTACAGCGTTCCATGGTTTCTAGGAATCTGCTCCCCGGATCATGCGGCATCTCGATCTTCCCCCTCGCACTGTGGCTGCAGCGAATGGCTGGAGACATTGAAAGCGTCCTGTCAGGACAGGCTTACCTACAAAGCACATGTGACAGGCTTAGCACTCGCACATATCAGAACCACGATCAGTGTTCCCCAGAAGGAGCAGCACCTGCAACAATTAAGCACTAGCCGATTTATGACCACACTTTGGCAATCTAAAACTCAGAAAGATAATAATTAGGGCTCCTGGCTTTATGGTATTCATTTTTGAAACATTTCTGTCTGTATTTATCTATATTTTTTGGGTCAATTGTTCTATATCCATATTTATTTTTGTCACCAGCAAAAGAAGACATTGCAGCTATTGTTTATTCAGATTTAAATAGACAATGTCCCCTTACACTCGGTTGTTATAGGTTTAGATAATTATATAAACGGGAAATTAAGTAAAAACAATGCATTCATCTGGAAACTGTGTCATTGTAGTATAAGCATTACAAGAGACTATGAGGACATTAAGGCTCTTCCTGGTTAGTTAATTAAATGAAGAACACTGAAAACCCGTTCAATATTTGCGGATGATACTGGATTGGCCATGAGATTCCAGGAAAGATTACACAATCCTGGCCAATCTTGCTCCTGAGAATGCAACTACGTCACTGCACTGATCTCTTTTTGTGGAATAATGTGCATTGAATTCCGGCATACTATTTCTTGTAAATGCTAAGACTGCTGTTGCCCCAGCCCTATGACCACCTTGAAATTAATCTTATTCAAGTCCCCTCACCAGCCATGTTGATTTCAATCAGTTGCTGGGGTGCAGGGCGACCTAAAAAGTAGTTTTCAAACTTTGTTGGCCACATTTCAAAAGTTCTGTCTGCTTTTAAAAGAGCCCTGAGGTCACTCCAACCAGACCCAATTCACAGCAGCAGAGCGCGTGCTACAGAAAAGAATGTCTGTCCGCCTCCACAGTAGAAGTATCTGCAAACATGTGAGTGTCTAAGAAGCCCCTCAAAAATAAATGTGTGCAAACCTCTCCCCGTAGGCCAGAAGGGTGAGTAGAAGCTCACTGCCTCGGGGAAAGCCAACTGGAAAGCTATCCGGTCGCAGTGCTCCATTCTGTTTGAATGCGCCTTAATTACTCCCATTGTATTCTCTATTTAATTGGAGAGTCACAAGGGCGACCGAGGGAACATTCTGGAGGAATACAGGCGCCTTTACCAAAGTGCTGCTAAAACCAATTGAACTGCAGGCATTGCACTTGAATTTGACACGTTTCACCCAAAGAAAACGTTACAGGTCAGAACGCTGGTTGCAGGTCATACATAGGCTGTGCGTCACTCTCTCTGATATATGTCCAACATCAAAACAATATAACCCTTTAATTTCACATCTTTTTACTACATGCACAAATCATGACGCAGAAAGTCTGCCTTTAACTTAAAAAAAAAAACACGGGGCATATTATCAATCAGGGCGTTAAAAATTATCGCCGGTGTAGCGGCAGAAAACTGCTGCAAAAGCTGCGCTAATGGGCTTGATAATATGCCCTTGAGAATTCCAATAGAAAGCCATTTTCTGGTGTGAACCTTGGCTTCTATTGGAATTCTCCAGGGCATATTATTAAGCCCATTACTTCGGCTGTATGCAGCTACTGCTGTTGGGACGTAACCGCAATGAAATCATCTCATAGCACTGCTTTAGAGTGTCCAAAGAAAACTGCACATTTCCCACATTAGCCGTGCAAGACCTACTGCCTGTGGGATAGAAAGTGAAAGGCTCCTGTTGTCTTTATCTTGATATGTTACATGTGGAGGTCACACAGGGCTCATTTTGCCAATTTTATCCACCACTTCTGCCACACTTAATGCACACATACATGATGCATGCACTATGAAGGCAGAAGAACCCGCACAAACATGTTGACTGTGTGCCATGGCACAGGGGTTTTAATTTTGTTTAAAACATGAATAAAAGACTACAGTCCAGTATGCCTGTAATATAAAACCAGTTAATAAACAATTTCACGGTAGCTGTGCCCAAACACCTGTGAGAAGATCAGGCAATCGTAGATTTTGAGCCTCCGCATATAACATACCTAACTAAAACTGTGTCTATCCTATGGTAAGGGTTTGGATATAAACAGCTGTCTCTTCACAATGGCAATTCAAGGTATACCCAAAAATCTATAGATACACAATTAGAGTGGGAATATAATGTTCAGATAGGGCATATAATGTTGGGGTCGATAAAGTGTTGTACTGCAGTTGCGTGTCTTTAATGCAAATGTGTTATTTTATTTCTTGAGTAAAGCTATTATCTGGAATAGTGTAGGAATTTAAATGTAAAGTAAGACAATGAAAAACAATGCAGTCACAAGAAGTTGGGAATTTTAAGTTTCACTTTGGCTTTTGAAGTCTGCTTCAACTATCAAACTCTTAAAATCAATCCACATATGTGAATGATACAACCATACATTTTATTTGCCTCTCTTGTGAATATAGTTCTTGAACCCTATGCAAAGGTATATGAAGTGGTTCCTTTCTCCTAGTAACAAGGACTATTTTATGCAGTCTGTTCCATTCTGGTGCCCTACTGTGGCTATTTACAGTGATTCTGTAAGGCAGCTCCTAAACTGGCTTTAATGCAGTACTAATCCTATTCACTCGCCTGTTGCAGTGTGGATGATCTGCCATTTTGTAACTTCCACTTCTGTAGTACAACACAAGTCATGATGATCTTGGAAGTGCCCCGTCTGTTGGCTGCATCTTTAAATGTGCTGCAGTAGTATTTCTGGATGAATTCCTTTTCTTCCATGCAACTTTTACATATGGGTCCCATTGATTAAGCTACTGGAGTTCGCAACTGTGACCTCAAGTGTGGCTCAATGGTTAGAGCGGCAGACCCTGATGCAGAAGTCTGGCTGGCACCAGGGTTCAATTCCCGCCTCGGCGAGTCTCGGGCTCAATTTCCTCGGACCTGATCATTTTCGCCTCGGTGCCTATTCTGATCATGAGCCCCACTCTGCACCTCTGGGCAATAGCTTGCTTAATCTCTACAACGGCCCCAACAACGCTGAGGATGCCTGACTTCACCCTGGGGGTGTCCAGGAGTGTGCTCCTCACAGGGAAAGGCAAGGAATGGTTCTTCGGCGGTATTCGTACAAGCGCCGAGATGCCTCCGGGTAGTCGTGCGCTATATAAGTGTGTAATTATCCTTTAGTTTATCCTTTATTACCTCAATGCCTACTTGTGCAATGAAGTGCTGGATCTAGGGTGCAAGTGAATGAAGGGTCTCCTATCTTTACTTTGCTAATTCCAAAAAAAAAAGTTTTTGGTTATTAACATTTTTTGTTTGGGAAGAGATTAAAAGAAAATGCTCTAAAGCAGCATGAAATGGCAGGACTACAGTGAGAAAGAGACAATACTCATCCTACATGTCTGTCAATTCTGAAAATATATCAATAACTCATGGCGGCAGCAGACATTTCGACAGATACAAAGTGTTCCTTCCCTGCTGCTTCAGCAATGCACTCTTTAAACGGTTGTACTGTTTGAACATTTGTGTGGCATTTGATATGACATCCAAAAATCCAGTGTTACGATAACAAGTTAAGCCTAAACAATTTGCATAAGTGCTGGTGCCACGTTGCACATTGGCAACCCAGGATAAACAGTATCACGATTGCCAGTGGTCCTGATCTGCCAGAAATAACATAATGATCAGAACTCTCTGCAAAGAAAACAGGCAACTGAGGATTATCCATCAGCAGCAGCTGAGCGAATGCGAGTTGTTGGCGCAGCCCGGATGCACTCGTGCGACGAATGCACTTGCAACTAGTTCTTGGCAAAAAATGTCTTACCCCAAACTAACCAGAGTAATTTCTATAATTGTGCACAACTCAAAAAATAACACATCTTATGTAATTTGGCACACAAATCTTACAGCAGGAGCAACCAATGTAATGAGCACGAGCTTCCATTGGCTGCTTCTGTTCGCATTCATGCCATTTAGCGCTATTTTCTAAGTCCAAAATGCATCATAAGGTCCACTTTGGATGCAAGGGTGCATTTTATGCTAAGAAAATAGCACTAACTTCTGGGTAATACTCCCTGTGCTATACTGCATAACTTTGCTGTAATATTGTGTACTTACGCTACAGCTAGTTATGAAAGTTACACCCACACCAACTTGCAAACGTATATTTGCCACAGCAATGCCTGTGATCTGCACAAACCCGGATTACCACTAAGGCCCGGGTGAAATGCACCAGCATAATTGGCAACATTTCAGGAATTTTGTGTTACACGTGTTATGCAAAGTTCCCCAAATTATGCTATTATATTGCAGACTTATAGCACATGAGTGTGGGAACAACCATAACACAAGCAGCTGTTCTTCATGGCAATTGTGCTATTTGTTTTGTGGAAAATGCGTCCTTGCGACAGCACCTGACATGAAGACTCATTTTGCAGTACAATTTAGTGCTAAATGACAGATTTGGAATTTCTGTAATTACTCATAATTTCCCTTAATTTCGTAAAACATTTGGCGTTATTATGCAACAGGAAATTTCACCAATGTCTCCAACCTCTAGTTGCTCGACTGCATAATACAGTCACAGTTTTAGCTTAATTAAAGTATGCATTTTTCTCCAGGCTCTGGTTCCTGTATTTTAAGATAGTCACTGCATGTCATACTGAGGACATCATCACCGGAGGGATAGAGCAATAACATGTGCACTGTATTGTAATACTCAGCCAGCATCAGAGTCATTTTGTTGAGCTACTTCACAAGTTCAGCTTCTGCCCCCCTCCACCCCCCACTCCCAGGCCCCTCCTCCCCACCCACAAATTCATTATCTCTTTGTGCTGGGCAAAATGTTTTTTTACCTGGTCTATTGCTTTAGATTAGTGAAAATGTTTTTCCATTAGGAAACATTTGCACTGGATTGACAATCTCCACCTGCTATCAACGTGACTGATTACCATCTCATTGCTTCCAAGAAAAAACATTATGAAAACAATAAGTCTGGTTTTAATATGCTAGTGCATACAGACAGTGTACATATCCGTGTATGCCAACGTTGGCACTCTAGACCTATTTGCTTTGCCAGTGCTTGTTTTCTATATTTGTGCTTGCATTCACAAGCACCTATAGGCTTAAGTAAAGGAAATATACATGTTTTGCCTTTGTTTTTTGTAGATACAATTCAACAGCCTGCACAGTTTTTCCTCTATTTCTCATAACCCTCTTATATTCGCATAAGACAGTAGTTCAATGGGCCATGCCCATCACCTAGCACTGTAACAGTCCACAGCAATAAACCACCAATAGAACAGGATTTGATTACCTACAGAGATCTGCCACATACCGATGGCCAATGGAAGACTCTTATTTAGTTCACTGCAGGCCCGAACCAGCGGTTGATAGTAACAAAGTCCACCTCAAAGCTGCCAGCACTCTGAAAACCATACACAACATAACTATCTATTACACTTTATCATCTTTCCCCCTGCTAAGACCTGTGTCCCATAACATGATAACTGAACCTTATTGGTCATAACCCCCGACATGGAAAAAACTACCCACTTAGGATCAAAACTAAGACACATCCTTCCAACCACCTACCTATGCAATGTAGCAGGCTACCCATGTAGATGTGTTGCACCATGCCACATACGGGTAGCAAGACCTGTATAAAATTGCACCATATATTTTGTGGTAGGGTCTATTTGAGACAGAAGTAGTAGATTGATGGAGCAGCTAATTGTGTAAGAACCTATTTGTGAGAGTTTTGGGATGAAATATGGAGGCTAGCAACATAGTTAATAAAGGTGTTGATTGGTGTCCAATGGGCCCAGAGGTGTCATTTGAGAAGTCATGTGTAGGGGCAACTGGCGCCACGAACGAACTACAGAGAACATGACAGCCCTCAAGAACGCCACCCGCAAACACCACCAGCTGATCCGCACCACCAAAAGGACATCATTCAAAGAGCGACTAGACAACAACACCCACAACAGCAAACAACTCTTCAACATCATCAAAGAGCTCTCCAACCCCAACCCCATCGCCAGCAACAACGACATCACACCGTCACAAGAACTCTGCAACTCCCACGCCTCATTCATCCACCGAAAGATCGCAGATATACAGAACAGCTTCGGACCACAAACTCCGCCTCCAGTCACCGAACCAGCGACCCTCACCACCACCCTCAGCGCCTGGACCCCCATCAGCACTGAAGACACCACCAACGTCATGAACTCCATCCACTCCGGCTCCCCCTCTGACCCATGCCCCCATCATATCTTCAACAAAGCCGACACCATCATCGCACCCCATCTCCGGAACGTCATAAACATCTCGTTCATGTCAGCCACCTACCCCGAGAGCTGGAAACACTCACAAATCAACGCCCTTCTGAAGAATCCCACAGCGGACCCCAAAGACCTCAAGAACTTCCACCCCATCTCTCTTCTTCCCTTCCCGGATAAAGTCATCGAAAAGACCGTCTACAAACAGCTGACTGCTTTCCTCGAGACAAACTACTCACTCGACCATCCCAGTCCGGATTTCGAGTCAACCACAGCACCAAGACTGCCCTCCTCGCAGCCACAGACGACATCAGGACCCTGATGGACAACGGAGAAACAACCGCCCTCATCCTCCTGGACCTCTCAGCAGCCTTCAACACCGTATGCCAGCGCACCCTTATAACCCGCCTCTCCAACACCGGGATCCAAGGAAAGGCCCTGGACTGGATCACCTCGTTCCTCTCCGACAGAACCCAGAGAGTTCGTCTCCCTTCCTTCTGCTCAGAGGCCACCGAGATCATCTGTGGCGTACCCCAAGGCTCCTCGCTCAGCCCAACCCTCTACAATATCTATATGAGCCCCCTCGCCATCATCGCACGCAAACACAAAATCAATATCATCTCCTACGCCGACGACACCCAGCTGATACTCTCCCTCACCAAAGACCCCACCACCGCCAAAACCAACCTCCAGAAGGAATGAAAGACGTCACAGAATGGATGAAGCTCAGTCGCCTGAAACTGAACTCAGACAAGACAGAGGTCCTCATACTCGGACAATCCCCATCTGCCTGTGACGACTCCGGGTGGCACATAGCACTGGGCTCCGCGCTGACTCCCTCGGACCACGCACGCAACCTGGGATTCATCTTGGACTCCTCCCTCACGATGACCAAGCAAGACCACGCCGTCTCGTCCTCCTGCTTCAACGCCCTGCGCATGCTCCGAAAAATTTTCAGGTGGATCCCCACCGAAACCAGAAAGACCGTCACCCAGGCCCTCATCACCAGCCGACTGAACTACGGAAATGCCCTATACGCAGGAACCACCGCTAAACTTCAGAAAGGACTACAATGCATACAGAACGCCTCCGCACGACGACTCCTCGACATCCCTCGCCACAGCCACATATCCGCCCACCTGAGAAACCTGCACTGGCTCCCCATCAACAAGAGGATCACATACAGGCTCCTCACCCACGCTAACATAGCGCTCCACGACATGGGCCCCTGAATACCTCAACAACCGCCTATCGTTCTACACTCCCACCCGCCAACTCCGCTCCGCCAGTCTCGCCCTCGCCACCGTCCCACCAATTCGCAGAACCACCATCTGAGGAAGATCATTCACCTATCTGGCAGCCAAAACATGGAACTCCCTCCCCGCACACCTACGAACGACCCAGAACCATCTTACCTTCAGGAAACACCTCAAGACTTGGCTTTTCGAGCAGTAGCACCCCCTCCCCCTCCTTCAGCGCCTTGAGACCCTCACGGGTGAGTAGCGCGCTCTATAAATGTTTTGATTGAGTGAACTGATGAAATTTGCAAGTGGTGCGGCTTAACTAACACTCTGGCATGATCATGATGTGATCGAGAGAGACTCCTACCAGGGAGGCACGGGGGTTGTTCCACTGAAAAAAGCTAGACAATTAAGCCAAACTACACATTGTATTGCAGATAAAATCTATAAAAAGATGTAGATTCTGAAATGAACAGCAGAGTGGAAATACTGAGCAGCCCTTATAATTAGAAGAATTACAATATGAGGTGCTAGGTAAAAACAGTCATTATTATTACGTATTTTTATAACACCTACAACAATAACCTGCCTTTAATAATGTATGTTCTTCTTAGTCAGTAGCTGAAGGTTTTGCTTGGAGTGAACTTGTAGCAGGAGGTGAAGGCTGAGAAGTAACACTGAGTGCACAGTAAGTGTTACATGTGGGCCTCTAAATTCCTCTATCGAGACACGGGTGTGGGTTAAGTCCGAAAATCTGTAGATCCAGCGGGTAATTAGCCCTCTTGTGTAGGACTGTTTTTGGACAAGGCAGTAAAGAAAACTAAATAGACCTAAATAGCTCCTTCAGACTAGTATCCCAAAATCCGGATAGCCGAGTTATGCGGTGTGTTGAAATGCAAATAGGCATTCCACTGCCTGCCTGGTAATCTCTGAGCACTGGAGGCCCCACCTTCATGTTTTGATTTAAGAGCCAAGAATTAATGGATATGAAGCGTGTAGGCCTCAGTAAGTCAACAGTGTGGTTGTGGCTGGAGAGGCGTTCCCTGCAGAGTCGGTGGCCCAGGTCCCACTGACGTGAGCAGTGATTACATTTCCTCATTCTGATACCTGTTCGGTGGTTTATGTGAAATTTAGTCCTTCTGGGGACCTGAGTCCCATATGGAACACACCCATGTCATTTACATTCTCTACTCATGGTTTTATTCCTGTCACAAAATAAATACTGTCCAAATATTGGTATTTTGGGTCTTGTCAGGAAATGTCTTGCACAATTGTAGACAAGTGGCAGATCACTGGATTTACCCTGGTGCTGGTTACTTCCCATGGAGACAGATTCCGGAAGGAACGCGCCGCCAGGTCACCGATAACAATGATATTGTGAACAGGCACTAGGAGTCCCAATCTCTGAGAGGAGCAGGCAAAAGAGAAGCACTGGAAGACTTCACTCGAGGCCAGACCCTCAAGCGAGAGGCAATTATTATTATTATTCTTAATTTTCATACAGCTTATTTTTTTATTTTATTTTATTGTTTTATTATTATTATTATTATTATTATTATTTAAAATTGTATATAGCGCGCAGTTACCCTGGGGCATCCCAGGGTAATCCGGACACCAGCAGATAAAAAACGGTCAGTCAGGTGCAATCAAGCAGGAAACAGATGTGTTTTAAGGCATTTACGAAAGCGCAAAGTGCAGGTCTCAGCACGCAGTTCTAAAGGTAGGGAATTCCACAGCCTCGCTGTATTCACCGAGAATCTTCTCCCGCCCGTGCGTGCCCTCTTTACTCTAGGGACAAGGAGAAGGTGTTTCTGGTCGAAACCCAGCGTTCTATTCGCTTTGTATGGCACCGCTAGATTCCTTAGAATAGGGGGTCCTGTACCCTGAATAATTTTGTGGGCTGTACAGAGTGCCTTAAATTTAACTCTTTCCCGCACTGGAAGCCAGTGCAATGCCTTTAAGGCAGGTCTGGCAGACTGGGTTCTAGGGATGCCCATGAGCAGCCTTGTCGCCGCATTTTGGACCTGCTGAAGTTTGTTGAAGGTGGATTCAGGGGCACCCAAAAAGATGGCGTTACTATAATCGAGTCTCGATGTTATCAGCCCCTAAATCAACAACTTTCTAGATGATAAAGGAAGAAGGGGGAACATTTTACGGGCTGACCGTAACAGGGCAATGCAAACTCCTGCAGTTTTTTTAGCTTGGGTCCTAAACGAGAGATCTTGTTCTAACTAGACCCCCAAGCTCTTAATCTCCTCTTTCGTACTTGGGAGATCGCCCATACAGCTAGGCCAGCTGGTCGGTGGGAGTGAAGGGATTTTATTCCCTAGCAACATTATCTCTGTCTTTGAACCATTCAGCTTAAGAGATGATTCATCCATCCAGGTATGAACTTCTGACAAGCAGGAGTGCAGCAAATCGGGGTTCTCTACCAGTTGTGATAATGTTTATAGAGCGTGAACTTGACCCTAGGGTATCAGAGCGCTTTACAAGGGAAACATAGCAGTGTACAACAGGCAGGGAATCACAATAGTTAAGCGGACACGTATGAAACACTTTACATAATATTAACTCCAGATAAGGCCCCCGATTTCTTGAAGAGGTAGGACGGTATTCCGAAGGGAGGCGCTAGTCTATATTAGGTCACGGTCTGTGTATTGGTCAAGGACTGAGAATCGGCAGTAGACCGCATTTAGGAGAGGAAGGTTTTGGCCTCCCCATGAGAACCCCAAAAAATTAAAGGCACCTGTATCTATTGAGACATGACACACACAGAAAAAAAACAGTCATAGCGGGCTTGAAAAACAAGACTGTGTTCCAAGGGAATGTATCCCAGAAAGAGGGCAAATGCCAGATAAAAATTATACTATCCACAGCACAGTCGCCTCTTTTGTGCAGTCACCCCAGATTTTGTGCCTTTTTTCTGGTACTGATATAAACTAGTATTTAACTAGTAAAACCACGGTCTAAGGCACAGATATCGAACTAGTTGTGTGGTAGTAAAGTGTCATTTGTAGGCTGCAGTGTCTATTTACACTGCCGAAAAATGTGATCAAATTATGTGGCTTGAAGGAGAACCACTGTGTTCTGGCTAGGCTATAGTTGTGAAGTACTAAAGCGACAAATGTAAAGACAAAATACTTTTGTAATGTAGGAATACCTACTTTTGTGTATGAATTAGTAGCTAACAAAGTAAGCCTTATCACACAGTCCATAGGGGTAGGCGCAACAGATATAAAATTATATAAAAATGTGGCACAGAACAGAGTGGACCTAGTGGGCCCTCAGAGTAACTAAGGGCCCGATTACGAGTACAGTGGTCTCAGTGCGGTCACTGCCACCTTTGCGGGCCTACCTGTAGTATTCGGAGTGTGGCGGTTGGACAGCCACAGTACCGCCGCGTCTGCAGGGATCCAGGATCCAGGGTGGTGGTGTAGTGGTCAGGAGTAGTAATATGCTGGCAGTGACGCTGTGGAACTTCCAACTATGTTCTGAGCTGACTGTCCACCACTCCTGAGCTATAGGGGTGCAAGCTGGAGGGCACAGGTTGTGCTCTCTTGGTATTGCACACCCATTTCCGCATGGAGTGGCATGCATGACATAGTGCATGCCACACTTTGCAGGAATGTGTGGTCACGCTCTCACGGCGGCGGTCTGCATGTTACACTCGCCTATGAGCCTAACATACCACACCTGTGAGACTGCTGCTGCACTGCCTGTCGCCCTGGATTCAACTCTGAATCCGGTGTACGGGTGCAATACAGCCTTGGTGGTCCTTCTGTGGTCGCTGGTGTGCCAGTCCAACAGGGGGACAGCCAAGGCTGTAATGCACCTGCACACGGAATAGGAGGACCACCAAACTAATAAGGTCTGAAATATCCAAAGGCTGTTTAAAGGTTAAATTCCAGAAACGTCTGGTTATAATTAAACCTTTACTGTACATCTTTTCATTAGAAAATGCAAGAATAATAATTCTGAGGTGCTTTCCAGTTATTCGAAAAAATCCAGTTTAATGTTATATATTGATTTTTGGTAATTGTATTGGAAAAGTAACTTTACAAATATGTACTTTGTGCTGCCTGAGCCAAACCTGGCTTAGACCAGTGTTGCTACTCATCTCACCTCCAGAGATCCAATATTCACTCCAGGTATGGAGCCAACAACCTCTAGGAGACAATTAACTGGCCTGTCACGCAGGAAGGCAGAACCATTATTAACAGCTGGCCGCTTAACAAGGGAAAGCAATCTGGGAAGGGGACAAGAAAGTTCCAAGTACAAAGAAGGTACTTTATGTTGACTCGGAGAGGTCCAGTGGGGCTGACAAGATCTGACCCCTTTTTTCCCAGGGTCCTTCTTGACTCTCTGACCCCAGTCCACTAGAAGACTAACTAGTTCCTAGCCTTGACAGAGAAAGGAGACCTCATATTAAATAGCAAAGAAGTTTAGTGAGAACCACTTTTGGTTGATTAAGTGGTTAGCTATTTTGTTTGGGCTTCTACATATTTTTACAGTCCTGCAAAGAGGAGATGCAGGCATAGGTCAAGGAAGTAGAACAAATTTGCAAAATCAAACAGGATATAGGCGATGGACAAAAATTTAGACAGAATTTGTATTAGGAAAAATATCCTATCACTCGTTAGTGCACTCAATAAGACTGGCATCACACCACCACCTCATCCGAACACAGCTGCACCTCGGAAAGTAACATCCAAAGAAGGCTGTCATGGACAAAAGAAGGCTCAGAAATTCCTAGCTCTTTCTGGCACCCAGGGACTGAAACTAATCTCCACAGATCAATTGTCTGACCACTTCTCTGCTTGCTCCAGGAGCCCAAAATGTAGAAGGTTTACTGACTCCAGTTAGAAGTAGGAGTCTTGGCTGAAGAGAGACCTTGTTCATAAAAGCCTGCCATAAGAACTAGATCCTGTTTCTTGCACAAGCAACATAATCTGGCGAGTCCCTGGCTCTCACCCACAGTCACTCTAAGCACTGCAGACTACTGCTGCCAAAATGTATTTGACAAAGGAACTTTAGAAACCTACCTGGTTCTAATTACTACAGTCTGCTGGAAGCTACCATTATTGTTTTCATATAAGGCACCTACCACAATGCTTTGATAGACCTTGTATACTTATCTCTGAATAAGTCAAAGTGCCATTATCATTTGGAGATACCTCTTTAACAAGTACTCCTGTCCTGGAGAAATCGCCTCACAAACTAAGCAGTAAAACATGTCAAACTTCCTTCGTACAATGGCCTCTACATGTCCTGCTGTTTTTAATATACACAGTGAAGTAACCATTAAATACCTACATTTTCTGGATACATTTTTAACTTTTTGTCATCACCATTACAAGTATGATGACATGCATCATATAAGACTTAATAGTTAGAAGAAAAAGTCTCTAGTTGGAGGACGTCCTCCTTGTTTACACGAACATATTGTGGGTGCAATAAAATTACTATATTCCCCACTGCTCTGTTACGCCTCCTAACACCTGGGAGTAACACCAATGAAGACCAGGATTCAGAAGAATGCATACAGACATGTCCATTGTGTTGTGCCAGAGATGACTCTCTTTTAATAAGGTTATATCCCTGGTACTGCAAATGTATTTGATTATATTAAATTAACCAGAAACAATAGGTCAGCGTGCACTGTATTTAAAAAGTTGGATGAGTACTTTTAAGTTTTAAATGTCTGCAGTGAAATACTCAACAATTAATTTTTTGCTACCGTGAGGCATAGCACTCAGACAGGATAACAAACTGACTACATTTAATAAGTGCACATTTTCTTTGGAAGCAGACAGGAATTTCATATTTGTTGTCTAAAATTGTAAATTTAATACAGTCTTTAATGGTAAAGTTAGATTTTTAAGTTGCTAGTCTGAAAATCTTTCTAAAAGAAGCATTTTATTGCTTGGTAACTATGTGTTGCCTATAGCCTGTTTCCTAGTTTACACGACTAGCTGTAGTTGACAGTTGGCCTTTGTGTAGTCCTCCCAGCCAGACACACGATAGAGGGTGTTGGCAGGATGGGCTACCTGTCACACTTGCACTTCATAGAGACTGCCCCGTCTCACACACAAAGATTTCACAGTTCCCTATTGCGACTGCAGAGAGAATGAGACCAAGAAAGGGAGTCAGGAAATTCCATACACCTCTGGTAGGGGAGGGTGAACTACAGATGCTATTTCAAATCTAGCACTAGTTCTAAAAGTATGACCCTGAGACCCACTCTAAAGATCACTTCTGGACCTGTGGAAGAATCAGAACATGGACTGCCCTGCTGCCTGTAGAAGAAAGACTGGACCAGCTCCTTCAAACCATAACCACCAGAGTGACTCCAAAGGATACCTGACTGGTACCTGTTCTAAGCATCCGGTACATAATGAGCTCCAGAGATCATTCTTGTATGTGCCAAGATGACAAGACTCAATTCGACCTGACAACAGGTCGAACAGGGCTGCTGCCCTTTTCTGGACTAATCCGAGGTTCTGTACCTCAGGCAGGCATCAGAGTGTACTTCTCCTGTCCCAACTGTTGGAACACTCAGAACTGACACAGCACAACACAACTCGATACAGAGTGAAGCAGACCTCACAACGCACTCCTCGCAGTTCCTCAACGGTATCAACATGCCCCTACGCAATGCCCTTCTACAAAGGCACAAGGTACAATTCACAGTCCGACTAACCTGTACCTGGCCTGCAGTCCATTACGTTCAGCTTGTTCTTGTGAATTTGCCCTTGTCCAGCATTTCTCGATGACCACATTTGGCGCGTTGTGCTCTTAGGCACTATACTGACCGTAAAACTTTGAAATTGCATATCTCTGGTTCTACTGATTGGAGTTTCGTCATTTTGGTGTCAAATAATTTACAACATTTTCCGTGTTTCTAGAATGGTGTGAAATTTTTCTTGTGTGTGTTTATCACTTTATTACTTTTTGCATGTGACATAAATGCTTAACATTTTGTCTCGAAGTTAAATCTGACTGCTTTTGGGTTAAGCTATCAGAGGATTAATTACCAAATAATTTAGTGACTTGTTTGTGGGTCACCCTTCTGAGAATTTCGACTATTGCTGTCACCCCCCCTATAACAACTACTCAATTTTTCACAAACCATTATTGCTTTTTTCCCACTGGACTGAGGGTAACGTGCTGACGGAGGCTCCACGCTGAGAGAGGTTGTAATAAACATAATAATTGGTCAGTAATGTGTTCCCCACAGTTGACAGCAGTGGCAGGACAGCTACCACCTGTATTGTAGTGTAGTTCCTATATTCCGAATAGGCTCTGCGCATTGGAATAATATATACTATAGAATTGACGTAGGACTGAAGTCGACTAGGTCTTTATCGAATATATTAGACTTGATTGTGAGTGCCACATAGCTCAGAGGGCACTAGATTCATTCTCATTCACAAGAAGGAATTAGTTTCTGACAACCGCATAAATATGACAACTTTGTTTCCCAAGATAAACCTATCTCTAGTGTCGTGGAAACAATAGATAGATATTTCACTCAGTCAATCGTGCATGCTTCGTTTCACCAGAGTTGCTGAGAAAAGGGAAAGACGGGCGTTTTTTCAATACAAGTATTTATTGAACAGTCTACTTTCTCATGCAAAAGAAAAGAACTGCTACAATCGCAATACTGGTTGTAAAGTACAATGCGTACAGTAGAAAGAGTATCATGAAATAATACTGTAAAAGCATGGTATGGTTTCTAAGCCATAAGATACATACATAAATAAATAAAGACTAAAAAGTACTCATCTGGTGCTTCTAAAATACGCCTACCCCAATGTACCTAACCTAGGTCTAGTAAGAGGGAAGAAGCAAGTGTGGGTTTAGTATTTCTGCCAAGAATCTATCCAAAGATTTCTCTTAGGGTCTAATCAGCTCCGTACATTGGTTTTAGAATGAAGGAGGTCTGGTAACTCTCTCAGGACTCGATTTCCCAACAGCTCGCAAGGGAAGCTTGGGAACACTGGATCTCGATTTCTCGGCAAGAGAAAAAACAGTGTCTCTCTCAGTGCGTCTAACGGAGGGTCGGCTTCCTTCGGCACATACTGCAGCGAGCTGTGTCTGGCAAGTAGACAGTCGAACTGCTCCTAACCACGTGTGTTTGCTAGGGCAAGTGTGGGCATATTTATACCTTGTAGGTGCTGAGTTTGACGTAAGGCTGGACATGATAACGTCACCAAAGACTCTCAGTTCTTTGAAAACTGCATGAGTTCTTGGATAAAACAATCCTCAGGCAAGGAGAAGTCCCTGGCTGCTGAAGGCTAGTTTTTCGTAGAAATCGTTGTGGTTTTTCGGAACTAATGTAAGTAGCCATGCCGTTTTTGGACTACATGGGCCAAGCCTAAATATGGTTATGATTTCTATGTCTATATAAGAATATGGAGATCTATACCTATATAAGGGCATAAGTCGGGAAAATTACACCAGGGTCCTAAAATGATACTGTTGTATCACTTGTACCATGATTACCTTCATGAATAGGTGATCTATGAGTAATGTATTTATATTCAATTGACTCTACACACTCTATGACACTACTTACTGTTGCTGCATGCTCCTTTTACAGTCTTTATACACAGCATCTATTACAATCACTTATGCTACCCAGAAAACCTACTGCGGCCCTCCTTCTATCCATATGGTCTTAATTAGCTTTGGTGTCCAATATGCCCACGCCCTTGGTAATTCCTGTTTCACATGGAGAAAGCTAGGGAAATGAACCAATGTAGCCTTTACACTTTACCTTTGGCTTTACACCTTAACCAACACCAGCATATTCAAGTCTTTATAAACTGACAACCATTATGCATACCATTATTGAAATATATATATATAGAAAAATAAATCTTGCAAAATAATGTAAACTCCGATCAAAAAGGTCTTACAAGATTAATCCCTCAAGTTTTTAATGGTGGGTGGCTAATGCCAAAAACACTTGCCTTATTCAGGAATCTATCTTTTTACATGTAACAAAATAGCGGTCTATTGCATATGACACAATGTGATAACGAACAACTGTCAAAGGCTTACTGGCATTAACAAGTTCTTTTACACTAATAATAGGCTAGACCAACTGCTTTTATCATAAAGTTTCTTAATAAGAGAACCAGGTCTATGGCATCAGACATTATGTTGCCCAGTGCATCAATCATGCCTTTAACTTGTTAATATAAACAACTCAGACTTATATTTTTTAGGATAAGCATTTCCATACTCAGTCATACAATTAGAAAGGCATGCAAATGTATGTAAAGCATGTACAGTTACAGTCGGCTAAGCAAAATAGTATCTCTCCTAAGAGGCTTGACACAGATTCTCAGCAGGCCCACCTTCTTTATGCATGGTTTATCACATGGGGCAATCAACACCAAAACAATTGCCTGATATGGTAATCAGTAAGATTCCATTTAACAGAATCTGTGGGCTTTAATATACAGTAATAGCAATCCACACTTAAATGCCGATTGACGTTTACATGCACTTTTCACAATAAATATGTCAGGCCCACTGCCTTTTGTCATAGCATTTCATACTAAACAGAGCAGGCGTATAGTCATGAACATTGGCTTGCCACCATAAACAAACTGAGCCATGCTGTATGAGTGTTAACTTTGCCACAAACGAAAAAGTGCCAACAGTCTTTTTAGTGGAAGTGCACAATTTGACTAAATCAAATCATGCATTTAGGGGAACTAATGTATGGGTGGAGCCTAAGCACCTCTCTCAGTTGTCTCTAAAAGCTCTTTTTTATTGCACATATCAGGACATGCAACAGTTACTCTGCCCAACTAGACCTAAAAATTAGTGTAAATTCGTGTAGCTCCTGGCATCCCATACTGTCTCTTAAGTCTGAAGATAATGAAGGAAGGGGAGGGGATTTGTGGTGCTGTCGGAAAAAAACAAACACAAAAAAGTATGTAGTTACTTAAGACACTTTAATAGCAATACCATGTCATGTGCTTGCCCCGGAAAGTTCAAGTTCCGGCAGCTGGATACATAATCAATCTAATCTCAGCTGTGCGGAAGGGAAGCACTTTTTTCTATGGATGCACACAACTTCTGCCCAAACAAATATGTATTCCTTGCTACCAACAGGTAGGCAGTGCCAAAGTCCCTCTCTAAGGTACTCCTAAAAGCTCTTTTTTAGGTTGATCACATTACATCTGTCAACAAATGTGCTGCCTAGCCACACATGAAAAGGGCACTGAAACTAGAATTCCGGAGCACTAAAGCAAAAGGTTTGCACCAGAGTCCCAAAGAAACTACCTCCCAAAAAGATTCCATCCCATTTAATACAAATTCATGACTCTAAATCCCTTCCATAAAACGCGTTTTCGTTACAGCCATAAATCCTAATTGGCAAGGCGCCCCGACCACACACACTCCTACCTGATGCAAATGTCAAATGTCAAACTTGCCGGATATAAATATTGCAGAAACAAAGTAAATGTCTGAAATATCTCAACGGAGTCCCAGCAAGATACACAAGGAGAAACTATTCTCAGCAATGAAACTCCGAATTAAGTAAACTGAGATAAAGCAGAAAAGAGCAACACAGAACCAGTGAGTAGAGTTATGGGCTGTTTGCTTTCCCATGGGTCTACAGTGGACAATAGCACATCACAATGTGTGACTACATTGTTTGTTTATAACTGTACTTTGGGAAACTAACATATGGGTAGAGCTTTTGTCATAGCATTTCATACTAAACAGAGCAGGCGTATAGTCATGAACATTGGCTTGCCACCATAAACAAACTGAGCCATGCTGTATGAGTGTTAACTTTGCCACAAACAAAAAAGTGCCAACAGTCTTTTTAGTGGAAGTGCACAATTTGACTAAATCAAATCATGTATTTAGGGGAACTAATGTATGGGTGGAGCCTAAGCACCTCTCTCAGTTGTCTCTAAAAGCTCTTTGTTATTGCACATATCAGGACATGCAACAGTTACTCTGCCCAACTAGACCTAAAAATTAGTGTAAATTCGTGTAGCCCCTGGCATCCCATACTGTCTCTTAAGTCTGAAGATAATGAAGGAAGCATTCCTTCATACAGAATTCGGCAGCTCGCCTGGTTTTAAGGCTCCCTCGCCGAGCACCATCACGCCCCTCTCTCGTAGCCCTCCACTGGATGCCTATCAGGAAGAGGATTGATTTTAAAGCTATGCTTTGGTGCCATAAAATAATTCATCACAGAGCACCGGCCTACATGTCGGATTTGGCTTCTGTCTATGAACCTAGCAGGTCGCTTAGATCTAAAGGTATGGGCCTGCTCAGAACTACACGCCCCAAAAAAGCTAGAATGGGAGGCAGATCTTTCCGGACTTTAGCTGCCAGGAAATGGAACCTTCTTCCTTTGGATATCAGGATGGAGAATAATGAAATCCTGTTTAGGAAGAAATTGAAAACCTGCCTCTTTACTTGGTGATGGGTTTTTTTTCTCTACACCTTTTCACACTCTCTCCACAGCGCGGGGACACGCCGGGAGGCGTCACCAGGCGCTCTACAAACTCCTTTAAATTAAATTAAATTAAAATGTAGCACTTCTCTCATGACGGCGAACCAGAGGATCAGCCCAGTATTCCCCTACTTTTTTACTACTTTCTCCAGAGCAGTCATGACACCACATACTGGGTGTTAAGCTTTGTGTACATCAAGAAGCGGGGATTTGAAAGAGAGGTGTTGAGTGGGCAGGACTGGCTGATACATATGACCCTGAAAATAAGCAACCCATTTACCACCAGTGACATTTACTATCTATGAGGAGCCCAATTCAAAGAAACTGTATGAATCTGCACATTGTCTATGGTTTGTACAGATATACACATTTTTAGGGTCAAATGCAATTGGACGCCCATCAATTATTAAACTGTATTGTATTGTAGATTGGATTTATGTAGCGCGTATCACCCAGGGGTCTCTAAGCGCTTGCCTTGGGAACCCGTCCTGGTTTTTCCCTGTGAGATAGCCCCTACAGGGCATCCCCAAGGTGAAAGCCAGGCATCCCGCCGCGGGGGGCCTTTGTGGAGATTAAGCAAGCTTAATGCCCACAGTTGCAGAGTGTGAACCCATGATTGGAATAGGCACCGAGGCGAGAATTATCGAGTCCGTGGACATTTGAGCTCAAGACCCTGTCGCGTCGGGAATTGAACCCTGGTCCCGGGCTAGACCTCTGCTTCAGGGTATGCCAGCTCTAACCAGTGAGCCTCCTGACCACAGAAGACACTGAAAATCTGAAGACCAACCATTCAGGGACCCCTATTGAACCCGGTCCTCACCACTTCTTCAATTTGGGAAGAACACTGATCGAATGCTACCTCTCCACCATCATCAGCATCTTTACCCTCGGTGGATCCTTCCTAGATAACTGGAAACACAGAGTTCACAGCCCTCCTGAAAATGCTCTCAGCATATCCATGTTTCAGCTACTTCAGACCCACCTCGCTCCTTGTATTTAGATCTAGAGTCAGGGTAAAATAGATCAACAGGCAAGTCTCCTCCCACCTAGAACAGCACCACCTCCTGGACAACACTCAGTCAGGATTCCACAGCAACCACAGCATAGAAACCATCCTCTTGGCAGCAACAGACAACATCCTGGCCACCAAGGAATTAGGGAAACCACCACCCTCCTCCTCATCGACCACTCAGCGCCTTTCAACACTATATCCCACAACACCATCATCTCTAGATTTCAGGACTCATGAATCCAAGGATTGGCACTGAGATGGAACGTCTCCTTCCACTCCGACAGAACACAATAATCCAAACTCCCCTTACACCTCCAAACACAAAAAGCATGTCTGCTGAGTCTCCCAAAGATCCTCCATCTTCCCAACCCTGTTCAATATATACATGGCAACCCTCGCCCACATCATAGGAGCCCATGACATCAACATTGTCCCCTACAGCAATGACACACCTTGTCCTCTTCCACACTGACAAGTAAAACACCACCAGGATCAACCTTACCTCCTGCATGACTAACATGCCCAACTGGATGTGAGAGAAGTGCCTAAAACTCAGTACCAACAAAACGAAGATCCTGATCTTCGGAAACATGGGCTCCCCATGGGCCCCCCTGGGCCTAGCCGAATTGGGACCCATGAACCTAGGCCCTCATAACTAGCATACATGACAATGAGTAGCACGCTGCACGTCTGTATCACTAACCTACTCACTTATCTGCCTGTACAAGGAGTCAACATTCATGTTAATCTGTCTTCCAAGGAAAGAAATCTAGGATACTGTCAACAGAAATGGTTTCAAGTTATGAAGACCATCTAAACCATAGCCAGCAGCCTCATCTTAGATGTTCCCAAAAGCACTCATATCCCTACCTACCTCATTGAACTAGACTGGCTACCCGTCCAGATAATATGCCAACTCAAGTAGCTCATCCACACTTACAAAGCCCTCCTCAACAATCGGCCTGCATACCTCAATGACCAAATTCAGCTCTACCATCCAATCAAACTGCTACGCCCAACCACACTCAACCATGCAGGTGTCCACCGCATCTGCAGAAGCAAGTCAGGCAGGCACTATTTCTCCTATGTTGCCCCTCTGGAATGAACTCCTCCAACACATCAGGATTGCCCCTTCACTACTCTACTTCTGCAAGAATTTGAAGACCTGACAGTTCACCTTGCATCTCCGCCCGACCTGCATTCCTTCTCCAGCGCCTGGATACTCTCATGGGTGATAAGTTACACAAAAGAAATCGACCTAACATAACAAAAAATAACAATATGTGCAACAAATCTATACAATACCAGGTACATTTATGGTTGCAGTGGCTGAGTACCCAATTAACTAATAAAGAATGTTTTTCCCTTATAGTGTAACATGCGTCTAATATGTGGTGGTGTACTAGCTCAACTGCCTTACTCTAGCTTTCAGAGAATGTTATATTGATGCATACTCCAGAAGACAGTTTTCATAGTAGGAAAGCTGCTGAAGCATGCATGGTTGAACTGTCTAAATATGTTGTTTAACTGTTTTCCCACAGGTAAAGTATTTTCCTATTGGTGTAAGCAATTGAATTACTACTCCATGAAGTGTGAATGCGTACGCATGCCTTTGCAACCTTGTAAAGGTGTCCTGTTGTTCAACTTCCCTGGTATGCTATTCCCCAATCCCTGGAACGCGATGCTTGAAATGGAAATATAGAAGTGCAGGTACTTCTTGTCGCAGAGTGCCTGTTTGCTGCTGAGAAGTACTGGTACTTTATCATTGAAACCATTGGAGGAGTGCTGAGAAGTCCCAGTGCTATCGCTTCCATATTAAAGATGTGCAGGCCCCATAGTAACTGCTCTCTAAAGCACTGTTGGCAAGAGATTTACAATCCGCGAAACTGGTGGATGTCCACATGCGAAAATTTGATGCAAACAGAAATACCTGCTGCTACCAATTTATAAACAAGAATCTGAGAATACGGAACCGCATATTCATGCAGACTTTTATGAAAATGTGGCAATTCGACAGCAATTGTTGTATGAGAGGAATATTAATATTTCTACTAGTGGTTAATTTGTAGAAATAGAAGTGCCAGGGCTCTTGGCAGGAGGCCACTGTACTTTACACCATTCATTTGCCCCTCTGAGCAATGCCAATGGCAGTACCAACACAACTACTGATCATCACATGCCTACAAATGTGACTCTAGACTATTCCAGGCCCCCCAAGTTATAAGAATGGCATGGGTTTGAAGGGGTAGTCCTTTTTTATCTGAATTGGATTCATAAATAACCGTCATTGTGATCATATCTAAAGTAGATAAACAGCACCACCATGTGGCAGACTGTCATAAGTGTAGGTGTTGCCAATTAAGGCCCGGTGCCAAGCACCACCAGCTCAAATTAAGCACTGATTAGAACCACACTGTAAGCTCAGAAACCTTACAACGCTTGCCGGTGATCCAAATACACAGACATCTGTTTAATAAAAATAAGGTTATCTATGAGGGTTTTTGACCTCTGCTGATGGTGTGATCCTACGTACATTAGGACTCCTACTCCCCCTCCCCCCCCCCCCCCCGCCCCCATGTGTTTCAGTGTAAAAATAACCTAGTATGTCACAAAGGCCAGAATTGTTAAAACCCGTAGCTATTACAATGTAAATTGGACAGTGGTCATAAAACGTTGTAAACAAATGTTACCAAAGTGTCCCTCTGTGGTGTAACAAACAGTAAAGAGATGGCTTTGAGCGTATTCCAATATTTAATCAAAAACATTCACGATGTTCTTACTTAGAAACACCAAACCGCTTGGGGCCGCCTCCTTCAGGGTCTTCTTTACTACAGAGGTAAAAATATTTAGCAAAACTTATAGGATTTTAGGATTTTCCAAAAACGAGTTCTAAATATAGACAGAACGTTTGTTACTCGAGAATATGAAGCTTTACTCCCCGATTGACCAGGCAGGGTCCAACGTGTTACTCCCTATTCATCGGTTGTTGGGTACATCTATATTGAGGATAAGAGCAAAAACAGCGATAACTGTTGAAAGAGGCCTCGATAAGTGTCAGTTAATAGTTTAGTAGTTTTTCAGGACAGAAGGAAGGGTGGTGATTTTGTTAGTGGGTGGTGCCCAAAGGGTACAGCTATACTAACAAGCATTTGCAATGCAATAGGTCTCACATTAGGAAAGTTTGACCTACTGGTCTTGTAAATGACAAATCTTGTATTTATGTTTTGTTTTTGAAAATAACAAAAGTAATAGCTTTGTCATTTACAATGGCAAGAGTTATAACTTTCGCAAATGTGACACCTATAGCATTTGTAATGCAAGATGTGTTGTATTTACCTGACTTACAAGTATTGATATTACAAATAACAATGGCTTTTAATTTTTTTAATAATGAATACTTAAACAAAAGTTATTGTAATTTATAATGGCAATAGCTTAAACTTTTGTAAATAACTTTTGTGAAGATTATGTTCAGTGTATTTTATTGTGACGAAAATCCAAGAACAGAAAAGAAATATTAACATATTTTTGTTACATTTGTAATAAAGCTTGAAACATTGAGAGAACCTATTTGAACCAGTTGTTGTTGAATGGTTGCACAGATTGATGTTGTGGTGGCGCGGAGTGATGTTGTGATGGCGAACGAGTGATGCTGTGGTAGCACGTAGTGATGTTGTGGTGCCCCTGAGTGATGCTGTGGTGGTGCTGAGTGATGCTGTATGCTATGCTATGCTATGTTTTGTTTTGCCATCCTATGTTTTGTTATGCTATGTTTTGCTATCCTATGCTTTGATTTTTTTATGCTATGCTATGTTTTGCTATGCTATGTTTTTTTTTTTTTTTTTTTTTTATAGAGCGCGAACGTTCGCTCCGAAGGGAGCATCTTGGCGCTGTAAAAACCTGGGACCAGATCAGTGGAAGGGAGGTGGAGGGTTAAATGGCTGCTTTAGTCCAGTCGTCAGAGAGATTAAAAATCCACGTTTTGAGGTGCTTCCTAAATGGTTTCTCACGCGTCTGAAGTCTAAGATGCCTTGGCATACTGTTCCAGGCTCTAATAGCCAGGGTGCTGAGAGTTTTTCCGCCTTTGGACTTCAGGTTGAATTTAGGGGGGGTCATGAGGTTTTCTTGAGAGGATCTGAGAATGCGACCCGGGATGTAATGAGGGAAGCGTCTCGACAGGTAGACTGGGCCGGATTTGTGGAAGGCTCGGAAGGCTACAACGAGAATTTTGAAGAGTATTCTCTTGTGCAAGGGGAGCCAATGTAGGAATCTGAGGGCAGTGGAAATAGAAGATTTGCGTGGGAGTTTTAAGACAAGACGCGCGGCAGTGTGCAGGACACTTTGTAGTTTGTCGGGTGGATTTCTTGGTCCCTGCCAAAAGGCCATTACAGTAGTCCACTCGAGAGAGAATGAGGGCTACCGCAATGGTCTTTCTGGAATCGAGCGGGAGAAAGTCAAAGAACTTTCTCATGGATTTTATAATGCCAAAGCATTTACCTGCTACAGTTGTGACATGGGAATCGAAAGAAAGATCGGAATCGAAGATGACTCCGAGGTTTCTGGCCGATGAAAGAGTCTGGGGTGGGGCAGCAGAGTTATCAGGCCACCACAGAGCGGGACAGAAGGAAGCGTTCTTTCCAATGGGCAGGATCTCGGTTTTGCTGGAGTTACAGCGAAGATGGTTGGAGTCCATCCATTGAAAGACCGCTGTGAGGCAGCATTTGAGGTTAAGTTCGGCTGAGTTGGAATTGTCGTCGAGAGGGATGACAAGCTGAGTATCGTCGGCATAAGACGTGACAATTATGCCGAACGATTCTATGAGTGAGAGCAGGGGGATGAGATATATATTGAATAGGAGGGGACTAAGAATGGAGCCCTGGGGGACTCCACACGAGATCTTTTTTTCTTTGGATTGGAAGGGGCCCAGTGAGATGGTTTGAGACCTGTCACTGAGGAAGGAACTGATCCAGGCCAGGGCTGAGTTGGTGATGCCAATGTCCATAAGTCTGTTGAGCAGTATGGAGTGGGAAATAGTGTTGAATGCCGCCGTGAGGTCAAGAAGGATCAGGATGGCCTTCTCCCTCTGATCTTGGAGGTTTTTAATAGTGTCGGTCAGCTCGATCAGGGCGGTCTCGGTAGAATGTCTAGACCGGAAACCGGATTGCTGGGGGTGAAGTAGGTTGTGGGCATCAAGGAAGGACTTGAGCTCTTTGTGGACTAATTGTTCCGTGATTTTGCCCAGTGCAGGTAGCAGGGTGATGGGACGAAGGTTAGTTAAATCAGAGGGGGGTTTGTTTGCCTTTTTCATCAGAGGTTTAACCACACCTTTTTTCCAAGCGAGCGGGACAGAGCCAGATTTGAGGGAGAGGTTAATTATTTCGTTAATGATGGGGTTTATTTCATCAATGATGGTGTGGAGGATCTTGGGGGGACAAGGGTCAGAGGGAGAGCCCGATTTGCATGAAAGGATCGCTTCTCTGGTTTGAGTTAGGGTTACCGGAGAGAAATGATTGAGGCAGTTTGCAGTCGGACGAGATTTGTCTAGCTCCGAAAATGAGAACACCGGAGGGGAAGGGGGGAAGTTGGTGTGGATAGAACTAATTTTTTCCTCAAAGTAGTCGGAGATCTTATCACACAGCTCTTGGGACGGGGGGATCTCTGGTTGAAGGGCTTTTGGTTTAGTAAAAGACTTTACTATGGAGAAGAGGATTTGTTGTTTTTGACTGGCCTCATTAATGGCGTTTACATAGTAGGTTCTTTTTGCTGATTTTATAGTTGAGAGATAATTTTTTCTCTGGAGAATGTAGTTGCTACGGTCGTCATTGTCGTAGGATCTACGCCATTTGAGTTCTGCTTTCCTGCAGAGTAGGTGAGCGGCGGTAAGGTCAGGCGTATACCAAGGGGCTTTGATTTTCGTTTTTTTAAGGGTGTTATCTTTTTTATTAGGTGGACATCGTTCAGAGATTTCTTGAGAAAGCCAGTTGTTAAAGGAGACTGCATCTTTATCGATGTTGCCAGAGGAAGGGGGGGTGTTAGAAGGGGAAAAGGGATGAGAGATAAGACTTGCCTGCACAGTTTTCCAATTTATGGAGTGAGTGTGTTGGCGGATTGGTTTTTTACAGTTAGGAGGGGGAACATTGAGGATATGGAACGGGATCAGGCTGTGATCCGACCTATGTTTTGTTATGCTATATTTTGCTATGCTATGCTTTGTTGTGCAATGCTATGCTTTGTTGTGCAATGCTATGCTTTGTTGTGCAATGCTATGCTTTGTTGTGCTATGCTATGTTTTGTGTTGTGCTATGTTTTGTTATGCTATCCTGCTTTGTTTTGTTATGCTATGCTTTGTTTTGTTATGCTATGTTTTGCTATCCTATGCTTTTTTGTGAGAAACGGTGATTGAGGGAGGGTGAGGGTGTGTGAGGGTGAGGGAGTGTGAGGGTGTGTGAGGGTGGGGAGGTTTGAGGGTGAGGGTGATGGGGTGTGAGGGTGAGGGTGTGTGAGGGTGAGGGTGATTGAGGGCGTGTGAGGGTGACGGTGTGTGAGGGTGACAGGGTGTGAGGGTGAGGGGTGTGGCGGTGAGGGGGTGAGGGGGTGAGGGTGAGGGGGTGAGGGTGTGAGGGTGAAGGTGTGAGGGTGAGTGAGGGTGAGTGAGGGTGAGTGAGGGAGAGTGAGTGAGGGAGAGTGAGTGAGGGAGAGTGAGTGAGGGAGAGTGAGGGTGAGTGAGTGAGTGAGGGTGAGTGAGGGTGAGTGAGGGTGAGTGAGGGTGAGTGAGGGTGAGTGAGGGTGAGTGAGGGTGAGTGAGGTTGAGGGTTTTGTGAGGGTGAGGGGTTGTGAGGGTGTGATGGTGAGGGGGGTGAGGGGGTGAGTGGGTGTGAGGGTGAGCCCCCGGGAGAGACCTATTCTTGCAGAACGAACTTCTGCACCTATGCTGTGTATCTTCAGAAACCTGCTTATTGTGTGCTCCTGTAAAGAAATGTGTATTGTGTGCCGTGCATCATGTTGTGGATACCCTCGCCTCAAAAGTTTTGTATATACCTGGGAGAAGCCCGCACATTGCGTACCCCCAGGGGACAGCTGCACATATTGTAATCTCTGTAGAAGATCTAGACGTTGTGCGATCGGAGAGACGTCTGAATATACTGTATTCTTACCTATTGTGTGCTTGTAGGTGTAATCTGTTGTGTGTGTGTGTATCATAGGAGAGATAGACATGTTTTGCATCCTAAGACAAACCTGCAGGTCGGACATTACCTGAAGGTGTCAGAGCGCTGTACAATAGAGCTAGTTACGTTACAATAGAAAAGTGGTACACAATAGAATATTACAAAGACTAAAAATGAAGGGTACACAAATAAAAAATACAACACAGCACGCAAGGGTGAGGAATGTACAGGTACAAATACAAATTTACAATGAAGAGTGAACGTTCAAGCTGGGCGTGTAGCATGCTTGAAAGTCTAACAAGATGGCCAGTGGGCCCCATGCAAGGTTGGTATATTCAGGCAAACACGCTGCATGCTGGTATCTGCGGGAGACTACGAAACTAAAAGGGGCACTAAAATCACAAAGAGCTGAGCTGTAATAAGTGACAATGCCAGACCAGTTGTTGGTGTCACACACCACACGGGTGATTTGGAAGCTGGGTGCTATTATTCTTCCAGTGAGGGCGGGAGAGGGGTGTCTGTTGTGTATTTTATTTGGCAGCTTTTTTGAGTGTGCCAGATGGAGGCTGTCCTGTTGCTGGCATACAAATTGAATGTGTTTCCTTTGCATTCTGTGCTATATATAGTCCTTCTAACAATGCTTTACATATCGGTTCTGAATTGTGCAATTTGTTATACCCCCTCTGAAATAGCATATTCAGCTCTATGTATCATCACATTCTACTCAGTGGAGTGGCACGGCTGCCATGGGCCCTAACGCAAGCAGAGCAAACGCCCCAGCCACACCCCTGTATGGATCTTAAAAAAACATCATTTGGGGTACCCTCCTACCCTGGTATGCTATGCCTGTACATGTTGCCCCACTGCTAGCTAGCCACTGCTTCGCCTTCTCAACTCAACGAAGAGGTCCTAGCTGCCGAGTGCACAATACATGTTGGACACTTTCAACAGGTCTGAACTTCTTGTCAAATATTGTGCAATCTGGTACTTGTAGTTTATTGAATGGGCTACAATGTCTAATCGCGGTTGGCTAATGTGGATCACCTGACCTGTAGCTATTGCGAGCGAAAAAGCTTCGTTAAAATAATCCAGACTGCTCTTCGCTAAAACCATCACCAGTAATCCAATTAGAGAGGCGAGCATACTGCATAGTGAGCCTTAGCCGTGGTCACACTTTGTCAGCGCGTGGCCAGCACCTGAGGCAATGAAACTGTATCATGGCAGCCTTCTAACGCTGTGGCCTCAACAAAAAGGCTTTTATGTGTACCCATATCTGCGCACGCATTCAATGTAACCAGCATTCTGTGAAGGAAACCAGGGTATAATGGATTTTGTGGGGGAAGGGACGCCCATTTTAAAACTCAAGTTATAAAGACTGTCTTGCATGAAAATGTAAATTCTGTGCACTGTTTCTTATTGTATTCAGTGGGCCATTCAAGGCGCTATGCAGGTACACATATTTCATGTTCGAAGGATTATAACCACATTGACCAAACCTTAATGGGAAGGAGTCGGAGTTTATCGCTTGGCCTGCGTGTAAAGGTCACTAGGGCACGGTATGTTTGTTTTCTTTTGGGTAAACAGTGACTATTTGTTTCTGCGCTGCCCTCAAATTAACTAAACCACAGCCTATTCACAGCGCCTCCAAAATAACACAGGATAGAAACATTTTTCAAACAAGCTGAATGGCAGGGGTGTAAAAGGAGGCGAGAAAGGAGGAGAGAGGAGAGAAGAAGGGAGGGGAGGCAAAGTGGCGGGAAGAAGAGAGGGCATGAAGGGATCAAAGGCAAGGGAAAGAAAGGGTAGATGTTCGAGATTAAGAGGAGCCACAGATGGACTTTAGAACAAGGCAGCGCTGGGAGGGGGGCTGGGCACAAAGGAAGGAGAAATGCGAGTCATGGCCTGGCGGGCGTGAAGTATGAAGCAGTGGGCGGGGAAGCAGATCCCTTTGAAGCTCTCGAAGGCAGGAGCAAATGGTAAGGGGAGGAGAAATGCTGCTGGGAGGCTCGGGCAAGCTCGTGCACGAGGATGTGCACTTCTGGAAATCTGCTTTGCTTTTGAGAGCTTAGTTTAGCTCTTGGTTACACCCCAATAGGGCTCGCCTATTATATCCCTGCTGGATATTAATAGGCGAGCTCTAAAAAACAAAGCAATGACATAGCCAATAGGTTTCGCCTTTGGGACCTTATAAGTGTCCCAAAGCCATTGTTAGGTCTCGAGAGTATTGGGACTTATCCACTCTTTCCCCAACTTGCAAGGAATCGTGGCGATTCCTTGCAGTGCCCGTGACTTTTAAGCTCCATGCGCATGCGCATTGAGCTTAAAAGCGCGTGCACATCAGTTCCCTCAGCCACACTCCGCCCCCTCCCCTTCCCGCCGTGTCGCATTTCTCCTCCCCCCTCCCCTCTCCTCCGTCCGTCTTGTTTGTTTAATTTAACCCGCTCCGCCCCCTCCCCTTCCCGCCGTGTCGCATTTCTCCTCCCCCCTCCCCTCTCTTCCCTCCGTCTCGTTTGTTTAATTTAACCCGCTCCGCCCCCTCCCCTTCCCGCCGTGTCGCATTTCTCCTCCCCCCTCCCCTCTCTATTGTGTGTGTTCATCTAGCGCAATGTGCTTCCGGTGCATAGCTCAGCCAGCGTTTCCAGGGAACTTTTGTTAAAACCCTAACAGGTTAAGGACTGCCCCCATCCCCCCCCCCCCCCCACCCCCCCTAGACGTCCTTGGTACATGCTGTAAAGGCGCAGGACGCCCGATATCAATCATAAAACATCCACTCGGTATCAGTGCCAGTGCAGGCGCACACCATATAATATATTTTAATCTCGTGTCTGAGCGCACAGTAAACATATGCTTTTATAGTTGCCATCACCTCAGTGTATGCAAGCGACTAAACTGTCCGCCTTTCAAAGTATAGAAGGGGCAGAGGCGCGTATTGCATCCCAGCGGGAAGCGCTGCTCAATTGACACACCGGACCACCAGAAATTTTGACAAAATGTCCGAGCCAGGGACAATCTGAGGGTAACATGCATTGTTAACCAGCGTTCTCCTTTCAGCCTGTAGCATTGCTAGCTTTTTGTATCCTATTCCGATTTAGAGGCAGAAGTATTTTCAATGACGGCGCACTTAACAAGATTAGATCGTAGTATGTACATACACTGTCGAATGCAAACTGGGTGCTCACAGTAAATGAAATACGTTAGATGCCCCTTTAAATAAGTTCACAGCAAGTTTGGCCCTACATGCCTCGCATTTTCTTAATTGGAATAGTTGCCTTTACTTCCTTGTATAAGTATACTGTATACTGAGGTGATGTCCCTTTCCACAGGCCTTAACATATGGTTGCCTTTCAGGTTAGAATGATAGAGAGCGGAGCGAAGACACCCTAAAACAAGGCTAGTATGATTTTTTGGGTGTATTATTATTAGGGTGCCAACAACGAGAACTGTTCATAAGCCAAACAACTTAAATCCATAGGGAACTTCAAATATGAATCGAATGTTCACGTCAATTTGGAGCATCCTGCTTTCCCATTTGATAACGGTATGCAGCATCAGGCTGGTTGACATTTTGCTTTCGTTATGTAGACATCTGTGGGGCTGGGGCAGCCGTCGGAATTATAGCGCAAGGGTAGACAAATAATGCAGCATATTATGCGATAAACTAAAGGACTAACTTTAGCGCAATATGCCCTGGCACGTTTCTCTAACTATTTTAACGCATATGGGCGTTTATAAAATAGCGACCCAGATGCTGTATACAATGTTTCTTAAGAAAGCTAGCACTATGAGCATTAGGTGATGAGTGTATAGTTACCGGCCAATCGTTGCTTATGGCTCGATTAAGAGTTGGGTGTAAATAGATCAACAGTTTCTAGTGGACCCTCCCTCACCCTCACCCTCCCTCACGCTCACTCACCCTCACCCTCACTCACCCTCAACCCCTCACCCTCACTCACCCTCACCATCACTCACCCTCACTCACCCTCACCCTCACTCACCCTCACTCACCCTCAACCCCTCACCCTCACTCACCCTCAACCCCTCACCCTCACTCACCCTCAACCCCCCACTCACCCTCACCCTCACTCACCCTCAACCCCTCACCCTCACTCACCCTCAACCCCTCACCCTCACTCACCCTCAACCCCTCCCCCTCAACCCCTCACCCTCACTCACCCTCACTCACCCTCACTCACCCTCACTCACTCACCCTCAACCCCTCACCCTCACCCTCAACCCCTCACCCCCTCACCCGCCCTCACCCTCACTCACCCTCAACCCCTCACCCTCAACCCCTCAACCCCTCACCCTCAACCCCTCACCCTCACTCGCCCTCCCCCTCACTCACCCTCAACCCCTCACCCTCAACCCCTCACCCACCCTCAACCCCTCCCCCTCAACCCCTCACCCTCACTCACCCTCAACCCCTCACCCTCACTCACCCTCACCCTCACTCACTCACCCTCAACCCCTCACCCTCAACCCCTCACCCTCAAACCCTCACCCTCACTCACCCTCAACCCCTCACCCTCACTCACCCTCAACCCCTCCCCCTCAACCCCTCACCCTCACTCACCCTCACTCACCCTCACTCACCCTCACTCACTCACCCTCAACCCCTCACCCTCACCCTCAACCCCTCACCCCCTCACCCTCACTCGCCCTCACCCTCACTCACCCTCAACCCCTCACCCTCAACCCCTCACCCTCAACCCCTCACCCTCAACCCCTCACCCTCACTCACCCTCAACCCCTCACCCTCAACCCCTCACCCACCCTCAACCCCTCCCCCTCAACCCCTCACCCTCACTCACCCTCACTCACCCTCACTCACCCTCACTCACTCACCCTCACTCACTCACCCTCAACCCCTCACCCTCAACCCCTCACCCTCACTCGCCCTCACTCTCACTCACCCTCAACCCCTCACCCTCAACCCCTCAGCCACCCTCAACCCCTCCCCCTCAACCCCTCACCCTCACTCACCCTCACTCACCCTCACTCACTCACCCTCACTCACTCACCCTCAACCCCTCACCCTCACCCCCTCACCCTCAACCCCTCACCCTCACCCCCTCACCCCCTCACCCCCTCACCCTCACTCGCCCTCACCCTCACTCACCCTCAACCCCTCACCCTCAACCCCTCACCCTCAACCCCTCACCCTCACTCGCCCTCACCCTCACTCACCCTCAACCCCTCACCCTCAACCCCTCACCCACCCTCAACCCCTCCCCCTCAACCCCTCACCCTCACTCACCCTCAACCCCTCACCCTCACTCACCCTCAACCCCTCACCCTCAACCCCTCACCCTCAACCCCTCACCCTCAACCCCTCACCCTCAACCCCTCACCCTCAACCCCTCACTCTCAACCCCTCACTCTCACTCATCCTCACTCACCCTCACTCATCCTCACTCATCCTCACTCACCCTCACTCACCCTCACTCACCCTCACTCACCCTCACTCACCCTCACTCACCCTCACTCACCCTCAACCCCTCACCCTCACTCACTCACCCTCAACCCCTCACCCTCACTCACTCACCCTCAACCCCTCACCCTCAACCCCTCACCCTCAACCCCTCACCCTCAACCCCTCACCCTCAACCCCTCACCCTCAACCCCTCACCCTCAACCCCTCACTCTCACTCATCCTCACTCATCCTCACTCACCCTCACTCACCCTCACTCACCCTCACTCACCCTCACTCACCCTCACTCACCCTCACTCACCCTCACTCACCCTCACTCACCCTCACTCACCCTCAACCCCTCACTCACCCTCACTCATCCTCACTCACCCTCAACCCCTCACCCTCACCCTCACCCACCCTCAACCCCTCACCCTAACTCACACTCACCCTCACTCACCCTCACCCTCACTCACCCTCACTCACCCTCACCCTCACCCTCAACCCCTCACCCTCACCCTCACCCACCCTCAACCCCTCACCCTAACTCACACTCACCCTCCCTCACCCTCCCTCACCCTCACTCACACTCACTCACCCTCACTCACCCTCACCCTCAACCCCTCACTCACCCTCACCCTCACTCACCCTCACTCACCCTCACTCACCCTCACCCTCAACCCCTCACTCACCCTCACCCTCAACCCCTCACTCACCCTCACCCACCCTCACTCACCCTCACTCACCCTCACTCACCCTCACCCTCAACCCCTCACTCACCCTCAACCCCTCACTCACCCTCAACCCCTCACTCACCCTCAACCCCTCACTCACCCTCAACCCCTCACTCACCCTCAACCCCTCACTCACCCTCAACCCCTCACTCACCCTCAACCCCTCACTCACCCTCAACCCCTCACTCACCCTCACTCACCCTCACCCTCACTCACCCTCAACCCCTCACCCTCACACAGTGCAATAGGTCTCGGAGCATTTGAGTAAGAGCTTTTAGAATTGTTTATGGCTTTTTTTACTTGTAATTCTTTAGCATTGGCTACAGGAAACAAAAATGCTAAAGATTTACAAAAAAAACCATAAACAATTCTAAAAGCACTAACTCTAATGCTGCGAGACCTATTGCATTTCCAATGCTTGTTTTAGTCTATGCTGTACAGCACTGTGGCTGCTGTGCAGCATATTGAAAAGTGCAATAAAGTATTTTAAGCATTTTTGTTGCCTTATATATAACCAAGAAAACATTATGTACAACTGAACAACCCTATTAAAAAAGAATAAACAAAAAAAGTCTTCTAGTTTTTTTATCCTTCGGATTGTTTCAGAATTTGACACTTCCATTCAATATCCTAAAATTAGTTTCAAAGGAAATCCCACAAAATGCTATTTTAATCTTCGTATAAACGAAATAGGAGAAAAACCAGTTGTTCTGATGTCCTCTCCCAGTTTCCTGCACCTGAAACCGTTTTCTGCCTTTCAGTGAATTATTTGCCTTCTTCTTTAGTAGCATCCTCACAAGTGCTGTGCTGCCATGATAATATCCGACTAAGTGCTCTTAAGTGCCGACTAACACTATCCATTGAACTAGTGACTGGAGACGGTGAGGAGAACGCCTCACACCTGTCTAAGCAGGGCCTATCAGAAAAGGCCCATTACAGGTAGAGTCAGGGCAAGTTTAAAATACAATGAAAACTGAGGGTCACCTAGGCTAAGTTTGAAAAGCAAGTGCAGGTCACTAGGAAATACAATTCAAAGTCCAGATCGACCATTGAAAGGAATTATGCAACACTTAAATGTAGCAACTTTTAGCTGCAATTCCATCTGCCCAAATACACCAAGTACACTTTATGCAGTTTACTTAAACTCTATGGAAAAAGCATGTCTCCAACAAGTAAACATCCTGAAGCTGCAGGGGTTATTGAAACTTCATCCCTCCAGTGAATCAGGGGTGCAGCTACCAGTGGCTACCAGTGACACCGGAGCCCACGGAACCCTGTTAATTGCTGTTTTTTGCCACCCATACTGCAGTGAAATGCCCATTTTCCATGCTTGCACCAGAGCCCGTGCCATCCTTGCACCGCAAGTGCAGTATTGTTGCAATGTCAAAACGGCTACAGGACAGCTGTACTTCTGTGCATGTGTAATAGATAAAGAATGCACTAGTCTAGCGACGGAATTCAGTAGGATGCTAGGATCTGAGCGCCTTGGAAGAGTGAAGGCCTGAACTAATGTGTTTCCTAGAAGAGAAAACAGGAGTTTCTTTCTGGCTGCTGCACGTCCCCTGCTGTTTCCCTACTGTTACACTCTCCTGAGTTGGAATAGTAATTTTTACCCCTACGCTATCCTACACTTTCCCTACTGTTGCACTCTCTGGAGTGGGAATGGTCATTTTTACCGCTACGCTATCCAACGCTTTCCCTACTGTTGCACTCTCTGGAGTGGGAATAGTAATTTTTACCCCAACGCTATCCAACGCTTTCCCTACTGTTTCACTCTCTGGAGTGGGAATAGTAATTTTTACCCCTACGCTATCCAACGCTTTCCATACTGTTGCACTCTGAAGTTGGAATAGTAATTTTTACACTTCCACTATCCAACGCTTTCCCTACTGTTGCATTCTCTGGAGTGGAAATAGTAATTTTTACCCCTACGCTATCCAACACTTTCCATATTTTTGCACTCTATGGAGTGGAAATTGTAATTTTCACCCTCACGCTATCGTACACTTTCCCTACTGTTGCACTCTTTGGAGTGGGAATAGTATTAAGTATTTTATTTATTTTACATGTTTTTATAATTTATAAAACGATATATTTTTAAAACGATATTTTTGACATCGATATTTTTTTCTGATATTTTGTACCTACCTTGTTGTAGATAGGATGTCGATATTGTTCACATCAATATTATTGCGCTGATATTTTTGTACCTTGATATTATGTCTTTCTATATTTTGTCAGACATTCAGTGAGCGCACTGTACATTCGGTCCAGCCTATCATCCAGTCGGTACTGGAGTGGCTTTAAAGTATGCAGGACAGGCCTTCTATAATCCAACCCTATCCGCCCAATCTGAGCAGAAGAGCAAATCTCCTTGAATCTGAAACCAGCTTTTCCAAATGGTGGGACTTTTTTGGAGTAATATCAAATAAAACTGCAACAGCTGAATTTAGCCATGCTCTGAAAAGAGGTGGTGCCTCACCGCATTTCTACTCTTAACACCTTGGCTGCTAGAGCAATTCCTGCTGGGTGCTGAAATATTCAGATCCCCCTTCTTCATGACGAGCTCAGCTCGTCATCAGCACACGACCAGTGTACTGCATGACGAGCTGAGCTCGTCGTGAGCATCGAAGGGGTTAAAAAAGCACAAGAATAGTTATGAGAAGCAGCACATCAAGGGAGACGAGCTCATCATCTTTTTCTTAATTGACAGTATGCTGGCCCTGCTCCAGGGAGGAGAAGACCTCAGCAGTTCGGTTCCGATATTCCATAAAATATTGCCCTGGGTTTTGTTCAACTTCCTCGTTGACTCTTTGCGCAAAAGAAACGGAATTGTGGGTGGAACACTCCTGGCAACTGTACCTCAGAAGGTCGGCAGCTGAAGCCCTAGTCCTGCTTCTGTGACGGATGTTCGCTCACCCATGCGGCTCCAGACAGTACAATCGCTAATGCAGCGGAAGCCAAACCGCTGCCTCGAAGGACGTGTGATGAGTTTGAACGCGGCTCTTAATCCTGACCCGTTATGTACATTTATTACAGCTTTTAGCAGTCCTTCATTTTCTTGCATGCTGCAGCGTTATTGGAAACAATTAGTACAAGGACTGGCTGCACACACTGTGGGACTGGAAGCATTAAAATCAAAATGTGTTGGGGAAGAGAATGTACAGGGAAGCGGAAGCAATTATGTGTGAGAGAAGGGCATGACGTGGGTTACTGTGGACTTGCGCTCGTGCAGGCATCCACCTTGCGGGAGCGAGCAGCGGCGCGCGCTGCTTCACTACTTGAAAGACATGGCCTGCGCGCTGCTGCTCGCTCCCGCAAGGTGGATGCCAGCCCGAGCATGAGTGCTTGAAACGAGCTGACCAATATCTAAAGGTTATCTCCTAGTCGAGACCTAAACAGGATTTTAGAAAGTGGGATTTTGGCACATCTTAATGGTAAAGAGGGAGGACAAACCGATAATAAAATTTGTGCGTGGATGGATAAAGTTTTGGGAATTGTCACCAATCAAGATTAGAGATTTCCGTACAGAATTCCAACCTGTGGTCTGCTCGCTAATCAACTGCATGGTATACAAGTAAGGACATAGCTTCAGGGAGGGTGTTAAGATGTTCCACCCTTCCCTCTCAATGCATTATTTTCTGTAAATAGTTGGGTACAGGTGCTTTCAGTCAGTACGGTGAGGAGTCTTTCATATTTAACCAGAAATTATGTATACACAGACCAATAAAATCACACACTCTCTCTCACTCTTTCTGTTGTGACACTCTTAAGAAATGTTGGTTATTATAGAAAATATTTTGTTTTCTGTCCCATTTTACTCCCACCAATCAATATGTTCTCGCTCTCTCCTGCTCCTCTTACTTGCTTTGCTTGTCATATAATGTATTTAAACATTATAACCCAGCGTGATTGTTGGAAAATCTGAAGCCCCCCAACCCCCATCTTATTAACCAAGCAACGCTCCTGTATATGTCGCCTGTCGGCTCAAAAGCTGAAGGACTTCTTAAGTGCGATTGCAAGTTAAATTGTCTCCAAACCAGGTATGCGGCACTGGTAACTTTAGCAAGAGGAACAGTGGGACATTTCTTGCACACTGTTGGTTTAATGGAAACAACCCTTTTTGTGTGTATAATGTGTGGAGTCTTATAGAGCAGTGTTCCCACTTTTTTTCAGACAGACGTACATAGCGAAGCAGAATTTTTTAAATGTACATGATACCCTTTGTGGAGATGCGCACTTACAATATAAGGTGCTAGATAGGTTGTATCGAAAAGAAAAGCTAATTGATTAGCTTTTAATTTCCATTTATAATTATTGCCTCTTGTTGGAGCACAAAGAATGCAATGCAAATGTTTGAGCTAACATTTGAAATGAACTCAGGAAACCTAAAGACAACCTTTTCCATCATTACTGAGGGTTTTATAGCTGTTGCTCAAGAAGACAAACACTATTAGTGTTCCTAAGTCAGTGACACAATGTGTTCAGTTTATGAGAGCACAGTGAGCTCCCTAATGAGAGCACAGTGAGCTCCCTAATGAGAGCACAGTGAGCTCCCTAATGAGAGCACAGTGAGCTCCCTAATGAGAGCACAGTGAGCTCCCTAATGAGAGCACAGGGGGCTCCCTAATGAGAGCACAGCGAGCTCTCTAATGAGAGCACAGTGAGCTCCCTAATGAGAGCACAGTGAGCTCCCTAATGAGAGCACAGTGAGCTCCCTAATGAGAGCACAGTGAGCTCCCTAATGAGAGCACAGGGGGCTCCCTAATGAGAGCACAGGGGGCTCCCTAATGAGAGCACAGCGAGCTCTCTAATGAGAGCACAGTGAGCTCCCTAATGAGAGCACAGAGAGCTCCATAATAAGAGCACAGGGGGCTCCCTAATGAGAGCACAGGGGGCTCCCTAATGAGAGCACAGGGGGCTCCCTAATGAGAGCACAGTGAGCTCCCTAATGAGATCACAGTGAGCTCCCTAATGAGATCACAGTGGGCTCCCTGAGAGCATTGGGGGCTCCCTAATTAGAGCACAGGGGGCTCCCTAATGAGAGCACAGGGGGCTCCCTAATGAGAGCACAGGGAGCTCCCTAATGAGAGCACAGGGTGCTTCTTAATGAGAGCACAGGGAGCTCCCTAATGAGAGCACAGGGTGCTTCTTAATGAGAGCACAGGGAGCTCCCTAATGAGAGCACAGGGTGCTCCCTAATGAGAGCACAGGGTGCTCCCTAATGAGAGCACAGGGTGCTCCCTAATGAGAGCACATGGGGCTCCCTAATGAGAGCACAGGGGGCTCCCTAATGAGAGCACATAGAGCTCCGTAATGAGAGCACAGAGAGCTCCGTAATGAGAGCACAGGGGGCTCCGTAATGAGAGCACAGGGGGCTCCCTAATGAGAGCACAGAGAGCTCCCTAATGAGAGCACACTGAGCTCCCTAATGAGAGCACAGAGAGCTCCCTAATGTGAGCACAGGGGGCTCCCTAATAAGAGCACAGGGGGCTCCCTAATGAGAGCACAGGGGGCTCCGTAATGAGAGCACAGGGGGCTCCCTAATGAGAGCACAGGGGGCTCCCTAATGAGAGCACAGGGGGCTCCCTAATGAGAGCACAGGGGGCTCCGTAATGAGAGCACAGGGGGCTCCCTAATGAGAGCACAGAGAGCTCCCTAATGAGAGCACAGGGGGCTCCCTAATGAGAGCACAGGGGGCTCCCTAATGAGAGCACAGGGTGCTCCCTATTGAATGTGCAGAAGCAAAGCGGGCTTGCACTTGACAAGGACTAGGATATCTGTAGCACTTGGCAGCTGACTCATGTGGTTATGGCTTCGCCGATCAATTGCAAAAACAACACTGGGGTGAATGTATGGTTTTTGAATTTGTCACCCCGAGTGGGATGTGTATGCTCAGACGTGAGTCCCAGGCTCTCCACACCACTGGAGTCAAGCTATCCTGGCTGAAGACGGCTGATAGCCAGAAACCGGTCCTAGGATGCTTGATTCCGGTCCAGGAAAGACATGGCTTGGCAGTTCGGGCAGGACTGTTCCTCTGAGGCACAGGGTCAAGGCTGATTTCCATATGGCCGTGTCTGAATTGGGGTGGTGTGGAGTGCAAAAAACCGATGGATTTAGGCCCAGAACTCTGTACTGGGGTGAATGTATGATATTGTTCTGCATTCTGTCTTTCAATTGTGGTTTTTGCATTTCTCAGATCAATTCTCATAAAAATCTCCTGAAAATATTCCATTTGTTGTAAATCATTTCCTAGATTTACGAGCATGATGTGCTAAGAGTTGAGCAAGAACATGATAATGGAACAGCTCCATGTCTACGCTACAAGGCCCGGAGTATTTAACACCAACCTGGAGCTGTAGCAAGTGAACCAAAAAGTGAGAATTAACAACTCTTAAGTAAGGAAAACTAAGATGTTGAGCAGACCATGTTCAACTCGTTTTAGGAATAGCTTTTCTATTGGTATGTTTATGTAGGCTCATTTTTAATTGTGCATTGGCATGCCAATATTTGTTTAATTTATTTTAGATTTGCCAATTTGGAACAAAATGCTACAAAAACACCCCAGCCCTACATATAATGTATCAGGCTGTTAGGAGGCGTTAACAACAGACAAGAGACATATTCTCTATTAATTGTGCACTACAAATAACTCATCCTTGGTGTATGTAATGGGGGTGTTAATTGAGGAGGTAAAGTTCACACCTCAAATAATTACCACAAGCCTTGTCAGGTCGATCCACTGAGGTCACTAAATTAACCTGAGGTGCCAAACTCCACCCGACATCCGTGAGCTACGGCAGGGAGCAGCAGACAGGCTTAACTTAGCGGTAATGTGTGACGCATTGGAGTCACTCTAGTAAGCATGGAATGGAGGCAAACAGGTCCAGTCTTCCCTCTCAGACAGCAAGGCAGTCCTTCGAGCAGCAGATCAATCCTCTGACAGCAGTGTAGTGTGTGACTGGTAGGTAGTACAATATATTGATTGTGGTATAAGCCTGCAAAAGTGACGGGATGAGCATCAGGCAGTAATGTGTGCAAATGACTGGAGGCCAGAAAAGTGCCGCTTTCTGGACCTGTTCCCGCCAGTGGAAATGATGACCTGGAATACATAGGGGCAGGATGCAGATTCGTGCAGGAAGAACATTCAAGATGTAACTAGTAGGGAAGTGCAGTTGTGTGCGCCTATCGATAGAGGTGACCGGTGTAGTTTGTGGGAATGTAACAAGGGGTGAGGTATACACTGGTAGAGTGGAATGTAGAGAATGGTGTAAGTAGTGCTGTTGGTAGTAGAAAATGTTGGGTTCAGTAGATGGGTGTAGGTGTTGTAGGAGTTAGAGTGGAATTTGTGTTGTAGGAGTTAATGTGGCATGTACTAGTAGTGGTGCAGGATGAAGTGTGGTTACCTGTAGTGAGGGCTAAATTAGGAATGCCCTCACTACAGGTAGTGATGTGATATGTGATGGGCAATAGATAGTATAGGTAGTAATGTAGGTTGTATAAGATGGTGAAGTGTGTATGTAGTGATGTAAGGTTTATTTGGTTTGTAGGGCAGTGGAAGCACATGATGGGAGTGCATGGGAATTAGGTTATGTAGACCTCAAGTAAAGTCATTGGTTTAAAATTTTTGTGCAAGTGTGTGTGTGGTGGGCGGTATTCGGTTTATAGTTGGTAGGGTGGGCATAACCTATAATTGTTGGCGTAGGTGGAAGGTGCCTGTGTGGGTTGAGGATTTGGTTTATGGTATGGCCGTAATGCAGGCTATAGCTGTTGTAACTTAGAAAATGTGCCGTAGTCAGTGAATTGAGTGATAAAGCCTTCCGTGCCCTGCCCTAAGCCCTCCTAGAAAGTCTCTCGAACCAGGGCCGGCCTTAGGCATGTGCAAGCTGTGCACCTGCACAGGGCCACCAATCCTCAGGGGCCACCACACCAATATATATCCTTAATATAATAATCCTCTGAGGATGGATACATATTTGCGTGGTGGCCCCTGGCAGGGATTTGGCGGCCTCCGGCTCCGTTCCACTTCCAAACACCCGGGCCCACCCTCTTCACTGGCCTCCGTGCTCCGCCCCGCCCTGACCCGCTCTTCCGGGGCCCCCTACCTACGCTCCCTGCCCAGGGCCACCATGAGCCTAGAGCCGCCCCTGCTCGAACACTTCCCTCAATCTCATGGGAAAACAGTCTTTGCTTAAAAACAAGATCTATATGGTACATTTACATTACAGCAGGATGTAAAAAGAGGTAGGAAATACCCTTTGGAGGAGACAGAAAATGGTAAGCTTATGGCAGGTATGTCCACCCCTGCAATATCAATGTAGTAATTTGACTCAGTCACCTATGCATTAGGTTATAACTAAAAAGTATTTCAGGCCATGTAACCCCTTTCTAAGTTGTTCCATTCCCCTTGTCGGTCCTATAATTCCTTCAACAACTTCAGCCATGACTACTCTCTCTCTCCAGCTCCCAGCATCCTCATCTGCTCTCCTGTCCTACTAGATGGTCAAAAGTCAACTACAATTGGTCTCACAGAGATCTCTGAAACCAAGTACTTGGGGGCAGATTTACAAGCCCCTTGCGCCACTTTTTCGTCACTTTTCCCATGTTAAAAATGACGCAAAAGTGGCGCAATTGGCTTGTAAATCTGCCCGTTGGTTTCTATATTACATTGTCTTTCAAAATTTTCAAAGTGCAAGCCAGTTGCTAGGAGCAGGACGTGGCTTTAATTAGTACAATATTAAATCGAAGTAAGAGAAGATGGAAAGATATCTTCTTGCAAACTATGGCTTTTTCTCTCAAAACATATTTAAAAAGTCATAATGGTCACAACGTTTTACACGAATTTTGCATTCATGTAAAAATAGTGCCTTTCAAGAGTGTTTTACAAGTCAGTATATTTTTTAGGAGACCGAATCATTCTAGAGGAAAGCCAAGCAGAGTAGGCCCAGGCTCATGAGTTACTGGTGCCACATGCCTTCTGAGTACTTGTGTGAAAATATCAGAGCAAGGAATTATTCGACATAAAAATACTTGCAAAGTTCTGCGAGAACACAGGCCATATTTATAAGGGATTGTGTCACGTTTGCACCATGCGTAAAATTTACACCATGCTTCATGTTTGTACATTGATGACGCAAGCCTCAAAGTTAGTTTTATGTAGCCACGCAAAGCCAGATCTCTTCGCTTTGCATGACTTCATAAATCTGGAGTGAGGCACACAGCGCATATTTCTGCGTTGCCTTAGTCGGTGCAAGGGAGGCATTCCAGGGGTGTTGCGACAGGTGTTCCTACGTAAATCCCATGGTTTCTGACGCACTCCTAGATTTACCAAACCTGTGAATGCATTAAAAAAAAGCACCTATTCTGCAGCACACATAGGAAGAGGGAAATGCCTCGGGATATTTTTTTGTGCAGCAAGATGATCCTTTCTGTACAAAAGCAATCCTGTTTACAATGCAGACACACCATAGTGCAAGAGGGCCTGCGTTGGCGCTAGGGGGGCACACTGTGTGTGTGCCAGAACTTGAAAAAAGCAGGAATGCGCTGTATTGTGATAAATACAGCACATTCCTGTCGTTTCCATGTAACGCAGCGCAGTAAGGTGACTCACTGTGGGATGTATGACATTACAACGCATGCTTTTACCACGCATGCTTTTACATCGCAAGTTTTACAACGCATGCCTTTACAACGACTTGCGTTGGGGGGCGCTGAATAGTGAATAGTTTACTTTACTATTCCAACTCCAGTCAGTGGATAGTAGGGAAGGTGTTGGATAGTATATTAAATCTATTCCCTATCCTAGAGCGCCCCCCAGCGCAATGCGTTGTAATGGTTTGCGTTGTAAATGTTGCGATGTAAAGGCACTGCATGGTAAAAGTTGCGTTGTAAAGTATGTTTCCCCTCACTGTGCTGCACTGCGTTACATTTCGATGAATATGGCTCTGAATGTATAGGTGTGGGAAAGTCAGTAAATTATGGCAGGGCTAAAACTACAATTGACAGACAGCAACAATGGAACAGATGCCTTGCTTGCTAAAAGCACTTTTAAACTACCTATTGCCTTCCACAGCTCTGTATTGATTACTTTTCAAGTCGCCCCACAGCTCCCAGGGACCGGTTTTCCTGTTTTCAAAGTCAGAACTTCATTTGTCACAGATTTCTGCTGTGCCAGTGAGAACGCTGCCAGTGCGGCGGAGGCGACGCCGTCCAGCGCCTCCCTGCTGGGGCTGGCACGCAGCGCCCTCATACACAATCCAGATTTATTTTTGGAGGCAAGCAAGAGTGTTGTGACATTGATGGAGACCTTGAGCCTTCAAATACTGAGTGATTGATGCATTAGAAGATGGATGAACTGCCAATGTGGGCTCCTAACACCAGAAGGCATCAATATCTTGCCGCCTGGGGGATGCTGCGCTGCAATGTTCAGGAGACTCATGAAAAATTGCAAGGATCAGCTCAGGTGGTTCCAAAAAGCCAGGTCTGAGTGGGCTGTTAAACGTAGCCGCTCGTCCCTATTGGTTATGATACCAACTCCATTAGTGGATGTACAAGTATTTATCAAGATTTCCAGTTTGATGCCCATACGCGCAGCAGCTACCTCATCAGACGCAGGAAGGTAGAGACAAGATGGCAAGCCTTCTCTTTCTAGCCACCTTTGGTCAGTGATGTACCCTAAAATGATGCCCCCACCCCTCTTGACGAATGTGAAGAGAGCTCCTGGGTCTTCCATATCTCAAGTTCAAGTTCAAGAATTTGTATAGCGCACTACTCACCCAGAGGGTCTCAAGGCGCTTGGGGGATGGTGGGTGCGTTACTTATCGAATAGCCATGTTTTTAGTTGCTTTCTGAAGGAAACAGCTATTTAATGGCCTTGGGCGGAACTGAGCCAATCTTACTAAGGGTTTGGGGGCCCTGGAGGGTTGGGGAGGGGGGTAGTACCACAGGGGTGCAGGTACATGGGTTACGCCCCTGGCTATGGTCTGTAACTCCCCTACTGACCCAGAACTAGAAAGCTCCCTTATTCGTGCTGTTCGCAAAGGATCGGAAGACCCTTCTCGTCCATGTGTTTACCTGTAGATGGTGGACCCTAGTTAATAATCACCATCACTTCCTCCTTCATCTGTCTCCTCCGGGTACCTCCCCTCTCCTCCTTTGCACAGTGCTCTGTGGCTGCAATATACATTCCAAGTCTCATCCATGTGATAGTCATTTAGGGCAATCACTTGAGGGACTATCTTTTTCTTTCCGCGTATGTACACAGGTGACTTGGCTACTTCATTGTACACTCTGATTGGCCAGACCTGCTCCTCTCATATAATTTCATTGCTACCTCTGGAATGTGGCTTACTGTTCATAGCAAGTACTAAGGTGATAGGTACTTACCACTGCTTAATTTGTAAAACAGTAAGTGCGAGGGCCTAAAGTGTTTCACAGTTGTCCATCGCAGCCTCTGATTGTCAGGCTTGTTAATGGTAAGACCGTATAGTCCTGATTCCGTCTCATCAGGCGCCTCTTTTATCCACCACCATACACTTCTTGCCCCACTGCTTCTCTCTTCTGGGCTCTTCGTCTTTTTTTGTGTCTTCTTCCTTCCTTTTTCACTGTTTTCATATATTAAGCTACCTCCATCTTTCTCCCTTTTCTATTTTTCTCTCTCTTTCTCAAATCGTAAAACGTCCGGTTGCCCAAAAATGTTTTCTAGTGGGCCCAACTGGCTCAAATTAAGCACTGGTAATTGCTAAAAGTGTATCTGCACATGTTGATTTGGAAGAACAAATGTGTAGGCCAGTTTCATTCAAAAACTTTCAAACTACCTACCTTGAAAAACTATACCTCTCTTTCTCTCTGTCCTGCTCTTTCTTTATGCCGCTCTCTCTTCACCCCTCAACATGCTTTTATTAATCTGTAAATTGGCTTTTTGAGTAGCTTATATCTCAGTGGCCGTCATCTTGATCCTTTACGTTGCCTCAGGATGAGTCTAAACCGAATGATGACGAGAAGGAACTATCTAGGTACACAATAGTCATTGTAATGCCACTAAAGTATCCGGTTATTTGTTTCATGTAAATACATATGCATTCCTATGCTCTTTGCTGGTAACGCTTTGCATTAACACACAACATTCCATTAAAGCTAGACGGGATATCACCTTTACAACGCAGTTATTACATCGCACTACCTTTACAAGGCAGTCATTACATCACAACATCCTTTACATCGCATGCCATTACAACGCAGCCATTACATTGCAAGTCACTAAAACGCAGGCATTACATCGTAAGTCATTACAACGCATACCATTACAACGCATAGTACCCTTACACTATCCAAAACGTACCTACTGTTGCACTCACTGGAGTCAGAATAGTAATTATTACCCCTATAGTGTCCAACACTTACCTTAAAGGGAATGAAATAGTATGCGTTGTAAAGGTATAATGCAATGTAATGGAATGCGTTGTAAAGGTAGTTTCTGAAAATGCGGATTTAAATTGTATTGATATCCTCATATAGTAAAGCACAACGAACACTATCCAAACTCACACTGTGCATGTAGCATACAACATGCATGGTGAAGACTCATTCTTGATACATGTTCCCTGTCACCTAAAACACTCTCTACACTGACATACAACATGCCTGGTGCACACTCTCAATGCAATTCTTCAGCCACCTAACCAGAGCCCCTTACCCTAGCTGTCCTTGGTCATATACTATTATGTTAAAAGGTGTACACGTTTGGTTGCAGGGAGGCTTCATTCTTTGTCATGTTTGGGTTAGCTGGGACATCATTTATCCTTTAACATGTTTTGGTTACCTCTTCAGTACTGGTCAATAATCAAGGGGTACTGCCCACATCACCCTCCCACACCTGAGCAAGGGACATCAAAAAGATGAAAAAGTAGAAACATTGGTACTGAGTGATTATTTACACATTTATTTTGACCCAAGATACAATTAATTATGCTGTTCTGTACAAATAAATGTAAAACACACACTATTCGCAAATTTATAAGGACATATCACGTGTCACAGGATAAAATGGCACACAACAAAACAAAATTATACAAATACTGCTACAAAAAACACTATTATGTATATACAAATCACGAATACATTATATACAAAATATATACAACAATGTACCCTACAGAAATATACACACATATACTACTCAAAGTGCTCACTCCTAATTTCGAGTGATGCACATCAGAAAGGGAATCCGTACCACGTCTGAGATATAAATTCTCTCAAAACCACTGTTTTGCCTAAGGTGAATGAAATTGAACAAACAAATATCAAGTTATGGGGACTCCTCAACACAATGGTGTTGACGTAGTCGCGGTCGCGTTTCCGCCAGTAATCTCTTTATGCCCTCATCAGGACAAGGGTACTTAGAGCTACAAGCCAATGTCTCGGTGGATCAACCAATCCCACACCGGGGAAGGGGAAGAGGAGTCCTCCTCTAGGCCACAATTCACAAGTCCCTCTTAGCAGACACCTCAGGGCCTATTTCAAACTCCGGGGGTAACCAATCGTAAATACACCCACAGGAAACAGAGGGTGAAAGGCAATCACGCTCCTATTGCGCTCCAAACACGGAGGTCGCCACATAATCAGTGATCCTTCCCGTCGCTCCCTCGGCAGTAAACATCTGCGGTCTCGTGGTCGGTTACCTCTTCAGGCATTGCTGTGAGGCTTCCATGTATTGTCACCTCATGTTATTGGTTGTTGGTGTATAGTTTTGCCTCAAGGTAGTAGTACTATTCAAATGCATTAGGGACCATATTACTCTTGAAATGTACACTCATTCCTCACCCTTTTTCTCATGTTTAGTTTTTTAGGTCTTGCTTGACAACATAGCTGCCCCCAGACCTTATGTGACCTTATGTGAACAACCTAAAAAAGATCTTTCTAGGCTACCACGGAGAGGGGCTTCGCCTTTGCACACATGTTGTTGGACAGAGTAAATGTTTATATTGGGCAGATGTTTGGTATACCATAGGATAAGTGCTTAACCTCCAAGCAGCTGTGATCAATTGTTTATGAAGCTGCATGATCCAGGGTCCCTTTAGCAAGACAAGCTATGCAGGGTGTGACCTTTAGGTCAAACACCTGCCACTGCAAAGCTACATGTCTCTTACATAATTAGTTTTTGATCTTCTCTAGCAGTAGCAGACCCAGGAGGAGGGCAGTCAGAAAGAATGCGTTGTTGTACTCCCATCCTAATAATAATAATAATAAAGGAGTTTCTAAAGCGCCTGGTTACGCCATCACGGCGTGTCCCCGCGCTGTGGAGCGAGAATCAAACGGGGAGGGGCATCAATCCCTACAGGGCAAACAGATGAGTTTTTAAAAGTTTCCGGAACAAAGTTTCAGTATTGGCTAGTCTGATCACAGGTGGAAGGCTGTTCCACTGGGTGGCTGCCAGCACCCGAAAGGAGCGGCCTCCCATCCTGGCTTTTCTTACACGAGGAACTGTAAGGAGACCCATACCCGCCGAGCGAAGTGCTCTTTGGGGTAGATACGGGATAGCCAAATCCTTCAAATACCCTGGCGCTTCTGCAGAGGTTATCCTGTAACAAAAAAGGAGGGCTTTACCCTACCTTACCCTTCCCTACTGTCATCAACTGCTGAAAGACCTTAACATGGCACTCCTTGAGAGAATGTATTTTTTTTTCTAATTCCTAGGTTTAAGGTTGATGGCCTGTAGAGATGTAAGCTTAATTTAATTATTAATTTTAATTTATCATTTAATTTTGTTATAATGTATATTACTAATATAGTTCATATGTGCATATAATGATTTAATTTTCTTATTTAATATGCTGTAATTTTAAATAAAATTACCCGTAACTAAATAGTAAAAAAAATCTTACTGCCCCTTAATGCTACCTTCCCTGAATCCTAAAAACCCCATTAGTACTCATTAGCACTACCCAACCTTGAACTCTAACGACCCCTTAATGTTACCCTTCCTTGAAGCCTGAAGTCCCATTTCTAACCGTTAACGGTACCTGTTGAAAAACCATCCCCTCTGCATGATTACACCTGTTTTTTCACCTTCTTCTGGACCCTATTTTTGCTGGTTATTGGGCGCTTCGCCCCTGTGAGCAGGAGTAAAATACTTGTGCTCCTCTATTAGGCGTTCTGAAATTATCTCATACTTGATTGACATATTTAACTTGACAATAAGTCCATAGTATATAGTGTATGATACGCACTAAGGACCTAGATGTAAGATTCCACCTGTGGACTGCAGAAACTATGGTACCAACCACAGGGCTCGCTTCTGGCCTACTATGTCTAGCCTCACTGCCGCAGGCTAAATAGCTGCTGTCAGATCTGTCAAAATAACCCTTTTTAGCAAGGAAGAAATGGTGCTTTTAATAAAAGGTGATCCCTATGTACACCTTGTTGCCAAAAGGTAGCGTTCCTGATATTTTAAACGGGAATATATGTGAAATCAAAGTCGGCATGGTCCAATCTTAGTCCTCAAAATCTATTTTACACTGGCATTGCAGTACCTGGATCCCAGAAAAAGATTATGAACTTTATTCTGAAACTTTTAAAGGAAAATGGATAAAATTAGCATTCAAAGACTATTTTTCAAATGTTTTAAAAGTTTAATTCATTCGTGTTGCTAGTACTACCCCTTTACAGTACCCAGCCTAGATTCCTAAGAATACTTACCACCCCTTAACGATACTGGTCTCAGTACCCTAAAACCCACTTGCCATCACTTATTGGTACCCATTCCTTACTGTCCTACAAATTATGTGCTGCCCTTTAATGCTACCCTTCCGCGAACTCTAAATAATCCCTTAGAATCCCTTAGTCTTGCCCTTCCCTGGACTGGTAAAATGTGCTACACCTTAGCACTACCTAACTATGAACCCTAAAAACCTGAACACCACCCTCCTCTGAACCATACATGCACATATCACCATTATTGCTGCCTTTCCCTATCCCTTAAATACCTATTTATTACCCCCTATTGCTAACTATCCCTGAAACCTAAAGAACCCTTAATATCAATTGATGCTTCCCTTTTCTGAACCCTAAGAAAGTCTTACTTCGTCTTAACCCAACCCTTCGCTTCACCTTAAAAAACTCTACTGCCCTTTAATACTACCCTCCCCTAAACCCAGTCAAACCAACTTGCTACCGCTAACCACTGCCCTTTTCTGTACCCCAAAAACCCTTTACTATCCATTAATGCTAGCCAGACCTTTTGACTTTGCCAGTGCTAGTTATTTTTCACTGCAAGACTCACTAGTACACTTTATTGACAACAAATGCATAAAGGCATAGGATGAATGCTCCTTTAGCATCCCTAGCAGTGGCTAGGCCACTAAGAAGATTCAGCATGCCTGTCAACTCCTCTTATTCGGGGCTACTGCTAAAATACAAATTAAGCACCCACCAGCTTTGGCAAACTCATTATCTGTGACCTATAATTTAAAATTAAAATCAGACCTACTGGCTGTGCCAATGCTTGTTATAGAATTTCTTCCGCCCAACACCAACTCTGTCCTGGAAATGACCACCACCCAGTCAGCGGTCCCAACTGCCTCTTTAGGATATGATTGCATACTGACTGGTCGCATGCCTATATTACACTATAGCAGCATACTTTACGGCTAGAAACAGGCCATAATACATGCTCCAATAGTAAAATGGGAGGTGCGGTTCATCCCTGCACACTGTGCCAGGCACCTCAAGGTGCCTGCTACACGGTGCAGGGATCAACATGGTGTACCTATGGCCTCTTACCGGAGACCTTGCACCCAAGGGGGCCCTGCTGGGGGCCCTCAAACTCGGTTTCCATGCCAACCTGGCTGACATGGCCATGTCGGGAACCATGCATTGTAATCTCAAGAGCGGAAAGGCCCGCCCTTGAAATTACTAGCCAGCTTCTGACTGGTGGACGGGCTCTCTGAGCCGGTCAGAAGCCAGCCGGAATTACTAACCGGTTTCCTTTCTGACCGCCTCCATCATAATGAAGAGGTCGGAAAGGAAACCAATCCGCCCATTATGATGCGTCCCTGGTCGGAGTCTTTACGGGTGGCATCATAATCGACCTGACTCATAATCGGAATATATTGGTCCTTCAAAAAATATGCCCGTCCCTGGTTCTGGCCAATGTTTGGAAAACAGAGTGCCTCAAATCTGCTTTTCTAAAGTAAATTTGAGCTGGGTGTTTATAGCTATCTGAAGAACAGAGATTATGTTCACTGAGAACACTATGATAGACCAAAGTCATGCCAAACTGTAGAACCTGTATAGACACTAAAATAGGTTGGATGCTGACATCAAGTTTAACCTCCAACACTGATATCCCTTTCATGACGCGCCATCTTTAAGGGGCTAAGAGCTTGAATACTGGCGCTCTGAAAGCATAAATCCTTGGAGGTCTCCATTCCTGTATTTGCAACTAGTCATAAGGCTTCACAGTAGGTATTCTTGCCTCTGAATATTGTTGAAGGAAATATTTTACAGCCATATTGTGCTGTGCAATCCTGCATTGCCAAATCCAGCAGAGCACGACCGTTAGCCAAAACACATGCTGGGTGCATACATGTTGCATGTAGCAAAGACTTAGGCCTGCATTTGGAGCAGCACAGTGGTTGGGGAAAAAAAAAAACCGGGTTAACACCTATACCATATTGGAATCATTGGTCCCTGTACACATTTACCTTCTCATCCCTGCTCGGAGTCAAGGATTATCTAAATTCTTGGGATTTAGGCACTCTATTACTGGAGATTTTCCCTATTTTTGATCAGTTGCCCGTTTGCAAGTTTCACCCTAGTTTTACTGGTGAAATGGAAACAAAGCTGGTTCCAAAATGTGCAGTGACCTCTCACACGTATAATGCCAAATGGGGCGTATAACTCATTTGTGTCTTATACTGATTTTGTGGTCAATCGGTACTAAGGTTCAATGTCATGTAGGGCTGATATTTCCAGCATAGTAGGAAATATTTCCACATTGCTACACTGATGTTGTGCAAACACCACCCTTTGGTATTACCAGGCATTCCATCATCTGCGTTAACAAAACTTTCAGCCTTCCTGCTAGCTGAAAGGTCTCATCCACCGCAATAGCCAACTCAACCAGTGATGAATTTCCTTGGCATTCAGCCCTGTAGGGGAAGGATCAATTTACCAGTAGCATATGGTTTCCTCTTTGTGGACTAAAAAATTACCATTTTTGTACAGAATTGGCCAGACTAAATCTTCTCTGATTTATCAATACAGACCATTGTCTATAGAAAACTCTGGTTATAACTAGCGGCAATATCTCCAGAATCCCTGCAAAACAATGGTCAATCCTTTAGCCAGACATTGCTACCCAAAAGCCTTGATTCAAATCAAGTCAAATTACAAAGGCATTTAAGGCAAAGTGGACTATTCCTATAATTAGATCTACATTGCATCCACCTCCTAGACCCTATTTTTATCACCTTCGATAACATCTGAGTTGACGTGCCCACACCAGAACCCAGTACAGACCACTCCCTCATCACATGCACCACTTCCAGACCAGCCTGCCAAAACAGGAACAGCATCAGTGACCAGGAATGGAACACTACTCTCCTCACCCACCAACCCGAACTCAGCAACAGCCTCCCCAGAGCTATGAAGAATTTAGATAATTGGATCTCCTCCTGTGATGACTTCCCGGCCCCCCTTAAAGCAATGCAAAAAGAACCATACCCCAGGCCAGCTCGTACACAGAAGATTTCAGACTGATGAAACACTACTGCAAACATCTAGAGATCAAATGGATAATTAGCCAGCTCAATGCACACAGGAGCGCATTCAAATCCGCCCAAAGATGCTACAACACAAATATACCAGACCACCAAACACACCATTCTGGCTCACAGAAAGAATGCCAGTACCAATAATAGCAAAGAAAGCCTCAATATTGTGAAATATTTCACCTAACCAGTAGCCACCTCCAAATCAATCACCCACCTCGTAGGACCTCTGCAACAATCTTTCTCAGTTCTTCGGCAAAACATTTACTGCATTTGCAACAAATACAACCTGTAAGCAGAACTGACTCCAGTGCCTCCCAATCTCCTGAACTGGACTAGAAAGCCCTCGCCAAACACCTCCGGATATTTTCCAAAGAAGCAGTGCTAACTATATGGCCTACCATCACCCCATAGCGAACCACCTCCACCATTAAGTCCACCCGTTCTGAATGCATCTGCCCCTTCGATGATGTACCCAGAGCTCCAAAACATGCAACTATTCTCCCTTTCTCGATGAAACTCTCTAAGAACCCTTTCACATTCACTGACTACAGACCGATCTCCCTGTTACCATTCCTGGACATTGTCTAAGAGAAAATCTTCAACAGACACTTCACTGAATACCTTAACAATCACCAACTACTTGGCACCACTCAGTCTGCTTTCAGACCTAGCCACAGCATACAAGCTGCCCTTCTCGCCACCACAGATGATATCCGCATTACTCTGGATGGAGAAGATATGGCGGTACTCATCCTCCTGAAGCTCTCTTCAGTATTTGACACAGTTTACCACCACTTCCTCATCCAACGCCTACACAAATCCATAAACCAAGGACATGTACTCCAATGGATCGGCTCTTTCTAGACTGGAAGGTTCCAATCAGTCATGATGGCATCATACGCCTCGGACGCCCACAACCTCATCTGCGAAGTGCTGCAAGGATCCTCCTTGAGCCGACCTCCTTCAACGCATTAACGATCACTCCACATATTATTACATCATATGGGACTCATTCAAAATGGAAAGCTAGGCCATATGTTAGAGGGATATAAATACAATTTAGATTCAAATCCTAATACTGTTTTTAAACATAGATGTAGGGTAAAAACAGCACTTTACAGACTTAGATTCTATCAAAAATGTATTAGACCAATTCATACGCAACAAAATGTGACACAAGTAATCGTAGTTCAGATGACGCAAAGCTCAGATTGTGAGCATATTTAAAAATATATAACGCAAGACACTGTACAATTCGCAATTATTGTGCATATTATATTTAGCAGCTCGGAACAGGTTAGTGTGAGCAAGTACACAGTTCCCTTGTGTTAATTGTATGGGTCAACCCAAAGCGAGGGTTTGTCGACATTTCAACCCTGTCTGATAGTTAGGGTCTCTTCAGAAAGAAGATATCTGACTGACTACCGCACCTTCGCTTGAAGGAGACAGACACCGGGGAAGGTCCAATTCCCAGCCTTCATCTTCTTCACTTACTTAATAGTTGGGAATGCAATTTTATATCAGGAAATTCACTAGATCTCCCAGTCGCCGGTGGTATTATCAAATGTCCCATATTATTATTTCAAATATCATACAGGACAGCACCACCTATTTCTAAAGTGCTACCTAAAGTGAGCATACGATATGTTAGTACAACCCCAATGTGCCAGGAGTTGAAAATAACCTCAATGCATCACGGATAGAAAATAAGCTGACTCTCAGACCCATATTACCTTCATGAGGGGAGTGCCAACCAACTGAAAAAAGAGAACTGGTGTAGTCCCACCCAATTATTCATGCATAGTCAGGATCCGTCTGTGTTCCAAAACCACTTGAAAACATACAACAGACCCTAATCAAAGACTGGAGTGGGGTTTTGAAATAACAACATTCACCCTGTAGTGGAAACTGTGTCATCCTGAATACGTTGTTTGCTCGACCAACGAACACATTGCACACCTACGTGTAGCCCCCATCCGTGCAGGGCTCCACACACTGCACACTGGATGCATATGACAGCCATCAACAACAAAACAACCAGGAACCAGAAGACATCAATCTAGGTACATGTCTAACCACAATGCACTAGTAAGTGCCTATCGGAGCGCTCCATCTGTGATCCATGTGCCTTAACTCTCAAATCTAGATTACAGTAGGGTAATGTAAAGGAAACCTAGGTGACCATTTAGAGGCAATTACTGTTTGAAAAGCCAGGTTTTAGAGGTGTTTCTGAAGTTGAGAAGGGTAGGTACGAGACATTGAGCCACTAGGAGATTATTCCTTCCATTACAAAGGATTTGCCCTCCACACGAACACGTTTGTAGCAAGTAACTACTAGTAAATTTGCTCCAGCTGATCAAAGATTGAAAGCCAGAATATATCGATGGAACTTTTCGACCAAATATTCAGGTCCACAAAGGTGAACAGGCTTATAGAATAGACAGAGTAAGTTAAACGACACCCTTTTGCCAACAGGCAGCCAACAAACAGATTTGAGTGCACCGTTCAAAGTAGGAGAGCACGGCCAAGCAAGTGCTAACTTGACAGATACATTCTATTTTCTTTGTAGTTTCATGTAGTTTGACTCCGGAGTCAAGCCAAAGACTACTTTATTCGATTTTGATTAAAAACCATAAAAGCACAGTAAAAACAGATTGTATTAAAAAAAGTGTACTATAAAATTCCATGAACATAACTATAAATCATTGTAATTCAATAGAAAAACTAACTCATATTAAATGCATCAACATTTTGAACTGACTCAGACAGATAATTTTAAATTAATTCATTGTAATCCTATGTCTGATTACAGCTTTTAAAAAGGACGACATAAGCAATATGATCAGTTCATCCTCCAGCATTTGAAGCCTCACAAGTGCTGCTCTACATTGTCTAAATCCCCACATTTTCAGAATAAATATTAGAAATCTTTTCCTTGGAAAATCATAAAATTTACAGGAAAGTGTGCAATGCAACCTTGATTGAACAGAAGTATCGTCGCATGGGCATAGTGACACATTTTTAGACCAAGAGTTTGCCTCTGGGAATGTAACCAGTCTAAAAAAAGTCTCCCCTCGAAAACGTGTCAGTAGCATGCAGAGTCAAGACTTGAGAAGAGGGAGTATCAATATTCCAGGAGACTCGAGACTGTCGCCTGGATCATCACCCGGTGAACCAGCCGGGGCAGAAGAGGCAGTACCTACTTCAGCCATTTTAAAAGAAAGAAGCAAGCGGATGCCAAGTGGTAACTCTGTTCATCTATATAGAGCTCTGGGTCCAGCTCTATCCATAGGCTTCTTACCATTTTTGCAGGTGATGGAGATTAGGTCCAGGAGATGGGTCAAATATCTGGAGTCCGAAGATCAGGGATGCAGGGTTGTCTGACTCACAGCACTACAGCTCTGTCTGAGTTGAATTTGAGTGAGTGCGAAAGTAACCACTCTGAAACAGCAGCAATACACTGGTGAAATGGTACAAGCGGAATTTCAGCTACTTGCTCGAGTAGCATGATCAGCTCGGTGTCATATGCATAATTCATCACTGACCCAAAAATGTTTTATTTCTTTCACCAGTGGGCAAATGCATATATTAAAAAATGTCTAGCCAGAGCTGACCCCTACTGAACTTCTTGACTCAAGTATTGAAAGTGTCTACCCAGTTATGTCAATTCCCTTTCAGCCTGGGTGGTAAGATTCCATGAGACACAGTATCAAACGCGGCGGACCGATCTGATAGCACTATGACCGCGCAGTGCCCTCAGTCTGCCCATAGTTGTAGGTCATCTTACGCTGTTAGAAGGGCAACCTCTGTGCTGTGAGATGGACAAAATCCAGACTGAGATCAGCTTAAGGATAGATAGTTTGGACCACAGATTTGGCTTCTGGTTATTTTCAGGTTTACTAGCATGTCTGCTGTTTGCGACTAACATTTGGCATGTGGAGCCTCAAAGGGTCCAGAAGATGAACTCACAGAATAGAGGGTTGGGATCTTTGCCCTCTGTAAAATTTCTGACCTCAAAGATCAAATCTAGTTTGGATTTGTATTTGTTACCATCAGGCCTAATGCACATTAAGGGGCACAAAGTGGCCATGCCGGTAATGACCTTCTCAGCTGCAGGGCTAAGAGGGTTTTCTGCCCAAATATTTAAGTTGCCACTAAAAGGGGTGTGTGTATTTTCGAGAGAGTAGAAGTACCAGGTCTAAGAAGGGATTATAGAAGTGTTCTGAAGTCCCCTTTGAGCTGTATAAATCAGCCCACTTAGTGGGGCTGTTTTCTGGGAATCTAAATTAAAGCCTAAGAGTTCCAACAAAGCCCTCTCTAGAGTTTGTAGCATAACTCAAAAGATGATTGCCACCTCCCCACCCACTTCCACCAACCCAGGCGCCCAGGTAGAGCATGATGTACAATATTTAACCAAGGGGGACACATTGCACTAAGATTCTGGACGACAAGTTTCAATCCGCCAGATTGCAGTGCTACATAATATATCAAAACACCACTCCATGCATGTTTGAGTGCCAACCTGGCACATTCAATAGGTTTCACAGTATGCATTTGTCTCTTCACTTTGTAATATCCACCCCCTCCACTACTTTCATCCTCTGTACTTCCCCAGCACACTCTTCCTCATATGTTAAGGGTGGTGAACTATACGCTGCCATTACATATCCTGATGCCTCTATATCCACGCTATGCGTCGAATGTGATTTCATCCTGCGGAGTTCCCAGGGAACCTCATTCAACACCACCAAGGACTCTGTTTGCCTGCGGCCCAGACGAGTTTCCAACAGCCTTTCCCTTGAAAAGCTGACCTGTGCATAGGATCCCCCCCAATGGTGGTAAAATGGGCAGCATGGCTGGAGCTGTGCCGTCCCAGGCCACAATTTCCTGATAAAGCGACGGCACAACTAAAGTGATTGCACGACAAAATAATTCAGTATACATTTCTGTAGTTGATACCGGGACTCCCCTTTGCTGGGGCAGCTGTCGCGCTCTGAGGTTCTCATTTCAGTTCATATCATGTGCTCTCATTTGAGGTACTCATTACAGTTTATCTCATGCGCACACATTTCAGGTGCTCATTACAGTTTATATCAGGCGCTCGTATTTGAGGTGCTCAAGCCCTTGCATTTAGGATGCTAATAACAGTTTATATCATACGTCCATTTTTGAGGTGCTCATTACAGTTTATATCATGCGCTCGTTTTTGAGGTGCTCATTACAGTGTATCTCATGCGCTCTCATTTGAGGTGTTCCTGATAGTTTTATCACGGGCTTCCTTTTGAGGTTCTCATTACAGTTTATCTCATGCGCTCACATTTGAGGTGCTCCTTACAGTTTATATCATGCGCTTCCATTTGAGGTGCTCATTACAGTTTATCTCATGCTCCAGCATTTGAGGTGCTAATCACAGTTCAACTCATGCGCTCGCATTTGAGGTGCTCCTTACAGTTTATATCATGCGCTTCCATTTGAGGTGCTCATTACAGTTTATCTCATGCGGTCAAATTTGAGGTGCTCATTGCAATTTATGTCATCCAGTCGCATTTGAGATGCTCATAACAGTTTATCTCATGGGCTCGCATTTCATTTGCTCATTACAGCTTATATCGGGCGCTTGTATTTGAGGTGCTCAAGCGCTTGCAATAAAGATCCTCCTAACAGTTTATCTCATGTGCTCGTTTTTAGGTGCTCATGCGCGTGCATTTGAGGTGCTCATTACAGTTTGTATCATGCGCTCACATTTGAGGAGCTCCTTGCAGTTTATATCATGAGCTCTCATTTGAGGTGTTCCTGATAGCTTATAATATGGGCTTCCTTTTGAGGTTCTCATTACAGTTTATCTCATCATGTCGCATTTGAGGTGCTCATTACAGTTTATCTCATGCGGTAGCATCTGAGGTGCTCATTACAGTTTATCTCATGCTCTCGCCTTTGAGATGCTCAATACAGTTTATCTCATGCTCTCTCATTTGAGATGCTCATTACAATTTATCTCATGCTCTCGCATTTGAGATGCTCATTAAAGTTTATATCAAGTGCTCGTATTTGAGATGCTCATTAGTTTATATCAAGTGCTCGTATTTGAGGTGCTCATGCGCTTGCATTTGAGTTGCTCATTACAGTTTCTCTCATGCGCTCGTATTTGAAGTGCTCATTACAGTTTATCTCATGCGGTAGCATCTGAGGTGCTCATTACAGTTTATCTCATGCTCTCGCCTTTGAGATGCTCAATACAGTTTATCTCATGCTCTCTCATTTGAGATGCTCATTACAATTTATCTCATGCTCTCGCATTTGAGATGCTCATTAAAGTTTATATCAAGTGCTCGTATTTGAGATGCTCATTAGTTTATATCAAGTGCTCGTATTTGAGGTGCTCATGCGCTTGCATTTGAGTTGCTCATTACAGTTTCTCTCATGCGCTCGTATTTGAAGTGCTCATTACAGTTTATCTCATGCTCTCGCATTTGAGGTGCTCATTACAGTTTATCTCATGTGCTCGCATTTAAGGTGCTCATTACAGTTTGTCTCATGCGGTCGCATTTGAGTTGCTCAATACAGTTTGTCTCATGCGGTCGCATTTGAGCTGCTCATTAGAGTTTATCTCATGTGGTTGCATTTGAGGTGCTCTTTAAGGTTTTTCTCATGCTCTCACATTTGAGCTGCTGACTAAGGTTTATGTTATGCTCTTGCATTTTAGGTGCTCATTACAGTTTATATCAGGCGCTCCCGGTAGACAGTCAAAATATCGAGTTGGAAATATCGACTTACCATAATATCGAGTCTGTAATATCGAAGGAGCATAATATCGAAGGCAAGAATATCGTAAGACAGAATATCGACCCAAGGTAAGTAATATCGAAATACTTAATATCGATGTAAGTAATATCGAAGTTAGTAATATCGATAGCATATATATCGATGTTAATAATTTCGATGACACTAATATCGATATTTGTATTATTTTATAGTATTATGTATGTGTTATATGTTTAATTTAAGTATTTAAAATAATTACTATTATATGTGTATACATTTTCTATAATAATATAGAAATTTATAAGGAAATTTGATGTTTTAGTACCGGAGCGGGTTGTGGGTTTATAGGGGAATATGGTGGGAAGTAATTTAATTATGGTAAGTTGATTAATAATTAGTAGGATTAATTATTAATTATAATTATTTGATAATTAATATTGATTAATTGGGAAATAATTAATTGATTAATTGATATATATTTTCTGTAGCGGGATGTGGGTTTATAGGGGAATAGGGTGGGGAGTAATTTAATAATAATTAATTAATTAATATATGTTTTTAAATATTTATAACTAATTAATTGGCAAATAATTAATATTAATTAGTTAATTAATTAATATAATTTGGTACATATTTTAAATTAGTAATTAATTGGTAATTAAATAATATTAGTTAGTTAATTACATTATTAGAGTAATTTATTTATATATATAATTTTTAGTTACTGTTAATTAATTAATTGGGGAAAATGATATTAATTATTAAATTATATTAATTACAGCTTATGTGCTAATATATTTACTTTATTGTTATTGTTAATTAATTATTAATTGCTAATTAAATAATATTATTTACCTTTGGGTTAAGGAGTATTTTTAGGGTTCAGGGTCATTTTGGGGTTTTTGGGTAAAGGGGTATTTTTAGGGTTCAGGGTCAGTTTTCTGTTTTTGGGTAAAGGGGTATTTTTAGGGTTCAGGGTCAGTTTTCAGTTCATGGGTAAAGGGGTATTTTTAGGGTTCAGGGTCAGTTTTCTGTTTTTGGGTAAAGGGGTATTTTTAGGGTTCAGGGTCAGTTTTCAGTTCATGGGTAAATGGGTATTTTTAGTGTTCAGGGTCAGTTTTCAGTTCATGGGTAAAGGTGTATTTTTAGTGTTCAGGGTCAGTTTTCAGTTCATGGGTAAAGGGGTATTTTTAGGGTTCAGGGTCAGTTTTCAGTTTTTGGGTAAAGGGGTATTTTTAGGGTTCAGGGTTAGTTTTCACTTCATGGGTAAAGGGGTATTTTTAGGGTTCAGGGTCAGTTTTCAGTTAATGGGTAAAGGGGTATTTTTAGGGTTCAGGGTCAGTTTTCAGTTCATGGGGAAAGGGGTATTTTTAGGGTTCAGGGTCAGTTTTCAGTTCATGGGTAAAGGGGTATTTTTAGGGTTCAGGGTCAGTTTTCAGTTTTTGGGTAAAGGGGTATTTTTAGGGTTCAGGGTCAGTTTTCAGTTCTTGGGTAAAGGGGTATTTTTAGGGTTCAGGGTCAGTTTTCAGTTCTTGGGTAAGGGGGTATTTTTAGGGTTCAGGGTCAGTTTTCAGTTTTTGGGTAAAGGGGTATTTTTAGTAAATTAATTATTAATACTTATTGTTCAGTACATATATATTATATCTTTACTGTATATATTTTTATTTATTAATTTTAAACATTATTAGATACTTTTAAATATGTATATTTTATTTATTAGTGTTATATACTTACACATATATATATTGAAAAAAAAATCGATATTTTTAACATCGATATTTTTTACAACGATATTATTTTTTCGATATTTTTGTACTTACCATGTTGTAGATAGGATGTCGATATTTTTGCCCTCGATATTGTTGACTCGATATTCTTGTAGGTCGATATTTTTGTAGTCGATATTCTGTCATAGATCCGGCGCTCCCACTTGTGGTGCTCTTACAGGTTATATCTTGCGCTCCCATTTGAGGTGCTCATAACAGATTATCTCCTGCGCTTGTATTTGAGGTGCTCTATACCGTTTATCTCATGCGCTCGCATTTGAGGTGCTCATTACAGGTGATCTCATGCTCTCGCATTTGAGGTGCTCCTTACACTTTATATCATGCGCTCTCTTATGAGGTGTTCCTGAAAGTTTATATCATGTGCTACCATTTAAGGTGCTCCTTACATTTTATCTCCTGCGGTCGCATTTGAGGTGCTCCTTACAGTTTATCTTAGCACTCACATTTTAGGGGCTCATTACAGTTTATCTCATTCTCTCGCATTTGAGATGCTCATTACAGTTTCTGTCATACTCTCGCATTTGAGATGCTCATTACAGTTTATATCACGCCCTCGTATTTGAGGTGCTCATGTGCTTGCATTTGTGGTACTGAGTACAGTTCATCTCATGCGCTCTCATTTGAGGTGCTCATTACAGTTTATCTCATGGTCTCGCATTTGAGGTGCTCATTACAGTTTATCTCATGCCCTTGCATTTGAGGTGCTCATTACAATTAATATCAGGTGCTCCCATTTGAGGTGTTTATTACAGTTTATATGAGGCGCTCCCATTTGAGGTGCTCATTACAGTTTATTTCATGCGTTCGCATTTGAGGTGCTCATTATAGTTTCTCATGCACTCGCATTTGAGGTGCTCATTACAGTTTATCTCATGCTCTCGCCTTTGAGATGCTCAATACAGTTTATCTCATGCTCTCTCATTTGAGATGCTCATTACAATTTATCTCATGCTCTCGCATTTGAGGTGCTCATTACAGTTTATATCAAGTGCTCGTATTTGAGGTGCTTATGCGCTTGCATTTGAGTTGCTCATTACAGTTTCTCTCATGCGCTCACATTTAAGGTGCTCATTATAGTTTCTCATGCACTCGCATTTGAGGTGCTCATTACAGTTTATATTATGCCCTCGCATTTGAGGTGCTCATTACAATTAATATCAGGTGCTCCCATTTGAGGTGTTTATTACAGTTTATATGAGGCGCTCCCATTTGAGGTGCTCATTACAGTTTCTCTCATGCGCTCACATTTGAAGTGCTCATTACAGTTTATCTCATGCTCTCGCATTTGAGGTGCTCATTACAGTTCATCTCATGCACTCACATTTGAGGTGCTCATTACAGTTTATCTCATGTGCTCGCATTTAAGGTGCTCATTACAGTTTATCTCATGTGCTCGCATTCAAGGTGCTCATTACAGTTTAGCTGTTGCCCACGCATTTGAGGTGCTCATTACAGTTTGTCTCATGCGGTCGCATTTGAGCTGCTCAATACAGTTTGTCTCATGCGGTCGCATTTGAGCTGCTCATTAGAGTTTATCTCATTTTCTCGCATTTGAGGTGCTCATTACAGTTTATATCATGCCCTCGCATTTGAGGTGCTCATTACAATTAATATCAGGTGCTCCCATTTGAGGTGTTCATTACAGTTTATATCAGGCGCTCCCATTTGAGGTGCTCATTACAGTTTATATCATGCTCTCGCATTTGAGGTGCTCATTACAGTTCATCTCATGCGCTCGTATTTGAGGTGCTCAATACAGTTTATCGCATGCCCACGCATTTGAGGTGCTCATTACAGTTTTTCTCATGCGCTCACTTTTGAGGTGCTCTGTATGGTTTATCATGCTCTCGCATTTTAGGTGCTCATTACAGTTTATATCCAGCGCTCCCACTTGAGGTGCTCATTACAGGTTATATCAGGGGCCCCTATTTGTGGTGCTCATTACAGTTTTTCTCATGCGCTCGCATTTGAGGTGCTCATTACAGGTGATCTTATGCTCTCACATTTGAGGTGCTCCTTACACTTTATATCATGCGCTCTTTTATGAGGTGTTCCTCAAAGTCTATATCATGCGCTTCCATTTGAGGTGCTCCTAACAGTTTTCTCATGCGGTCGCATTTGAGGTGCTCATTACAGTTTATCTCAGCACTCACATTTGAGGTGCTCATTACAGTTTATCTCAGCACTCGCATTTCAGGTGCTCATTACAGTGTATCTCATGCTCTCGCATTTGAGGTGCTCATTACAGTTTATTTAATGCGTTCGCATTTGAGGTGCTCATTATAGTTTCTCATGCACTCGCATTTGAGGTGCTCATTACAGTGTATCTCATGCTCTCGCATTTGAGGTGCTCATTACATGTATCTCATGCGCTCACATTTGAGGTGCTCCTTACAGTGTATATCATGCGCTCTCATTTGAGGTGTTCCTGATAGTTTATAGCATGGGCTTTCTTTTGAGGTTCTCATTACAGTTTATCTATTGAGCTCTCATTTGAGGTGCTTATTACAGTTTATCTCATGCGGTCGCATTTTTAAGTGCTCATTACAATTTATCTTATGGGCTCGCATTTGAGTTGCTCAATAGTTTTATCTCATGCTCTCACATTTCAGGTGCTCATTACAGTTTATATCATGCTCTTGTTTTTTAGGTGCTCATTACAGTTTACATCATGGGCTCTTTTCTGAGGTGCTCATGCGCTTGCATTTAAGGTGCTCATTACAGTTTATCTCATGCGTTCGCATGAGAGGTGCTCATTAGAGTTGTCTCATGCGCTCACATTTGAGGTGCTCGTTACAGTTTATATCAAGGCGCTCTCATTTGAGGTGTTCCTGATAGTTTATAGCATGGGCTTTCTTTTGAGGTTCTCATTACAGTTTATCTATTGAGCTCTCATTTGAGGTGCTTATTACAGTTTATCTCATGCGGTCGCATTTTTAAGTGCTCATTACAATTTATCTTATGGGCTCGCATTTGAGTTGCTCAATAGTTTTATCTCATGCTCTCACATTTCAGGTGCTCATTACAGTTTATATCATGCTCTTGTTTTTTAGGTGCTCATTACAGTTTACATCATGGGCTCTTTTCTGAGGTGCTCATGCGCTTGCATTTAAGGTGCTCATTACAGTTTATCTCATGCGTTCGCATGAGAGGTGCTCATTAGAGTTGTCTCATGCGCTCACATTTGAGGTGCTCGTTACAGTTTATATCAAGGCGCTCTCATTTGAGGTGTTCCTGATAGTTTATATCATGGGCTTCCTTTTGAGGTTCTCATTACAGTTTTTCTCATGCGCTCGCATTTGAGGTGCTCATTACAGTTTATATCATGTGCTCTCCTTTGAGGTGCTCATTACAGTTTTTCTCATGCTCTCTCATTTGAGGTGCTCATTGTAGTTCAACTCATGCGCTCGCATTTGAGGTGCTCCTTACAGTTTGTATCATGCGCTTCTATTTGAGATGCTCATTACAGTTTATATCATGCAGTTGCATTTGAGGTGCTCCTTACATTTTATCTCATACGGTCTCATTTGAGGTGCTCATTAGAGTTTATCTCATCGGCTCGCATTTCAGGTGCTCATCACAGTTTATCTCATGCTCTCACATTTCAGGTGCTCATTACAGCTTATATCAGGTGCTCCTATTTGAGGTGCTCATGCGCTTGCATTTATTTATTTTATTTTTTTATTTTGAAGCTTATAAAGCGTACGGCTACCCCCAACGGGGTGTCCCGGCGCTGCAGACAACCGATACCAGAGAGATTCAGTGGGAGCTAGATCTTGGAATAATACCAGGTCTAGAGTTTCCTCCGAAACAAGGATTCGGTAGGGAGAGATCTGAGATCCAGCGGGAGGCTATTCCAAAGTTTGGATGTGGCCACTGCAAAGGCCCGGCCCCCCGTTCGTGGAAGACTGAAACGTGGGGTGTACATCAAGCGAAGATAGTTTGATCTAAGGTCGCGTACTGATTGAGTGACTGTAAGTCTGTGCCTCAGAGATGCAGGACCTCAACCATTGAGAGCCCTAAAGGCGATGACTAAAGACTTAAATTGAATATGTTGAGTCACTGGCAGCCAATGCAGTGTGGCCAGGGATGGTGTAATGGAGTGGCGATCTGGAATGTTACAGATCAGCCTGGCCACGGCATCCTGCACTATCTTGATGAGATAAGCCGGGGCTCCCACATACAGACTGTTTGCATAGTCCAAGTGGGACGTGATCAATGCGTGGACTACCGTCCTTCGTGAATCAAGGGGGAGAAAGGGAACAATCTTCTTAATCATGCGGAGCTTTCCGAAGCAAGATGCCGAGACTTTGTTGATTTGTGTTTTACAGAACAGCGCCGTATCAAATAGGAAGCCTAAATTACGGGCAGATTGTACTGGGGCAGGGGGGATTCAGTTCTGTAGGCCACCATATGTTGGCTGGTATGGGAGCTTTTTGATTGAAGAATAAGACCTCCGTCTTATCTGTATTCAGTTTGAGGTTATTGGTGATCATCCAGGATGCGATGTCAACCAGGCAATGACGGAAATTAGCCATGTAGTCATCAGAGTGATCTCTAAAAGCAAACATGAGCTGAGTATCGTCAGCATAAGAGATCACTCTGACACCCCAGGATTCCACCAACTTCGCTAGTGTGGCCAGATAAACATAAAAAAATAGAGGACTGAGTGTTGAGCCCTGCGGAGCCCCCCATTCCAGTGGTTTCTCAGTAGAGACATACGGCCTGTGGAAGACCTGTTGCGATCTATCATTCAAGAAGGATTTCACCCAAGCCAGGGGTGCCCCCCCAATACCCACCTCCTGGAGACTGTCCAGGAGGATGTCGTGTGAGACCGTATCGAAAGATGCTGATAGGTCGAGGAGGACCAACATGGCCTCCTCTCCCCTATCCACACACTCACGAATCGACTCACACACCTCCAGTAATGCAGACTCAGTACTAAAGCCGGCCTAAAGCCCGACTGAGAGTCATGCAACAAATGATGTAGTTCTAAGTATTCAGACAATTGCTCCTGTACCACTTTCTCCAGGTATTTTGCTGGTTTAGGGAGAAGTCATAGAGGCCGGTAGTTACTGAGACATAGTGGATCGGCATCCGTTTTCTTTAGAATAGGAATCCGCATAGCCTGTTTCCACAGCGCGGGGAACAGGCCAGAACACAACAAAGCATTCCATATTTCCAACAAAGGATTAATCAGTAGAGGGCCAGATCACTCAAGATCTGAGCAGGAGCCGGGTCAAGAGGAGAACCTGATTTACAGTTATGGAATAAAGACCACGCGTACTCTAAAGTTAAAGGTTTAAATGAAGTAAACCGTTCGTCATGAGTAATTTTATTATTTGGTGATGGCAACCTCTTATTCTGATTAATAATTTCCGTTTACAATCTTCTCGTGGAAAAAATCAGACAGGCCATCACAAAGAGTGACTCGGCGCATTAGGGCATGCCAGGGCAGGAGGATTGGAAAATTCTTTGACAATATTAAATAGTATTTTACTTGAATTTTCTGCTGTCTTAATTTTTTCTATGAAATAATCCTTCATCGTGGAGCGCTTAAGTTTATGAAAGTTCTTCAAAGCCATTCTATATAGGGCTTTGGCCGCCGGGTCGTAGGTCCGGCGCCAGGCACGCTCTAATTTTTTGCATCTGCTACTTTCCACCCGTAATTCCACGGTAAACCATGGAGCCGAAGGTTGAGATGCTCATAACAGTTTATCTCATGCGTTCGCAATTGAGGTGCTCATTAGGTTGTCTCATGCTCTCACATTTGAGGTGCTTATTGCAGTTTATATCATGCGCTCGTTTTTGAGGTGCTCATGTGCTTGCATTTGAGGTGCTCATTACAGTTTATCTCATGCGCTCACATTTGAGGAGCTCCTTGCAGTTTATATCATGAGCTCTCATTTGAGGTATTCCTGATAGTTTATAACATGGGCTTCCTTTTGAGGTGCTCATTACAGTTTATCTCATGCTCTCGCATTTGAGATGCTTATTACAGTTTCTGTCATGCTCCCGCATTTAAGGTCCACATTACAGTTTATTTCATGCTCTCGCTTTTGAGATGCTCATTACAGTTTATATCAAGTGCTCGTATTTGAGGTGCTCATGTGCTCGCATATGAGGCGCTCATTACATTTAATCTAATGCGCTCGCATTTGAGGCGCTCATTACAGTTAAGCTGTTGCCCACGCATTTGAAGTGCTCCTTACAGATTTTCTGAGTACAGTTTATCTCATGCTCTCACATTGTACGTGCTCATTAGTTTATATCAAGTGCTTCCAATTGAGGTGCTCTTTACAGGTTATATCATGCCCTCCCATTTGAGGTGCTCATAACAGTTTATATCTTGCGCTCGCATTTGATCTGCTCATTAGAGTTTATCTCATGTGGTTGCATTTCAGGTGCTCCTTCCAGGTTATACCAGGCGCTCCCCTTTGAGGTGCTCATTACAATTTATATCTTGCGCTCCGATTTGAGGTGCTCAATACAGTTTATCTCATGTGGTCGCATTTGAGGTGCTTATTACAGGTTATCTCATGCGTTCCCATTTGAGGTGCTCATTACACTTTGTATCATGCGCTCTCTTATGAGGTGCTCCTGAAAGTTTATATCATGTGCTACCATTTGAGGTGCTCCGAAAAGTTTATCTCCTGCGGTCACAATTGAGGTGCTCCTTACAGTTTATCTCAGCACTCACATTTTAGGGGCTCATTAAAGTGTATCTTGTGCTCTCGCATTTGAGATGCTCATTATAGTCTATCTCATTCTCTCGCATTTGAGGTGCTCATTACAGTTAATATCATGCGCTCATATTTGAGGTGCTCATGTGCTTGCATTTGTGGTGCTCAATACAGTTTATCTCATGCGCTCTCATTTTAGGTGCTCATTTTTTCTTTTTTTTTTTAACATCATTTTTATTGCATCACCAATATAATTGTACAGACAGTAGAATCAAAGTTATAAATCCACCGAAAGCAAGAAATTACATTGTCCATTGTACTCCATTCCGGGAGGCCCGCCCCCTTCTTAGGCGCAGCTCGGCCTCCGTCCATTAGTGGTCCATGTAATACCTTACATTGCCCGACACTAGTAGTACCAAAGTAATGCTGGGTTGCTTTTGTGATTTTTCACCCCTCCCCCACCCCAAAATTTCGATCCCCAACAGCCCGCCAATTCCAGCTTCCTTCCCCCCTCCCGTGGTCGCGCTGTGCTAAATCACTGTCGAAAGAACGTCTGTTGTGGCGTAGGAAGTACATACATTCACTAAGGTGTGTCCCCCGGTAAGGTGACAGGGTTAGCCGTATCCAGCTCCTCCACGTACTCCCGCTCCTCGTCAGCTATTTCTTGGAGCGCCTGCACCATCATTTCCCACGCAGTCGCCCTCTCCATAGCCTTCTCATCATTCGTTCTCCAGGCCACCTGGTACCTCAAGGTGCTCTCACACGCCGCCCACCGCAGGCATTCCCCATACCATCTGTTATATGTGGGCCCTGTTCTCGATTTCCAATTTCTCGTTATCTCCCGCTTAGCCAGAATGAGCCCTAAGTCTATAAATTTGCTGGTAGTCTTATTTCTAGGCGTGTGTGGAAACCAATGGAGGACTCCCACTGCTTTCGTGTACTGAATGTCCCTGTCTGTTGCACTGTTGAGGGCCCTCCCAATTTCCTGCCAGTAGTCCCCCAGGGAGGGGCAGTCCCATAACATGTGACCCAAGTCCGCCCCAACTGTATTGTACCTGGGGCAAGCAGCTTGTTCCACCCCAAAGTATTGTCGTATTTTCCCCGGGGTGAGGTATGCCCTGTGAATGATGTAAAAATGGATTAACTGAAACCTGGCGTTTCTCGAGCTTTTCCGTACTCGCCTCAGCAACTGGTCCCAGGTCATATCAGGGATCTCCAATTGGAGGTCCAGTTCCCATTTGGCCTTCAGAGCCGCTAGAGGCTGTAGGGTCTCCCGCAGCATCCTGGAGTACAAGCAGGTGACGGCCTTAAAGGTCCCTGCTGCCATCATCGTGTATTGACATGCCATAGAGGCGCCCGGTTCCTGCAATCCCTCCCCCCAGTGAGCCTGCATGGCGCCCGTGACTGCCGCGTGCAACAAGTAGTCGCCCCTCGGTAGGTCGAACCGCTCCTGCAATTCGTGAAATGGCAGCAGTGCCCCATCCTCATATAAGTCGCCCAGCATGTGTATCCCCGCCTCCTCCCACCCCAGTAAGCGCGACCAGTCCCCTCCGTGAGGGAGGGCCGTAACCATCCCCAACGGGATTTCAGGAGCGTACATAAGGCGGACCCCCGCTCGCTTACGTGCCCGGTTCCAGCAGAGTCGGAACGTCTGCTCCTCAACCGTCAGGTCTCCAACCAGGAGCCTCTGGTGTAGTGTGATGTACGCCAGCACGTGTCGTGGGGTACCGTCTGCTCTCGCTTCCTCAGGGCCTCTATACACTCTCGCGACCTCCTGGGTGAAGACCTGCAGCTGCGCCGCCAGATAATACCCTTCAAAATCAGGCACTGCCAAACCTCCTTCGTCCTTGGGGCGTAGCAGAGTGTCCAGCGCTATACGCCTCCTCCCCGTGGCCCATAAGAACGCTATGACCAGAGATCTCAGGCGCCGGAAAATAGAGCTCGGGATCCACACCGGGAGCATCCTGAAATAATACAACAGCCTGGGCAGGGCCACCATCTTAAGCAGGGACATCCGACCAGCCAGGGATAGCGGCAGTGTAGACCAGAAATCCATGCTCCCGCGCAGAGCGTTAATACAACGGGTGATGTTACCTTCCAGCAGATCCGCTGGAGTGTGATAGATATAAACTCCCAGATAATGCAGACAGCGCGGTTCCCATCGGAGTTCCTGTGCCGTGAGTGGGCACGGTTCTCCTGATCTCAGGGGGAATAAGCAGGACTTAGGCCAGTTGACCCTCAGGCCTGATAACCGGCCGAACCGCTCCAACAGCCGTCTTGCCCCCAAAAGCTCTGGGCCCGCGTTAGCCAAAAACATCAGCAGATCATCTGCGTATAAAGAAATGAGATGTGGCCTGCCCCTATACGATAAACCTGCATAGTGGCGGCCTGACCTGGCCTCCACAGCGAAGGGTTCCATCGCCAGGGCAAACAAGAGAGGAGATAGGGAGCACCCCTGCCTAGTGCCTCGCCGGATAGGGTATTGCCTCGAGATCAGAGTGCCCACCCGGACTCTCGCTACCGCGTCAGTGTACAGGACCTTGGTCCAGTTTATGTATCCGGCCCCCAGCCCGAAGCGCCGCATCACCTCATACAAGTACCCCCATTCAAGACTGTCGAAGGCCTTCTCTATGTCAATAGAGAGAACAAATGGAGAGACGGCACCCGGCCAGTCTGCTCCCATCAATCTCGTAAGCCTTCGGATATTGTGGGCGGTGTTGCGCGTCGGGATAAAGCTGCACTGGTCCTTATTAACAAGGGCAGTCATGTGCACTAGCAGCCTGTTGGCAAGAATTTTACTCAGGATCTTGTAGTCCGTTGTCAGCATGGACAACGGACGGTAGGAGGATAAAGCCGCCCCCTCTCTGCTCGGTTTTAAGAGCGGGATCATGATGGCTTCACACATGGAGCCCGGGAGCCGACCCCTCGATTGTGCCTCGTTGTAGACTTCTCGCAGCCGGGGAGCAAGGTACTCCAGGTATTTACTATAAAACTCGATCGGGAGTCCGTCGAGACCCGGGGTCTTATATCTGGCCATTTGTTTTACTGCACACCCTATCTCCCCGATCGTAATGGGCCGACCCAGCTCCTCTGCCTCTGAGTCTTCCACCCTCGGCAGTTGTAAACCGTCCAAGAAATCGCCCAGCTCATCCATCCCCCCTGTTTCTCCACTCTCATAGAGACCCTCATAATACGCCCGAAACTTATTCAGTATCCCGGGTTGGGTATGGCAGGGCTCCTCCCCTGTCTCCTGGATCATCATGATCGGCATACCCCTCCGGGCTGGGTTAGCAAGCCACGCCAGCATAGACCCCGCCTTATCGCCCTCCGCATGCGCCCTCGTCATGTACGCTTTATGATCAAAGCTGCGCAGCCGTTCCAGTTCCACTGCCAGCCCCTCCCTGGCCCCACTAAGCCCCTCCTGCAACTCAGGGTGATTCGGGCGACCCTTCTCCAGATCCCTCAATCGCGTCTCAGCCTTATCCAAATCATCCATCAAAGTCTTGCGAGCCCCAGCCGTGTGGCCAATACAGTGCCCTCGCACCACCACCTTAAATGCATCCCACTCCACCGCCCTCGTGGAGGCCGAGCCACTGTTCTCCTCAAAATAACACTCTATACAGTCTCCAAGGGCCTCCCTGAACAACAAGTCGTCCAGGGTATCGGGCTGCAGGCGCCATGTTGGTACGCAATTAACGGCCACCATCCAGTTCAGGGATAACAACAAAGGGTTGTGGTCCGACAGCATCCGGGCCAAATATTCCACCCCCCCCACCGCAGAAAGTACAGATGAGGAACACAAAAACGCGTCCAGCCTAACATGTAGATCATGCAACTGCGAGTGAAAGGAGTAGTCCCTAGTAGTGGGGTGTAACGCCCTCCATGCATCCTTGAGGGCCCAACTCTCCTGCCATTCCAGCCTGCGCTTGGCCACCCTATGCGCTGGGGACGCGCGCAGAGGGGGATGGGACCTATCCAAAACCACATCCTCCACCGAATTGAAATCCCCCCCAGGAGCACCGGCCCCGCCAAATAGCCCGCCAGTTTACCTGAGAGTACGGACAAAAATGCGGGCAGATCCACATTGGGAGCGTACACACTGCAGAGAAACACTACCCTGCCTCTTAGCCTCCCCTCCACCGCCACATATCTGCCCTCAGGGTCCACCAATGTTTTAGTAACCTGGAAGGGAACCCCCGCTCGTATCCAAATTAGCGCCCCCCTTGCAAAAGCTGAGACCGTCGTATTGAACAACTGTCCCCTCCATCGCCTCTGCAGCGCAATCCCTTCTTGCTTATTAAGATGTGTTTCTTGCAGGAACGCTATGTGCACCCCCCTACGCCTGAGGTATGCCTGAACTTTATGCCTACGTGCCATGGACTGCATACCCCGCACATTCCAGGACACACATTTCAATGCCCCGGTACTAGCCATTTCCCTTCGCCCATCCAGACCGAACAATAGAAATCATTGACCTTGCACGCTCCTCGACCACGGACTGACCCCCCCACCCTCTCCAAACAAGAAACCAAACCCCCCCTCCAACAACAACACCCAGAGCAACCCCAACTGCTCTCAATTCCCACCCCCCCAGGACAGGCCCCCCGCAAATGGAAGTACCCCCATCCAAACCAACACTCCCAACCACCCCTCAAAGAAAGGCAGTAATGTTCGCAGTCTCCACTGCGATGACCTTAAGGGCCAGTAGGGCGCGGATCGATGCGAAAGGTTCGTGAAAGCAAATCAGTCCCGCATACTCCACCCCACAATCCCCACATCATAGCGCCCCGAAACCTTATGTAACAGTGTTCCGCTGCCTCGGGCCCAACGCCCCGGTGTCCAACCAGCGAGTCCGCTCCACTAGTCCAGATTAACACGCCTCAAGGATCTCCTCCGAAGTCTGCGGCGTCACGATAGGGCCTCGGGCTCCACCAAATTCCGAGAGTCCCGTCTCCGATCCCGTGCCCGGTTCCTCCGATTCCGTACCCTTCCCGGACTGGCTCCTGGTATTTTTGGATAAGTTCGCCACTGCCTGTAGGGCCGCCTGCCTCTCCGTCTCCGTCTGCGACACTGAAGGCCTGCCGGTCCTCCTGCGGTTCTTCCTGATCCATTGAGATTTCCTGATCGGTTGTGTCACCTTGGCCTCCTCCTCCCTGGCCTTGGCGCCATCTGTTCCCGCTTTGTAAGTGTCCCACCAGGCCCAGGCGTCCGCCGAGGACGTAAAGAAGAGTGTCTGTTCATCCACCACCACTCTCAGCTTCGCCGGGAAGAGCAGGGAGTACTTGATGCCTTCAACACGGAGCTCCCGCTTAAGGGACAAGAAATTAGCCCTGAGCTTCTGCGCCTCAAACGTATAGTCTGGGAACATAGTGACCCTGTTGTTGTCCATTTGAAAGGGTCCTGCCTCCCTCGCTCTCTGCAATAACCAGTCTCTGTCCCTATAATGGAGCAACTTGAACACCACTGGGCGAGGCGGGAGACCCGGGGCCGGCGGACGCGCTGGAACCCTATGCGCTCGCTCAAGGGAGAAGAAGGGGGACAATCCCTCTGGTGCCACCTCAGTTCGTAACCAGTTGTCGAGATAGCCCACCATATCGTCTCCTTCGATTTTTTCCGGCAGGCCTACGAGGCGTACGTTGTTGCGCCTATTCCGGTTTTCCGCGTCTTCGGCCTTCCGTTCCAGCACCTTCAATCGGTCCATCACATCCGCCATCTGCGCCTTCACCGCTGCATGGCTCGGGGCCAATTCCTGAACCGTGATTTCCACGGACTTCACCCTGTCCTTGAGCTTATCATGGTCAGCTTTCAGGAGTCCCAGGCCCGTCGCCACCTGGGCTATGTCCTGCTGCAAGGCGTCCTTTGTGGTGGCGATGGCCTCCAGGATACGGTCCTGCATACGCTGCAGCGCCGACTGGTCTCGATCCGCTCCTTCCGTGGCTTCGGTGTCGGTCGCACCATCCCCCTTCCTTTTCGGCTTCCCCATCTGGGCTGGAACGAGTGGTGGTGGCCTCCAAAGCTGCCTCTGCACCCGCTCCGCACTTCGCAGGGCCTCGCCCCTAGGAAAGTCCCCCTGTAGCAGTGGTGGGAAAGGCCCGCTGCGTTCCACTCCTTGAGCACCACTCTAGACTCTGGGGCCAAAGCCGCCTCTCGGGATCAGGGTTCCGACGGACCGTTGAGCCGTCTAGCGCCAGTCGTGCTCAGAGAGCCGGGGTCATCGTCACTGGGTTGTCGCCACGTTGTCGCCGCCACTACCAAGGGTTCGGCTCCCATCCACAGCCGGTGGCGCGCGGAAGGTCTGCTCCAGAACCCCGAGAGAGGTCGGATGCATCCGCCTACACCTCTTATCGGAGAAGAGTAGCAGCCCTTAAAGTGGCTCCGGGCCTGCGACTCCGTCGTCTCCGTGCTTCATGCCACCGCCGCCATCTTAGCTCGATGACTGCACGCCCGAGTCCAACTTTCAGATTCAAATACCGGGCTGGGAACGGTCTCGAGTCGACCGCCGTCGACGCCGGACCCTCCGTGGCACCTTCCAGTATCGGATTATATCAGTTTCGTCGGACTCCGACCATATATTCAGGATATTTTTCAGGATCGGGCGCGGAGCTCCGAGCTCACGCTGCCTACCTCCTCGGCATCCAAGCCACGCCCCCCTCATTTTAGGTGCTCATTACAGGTTATCTCATGCGCTCGCATTTGATTTGCTCAGTGCAGTTTATCTCATGCTCTCGCATTTGAGGTTCTCATTACAGTTTATTTCATGCTCTCGCATTTGAGGTGGTCATTATAGTTTAGCTCATGCACTCGCATTTGAGGTGCTCATTACAGATTATCTCATGTGGTCGCATTTGAGGTGCTCATTACAAGTTATCTCATGCGCTCGCATTTGAGGTGATCCTTACACTTTATATCATGCGCTCTCTTATGAGGTGTTCCTGAAAGTTTATATCGTGCTACCATTTGAGGTGCTCCGAAAAGTTTATCTCCTGCGGTCGCATTTGAGGTGCTCCTTACAGTGGATGTACGTTGTTACAACGCATGCTTTTACCACGCATGCCTGTACAACGCAGGTTTTTCAACGCAAGTCGTTACAACGACTTAAGTTGGGGGGTGCTGGAAAGTAAATAGTTTAATTTACTATTCCAACACCAGTCCCCGTGGATAGTAGGGAAGGTGTTGGATAGTAAATTAAACTGTTACCTATCCTACAGCGCCCCCAGCGCAATTCATTGTAATGCCTTGCGTTGAAGAACCTGCGTTGTAAAGGCACTGCGTGGTAAAAGTTGCGTCGTAAAGGATGTTTCCCCCTTAGAGTTTATATCATGCTCTCGCATTTGAGGTGCTCATTACAGTTTACATCATGCTCTCGCATTTGAGGTGCTCATTACAGTTCATATCATGCTCTCGCATTTGAAGTGCTCATTAGTTTATCGCATGCACTCGCATTTGAGGTGCTCATTGCAGTTTAGTTGATTCCCACGCATTTGAGGTGCTCCTTACAGTTTTTCTTATGCGCTCACTTTTGAGGGGCTCAGTACGGTTTATCTCATGCTCTCGCATTTTAGCTGCTCATTACAGTTTATATCCGGCGCTCCCACTTGAGGTGCTCATTACAGTTTATCTCATGTGGTCGCATTTGAGGTGATCATTACAGGTGATCTCATGCGCTCGCATTTGAGGTGTCCTTACACTTTATATCATGCACTCATTTATGAGGTTTTCCTGAAAGTTTATATCATGTGCTTCCATTTGAGGTGCTCCTAACAGTTTATCTCATGCGGTTGCATTTAAGGTGCTCATTACAGTTGATCTCATGCTCTCGCATTTGAGATGCTCATTGCCGTTTCTCTCATGCGTTCGCATTTGAGGTGCGCTTCCATTTGAGGGTCCTATTACACAATTTGTTTCAGCGTAAAGCTAATTGCTAGCCCATTTCTGAAAGCTGAAAAGTTGATCCTGGCTAGCCTCACGGTGGATAATTATTGGTTACATTTATAGGACGGAAGGAACTTACTGGTTACTAGCAGATAAAGGGTTCAAATTCGAAAGGAGAATTAGAAGCTATTTGAGACTTATATAAAGTCTCAGAATGTATTATGTCGATGTTGCGACATGTTCTTGACTACCATAGGATGTCTAGCTCTTCTGAAATGAAGACAACAAAAGAGATGACTGGGCTGTTTCTAAGGGAAGGAAGAAGGAAAGGGATACTAGGGAAAAAGGGTTAGTGCTCAATGGAGGACAACCCATGGGTATCCAATTTGTTGGATATAATGGTCTCACACACCCTTGCCGTGTCATGCTTCATCAACGGCAATGCTCCTCGTTGGGCAGGAGCCCAATGAGCTCACCTCAAAGAGGGGCTCTTTATCGGAGATCTTTTATCCAACTGCCTATGGGTGAAGTGGGGGTGAGGGGCCAGGACAGATTAGATAGTGTGGGTGAGGGTAAAATGTGGCACAAGGTACCGGAAAGCAATTTTATTCTGGTGGTCCTCTGCCACAAGGAAAATCAAGGATAGCCGGTGCTCATGGGGACTATGGTTTCCCAGAGTGGACCAGGGCTAAAGTGCAAATGGTGTGGTCAACATGTTTCTCGCTTCTAGTACATTGACTGCGATTCTTAAGGACCTAGTAAAAAACTACAATCTACAAAACATGACCTAATGAATATTATCAGTTTAAATACAGCACATAAGTAGTACTACCTGTATAACACTGCTCTTGCCTAGAGAGGGGAGATAATGGAGAACATTACCACAGGTAAGTAACAACCTGTGACCCTGTAGTGACCGTGAACACACTGTGAGGAAGTGACAAACTAGTGCAGATAGTGACTAGTATGTGATTAAAAACAAGTTAAAAACTGGTAGCAGAAGTATCCATTTGAACTACTTCACACACCCATGGAATCGGTAATACTGTTACTCACCCAAGGGTTAGAGTTATAGGGTGTCAACAGTACCCGGTGGGTCTGACATCAAGGGAGAAGCCATAAAGTTTGAGGCTGGCTAAACACGCTGAACGAATACCTCCACTTCACCATAACAATGCCTTCTTGGATCTCACCGTCAGACTGGAAGGGGGCAAAATCGATACAACCATGTATCGCAAACCAACAGACCGCAACAGCTTGCTCCACTTTACCAGCCACCACCCCAAGGCCTTGAGACTGAATCTGCCTTTCGGACAATTTCTGAGGGTCAGGCGCAACTGCTCCCACCTGTCAGATTACAAAACCGAATCTTCCTTACTTTCCAGAAACCTGAGGGATAGAGGATACCCCAATAGAGAGATTTCTAGGGCATGCAAACGTGCACAAAACCACCATAGGGGGGCCCTACTTGAATACAAGACCAGGACGACACAGGAGTCAGATCTCCTTACTTGTGTCACCACCTTTTCACCAGTTTCAAACGAAATCAAAAAGATAATCGAACGACACTGGCAAATTCTGAACACGGGTAATCTCAATCTTACACCGCCCAGATTTGCCTTCAAAAGGTCAAGGAATATTAAGGATATTCTGGTACATACTAGGCCGAAGAAGGCTGAGCCACCTAAACAAACCACCCTGTGGCAACTACCGCCTGTACGTGGGCACTATCAGTGCGGCTCCTGCAGTGTGTGCCCTTTCACCAGCACATACAAAACTATCCTCCTGACGGACACCTTCCGCTGGGAACTGCGTGGCCATACTAACTGTAACACTCCCAACTGCATCTACTTATTGAGATGCCCATGCGGTCTGCAATACGTGGGCATGACCTCCCGCCCTGTGAAAATCCGTATCTCTGTTTTCTTACAACGGAAGTTGCTTCTATGTTCAAACACCAAGATGTGCAGGCACTACCTAGGCTGACTCATTGTCCTGGTTAGTTCTTGAATCCTCCCCAGACAAATCCAAGCAGTCTTTTTCTGAAGGAACAGAGGTGGATACATCATTTGTCCACCGACAGCCAGGGATTGAATGAGGATATACCGTGGAGTGCTCTGTGAACACATCTCTGCCAAAACATCCCTAATCTGCCTAGCGAACTATGCTAAGTTCAGTGTACACCCGCTGGCTTGGTCTTACACCGGTTATCATGGTCAATACACATGCCTTGGCATACCACAGGATTACTCCGCCATAATGTAATACCCTTTATACCCACCACCTTAATTTTTGGTCAGTGTAGCTTACACGGAATGCCCCCTACTAACCAGCTAGGTGGGTGCACTCTCCCGGGCAGTTTCCCATGACATTCTCTTACTATTTACTCCTATGTATGCCCGAACCCAGCGGCAACTGTGGGTATTCAACATCGGGCCCACAATTCAGTAGGTCGGCCAACACTCTACTGGCTGTAATTTACAGACCCCCACATTATGTTCCTTTAAACCATAAATGGGAACCACAAACGAGAGTGGACACCAGCTATGTGTTCCTTTGGCAATACTTGCCTGACCTCACAGACCTATGCCAGATTAAGAAACCAACCACACTTAATAAGGCCAATCACTTCCCACTTATAACTGAGCTACACCGCCATTTAGCGACATTACCCTGGATATGTTCACTGTCTTTTTGTACACTACCCTCCACTCCATCATGGCCGCCCGATTCGCGAGGGAAACAACATGACCTACGGGCGAGTCCTACTTCCTGTTTGGGATCCTGTGGAACACACCCGGGTTGCTACTTAATGAGGAGTTACACGACCGGCTCTCCACTATCCGGACCCGGTGAGATGGGTAGGCTTGACTAGCTCTGACACGAGCAATAGAAAGTAAGTGTACCGCCTTTTACACCAGCAGGGATCTCCAACCCATTATGACTAAAACTTTTTTGCCGCGCTGCAGGGTCCTAATGTCTAACTATTTTCCTATTCTTCTTATAGCAGCCAATCTGGTCCTGGGAGGAACAAACAGTAGTTTTGAAATGTACGCATTTACAGCGACCAGGATCTAATATCCGTTTTGATTAGTACTCTTTGCGGCGCACTAGTGTCCCATGACTCAGGTCTATTTTTACAATACAACCCCACCGGGAGCGTCTCCTCACTGTTAGCTACCGAATATGTCCACCCACCCAGCCCAGTCCACCATCTATTACCAGGTCATTACTGGTCGGATAGAGGTATTTAGATCACGCCCACATAGCGCCGTGTAATGCCTCAAATGCACATCTTGTAGCCAATATTCCAGCATATGGCTTTCTATCCCGTAGACAGAACGTCTGCACCAAGGCAGCAGGATACACATGCGCCCAGCATTTGAGTTTAACACTTATCTCAATACCATCCCACTCTTGTCCTTTCCTTCTCAGCCTCAAACTTTATGCCTTCAAAAGGTCAAAAGGTCTCCCTTGATGTCAGACCCACCATGTACTGTTGACACCCTATAACTCTAACCCTTAGGTGAGTAACAGGATTACCGATTCCATGGGTGTGTGAAGTACTTCAAATTGATACTGCTGCTACCAGTTTTTAACTTGTTTTTAATCACATACTAGTCACTATCTGCACTAGTACGTCACTTCCTCACAGTGTGTTTCTCAGTCACTACAGGGTCACATGTTGTTACTTACCTGTGGTAATGTTCTCCTTTATCTCCCCACTCTAGGCAAGAGCAGTGTCATACAGGTAGTACATCTTATGTGCTGTATTTAAACTGATACTAATCATTACGTCATGTTTTGTAGATTGACCGCGATTCTTCAGGACCTAGTAAAAAACTACAATGTACTAGAAGCGAGAAACACGTTGACCACACCATTTGCAGTTTAGCCCTGGTCCACTCTGGGAAACCATAGTCCCCATGAGCACCGGCTATCCTTGATTTTACTTGTAGCAGAGGACCACCAGAATAAAATTGCTTTCCGGTACCTTGTGCCACATTTTATCCTCACACACACTATCTACTCTGTCCTGGCCCCTCACCCCCACTTCACCCATAGGCAGTTGGATGAAAGATCTCCGATAAAGAGCCCCTCTTTGAGGTGAGCCCATTGGGCATTACACCGCCTGCCCAACGAGGAGCCTTGCGATGATGAAGCATGACACTCGCAAGGGTGTGCGAGGCCGTTATATCCAACAAATTGGATACCCAGGGGTTGTCCTCCATTGAGCACTAACCCTTTTTCCCTAGTGACCCTTTCCTTCTTCCTTCCCTAAGGAACAGCCCAGTCATCTCTTTGTTGTCTTCATATCTGGGGCTCCGACTGTGGCCGGACCTTCCATTCCCTTCTCTTGTGAATGGTAATCCATGCCCTACTGGATCACAATTGATCCTTGTCGTCCCCTACATATTGTTACATCTTTTGAAAATGAGCCATGATTTTTGGAGGAAACCAAAGAGGCCCAATGAAATAAATGACAATTCAGAGTTATAACCTTTCCCTCTCTTTATCTATGGACGAGCCATTCTTACTTTATCTCAATGTGATGCACAGCCTCTGAAACCTTCAATGCCCCCTCGTATTTTTTGTGTCCTCCCCTGCCCCACCTAAATTTGCCCAACCACTTCCTAATAGGCCGATCTCAGGTGGTTTATCTTGTCTTCTTATGTGACTTAAAACTTTCAAAATAAAGTGTGGAAAAATGTCGAAATGTGCCTCAGGATAACAGTGCCTTGATAATCCCTACGGTTTTTCTGTATAACATAGTAAACAGTTAGAGACACAAAAGGGCCATATTATTAAGCAAGGGCGATACATAATTGCCGCTTTTATCGGCAGGAAACTGCTGCTAAAGCGACGATATTGGCTTGATAATATGCCCTTGTAAATTCCCTTAAAAGCCCAGGTTCTGGTGTTAACTTGGGCTTCTATGGGAATTCACAAGGGCATGTTATCAATTGAGGGGCACAATGGCTCATATATTTAGGTCCTGGCACAGGATTTGTTCTACTGGACATCTTTGCTGAACCTCAAAAAAATATATATTGGGATTTACTCTCTCCCTTAATCGAGCTTTCAGGCCTTTCGGCAATCCAGGGGAAGATAGAGTTTATCTCGTGCTCACATTTGAAGTGCTCATTACAGTTCATCTCATGCGCTTGCATTTGCGTGGCTCATTACAGTTATTCTCATGCGCTCTCATTTGAGGTGCTCCTAACAGTTTATATCATGCGCTTCCATTTGAGGTGTTCATTACAGTTTTTCTCATGAAATCCCATTTGAGGTGCTCCTTACAGTTTATCTCATGCTCTCGCATTTGAGATGCTCATTACAGTTCATCTCATGCGCTTGCATTTGAGGTGCTCATTACAGTTCATCTCATGTGCTCGCATTTGAGGTTCTCCTTACAGTTTATATCATGTGCTCTCATTTGAGGTGCTCATTACAGTTTATCCCATGCGCTCACATTTGAGGTGCTCATGTGCTTACATTTGAGGGGCGCATTACAGTTAATCTCATGCACTCGCATCAGATGTGCTCATTACAGTTTTACTCATGCTCTCCCATTTGAGGTACTCATTACACTTCATGCGCTACCATTTAAGGTGCTCATTACAGTTTTTCTCACGCAATCCCATTTGAGGTGCTCATTACACTTTATATCATGCACTTCCATTTGAGGGTCCTATTACACAATACGTTTCAGCATAAAGCTAATTGCTAGCCCATTTCTGGAAGCCGAAAGGTTGATCCTGGCTAGCCTCATGGTGGATAATGATTGGTTACATTTATAGGAGGGAAGGAAATTACTGGTTACTAGCAGATAAAGGGTTCAAAATCGAAAGGAGAATCAGAAGCTATTTGAGACTTATATAAAGTCTCAGAATGTATTATGTCGATGTTGTGACATGTTCTTGACTACCATAGGATGTCTGGCTCTTCTGAAAATGAGCCATGATTTTCAAAGAAACCATAGAGGCCCAATAAAATAAATGACAATTCAGAGTTATAACCTTTCCCTCTCCTGATCTAAGCACGAGCCATTCTTACTTCATCTCAATGTGATGCACAGCCTCCGATGCCTTCAATACCCCCTTGTATCCTTTGTGTCCTCCCCTGCCCCACCTACGTTTACCCAACCACTTCCTAATAGGCCGATGTCAGGTGGTTTGCCTTGTCTTCTTATGTGACTTAAAAATTTCAAAATAAAGTGTGGAAAAATAATATGGGGAGATGTGCCTCAGGATAACAGTGCCCTGATAATCCCTACGGTTTTTCTGTATAACATAGTAAACAGTTGGAGAGACAAAAGGGTTATATCAAGTCAGGGCGATACATAATCTCCGCTTTTATCGGCAGGAAACTGCCGCTAGAGCGGTGATAATGGGCTTGATAATATGCCCTTGTGAATTCCCATAGAATCCAAGGTTCTGGTGTTAACCTGGTCTTCTATGGGAATTCACAAGGGCATATTCTCAATCGAGGGGCACAATGGCTCATATATGTATGTCCTGGCCATAGCAGTTGTTCTAATGGACATTTTTGCTGAACCTCAAAATATATATAATGGGATTTACTCTCTCCCTTAATCAAGATTTGAGGCCTTTCAGCCATCCAGGGGAAAATAGTTTCTCATGCGCTCACATTTGAGCTGCTCCTTACAGTTTATATCATGTGCTCTCATTTGAGCTGCTCCTTACAGTTTATATCATGTGCTCTCATTTGAGGTGCTCCTTACAGTTTATATCATGTGCTCTCATTTGAGGTGCTCCTTACAGTTTATATCATGTGCTCTCATTTGAGGTGCTCATTGCAGTTTATCTCATGATCTTGCAGTTGAGGTGCTCATTACAGGTCATCTCATGCGCTTGCATTTGAGCGGCTCATTACAGTTAATCTCATGCGTTCACATTTTAGGTGCTCCCTACAGTTTATATCATGCGCTCTCATTTGAGGTGTACCTGATATTTTATATCGTGCGCTTCCATTTGAGGTGCTCATTACATTTTATCTCATGCGGTCACATTTGAGGTGCTCATTACAATTTATCACATGCGCTCGCATTTGAGGTGCTCAGAACAGTTTATCTCGTGCTCTTGTATTTAAGGTGCTCATTACAGTTTATATCATACGCTCACATCAGAGGTGCTCATTGAAGTTTTTCTCATGTGCTCCCATTTGAAGTACTCAATTCACTTCATGCGCTACCATTTGAGGTGCTCATTAAAGTTTACCTTATGCGCTCGCATTTGAGGTGCTCATTACACTTTATATCATGCGCTTCCATTTGAGGTGCTATTACACAATTCGCTTCAGCGTAAAGCTAATTGCTAGCCTATTGCTGGAAGCCGAAAGGTTGATCCTGGCTTGCCTCACGGTGGATAATGATTGGGTACATTTTTAGGAGGGAAAGAACTTACTGGTTACTAGCAGATAAAGGGGTCAAATTCGAAAGGAGAATCAGAAGCTATTCGAGACTTATATAAAGTCTCAGAATGTATTATGTCGATGTTGCGACATGTTCTTGACTACCATAGGATGTCTGGCTCTTCTGAAAACGAGCCATGATTTTGGAAGAAAACATAGAGGCCCAATGAAAGAAATTACAATTCATAGTCATAACCTTTCCCTCTCCCGATCTATGGACGAGCCATTCTCACTTTATCTCAATGTGATGCACAGCCTCCGATGCATTCAATGCCCCCTCGTATCCTTTGTGTCCTCCCCCTGCCCCACCTACGTTTGCCCAACCACTTCCTAATAGGCTGATCTCAGGTGGTTTGCCTTGTCTTATTATGTGACTTAAAACTTTCAAAATAAAGTGTGGAAAAATAATATGGGGAGATGTGCCTCAGGATAACAGTGCCCTGATAATCCCTACGGTTTTTCTGTATAACATAGTAAACAGTTAGAGAGACAAAAGGGACATGTTATCAATCAAGAGCGATACATTATCCCCGCTTTTATCGGCAGGAAACTGCCGCTAAAGCAGCGATAAGGGGCTTGATAATATGCCCTTGTGAATTCCTAAGGAAGCCCAGGTTCTGGTGTTAACCTGGGCTGCTATGGGAATTCACAAGGGCATATTCTCAAGCCCATTATCGCCGCTCTAGCGGCAGTTTCCTGCCGATAAAAGCGGCGATATTGAATCGCCCTTGCTTGATAATATGGCCCCCAGTTTCTTTTCGTTTTTACTCATATCAAGATGGCATTATGGAGGCATTGGACGCCTGTGCACTTTGCCAATGCTTCTTTGGGGAAATCAGTGACCCTATAGTTTATGTAGACAGCCACTGTGCTGCCGTGCTGCACCTCCGAGATCAAACATTTCATCGACTATTAAATGCCCTGACGCCCGAGCACAGTCAGACCATCTGACCAGAAACCTCGAGGGGGTTATATCTGTCTCTAAAAACAGGATGCACATCCGGAATTGAAAGGGGGCAAGACTTTTACTGCAGAGCGAAGCATACGCGGTGTGCCTGAATTAATATCCGAGGGAAAAAACATGTACAAAAAAAGCCGAGTCCATGACGGAGGTATAAAGCGTGCCTCGCGCCATATCTGCAAGATTATTGGTCGACGCTGTGCGGGGAGCAGGTGCAGGGCGCGCTGACTGTCCCAGGGGCTCACGGGAAGGTGTCTGACGGGGACTCTTCGGCTCAATGGCTGCACACCAGTGCATCGTCAGAGGTTTGCATCTCCTATCCTGCAGAGATAAAAAAAAAATGTCAGGACAGATAGTGGGGTGGAAATGATGCACTTTATGTCTTTTTGAGGGCGAAACATTTATCTCTGGTGCTCTGTGAGCCTCTCAAATAACTGAAGATATATATATATATATCTTCTATGTTTTTTAAGTCAGATATATATCTATATATATATATATATATATATATATCTCATCGTCGGTATCAGAGCACTTTACATCAGCACCAGATGCATTACAGACGTCAGGGAGTGGCAGGCGCACCATGAAGGGGAAGCAGCGTAGTAAGCTACATCAAAATTATCGCACGCCTCAAGAAATGCATATTTGCAGTGCAAGGTAGTAACTACCAATCCATGTTTGCGGCAGCATGGTGCATAGAGAAGTGTGAAAAATGACGGCCTAATACACCAACTGCACTTTTGAGTAAGTTTACTACTTTTCAGTATTCATAAAGTGCACTTTTGATTTAAGTTTACACTTTTGAGTAAGTTTACTACTTTTCAGTATTCATAAACTGCACTTTTGATTTAAGTTTACACTTTTGAGTAAGTTTACTACTTTTCAGTATTCATAAACTGCACTTTTGATTTAAGTTTACACTTTTGAGTAAGTTTACTACTTTTTAGTATTCCCATACTACACTTTTATAGTAACACACTTTTGTAGTAAGTCCAGCACTCCACATGGCCAACCACCGGTCTGCAACCTTCATTATTTTCTATGTGAAGGTGTTGTAGAGCCAATGACTAGCACTTGTATAGTGCTGGACTACTGTTTTTTTTTTCGGTAGTAGCAGTAGTAACTTACGTTGGGAGTTTGTGAATACACAAAAGCAGTAAACTTGCTAAAAAGCGTAAACTTACTCAGAGCTGCAAGTAACCTTTATGAAATCTTGCTCTCGCCGGACATTTCCAATGCCCCTGGAGCACTGCCAGCACAGCTGCAATTGCATTCCATTAATCGGATCACACTAATTAAAAGTGATATCCATAGGCGTCAGTTGTTTGTGTATCTGCCCATGTGCTGTCTGAAGCTGGAGAGAAACCAAAGGAGGGAGTATTTTCTGATGCGGTCCATGACTTCTGATGGGCACCGTCTAACTGCCTGGTATGTCTGATGTAGAGCAAACAAGGGTGTAAACACGGAGGGGCAGGTGGGTGATTGTTAACTCCGAACAATGCCAGTGAGTCATTGTCTGCAGTTTCCTGTCTTCCTGGTTCTGTGCTTCAGACAAAGAGGCCTATTGTGCCTTCCAAAGTGGGTGCATCAATATCACAGCATGGTATAGTTATATCACCAGGCAGCTGTGAAATCATGAAAACACTTCCCTTGCATCAAGTGCTCAGAGATGCCCATTGCCATGGCACACTGCCAGGGCAAGATAACTGGATTTTAACTCTGCCCAGCAACCCTAATGAGGGCTTGGCGAATGTATTTTTTCCAAAATCTTATCAGTTAACATCAAATTCGATTCTCAGCGCACTCAAGACCAAAAGTTCGGTCCAAATAATAATAAAAAGAAGCATTTGCAATGCAATAGGTCTCTCATTACTGAAAGTTATAGCTTGTACTCTTGCCAATGAAACAGTTTACTATTTTTTTGTTAAAAAGTATCCCTGCAGTAGCTTAAGTGAGGGTGCAGTACCTTATATGGCTAATAGCGGTCTCTTCACAATTCCACAGGGACAAATAATTTTGTTGCTCTGTGGATTTTGTTTTATTACTTATACTAGTGCTGGATTATTTTTCAATCCCAAAAAATAAATAACATCATCGTTTGCATCGTCAATAGATCAGACTCTCAGTAATGCGAGACCGCTTACAATGCAATATCTTGTTTTAAATGTGTTAACGTACATCTGATGTAACTGTGGTATGATTTTTGCAACACGCCCCTGTACTCAGATTCGATACCGCATCCTCTTGACTGGTTCTGAATCTTTGTGTCAACAATTGCCTGAGCTTGTATAAAAAGGAGCACTATAATTATATTGCATTGTAAATGTATTTGTGCATTTTATTTTATTTAAATTTAATGTGCATGCATACACATAAACTTTATAGCACTTGGAAAAATGTGTGACTTATAATTACACAAAAAGGCCACGTGGCAGTGTAAGGAGAACGAGCACAAGTCGTGCTGCGTAGTCACGACAGCAGGTCTACACGCCCATCGGCACTACGAGGGAGTCCATAATAAGGGACTCGAAGCTTAGGTACTTTATGATTTATGTTTAATTTGGTGAGCTAATGCTGCACTCACCTGGGCTGTGACAACTCGCAGCCTCCACATTTTTAGGGTTCTGAGGAAGGCCCCCGACCCATCCGGGCAATTTTATGGAGCAGAAAGATGTCGACTGTTCACATGGACAATTGGGTGCGTTAGACTAATAATTTGTCTTCCCACACACTACATTATTTTTACCTCCATTCTGAACTGAATAAAGGTACAGTTTAGGTAATGCGAGGTCCTTTTTTTAAATCACCTCATTTAAGCACTTCCACTTTTCGTCACTGATCAATACTCCAATACCCAGTTGTTTCTCTCCTGGTGGAGGATAGCACACGTGAAAAAGAAACCCAGTGATAACGCTGCCACGTTTCTAACAAGACGGAAAACCAAGATATACCGCCTCGCGGCCTTTGTTCCGGTAAATACCTACCTACATCTGGCCCTTAGGCCTAAATTATTATCGTGTTATGGATCGGCAGCCAGTGCATGGCTCTCAAGGGGGATAAACATAAGTGTTCTGGGACCAAGCATCAATATTGCCCTTGCCGCAGTATTCTGCACCACCTATAGGCGGTATTGGAGATTCCCAAGTAAAGGCTGTTTACGTAGTCAAGCCTGGATGAAACCTGTGGCTGAACAACAGTTTTCCTATGTGCTATCGACAAAATGGGCAAGTACTGCTTAAGCATTTTTAGCACTCCACAACAGGAGCCCACTGCGGCTTGTACTTTAGAGTTCATGGATAAGTAGTCCTTCATACAGACATCCACATTTTTAACAGTCTTGACCAAGGCGATGGGCGAGACATGACCTGTGGCCACCAATTTTTCCATACATTGTCTAGAGGAAGTCCAAAGAGTATTATCTCAGATTAATCGGAATTACATTTGAGTCGGTTTGATTGGAACCATGAAAACACCTACGTGAGACAGGCGTCTATTGCTTCTCCTCTGAAGTATGATTTCTTATCACAAGTGAATAGCAAATGCGTATCGTTCACATTTTTGGCTCCATGGGCTTCTGCCAGATGCGCCAAGGCGGTCATGTAAAGGTTAAATAGAGTGGGTCTAAGGATTGAGCCCTGCGGAACCCCCACCTGTGATGCAGGAATGGGTGCTACGCAAGGAGTAGACCAAACAGTTTGTTGGTGGTACTCCAGAACGAGGCAAACCAGCGGAGTACTGTGCCCCCCACAACCGCATTCCTGAAGTCTTAAAAGAAGCTGATCATGGGGCACGGTATTGAAGGCTGCTGATAACTCCAAAAGAATCAGCACGGCCTTTCCACCTTGGTCTAAGGTCTCCTTAATGACCTCGGACTTCTAGAAGCGCGTTTTCTGTACTAGAATTTGACCTGAAGCCGGACTGACTCCGCTGAAATATTTGATTAGTTTCAGCATATGTGGTGATACCATTTACAAATTTTTCCAAAACCTTCGAGAAAGGGAGCAGGGATAATGACCTATAATTGGCGGCTACCTCAAGGTCTGCCTTTGTTTTTTTCAGAAGGGGGAGTATTTTCGCCTTCTTCTACCTGTCTGGAACTCATCCGGACTCCAAAGAGGTGTTAAGAATCCGCTTAAGTGCAGGGTTAATTGTCTCGTCTAGTGACGGCAGCATCTAGGCTGGATACGGGTCAGATGGAGAGCCTGATTTAAGGGCCTTAATATTATCTAGTGAGTTGTCTAAGAATATTGGGCCGAACTGCATAAGTTGCTAGCCCCTTGTCTGCTTAGTCGGGGTGAAAAAAAATGCTCAATTTCCACCCTCAACGTTAGGCAACATAGAAAAAGTGTCTTGGATAGATTTAACTTTCCCATTGTAGTAGGAGGCTAAAAGCTCGTACATGCTTCAGTCAGAGTAAAAGGCCTTTGCACCGCGCTTGGGGATAAGAACTCATTAACTGTCTTAAAAATGTAGATACTCTTCTTCTCTTCTATGGTTAGCAGACTATGCTTATTTGGAAGAGAAGAAGAGTTTTTTCTCTTCTAATACTTTTATATTACAAATTTAGCACCTGTTTGTATGTTATTTTATCAGTGGGGTCAAAGGTTTTTTGCCAAGCTCTTTAGAGGCGTTTACACTCACTCTTGCTTTTCCTGAGGGCGACCGTAAACCATGGTGCCGAGGAACGTGAGGCCTTAACTGGTCGCACAGAGGTAGGCGCAAGCTCGTCAGCCCACGATTGAAGCCAATTGTTCAGATCTTCTGCATCCTCCTCCATATTACTGTGGAAGGATATTGACTGGTTACTGAGAGCAGTAGTAACAGCCTCTGCTGTAATTAGCCCAAAAGGTCGGAAACTACGAGGGGGTGGTATACCCTGTAGTTTCCAGTGGTTAAGAAATCTCTCTATTGTAAAATCAATCAAAGAGTGATCGGACCACACTATTGGAACTGGAACTGAGGTCACTATAGAATCAGTGGAAAAAATCTGGTCCAAGATATGTTCGCTATCATGAGTCACATGTAGGACATACAGTAACATTTTAAAAATAGCTTGTGAGTCACATAGTTTAATGGTCTCCTGTTCAGTGGAATTATCCATGTGAATGTTAAAATCCCCTAAAACCAGACAGTGTTTAAAGTTGACAACCAGAGGGGTAACAGCATTACTGACCGAGTCGAGAAACTGGCAGCAGGACCAGGGGGTCTATAGATCAAAATGCTTTCCACAGTCTGTTACGCTGACACCCTTAGGTGGAATCCCAAACTTTCAGCACCTGCTATGTCAGCTGTAGGGACGAAGTGCAGGAAAAGTGGTGTTGAAAAATTATGGCAATACAAACACCAATACCAGTCGCTCGATCCCTACTTAGCATCAAGTAACCAGGGGGAATGGCCATGGCGATGGTTGGGCTAGTTGTTTCTCTGAGCCATGTCTCAGTTAATAAAAGGAGGTCAAGGCTCTTTTCCATAGAGACTTGAAACTTAGTGCGGCACCCGGGGCTGTGACCCGGAGAGTTTAGATAGGCTTAAGCTGCATAGCCACCGTTGATGACTGTGTGTTGTCAGTGTGTTGATTGATTTAGGCGAGTCGTAATTAACAAAAGAAATGCATGCCCGCCGTTCTTGAACCTGAAACGGTGTTGAAATAGGAACAACAAGCACGGTTTTAAATAAACATAAAATAAAGTGCGGCTTGCAGCACTGCTATCAATAAAAATATATTCTGGCATGAGCAGTGTTAATGGCGCAGCCGTAATTGTTGAAGCAAAAACCATGAGATAAGATAGCGCAGCCCCTGCTAAAAAGACAGGCTGTTGCAGGAGAGCATATTGTGCGTAAATTGGATAAAGTAATTTAGGTGTGTAAATAATACGTACCGAGTAACATCAAATCTTACAGGGGCAGTCCTCATGAGAGGTTATAAAAGTAAAAAAGGAGGTACTAAGGAGGGAATTCTGAGCTTATTAATGAATCAAAAGCCACCATTTACAAAGGACAGTAAGAGGGGCCAATTGAAAAGATTGGTGGAAATTGGGCAGAGCTTCAATTCCATTCCTGAATACAGCATGTCTGTAGGAGACAGCGCAAGCGCTCCCGAGGCAAGACCTAAAACTGTTACAAAAAGAAATCCATTGACAAATAAGAAATTGAATTGTGAATGAGAAATGTTACAAAACAAATCGATTTGTAAAAGGCAAACATTTTGTTACTCAACAAAAATAAACTAGTTCTTTAAAAAAAAAAAGGATTCCTTTAAAATACACAAATAGAATCAGGCGAATTGAAATGTGGCTGTGCTTTGTCATACTTTAAAACCAACAGTTTGTCCGAGGTCACCCGAGCACAGGCTGGCATCGGAGTAGCACTGTTGCATATATGTTGGGGCAGCACTCTGTGGATGCTTACTGAAAATGATAAAATCTACACAGGACAGAACTTTCACCAACACTTCAATATGCCTTAAACAGTGGCAGAGGTTGCAGGGGCATTATTTCTTTCTTTTGCACTTCCCAAACCAAATTTATTCTGAGCAAATAAGTGCAAGGTAAACTTTTGAAAAGCCAATGGAACTACTCTTTCGCTATTTGTAATCCAGTCCCATTGGCTTTAGTACTACAATTCGCCAGAGTGTGATGACGTGCGCACACACATCCTTAATTACACATGCGCACATATGCATCAGGTTGCTTTGCACCCCAGAGTGTATTTGTCTGTTTAGTAAGGAGTGGCCAAGAGGCAAGCAGAAAATGGGCTCTTCAGAAAATGGGCTCTTCAAAAAATGAGCTCTGCAAAAAATGGATAAAGGATAGAGGAAAAAAAGAGAAGAAGAATAAAAGGTTGCATGGGGTTGGGGAGGAGGGCGCAATAGTTGAGCAGGTGGTCGTAGTAAGCGCTGACGAGTTGCTGGCGCAGTGGGGGTGGGTGGGAGAACAATGCAGGAGCTGGGTGGGGTAGTTTAAAAATAATTCCAAAATAGACAAAAACTGATCTAGGAAAGTGTGTCCATGCACGTGGGCAGTGCAAGGATACAAGTCATGCAATCTAAGGGATAGTAAAGAAGCTATGCTCCAAGTGAGGGACAAAGGCTGCCACCGAATAAGAAGCGAGTAAATAAGATTGGCAGGAAAGTCAACCAATGATAAGCAATCTGCTGACCGAAAGCCCTATGTAAATATTGTCGTTGTACACAACAGGGATTCGAAAAATGTTTTAGGAAGCAGCAAGGAACAGACCAAACCTATGAATATTTCCACACTCTCCCAACGACCAGTTGTCACGATTTACCCCTACAATTGAGGCACAAGTATTAGTTGTGGTCATATATCGAGAATAGGATGATTTTCTATGAACTCTGCTACAGCATTTATTTTTCGGAATTAAATCAGAATCCAGGAATGCCAGCTGTGAGATGGAGAGCTGGCGGCACATTCTGTACTTGCAGGCTCCATCCATAGGGGACTTGAACAGGTTCTAAGTGGAAATTTAGGGCAGGTTTTTTTCTACCCGTGGCTACCCACCATGCCATATCCACCATTCTATGTAGAGGCAGGTGATCACCAGACTTAATGCCACCTTCTGTGATGGCTGCCTCCTGGTACACAGCTTTCCACGCGTAATGCTTCATCCAGGGTCAGATTTGGTACCTGATGTCCGGGGCCCAATGCCTGAGGCCAGATGTGGGCCACTTTTATGTAGAAGCATACCAAACAGCACAGGTGTCTGGTTGCGAAGCCATGATGGGGAAATGGGAATGCCTTTCACCGATTGACCTACGACTGACCTCAAATATATTCGGCCCATTGCTTACCATTGGCTATGTGTCTTGTCACTCACATTTGCTTCCTTTCTCTCTGCTGGCGTTATCGGTTTTAGGCTGTGCTGCTTGTGTTTGTCCCTCCCATGGAATGTAAGTCTTTTTACCACTGCTCCTTCCTTCTATTTTTACGAACAGCGTTTACTTTCCGGAAACTATCTTTTTCATTTTTGTAAAGCACGTCATAAGAGGGCATGTGTTTTACAGCTGTCTCATGGCAAAATGAAAGTTACATGCAGTACTGCATGCTTTTTATTGGCTGCTGTAATCGGATAACTGTAAGTAACATATCTTGTTTTTCTGCCTGCATACATTCAACTTTTGGTTGCATACACTATTTGGTTGACAGCCGGTGTTTAGCTATTTGTACGTTACTAGATAATGCATTTATATAAATTTAGAGGTGGCTGTACAGAACTCTCCGGAGACATGCAATTGAATCACCTTCCGCTGACAGAAGCGCACATCAATCAGTGTATGTGTTTTAATCATGCCTTCATATAAGTAGTTCTATTCAAGCATGTTGTCACCGTGGTATTAGGGTTAGGCACTGTATGTTCCGCCTCCCGCTTCAAGGCTCCGTCTTTGTCTGACAGTATAAAGGGCCTCATGTATGAAAAGCGTCTCAACACTGGACAAGAACAGCGATACAACACTATCAGTGTGCCCTACTTGCGACACCATGGATGCGCCGTATTTATACTATGGCGCGCCATGTCGCAAGGTTTGAACAAATATCTCTTGAATCTTGATGTATCTGTTGGCGCAGTAATGACACATTGCTGTCATGTGTTGCAAAACAGACCCAGCTCCAGCAATGTGTCCTTACACACAGGTGAGTCTCATGTAAAGGCCACGGGTCACTCCTTACACCTGCTGTGCAGCAGACGTAAGAAATTGATGCAATGAAGTCGTAGAAGTGGCACCGTGACATCTCATAGATTTTAGTGCGCCACTTCTATGAGCCTTTTTTGCATGGGAATGCCCACCCTGCATATATTGCACCCGACGCAGGTAAAATGTAGTGCAGGGCTTTACAAAGTGACGCATCTGCCTAGCTGTCACAAAAAACTGACACAACAGCGGCATGAGGGCCTCCTCAATAAGTCTGATAGCCTTCTCGGTAATAACCTAAAGGGCTTCGTTTTACTTATCATGACATTGTAATTTTGAGTTATTCGATTTGTTATTGCAGTAATAAGCAGGTAGCATGCTTGCTGCCTCGCTACCCTTGTTGCCCCCTCCCTAGTCTCACCCTCTCTCCCCTGTTTCAGCAGAAATGAACCGTGTGCCTCACAGCTCGAGTTTTAATGTTGAAGTTAGGGCGTGCCACCAGTAGACCTACAACCTCTCCATGGTTCAGGATTATCTCACCATATTTTTCTTATATACTTAAACCTTTTTGCAAAAAATTTTTTACCTAATAAGGACGAGTTTAAGGTGTCATCTTTCTCTTGACACAAGTATTGCTTGTTGACTAGTGCTATGCGGCTCCGACAAGAATAGGGAAACCTGGATAGCTTTACGCCACCAAGCTAGTATTTTTACTTCAATTTAATTGGTCTTCCTGTGAATATCTTGACACTTGATGTTACTCTGCCTATCACATATTTTTCCAGGCCCAGTTCAGCTATACAGTGCAGAAGCAGGGGATGGGGCAGTGCTTAATTTGAGCCGTTGGTTTCCAGTGTACGTCACTGGCACCTCATTCTCATCAGCAATGCTCTTCTGAGAGAAAGAGAGAGATTGAGATGGGGGGCGGGGTTAACCAATCTGTGGCAATGAAGAAAGACTTCCAGTGGTAATCATGTAGGGATGTATGACGTTACAACGCATACTTTTACCACGCATACCATTACAACAAAACTTTTACAATGCAGGATCCATTACAACGCATGCCATTACAACGTAAGTATGGGTAAGTATTTTTTATTGTAAGTGTTGTATAGTGTAGGAGTTTCATTTACTATTCTAACTCCCGTGGGGGCTTAACAGTAGGGAATGTGTAGGATAGTGTAGGGGTTAAAATTAAATTTAATACTTATCCATACTTACGTTGTAAATACTTCTGCTTTCTTTTGTCCCAATGTCCTTCTTTAGTGATGATAAATGTATAAAGAAATAATGGGAATGTAGGAGGGGTATATGGAAACGTACTGACCAGCATGCCTTGGCTTTTGGTAAGCCTGTTCCTTGCGTTCTTGGGTGATTGGGCTCCAAGGATGCATTGTGTGTGTAACAGCAAACACTTCTGGAGCACAGTTTTTTTTAAATGGTTGAAAAAGAGATTGACAGAGGCAGTACCTCCTGTAGGCTGGGCCAGTGCTTACTTATGTCGATTCTCAGGCCACCTCGCCAACAAATGTGTAAAAATACAATATACTTTTTTCATTTCATTACGCCTGCATCATGATTGAATTAATTTTAATTATTTGATGTCTTAGGATCACTTATGTAACCCAATTTTTGTGTGTGAATAATACGTAATAATTCCTAGGAACTTGTGTGCCTCTACCTGTTTGTATATTAACCGTCTAGGTTGAGAGTGACATGAGCTAGGGATGTGCATTCACACTACACAGACACAAGGGGGAGGTTGAGGTGTGTCCTGCTCTTTCTGGGTGAATCATAGCCTGCAAACACCTCATTCAGTACACTCCTTACATTGACAGATCTGGAACAGAGCCCTGAGTTACCTAGAACTCAAAGTTTGGCTCTAGGCCCTTCTAGGCATGAACTGAAATAAAATAAGATTTATTAACGTTGTGTCAAGCATTATGTTGTATTATTCCATGCAGTCATTAGTGTTGCTTGTTATACTCAACGTTGCATTAACGTCAATGGGTACCTGCTGCTTCTGAACTGAACCCAAGATTCTACATGTATGTGCAAGAGAACTGGGACAACTCAGACCTCAACCTACATAATTGGTTAAGGTTTACCAGAGGAGACAGAAACTCTGGAGGTAATTTAGATCTTGGCAGGTAGCCCACCAGGTCAGTGAAGCACCATTTGAAGACCCAGTCTGTTTTAGGATTCCCCTGCCTACAAAACATTTGATGCTGTGATTGTTTAGTAGACAACACAGTTATATGGTCCATATGTTTTTGGTCCTGCTTGAAAAAAATGTTTTCAAAAATTCTTTCTGTGTGTGTCAGGGATATTCATTAGTTTCCATTCATAAGAACTTGGCCCTGAGTAGTTGCTCTCTCCTAAATTGGATGGGGTGGCCATCACGATGACATATTGGAGAATTGTATGACAGGCCTTCCGGTCACAAGTAAACAATGAAAATGCAAACATGTGACATGCGAGACACATATGTAACAATGTAAAATGTTCTTCAATCTCCTCCATTTCTCTTTCATAGTTGGTGGACAGTGCTCTGTGCTCCATAGCTCTGCTTTTAACATCTAAATACAACGGTATCCACAAACAAAACATGTGCATAAGGCTACATATGGACTGCATGATGCCGATTTGTCCTGGGGATCTAAAAGGATACCACATCACGACGCAATAACCGTCTACTTCTGGCTACAGAACACAACCTACCCCTCAAGTCACTTGTTGACTATATTTTTGCCTTTTATACAGCATAACCCTGGCTTCAGAGCCTGAAAGCACTTTAGAACACATTATGTTACACATGTAGACACAGCAAGATTACGTGAGTTGCCCAAAATCAGACTATTGAGCCAAGGCTAGGATTCCGGCCTGGCTCCCTAAATTCAAGGTCCACCGTTCTAGCCACTAAGCCAAATCTTCTCTTTTATATGTTTTTCCTTTATCGTTTGAGTGCCTGACTTTTACCTAGCTTTTTGTAAGACTCCACAAAGAAATATGTATACAAACATACAAAAGTCATCAGCCTGTATCCTACTAGCTCTGCCTGAACCAGGTGCTAAAATCCCTGGCGCAGAGTAAACAAGGAAAAGTCATTTACTTCCAACTGTGTTCTTTTTTTCTGTTTATCTGCTCAGAATTTGTGCTGGTTAAAAATGATTTACAGATTACTCTAATGTTCAGGTGTTTGCCTATGAAAATTGCAATTTCACTTTGATTTTATTTTTATTGTTGTTATGTTATGCTTTGTCGATTTGTTGAGTGCGCCAATCCCCCGTGAGGGTATCCAGGCACCTGGGCAGGAGCAATCAATCAATCAATCAATCACGGCATTTATATAGCGCGCTACTCACCCGGGAGGGTCTCAAGGCGCTGGGGAGAGGGGTATGTCACTGCTCGAACAGCCAGGTCTTGAGTTGCTTCCTGAAGGAGAGGTGGTCTTGGGTACGCCGAAGGTGAATGGGGAGGGAGTTCCAAATCTTGGCTGCCAGGTAGTAGAAGGAACTTCCTCCGGCGGTGGCTCTGCGGGTGCGTGGTACGGTGGCGAATGCGTGGTTGGTTGATCGTAGCTGGCGCGCGGGCGTGTAGAAGGTCATGCGGTCTTTGAGGTACTTGGTGCCCAGGTCGTGTAGAGCCTTGTGTGCGCGGGTGAGGAGTCTGAACGTGATTCTCTTGCTGACTGGGAGCCAGTGCAGTTCTCTCAGGTGTCCGGTGATGTGGCTGTGTCGGTGGATGTCCAGGATGAGTCGTGCGGTGGCGTTCTGGATGCGTTAGAGTCTTCTCTGGAGTTTGGCTGTGGTTCCGGCGTAGAGGGCGTTCCCGTAGTCTAGTCGGCTGGTGATGAGTGCCTGGGTGACGGTCTTCCTGGTTTCAGTGGGGATCCATCTGAAGATCTTCCGGAGCATGCGCAGGGTGTTGAAGCACGAGGTAGAAACGGCGTTGACTTGTCTGGTCATTGACAGGGAGGAGTCCAGGATGAAACCTGGGTTGCGTGCGTGGTCCGTTGGTTTGGGAGCGGTGCCCAGGGCCGGGGGCCACCAGGAGTCGTCCCAGGCGGAGGGTGATGATCCCAGGATGAGGACTTCGGTCTTGGTTGAGTTCAGTTTAAGGCGGCTGTTCCTCATCCAGTCGGCAACGTCTTTCATCCCTTCGTGTAGGTTGGCTCTGGCGATGGTGGAATTGTTGGTGAGGGAGAGGATGAGCTGGGTGTCGTCGGCGTAGGAGATGATGTTGAGGTTGTGTTGGCGTGCGATGGCTGCGAGGAGGCTCATGTAGACGTGGAAGAGGGTCGGGCTGAGAGAAGATCCTTGTGGTACGCCGCAGATGACTTCGATGGCCTCGGATCTGAATGGAGGGAGGCGGACTCTCTGGGTTCTTCCGGTGAGGAACGAGATGATCCATTCCAGCACTATCTCTCGGATCCCGATGTGGCTGAGGCGCTTCACTAGGGTTCGGTGGCAGACCGTGTCGTACGCTGCGGATGAGGGCCGCTGTTTCCCCGTTGACGATCAGGGTTCTGATGTCGTCGGTGGCTGCGATCAGGGCGGTCTCGGTGCTGTGGTTGGCCCGAAATCCGGACTGCGAGTGGTCGAGGGATCCGTTCGTCTCGAGGAAGGCGGCAAGCTGTTTGTTTACGGTCTTCTCGATGACTTTGGCCGGAAAAGGAAGGAGCGAGATGGGACGGTAGTTCTTGAGGTCGGTGGGGTCCGCCGTTGTTTTCTTCAGGAGGGCGGTTAGCTCTGCATGCTTCCAGCTCTCCAGGAAGGTGGCGGTGTGGAAGGAGGAGTTGATGGTGTCTCGGAGATGGGGTGTGATGGTGGCGACGGCTTTGTTGAACACGTGGTGTGGGCACGGGTCGGTTGGTGAACCTGAGTGGATGGAGTTCATCGTGCGGGTGGTGTCTTCGGTGCTGATCGGGGTCCAGTTGCAGAGGGTGGTGGTGGCGGGCGTTGGTTCGGAGGTAGGGTGCGTGGTCTGTGAGTCGAAGCTGTTGTGTATGTCGGCGATCTTGCGGTGGAAGAACGAGGCGAGGGAGTCGCAGAGGTCTTGCGAGGGAGTCTTGCGAGGGAGGGATGTCGTTGGTTCCGGCGCTGGGGTTGGAGAACTCTTTGACGATGCTGAAGAGTACCTTGCTGTTGTGGGCGTTGTTGTCCAGTCTTCTTTGAGTGCCGTCTTCTTGGTGGCACGGATCAGTTGATGGTGTTTGCGGTTGGCGTGCTTGAGGGCGGTCCAGTTGTCTGTGGTGTGGTCGAGGCGCAAGGCAAGAGGCCCAGCATGATTATTTGAGAGACCAGGTATTTTGTTTTTTACTGAACTCAAGAAGTGAGGGGAATGCTCTGATGCATTGAGGGTGTTCATACCAAGTTTTCTCTGCAATGTACGAGAACACGTGCCCCCCTGCTGTGTTTTTGTGAATGAAGGGGGGGTGCAAGTTTGAGTGAGGTTGAGCGAAGTTGTCTGGTTGGCTGATGGAATTGTATACAGCTGTTCAGGTGTGCTGGTTTGGTGTTGCGCAAGGCTTTGTATGTCTGTGTGAGAAGTCTGAATTGGCTGTGTGTGTGAAAGGGGAGCCACTGGAGCTCTCTCAGGTGAGGTGAGCTCAGGTGAAATGTGGATGCATCATGGAAGCTTGAGGATAAGTCTTGCGGTGGCATTTTGGCTGATCTGGAGTCTGTGTGAGAGCTCCTTGGAGATTCTGGCATAGAGTGCGCTGCTGTAGTCGAGACTGCTAGTAATAGGTACTTGCAGGATGGTTTGTGTGGTGTTCTGTGGCAGCCATTTGAATACCTTTCAGGGCATTTGTAGGATATGGAAACAGGTAGTGCTCAATGCGTTGACCTGTGCCGTCACGTCGAGCTTGTTGTTTAGGGTGATCCACAGGTTTCTATTGTGGATGATTGGTCCTGGCTCGGTTGGCCACCAGGTGAAGTACCATGAGGATGTCTTTTTTCTATAGACTAATGTGGCCAGCTCATCATATAGCTCATGATGTCCTAGACACTAAGTCACACTGCTAGACGAGATGCTGATCTTTGCTTTGAAATACTTATCAGCAAGGTAGATAGATACAAATGCACCTTCTTCCACCTACCGTTGGAATGCTATAATTGACTGGCATATAGTCAAACAGTCCATGTCTAAAAAAGAGGTCAAAAATTCAGATTTAACCTTATTATGGACATTGCTACAAAACAACCTGTCCAGGACATTAGTGTATTTGGACTTCTAGGGTAAAAATAGAAAGAAGGAGGAATGCTCCAAACCTCTCACTAGCCCATGGTGCCCCAGACATCCTTTTTGTTCCTTTGGTAGACTCAGAACTGGTCTACTCTCAAGTGTTATATTAGTTCTGATTAATCACTCATGGACTCTATAGGAAACTTTACTTGACTTCTTTCCTACAGCCCTACTCCCCATATGTTGGTATATATGGGATAGAGATATGGGAACGTTTTCTCTCGTAAGCCGTGTCATTTTTTGCAAAAAACTATGAGGAGTTCCCAACGTTTTCAGCATGTGCTATTGAATCTTAAAGTCAGTTTCCTCAGCTATTCTAAAGAATTTTAAAGCAAAACAAGAATGACAACATCTACGGAGTTCCTAGTCTCAGTTGTGAAAAAAACAACACATTCTTTTTCAGCACCAAATATTCATTCTAAGAAAATATTGACAGGAAGTGTGGGCAAACTGCACTAGGATGTAGTAGTAGAAAGGACAGAACATTATGTGAGCTACTTAGGCAATATTATACATAGTGCCCTGGGGGTACAACAGGCATTTGTGCATACCTTTTATGCCCCTTGGGTACTGTAATATCCCAAAAGAGCTAGACAAAATGTATGCTGCCCCTATATAATAAGCTGGGTCCGGTGGCTTAGTGCACTAATGCATTCACTGTAGGGGGCCTGTGTGTGCCTGTATGGTCATATGTACAGTTCCAGCAAGCCCCCTTAGCCTTTAGTCCTTCTTAGGTGCATAAAATGAGTACCATTGAGTTGGGTAACTATAAACATCTGTTTTTCAGCACCAAGGTACCCTTCTGAGTGAACGTGAACTTTAGAAATACGCAAAGTAATGCACAATATGGCTCACCCCAGCGCGGAATATATGGCAGTATAATTCCAAGTGCAGGAGATGTAGCCCCAGGCTATTGAGAGAGTCATTTACTTTGTTCCTACGCAATATTGTGCAGGTGTGGGTACACATACGCACGGCGGACAGGTGTATTTGATCAGATAGGATGCACTGATCCAGGTTGGAGCCTGCTCGCACAGTGAAGGTGCAGTATGGCAGAATCCAGGGCGGTGTTCCCGATTTCAAATATGGGCCTAGGTAGCGAATAATTTGGATCATAATCATAAAATCTTTTTACATCCTCTAACAAGATAGTTGGTTCACATTGAGCTTTATTAGGTTTATGGGCCCCCAGCCCCCTGTTGAGTTTAATAAAGGGGTGTGCCAAATTTGCATAATTTCTTTTTGCGTAATTATGCATATATATTTTTATTAATTGACCAAATGTATGCAAAATTATGAGACATGCAGATCTGGTATTTAGAGCTATATGTTAGCATTAAATGCGGGACACAAGGATGCATTTTGTACTAAATAAATGCCACAAAAGCACAGATGCCTTGCACATTAGCCAATCGTGTTCTGTTAAATCACGGTCCTGTGCCTCCACTATAGGATTTTTAAGTGAAGGGACCAGTGGCGAAGCTGGTGTGTCATGGGCCCTTGTGCAAGGAGGGAAATATACCCTCACACCAATCTCTGCTACTGTTTGAATTGTGAAATACAGCAATAATCGGGATTCGGTGGGCCCTGGTGCTACTGCACCTGCTGCACCAATAGTAGCAATGCCCATGGAAGGGAGTTAAAAATATGCAATCTTGAGAAATGGCATATCAGGAATTTACCTTAACATGAAATACTGGAAACAATCCAAGATTACAGCAATGTAATGAAAATGTTGCCCGGCATAGTTTTTTTTTTTTTTGTCTTTTTCTCCTACATATTGAACGGGGTAGAGTTAGTGTACTACAGGAAAAAGAAAATTAAAAAACGAATGCATTGTGTATTACCCGTGGTAGCTATACAATGAAATGCCACCTAATGCATGCAGAAAGGTTTCTGTTTACTAATGAGCCATTAATGATTTTACATAGTGACTTATCCCAGGGTGATTGTAGAGCACAGAATAGAGTCTGTGTGTCCTACCACTCAGTGCGCCCTATAGGTGCACACCTATAGATTCAGCTGCTAGAGTGAGTACATCACGTCAATATGTTTTTAGCCAGTTTTCCATTGTAAGCACGTAGCTCGCTTTAATGCACAGATGTGAGACCCTTGCTCATTGCACCATCAGGATTCAAGCAAACCGGGCCGAAGACGGCTGTAATGCCAGTAACCGGTCCCCGGGAGCTTGTTTCCTTCCCAGTGTAAGAATTGGCTTCTGTAGTTTGGTTTGCCCTGTTCCCATCATGCACTGGGACAGGAACAGACTAATTTGCATACAGCCAGGTTCTGAAACTGGGATGGTGCAGTGAGCTAAAAAACGGTGTTGGATCTAGCCCTGATCTCTTGACTGGGTGAGAGCTTTCTGCTTAATTCAGAGACTCTGTCCCTCACCACCCCTTGTTGTAAATATTTTTGTCCACCCTAAGCGTGGAAGGGTATTCTCAGATGTGAGACCCTTGCTCATTGCACCATCAGGATTCAAGCAAACCGGGCCGAAGACGGCTGTAATGCCAGAAACCGGTCCCCGGGAGCTTGTTTCCTTCCCAGTGTAAGAATTGGCTTCTGTAGTTTGGTTTGCCCTGTTCCCATCATGCACTGGGACAGGAACAGACTAATTTGCATACAGCCAGGTTCTGAAACTGGGATGGTGCAGTGAGCTAAAAAACGGTGTTGGATCTAGCCCTGATCTCTTGACTGGGTGAGAGCTTTCTGCTTAATTCAGAGACTCTGTCCCTCACCACCCCTTGTTGTAAATATAATGAAAATGTTGCCCGGCATAGTTTTTTTTTTTTTTTTGTCTTTTTCTCCTACATTTGGAACGGGGTAGAGTTAGTGTACTACAGAAAAAAGAAAATTAAAAAACGAATGCATTGTGTATTGCCCGTGGTAGCTATACAATGAAATGCCACCTAATGCATGCAGAAAGGTTTCTGTTTACTAATGAGCCATTAATGATTTTACATAGTGACTTATCCCCGGGTGATTGTAGAGCACAGAATAGAGTCTGTGTGTCCTACCACTCAGTGCGCCCTATAGGTGCACACCTATAGATTCAGCTGCTAGAGTGAGTACATCACGTCATGACGTTTTTAGCCAGTTTTCCATTGTAAGCACGTAGCTCGCTTTAATGCACAATTCTTTACCACTGTTCAACAGCTAAGTGACACATAAATGATATAAAACAGGAAAGAGAGCTCTTGGGATGGCCCATTTTACCAGAGAGCTCTTGGGATGCCCCATTTTACCAGAGAACATACCAAGTGAAATACATCCGTCGACCCGCATCTGACAAAGTCTGTAGGCTCCGGATAACTGGGAAATGACATGCGTGTTTGCCATTGTAGCTTGCGCGCAGCATAGAGCATATCTTTCTATAGACGCAGCTGGTCTACTACCCCAGTGAACTAGTGCACCACTGCAGAGAATGTGTGTGACTGTACAGTAGCAGCGGCTCCTCCACTATGGCAGAGGAACATCACCCCACCTACCATTTGGCCCCCCCCCCACCAAAAAAAGAACAATAAAACAATAATAAACCCTTATTTATTAATTTATTATTGATTTAATTTTGCTCTGGAGCAGAGGCTTGGGGGCCAAGTCTGGGGCAGGTTGGTGGAGTGTCCTGCACTGCAATTCAGTGCGAATGACGGTCTGGGCGGCCATTTTAGGCTGTGAAAACCGTCATGCGCACTGAGGCTCTCTCCAATCCGAGCTGCATTGCCAGGTTGGAGAGAGCAGGCAAAGGCTCCCAGTCTAAATGAGACCGCTAATATACGCTGCTCAGGCCAATCCTGACGCTGCAATCAACAGCATGAAAGCATCGGTGGGATTGACCACAGTGCACTCTCGGAGTCTGTGCCTATAAAAGAGAGGGGCACGATGAGGCGATGCAGGCTAAGTGGTTTTGAAATTGTATTCATATGTTTCATCCATCCTTCCCCTACCTACCACCACCCTCCTCTCCTCTCTATCCACCCAACAGTCACTGCAGCTTTACGGTCACAAGTAAGAATAAAGGTGGTTCCAACAATGAGCCTTTCTTCTAGAGTATGGTTAAGGTCAGTTACAATAAGCATGTTACTCTTACTTAGCGCCCAGATGCCCCTGGTGCTAAATACATTTTATGTTGTGCTAATCCTCAGAAGTATAGTATAACGAATACAGTGGCCGGGAGTGAAGCACCCAGGTATTCGGTGAGTAGCATTGGTGCACAAGTTATACAATGGCAATGAGTGTCGCGGTGGGTGGCATTGGAGCACAAGTTATACAATAGCAATGAGTGTCGCGGTGGGTGGCATTGGAGCACAAGTTATACAATGGCAATGAGTGTCGTGGTGGGTGGCATTGGAGCACAAGTTATACAATGGCAAGGAGTGTCGGGGTGGGTGGCATTGGAGCACAAGTTATGCAATGGCAATGAGTGTCGCGGTGGGTGGCATTGGAGCACAAGTTATACAATAGCAATGAGTGTCGCGGTGGGTGGCATTGGAGCACAAGTTATACAATGGCAATGACTGTAGCGGTGGGTGGCATTGGAGCACAAGTTATACAATGGCAATGAGTGTCGCGGTGGGTGGCATTGGAGAACAAGTTATACAATGGCAATAAGTGTCGCGGTGGGTGGCATTGGAACACAAGTTATACAATGGCATTGAGTGTCGCGGTGGGTGGCATTGGAGCACAAGTTATACATTGGCAATGAGTGTCGTGGTGGGTGGCATTGGAGCACAAGTTATACAATGGCAAGGAGTGTCGGGGTGGGTGGCATTGGAGCACAAGTTATGCAATGGCAATGAGTGTCGTGGTGGGTGGCATTGGAGCACAAGTTATACAATGGCAAGGAGTGTCGGGGTGGGTGGCATTGGAGCACAAGTTATGCAATGGCAATGAGTGTCGCGGTGGGTGGCATTGGAGCACAAGTTATACAATAGCAATGAGTGTCGCGGTGGGTGGCATTGGAGCACAAGTTATACAATGGCAATGACTGTAGCGGTGGGTGGCATTGGAGCACAAGTTATACAATGGCAATGAGTGTCGCGGTGGGTGGCATTGGAGAACAAGTTATACAATGGCAATAAGTGTCGCGGTGGGTGGCATTGGAACACAAGTTATACAATGGCATTGAGTGTCGCGGTGGGTGGCATTGGAGCACAAGTTATACATTGGCAATGAGTGTCGCGATGGGTGGCATTGGAGCACAAGTTATACATTGGCAATGAGTGTCGCGATGGGTGGCATTGGAGCACAAGTTATACAATGGCAATGAGTGTCGCGATGGGTGGCATTGGAGCACAAGTTATACAATGGCAATGAGTGTCGCGGTGGGTGGCATTGGAGAACAAGTTATACAATGGCAATAAGTGTCGCGGTGGGTGGCATTGGAACACAAGTTATACAATGGCATTGAGTGTCGCGGTGGGTGGCATTGGAGCACAAGTTATACAATGGCAATGAGTGTCGCGGTGGGTGGCATTGGAGCACAAGTTATACAATGGCAATGAGTGTCGCGGTGGGTGGCATTGGAGAACAAGTTATACAATGGCAATGAGTATCGCGGTGGGTGGCATTGGAGCACAAGTTATACAATAGCAATGAGTGTCGGGGTGGGTGGCATTGGAGCACAAGTTATACAATGGCAATGAGTGTCGCGGTGGGTGGCATTGGAGCACAAGTTATACAATGGCAATGAGTGTCGCGGTGGGTGGCATTGGAGCACAAGTTATACAATGGCAATGAGTGTCGCGGTGGGTGGCATTGGAGAACAAGTTATACAATGGCAATGAGTATCGCGGTGGGTGGCATTGGAGCACAAGTTATACAATAGAAATGAGTGTCGGGGTGGGTGGCATTGGAGCACAAGTTATACAATATCAATGAGTGTCGCGGTGGGTGGCATTGGAGAACAAGTTATACAATGGCAATAAGTGTCGCGGTGGGTGGCATTGGAGCACAAGTTATACAATAGCAATGAGTGTCGTGGTGGGTGGCATTGGAGAACAAGTTATACAATGGCAATAAGTGTCGCGGAGGGTGGCATTGGAGAACAAGTTATACATTGGCAATGAGTGTCGTGGTGGGTGGCATTGGAGAACAAGTTATACAATGGCAATAAGTGTCGCGGTGGGTGGCATTGGAACACAAGTTATACAATGGCATTGAGTGTCGCGGTGGGTGGCATTGGAGCACAAGTTATACAATGGCAATGAGTGTCGCGGTGGGTGGCATTGGAGCACAAGCTATACATTGGCAATGAGTGTCGCGGTGGGTGGCATTGGAGAACAAGTTATACAATGGCAATGAGTGTCGCGGTGGGTGGCATTGGAGCACAAGTTATACAATGGCAATGAGTATCGCGGTGGGTGGCATTGGAGCACAAGTTATACAATGGCAATGAGTGTCGCGGTGGGTGGCATTGGAGCACAAGTTATACAATGGCAATGAGTGTCGCGGTGGGTGGCATTGGAGAACAAGTTATACAATGGCAATAAGTGTCGCGGTGGGTGGCATTGGAGCACAAGTTATACAATGGCAATGAGTGTCGCGGTGGGTGGCATTGGAGCACAAGTTATACAATGGCATTGAGTGTCGCGGTGGGTGGCATTGGAGAACAAGTTATACAATGGCAATGAGTGTCGCGTTGGGTGGAATTGGAGCACAAGTTATACAATATCAATGAGTGTCGCGGTGGGTGGCATTGGAGCACAAGTTATACAATGGCAATGAGTGTCGCGGTGGGTGGCATTGGAGAACAAGTTATACAATGGCAATGAGTATCGCGGTGGGTGGCATTGGAGCACAAGTTATACAATAGCAATGAGTGTCGCGGTGGGTGGCATTGGAGCACAAGTTATACATTGGCAATGAGTGTCGCGATGGGTGGCATTGGAGCACAAGTTATACATTGGCAATGAGTGTCGCGATGGGTGGCATTGGAGCACAAGTTATACAATGGCAATGAGTGTCGCGATGGGTGGCATTGGAGCACAAGTTATACAATGGCAATGAGTGTCGCGGTGGGTGGCATTGGAGAACAAGTTATACAATGGCAATAAGTGTCGCGGTGGGTGGCATTGGAACACAAGTTATACAATGGCATTGAGTGTCGCGGTGGGTGGCATTGGAGCACAAGTTATACAATGGCAATGAGTGTCGCGGTGGGTGGCATTGGAGCACAAGTTATACAATGGCAATGAGTGTCGCGGTGGGTGGCATTGGAGAACAAGTTATACAATGGCAATGAGTATCGCGGTGGGTGGCATTGGAGCACAAGTTATACAATAGCAATGAGTGTCGGGGTGGGTGGCATTGGAGCACAAGTTATACAATGGCAATGAGTGTCGCGGTGGGTGGCATTGGAGCATAAGTTATACAATGGCAATGAGTGTCGCGGTGGGTGGCATTGGAGCACAAGTTATACAATGGCAATGAGTGTCGCGGTGGGTGGCATTGGAGAACAAGTTATACAATGGCAATGAGTATCACGGTGGGTGGCATTGGAGCACAAGTTATACAATAGCAATGAGTGTCGGGGTGGGTGGCATTGGAGCACAAGTTATACAATATCAATGAGTGTCGCGGTGGGTGGCATTGGAGAACAAGTTATACAATGGCAATAAGTGTCGCGGTGGGTGGCATTGGAGCACAAGTTATACAATAGCAATGAGTGTCGCGGTGGGTGGCATTGGAGAACAAGTTATACAATGGCAATAAGTGTCGCGGTGGGTGGCATTGGAACACAAGTTATACAATGGCATTGAGTGTCGCTGTGGGTGGCATTGGAGAACAAGTTATACATTGGCAATGAGTGTCGCGGTGGGTGGCATTGGAGAACAAGTTATACAATGGCAATAAGTGTCGCGGTGGGTGGCATTGGAACACAAGTTATACAATGGCATTGAGTGTCGCGGTGGGTGGCATTGGAGCACAAGTTATACAATGGCAATGAGTGTCGCGGTGGGTGGCATTGGAGCACAAGCTATACATTGGCAATGAGTGTCGCGGTGGGTGGCATTGGAGAACAAGTTATACAATGGCAATGAGTGTCGCGGTGGGTGGCATTGGAGCACAAGTTATACAATGGCAATGAGTATCGCGGTGGGTGGCATTGGAGCACAAGTTATACAATGGCAATGAGTGTCGCGGTGGGTGGCATTGGAGCGCAAGTTATACAATGGCAATGAGTGTCGCGGTGGGTGGCATTGGAGAACAAGTTATCCAATGGCAATAAGTGTCGCGGTGGGTGGCATTGGAGCACAAGTTATACAATGGCAATGAGTGTCGCTGTGGGTGGCATTGGAGCACAAGTTATACAATGGCATTGAGTGTCGCGGTGGGTGGCATTGGAGAACAAGTTATACAATGGCAATGAGTGTCGCGGTGGGTGGAATTGGAGCACAAGTTATACAATATCAATGAGTGTCGCGGTGGGTGGCATTGGAGCACAAGTTATACAATGGCAATGAGTGTCGCGGTGGGTGGCATTGGAGAACAAGTTATACAATGGCAATGAGTATCGCGGTGGGTGGCATTGGAGCACAAGTTATACAATAGCAATGAGTGTCGCGGTGGGTGGCATTGGAGCACAAGTTATACAATATCAATGAGTGTCGCGGTGGGTGGCATTGGAGAACAAGTTATACAATGGCAATGAGTGTAGCGGTGGGTGGAATTGGAGCACAAGTTATACAATGGCAATGAGTGTCGCGGTGGATGGCATTGGAGAACAAGTTATACAATAGCAATGAGTGTCGCGGTAGGTGGCATTGGAGAACAAGTTATACAATGGCAATAAGTGTCGCGGTGGGTGGCATTGGAGCACAAGTTATACAATAGCAATGAGTGTCGCGGTGGGTGGCATTGGAGCACAAGTTATACAATGGCAATAAGTGTCGCGGTGAGTGGCATTGGAGAACAAGTTATACAATGGCAATGAGTGTCGCGGTGGGTGGAATTGGAGCACAAGTTATACAATATCAATGAGTGTCGCGGTGGGTGGCATTGGAGAACAAGTTATACAATGGCAATAAGTGTAGCGGTGGGTGAAATTGGAGCACAAGTTATACAATGGCAATGAGTGTAGCGGTGGGTGAAATTGGAGCACAAGTTATACAATGGCAATGAGTGTCGCGGTGGATGGCATTGGAGCACAAGTTATACAATAGCAATGAGTGTTGCGGTGGGTGGCATTGGAGAACAAGTTATACAATGGCAATAAGTGTCGCGGTGGGTGGCATTGGAGCACAAGTTATACAATGGCAATGAGTGTCGCGGTGGGTGGAATTGGCGGAGTATCATTCTGCTGAATTACAATAAAATTCCAGGAGATTCCACGGAATTCCGCAAAGTGGCAAAGTGGGCACCACAATGTGCAGTGCATATTCCTCGGTACCCTTACATACGTATGTACACAAAGAAACTGATCTCTATTGCAGCCCTGTTTAAAAACAACTACAGTGCTGATTGGAGAACAAGTTATACAATGGCAATAAGTGTCGCGGTGGGTGGCATTGGAGAACAAGTTATACAATGGCAATGAGTGTCGCGGTGGGTGGCATTGGAGAACAAGTTATACAATGGCAATAAGTGTCGCGGTGGGTGCATTGGAACACAAGTTATACAATAGCATTGAGTGTCGCGGTGGGTGGCATTGGAGCACAAGTTATACAATATCAATGAGTGTCGCGGTGGGTGGCATTAGAGAACAAGTTATACAATGGCAATGAGTGTAGCGGTGGGTGGAATTGGAGCACAAGTTATACAATGGCAATGAGTGTCGCTGTGGATGGCATTGGAGAACAAGTTATACAATGGCAATAAGTGTCGCGGTGGGTGGCATTGGAGCACAAGTTATACAATAGCAATGAGTGTCGCGGTGGGTGGCATTGGAACACAAGTTATACAATGGCAATAAGTGTCGCGGTGGGTGGCATTGGAGCACAAGTTATACAATGGCAATGAGTGTCGTGGTGGGTGGAATTGGAGCACAAGTTATACAATAGCAATGAGTGTAGCGGTGGGTGGCATTGGAGCACAAGTTATACAATGGCAATAAGTGTCGCGGTGGGTGGAATTGGAGCACAAGTTATACAATATCAATGAGTGTCGCGGTGGGTGGCATTGGAGCACAAGTTATACAATGGCAATGAGTGTCGCGGGGGTGGCATTGGAGCACAAGTTATACAATGGCAATGAGTGTCGCGGTGGGTGGCATTGGAGAACAAGTTATACAATGGCAATGAGTATCGCGGTGGGTGGCATTGGAGCACAAGTTATACAATAGCAATGAGTGTCGGGGTGGGTGGCATTGGAGCACAAGTTATACAATGGCAATGAGTGTCGCGGTGGGTGGCATTGGAGCACAAGTTATACAATGGCAATGAGTGTCGCGGTGGGTGGCATTGGAGCACAAGTTATACAATGGCAATGAGTGTCGCGGTGGGTGGCATTGGAGAACAAGTTATACAATGGCAATGAGTATCGCGGTGGGTGGCATTGGAGCACAAGTTATACAATAGCAATGAGTGTCGGGGTGGGTGGCATTGGAGCACAAGTTATACAATATCAATGAGTGTCGCGGTGGTGGCATTGGAGAACAAGTTATACAATGGCAATAAGTGTCGCGGTGGGTGGCATTGGAGCACAAGTTATACAATAGCAATGAGTGTCGCGGTGGGTGGCATTGGAGAACAAGTTATACAATGGCAATAAGTGTCGCGGTGGGTGGCATTGGAACACAAGTTATACAATGGCATTGAGTGTCGCTGTGGGTGGCATTGGAGAACAAGTTATACATTGGCAATGAGTGTCGCGGTGGGTGGCATTGGAGAACAGGTTATACAATGGCAATAAGTGTCGCGGTGGGTGGCATTGGAACACAAGTTATACAATGGCATTGAGTGTCGCGGTGGGTGGCATTGGAGCACAAGTTATACAATGGCAATGAGTGTCGCGGTGGGTGGCATTGGAGCACAAGCTATACATTGGCAATGAGTGTCGCGGTGGGTGGCATTGGAGAACAAGTTATACAATGGCAATGAGTGTCGCGGTGGGTGGCATTGGAGCACAAGTTATACAATGGCAATGAGTATCGCGGTGGGTGGCATTGGAGCACAAGTTATACAATGGCAATGAGTGTCGCGGTGGGTGGCATTGGAGCACAAGTTATACAATGGCAATGAGTGTCGCGGTGGGTGGCATTGGAGAACAAGTTATACAATGGCAATAAGTGTCGCGGTGGGTGGCATTGGAGCACAAGTTATACAATGGCAATGAGTGTCGCGGTGGGTGGCATTGGAGCACAAGTTATACAATGGCATTGAGTGTCGCGGTGGGTGGCATTGGAGAACAAGTTATACAATGGCAATGAGTGTCGCGGTGGGTGGCATTGGAGCACAAGTTATACAATATCAATGAGTGTCGCGGTGGGTGGCATTGGAGCACAAGTTATACAATGGCAATGAGTGTCGCGGTGGGTGGCATTGGAGAACAAGTTATACAATGGCAATGAGTATCGCGGTGGGTGGCATTGGAGCACAAGTTATACAATAGCAATGAGTGTCGCGGTGGGTGGCATTGGAGCACAAGTTATACATTGGCAATGAGTGTCGCGATGGGTGGCATTGGAGCACAAGTTATACATTGGCAATGAGTGTCGCGATGGGTGGCATTGGAGCACAAGTTATACAATGGCAATGAGTGTCGCGATGGGTGGCATTGGAGCACAAGTTATACAATGGCAATGAGTGTCGCGGTGGGTGGCATTGGAGAACAAGTTATACAATGGCAATAAGTGTCGCGGTGGGTGGCATTGGAACACAAGTTATACAATGGCATTGAGTGTCGCGGTGGGTGGCATTGGAGCACAAGTTATACAATGGCAATGAGTGTCGCGGTGGGTGGCATTGGAGCACAAGTTATACAATGGCAATGAGTGTTGCGGTGAGTGGCATTGGAGAACAAGTTATACAATGGCAATGAGTATCGCGGTGGGTGGCATTGGAGCACAAGTTATACAATAGCAATGAGTGTCGGGGTGGGTGGCATTGGAGCACAAGTTATACAATGGCAATGAGTGTCGCGGTGGGTGGCATTGGAGCACAAGTTATACAATGGCAATGAGTGTCGCGGTGGGTGGCATTGGAGCACAAGTTATACAATGGCAATGAGTGTCGCGGTGGGTGGCATTGGAGAACAAGTTATACAATGGCAATGAGTATCGCGGTGGGTGGCATTGGAGCACAAGTTATACAATAGCAATGAGTGTCGCGGTGGGTGGCATTGGAGAACAAGTGTTGGAAACGGGATCCTGGCTGGCCAAGACTCGCGTCAAGGTCAGTCAGGGATCACCATTCCCAAGGTCAGGGCAAGGGAGTTACACGCCAAGATAACCCCTACTCGCCCTCTAGGTAACGTGGCGCGAGCAGTCAAGGCTAAACTTGGAGGCGATGTAGGCTAAGTATTTGCGCACGCACCCCAGCAACAACACCCAAGGCCCACCACAAAGGAAACTCCACACAAGGTTATATAAAAAATAGCCTTTGTATTACACCAAAATACATTAGATAAAACACACACTTTACAATGTGCCAGAGGCACGGGCAGAATTTACAGGGGATATTTACAAGACAGGGCCACCTGGACCACTGTTAGGAATCAGAAGTAACACTTTCAGAAATAGCACTTAGAAGGTAAACTATAAATTTACTTTAGCACAAAATAGCACACAACCAGTAACTACTGGTAACAGGACCTCACTAGCACCACCTGCACTAGGGAGAAAACAACCACCTATGTATCACAATACCTGTAGGGGTGTAAGAACATACACATGATGCAATGCATGACATTCATTCAGAGGTGTAACAATACCAATTGCGCCAAACTCACGTAAGTCACACCCTGTGACTGTCCCTAGGCCCTCTGGCCTTGTTGGGGCTAGGACGCCCTGTGTCCAATGTCAGGGGGGCCTAAACGGAGCAGTTGCCCACAAAGTGCTGGGCAACTGGGTAGCACAATGATGGGGGCCAACACGCTGGGGGAGCCTCACAGGCTCTGCAGAATGACTGTCTCCTTGGAGCCTCGCTGGGCTCTGAATACACAATTGGCCCCTGAGCCTCTCGGGCTCTTAACTCATGATGTGCCCCTCAAGAGCCTCTCGTGGCTCTAACAAATGGCGTGCCCCTCAAGAGCCTCTCGTGGCTCTGAATACCAAATGGGGGCGGGGAGCCTCTCAGGGCTCGAAATACGGGCTGCGGCCGTGGGGGGGGCCTCCTAGGCTCAACCAAGGAATGCCCCCGGAGCCTCGTGGCTCCCAAACAAGCAACAGTGCGGGATTGTGCTACGGGGGGGGCGGACCCCGACAATGGGTCCCGGCGCCCCTCCCGTCTATCGGCACTCACCGGTCTCGTCGGCGGCTGCAGAGCTCTCTGCCTCTGACTCCTGGCGGGCGTGGAACTCCTCTTTCGTGCTCCGCCCGGGGCACACGTCCAGGCTCTGTCTCTCCCTCGGGGCTCTCCCTGCAGGCAGCAGCTTCCGCCTGCCTCTCTCCTGCCCCCGGCCTGCCTGACTTCCAGGTCGCGGGTGCGGGGCGGGACTTCCGGTCGGCCCGCTCTTGGATTGGTCGACCGGCAGAAACACTTCCGGGTCGTCGCGGGCAGCGCGGCGGCCCGTCTCCGGTGCTTCTAGGCGGGGGCTGAATTTACCGAGGGGTGGCCTCCCTCGAGGTAAATTATAAAAACAGCGGCAAGGTCCCTGGCAGGGTGGGCACCTGCCAGGCGACAAAACACTCGAGAATAAGCGAGGTGGCACTCGCTTGGGGCGGCCAATGCCGGGTGGGCACCGGCCTCTTCAAATAAAGCGCTCCCCAGCGCTACAAGCCACAAGAAAGCGCTCCAAAGCGCTATAGCAGAACAAAAGCGCTTCCAAGCGCTAAGAGGCAATTCCAGCGCTCCCAGCGCTAGAGGACAGCCCAAAGTCCAGCAAAAGTCCTCCAGGGGGACAGGGGGGGCAAGGCTGGGCCCAGAGCCAGCACACTGGGTCTCCAGGCAGGGAGACACCCCAAGTGGCGGTCCTCTGGCCCAGCAGCAGCAGCAACAGCCCCCTCAGGATCCTGGAACAAGAACAACTTCAGTGGGGACACAGCCCCATTTTTATACAGTGCATTCCTTTGTCCAAGGGTGCAGAGTGGGGGCGGAACCAGTCGCAGCTGGTTCTTGAGTACTCTGTTTACCTCAACCACCCTCTCTATTCACTGGCAGGGCTTGGGTCATTAGACGCACCACAGGGGGGCGGAGCCAGCATTGTGTGGGGAAAACCCAGCCCCTCCAGGACACAGGTACACTCCTCCCACACATCACTCATGCTAATCTCCCACTCACCACCGGGGCAGACCCATCCAGACTTCCTGGAGCCTGGCATGCCAGCCAGCTCCAGCCAATCACACGCCAGCACCCTCACAGCACACGTACAGCCATGTCTAGAAATGGCGCTTCCCTACTAGACACATACATGCTGCATACACCATCTCGCAGCATTCACTCTCACGAGTTCACACATACCAGACTCAAACCTGTACACCCCACGCATCAGGAACTACCAGGGACACATACATTCCCCATGCATTCCTATGGGCGGGCAGGCCTAGCTCAGCACATGCACTCAGAGTGCGCACGCACTTTCCACTGGGACAGTGAAAGTGCGCAGAATCCCTAAAATCATCATTGCCAGGTCACCATTTCACGCAAAAAGTCTAGGGGTGAACCTGCCCTAAGGGCCAAAGTCCAACACAACCCCCTTCCAGCCAAAACGCAGGGTAGAACAATCACCACCGTGATGGACTTCCCTGCTTGGGGCGATAGAACACGGACGCGGGCCCGCAACTGCAGGGACACCCTCCTGTTCTATGCCACGGTGAACCCATGGGATTCCTTCTCAACACACTGTCTGGACCAACTGGGCTACCCCACTGGTACTCCCAAGCTGTCCGCGGCCAGGACCAGGCCCTGGGCCACCCAGGTGCCACCGGTCCTTGCCTATTCACAGAGTGGGGGGTAGTAACCCCTGGTACGTAGTAGCCATTCTCCACTCTTCCTGTCTGCAAGGCAGGACTAGACTGCCACTGGTTCACCAGCCTTTGGTCTACAACCTCAGGCGGACCAGGAGTCTCAGGGAAGGCTCTCCTCCCCCTACCTCTTCTCCTAGGGTTCCTCCTCCTCCGGCGAGGGGTACACCTAGCACGCCATTCCAACCCAGGGTTTAACCCCTCAGGTTGCACCGGGGTCAGAGGTGGGCTTTTCCACCCTCTGCACCCCCTTCCAGCGGTCTGCCCTCTCCCAACTGGAGAAGTTCCTCTGGAAGAAGAACCGGTCAGGACACTAGTTACAGTCGTCCTACCCTTCAGGTCAGGCTGAACCTGAACCTGGCCTCCCAACCTCCGGTCTAAAACCTTTGGTGGAACAATTGCCTGGCACTCCAGGACTTCTGGGGACTCACACGCAATCCCCCTGAGGCTGACACATGACCCATGTGTCGTGTGACTGTCTGTCTGGCGCAGATCTCCCGCCTCCTGTCCACCTGACAGTGCGCAAAGATCCCCCAGACCAGAAGTGGCGCCACCCGGGTCCCCCCAAGAAGATCTAGCCCAACTGGCTAGTCTCTGGTCCACTGGTGCATCCACTGGGAAACTCATCACCCAATCACTCCTCACTTCGGACTTCTGTGCACTCCCTCCTGGAGTAGCACTGCCGGACACTGGAACCCCTGGAGCTCTAGTTACAGACGCTCCAGGTTCCCTAGACACTAGGAGATCCTCCTCAAGTGTACTAACAGGACAGCCTAGGTCCCTAACCTGGTGTTCCCTCAAGAAACCACCCAAGTTCTGAGACAGGGCTTCGGGCCTCTGGGGGCTCTCAGCCACCCACTGACTCCTGCTCCACTGAGCCAGGTAGTCAGCCCCTCCACCCTTCTCACTATACTGGGACCTAGCTGGGCTACACTGAGCCTCTTCCACCACGCTGGGCTGGAAGCTCCCTGTACCACTACTGTTGGACTCACTCTCTATTGACTCTACAGAACCTCTGGCACTCTCCCAGCGGTCTGCTTCTTCTGTAAATAGTCTTAGATCAGAAAATTCACCTGCCAACAGGTGTTGGCGCAACTCAGGACAACAACTACTGAGCATCTGCTCTCTGACAATCAGCCTGAATAGTTCATCATAGTCCTCTTCCTTGATACTCATCAGCCACTCAGCCAGTGCCTCATCACATACATCTGAAAAATCTGCCCAAGACTGGTGAGGCAGTCTCCTACTGCCCCTGAATTTCAACCTATACTCCTCCTCTTGGGAACAAGGTGTCTTACGTTGGGGACGTGGACTGGGACTTCCTGCACTGAAGTCTAGATAGCTGCCACCACTGGACTCAACCCTCCCTGGGGGATCCAGAAAATTATGACTGCGGTCAGGGGATAACCTACACTCTAGGGCTATCTTCTCCCTGGTCAAGGCCCTCTCAGCCTCTGCAGTCCGCTCATTCACACCCAGCTGCGCCATCTCTCTGGCATACTCTAACCTGAGCTTCTCCATGGCCAGCTGGTGCTCCCTCTCTTCTCTCCTATCCACCCACTCCTCTGGGGACAGGGAAAGGGATGAGGCGCTGCCTCCTACGCTGGACCCAGCAAGGGACTCCCTATCTATGGGGTCTCTACTCTCTACTGGCGTCCAGGTGCTGTCTTCTTCTTCCTCCTCTTCTGAATCTTCAGGGCTCCCCACAGACCCACCACCCTCCTGGTGTGAATCCCGGGCCCTTTCCTCACTGCGCGCAAGATCCCACTGACCCTTTTGCCATAGGATCAGGCTGCTCCTAAGTTCAGACTGAGTATCTGACTCATCCACTCCTATGCCTCTCTCTCCACAGAACCTTACCAGATCACACATACTGTACCCAAACAGATCACAGAAATCAAAAACTGGTTCCATTTTGGCGGACGTTCTGGTGAAAAGATTACACAGGGAACCTAGGGGCCTGAGCTAACACAGGAGTACACAATTCACAAAGGTTCAGCAAGCTCTCTCTCCCAGAGAACTCACACTCACTTGCCTAGTGCCACACACCATTCATTCACACACAACCCCCCCCTCGGACTGGTAAGGCAGTTTCTACCACCCCTGATTCCTCAACCTGACCACACGTGACACAGGTACCAAACTCTGGGCGCGGGGCAGGGGACAAATGTACTGGACACAATTGCACAATGATACCTTCAGGAGGAGAAAGTAATGGAACTTCAAAAACAATAATATCCCCTAAAATGTGGTCATCTAAAATGCAGAGTTTTGTAATGTGGCCTGTCGCCACTGTGGTACAACGCAAACACAAATTCTCATCCTCACCGCTTGCCGCCAATGTTGGAAACGGGATCCTGGCTGGCCAAGACTCGCGTCAAGGTCAGTCAGGGATCACCATTCCCAAGGTCAGGGCAAGGGAGTTACACGCCAAGATAACCCCTACTCGCCCTCTAGGTAACGTGGCGCGAGCAGTCAAGGCTAAACTTGGAGGCGATGTAGGCTAAGTATTTGCGCACGCACCCCAGCAACAACACCCAAGGCCCACCACAAAGGAAACTCCACACAAGGTTATATAAAAAATAGCCTTTGTATTACACCAAAATACATTAGATAAAACACACACTTTACAATGTGCCAGAGGCACGGGCAGAATTTACAGGGGATATTTACAAGACAGGGCCACCTGGACCACTGTTAGGAATCAGAAGTAACACTTTCAGAAATAGCACTTAGAAGGTAAACTATAAATTTACTTTAGCACAAAATAGCACACAACCAGTAACTACTGGTAACAGGACCTCACTAGCACCACCTGCACTAGGGAGAAAACAACCACCTATGTATCACAATACCTGTAGGGGTGTAAGAACATACACATGATGCAATGCATGACATTCATTCAGAGGTGTAACAATACCAATTGCGCCAAACTCACGTAAGTCACACCCTGTGACTGTCCCTAGGCCCTCTGGCCTTGTTGGGGCTAGGACGCCCTGTGTCCAATGTCAGGGGGGCCTAAACGGAGCAGTTGCCCACAAAGTGCTGGGCAACTGGGTAGCACAATGATGGGGGCCAACACGCTGGGGGAGCCTCACAGGCTCTGCAGAATGACTGTCTCCTTGGAGCCTCGCTGGGCTCTGAATACACAATTGGCCCCTGAGCCTCTCGGGCTCTTAACTCATGATGTGCCCCTCAAGAGCCTCTCGTGGCTCTAACAAATGGCGTGCCCCTCAAGAGCCTCTCGTGGCTCTGAATACCAAATGGGGGCGGGGAGCCTCTCAGGGCTCGAAATACGGGCTGCGGCCGTGGGGGGGGCCTCCTAGGCTCAACCAAGGAATGCCCCCGGAGCCTCGTGGCTCCCAAACAAGCAACAGTGCGGGATTGTGCTACGGGGGGGGCGGACCCCGACAATGGGTCCCGGCGCCCCTCCCGTCTATCGGCACTCACCGGTCTCGTCGGCGGCTGCAGAGCTCTCTGCCTCTGACTCCTGGCGGGCGTGGAACTCCTCTTTCGTGCTCCGCCCGGGGCACACGTCCAGGCTCTGTCTCTCCCTCGGGGCTCTCCCTGCAGGCAGCAGCTTCCGCCTGCCTCTCTCCTGCCCCCGGCCTGCCTGACTTCCAGGTCGCGGGTGCGGGGCGGGACTTCCGGTCGGCCCGCTCTTGGATTGGTCGACCGGCAGAAACACTTCCGGGTCGTCGCGGGCAGCGCGGCGGCCCGTCTCCGGTGCTTCTAGGCGGGGGCTGAATTTACCGAGGGGTGGCCTCCCTCGAGGTAAATTATAAAAACAGCGGCAAGGTCCCTGGCAGGGTGGGCACCTGCCAGGCGACAAAACACTCGAGAATAAGCGAGGTGGCACTCGCTTGGGGCGGCCAATGCCGGGTGGGCACCGGCCTCTTCAAATAAAGCGCTCCCCAGCGCTACAAGCCACAAGAAAGCGCTCCAAAGCGCTATAGCAGAACAAAAGCGCTTCCAAGCGCTAAGAGGCAATTCCAGCGCTCCCAGCGCTAGAGGACAGCCCAAAGTCCAGCAAAAGTCCTCCAGGGGGACAGGGGGGGCAAGGCTGGGCCCAGAGCCAGCACACTGGGTCTCCAGGCAGGGAGACACCCCAAGTGGCGGTCCTCTGGCCCAGCAGCAGCAGCAACAGCCCCCTCAGGATCCTGGAACAAGAACAACTTCAGTGGGGACACAGCCCCATTTTTATACAGTGCATTCCTTTGTCCAAGGGTGCAGAGTGGGGGCGGAACCAGTCGCAGCTGGTTCTTGAGTACTCTGTTTACCTCAACCACCCTCTCTATTCACTGGCAGGGCTTGGGTCATTAGACGCACCACAGGGGGGCGGAGCCAGCATTGTGTGGGGAAAACCCAGCCCCTCCAGGACACAGGTACACTCCTCCCACACATCACTCATGCTAATCTCCCACTCACCACCGGGGCAGACCCATCCAGACTTCCTGGAGCCTGGCATGCCAGCCAGCTCCAGCCAATCACACGCCAGCACCCTCACAGCACACGTACAGCCATGTCTAGAAATGGCGCTTCCCTACTAGACACATACATGCTGCATACACCATCTCGCAGCATTCACTCTCACGAGTTCACACATACCAGACTCAAACCTGTACACCCCACGCATCAGGAACTACCAGGGACACATACATTCCCCATGCATTCCTATGGGCGGGCAGGCCTAGCTCAGCACATGCACTCAGAGTGCGCACGCACTTTCCACTGGGACAGTGAAAGTGCGCAGAATCCCTAAAATCATCATTGCCAGGTCACCATTTCACGCAAAAAGTCTAGGGGTGAACCTGCCCTAAGGGCCAAAGTCCAACAACAAGTTATACAATGGCAATGAGTGTCGCGGTGGGTGGAATTGGAGCACAAGTTATACAATATCAATGAGTGTCGCGGTGGGTGGCATTGGAGCACAAGTTATACAATGGCAATGAGTGTCGCGGTGGGTGGCATTGGAGAACAAGTTATACAATGGCAATGAGTATCGCGGTGGGTGGCATTGGAGCACAAGTTATACAATAGCAATGAGTGTCGCGGTGGGTGGCATTGGAGCACAAGTTATACATTGGCAATGAGTGTGGCGATGGGTGGCATTGGAGCACAAGTTATACATTGGCAATGAGTGTCGCGATGGGTGGCATTGGAGCACAAGTTATACAATGGCAATGAGTGTCGCGATGGGTGGCATTGGAGCACAAGTTATACAATGGCAATGAGTGTCGCGGTGGGTGGCATTGGAGAACAAGTTATACAATGGCAATAAGTGTCGCGGTGGGTGGCATTGGAACACAAGTTATACAATGGCATTGAGTGTCGCGGTGGGTGGCATTGGAGCACAAGTTATACAATGGCAATGAGTGTCGCGGTGGGTGGCATTGGAGCACAAGTTATACAATGGCAATGAGTGTCGCGGTGGGTGGCATTGGAGAACAAGTTATACAATGGCAATGAGTATCGCGGTGGGTGGCATTGGAGCACAAGTTATACAATAGCAATGAGTGTCGGGGTGGGTGGCATTGGAGCACAAGTTATACAATGGCAATGAGTGTCGCGGTGGGTGGCATTGGAGCACAAGTTATACAATGGCAATGAGTGTCGCGGTGGGTGGCATTGGAGCACAAGTTATACAATGGCAATGAGTGTCGCGGTGGGTGGCATTGGAGAACAAGTTATACAATGGCAATGAGTATCGCGGTGGGTGGCATTGGAGCACAAGTTATACAATAGCAATGAGTGTCGGGGTGGGTGGCATTGGAGCACAAGTTATACAATATCAATGAGTGTCGCGGTGGGTGGCATTGGAGAACAAGCTATACAATATCAATGAGTGTCGCGGTGGGTGGCATTGGAGAACAAGTTATACAATGGCAATGAGTGTAGCGGTGGGTGGAATTGGAGCACAAGTTATACAATGGCAATGAGTGTCGCGGTGGATGGCATTGGAGAACAAGTTATACAATAGCAATGAGTGTCGCAGTGGGTGGCATTGGAGAACAAGTTATACAATGGCAATAAGTGTCGCGGTGGGTGGCATTGGAGTACAAGTTATACAATGGCAATAAGTGTCGCGGTGGGTGGCATTGGAGCACAAGTTATACAATGGCAATGAGTATCGCGGTGGGTGGCATTGGAGCACAAGTTATACAATGGCAATGAGTGTTGCGGTGGGTGGCATTGGAGCACAAGTTATACAATGGCAATGAGTGTCGCGGTGGGTGGCATTGGAGAACAAGTTATACAATGGCAATGAGTGTCGCGGTGGGTGGCATTGGAGAACAAGTTATACAATGGCAATAAGTGTCGCGGTGGGTGCATTGGAACACAAGTTATACAATAGCATTGAGTGTCGCGGTGGGTGGCATTGGAGAACAAGTTATACAATGGCAATGAGTGTCGCGGTGGGTGGCATTGGAGAACAAGTTATACAATGGCAATGAGTGTCGCGGTGGGTGGCATTGGAGAACAAGTTATACAATGGCAATAAGTGTCGCGGTGGGTGCATTGGGACACAAGTTATACAATAGCATTGAGTGTCGCGGTGGGTGGCATTGGAGAACAAGTTATACAATGGCAATGAGTGTCGCGGTGGGTGGAATTGGAGCACAAGTTATACAATATCAATGAGTGTCGCGGTGGGTGGCATTGGAGCACAAGTTATACAATGGCAATGAGTGTCCCGGTGGGTGGCATTGGAGAACAAGTTATACAATGGCAATGAGTATCGCGGTGGGTGGCATTGGAGCACAAGTTATACATTGGCAATGAGTGTCGCGATGGGTGGCATTGGAGCACAAGTTATACAATGGCAATGAGTGTCGCGATGGGTGGCATTGGAGCACAAGTTATACAATGGCAATGAGTGTCGCGGTGGGTGGCATTGGAGAACAAGTTATACAATGGCAATAAGTGTCGCGGTGGGTGGCATTGGAACACAAGTTATACAATGGCATTGAGTGTCGCGGTGGGTGGCATTGGAGCACAAGTTATACAATGGCAACGAGTGTCGCGGTAGGTGGCATTGGAGCACAAGTTATACAATGGCAATGAGTGTCGCGGTGGGTGGCATTGGAGAACAAGTTATACAATGGCAATGAGTATCGCGGTGGGTGGCATTGGAGCACAAGTTATACAATGGCATTGAGTGTCGCGGTGGGTGGCATTGGAGCACAAGTTATACAATGGCAATAAGTGTCGCGGAGGGTGGCATTGGAACACAAGTTATACAATGGCATTGAGTGTCGCTGTGGGTGGCATTGGAGTACAAGTTATACAATGGCAATAAGTGTCGCGGTGGGTGGCATTGGAGCACAAGTTATACAATGGCAATGAGTGTCGCGGTGGGTGGCATTGGAGCACAAGTTATACAATGGCAATGAGTGTCGCGGTGGGTGGCATTGGAGAACAAGTTATACAATGACAATAAGTGTCGCGGTGGGTGGCATTGGAGCACAAGTTATACAATGGCAATGAGTGTCGCGGTGGGTGGCATTGGAGCACAAGTTATACAATGGCATTGAGTGTCGCGGTGGGTGGCATTGGAGAACAAGTTATACAATGGCAATGAGTGTCGCGTTGGGTGGAATTGGAGCACAAGTTATACAATATCAATGAGTGTCGCGGTGGGTGGCATTGGAGCACAAGTTATACAATGGCAATGAGTGTCGCGGTGGGTGGCATTGGAGAACAAGTTATACAATGGCAATGAGTATCGCGGTGGGTGGCATTGGAGCACAAGTTATACAATAGCAATGAGTGTCGCGGTGGGTGGCATTGGAGCACAAGTTATACATTGGCAATGAGTGTCGCGATGGGTGGCATTGGAGCACAAGTTATACATTGGCAATGAGTGTCGCGATGGGTGGCATTGGAGCACAAGTTATACAATGGCAATGAGTGTCGCGATGGGTGGCATTGGAGCACAAGTTATACAATGGCAATGAGTGTCGCGGTGGGTGGCATTGGAGAACAAGTTATACAATGGCAATAAGTGTCGCGGTGGGTGGCATTGGAACACAAGTTATACAATGGCATTGAGTGTCGCGGTGGGTGGCATTGGAGCACAAGTTATACAATGGCAATGAGTGTCGCGGTGGGTGGCATTGGAGCACAAGTTATACAATGGCAATGAGTGTCGCGGTGGGTGGCATTGGAGAACAAGTTATACAATGGCAATGAGTATCGCGGTGGGTGGCATTGGAGCACAAGTTATACAATAGCAATGAGTGTCGGGGTGGGTGGCATTGGAGCACAAGTTATACAATGGCAATGAGTGTCGCGGTGGGTGGCATTGGAGCATAAGTTATACAATGGCAATGAGTGTCGCGGTGGGTGGCATTGGAGCACAAGTTATACAATGGCAATGAGTGTCGCGGTGGGTGGCATTGGAGAACAAGTTATACAATGGCAATGAGTATCGCGGTGGGTGGCATTGGAGCACAAGTTATACAATAGCAATGAGTGTCGGGGTGGGTGGCATTGGAGCACAAGTTATACAATATCAATGAGTATCGCGGTGGGTGGCATTGGAGAACAAGTTATACAATGGCAATAAGTGTCGCGGTGGGTGGCATTGGAGCACAAGTTATACAATAGCAATGAGTGTCGCGGTGGGTGGCATTGGAGAACAAGTTATACAATGGCAATAAGTGTCGCGGTGGGTGGCATTGGAACACAAGTTATACAATGGCATTGAGTGTCGCTGTGGGTGGCATTGGAGAACAAGTTATACATTGGCAATGAGTGTCGCGGTGGGTGGCATTGGAGAACAAGTTATACAATGGCAATAAGTGTCGCGGTGGGTGGCATTGGAACACAAGTTATACAATGGCATTGAGTGTCGCGGTGGGTGGCATTGGAGCACAAGTTATACAATGGCAATGAGTGTCGCGGTGGGTGGCATTGGAGCACAAGCTATACATTGGCAATGAGTGTCGCGGTGGGTGGCATTGGAGAACAAGTTATACAATGGCAATGAGTGTCGCGGTGGGTGGCATTGGAGCACAAGTTATACAATGGCAATGAGTATCGCGGTGGGTGGCATTGGAGCACAAGTTATACAATGGCAATGAGTGTCGCGGTGGGTGGCATTGGAGCACAAGTTATACAATGGCAATGAGTGTCGCGGTGGGTGGCATTGGAGAACAAGTTATCCAATGGCAATAAGTGTCGCGGTGGGTGGCATTGGAGCACAAGTTATACAATGGCATTGAGTGTCGCGGTGGGTGGCATTGGAGAACAAGTTATACAATGGCAATGAGTGTCGCGGTGGGTGGCATTGGAGCACAAGTTATACAATGACAATGAGTGTCGCGGTGGGTGGCATTGGAGCACAAGTTATACAATGGCAATGAGTGTCGCGGTGGGTGGCATTGGAGAACAAGTTATACAATGGCAATGAGTATCGCGGTGGGTGGCATTGGAGCACAAGTTATACAATAGCAATGAGTGTCGCGGTGGGTGGCATTGGAGAACAAGTTATACAATGGCAATGAGTGTCGCGGTGGGTGGAATTGGAGCACAAGTTATACAATATCAATGAGTGTCGCGGTGGGTGGCATTGGAGCACAAGTTATACAATGGCAATGAGTGTCGCGGTGGGTGGCATTGGAGAACAAGTTATACAATGGCAATGAGTATCGCGGTGGGTGGCATTGGAGCACAAGTTATACAATAGCAATGAGTGTCGCGGTGGGTGGCATTGGAGCACAAGTTATACATTGGCAATGAGTGTGGCGATGGGTGGCATTGGAGCACAAGTTATACATTGGCAATGAGTGTCGCGATGGGTGGCATTGGAGCACAAGTTATACAATGGCAATGAGTGTCGCGATGGGTGGCATTGGAGCACAAGTTATACAATGGCAATGAGTGTCGCGGTGGGTGGCATTGGAGAACAAGTTATACAATGGCAATAAGTGTCGCGGTGGGTGGCATTGGAACACAAGTTATACAATGGCATTGAGTGTCGCGGTGGGTGGCATTGGAGCACAAGTTATACAATGGCAATGAGTGTCGCGGTGGGTGGCATTGGAGCACAAGTTATACAATGGCAATGAGTGTCGCGGTGGGTGGCATTGGAGAACAAGTTATACAATGGCAATGAGTATCGCGGTGGGTGGCATTGGAGCACAAGTTATACAATAGCAATGAGTGTCGGGGTGGGTGGCATTGGAGCACAAGTTATACAATGGCAATGAGTGTCGCGGTGGGTGGCATTGGAGCACAAGTTATACAATGGCAATGAGTGTCGCGGTGGGTGGCATTGGAGCACAAGTTATACAATGGCAATGAGTGTCGCGGTGGGTGGCATTGGAGAACAAGTTATACAATGGCAATGAGTATCGCGGTGGGTGGCATTGGAGCACAAGTTATACAATAGCAATGAGTGTCGGGGTGGGTGGCATTGGAGCACAAGTTATACAATATCAATGAGTGTCGCGGTGGGTGGCATTGGAGAACAAGCTATACAATATCAATGAGTGTCGCGGTGGGTGGCATTGGAGAACAAGTTATACAATGGCAATGAGTGTAGCGGTGGGTGGAATTGGAGCACAAGTTATACAATGGCAATGAGTGTCGCGGTGGATGGCATTGGAGAACAAGTTATACAATAGCAATGAGTGTCGCGGTGGGTGGCATTGGAGAACAAGTTATACAATGGCAATAAGTGTCGCGGTGGGTGGCATTGGAGTACAAGTTATACAATGGCAATAAGTGTCGCGGTGGGTGGCATTGGAGCACAAGTTATACAATGGCAATGAGTATCGCGGTGGGTGGCATTGGAGCACAAGTTATACAATGGCAATGAGTGTTGCGGTGGGTGGCATTGGAGCACAAGTTATACAATGGCAATGAGTGTCGCGGTGGGTGGCATTGGAGAACAAGTTATACAATGGCAATGAGTGTCGCGGTGGGTGGCATTGGAGAACAAGTTATACAATGGCAATAAGTGTCGCGGTGGGTGCATTGGAACACAAGTTATACAATAGCATTGAGTGTCGCGGTGGGTGGCATTGGAGAACAAGTTATACAATGGCAATGAGTGTCGCGGTGGGTGGCATTGGAGAACAAGTTATACAATGGCAATGAGTGTCGCGGTGGGTGGCATTGGAGAACAAGTTATACAATGGCAATAAGTGTCGCGGTGGGTGCATTGGAACACAAGTTATACAATAGCATTGAGTGTCGCGGTGGGTGGCATTGGAGAACAAGTTATACAATGGCAATGAGTGTCGCGGTGGGTGGAATTGGAGCACAAGTTATACAATATCAATGAGTGTCGCGGTGGGTGGCATTGGAGCACAAGTTATACAATGGCAATGAGTGTCCCGGTGGGTGGCATTGGAGAACAAGTTATACAATGGCAATGAGTATCGCGGTGGGTGGCATTGGAGCACAAGTTATACATTGGCAATGAGTGTCGCGATGGGTGGCATTGGAGCACAAGTTATACAATGGCAATGAGTGTCGCGATGGGTGGCATTGGAGCACAAGTTATACAATGGCAATGAGTGTCGCGGTGGGTGGCATTGGAGAACAAGTTATACAATGGCAATAAGTGTCGCGGTGGGTGGCATTGGAACACAAGTTATACAATGGCATTGAGTGTCGCGGTGGGTGGCATTGGAGCACAAGTTATACAATGGCAACGAGTGTCGCAGTAGGTGGCATTGGAGCACAAGTTATACAATGGCAATGAGTGTCGCGGTGGGTGGCATTGGAGAACAAGTTATACAATGGCAATGAGTATCGCGGTGGGTGGCATTGGAGCACAAGTTATACAATGGCATTGAGTGTCGCGGTGGGTGGCATTGGAGCACAAGTTATACAATGGCAATAAGTGTCGCGGAGGGTGGCATTGGAACACAAGTTATACAATGGCATTGAGTGTCGCTGTGGGTGGCATTGGAGTACAAGTTATACAATGGCAATAAGTGTCGCGGTGGGTGGCATTGGAGCACAAGTTATACAATGGCAATGAGTGTCGCGGTGGGTGGCATTGGAGCACAAGTTATACAATGGCAATGAGTGTCGCGGTGGGTGGCATTGGAGAACAAGTTATACAATGACAATAAGTGTCGCGGTGGGTGGCATTGGAGCACAAGTTATACAATGGCAATGAGTGTCGCAGTGGGTGGCATTGGAGCACAAGTTATACAATGGCATTGAGTGTCGCGGTGGGTGGCATTGGAGAACAGGTTATACAATGGCAATGAGTGTCGCGTTGGGTGGAATTGGAGCACAAGTTATACAATATCAATGAGTGTCGCGGTGGGTGGCATTGGAGCACAAGTTATACAATGGCAATGAGTGTCGCGGTGGGTGGCATTGGAGAACAAGTTATACAATGGCAATGAGTATCGCGGTGGGTGGCATTGGAGCACAAGTTATACAATAGCAATGAGTGTCGCGGTGGGTGGCATTGGAGCACAAGTTATACATTGGCAATGAGTGTCGCGATGGGTGGCATTGGAGCACAAGTTATACATTGGCAATGAGTGTCGCGATGGGTGGCATTGGAGCACAAGTTATACAATGGCAATGAGTGTCGCGATGGGTGGCATTGGAGCACAAGTTATACAATGGCAATGAGTGTCGCGGTGGGTGGCAATGGAGAACAAGTTATACAATGGCAATAAGTGTCGCGGTGGGTGGCATTGGAACACAAGTTATACAATGGCATTGAGTGTCGCGGTGGGTGGCATTGGAGCACAAGTTATACAATGGCAATGAGTGTCGCGGTGGGTGGCATTGGAGCACAAGTTATACAATGGCAATGAGTGTCGCGGTGGGTGGCATTGGAGAACAAGTTATACAATGGCAATGAGTATCGCGGTGGGTGGCATTGGAGCACAAGTTATACAATAGCAATGAGTGTCGGGGTGGGTGGCATTGGAGCACAAGTTATACAATGGCAATGAGTGTCGCGGTGGGTGGCATTGGAGCATAAGTTATACAATGGCAATGAGTGTCGCGGTGGGTGGCATTGGAGCACAAGTTATACAATGGCAATGAGTGTCGCGGTGGGTGGCATTGGAGAACAAGTTATACAATGGCAATGAGTATCGCGGTGGGTGGCATTGGAGCACAAGTTATACAATAGCAATGAGTGTCGGGGTGGGTGGCATTGGAGCACAAGTTATACAATATCAATGAGTGTCGCGGTGGGTGGCATTGGAGAACAAGTTATACAATGGCAATAAGTGTCGCGGTGGGTGGCATTGGAGCACAAGTTATACAATAGCAATGAGTGTCGCGGTGGGTGGCATTGGAGAACAAGTTATACAATGGCAATAAGTGTCGCGGTGGGTGGCATTGGAACACAAGTTATACAATGGCATTGAGTGTCGCTGTGGGTGGCATTGGAGAACAAGTTATACATTGGCAATGAGTGTCGCGGTGGGTGGCATTGGAGAACAAGTTATACAATGGCAATAAGTGTCGCGGTGGGTGGCATTGGAACACAAGTTATACAATGGCATTGAGTGTCGCGGTGGGTGGCATTGGAGCACAAGTTATACAATGGCAATGAGTGTCGCGGTGGGTGGCATTGGAGCACAAGCTATACATTGGCAATGAGTGTCGCGGTGGGTGGCATTGGAGAACAAGTTATACAATGGCAATGAGTGTCGCGGTGGGTGGCATTGGAGCACAAGTTATACAATGGCAATGAGTATCGCGGTGGGTGGCATTGGAGCACAAGTTATACAATGGCAATGAGTGTCGCGGTGGGTGGCATTGGAGCACAAGTTATACAATGGCAATGAGTGTCGCGGTGGGTGGCATTGGAGAACAAGTTATCCAATGGCAATAAGTGTCGCGGTGGGTGGCATTGGAGCACAAGTTATACAATGGCATTGAGTGTCGCGGTGGGTGGCATTGGAGAACAAGTTATACAATGGCAATGAGTGTCGCGGTGGGTGGAATTGGAGCACAAGTTATACAATATCAATGAGTGTCGCGGTGGGTGGCATTGGAGCACAAGTTATACAATGGCAATGAGTGTCGCGGTGGGTGGCATTGGAGAACAAGTTATACAATGGCAATGAGTGTCGCGGTGGGTGGCATTGGAGCACAAGTTATACAATAGCAATGAGTGTCGCGGTGGGTGGCATTGGAGAACAAGTTATACAATGGCAATAAGTGTCGCGGTGGGTGGCATTGGAACACAAGTTATACAATGGCATTGAGTGTCGCTGTGGGTGGCATTGGAGAACAAGTTATACATTGGCAATGAGTGTCGCGGTGGGTGGCATTGGAGAACAGGTTATACAATGGCAATAAGTGTCGCGGTGGGTGGCATTGGAACACAAGTTATACAATGGCATTGAGTGTCGCGGTGGGTGGCATTGGAGCACAAGTTATACAATGGCAATGAGTGTAGCGGTGGGTGGAATTGGAGCACAAGTTATACAATGGCAATGAGTGTCGCGGTGGATGGCATTGGAGAACAAGTTATACAATAGCAATGAGTGTCGCGGTGGGTGGCATTGGAGAACAAGTTATACAATGGCAATAAGTGTCGCGGTGGGTGGCATTGGAGCACAAGTTATACAATAGCAATGAGTGTCGCGGTGGGTGGCATTGGAGCACAAGTTATACAATGGCAATAAGTGTCTCGGTGGGTGGCATTGGAGAACAAGTTATACAATGGCAATGAGTGTCGCGGTGGGTGGAATTGGAGCACAAGTTATACAATATCAATGAGTGTCGCGGTGGGTGGCATTGGAGAACAAGTTATACAATGGCAATAAGTGTAGCGGTGGGTGAAATTGGAGCACAAGTTATACAATGGCAATGAGTGTAGCGGTGGGTGAAATTGGAGCACAAGTTATACAATGGCAATGAGTGTCGCGGTGGATGGCATTGGAGCACAAGTTATACAATAGCAATGAGTGTCGCGGTGGGTGGCATTGGAGAACAAGTTATACAATGGCAATAAGTGTCGCGGTGGGTGGCATTGGAGCACAAGTTATACAATGGCAATGAGTGTCGCGGTGGGTGGAATTGGCGGAGTATCATTCTGCTGAATTACAATAAAATTCCAGGAGATTCCACGGAATTCCGCAAAGTGGCAAAGTGGGCACCACAATGTGCAGTGCATATTCCTCGGTACCCTTACATACGTATGTACACAAAGAAACTGATCTCTATTGCAGCCCTGTTTAAAAACAACTACAGTGCTGATTGGAGAACAAGTTATACAATGGCAATAAGTGTCGCGGTGGGTGGCATTGGAGAACAAGTTATACAATGGCAATGAGTGTCGCGGTGGGTGGCATTGGAGAACAAGTTATACAATGGCAATAAGTGTCGCGGTGGGTGCATTGGAACACAAGTTATACAATAGCATTGAGTGTCGCGGTGGGTGGCATTGGAGCACAAGTTATACAATATCAATGAGTGTCGCGGTGGGTGGCATTAGAGAACAAGTTATACAATGGCAATGAGTGTAGCGGTGGGTGGAATTGGAGCACAAGTTATACAATGGCAATGAGTGTCGCGGTGGATGGCATTGGAGAACAAGTTATACAATGGCAATAAGTGTCGCGGTGGGTGGCATTGGAGCACAAGTTATACAATAGCAATGAGTGTCGCGGTGGGTGGCATTGGAACACAAGTTATACAATGGCAATAAGTGTCGCGGTGGGTGGCATTGGAGCACAAGTTATACAATGGCAATGAGTGTCGTGGTGGGTGGAATTGGAGCACAAGTTATACAATAGCAATGAGTGTAGCGGTGGGTGGCATTGGAGCACAAGTTATACAATGGCAATAAGTGTCGCGGTGGGTGGAATTGGAGCACAAGTTATACAATATCAATGAGTGTCGCGGTGGGTGGCATTGGAGCACAAGTTATACAATGGCAATGAGTGTCGCGGGGGGTGGCATTGGAGCACAAGTTATACAATGGCAATGAGTGTCGCGGTGGGTGGCATTGGAGAACAAGTTATACAATGGCAATGAGTATCGCGGTGGGTGGCATTGGAGCACAAGTTATACAATAGCAATGAGTGTCAGGGTGGGTGGCATTGGAGCACAAGTTATACAATGGCAATGAGTGTCGTGGTGGGTGGCATTGGAGCACAAGTTATACAATGGCAATGAGTGTCGCGGTGGGTGGCATTGGAGCACAAGTTATACAATGGCAATGAGTGTCGCGGTGGGTGGCATTGGAGAACAAGTTATACAATGGCAATGAGTATCGCGGTGGGTGGCATTGGAGCACAAGTTATACAATAGCAATGAGTGTCGGGGTGGGTGGCATTGGAGCACAAGTTATACAATATCAATGAGTGTCGCGGTGGTGGCATTGGAGAACAAGTTATACAATGGCAATAAGTGTCGCGGTGGGTGGCATTGGAGCACAAGTTATACAATAGCAATGAGTGTTGCGGTGGGTGGCATTGGAGAACAAGTTATACAATGGCAATAAGTGTCGCGGTGGGTGGCATTGGAACACAAGTTATACAATGGCATTGAGTGTCACTGTGGGTGGCATTGGAGAACAAGTTATACATTGGCAATGAGTGTCACGGTGGGTGGCATTGGAGAACAGGTTATACAATGGCAATAAGTGTCGCGGTGGGTGGCATTGGAACACAAGTTATACAATGGCATTGAGTGTCGCGGTGGGTGGCATTGGAGCACAAGTTATACAATGGCAATGAGTGTCGCGGTGGGTGGCATTGGAGCACAAGCTATACATTGGCAATGAGTGTCGCAGTGGGTGGCATTGGAGAACAAGTTATACAATGGCAATGAGTGTCGCGGTGGGTGGCATTGGAGCACAAGTTATACAATGGCAATGAGTATCGCGGTGGGTGGCATTGGAGCACAAGTTATACAATGGCAATGAGTGTCGCGGTGGGTGGCATTGGAGCACAAGTTATACAATGGCAATGAGTGTCGCGGTGGGTGGCATTGGAGAACAAGTTATACAATGGCAATAAGTGTCGCGGTGGGTGGCATTGGAGCACAAGTTATACAATGGCATTGAGTGTCGCGGTGGGTGGCATTGGAGAACAAGTTATACAATGGCAATGAGTGTCGCGGTGGGTGGAATTGGAGCACAAGTTATACAATATCAATGAGTGTCGCGGTGGGTGGCATTGGAGCACAAGTTATACAATGGCAATGAGTGTCGCGGTGGGTGGCATTGGAGAACAAGTTATACAATGGCAATGAGTATCGCGGTGGGTGGCATTGGAGCACAAGTTATACAATAGCAATGAGTGTCGCGGTGGGTGGCATTGGAGCACAAGTTATACATTGGCAATGAGTGTCGCGATGGGTGGCATTGGAGCACAAGTTATACATTGGCAATGAGTGTCGCGATGGGTGGCATTGGAGCACAAGTTATACAATGGCAATGAGTGTCGCGATGGGTGGCATTGGAGCACAAGTTATACAATGGCAATGAGTGTCGCGGTGGGTGGCATTGGAGAACAAGTTATACAATGGCAATAAGTGTCGCGGTGGGTGGCATTGGAACACAAGTTATACAATGGCATTGAGTGTCGCGGTGGGTGGCATTGGAGCACAAGTTATACAATGGCAATGAGTGTCGCGGTGGGTGGCATTGGAGCACAAGCTATACATTGGCAATGAGTGTCGCAGTGGGTGGCATTGGAGAACAAGTTATACAATGGCAATGAGTGTCGCGGTGGGTGGCATTGGAGCACAAGTTATACAATAGCAATGAGTGTCGGGGTGGGTGGCATTGGAGCACAAGTTATACAATATCAATGAGTGTCGCGGTGGTGGCATTGGAGAACAAGTTATACAATGGCAATAAGTGTCGCGGTGGGTGGCATTGGAGCACAAGTTATACAATAGCAATGAGTGTCGCGGTGGGTGGCATTGGAGAACAAGTTATACAATGGCAATAAGTGTCGCGGTGGGTGGCATTGGAACACAAGTTATACAATGGCATTGAGTGTCGCTGTGGGTGGCATTGGAGAACAAGTTATACATTGGCAATGAGTGTCGCGGTGGGTGGCATTGGAGAACAGGTTATACAATGGCAATAAGTGTCGCGGTGGGTGGCATTGGAACACAAGTTATACAATGGCATTGAGTGTCGCGGTGGGTGGCATTGGAGCACAAGTTATACAATGGCAATGAGTGTCGCGGTGGGTGGCATTGGAGCACAAGCTATACATTGGCAATGAGTGTCGCAGTGGGTGGCATTGGAGAACAAGTTATACAATGGCAATGAGTGTCGCGGTGGGTGGCATTGGAGCACAAGTTATACAATGGCAATGAGTATCGCGGTGGGTGGCATTGGAGCACAAGTTATACAATGGCAATGAGTGTCGCGGTGGGTGGCATTGGAGCACAAGTTATACAATGGCAATGAGTGTCGCGGTGGGTGGCATTGGAGAACAAGTTATACAATGGCAATAAGTGTCGCGGTGGGTGGCATTGGAGCACAAGTTATACAATGGCATTGAGTGTCGCGGTGGGTGGCATTGGAGAACAAGTTATACAATGGCAATGAGTGTCGCGGTGGGTGGAATTGGAGCACAAGTTATACAATATCAATGAGTGTCGCGGTGGGTGGCATTGGAGCACAAGTTATACAATGGCAATGAGTGTCGCGGTGGGTGGCATTGGAGAACAAGTTATACAATGGCAATGAGTATCGCGGTGGGTGGCATTGGAGCACAAGTTATACAATAGCAATGAGTGTCGCGGTGGGTGGCATTGGAGCACAAGTTATACATTGGCAATGAGTGTCGCGATGGGTGGCATTGGAGCACAAGTTATACATTGGCAATGAGTGTCGCGATGGGTGGCATTGGAGCACAAGTTATACAATGGCAATGAGTGTCGCGATGGGTGGCATTGGAGCACAAGTTATACAATGGCAATGAGTGTCGCGGTGGGTGGCATTGGAGAACAAGTTATACAATGGCAATAAGTGTCACGGTGGGTGGCATTGGAACACAAGTTATACAATGGCATTGAGTGTCGCGGTGGGTGGCATTGGAGCACAAGTTATACAATGGCAATGAGTGTCGCGGTGGGTGGCATTGGAGCACAAGCTATGCATTGGCAATGAGTGTCGCAGTGGGTGGCATTGGAGAACAAGTTATACAATGGCAATGAGTGTCGCGGTGGGTGGCATTGGAGCACAAGTTATACAATGGCAATGAGTATCGCGGTGGGTGGCATTGGAGCACAAGTTATACAATGGCAATGAGTGTCGCGGTGGGTGGCATTGGAGCACAAGTTATACAATGGCAATGAGTGTCGCGGTGGGTGGCATTGGAGAACAAGTTATACAATGGCAATAAGTGTCGCGGTGGGTGGCATTGGAGCACAAGTTATACAATGGCATTGAGTGTCGCGGTGGGTGGCATTGGAGAACAAGTTATACAATGGCAATGAGTGTCGCGGTGGGTGGAATTGGAGCACAAGTTATACAATATCAATGAGTGTCGCGGTGGGTGGCATTGGAGCACAAGTTATACAATGGCAATGAGTGTCGCGGTGGGTGGCATTGGAGAACAAGTTATACAATGGCAATGAGTATCGCGGTGGGTGGCATTGGAGCACAAGTTATACAATAGCAATGAGTGTCGCGGTGGGTGGCATTGGAGCACAAGTTATACATTGGCAATGAGTGTCGCGATGGGTGGCATTGGAGCACAAGTTATACATTGGCAATGAGTGTCGCGATGGGTGGCATTGGAGCACAAGTTATACAATGGCAATGAGTGTCGCGATGGGTGGCATTGGAGCACAAGTTATACAATGGCAATGAGTGTCGCGGTGGGTGGCATTGGAGAACAAGTTATACAATGGCAATAAGTGTCGCGGTGGGTGGCATTGGAACACAAGTTATACAATGGCATTGAGTGTCGCGGTGGGTGGCATTGGAGCACAAGTTATACAATGGCAATGAGTGTCGCGGTGGGTGGCATTGGAGCACAAGTTATACAATGGCAATGAGTGTCGCGGTGGGTGGCATTGGAGAACAAGTTATACAATGGCAATGAGTATCGCGGTGGGTGGCATTGGAGCACAAGTTATACAATAGCAATGAGTGTCGGGGTGGGTGGCATTGGAGCACAAGTTATACAATGGCAATGAGTGTCGCGGTGGGTGGCATTGGAGCACAAGTTATACAATGGCAATGAGTGTCGCGGTGGGTGGCATTGGAGCACAAGTTATACAATGGCAATGAGTGTCGCGGTGGGTGGCATTGGAGAACAAGTTATACAATGGCAATGAGTATCGCGGTGGGTGGCATTGGAGCACAAGTTATACAATAGCAATGAGTGTCGCGGTGGGTGGCATTGGAGAACAAGTTATACAATGGCAATGAGTGTCGCGGTGGGTGGAATTGGAGCACAAGTTATACAATATCAATGAGTGTCGCGGTGGGTGGCATTGGAGCACAAGTTATACAATGGCAATGAGTGTCGCGGTGGGTGGCATTGGAGAACAAGTTATACAATGGCAATGAGTATCGCGGTGGGTGGCATTGGAGCACAAGTTATACAATAGCAATGAGTGTCGCGGTGGGTGGCATTGGAGCACAAGTTATACATTGGCAATGAGTGTCGCGATGGGTAGCATTGGAGCACAAGTTATACAATGGCAATGAGTGTCGCGATGGGTGGCATTGGAGCACAAGTTATACAATGGCAATGAGTGTCGCGGTGGGTGGCATTGGAGCACAAGTTATACAATGGCAATGAGTGTCGCGGTGGGTGGCATTGGAGAACAAGTTATACAATGGCAATAAGTGTCGCGGTGGGTGGCATTGGAACACAAGTTATACAATGGCATTGAGTGTCGCGGTGGGTGGCATTGGAGCACAAGTTATACAATGGCAATGAGTGTCGCGGTGGGTGGCATTGGAGCACAAGTTATACAATGGCAATGAGTGTCGCGGTGGGTGGCATTGGAGCACAAGTTATACATTGGCAATGAGTGTCGCGATGGGTGGCATTGGAGCACAAGTTATACAATGGCAATGAGTGTCGCGATGGGTGGCATTGGAGCACAAGTTATACAATGGCAATGAGTGTCGCGGTGGGTGGCATTGGAGAACAAGTTATACAATGGCAATAAGTGTCGCGGTGGGTGGCATTGGAACACAAGTTATACAATGGCATTGAGTGTCGCGGTGGGTGGCATTGGAGCACAAGTTATACAATGGCAATGAGTGTCGCGGTGGGTGGCATTGGAGCACAAGTTATACAATGGCAATGAGTGTCGCGGTGGGTGGCATTGGAGAACAAGTTATACAATGGCAATGAGTATCGCGGTGGGTGGCATTGGAGCACAAGTTATACAATAGCAATGAGTGTCGCGGTGGGTGGCATTGGAGCACAAGTTATACATTGGCAATGAGTGTCGCGATGGGTGGCATTGGAGCACAAGTTATACATTGGCAATGAGTGTCGCGATGGGTGGCATTGGAGCACAAGTTATACAATGGCAATGAGTGTCGCGATGGGTGGCATTGGAGCACAAGTTATACAATGGCAATGAGTGTCGCGGTGGGTGGCATTGGAGAACAAGTTATACAATGGCAATAAGTGTCATGGTGGGTGGCATTGGAACACAAGTTATACAATGGCATTGAGTGTCGCGGTGGGTGGCATTGGAGCACAAGTTATACAATGGCAATGAGTGTCGCGGTGGGTGGCATTGGAGCACAAGTTATACAATGGCAATGAGTGTCGCGGTGGGTGGCATTGGAGAACAAGTTATACAATGGCAATGAGTATCGCGGTGGGTGGCATTGGAGCACAAGTTATACAATAGCAATGAGTGTCGGGGTGGGTGGCATTGGAGCACAAGTTATACAATGGCAATGAGTGTCGCGGTGGGTGGCATTGGAGCATAAGTTATACAATGGCAATGAGTGTCGCGGTGGGTGGCATTGGAGCACAAGTTATACAATGGCAATGAGTGTCGCGGTGGGTGGCATTGGAGAACAAGTTATACAATGGCAATGAGTATCGCGGTGGGTGGCATTGGAGCACAAGTTATACAATAGCAATGAGTGTCGGGGTGGGTGGCATTGGAGCACAAGTTATACAATATCAATGAGTGTCGCGGTGGGTGGCATTGGAGAACAAGTTATACAATGGCAATAAGTGTCGCGGTGGGTGGCATTGGAGCACAAGTTATACAATAGCAATGAGTGTCGCGGTGGGTGGCATTGGAGAACAAGTTATACAATGGCAATAAGTGTCGCGGTGGGTGGCATTGGAACACAAGTTATACAATGGCATTGAGTGTCGCTGTGGGTGGCATTGGAGAACAAGTTATACATTGGCAATGAGTGTCGCGGTGGGTGGCATTGGAGAACAAGTTATACATTGGCAATGAGTGTCGCGGTGGGTGGCATTGGAGCACAAGTTATACAATGGCAATGAGTATCGCGGTGGGTGGCATTGGAGCACAAGTTATACAATGGCAATGAGTGTCGCGGTGGGTGGCATTGGAGCACAAGTTATACAATGGCAATGAGTGTCGCGGTGGGTGGCATTGGAGAACAAGTTATCCAATGGCAATAAGTGTCGCGGTGGGTGGCATTGGAGCACAAGTTATACAATGGCATTGAGTGTCGCGGTGGGTGGCATTGGAGAACAAGTTATACAATGGCAATGAGTGTCGCGGTGGGTGGAATTGGAGCACAAGTTATACAATATCAATGAGTGTCGCGGTGGGTGGCATTGGAGCACAAGTTATACAATGGCAATGAGTGTCGCGGTGGGTGGCATTGGAGAACAAGTTATACAATGGCAATGAGTATCGCGGTGGGTGGCATTGGAGCACAAGTTATACAATAGCAATGAGTGTCGCGGTGGGTGGCATTGGAGCACAAGTTATACAATATCAATGAGTGTTGCGGTGGGTGGCATTGGAGAACAAGTTATACAATGGCAATGAGTGTAGCGGTGGGTGGAATTGGAGCACAAGTTATACAATGGCAATGAGTGTCGCGGTGGATGGCATTGGAGAACAAGTTATACAATAGCAATGAGTGTCGCGGTGGGTGGCATTGGAGAACAAGTTATACAATGGCAATAAGTGTCGCAGTGGGTGGCATTGGAGCACAAGTTATACAATAGCAATGAGTGTCGCGGTGGGTGGCATTGGAGCACAAGTTATACAATGGCAATAAGTGTCGCGGTGGGTGGCATTGGAGAACAAGTTATACAATGGCAATGAGTGTCGCGGTGGGTGGAATTGGAGCACAAGTTATACAATATCAATGAGTGTCGCGGTGGGTGGCATTGGAGAACAAGTTATACAATGGCAATAAGTGTAGCGGTGGGTGAAATTGGAGCACAAGTTATACAATGGCAATGAGTGTAGCGGTGGGTGAAATTGGAGCACAAGTTATACAATGGCAATGAGTGTCGCGGTGGATGGCATTGGAGCACAAGTTATACAATAGCAATGAGTGTCGCGGTGGGTGGCATTGGAGAACAAGTTATACAATGGCAATAAGTGTCGCGGTGGGTGGCATTGGAGCACAAGTTATACAATGGCAATGAGTGTCGCGGTGGGTGGAATTGGCGGAGTATCATTCTGCTGAATTACAATAAAATTCCAGGAGATTCCACGGAATTCCGCAAAGTGGCAAAGTGGGCACCACAATGTGCAGTGCATATTCCTCCGTACCCTTACATACGTATGTACACAAAGAAACTGATCTCTATTGCAGCCCTGTTTAAAAACAACTACAGTGCTGATTGGAGAACAAGTTATACAATGGCAATAAGTGTCGCGGTGGGTGGCATTGGAGAACAAGTTATACAATGGCAATGAGTGTCGCGGTGGGTGGCATTGGAGAACAAGTTATACAATGGCAATAAGTGTCGCGGTGGGTGCATTGGAACACAAGTTATACAATAGCATTGAGTGTCGCGGTGGGTGGCATTGGAGCACAAGTTATACAATATCAATGAGTGTCGCGGTGGGTGGCATTAGAGAACAAGTTATACAATGGCAATGAGTGTAGCGGTGGGTGGAATTGGAGCACAAGTTATACAATGGCAATGAGTGTCGCGGTGGATGGCATTGGAGAACAAGTTATACAATGGCAATAAGTGTCGCGGTGGGTGGCATTGGAGCACAAGTTATACAATAGCAATGAGTGTCGCGGTGGGTGGCATTGGAACACAAGTTATACAATGGCAATAAGTGTCGCGGTGGGTGGCATTGGAGCACAAGTTATACAATGGCAATGAGTGTCGTGGTGGATGGAATTGGAGCACAAGTTATACAATAGCAATGAGTGTAGCGGTGGGTGGCATTGGAGCACAAGTTATACAATGGCAATAAGTGTCGCGGTGGGTGGAATTGGAGCACAAGTTATACAATATCAATGAGTGTCGCGGTGGGTGGCATTGGAGCACAAGTTATACAATGGCAATGAGTGTCGCGGGGGGTGGCATTGGAGCACAAGTTATACAATGGCAATGAGTGTCGCGGTGGGTGGCATTGGAGAACAAGTTATACAATGGCAATGAGTATCGCGGTGGGTGGCATTGGAGCACAAGTTATACAATAGCAATGAGTGTCGGGGTGGGTGGCATTGGAGCACAAGTTATACAATGGCAATGAGTGTCGCGGTGGGTGGCATTGGAGCACAAGTTATACAATGGCAATGAGTGTCGCGGTGGGTGGCATTGGAGCACAAGTTATACAATGGCAATGAGTGTCGCGGTGGGTGGCATTGGAGAACAAGTTATACAATGGCAATGAGTATCGCGGTGGGTGGCATTGGAGCACAAGTTATACAATAGCAATGAGTGTCGGGGTGGGTGGCATTGGAGCACAAGTTATACAATATCAATGAGTGTCGCGGTGGTGGCATTGGAGAACAAGTTATACAATGGCAATAAGTGTCGCGGTGGGTGGCATTGGAGCACAAGTTATACAATAGCAATGAGTGTCGCGGTGGGTGGCATTGGAGAACAAGTTATACAATGGCAATAAGTGTCGCGGTGGGTGGCATTGGAACACAAGTTATACAATGGCATTGAGTGTCGCTGTGGGTGGCATTGGAGAACAAGTTATACATTGGCAATGAGTGTCGCGGTGGGTGGCATTGGAGAACAGGTTATACAATGGCAATAAGTGTCGCGGTGGGTGGCATTGGAACACAAGTTATACAATGGCATTGAGTGTCGCGGTGGGTGGCATTGGAGCACAAGTTATACAATGGCAATGAGTGTCGCGGTGGGTGCATTGGAACACAAGTTATACAATAGCATTGAGTGTCGCGGTGGGTGGCATTGGAGCACAAGTTATACAATATCAATGAGTGTCGCGGTGGGTGGCATTAGAGAACAAGTTATACAATGGCAATGAGTGTAGCGGTGGGTGGAATTGGAGCACAAGTTATACAATGGCAATGAGTGTCGCGGTGGATGGCATTGGAGAACAAGTTATACAATGGCAATAAGTGTCGCGGTGGGTGGCATTGGAGCACAAGTTATACAATAGCAATGAGTGTCGCGGTGGGTGGCATTGGAACACAAGTTATACAATGGCAATAAGTGTCGCGGTGGGTGGCATTGGAGCACAAGTTATACAATGGCAATGAGTGTCGTGGTGGATGGAATTGGAGCACAAGTTATACAATAGCAATGAGTGTAGCGGTGGGTGGCATTGGAGCACAAGTTATACAATGGCAATAAGTGTCGCGGTGGGTGGAATTGGAGCACAAGTTATACAATATCAATGAGTGTCGCGGTGGGTGGCATTGGAGCACAAGTTATACAATGGCAATGAGTGTCGCGGGGGGTGGCATTGGAGCACAAGTTATACAATGGCAATGAGTGTCGCGGTGGGTGGCATTGGAGAACAAGTTATACAATGGCAATGAGTATCGCGGTGGGTGGCATTGGAGCACAAGTTATACAATAGCAATGAGTGTCGGGGTGGGTGGCATTGGAGCACAAGTTATACAATGGCAATGAGTGTCGCGGTGGGTGGCATTGGAGCACAAGTTATACAATGGCAATGAGTGTCGCGGTGGGTGGCATTGGAGCACAAGTTATACAATGGCAATGAGTGTCGCGGTGGGTGGCATTGGAGAACAAGTTATACAATGGCAATGAGTATCGCGGTGGGTGGCATTGGAGCACAAGTTATACAATAGCAATGAGTGTCGGGGTGGGTGGCATTGGAGCACAAGTTATACAATATCAATGAGTGTCGCGGTGGTGGCATTGGAGAACAAGTTATACAATGGCAATAAGTGTCGCGGTGGGTGGCATTGGAGCACAAGTTATACAATAGCAATGAGTGTCGCGGTGGGTGGCATTGGAGAACAAGTTATACAATGGCAATAAGTGTCGCGGTGGGTGGCATTGGAACACAAGTTATACAATGGCATTGAGTGTCGCTGTGGGTGGCATTGGAGAACAAGTTATACATTGGCAATGAGTGTCGCGGTGGGTGGCATTGGAGAACAGGTTATACAATGGCAATAAGTGTCGCGGTGGGTGGCATTGGAACACAAGTTATACAATGGCATTGAGTGTCGCGGTGGGTGGCATTGGAGCACAAGTTATACAATGGCAATGAGTGTCACGGTGGGTGTCATTGGAGCACAAGCTATACATTGGCAATGAGTGTCGCGGTGGGTGGCATTGGAGAACAAGTTATACAATGGCAATGAGTGTCGCGGTGGGTGGCATTGGAGCACAAGTTATACAATGGCAATGAGTGTCGCGGTGGGTGGCATTGGAGAACAAGTTATACAATGGCAATAAGTGTCGCGGTGGGTGGCATTGGAGCACAAGTTATACAATGGCAATGAGTGTCGCGGTGGGTGGCATTGGAGCACAAGTTATACAATGGCATTGAGTGTCGCGGTGGGTGGCATTGGAGAACAAGTTATACAATGGCAATGAGTGTCGCGGTGGGTGGAATTGGAGCACAAGTTATACAATATCAATGAGTGTCGCGGTGGGTGGCATTGGAGCACAAGTTATACAATGGCAATGAGTGTCGCGGTGGGTGGCATTGGAGAACAAGTTATACAATGGCAATGAGTATCGCGGTGGGTGGCATTGGAGCACAAGTTATACAATAGCAATGAGTGTCGCGGTGGGTGGCATTGGAGCACAAGTTATACATTGGCAATGAGTGTCGCGATGGGTGGCATTGGAGCACAAGTTATACATTGGCAATGAGTGTCGCGATGGGTGGCATTGGAGCACAAGTTATACAATGGCAATGAGTGTCGCGATGGGTGGCATTGGAGCACAAGTTATACAATGGCAATGAGTGTCGCGGTGGGTGGCATTGGAGAACAAGTTATACAATGGCAATAAGTGTCGCGGTGGGTGGCATTGGAACACAAGTTATACAATGGCATTGAGTGTCGCGGTGGGTGGCATTGGAGCACAAGTTATACAATGGCAATGAGTGTCGCGGTGGGTGGCATTGGAGCACAAGTTATACAATGGCAATGAGTGTCGCGGTGGGTGGCATTGGAGAACAAGTTATACAATGGCAATGAGTATCGCGGTGGGTGGCATTGGAGCACAAGTTATACAATAGCAATGAGTGTCGGGGTGGGTGGCATTGGAGCACAAGTTATACAATGGCAATGAGTGTCGCGGTGGGTGGCATTGGAGCACAAGTTATACAATGGCAATGAGTGTCGCGGTGGGTGGCATTGGAGCACAAGTTATACAATGGCAATGAGTGTCGCGGTGGGTGGCATTGGAGAATAAGTTATACAATGGCAATGAGTATCGCGGTGGGTGGCATTGGAGCACAAGTTATACAATAGCAATGAGTGTCGCGGTGGGTGGCATTGGAGAACAAGTTATACAATGGCAATGAGTGTCGCGGTGGGTGGAATTGGAGCACAAGTTATACAATATCAATGAGTGTCGCGGTGGGTGGCATTGGAGCACAAGTTATACAATGGCAATGAGTGTCGCGGTGGGTGGCATTGGAGAACAAGTTATACAATGGCAATGAGTATCGCGGTGGGTGGCATTGGAGCACAAGTTATACAATAGCAATGAGTGTCGCGGTGGGTGGCATTGGAGCACAAGTTATACATTGGCAATGAGTGTCGCGATGGGTGGCATTGGAGCACAAGTTATACATTGGCAATGAGTGTCGCGATGGGTGGCATTGGAGCACAAGTTATACAATGGCAATGAGTGTCGCGATGGGTGGCATTGGAGCACAAGTTATACAATGGCAATGAGTGTCGCGGTGGGTGGCATTGGAGAACAAGTTATACAATGGCAATAAGTGTCGCGGTGGGTGGCATTGGAACACAAGTTATACAATGGCATTGAGTGTCGCGGTGGGTGGCATTGGAGCACAAGTTATACAATGGCAATGAGTGTCGCGGTGGGTGGCATTGGAGCACAAGTTATACAATGGCAATGAGTGTCGCGGTGGGTGGCATTGGAGAACAAGTTATACAATGGCAATGAGTATCGCGGTGGGTGGCATTGGAGCACAAGTTATACAATAGCAATGAGTGTCGGGGTGGGTGGCATTGGAGCACAAGTTATACAATGGCAATGAGTGTCGCGGTGGGTGGCATTGGAGCACAAGTTATACAATGGCAATGAGTGTCGCGGTGGGTGGCATTGGAGCACAAGTTATACAATGGCAATGAGTGTCGCGGTGGGTGGCATTGGAGAACAAGTTATACAATGGCAATGAGTATCGCGGTGGGTGGCATTGGAGCACAAGTTATACAATAGCAATGAGTGTCGGGGTGGGTGGCATTGGAGCACAAGTTATACAATATCAATGAGTGTCGCGGTGGGTGGCATTGGAGAACAAGCTATACAATATCAATGAGTGTCGCGGTGGGTGGCATTGGAGAACAAGTTATACAATGGCAATGAGTGTAGCGGTGGGTGGAATTGGAGCACAAGTTATACAATGGCAATGAGTGTCGCGGTGGATGGCATTGGAGAACAAGTTATACAATAGCAATGAGTGTCGCGGTGGGTGGCATTGGAGAACAAGTTATACAATGGCAATAAGTGTCGCGGTGGGTGGCATTGGAGAACAAGTTATACAATGGCAATGAGTGTCGCGGTGGGTGGCATTGGAGAACAAGTTATACAATGGCAATAAGTGTCGCGGTGGGTGCATTGGAACACAAGTTATACAATAGCATTGAGTGTCGCGGTGGGTGGCATTGGAGCACAAGTTATACAATATCAATGAGTGTCGCGGTGGGTGGCATTAGAGAACAAGTTATACAATGGCAATGAGTGTAGCGGTGGGTGGAATTGGAGCACAAGTTATACAATGGCAATGAGTGTCGCGGTGGATGGCATTGGAGAACAAGTTATACAATGGCAATAAGTGTCGCGGTGGGTGGCATTGGAGCACAAGTTATACAATAGCAATGAGTGTCGCGGTGGGTGGCATTGGAACACAAGTTATACAATGGCAATAAGTGTCGCGGTGGGTGGCATTGGAGCACAAGTTATACAATGGCAATGAGTGTCGTGGTGGGTGGAATTGGAGCACAAGTTATACAATAGCAATGAGTGTAGCGGTGGGTGGCATTGGAGCACAAGTTATACAATGGCAATAAGTGTCGCGGTGGGTGGAATTGGAGCACAAGTTATACAATATCAATGAGTGTCGCGGTGGGTGGCATTGGAGCACAAGTTATACAATGGCAATGAGTGTCGCGGGGGGTGGCATTGGAGCACAAGTTATACAATGGCAATGAGTGTCGCGGTGGGTGGCATTGGAGAACAAGTTATACAATGGCAATGAGTATCGCGGTGGGTGGCATTGGAGCACAAGTTATACAATAGCAATGAGTGTCGGGGTGGGTGGCATTGGAGCACAAGTTATACAATGGCAATGAGTGTCGTGGTGGGTGGCATTGGAGCACAAGTTATACAATGGCAATGAGTGTCGCGGTGGGTGGCATTGGAGCACAAGTTATACAATGGCAATGAGTGTCGCGGTGGGTGGCATTGGAGAACAAGTTATACAATGGCAATGAGTATCGCGGTGGGTGGCATTGGAGCACAAGTTATACAATAGCAATGAGTGTCGGGGTGGGTGGCATTGGAGCACAAGTTATACAATATCAATGAGTGTCGCGGTGGTGGCATTGGAGAACAAGTTATACAATGGCAATAAGTGTCGCGGTGGGTGGCATTGGAGCACAAGTTATACAATAGCAATGAGTGTCACGGTGGGTGGCATTGGAGAACAAGTTATACAATGGCAATAAGTGTCGCGGTGGGTGGCATTGGAACACAAGTTATACAATGGCATTGAGTGTCGCTGTGGGTGGCATTGGAGAACAAGTTATACATTGGCAATGAGTGTCGCGGTGGGTGGCATTGGAGAACAGGTTATACAATGGCAATAAGTGTCGCGGTGGGTGGCATTGGAACACAAGTTATACAATGGCATTGAGTGTCGCGGTGGGTGGCATTGGAGCACAAGTTATACAATGGCAATGAGTGTCGCGGTGGGTGGCATTGGAGCACAAGCTATACATTGGCAATGAGTGTCGCAGTGGGTGGCATTGGAGAACAAGTTATACAATGGCAATGAGTGTCGCGGTGGGTGGCATTGAAGCACAAGTTATACAATGGCAATGAGTATCGCGGTGGGTGGCATTGGAGCACAAGTTATACAATGGCAATGAGTGTCGCGGTGGGTGGCATTGGAGCACAAGTTATACAATGGCAATGAGTGTCGCGGTGGGTGGCATTGGAGAACAAGTTATACAATGGCAATAAGTGTCGCGGTGGGTGGCATTGGAACACAAGTTATACAATGGCATTGAGTGTCGCGGTGGGTGGCATTGGAGCACAAGTTATACAATGGCAATGAGTGTCGCGGTGGGTGGCATTGGAGCACAAGTTATACAATGGCAATGAGTGTCGCGGTGGGTGGCATTGGAGAACAAGTTATACAATGGCAATGAGTATCGCGGTGGGTGGCATTGGAGCACAAGTTATACAATAGCAATGAGTGTCGGGGTGGGTGGCATTGGAGCACAAGTTATACAATGGCAATGAGTGTCGCGGTGGGTGGCATTGGAGCACAAGTTATACAATGGCAATGAGTGTCGCGATGGGTGGCATTGGAGCACAAGTTATACAATGGCAATGAGTGTCGCGATGGGTGGCATTGGAGCACAAGTTATACAATGGCAATGAGTGTCGCGGTGGGTGGCATTGGAGAACAAGTTATACAATGGCAATAAGTGTCGCGGTGGGTGGCATTGGAACACAAGTTATACAATGGCATTGAGTGTCGCGGTGGGTGGCATTGGAGCACAAGTTATACAATGGCAATGAGTGTCGCGGTGGGTGGCATTGGAGCACAAGTTATACAATGGCAATGAGTGTCGCGGTGGGTGGCATTGGAGAACAAGTTATACAATGGCAATGAGTATCGCGGTGGGTGGCATTGGAGCACAAGTTATACAATAGCAATGAGTGTCGGGGTGGGTGGCATTGGAGCACAAGTTATACAATGGCAATGAGTGTCGCGGTGGGTGGCATTGGAGCACAAGTTATACAATGGCAATGAGTGTCGCGGTGGGTGGCATTGGAGCACAAGTTATACAATGGCAATGAGTGTCGCGGTGGGTGGCATTGGAGAATAAGTTATACAATGGCAATGAGTATCGCGGTGGGTGGCATTGGAGCACAAGTTATACAATAGCAATGAGTGTCGCGGTGGGTGGCATTGGAGAACAAGTTATACAATGGCAATGAGTGTCGCGGTGGGTGGAATTGGAGCACAAGTTATACAATATCAATGAGTGTCGCGGTGGGTGGCATTGGAGAACAAGTTATACAATGGCAATGAGTGTCGCGGTGGGTGGAATTGGAGCACAAGTTATACAATATCAATGAGTGTCGCGGTGGGTGGCATTGGAGCACAAGTTATACAATGGCAATGAGTGTCGCGGTGGGTGGCATTGGAGCACAAGTTATACAATGGCAATGAGTGTCGCGGTGGGTGGCATTGGAGCACAAGTTATACAATGGCAATGAGTGTCGCGGTGGGTGGCATTGGAGAATAAGTTATACAATGGCAATGAGTATCGCGGTGGGTGGCATTGGAGCACAAGTTATACAATGGCAATGAGTGTCGCGGTGGGTGGCATTGGAGAATAAGTTATACAATGGCAATGAGTATCGCGGTGGGTGGCATTGGAGCACAAGTTATACAATAGCAATGAGTGTCGCGGTGGGTGGCATTGGAGAACAAGTTATACAATGGCAATGAGTGTCGCGGTGGGTGGAATTGGAGCACAAGTTATACAATATCAATGAGTGTCGCGGTGGGTGGCATTGGAGCACAAGTTATACAATGGCAATGAGTGTCGCGGTGGGTGGCATTGGAGAACAAGTTATACAATGGCAATGAGTATCGCGGTGGGTGGCATTGGAGCACAAGTTATACAATAGCAATGAGTGTCGCGGTGGGTGGCATTGGAGCACAAGTTATACATTGGCAATGAGTGTCGCGATGGGTGGCATTGGAGCACAAGTTATACATTGGCAATGAGTGTCGCGATGGGTGGCATTGGAGCACAAGTTATACAATGGCAATGAGTGTCGCGATGGGTGGCATTGGAGCACAAGTTATACAATGGCAATGAGTGTCGCGGTGGGTGGCATTGGAGAACAAGTTATACAATGGCAATAAGTGTCGCGGTGGGTGGCATTGGAACACAAGTTATACAATGGCATTGAGTGTCGCGGTGGGTGGCATTGGAGCACAAGTTATACAATGGCAATGAGTGTCGCGGTGGGTGGCATTGGAGCATAAGTTATACAATGGCAATGAGTGTCGCGGTGGGTGGCATTGGAGAACAAGTTATACAATGGCAATGAGTATCGCGGTGGGTGGCATTGGAGCACAAGTTATACAATAGCAATGAGTGTCGGGGTGGGTGGCATTGGAGCACAAGTTATACAATGGCAATGAGTGTCGCGGTGGGTGGCATTGGAGCACAAGTTATACAATGGCAATGAGTGTCGCGGTGGGTGGCATTGGAGCACAAGTTATACAATGGCAATGAGTGTCGCGGTGGGTGGCATTGGAGAACAAGTTATACAATGGCAATGAGTATCGCGGTGGGTGGCATTGGAGCACAAGTTATACAATAGCAATGAGTGTCGGGGTGGGTGGCATTGGAGCACAAGTTATACAATATCAATGAGTGTCGCGGTGGGTGGCATTGGAGAACAAGCTATACAATATCAATGAGTGTCGCGGTGGGTGGCATTGGAGAACAAGTTATACAATGGCAATGAGTGTAGCGGTGGGTGGAATTGGAGCACAAGTTATACAATGGCAATGAGTGTCGCGGTGGATGGCATTGGAGAACAAGTTATACAATAGCAATGAGTGTCGCGGTGGGTGGCATTGGAGAACAAGTTATACAATGTCAATAAGTGTCGCGGTGGGTGGCATTGGAGAACAAGTTATACAATGGCAATGAGTGTCGCGGTGGGTGGCATTGGAGAACAAGTTATACAATGGCAATGAGTGTCGCGGTGGGTGGAATTGGAGCACAAGTTATACAATATCAATGAGTGTCGCGGTGGGTGGCATTGGAGCACAAGTTATACAATGGCAATGAGTGTCGCGGTGGGTGGCATTGGAGAACAAGTTATACAATGGCAATGAGTATCGCGGTGGGTGGCATTGGAGCACAAGTTATACAATAGCAATGAGTGTCGCGGTGGGTGGCATTGGAGCACAAGTTATACATTGGCAATGAGTGTCGCGATGGGTGGCATTGGAGCACAAGTTATACATTGGCAATGAGTGTCGCGATGGGTGGCATTGGAGCACAAGTTATACAATGGCAATGAGTGTCGCGATGGGTGGCATTGGAGCACAAGTTATACAATGGCAATGAGTGTCGCGGTGGGTGGCATTGGAGAACAAGTTATACAATGGCAATAAGTGTCGCGGTGGGTGGCATTGGAACACAAGTTATACAATGGCATTGAGTGTCGCGGTGGGTGGCATTGGAGCACAAGTTATACAATGGCAATGAGTGTCGCGGTGGGTGGCATTGGAGCACAAGTTATACAATGGCAATGAGTGTCGCGGTGGGTGGCATTGGAGAACAAGTTATACAATGGCAATGAGTATCGCGGTGGGTGGCATTGGAGCACAAGTTATACAATAGCAATGAGTGTCGGGGTGGGTGGCATTGGAGCACAAGTTATACAATGGCAATGAGTGTTGCGGTGGGTGGCATTGGAGCACAAGTTATACAATGGCAATGAGTGTCGCGGTGGGTGGCATTGGAGCACAAGTTATACAATGGCAATGAGTGTCGCGGTGGGTGGCATTGGAGAACAAGTTATACAATGGCAATGAGTATCGCGGTGGGTGGCATTGGAGCACAAGTTATACAATAGCAATGAGTGTCGGGGTGGGTGGCATTGGAGCACAAGTTATGCAATATCAATGAGTGTCGCGGTGGGTGGCATTGGAGAACAAGCTATACAATATCAATGAGTGTCGCGGTGGGTGGCATTGGAGAACAAGTTATACAATGGCAATGAGTGTAGCGGTGGGTGGAATTGGAGCACAAGTTATACAATGGCAATGAGTGTCGCGGTGGATGGCATTGGAGAACAAGTTATACAATAGCAATGAGTGTCGCGGTGGGTGGCATTGGAGAACAAGTTATACAATGGCAATAAGTGTCGCGGTGGGTGGCATTGGAGAACAAGTTATACAATGGCAATGAGTGTCGCGGTGGGTGGCATTGGAGAACAAGTTATACAATGGCAATAAGTGTCGCGGTGGGTGCATTGGAACACAAGTTATACAATAGCATTGAGTGTCGCGGTGGGTGGCATTGGAGCACAAGTTATACAATATCAATGAGTGTCGCGGTGGGTGGCATTAGAGAACAAGTTATACAATGGCAATGAGTGTAGCGGTGGGTGGAATTGGAGCACAAGTTATACAATGGCAATGAGTGTCGCGGTGGATGGCATTGGAGAACAAGTTATACAATGGCAATAAGTGTCGCGGTGGGTGGCATTGGAGCACAAGTTATACAATAGCAATGAGTGTCGCGGTGGGTGGCATTGGAACACAAGTTATACAATGGCAATAAGTGTCGCGGTGGGTGGCATTGGAGCACAAGTTATACAATGGCAATGAGTGTCGTGGTGGGTGGAATTGGAGCACAAGTTATACAATAGCAATGAGTGTAGCGGTGGGTGGCATTGGAGCACAAGTTATACAATGGCAATAAGTGTCGCGGTGGGTGGAATTGGAGCACAAGTTATACAATATCAATGAGTGTCGCGGTGGGTGGCATTGGAGCACAAGTTATACAATGGCAATGAGTGTCGCGGGGGGTGGCATTGGAGCACAAGTTATACAATGGCAATGAGTGTCGCGGTGGGTGGCATTGGAGAACAAGTTATACAATGGCAATGAGTATCGCGGTGGGTGGCATTGGAGCACAAGTTATACAATAGCAATGAGTGTCGGGGTGGGTGGCATTGGAGCACAAGTTATACAATGGCAATGAGTGTCGTGGTGGGTGGCATTGGAGCACAAGTTATACAATGGCAATGAGTGTCGCGGTGGGTGGCATTGGAGCACAAGTTATACAATGGCAATGAGTGTCGCGGTGGGTGGCATTGGAGAACAAGTTATACAATGGCAATGAGTATCGCGGTGGGTGGCATTGGAGCACAAGTTATACAATAGCAATGAGTGTCGGGGTGGGTGGCATTGGAGCACAAGTTATACAATATCAATGAGTGTCGCGGTGGTGGCATTGGAGAACAAGTTATACAATGGCAATAAGTGTCGCGGTGGGTGGCATTGGAGCACAAGTTATACAATAGCAATGAGTGTCGCGGTGGGTGGCATTGGAGAACAAGTTATACAATGGCAATAAGTGTCGCGGTGGGTGGCATTGGAACACAAGTTATACAATGGCATTGAGTGTCGCTGTGGGTGGCATTGGAGAACAAGTTATACATTGGCAATGAGTGTCGCGGTGGGTGGCATTGGAGAACAGGTTATACAATGGCAATAAGTGTCGCGGTGGGTGGCATTGGAACACAAGTTATACAATGGCATTGAGTGTCGCGGTGGGTGGCAATGGAGCACAAGTTATACAATGGCAATGAGTGTCGCGGTGGGTGGCATTGGAGCACAAGCTATACATTGGCAATGAGTGTCGCAGTGGGTGGCATTGGAGAACAAGTTATACAATGGCAATGAGTGTCGCGGTGGGTGGCATTGAAGCACAAGTTATACAATGGCAATGAGTATCGCGGTGGGTGGCATTGGAGCACAAGTTATACAATGGCAATGAGTGTCGCGGTGGGTGGCATTGGAGCACAAGTTATACAATGGCAATGAGTGTCGCGGTGGGTGGCATTGGAGAACAAGTTATACAATGGCAATAAGTGTCGCGGTGGGTGGCATTGGAGCACAAGTTATACAATGGCATTGAGTGTCGCGGTGGGTGGCATTAGAGAACAAGTTATACAATGGCAATGAGTGTCGCGGTGGGTGGAATTGGAGCACAAGTTATACAATATCAATGAGTGTCGCGGTGGGTGGCATTGGAGCACAAGTTATACAATGGCAATGAGTGTCGCAGTGGGTGGCATTGGAGAACAAGTTATACAATGGCAATGAGTATCGCGGTGGGTGGCATTGGAGCACAAGTTATACAATAGCAATGAGTGTCGCGGTGGGTGGCATTGGAGCACAAGTTATACATTGGCAATGAGTGTCGCGATGGGTGGCATTGGAGCACAAGTTATACAATGGCAATGAGTGTCGCGATGGGTGGCATTGGAGCACAAGTTATACAATGGCAATGAGTGTCGCGGTGGGTGGCATTGGAGAACAAGTTATACAATGGCAATAAGTGTCGCGGTGGGTGGCATTGGAACACAAGTTATACAATGGCATTGAGTGTCGCGGTGGGTGGCATTGGAGCACAAGTTATACAATGGCAATGAGTGTCGCGGTGGGTGGCATTGGAGCACAAGCTATACATTGGCAATGAGTGTCGCAGTGGGTGGCATTGGAGAACAAGTTATACAATGGCAATGAGTATCGCGGTGGGTGGCATTGGAGCACAAGTTATACAATAGCAATGAGTGTCGGGGTGGGTGGCATTGGAGCACAAGTTATACAATATCAATGAGTGTCGCGGTGGTGGCATTGGAGAACAAGTTATACAATGGCAATAAGTGTCGCGGTGGGTGGCATTGGAGCACAAGTTATACAATAGCAATGAGTGTCGCGGTGGGTGGCATTGGAGAACAAGTTATACAATGGCAATAAGTGTCGCGGTGGGTGGCATTGGAACACAAGTTATACAATGGCATTGAGTGTCGCTGTGGGTGGCATTGGAGAACAAGTTATACATTGGCAATGAGTGTCGCGGTGGGTGGCATTGGAGAACAGGTTATACAATGGCAATAAGTGTCGCGGTGGGTGGCATTGGAACACAAGTTATACAATGGCATTGAGTGTCGCGGTGGGTGGCAATGGAGCACAAGTTATACAATGGCAATGAGTGTCGCGGTGGGTGGCATTGGAGCACAAGCTATACATTGGCAATGAGTGTCGCAGTGGGTGGCATTGGAGAACAAGTTATACAATGGCAATGAGTGTCGCGGTGGGTGGCATTGAAGCACAAGTTATACAATGGCAATGAGTATCGCGGTGGGTGGCATTGGAGCACAAGTTATACAATGGCAATGAGTGTCGCGGTGGGTGGCATTGGAGCACAAGTTATACAATGGCAATGAGTGTCGCGGTGGGTGGCATTGGAGAACAAGTTATACAATGGCAATAAGTGTCGCGGTGGGTGGCATTGGAGCACAAGTTATACAATGGCATTGAGTGTCGCGGTGGGTGGCATTAGAGAACAAGTTATACAATGGCAATGAGTGTCGCGGTGGGTGGAATTGGAGCACAAGTTATACAATATCAATGAGTGTCGCGGTGGGTGGCATTGGAGCACAAGTTATACAATGGCAATGAGTGTCGCGGTGGGTGGCATTGGAGAACAAGTTATACAATGGCAATGAGTATCGCGGTGGGTGGCATTGGAGCACAAGTTATACAATAGCAATGAGTGTCGCGGTGGGTGGCATTGGAGCACAAGTTATACATTGGCAATGAGTGTCGCGATGGGTGGCATTGGAGCACAAGTTATACAATGGCAATGAGTGTCGCGATGGGTGGCATTGGAGCACAAGTTATACAATGGCAATGAGTGTCGCGGTGGGTGGCATTGGAGAACAAGTTATACAATGGCAATAAGTGTCGCGGTGGGTGGCATTGGAACACAAGTTATACAATGGCATTGAGTGTCGCGGTGGGTGGCATTGGAGCACAAGTTATACAATGGCAATGAGTGTCGCGGTGGGTGGCATTGGAGCACAAGCTATACATTGGCAATGAGTGTCGCAGTGGGTGGCATTGGAGAACAAGTTATACAATGGCAATGAGTGTCGCGGTGGGTGGCATTGGAGCACAAGTTATACAATAGCAATGAGTGTCGGGGTGGGTGGCATTGGAGCACAAGTTATACAATATCAATGAGTGTCGCGGTGGTGGCATTGGAGAACAAGTTATACAATGGCAATAAGTGTCGCGGTGGGTGGCATTGGAGCACAAGTTATACAATAGCAATGAGTGTCGCGGTGGGTGGCATTGGAGAACAAGTTATACAATGGCAATAAGTGTCGCGGTGGGTGGCATTGGAACACAAGTTATACAATGGCATTGAGTGTCGCTGTGGGTGGCATTGGAGAACAAGTTATACATTGGCAATGAGTGTCGCGGTGGGTGGCATTGGAGAACAGGTTATACAATGGCAATAAGTGTCGCGGTGGGTGGCATTGGAACACAAGTTATACAATGGCATTGAGTGTCGCGGTGGGTGGCATTGGAGCACAAGTTATACAATGGCAATGAGTGTCGCGGTGGGTGGCATTGGAGCACAAGCTATACATTGGCAATGAGTGTCGCAGTGGGTGGCATTGGAGAACAAGTTATACAATGGCAATGAGTGTCGCGGTGGGTGGCATTGGAGCACAAGTTATACAATGGCAATGAGTATCGCGGTGGGTGGCATTGGAGCACAAGTTATACAATGGCAATGAGTGTCGCGGTGGGTGGCATTGGAGCACAAGTTATACAATGGCAATGAGTGTCGCGGTGGGTGGCATTGGAGAACAAGTTATACAATGGCAATAAGTGTCGCGGTGGGTGGCATTGGAGCACAAGTTATACAATGGCATTGAGTGTCGCGGTGGGTGGCATTGGAGAACAAGTTATACAATGGCAATAAGTGTCGCGGTGGGTGGAATTGGAGCACAAGTTATACAATATCAATGAGTGTCGCGGTGGGTGGCATTGGAGCACAAGTTATACAATGGCAATGAGTGTCGCGGTGGGTGGCATTGGAGAACAAGTTATACAATGGCAATGAGTATCGCGGTGGGTGGCATTGGAGCACAAGTTATACAATAGCAATGAGTGTCGCGGTGGGTGGCATTGGAGCACAAGTTATACATTGGCAATGAGTGTCGCGATGGGTGGCATTGGAGCACAAGTTATACATTGGCAATGAGTGTCGCGATGGGTGGCATTGGAGCACAAGTTATACAATGGCAATGAGTGTCGCGATGGGTGGCATTGGAGCACAAGTTATACAATGGCAATGAGTGTCGCGGTGGGTGGCATTGGAGAACAAGTTATACAATGGCAATAAGTGTCGCGGTGGGTGGCATTGGAACACAAGTTATACAATGGCATTGAGTGTCGCGGTGGGTGGCATTGGAGCACAAGTTATACAATGGCAATGAGTGTCGCGGTGGGTGGCATTGGAGCACAAGCTATACATTGGCAATGAGTGTCGCAGTGGGTGGCATTGGAGAACAAGTTATACAATGGCAATGAGTGTCGCGGTGGGTGGCATTGGAGCACAAGTTATACAATGGCAATGAGTATCGCGGTGGTTGGCATTGGAGCACAAGTTATACAATGGCAATGAGTGTCGCGGTGGGTGGCATTGGAGCACAAGTTATACAATGGCAATGAGTGTCGCGGTGGGTGGCATTGGAGAACAAGTTATACAATGGCAATAAGTGTCGCGGTGGGTGGCATTGGAGCACAAGTTATACAATGGCATTGAGTGTCGCGGTGGGTGGCATTGGAGAACAAGTTATACAATGGCAATGAGTGTCGCGGTGGGTGGAATTGGAGCACAAGTTATACAATATCAATGAGTGTCGCGGTGGGTGGCATTGGAGCACAAGTTATACAATGGCAATGAGTGTCGCGGTGGGTGGCATTGGAGAACAAGTTATACAATGGCAATGAGTATCGCGGTGGGTGGCATTGGAGCACAAGTTATACAATAGCAATGAGTGTCGCGGTGGGTGGCATTGGAGCACAAGTTATACATTGGCAATGAGTGTCGCGATGGGTGGCATTGGAGCACAAGTTATACATTGGCAATGAGTGTCGCGATGGGTGGCATTGGAGCACAAGTTATACAATGGCAATGAGTGTCGCGATGGGTGGCATTGGAGCACAAGTTATACAATGGCAATGAGTGTCGCGGTGGGTGGCATTGGAGAACAAGTTATACAATGGCAATAAGTGTCGCGGTGGGTGGCATTGGAACACAAGTTATACAATGGCATTGAGTGTCGCGGTGGGTGGCATTGGAGCACAAGTTATACAATGGCAATGAGTGTCGCGGTGGGTGGCATTGGAGCACAAGTTATACAATGGCAATGAGTGTCGCGGTGGGTGGCATTGGAGAACAAGTTATACAATGGCAATGAGTATCGCGGTGGGTGGCATTGGAGCACAAGTTATACAATAGCAATGAGTGTCGGGGTGGGTGGCATTGGAGCACAAGTTATACAATGGCAATGAGTGTCGCGGTGGGTGGCATTGGAGCACAAGTTATACAATGGCAATGAGTGTCGCGGTGGGTGGCATTGGAGCACAAGTTATACAATGGCAATGAGTGTCGCGGTGGGTGGCATTGGAGAACAAGTTATACAATGGCAATGAGTATCGCGGTGGGTGGCATTGGAGCACAAGTTATACAATAGCAATGAGTGTCGCGGTGGGTGGCATTGGAGAACAAGTTATACAATGGCAATGAGTGTCGCGGTGGGTGGAATTGGAGCACAAGTTATACAATATCAATGAGTGTCGCGGTGGGTGGCATTGGAGCACAAGTTATACAATGGCAATGAGTGTCGCGGTGGGTGGCATTGGAGAACAAGTTATACAATGGCAATGAGTATCGCGGTGGGTGGCATTGGAGCACAAGTTATACAATAGCAATGAGTGTCGCGGTGGGTGGCATTGGAGCACAAGTTATACATTGGCAATGAGTGTCGCGATGGGTGGCATTGGAGCACAAGTTATACATTGGCAATGAGTGTCGCGATGGGTAGCATTGGAGCACAAGTTATACAATGGCAATGAGTGTCGCGATGGGTGGCATTGGAGCACAAGTTATACAATGGCAATGAGTGTCACGGTGGGTGGCATTGGAGCACAAGTTATACATTGGCAATGAGTGTCGCGATGGGTGGCATTGGAGCACAAGTTATACATTGGCAATGAGTGTCGCGATGGGTGGCATTGGAGCACAAGTTATACATTGGCAATGAGTGTCGCGATGGGTGGCATTGGAGCACAAGTTATACAATGGCAATGAGTGTCGCGATGGGTGGCATTGGAGCACAAGTTATACAATGGCAATGAGTGTCGCGGTGGGTGGCATTGGAGAACAAGTTATACAATGGCAATAAGTGTCGCGGTGGGTGGCATTGGAACACAAGTTATACAATGGCATTGAGTGTCGCGGTGGGTGGCATTGGAGCACAAGTTATACAATGGCAATGAGTGTCGCGGTGGGTGGCATTGGAGCACAAGTTATACAATGGCAATGAGTGTCGCGGTGGGTGGCATTGGAGAACAAGTTATACAATGGCAATGAGTATCGCGGTGGGTGGCATTGGAGCACAAGTTATACAATAGCAATGAGTGTCGGGGTGGGTGGCATTGGAGCACAAGTTATACAATGGCAATGAGTGTCGCGGTGGGTGGCATTGGAGCATAAGTTATACAATGGCAATGAGTGTCGCGGTGGGTGGCATTGGAGCACAAGTTATACAATGGCAATGAGTGTCGCGGTGGGTGGCATTGGAGAACAAGTTATACAATGGCAATGAGTATCGCGGTGGGTGGCATTGGAGCACAAGTTATACAATAGCAATGAGTGTCGGGGTGGGTGGCATTGGAGCACAAGTTATACAATATCAATGAGTGTCGCGGTGGGTGGCATTGGAGAACAAGTTATACAATGGCAATAAGTGTCGCGGTGGGTGGCATTGGAGCACAAGTTATACAATAGCAATGAGTGTCGCGGTGGGTGGCATTGGAGAACAAGTTATACAATGGCAATAAGTGTCGCGGTGGGTGGCATTGGAACACAAGTTATACAATGGCATTGAGTGTCGCTGTGGGTGGCATTGGAGAACAAGTTATACATTGGCAATGAGTGTCGCGGTGGGTGGCATTGGAGAACAAGTTATACAATGGCAATAAGTGTCGCGGTGGGTGGCATTGGAACACAAGTTATACAATGGCATTGAGTGTCGCGGTGGGTGGCATTGGAGCACAAGTTATACAATGGCAATGAGTGTCGTGGTGGGTGGCATTGGAGCACAAGCTATACATTGGCAATGAGTGTCGCGGTGGGTGGCATTGGAGAACAAGTTATACAATGGCAATGAGTGTCGCGGTGGGTGGCATTGGAGCACAAGTTATACAATGGCAATGAGTATCGCGGTGGGTGGCATTGGAGCACAAGTTATACAATGGCAATGAGTGTCGCGGTGGGTGGCATTGGAGCACAAGTTATACAATGGCAATGAGTGTCGCGGTGGGTGGCATTGGAGAACAAGTTATACAATGGCAATGAGTGTCGCGGTGGGTGGAATTGGAGCACAAGTTATACAATATCAATGAGTGTCGCGGTGGGTGGCATTGGAGCACAAGTTATACAATGGCAATGAGTGTCGCGGTGGGTGGCATTGGAGAACAAGTTATACAATGGCAATGAGTATCGCGGTGGGTGGCATTGGAGCACAAGTTATACAATAGCAATGAGTGTCGCGGTGGGTGGCATTGGAGCACAAGTTATACAATATCAATGAGTGTCGCGGTGGGTGGCATTGGAGAACAAGTTATACAATGGCAATGAGTGTAGCGGTGGGTGGAATTGGAGCACAAGTTATACAATGGCAATGAGTGTCGCGGTGGATGGCATTGGAGAACAAGTTATACAATAGCAATGAGTGTCGCGGTGGGTGGCATTGGAGAACAAGTTATACAATGGCAATAAGTGTCGCGGTGGGTGGCATTGGAGCACAAGTTATACAATAGCAATGAGTGTCGCGGTGGGTGGCATTGGAGCACAAGTTATACAATGGCAATAAGTGTCGCGGTGGGTGGCATTGGAGAACAAGTTATACAATGGCAATGAGTGTCGCGGTGGGTGGAATTGGAGCACAAGTTATACAATATCAATGAGTGTCGCGGTGGGTGGCATTGGAGAACAAGTTATACAATGGCAATAAGTGTAGCGGTGGGTGAAATTGGAGCACAAGTTATACAATGGCAATGAGTGTAGCGGTGGGTGAAATTGGAGCACAAGTTATACAATGGCAATGAGTGTCGCGGTGGATGGCATTGGAGCACAAGTTATACAATAGCAATGAGTGTCGCAGTGGGTGGCATTGGAGAACAAGTTATACAATGGCAATAAGTGTCGCGGTGGGTGGCATTGGAGCACAAGTTATACAATGGCAATGAGTGTCGCGGTGGGTGGAATTGGCGGAGTATCATTCTGCTGAATTACAATAAAATTCCAGGAGATTCCACGGAATTCCGCAAAGTGGCAAAGTGGGCACCACAATGTGCAGTGCATATTCCTCCGTACCCTTACATACGTATGTACACAAAGAAACTGATCTCTATTGCAGCCCTGTTTAAAAACAACTACAGTGCTGATTGGAGAACAAGTTATACAATGGCAATAAGTGTCGCGGTGGGTGGCATTGGAGAACAAGTTATACAATGGCAATGAGTGTCGCGGTGGGTGGCATTGGAGAACAAGTTATACAATGGCAATAAGTGTCGCGGTGGGTGCATTGGAACACAAGTTATACAATAGCATTGAGTGTCGCGGTGGGTGGCATTGGAGCACAAGTTATACAATATCAATGAGTGTCGCGGTGGGTGGCATTAGAGAACAAGTTATACAATGGCAATGAGTGTAGCGGTGGGTGGAATTGGAGCACAAGTTATACAATGGCAATGAGTGTCGCGGTGGATGGCATTGGAGAACAAGTTATACAATGGCAATAAGTGTCGCGGTGGGTGGCATTGGAGCACAAGTTATACAATAGCAATGAGTGTCGCGGTGGGTGGCATTGGAACACAAGTTATACAATGGCAATAAGTGTCGCGGTGGGTGGCATTGGAGCACAAGTTATACAATGGCAATGAGTGTCGTGGTGGGTGGAATTGGAGCACAAGTTATACAATAGCAATGAGTGTAGCGGTGGGTGGCATTGGAGCACAAGTTATACAATGGCAATAAGTGTCGCGGTGGGTGGAATTGGAGCACAAGTTATACAATATCAATGAGTGTCGCGGTGGGTGGCATTGGAGCACAAGTTATACAATGGCAATGAGTGTCGCGGGGGGTGGCATTGGAGCACAAGTTATACAATGGCAATGAGTGTCGCGGTGGGTGGCATTGGAGAACAAGTTATACAATGGCAATGAGTATCGCGGTGGGTGGCATTGGAGCACAAGTTATACAATAGCAATGAGTGTCGGGGTGGGTGGCATTGGAGCACAAGTTATACAATGGCAATGAGTGTCGCGGTGGGTGGCATTGGAGCACAAGTTATACAATGGCAATGAGTGTCGCGGTGGGTGGCATTGGAGCACAAGTTATACAATGGCAATGAGTGTCGCGGTGGGTGGCATTGGAGAACAAGTTATACAATGGCAATGAGTATCGCGGTGGGTGGCATTGGAGCACAAGTTATACAATAGCAATGAGTGTCGGGGTGGGTGGCATTGGAGCACAAGTTATACAATATCAATGAGTGTCGCGGTGGTGGCATTGGAGAACAAGTTATACAATGGCAATAAGTGTCGCGGTGGGTGGCATTGGAGCACAAGTTATACAATAGCAATGAGTGTCGCGGTGGGTGGCATTGGAGAACAAGTTATACAATGGCAATAAGTGTCGCGGTGGGTGGCATTGGAACACAAGTTATACAATGGCATTGAGTGTCGCTGTGGGTGGCATTGGAGAACAAGTTATACATTGGCAATGAGTGTCGCGGTGGGTGGCATTGGAGAACAGGTTATACAATGGCAATGAGTGTCGCGGTGGGTGGCATTGGAACACAAGTTATACAATGGCATTGAGTGTCGCGGTGGGTGGCATTGGAGCACAAGTTATACAATGGCAATGAGTGTCGCGGTGGGTGTCATTGGAGCACAAGCTATACATTGGCAATGAGTGTCGCGGTGGGTGGCATTGGAGAACAAGTTATACAATGGCAATGAGTGTCGCGGTGGGTGGCATTGGAGCACAAGTTATACAATGGCAATGAGTGTCGCGGTGGGTGGCATTGGAGAACAAGTTATACAATGGCAATAAGTGTCGCGGTGGGTGGCATTGGAGCACAAGTTATACAATGGCAATGAGTGTCGCGGTGGGTGGCATTGGAGCACAAGTTATACAATGGCATTGAGTGTCGCGGTGGGTGGCATTGGAGAACAAGTTATGCAATGGCAATGAGTGTCGCGGTGGGTGGAATTGGAGCACAAGTTATACAATATCAATGAGTGTCGCGGTGGGTGGCATTGGAGCACAAGTTATACAATGGCAATGAGTGTCGCGGTGGGTGGCATTGGAGAACAAGTTATACAATGGCAATGAGTATCGCGGTGGGTGGCATTGGAGCACAAGTTATACAAAAGCAATGAGTGTCGCGGTGGGTGGCATTGGAGCACAAGTTATACATTGGCAATGAGTGTCGCGATGGGTGGCATTGGAGCACAAGTTATACATTGGCAATGAGTGTCGCGATGGGTGGCATTGGAGCACAAGTTATACAATGGCAATGAGTGTCGCGATGGGTGGCATTGGAGCACAAGTTATACAATGGCAATGAGTGTCGCGGTGGGTGGCATTGGAGAACAAGTTATACAATGGCAATAAGTGTCGCGGTGGGTGGCATTGGAACACAAGTTATACAATGGCATTGAGTGTCGCGGTGGGTGGCATTGGAGCACAAGTTATACAATGGCAATGAGTGTCGCGGTGGGTGGCATTGGAGCACAAGTTATACAATGGCAATGAGTGTCGCGGTGGGTGGCATTGGAGAACAAGTTATACAATGGCAATGAGTATCGCGGTGGGTGGCATTGGAGCACAAGTTATACAATAGCAATGAGTGTCGGGGTGGGTGGCATTGGAGCACAAGTTATACAATGGCAATGAGTGTCGCGGTGGGTGGCATTGGAGCACAAGTTATACAATGGCAATGAGTGTCGCGGTGGGTGGCATTGGAGCACAAGTTATACAATGGCAATGAGTGTCGCGGTGGGTGGCATTGGAGAATAAGTTACACAATGGCAATGAGTATCGCGGTGGGTGGCATTGGAGCAAAAGTTATACAATAGCAATGAGTGTCGCGGTGGGTGGCATTGGAGAACAAGTTATACAATGGCAATGAGTGTCGCGGTGGGTGGAATTGGAGCACAAGTTATACAATATCAATGAGTGTCGCGGTGGGTGGCATTGGAGCACAAGTTATACAATGGCAATGAGTGTCGCGGTGGGTGGCATTGGAGAACAAGTTATACAATGGCAATGAGTATCGCGGTGGGTGGCATTGGAGCACAAGTTATACAATAGCAATGAGTGTCGCGGTGGGTGGCATTGGAGCACAAGTTATACATTGGCAATGAGTGTCGCGATGGGTGGCATTGGAGCACAAGTTATACATTGGCAATGAGTGTCGCGATGGGTGGCATTGGAGCACAAGTTATACAATGGCAATGAGTGTCGCGATGGGTGGCATTGGAGCACAAGTTATACAATGGCAATGAGTGTCGCGGTGGGTGGCATTGGAGAACAAGTTATACAATGGCAATAAGTGTCGCGGTGGGTGGCATTGGAACACAAGTTATACAATGGCACTAAGTGTCGCGGTGGGTGGCATTGGAGAACAAGTTATACAATGGCAATGAGTGTCGCGGTGGGTGGCATTGGAGCACAAGTTATACAATGGCAATGAGTATCGCGGTGGGTGGCATTGGAGCACAAGTTATACAATGGCAATGAGTGTCGCGGTGGGTGGCATTGGAGCACAAGTTATACAATGGCAATGAGTGTCGCGGTGGGTGGCATTGGAGAACAAGTTATACAATGGCAATGAGTGTCGCGGTGGGTGGCATTGGAGAACAAGTTATACAATGGCAATAAGTGTCGCGGTGGGTGCATTGGAACACAAGTTATACAATAGCATTGAGTGTCGCGGTGGGTGGCATTGGAGAACAAGTTATACAATGGCAATGAGTGTCGCGGTGGGTGGCATTGGAGAACAAGTTATACAATGGCAATTAGTGTCGCGGTGGGTGGCATTGGAGAACAAGTTATACAATGGCAATAAGTGTCGCAGTGGGTGGCATTGGAGAACAAGTTATACAATGGCAATGAGTGTCGCGGTGGGTGGCATTGGAGCACAAGTTATACAATGGCAATGAGTATCGCGGTGGTTGGCATTGGAGCACAAGTTATACAATGGCAATGAGTGTCGCGGTGGGTGGCATTGGAGCACAAGTTATACAATGGCAATGAGTGTCGCGGTGGGTGGCATTGGAGAACAAGTTATACAATGGCAATAAGTGTCGCGGTGGGTGGCATTGGAGCACAAGTTATACAATGGCATTGAGTGTCGCGGTGGGTGGCATTGGAGAACAAGTTATACAATGGCAATGAGTGTCGCGGTGGGTGGAATTGGAGCACAAGTTATACAATATCAATGAGTGTCGCGGTGGGTGGCATTGGAGCACAAGTTATACAATGGCAATGAGTGTCGCGGTGGGTGGCATTGGAGAACAAGTTATACAATGGCAATGAGTATCGCGGTGGGTGGCATTGGAGCACAAGTTATACAATAGCAATGAGTGTCGCGGTGGGTGGCATTGGAGCACAAGTTATACATTGGCAATGAGTGTCGCGATGGGTGGCATTGGAGCACAAGTTATACATTGGCAATGAGTGTCGCGATGGGTGGCATTGGAGCACAAGTTATACAATGGCAATGAGTGTCGCGATGGGTGGCATTGGAGCACAAGTTATACAATGGCAATGAGTGTCGCGGTGGGTGGCATTGGAGAACAAGTTATACAATGGCAATAAGTGTCGCGGTGGGTGGCATTGGAACACAAGTTATACAATGGCATTGAGTGTCGCGGTGGGTGGCATTGGAGCACAAGTTATACAATGGCAATGAGTGTCGCGGTGGGTGGCATTGGAGCACAAGTTATACAATGGCAATGAGTGTCGCGGTGGGTGGCATTGGAGAACAAGTTATACAATGGCAATGAGTATCGCGGTGGGTGGCATTGGAGCACAAGTTATACAATAGCAATGAGTGTCGGGGTGGGTGGCATTGGAGCACAAGTTATACAATGGCAATGAGTGTCGCGGTGGGTGGCATTGGAGCACAAGTTATACAATGGCAATGAGTGTCGCGGTGGGTGGCATTGGAGCACAAGTTATACAATGGCAATGAGTGTCGCGGTGGGTGGCATTGGAGAACAAGTTATACAATGGCAATGAGTATCGCGGTGGGTGGCATTGGAGCACAAGTTATACAATAGCAATGAGTGTCGCGGTGGGTGGCATTGGAGAACAAGTTATACAATGGCAATGAGTGTCGCGGTGGGTGGAATTGGAGCACAAGTTATACAATATCAATGAGTGTCGCGGTGGGTGGCATTGGAGCACAAGTTATACAATGGCAATGAGTGTCGCGGTGGGTGGCATTGGAGAACAAGTTATACAATGGCAATGAGTATCGCGGTGGGTGGCATTGGAGCACAAGTTATACAATAGCAATGAGTGTCGCGGTGGGTGGCATTGGAGCACAAGTTATACATTGGCAATGAGTGTCGCGATGGGTGGCATTGGAGCACAAGTTATACATTGGCAATGAGTGTCGCGATGGGTAGCATTGGAGCACAAGTTATACAATGGCAATGAGTGTCGCGATGGGTGGCATTGGAGCACAAGTTATACAATGGCAATGAGTGTCACGGTGGGTGGCATTGGAGCACAAGTTATACATTGGCAATGAGTGTCGCGATGGGTGGCATTGGAGCACAAGTTATACATTGGCAATGAGTGTCGCGATGGGTGGCATTGGAGCACAAGTTATACAATGGCAATGAGTGTCGCGATGGGTGGCATTGGAGCACAAGTTATACAATGGCAATGAGTGTCGCGGTGGGTGGCATTGGAGAACAAGTTATACAATGGCAATAAGTGTCGCGGTGGGTGGCATTGGAACACAAGTTATACAATGGCATTGAGTGTCGCGGTGGGTGGCATTGGAGCACAAGTTATACAATGGCAATGAGTGTCGCGGTGGGTGGCATTGGAGCACAAGTTATACAATGGCAATGAGTGTCGCGGTGGGTGGCATTGGAGAACAAGTTATACAATGGCAATGAGTATCGCGGTGGGTGGCATTGGAGCACAAGTTATACAATAGCAATGAGTGTCGGGGTGGGTGGCATTGGAGCACAAGTTATACAATGGCAATGAGTGTCGCGGTGGGTGGCATTGGAGCATAAGTTATACAATGGCAATGAGTGTCGCGGTGGGTGGCATTGGAGCACAAGTTATACAATGGCAATGAGTGTCGCGGTGGGTGGCATTGGAGAACAAGTTATACAATGGCAATGAGTATCGCGGTGGGTGGCATTGGAGCACAAGTTATACAATAGCAATGAGTGTCGGGGTGGGTGGCATTGGAGCACAAGTTATACAATATCAATGAGTGTCGCGGTGGGTGGCATTGGAGAACAAGTTATACAATGGCAATAAGTGTCGCGGTGGGTGGCATTGGAGCACAAGTTATACAATAGCAATGAGTGTCGCGGTGGGTGGCATTGGAGAACAAGTTATACAATGGCAATAAGTGTCGCGGTGGGTGGCATTGGAACACAAGTTATACAATGGCATTGAGTGTCGCTGTGGGTGGCATTGGAGAACAAGTTATACATTGGCAATGAGTGTCGCGGTGGGTGGCATTGGAGAACAAGTTATACAATGGCAATAAGTGTCGCGGTGGGTGGCATTGGAACACAAGTTATACAATGGCATTGAGTGTCGCGGTGGGTGGCATTGGAGCACAAGTTATACAATGGCAATGAGTGTCGTGGTGGGTGGCATTGGAGCACAAGCTATACATTGGCAATGAGTGTCGCGGTGGGTGGCATTGGAGAACAAGTTATACAATGGCAATGAGTGTCGCGGTGGGTGGCATTGGAGCACAAGTTATACAATGGCAATGAGTATCGCGGTGGGTGGCATTGGAGCACAAGTTATACAATGGCAATGAGTGTCGCGGTGGGTGGCATTGGAGCACAAGTTATACAATGGCAATGAGTGTCGCGGTGGGTGGCATTGGAGAACAAGTTATACAATGGCAATGAGTGTCGCGGTGGGTGGAATTGGAGCACAAGTTATACAATATCAATGAGTGTCGCGGTGGGTGGCATTGGAGCACAAGTTATACAATGGCAATGAGTGTCGCGGTGGGTGGCATTGGAGAACAAGTTATACAATGGCAATGAGTATCGCGGTGGGTGGCATTGGAGCACAAGTTATACAATAGCAATGAGTGTCGCGGTGGGTGGCATTGGAGCACAAGTTATACAATATCAATGAGTGTCGCGGTGGGTGGCATTGGAGAACAAGTTATACAATGGCAATGAGTGTAGCGGTGGGTGGAATTGGAGCACAAGTTATACAATGGCAATGAGTGTCGCGGTGGATGGCATTGGAGAACAAGTTATACAATAGCAATGAGTGTCGCGGTGGGTGGCATTGGAGAACAAGTTATACAATGGCAATAAGTGTCGCGGTGGGTGGCATTGGAGCACAAGTTATACAATAGCAATGAGTGTCGCGGTGGGTGGCATTGGAGCACAAGTTATACAATGGCAATAAGTGTCGCGGTGGGTGGCATTGGAGAACAAGTTATACAATGGCAATGAGTGTCGCGGTGGGTGGAATTGGAGCACAAGTTATACAATATCAATGAGTGTCGCGGTGGGTGGCATTGGAGAACAAGTTATACAATGGCAATAAGTGTAGCGGTGGGTGAAATTGGAGCACAAGTTATACAATGGCAATGAGTGTAGCGGTGGGTGAAATTGGAGCACAAGTTATACAATGGCAATGAGTGTCGCGGTGGATGGCATTGGAGCACAAGTTATACAATAGCAATGAGTGTCGCAGTGGGTGGCATTGGAGAACAAGTTATACAATGGCAATAAGTGTCGCGGTGGGTGGCATTGGAGCACAAGTTATACAATGGCAATGAGTGTCGCGGTGGGTGGAATTGGCGGAGTATCATTCTGCTGAATTACAATAAAATTCCAGGAGATTCCACGGAATTCCGCAAAGTGGCAAAGTGGGCACCACAATGTGCAGTGCATATTCCTCCGTACCCTTACATACGTATGTACACAAAGAAACTGATCTCTATTGCAGCCCTGTTTAAAAACAACTACAGTGCTGATTGGAGAACAAGTTATACAATGGCAATAAGTGTCGCGGTGGGTGGCATTGGAGAACAAGTTATACAATGGCAATGAGTGTCGCGGTGGGTGGCATTGGAGAACAAGTTATACAATGGCAATAAGTGTCGCGGTGGGTGCATTGGAACACAAGTTATACAATAGCATTGAGTGTCGCGGTGGGTGGCATTGGAGCACAAGTTATACAATATCAATGAGTGTCGCGGTGGGTGGCATTAGAGAACAAGTTATACAATGGCAATGAGTGTAGCGGTGGGTGGAATTGGAGCACAAGTTATACAATGGCAATGAGTGTCGCGGTGGATGGCATTGGAGAACAAGTTATACAATGGCAATAAGTGTCGCGGTGGGTGGCATTGGAGCACAAGTTATACAATAGCAATGAGTGTCGCGGTGGGTGGCATTGGAACACAAGTTATACAATGGCAATAAGTGTCGCGGTGGGTGGCATTGGAGCACAAGTTATACAATGGCAATGAGTGTCGTGGTGGGTGGAATTGGAGCACAAGTTATACAATAGCAATGAGTGTAGCGGTGGGTGGCATTGGAGCACAAGTTATACAATGGCAATAAGTGTCGCGGTGGGTGGAATTGGAGCACAAGTTATACAATATCAATGAGTGTCGCGGTGGGTGGCATTGGAGCACAAGTTATACAATGGCAATGAGTGTCGCGGGGGGTGGCATTGGAGCACAAGTTATACAATGGCAATGAGTGTCGCGGTGGGTGGCATTGGAGAACAAGTTATACAATGGCAATGAGTATCGCGGTGGGTGGCATTGGAGCACAAGTTATACAATAGCAATGAGTGTCGGGGTGGGTGGCATTGGAGCACAAGTTATACAATGGCAATGAGTGTCGCGGTGGGTGGCATTGGAGCACAAGTTATACAATGGCAATGAGTGTCGCGGTGGGTGGCATTGGAGCACAAGTTATACAATGGCAATGAGTGTCGCGGTGGGTGGCATTGGAGAACAAGTTATACAATGGCAATGAGTATCGCGGTGGGTGGCATTGGAGCACAAGTTATACAATAGCAATGAGTGTCGGGGTGGGTGGCATTGGAGCACAAGTTATACAATATCAATGAGTGTCGCGGTGGTGGCATTGGAGAACAAGTTATACAATGGCAATAAGTGTCGCGGTGGGTGGCATTGGAGCACAAGTTATACAATAGCAATGAGTGTCGCGGTGGGTGGCATTGGAGAACAAGTTATACAATGGCAATAAGTGTCGCGGTGGGTGGCATTGGAACACAAGTTATACAATGGCATTGAGTGTCGCTGTGGGTGGCATTGGAGAACAAGTTATACATTGGCAATGAGTGTCGCGGTGGGTGGCATTGGAGAACAGGTTATACAATGGCAATGAGTGTCGCGGTGGGTGGCATTGGAACACAAGTTATACAATGGCATTGAGTGTCGCGGTGGGTGGCATTGGAGCACAAGTTATACAATGGCAATGAGTGTCGCGGTGGGTGTCATTGGAGCACAAGCTATACATTGGCAATGAGTGTCGCGGTGGGTGGCATTGGAGAACAAGTTATACAATGGCAATGAGTGTCGCGGTGGGTGGCATTGGAGCACAAGTTATACAATGGCAATGAGTGTCGCGGTGGGTGGCATTGGAGAACAAGTTATACAATGGCAATAAGTGTCGCGGTGGGTGGCATTGGAGCACAAGTTATACAATGGCAATGAGTGTCGCGGTGGGTGGCATTGGAGCACAAGTTATACAATGGCATTGAGTGTCGCGGTGGGTGGCATTGGAGAACAAGTTATGCAATGGCAATGAGTGTCGCGGTGGGTGGAATTGGAGCACAAGTTATACAATATCAATGAGTGTCGCGGTGGGTGGCATTGGAGCACAAGTTATACAATGGCAATGAGTGTCGCGGTGGGTGGCATTGGAGAACAAGTTATACAATGGCAATGAGTATCGCGGTGGGTGGCATTGGAGCACAAGTTATACAAAAGCAATGAGTGTCGCGGTGGGTGGCATTGGAGCACAAGTTATACATTGGCAATGAGTGTCGCGATGGGTGGCATTGGAGCACAAGTTATACATTGGCAATGAGTGTCGCGATGGGTGGCATTGGAGCACAAGTTATACAATGGCAATGAGTGTCGCGATGGGTGGCATTGGAGCACAAGTTATACAATGGCAATGAGTGTCGCGGTGGGTGGCATTGGAGAACAAGTGTCGCGGTGGGTGGCATTGGAACACAAGTTATACAATGGCATTGAGTGTCGCGGTGGGTGGCATTGGAGCACAAGTTATACAATGGCAATGAGTGTCGCGGTGGGTGGCATTGGAGCACAAGTTATACAATGGCAATGAGTGTCGCGGTGGGTGGCATTGGAGAACAAGTTATACAATGGCAATGAGTATCGCGGTGGGTGGCATTGGAGCACAAGTTATACAATAGCAATGAGTGTCGGGGTGGGTGGCATTGGAGCACAAGTTATACAATGGCAATGAGTGTCGCGGTGGGTGGCATTGGAGCACAAGTTATACAATGGCAATGAGTGTCGCGGTGGGTGGCATTGGAGCACAAGTTATACAATGGCAATGAGTGTCGCGGTGGGTGGCATTGGAGAATAAGTTACACAATGGCAATGAGTATCGCGGTGGGTGGCATTGGAGCAAAAGTTATACAATAGCAATGAGTGTCGCGGTGGGTGGCATTGGAGAACAAGTTATACAATGGCAATGAGTGTCGCGGTGGGTGGAATTGGAGCACAAGTTATACAATATCAATGAGTGTCGCGGTGGGTGGCATTGGAGCACAAGTTATACAATGGCAATGAGTGTCGCGGTGGGTGGCATTGGAGAACAAGTTATACAATGGCAATGAGTATCGCGGTGGGTGGCATTGGAGCACAAGTTATACAATAGCAATGAGTGTCGCGGTGGGTGGCATTGGAGCACAAGTTATACATTGGCAATGAGTGTCGCGATGGGTGGCATTGGAGCACAAGTTATACATTGGCAATGAGTGTCGCGATGGGTGGCATTGGAGCACAAGTTATACAATGGCAATGAGTGTCGCGATGGGTGGCATTGGAGCACAAGTTATACAATGGCAATGAGTGTCGCGGTGGGTGGCATTGGAGAACAAGTTATACAATGGCAATAAGTGTCGCGGTGGGTGGCATTGGAACACAAGTTATACAATGGCACTAAGTGTCGCGGTGGGTGGCATTGGAGAACAAGTTATACAATGGCAATGAGTGTCGCGGTGGGTGGCATTGGAGCACAAGTTATACAATGGCAATGAGTATCGCGGTGGGTGGCATTGGAGCACAAGTTATACAATGGCAATGAGTGTCGCGGTGGGTGGCATTGGAGCACAAGTTATACAATGGCAATGAGTGTCGCGGTGGGTGGCATTGGAGAACAAGTTATACAATGGCAATGAGTGTCGCGGTGGGTGGCATTGGAGAACAAGTTATACAATGGCAATAAGTGTCGCGGTGGGTGCATTGGAACACAAGTTATACAATAGCATTGAGTGTCGCGGTGGGTGGCATTGGAGAACAAGTTATACAATGGCAATGAGTGTCGCGGTGGGTGGCATTGGAGAACAAGTTATACAATGGCAATTAGTGTCGCGGTGGGTGGCATTGGAGAACAAGTTATACAATGGCAATAAGTGTCGCGGTGGGTGCATTGGAACACAAGTTATACAATAGCATTGAGTGTCGCGGTGGGTGGCATTGGAGAACAAGTTATACAATGGCAATGAGTGTCGCGGTGGGTGGAATTGGAGCACAAGTTATACAATATCAATGAGTGTCGCGGTGGGTGGCATTGGAGCACAAGTTATACAATGGCAATGAGTGTCCCGGTGGATGGCATTGGAGAACAAGTTATTCAATGGCAATGAGTATCGCGGTGGGTGGCATTGGAGCACAAGTTATACAATAGCAATGAGTGTCGCGGTGGGTGGCATTGGAACACAAGTTATACAATGGCAATGAGTGTCGCGGTGGGTGGCATTGGAGCACAAGTTATACAATGGCAATGAGTGTCGTGGTGGGTGGAATTGGAGCACAAGTTATACAATAGCAATGAGTGTAGCGGTGGGTGGCATTGGAGCACAAGTTATACAATGGCAATAAGTGTCGCGGTGGGTGGAATTGGAGCACAAGTTATACAATATCAATGAGTGTCGCGGTGGGTGGCATTGGAGCACAAGTTATACAATGGCAATGAGTGTCGCGGGGGTGGCATTGGAGCACAAGTTATACAATGGCAATGAGTGTCGCGGTGGGTGGCATTGGAGAACAAGTTATACAATGGCAATGAGTATCGCGGTGGGTGGCATTGGAGCACAAGTTATACAATAGCAATGAGTGTCGGGGTGGGTGGCATTGGAGCACAAGTTATACAATGGCAATGAGTGTCGCGGTGGGTGGCATTGGAGAACAAGTTATACAATGGCAATGAGTATCGCGGTGGGTGGCATTGGAGCACAAGTTATACAATAGCAATGAGTGTCGGGGTGGGTGGCATTGGAGCACAAGTTATACAATATCAATGAGTGTCGCGGTGGTGGCATTGGAGAACAAGTTATACAATGGCAATAAGTGTCGCGGTGGGTGGCATTGGAGCACAAGTTATACAATAGCAATGAGTGTCGCGGTGGGTGGCATTGGAGAACAAGTTATACAATGGCAATAAGTGTCGCGGTGGGTGGCATTGGAACACAAGTTATACAATGGCATTGAGTGTCGCTGTGGGTGTCATTGGAGAACAAGTTATACATTGGCAATGAGTGTCGCGGTGGGTGGCATTGGAGAACAGGTTATACAATGGCAATAAGTGTCGCGGTGGGTGGCATTGGAACACAAGTTATACAATGGCATTGAGTGTCGCGGTGGGTGGCATTGGAGCACAAGTTATACAATGGCAATGAGTGTCGCGGTGGGTGGCATTGGAGCACAAGCTATACATTGGCAATGAGTGTCGCAGTGGGTGGCATTGGAGAACAAGTTATACAATGGCAATGAGTGTCGCGGTGGGTGGCATTGGAGCACAAGTTATACAATGGCAATGAGTATCGCGGTGGGTGGCATTGGAGCACAAGTTATACAATGGCAATGAGTGTCGCGGTGGGTGGCATTGGAGCACAAGTTATACAATGGCAATGAGTGTCGCGGTGGGTGGCATTGGAGAACAAGTTATACAATGGCAATAAGTGTCGCGGTGGGTGGCATTGGAGCACAAGTTATACAATGGCAATGAGTGTCGCGGTGGGTGGCATTGGAGCACATGTTATACAATGGCATTGAGTGTCGCGGTGGGTGGCATTGGAGAACAAGTTATACAATGGCAATGAGTGTCGCGGTGGGTGGAATTGGAGCACAAGTTATACAATATCAATGAGTGTCGCGGTGGGTGGCATTGGAGCACAAGTTATACAATGGCAATAAGTGTCGCGGTGGGTGGCATTGGAGAACAAGTTATACAATGGCAATGAGTATCGCGGTGGGTGGCATTGGAGCACAAGTTATACAATAGCAATGAGTGTCGCGGTGGGTGGCATTGGAGCACAAGTTATACATTGGCAATGAGTGTCGCGATGGGTGGCATTGGAGCACAAGTTATACATTGGCAATGAGTGTCGCGATGGGTGGCATTGGAGCACAAGTTATACAATGGCAATGAGTGTCGCGATGGGTGGCATTGGAGCACAAGTTATACAATGGCAATGAGTGTCGCGGTGGGTGGCATTGGAGAACAAGTTATACAATGGCAATAAGTGTCGCGGTGGGTGGCATTGGAACACAAGTTATACAATGGCATTGAGTGTCGCGGTGGGTGGCATTGGAGCACAAGTTATACAATGGCAATGAGTGTCGCGGTGGGTGGCATTGGAGCACAAGTTATACAATGGCAATGAGTGTCGCGGTGGGTGGCATTGGAGAACAAGTTATACAATGGCAATGAGTATCGCGGTGGGTGGCATTGGAGCACAAGTTATACAATAGCAATGAGTGTCGGGGTGGGTGGCATTGGAGCACAAGTTATACAATGGCAATGAGTGTCGCGGTGGGTGGCATTGGAGCACAAGTTATACAATGGCAATGAGTGTCGCGGTGGGTGGCATTGGAGAACAAGTTATACAATGGCAATGAGTATCGCGGTGGGTGGCATTGGAGCACAAGTTATACAATAGCAATGAGTGTCGGGGTGGGTGGCATTGGAGCACAAGTTATACAATGGCAATGAGTGTCGCGGTGGGTGGCATTGGAGCACAAGTTATACAATGGCAATGAGTGTCGCGGTGGGTGGCATTGGAGAACAAGTTATACAATGGCAATGAGTGTCGCGGTGGGTGGCATTGGAGCACAAGTTATACAATGGCAATGAGTGTCGCGGTGGGTGGCATTGGAGCACAAGTTATACAATGGCAATGAGTGTCGCGGTGGGTGGCATTGGAGCACAAGTTATACATTGGCAATGAGTGTCGCGATGGGTGGCATTGGAGCACAAGTTATACAATGGCAATGAGTGTCGCGATGGGTGGCATTGGAGCACAAGTTATACAATGGCAATGAGTGTCGCGGTGGGTGGCATTGGAGAACAAGTTATACAATGGCAATAAGTGTCGCGGTGGGTGGCATTGGAACACAAGTTATACAATGGCATTGAGTGTCGCGGTGGGTGGCATTGGAGCACAAGTTATACAATGGCAATGAGTGTCGCGGTGGGTGGCATTGGAGCACAAGTTATACAATATCAATGAGTGTCGCGGTGGGTGGCATTGGAGCACAAGTTATACAATGGCAATGAGTGTCGCGGTGGGTGGCATTGGAGCATAAGTTATACAATGGCAATGAGTGTCGCGGTGGGTGGCATTGGAGCACAAGTTATACAATGGCAATGAGTGTCGCGGTGGGTGGCATTGGAGAACAAGTTATACAATGGCAATGAGTATCGCGGTGGGTGGCATTGGAGCACAAGTTATACAATAGCAATGAGTGTCGGGGTGGGTGGCATTGGAGCACAAGTTATACAATATCAATGAGTGTCGCGGTGGGTGGCATTGGAGAACAAGTTATACAATGGCAATAAGTGTCGCGGTGGGTGGCATTGGAGCACAAGTTATACAATAGCAATGAGTGTCGCGGTGGGTGGCATTGGAGAACAAGTTATACAATGGCAATAAGTGTCGCGGTGGGTGGCATTGGAACACAAGTTATACAATGGCATTGAGTGTCGCTGTGGGTGGCATTGGAGAACAAGTTATACATTGGCAATGAGTGTCGCGGTGGGTGGCATTAGAGAACAAGTTATACAATGGCAATAAGTGTCGCGGTGGGTGGCATTGGAACACAAGTTATACAATGGCATTGAGTGTCGCGGTGGGTGGCATTGGAGCACAAGTTATACAATGGCAATGAGTGTCGCGGTGGGTGGCATTGGAGCACAAGCTATACATTGGCAATGAGTGTCGCGGTGGGTGGCTTTGGAGAACAAGTTATACAATGGCAATGAGTGTCGCGGTGGGTGGCATTGGAGCACAAGTTATACAATGGCAATGAGTATCGCGGTGGGTGGCATTGGAGCACAAGTTATACAATGGCAATGAGTGTCGCGGTGGGTGGCATTGGAGCACAAGTTATACAATGGCAATGAGTGTCGCGGTGGGTGGCATTGGAGAACAAGTTATCCAATGGCAATAAGTGTCGCGGTGGGTGGCATTGGAGCACAAGTTATACAATGGCATTGAGTGTCGCGGTGGGTGGCATTGGAGAACAAGTTATACAATGGCAATGAGTGTCGCGGTGGGTGGAATTGGAGCACAAGTTATACAATATCAATGAGTGTCCCGGTGGGTGGCATTGGAGCACAAGTTATACAATGGCAATAAGTGTCGCGGTGGGTGGCATTGGAGCACAAGTTATACAATAGCAATGAGTGTCGCGGTGGGTGGCATTGGAGAACAAGTTATACAATGGCAATAAGTGTCGCGGTGGGTGGCATTGGAACACAAGTTATACAATGGCATTGAGTGTCGCTGTGGGTGTCATTGGAGAACAAGTTATACATTGGCAATGAGTGTCGCGGTGGGTGGCATTGGAGAACAGGTTATACAATGGCAATAAGTGTCGCGGTGGGTGGCATTGGAACACAAGTTATACAATGGCATTGAGTGTCGCGGTGGGTGGCATTGGAGCACAAGTTATACAATGGCAATGAGTATCGCGGTGGGTGGCATTGGAGCACAAGTTATACAATAGCAATGAGTGTCGCGGTGGGTGGCATTGGAGCACAAGTTATACATTGGCAATGAGTGTCGCGATGGGTGGCATTGGAGCACAAGTTATACATTGGCAATGAGTGTCGCGATGGGTGGCATTGGAGCACAAGTTATACAATGGCAATGAGTGTCGCGATGGGTGGCATTGGAGCACAAGTTATACAATGGCAATGAGTGTCGCGGTGGGTGGCATTGGAGAACAAGTTATACAATGGCAATAAGTGTCGCGGTGGGTGGCATTGGAACACAAGTTATACAATGGCATTGAGTGTCGCGGTGGGTGGCATTGGAGCACAAGTTATACAATGGCAATGAGTGTCGCGGTGGGTGGCATTGGAGCACAAGTTATACAATGGCAATGAGTGTCGCGGTGGGTGGCATTGGAGAACAAGTTATACAATGGCAATGAGTATCGCGGTGGGTGGCATTGGAGCACAAGTTATACAATAGCAATGAGTGTCGGGGTGGGTGGCATTGGAGCACAAGTTATACAATGGCAATGAGTGTCGCGGTGGGTGGCATTGGAGCACAAGTTATACAATGGCAATGAGTGTCGCGGTGGGTGGCATTGGAGAACAAGTTATACAATGGCAATGAGTATCGCGGTGGGTGGCATTGGAGCACAAGTTATACAATAGCAATGAGTGTCGGGGTGGGTGGCATTGGAGCACAAGTTATACAATGGCAATGAGTGTCGCGGTGGGTGGCATTGGAGCACAAGTTATACAATGGCAATGAGTGTCGCGGTGGGTGGCATTGGAGAACAAGTTATACAATGGCAATGAGTGTCGCGGTGGGTGGCATTGGAGCACAAGTTATACAATGGCAATGAGTGTCGCGGTGGGTGGCATTGGAGCACAAGTTATACAATGGCAATGAGTGTCGCGGTGGGTGGCATTGGAGCACAAGTTATACATTGGCAATGAGTGTCGCGATGGGTGGCATTGGAGCACAAGTTATACAATGGCAATGAGTGTCGCGATGGGTGGCATTGGAGCACAAGTTATACAATGGCAATGAGTGTCGCGGTGGGTGGCATTGGAGAACAAGTTATACAATGGCAATAAGTGTCGCGGTGGGTGGCATTGGAACACAAGTTATACAATGGCATTGAGTGTCGCGGTGGGTGGCATTGGAGCACAAGTTATACAATGGCAATGAGTGTCGCGGTGGGTGGCATTGGAGCACAAGTTATACAATATCAATGAGTGTCGCGGTGGGTGGCATTGGAGCACAAGTTATACAATGGCAATGAGTGTCGCGGTGGGTGGCATTGGAGCATAAGTTATACAATGGCAATGAGTGTCGCGGTGGGTGGCATTGGAGCACAAGTTATACAATGGCAATGAGTGTCGCGGTGGGTGGCATTGGAGAACAAGTTATACAATGGCAATGAGTATCGCGGTGGGTGGCATTGGAGCACAAGTTATACAATAGCAATGAGTGTCGGGGTGGGTGGCATTGGAGCACAAGTTATACAATATCAATGAGTGTCGCGGTGGGTGGCATTGGAGAACAAGTTATACAATGGCAATAAGTGTCGCGGTGGGTGGCATTGGAGCACAAGTTATACAATAGCAATGAGTGTCGCGGTGGGTGGCATTGGAGAACAAGTTATACAATGGCAATAAGTGTCGCGGTGGGTGGCATTGGAACACAAGTTATACAATGGCATTGAGTGTCGCTGTGGGTGGCATTGGAGAACAAGTTATACATTGGCAATGAGTGTCGCGGTGGGTGGCATTGGAGAACAAGTTATACAATGGCAATAAGTGTCGCGGTGGGTGGCATTGGAACACAAGTTATACAATGGCATTGAGTGTCGCGGTGGGTGGCATTGGAGCACAAGTTATACAATGGCAATGAGTGTCGCGGTGGGTGGCATTGGAGCACAAGCTATACATTGGCAATGAGTGTCGCGGTGGGTGGCTTTGGAGAACAAGTTATACAATGGCAATGAGTGTCGCGTTGGGTGGCATTGGAGCACAAGTTATACAATGGCAATGAGTATCGCGGTGGGTGGCATTGGAGCACAAGTTATACAATGGCAATGAGTGTCGCGGTGGGTGGCATTGGAGCACAAGTTATACAATGGCAATGAGTGTCGCGGTGGGTGGCATTGGAGAACAAGTTATCCAATGGCAATAAGTGTCGCGGTGGGTGGCATTGGAGCACAAGTTATACAATGGCATTGAGTGTCGCGGTGGGTGGCATTGGAGAACAAGTTATACAATGGCAATGAGTGTCGCGGTGGGTGGAATTGGAGCACAAGTTATACAATATCAATGAGTGTCCCGGTGGGTGGCATTGGAGCACAAGTTATACAATGGCAATGAGTGTCGCGGTGGGTGGCATTGGAGAACAAGTTATACAATGGCAATGAGTATCGCGGTGGGTGGCATTGGAGCACAATTTATACAATAGCAATGAGTGTCGCGGTGGGTGGCATTGGAGCACAAGTTATACAATATCAATGAGTGTCGCGGTGGGTGGCATTGGAGAACAAGTTATACAATGGCAATGAGTGTAGCGGTGGGTGGAATTGGAGCACAAGTTATACAATGGCAATGAGTGTCGCGGTGGATGGCATTGGAGAACAAGTTATACAATAGCAATGAGTGTCGCGGTGGGTGGCATTGGAGAACAAGTTATACAATGGCAATAAGTGTCGCGGTGGGTGGCATTAGAGCACAAGTTATACAATAGCAATGAGTGTCGCGGTGGGTGGCATTGGAGCACAAGTTATACAATGGCAATAAGTGTCGCGGTGGGTGGCATTGGAGAACAAGTTATACAATGGCAATGAGTGTCGCGGTGGGTGGAATTGGAGCACAAGTTATACAATATCAATGAGTGTCGCGGTGGGTGGCATTGGAGAACAAGTTATACAATGGCAATAAGTGTAGCGGTGGGTGAAATTGGAGCACAAGTTATACAATGGCAATGAGTGTAGCGGTGGGTGAAATTGGAGCACAAGTTATACAATGGCAATGAGTGTCGCGGTGGATGGCATTGGAGCACAAGTTATACAATAGCAATGAGTGTCACGGTGGGTGGCATTGGAGAACAAGTTATACAATGGCAATAAGTGTCGCGGTGGGTGGCATTGGAGCACAAGTTATACAATGGCAATGAGTGTCGCGGTGGGTGGAATTGGCGGAGTATCATTCTGCTGAATTACAATAAAATTCCAGGAGATGCCACGGAATTCCGCAAAGTGGCAAAGTGGGCACCACAATGTGCAGTGCATATTCCTCGGTACCCTTACATACGTATGTACACAAAGAAACTGATCTCTATTGCAGCCCTGTTTAAAAACAACTACAGTGCTGATTGGAGAACAAGTTATACAATGGCAATAAGTGTCGCGGTGGGTGGCATTGGAGAACAAGTTATACAATGGCAATGAGTGTCGCGGTGGGTGGCATTGGAGAACAAGTTATACAATGGCAATAAGTGTCGCGGTGGGTGCATTGGAACACAAGTTATACAATAGCATTGAGTGTCGCGGTGGGTGGCATTGGAGCACAAGTTATACAATATCAATGAGTGTCGCGGTGGGTGGCATTAGAGAACAAGTTATACAATGGCAATGAGTGTAGCGGTGGGTGGAATTGGAGCACAAGTTATACAATGGCAATGAGTGTCGCGGTGGATGGCATTGGAGAACAAGTTATACAATGGCAATAAGTGTCGCGGTGGGTGGCATTGGAGCACAAGTTATACAATAGCAATGAGTGTCGCGGTGGGTGGCATTGGAACACAAGTTATACAATGGCAATAAGTGTCGCGGTGGGTGGCATTGGAGCACAAGTTATACAATGGCAATGAGTGTCGTGGTGGGTGGAATTGGAGCACAAGTTATACAATAGCAATGAGTGTAGCGGTGGGTGGCATTGGAGCACAAGTTATACAATGGCAATAAGTGTCGCGGTGGGTGGAATTGGAGCACAAGTTATACAATATCAATGAGTGTCGCGGTGGGTGGCATTGGAGCACAAGTTATACAATGGCAATGAGTGTCGCGGGGGGTGGCATTGGAGCACAAGTTATACAATGGCAATGAGTGTCGCGGTGGGTGGCATTGGAGAACAAGTTATACAATGGCAATGAGTATCGCGGTGGGTGGCATTGGAGCACAAGTTATACAATAGCAATGAGTGTCGGGGTGGGTGGCATTGGAGCACAAGTTATACAATGGCAATGAGTGTCGCGGTGGGTGGCATTGGAGCACAAGTTATACAATGGCAATGAGTGTCGCGGTGGGTGGCATTGGAGAACAAGTTATACAATGGCAATGAGTATCGCGGTGGGTGGCATTGGAGCACAAGTTATACAATAGCAATGAGTGTCGGGGTGGGTGGCATTGGAGCACAAGTTATACAATATCAATGAGTGTCGCGGTGGTGGCATTGGAGAACAAGTTATACAATGGCAATAAGTGTCGCGGTGGGTGGCATTGGAGCACAAGTTATACAATAGCAATGAGTGTCGCGGTGGGTGGCATTGGAGAACAAGTTATACAATGGCAATAAGTGTCGCGGTGGGTGGCATTGGAACACAAGTTATACAATGGCATTGAGTGTCGCTGTGGGTGGCATTGGAGAACAAGTTATACATTGGCAATGAGTGTCGCGGTGGGTGGCATTGGAGAACAGGTTATACAATGGCAATAAGTGTCGCGGTGGGTGGCATTGGAGCACAAGTTATACAATGGCAATGAGTGTCGCGGTGGGTGTCATTGGAGCACAAGCTATACATTGGCAATGAGTGTCGCGGTGGGTGGCATTGGAGAACAAGTTATACAATGGCAATGAGTGTCGCGGTGGGTGGCATTGGAGCACAAGTTATACAATGGCAATGAGTGTCGCGGTGGGTGGCATTGGAGAACAAGTTATACAATGGCAATAAGTGTCGCGGTGGGTGGCATTGGAGCACAAGTTATACAATGGCAATGAGTGTCGCGGTGGGTGGCATTGGAGCACAAGTTATACAATGGCATTGAGTGTCGCGGTGGGTGGCATTGGAGAACAAGTTATACAATGGCAATGAGTGTCGCGGTGGGTGGAATTGGAGCACAAGTTATACAATATCAATGAGTGTCGCGGTGGGTGGCATTGGAGCACAAGTTATACAATGGCAATGAGTGTCGCGGTGGGTGGCATTGGAGAACAAGTTATACAATGGCAATGAGTATCGCGGTGGGTGGCATTGGAGCACAAGTTATACAATAGCAATGAGTGTCGCGGTGGGTGGCATTGGAGCACAAGTTATACATTGGCAATGAGTGTCGCGATGGGTGGCATTGGAGCACAAGTTATACATTGGCAATGAGTGTTGCGATGGGTGGCATTGGAGCACAAGTTATACAATGGCAATGAGTGTCGCGATGGGTGGCATTGGAGCACAAGTTATACAATGGCAATGAGTGTCGCGGTGGGTGGCATTGGAGAACAAGTTATACAATGGCAATAAGTGTCGCGGTGGGTGGCATTGGAACACAAGTTATACAATGGCATTGAGTGTCGCGGTGGGTGGCATTGGAGCACAAGTTATACAATGGCAATGAGTGTCGCGGTGGGTGGCATTGGAGCACAAGTTATACAATGGCAATGAGTGTCGCGGTGGGTGGCATTGGAGAACAAGTTATACAATGGCAATGAGTATCGCGGTGGGTGGCATTGGAGCACAAGTTATACAATAGAAATGAGTGTCGGGGTGGGTGGCATTGGAGCACAAGTTATACAATGGCAATGAGTGTCGCGGTGGGTGGCATTGGAGCACAAGTTATACAATGGCAATGAGTGTCGCGGTGGGTGGCATTGGAGCACAAGTTATACAATGGCAATGAGTGTCGCGGTGGGTGGCATTGGAGAATAAGTTATACAATGGCAATGAGTATCGCGGTGGGTGGCATTGGAGCACAAGTTATACAATAGCAATGAGTGTCGCGGTGGGTGGCATTGGAGAACAAGTTATACAATGGCAATGAGTGTCGCGGTGGGTGGAATTGGAGCACAAGTTATACAATATCAATGAGTGTCGCGGTGGGTGGCATTGGAGCACAAGTTATACAATGGCAATGAGTGTCGCGGTGGGTGGCATTGGAGAACAAGTTATACAATGGCAATGAGTATCGCGGTGGGTGGCATTGGAGCACAAGTTATACAATAGCAATGAGTGTCGCGGTGGGTGGCATTGGAGCACAAGTTATACATTGGCAATGAGTGTCGCGATGGGTGGCATTGGAGCACAAGTTATACATTGGCAATGAGTGTCGCGATGGGTGGCATTGGAGCACAAGTTATACAATGGCAATGAGTGTCGCGATGGGTGGCATTGGAGCACAAGTTATACAATGGCAATGAGTGTCGCGGTGGGTGGCATTGGAGAACAAGTTATACAATGGCAATAAGTGTCGCGGTGGGTGGCATTGGAACACAAGTTATACAATGGCATTGAGTGTCGCGGTGGGTGGCATTGGAGCACAAGTTATACAATGGCAATGAGTGTCGCGGTGGGTGGCATTGGAGCACAAGTTATACAATGGCAATGAGTGTCGCGGTGGGTGGCATTGGAGAACAAGTTATACAATGGCAATGAGTATCGCGGTGGGTGGCATTGGAGCACAAGTTATACAATAGCAATGAGTGTCGGGGTGGGTGGCATTGGAGCACAAGTTATACAATGGCAATGAGTGTCGCGGTGGGTGGCATTGGAGCACAAGTTATACAATGGCAATGAGTGTCGCGGTGGGTGGCATTGGAGCACAAGTTATACAATGGCAATGAGTGTCGCGGTGGGTGGCATTGGAGAACAAGTTATACAATGGCAATGAGTATCGCGGTGGGTGGCATTGGAGCACAAGTTATACAATAGCAATGAGTGTCGGGTGGGTGGCATTGGAGCACAAGTTATACAATATCAATGAGTGTCGCGGTGGGTGGCATTGGAGAACAAGTTATACAATGGCAATGAGTGTAGCGGTGGGTGGAATTGGAGCACAAGTTATACAATGGCAATGAGTGTCGCGGTGGATGGCATTGGAGAACAAGTTATACAATAGCAATGAGTGTCGCGGTGGGTGGCATTGGAGAACAAGTTATACAATGGCAATAAGTGTCGCGGTGGGTGGCATTGGAGCACAAGTTATACAATGGCAATAGGTGTCGCGGTGGGTGGCATTGGAGCACAAGTTATACAATGGCAATAGGTGTCGCGGTGGGTGGCATTGGAGAACAAGTTATACAATGGCAATGAGTGTCGCGGTGGGTGGCATTGGAGCACAAGTTATACAATGGCAATGAGTATCGCGGTGGGTGGCATTGGAGCACAAGTTATACAATGGCAATGAGTGTCGCGGTGGGTGGCATTGGAGCACAAGTTATACAATGGCAATGAGTGTCGCGGTGGGTGGCATTGGAGAACAAGTTATACAATGGCAATGAGTGTCGAGGTGGGTGGCATTGGAGAACAAGTTATACAATGGCAATAAGTGTCGCGGTGGGTGCATTGGAACACAAGTTATACAATAGCATTGAGTGTCGCGGTGGGTGGCATTGGAGAACAAGTTATACAATGGCAATGAGTGTCGCGGTGGGTGGCATTGGAGAACAAGTTATACAATGGCAATGAGTGTCGCGGTGGGTGGCATTGGAGAACAAGTTATACAATGGCAATAAGTGTCGCGGTGGGTGCATTGGAACACAAGTTATACAATAGCATTGAGTGTCGCGGTGGGTGGCATTGGAGAACAAGTTATACAATGGCAATGAGTGTCGCGGTGGGTGGAATTGGAGCACAAGTTATACAATATCAATGAGTGTCGCGGTGGGTGGCATTGGAGCACAAGTTATACAATGGCAATGAGTGTCCCGGTGGGTGGCATTGGAGAACAAGTTATACAATGGCAATGAGTATCGCGGTGGGTGGCATTGGAGCACAAGTTATACATTGGCAATGAGTGTCGCGATGGGTGGCATTGGAGCACAAGTTATACAATGGCAATGAGTCGCGATGGGTGGCATTGGAGCATAAGTTATACAATGGCAATGAGTGTCGCGGTGGGTGGCATTGGAGAACAAGTTATACAATGGCAATAAGTGTCGCGGTGGGTGGCATTGGAACACAAGTTATACAATGGCATTGAGTGTCGCGGTGGGTGGCATTGGAGCACAAGTTATACAATGGCAATGAGTGTCGCGGTAGGTGGCATTGGAGCACAAGTTATACAATGGCAATGAGTGTCGCGGTGGGTGGCATTGGAGAACAAGTTATACAATGGCAATGAGTATCGCGGTGGGTGGCATTGGAGCACAAGTTATACAATGGCATTGAGTGTCGCGGTGGGTGGCATTGGAGCACAAGTTATACAATGGCAATGAGTGTCGCGGTGGGTGGCATTGGAGCACAAGCTATACATTGGCAATGAGTGTCGCGGTGGGTGGCATTGGAGAACAAGTTATACAATGGCAATGAGTGTCGCGGTGGGTGGCATTGGAGCACAAGTTATACAATGGCAATGAGTATCGCGGTGGGTGGCATTGGAGCACAAGTTATACAATGGCAATGAGTGTCGCGGTGGGTGGCATTGGAGAACAAGTTATACAATGGCAATAAGTGTCGCGGTGGGTGGCATTGGAGCACAAGTTATACAATGGCAATAAGTGTCGCGGTGGGTGGCATTGGAGAACAAGTTATACAATGGCAATGAGTGTCGCGGTGGGTGGCATTGGAGTACAAGTTATACAATGGCAATGAGTATCGCGGTGGGTGGCATTGGAGCACAAGTTATACAATGGCAATGAGTGTCGCGGTGGGTGGCATTGGAGCACAAGTTATACAATGGCAATGAGTGTCGCGGTGGGTGGCATTGGAGAACAAGTTATACAATGGCAATGAGTGTCGCGGTGGGTGGCATTGGAGAACAAGTTATACAATGGCAATAAGTGTCGCGGTGGGTGCATTGGAACACAAGTTATACAATAGCATTGAGTGTCGCGGTGGGTGGCATTGGAGAACAAGTTATACAATGGCAATGAGTGTCGCGGTGGGTGGCATTGGAGAACAAGTTATACAATGGCAATGAGTGTCGCGGTGGGTGGCATTGGAGAACAAGTTATACAATGGCAATAAGTGTCGCGGTGGGTGCATTGGAACACAAGTTATACAATAGCATTGAGTGTCGCGGTGGGTGGCATTGGAGAACAAGTTATACAATAGCAATGAGTGTCGCGGTGGGTGGAATTGGAGCACAAGTTATACAATATCAATGAGTGTCGCGGTGGGTGGCATTGGAGCACAAGTTATACAATGGCAATGAGTGTCCCGGTGGGTGGCATTGGAGAACAAGTTATACAATGGCAATGAGTATCGCGGTGGGTGGCATTGGAGCACAAGTTATACATTGGCAATGAGTGTCGCGATGGGTGGCATTGGAGCACAAGTTATACAATGGCAATGAGTCGCGATGGGTGGCATTGGAGCACAAGTTATACAATGGCAATGAGTGTCGCGGTGGGTGGCATTGGAGAACAAGTTATACAATGGCAATAAGTGTCGCGGTGGGTGGCATTGGAACACAAGTTATACAATGGCATTGAGTGTCGCGGTGGGTGGCATTGGAGCACAAGTTATACAATGGCAATGAGTGTCGCGGTAGGTGGCATTGGAGCACAAGTTATACAATGGCAATGAGTGTCGCGGTGGGTGGCATTGGAGAACAAGTTATACAATGGCAATGAGTATCGCGGTGGGTGGCATTGGAGCACAAGTTATACAATGGCATTGAGTGTCGCGGTGGGTGGCATTGGAGCACAAGTTATACAATGGCAATGAGTGTCGCGGTGGGTGGCATTGGAGCACAAGCTATACATTGGCAATGAGTGTCGCGGTGGGTGGCATTGGAGAACAAGTTATACAATGGCAATGAGTGTCGCGGTGGGTGGCATTGGAGCACAAGTTATACAATGGCAATGAGTATCGCGGTGGGTGGCATTGGAGCACAAGTTATACAATGGCAATGAGTGTCGCGGTGGGTGGCATTGGAGAACAAGTTATACAATGGCAATAAGTGTCGCGGTGGGTGGCATTGGAGCACAAGTTATACAATGGCAATAAGTGTCGCGGTGGGTGGCATTGGAGAACAAGTTATACAATGGCAATGAGTGTCGCAGTGGGTGGCATTGGAGTACAAGTTATACAATGGCAATGAGTATCGCGGTGGGTGGCATTGGAGCACAAGTTATACAATGGCAATGAGTGTCGCGGTGGGTGGCATTGGAGCACAAGTTATACAATGGCAATGAGTGTCGCGGTGGGTGGCATTGGAGAACAAGTTATACAATGGCAATAAGTGTCGCGGTGGGTGCATTGGAACACAAGTTATACAATAGCATTGAGTGTCGCGGTGGGTGGCATTGGAGAACAAGTTATACAATGGCAATGAGTGTCGCGGTGGGTGGAATTGGAGCACAAGTTATACAATATCAATGAGTGTCGCGGTGGGTGGCATTGGAGCACAAGTTATACAATGGCAATGAGTGTCGCGGTGGGTGGCATTGGAGAACAAGTTATACAATGGCAATGAGTATCGCGGTGGGTGGCATTGGAGCACAAGTTATACAATAGCAATGAGTATCGCGGTGGGTGGCATTGGAGCACAAGTTATACAATATCAATGAGTGTCGCGGTGGGTGGCATTGGAGAACAAGTTATACAATGGCAATGAGTGTAGCGGTGGGTGGAATTGGAGCACAAGTTATACAATGGCAATGAGTGTCGCGGTGGATGGCATTGGAGAACAAGTTATACAATGGCAATAAGTGTCGCGGTGGGTGGCATTGGAGCACAAGTTATACAATAGCAATGAGTGTCGCGATGGGTGGCATTGGAGCACAAGTTATACAATGGCAATAAGTGTCGCGGTGGGTGGCATTGGAGAACAAGTTATACAATGGCAATGAGTGTCGCGGTGGGTGGAATTGGAGCACAAGTTATACAATATCAATGAGTGTCGCGGTGGGTGGCATTGGAGAACAAGTTATACAATGGCAATAAGTGTAGCGGTGGGTGAAATTGGAGCACAAGTTATACAATGGCAATGAGTGTAGCGGTGGGTGAAATTGGAGCACAAGTTATACAATGGCAATGAGTGTCGCGGTGGATGGCATTGGAGCACAAGTTATACAATAGCAATGAGTGTCGCGGTGGGTGGCATTGGAGAACAAGTTATACAATGGCAATAAGTGTAGCGGTGGGTGGCATTGGAGCACAAGTTATACAATGGCAATGAGTGTCGCGGTGGGTGGAATTGGCGGAGTATCATTCTGCTGAATTACAATAAAATTCCAGGAGATTCCACGGAATTCCGCAAAGTGGCAAAGTGGGCACCGCAATGTGCAGTGCATATTCCTCGGTACCCTTACATACGTATGTACACAAAGAAACTGATCTCTATTGCAGCCCTGTTTAAAAACAACTACAGTGCTGATTGGAGAACAAGTTATACAATGGCAATAAGTGTCGCGGTGGGTGGCATTGGAGAACAATTTATACAATGGCAATGAGTGTCGCGGTGGGTGGCATTGCAGAACAAGTTATACAATGGCAATAAGTGTCGCGGTGGGTGCATTGGAACAAAAGTTATACAATAGCATTGAGTGTCGCGGTGGGTGGCATTGGAGCACAAGTTATACAATATCAATGAGTGTCGCGGTGGGTGGCATTAGAGAACAAGTTATACAATGGCAATGAGTGTAGCGGTGGGTGGAATTGGAGCACAAGTTATACAATGGCAATGAGTGTCGCGGTGGATGGCATTGGAGAACAAGTTATACAATGGCAATAAGTGTCGCGGTGGGTGGCATTGGAGCACAAGTTATACAATAGCAATGAGTGTCGCGGTGGGTGGCATTGGAACACAAGTTATTTATTTATTTATTTTATTTATATGATTTTTAATGCGCAGCTAATACCCAAGGGTGTCTAGGCGCAGAAGATACTCTAGGATACGATGATCAGCGCACAAACTTATTGGTTGAAGAGCCAGGTCTTTCAATGCCCTACGAAAACAGATGAGAGTAGGGGCAATTTTGATGCTAGGAGGGAGGGAATTCCACAATCTGGGGGTAGCTACCAGGAATCGTCTGTCTCCCCAGGTAGCAGTTCTTGTTCGGGGAACAGATAGTAGGCAACTAGCTGCTGATCTTAAGTTCCTTATAGGGGTAAATACCTGAAATGCCTCCTTTAGAAACTTCGGGCCAGTGTGGTGAATGGCCTTGTAGGCAATGCATAAGGCCTTAAATTTGATCCTGCTCTCCACTCTTAGCCAATGAAGATGGCGTATAGCTGCCGAGGTGGACTGGCGCCTAGGAATGTTGAGAAGGATTCTGGCTGCCATATTTTGAACCGATTGAAGCTTGTTCAAAATATATTTATGGGTGTTGAAAAAGAGGGCATTTCCGTAATCAAGCTTGGAAAACACCAAGGTGGTAATTAGGGTTTTTCCAGCTGATGCTGGTAAATACGGTAGCAGTTTTTTTATCCTTTTCAGCATGAAAAAGGCGGCTGAGACAACCTTATATACATGATGTTTAAATGATAGTTGTTTATCAAAGATCACTCCAAGGTTCCTGACCTTAGCGACTGGAACTGGAGGAGGACCCATCTGAGTCGGCCACCAAGTCGGAGACCATTCTGGAAGGATGTTACCGAAGGTCATAACCTCCGTTTTCTCCGCGTTCAGTTTTAGGCAATTACTATGCATCCATGTTTGTATCTCTAGTATCCCCTCCTGAAACTTAGCTGTTATACAATGACAATAAGTGTCGCGGTGGGTGGCATTGGAGCACAAGTTATACAATGGCAATGAGTGTCGTGGTGGGTGGAATTGGAGCACAAGTTATACAATAGCAATGAGTGTAGCGGTGGGTGGCATTGGAGCACAAGTTATACAATGGCAATAAGTGTCGCAGTGGGTGGAATTGGAGCACAAGTTATACAATATCAATGAGTGTCGCGGTGGGTGGCATTGGAGAACAAGTTATACAATGGCAATGAGTGTAGCGGTGGGTGGAATTGGAGCACAAGTTATACAATGGCAATGAGTGTCGCGGTGGGTGGCATTGGAGAACAAGTTATACAATGGCAATGAGTGTAGCGGTGGGTGGAATTGGAGCACAAGTTATACAATGGCAATGAGTGTCGCGGTGGGTGGCATTGGAGAACAAGTTATACAATGGCAATGAGTGTCGCGGTTGGTGGAATTGGAGCACAAGTTATACAATATCAATGAGTGTCGCGGTGGGTGGCATTGGAGAACAAGTTATACAATGGCAATGAGTGTCGCGGTGGGTGGAATTGGAGCACAAGTTATACAATATCAATGAGTGTCGCGGTGGGTGGCATTGGAGAACAAGTTATACAATGGCAATGAGTGTAGCGGTGGGTGGAATTGGAGCACAAGTTATACAATGGCAATGAGTGTCGCGGTGGATGGAATTGGAGCACAAGTTATACAATAGCAATGAGTGTCGCGGTGGGTGGCATTGGAGAACAAGTTATACAATGGCAATAAGTGTCGCGGTGGGTGGCATTGGAGCACAAGTTATACAATGGCAATGAGTGTTGCGGTGGGTGGAATTGGCGGAGTATCATTCTGCTGAATTACAATAAAATTCCAGGAGATTCCACGGAATTCCGCAAAGTGGCAAAGTGGGCACCGCAATGTGCAGTGCATATTCCTCGGTACCCTTACATACGTATGTACACAAAGAAACTGATCTCTATTGCAGCCCTGTTTAAAAACAACTACAGTGCTGATTAGTACTGTCAGCAGAGCGACAGAATGTATCAGTAATTACTAGTTACATGGGTAACAGGGAATTACTATTTTCTACAATTCCGTCCACCTCTAAACAAGTGACGAATGGAGTATTTATGGGTCCTGACTGTAGAGCTAACAGTGCAATCATTCAAAGTTCAGCACCAAGCATGCAATGGTCAATCAAGAGTGCAGAATCGAGTGTATAACTTCAGAGAGTAGAGGGCGAGGTATGAAGGGATCGACCGAGCACTACAGAGTACATTACCATAAAGCGAGCACCACACAAGGAGCAAGGATTTGATGCGCAACACTAATTATGCTAGAAACCAAAGTGTGCTAAATTCCTACTAATGCGTTGAACAACCCCCCAGTTCACATCAGAGCCACCTCCTCTATTCTTGAGTGCAGTAGCCAGCTGTAGATCTGGCTTTTTGAATTACCCTATGCACTGCCATCAAACGTGTGTAGACACACACACCTGCTCCGTGCCTACATACCAACTCAGGTGACGCTCTACACAGTAGCTAACAACACTATCAAGCATACTCTTATCAGCAATGCAGCACCGAGTGTGCACATCAGTGGGCATATTTACAAACAAAATGGCAGAGCACAACACTGTGGCAAATGTTTCAGTGCCAAGCTCTGCCATGTCCTAAATGGAGGGAAGCGCTGTATTTACAACAATACAGCACCCCTCTTCTTTCCCTAATGCTGGCGCTAAAATAAACTGCCTAGTGCCAGCGCGGGCGCCATTGCACCATAGTGTAAGGGTGCCTGTGTTCCAGGGAATGAATATTTATGAACAGGAAGGTGCCCCCCCTGCACATCAATGATCAATAATGACGATGTGTTACTTCTATGTGTGAGGCATTCTGCAGCACACATAGTAGTAGCTCACCCCAGTATTTAATGATTGGTTATGAGCAGGAAGGGAAACCTACCTGCTCATAGACAATCATTAATGGTGTTTTCCTCTTTCTATGAAGGAAAAAGCAAAAAGGTGGCAAAATAAAAGGCTTTCTACTCATTTCAAGTAGACCGTCCCAGCACATGATAACGCTCGATACAAACACTTGTTGGGTATAATTAATTTACTTAGGCCCTAAGACCCATCGTGTGACATTTTTAAAGACCCTGTCCAAGCTAGGGTTGGTATACCTAAGGTGGATAAAATTAAATGCCTCTCCTTCTGTACCCATCTATATTAGTGTTCAGCTCCCACTCGACTCTCTGGTGGTCACTTATGCATGTGAGCGAGCCATGCAAGGATGCCCCACCACCAGAAAAGGGAGGCAAATGCATAGATGCAGCAGGGAAAAGGGTGGCCACGCAATATCTCAACCACTGGCGTAGATGATTCTGTCATTCCTCTTCGCCATTTTAATCAATAAAACAGCATGCTGCTTGAAGATGGGGGCTCATAGTGTGGTTCAGCATAAAAGAAGGTCCTACCACGGCTTTCTTGCATTCTTTTATGCATCAGGGATGTTTGTGGAAAAACATATCTACTTATGGACAGAATTTCTAGTTGGAAATGTCGTACTACAGAAATATTGAGTCCTATATATCTTGGGTCAGAAATAATGACAGCAAGAATATCGTGGTCAAGAATATTGATTTTTAGGTAAGAAATATTGTTAAATATAGAAGTTATTAATATTGTTTGCAAATATTCTACTTCTATTCTTCATGTTTGCAAGCATGCTCTCTTTTTCATAGGAAAGGCCAAGGCACCAAGGATTTACGTGGTTTGTGGGAAAGGGGATGTTGTGACCATGTATTAAATTGAATAAATTAACCCCTGCCATACATTATAAGGATTTTTTAAGCACAAAGTAGTTCCACAACCTTCTAAATAAATTTGGCCTTTGACCTCATTGCCTTATGTTTTATGAAAAAAGAAAAACACCTAATAACAGAACACCATGTCATCATTACTAAGTCTGGGCGGTTTACTCTCCTCCGCTTGCAGAATTTGCAGACATTTCCGCACTCCGCGTTACGCGGCACTCACAGAGCTCTGGAAAAAAAAAATTCTGCGCTCTCTTTCGTCAACAGCAAGGTGGCTAGTGCAAGTGTGGAGTATCCTTCTCCAGGAGAGTTTTTTCCATGTTCGCGATTGTCAACATCAAGTTAGCGAGTGGGAGTGTGGAAAATCAACCTCCCGGTGAGATTCCTCAACGCAGGTTGTCAGATTTCTCATTGCAAGTGGTCGCATTTGCTCTGGACCGCTCGCGTAGAGAAACTGTCCGTTCACGTTGATAAAGCTGCTGCTCGAGTAAAAAACTACTTGAGTGGCAGAAAAGAAGCAGCCCTGCTTGCGCTGTGCCGGTGCCGTCCGAGCTGATACAGTGCAGACAAGCACATGGCACTGAAAATCACTGTGAACAGCATTTATCCAACGTACTCCGCCGCTTGCGGAGCTCAGAGTAGTAGGTTTTTTTGCACTTCGTGAATTTCTGCATAGCAGAACTCCACAAATTCCACCCAGGCATAACAAAGCCATGGTGAAGAAATAGTATCTTTAATTGTGTTTATTCAAATCCTATTTTGTTACGATGACCTAGAGTTTTATCACTAAATGGTTATCTCAATTGGGGCATACAATATGAATGATCGCTAACATTTGACTCATGATTTAGGAAAAGAAAGTTTGCTGAATGTATATTCCTGCTGTATTTGCAGTAATATTTGGGCATATGGCCACAGAGATGAGATATAGGTGTGCTGCTTACGATGACCACTTGGGCTATTTAAGGCTCATTTATTGAAGCAACACCTATATCAATTTGGATCAATCAAAATTCAATCAGGATTTGTAAAGTGCAACAAATTATCCATGAGGGTGTCAAGGGGCTGGAGTTGCTAGCTGCTTAGCGGAGAAAGTAGTGAAAAATTATGTAAAAGCAGGAGAAAGCACTCAGAAAAAGGGTGAGAGGAAGGAGAACGTAGTAAAAAACGAGGCAAAAGCAGGAAAAGCACTCGGAAAAACAGGGGGAAAGGAAGGAGAAAGCAAGAGATGTAGCTCAATATCATGTACAAGGGGTGAAAGTGCCAAAATGTGGACATGTCTTCTGCCATGGTTTCACTAAAACTACAGAACTGCAGCAACATGTTGTAGAGCCGCCCTACAGCTTTAATGATGACCATTTCAAAAGGAATATTTCTCTAGAATTCAGTGCTAATTTGAGTTGGTGGTTGCAGGTGGGACCCACTGGCACTCAATTGTGGGGGCCAACACATATTTTTCATCGTCAGATTTATATAAATATTGTTCGGATATATAAATAAATTTAATCGGATGCTTTCATGGTGAAAGCATGCATGGTAGTGGTATGAGTATATATATATATATATATATATGTTCTGGAGTCGGCTTTAAATGAAGGCTGGCCCGTGAAAGCTCACTGCTCAAACTCAATCAACATGGGAAAACAAGCGGCGAAATGAAAAACACCATCACGCTCTACCCACTGGAGGGTTATTATTAGACAGCCTTTTGATTAACTAGTCCGATAAAGTGTCAGAAGTCATCAAGGGAAAATAGAACACCGAGTGAGACACTGAAAATAAACAAGCAAAGACTTGAAAATAAATCGGACTGCAAATCAGAATGTCGTGGATCTATGCGCGACCACAAGTCCCACAATTAATTTTAAAACGGAAGTGATTCCTTAAAAGAATGCCACTGGAGGCAAACAAAATGAATTTCCACTACATCGAACTGTGGGGTGAAGCGCAACTGGTCCGAGAGCGAGGCTCACCTTTGAGGAAGTTCCAGGAGGAACGAAACATGTTGGGACAGTGCCACAAGCCGGTTGTTTTACCATAAATAAAAAAGCTAAAAGTTGAGTCTTCAGGTGTGACCAAGGTTTCCTTCCTTGGGAGTAAACATTGTTTGAATATATATATATATATATATATATATATATATATATACAGGCTACAGACTCTAGTAGCACAGCTGGATTGTATCAGGACTTAAGGAGAGTAATGGAAAAGAAGCTGTTGCTCTCCGCTGGAATTTTGGGGAAACGCTGGTGAAACACGACGACCACCGTGAACGTTGATAGTGGCAATGGTAATGCAATGGCAACAGAAATCAGATGGTTGAGTCCTGCAACTGGAGCTACTTAAGGGGTGCAGGGAGGGGCAAACTGCAGCCAAGCTGAAACCTGTGACAGCGCATACCCCGTGGATGAGAAGCCAGTGTAGTCAGCCCTAAGGCTTTGCATTCAATTAAGCAAAGCAGAATAATTTTATTTGAAAATTACACCATGATCAAGAAGAAACAAACACAATCTTGTGAACTGCACATGGTTTCAATGAGTATTTGCTTAGTTTGTGAAAACAACAGGAGTGCATTACAATTTAACCAACCAATACTATATAAAAAGGCAGATTAACATAGTAAAACAAGAGTTCGCAGCACAAAATGGATTTAGCAAATTTTTAAATATTAAGTGGCACCAAAAAAGAAGAGATGATGGGCAAAAGAGCAACAAGTCAAATAAAACGAGAATTAGAAAAAGCACGTATACAGGAATCTAATAAGTGATGGGCAATAATATCCCTGAAAAAATATATTGAAAGAGGTCGAACCCCTAGAGGATTAAAAATAATATTAATGCTGACAGTTAATGATATAGATAAGGATCATTCGGAAGAATGGAGGGGTTTTACTGAAGGTTGCTTTGCCAACTTGATGGGAACTTTTATTAAACATGCTAAGCGTAAAGTAGTTATACCGTTCCTGCAATTAGAAGAGCCATGCAAAAATTTAATAATTACAGGTAGGATTACACATAGCTGCAGTGACACAATCTCTGAGAAATTTGATTCATTCAGACTAAAAGATGCTTGACAACCAGTAGAATATTTGACAAAAATGTAGTTCATTCTCAGGATCCTCGGAAAATGAGGAGCCTCAGGAAAAAAATTTACTTTTTACAAAAAGTGAAATAATTCCATTTGACGAGGAAGAGTGTTCATGGGAAGTGAGGGAATAGAGGAAGAGGTGCTGTAGGATGAGGCGGTGGAAGAGGAAAAATAAGAAAAAAACACAGGAGAAAAAAACTGTGATCAAGAAAAACCATTAATGATTAATATTTCAAGTTACGAACTATCTAAAGTCCAGCAGAAAATCCTAAATAGAAGTCTGAGTTTTTGTCCCACAGCCAATCCCAATTGTGTAGATTTAAGACCAGAGCTGGATACATGTGTAAGAAAATTAAAATTAAAGACATTTTGGAAATAAAAATCAAAAAATGTGGGATCAAAACTTCCAAAACTTCTACAGTTCCCTTCACTATAGACAAAATAACTGAACTCACGGAAATAAACCAAATCTAAGCTAGAAGCCCAAAAATAAAGATGTAATCCAGACAATGGAGAATATGGGATTTGAAAATGTTTTGAATCCCAGTAATATGAAACCAAAAAAGTATGGTTTGTTGACATTTACCATCTAATAACAAGGTGGAACTTTATCATGAAATGATAGTGGTAGACATAAACAAGGTGCGAAAAAATTTAAGTGGAATAATGGGAGAATAAGAAATCGAATGTATGGAGAGAACAACAATATGACAACAACAGAATGTTGTGAGCTCAATCAGTTAAGAGCAAATCACATTATCAAATAATGCCTCTGATAAAGGTGGAACCGTCTTTATTTCAATATGCCTCAATATGTGATACAGGCCAGAATAGACAGGAATAAACAGTACTATGAACTCTTCAAAATCAATCCTATGAGAATATTAAAAAGGAATATCATAAGATGTTAACCCAATGGGTAGATAAGGTTCCTACATTAGGAACTTTTGGAAGACAAAGATTTCAAAACTACTATGGGAGATTACCTACTAATCTATTTTGTCCCAAAAATCCATAAATCATTAGTTAGCCCACCTGGTAGACCAATTCTAAGCCTCATAGGGGCGCTGATAGAAAACACATCTAGCTACCCGAATTTGTACCTTGCACAGTATGTTCCAACATCCCTTTTCTACATTAACGACATTTCAGATTTTTTCTATAAAACACACCATGGAAGTCTTCATATATTATGGTGACAATGGACATTACATTTCTACAGACATCAATGTATCACGAACAAGTAGTACATGCTTATGAATACTTTTGTGTAGGATCATCCTATTGCATACTTTCAACTTACACAGATGATCAATGAAGTGTTGCCGTACTGTTTACATCATAATGTAGTCATTTCAGTGATGATATTTTTTCAGAAGCAGGGTGCTGCCATGTGTCCTTCCTTCGCTCCATCATGATCAAGGCCTGGTCAGAAGAGAATGATGGAATAATGAGCTATATAGCCCTTTGGTCTAGATTTATCAAGACCCAAGGGCATTTAATTTGGGGTGGTGAGTAGGATCTCTTATTGTCCTTTGTGGAGAAACTGAATCTGAACAATAATAACATATATACCAGTAATTGGGACAAAAATAAAATTGAATGCTTGGATGTGGCTCTTTATATGAAGAATGATCCTCCACACACAAATGTAACTGCAGGTAACTGCTTGTTACATGCAAATAATTGTCATCCAAGTGCCTTAAATTTAAAGCATTCCATATAGCCAGATGCTTCATTGAAGGAGTATCTGCTCCTCATATGAGAATTTGGAATATGAAATCCAAGAAATGATATCTAGATTCACCAGAAGATGCAATCCCAAAGATGTACTGATTAAAGGCATACAGGGTCAAAATGATGAAAAGAGAGGATCAAACAACAAGAAAAGAGAGGTCTGGTCAGTCATCAGGCTGCCAGGAATATGGAGCAAGGAGATAAGTGGGTTTTTGTTTGTACACAGTCACTCCGATTGAGTAGGAAAGCCCTCACACACCGACCTGGTCAGTGTCATGCTTCATCATCGGGCCCCACCGAAGAGACCGAGTGCCTCTTCGGTGTGCTACAACGCCAGAAAGACTGCGGAGCTGGTCGTGTGGGGAGGACGTGATGTGAAAATTAGAAAATTAAAAGTGCCTAACAGGGTATCAAAAATTTTTTTTAATGAGTGATCCCTAAGACACGTGTGGGTGGTTTTATGTGTCTGAATTTACGTGCCAAGGTTATTACGAGTTGGGATAAATTCAGCTAAATACCACGCATTTAAAATTAATCAGTCAACATGTTTCTGCCGTACTTGTGGTATGTATTCACCAAGGCATTCTTCAGGACTAAACCCCGGCGGTATGGACACTCTAATAGTCCACCCTGACCTGGGGGCGTGAAAGTGAAAAAGAAAAAAGGGTGAAAAAGTGCTTAAAAATTAGAAGAGCAATTGCTCATTCTAAAAAAGCCCCAAATTCAGGGGTGTGTCAGCACTTTAAAATGGGGCGCTACTAGCACCATGGGTCTCGGGAGGAGGATTGGAGCGCGCCTGGCACATCGCCCTCAGCGTTCGCAATCCGCTTCTAAACCTGTAAGAAGCCTCTAAACCGGACCCCGACGATGGGTTTAGAAGCGGATTGCGAACGCTGAGGGCGATGTGCCAGGCGCGCTCCAATCCTCCTCCCGAGACCCATGGTGCTAGTAGCGCCCCATTTTAAAGTGCTGACACACCCCTGAATTTGGGGCTTTTTTAGAATGAGCAATTGCTCTTCTAATTTTTAAGCACTTTTTCACCCTTTTTTCTTTTTCACTTTCACGCCCCCAGGTCAGGGTGGACTATTAGAGTGTCCATACCGCCGGGGTTTAGTCCTGAAGAATGCCTTGGTGAATACATACCACAAGTACGGCAGAAACATGTTGACTGATTAATTTTAAATGCGTGGTATTTAGCTGAATTTATCCCAACTCGTAATAACCTTGGCACGTAAATTCAGACACATAAAACCACCCACACGTGTCTTAGGGATCACTCATTAAAAAAAATTTTTGATACCCTGTTAGGCACTTTTAATTTTCTAATTTTCACATCACGTCCTCCCCACACGACCAGCTCCGCAGTCTTTCTGGCGTCGTAGCACACCGAAGAGGCACTCGGTCTCTTCGGTGGGGCCCGATGATGAAGCATGACACTGACCAGGTCGGTGTGTGAGGGCTTTCCTACTCAATCGGAGTGACTGTGTACAAACAAAAACCCACTTATCTCCTTGCTCCATATTCCTGGCAGCCTGATGACTGACCAGACCTCTCTTTTCTTGTTGTTTGATACTTAACCGGGGACTAAGAGAGTGTCCTTGATTTCCCTACCTCTCTCTTTGTTGACATATATGAAAAGAGAGGATCTACAGTTCAGGAAAAGAAAAAGAAACCGACGTATTGGAGATAGCAAGTTGTGATCAACCTTGTAGATTCTTTGTGGGCTATAAAAAGGAATATTAAAATATGAGAATTATGTTATCTAAGAACTGGAATGCTTTGATAAATTTTGATTCCCACAAGGGATTTGTAGGATCTCACCTACATTTAACATACAAACGAACAACAAATTTAGGAGATCTGTGAACATCAAAATTCCTCATCCAATAAAATCACCAACTACATGTCTGAGTGTAATGTGAGTGGTGCCATCTTCTAGTTGAAGCTGCGGGATTAAGGAGGAGTGTTGGTGGGGGCGAAGAATCCCGGCCAACGTCCAGCTCGGTCGCTCACCCTCCAAGTATATTGTGGTACGCGTATATTTACCCAGGTATTAAATCTTACATGCGGAATGCTTCTGAAACTCTGCCAGGACCGTCGCCACTTGATGCAGAGAGGAGGAGCCAGCTCTCACTGAGCCCCGTGCAACCAGGTCCTTACGTTTCCTTTCAGTTGTGTCCAGGTCATGGCAGATGGTGCGGAGTATTCCAGCCTGTTTGGCTATGCATATCCCTCTTATATAAACCTTAAACGCCTCGCAGACAGTGGCATAGCAGGGCACCAACCCTACATTGACCTGGAAAAACTCAACTATGGCCTCCCTGACTTTGTTAATAAAGATGGTATCTAATAAGGCTTCTGATGGAAACCGCCAAGGTATGGATGTCCTTGTAATGCTGGGTAGTGTAAAGGATAGGAGCACTGGGGCATGGTCCGACAATGTGTGGGCGAGGTGATCCATTGTGAGTGAGAAAATCAGGGGAGAGGCACTAGTGGTCTTTCCGGGACCATGTGCTGTGTGGCACTGAAAAAAAGCAGAATTCCCTGGCAGCAAGGTGTCTGTGGGGCCAAGCGTCAGTCAATGAGTGGGCCTATATCAACGCTTGATGCGCCTTTACGGAGTGCAGTTTGGTGACATGATCAGGACCTGTGGCGTCTGGGGTAGATTGCAGTGTCAAATTAAAGTTGCACCCCATTACTATAGAGTCTATTTGTAGACTAGAAATATGAGCAGATTTGCAGGAAGAAAAGCTGGGGCGTGACCAATGGGGCATATATAAGTATCAGGTTGCAAACCCCTCTGGAGAAGGTGCTGTAATTGGCGAAGAATCAGGGGGGCATAGTGGGTTTCCTGCAGGTAGGCAAACCTCACCGCATGTCTAGTTAAATAGGTGAGTACCTGCCTCCCCTTACAGGGGTTCCATAGCACTCTCACATTCCAGGACATGCAGGTCAACTCTAGTGCCTTGGCCCTCATACCAACCTGCATCATCCTTGGCACAGCTACACATACAAAGAAGCGCTATCCTATATCTTAGCGAATGGCTGACATGCTATACATATAACACCTTCAATATGGCACACAAACATGCGAGCATAGGAACAACAACCCTTTCACCCCCACCCTCCACCCCAATGGGGTATCTGGTGAATCCCATTATCCCAATTCAAACAATGAAGGAGATCTCCAAGGGGGTGAGCAAAACTCAAACCAGGCCGCCATGTCAACAATACTCATTATACCGTTTAGTTAAATGCAGCCAGAATATAAAGGAGAGAGCAGGTATAGGGAGAGGAAATCAAATGGTCCGCATTATAGCTAAATGTTCTATGGTGGAGCATGATAACATTGGATCCTGTAATTGCAAAGTGCAAGAGCCAAGCACCGCAAGCTGGTAGATCATTTCCCGCCAGGTGGGTTTTAGTTCCGTTTATGGCGCTACAAAAAAATAAGAGGCATTTGAGGATGAATCAAAGACATGAGCCTTTCCATCTAATTGAATAGATGGGTAAAGCAAGGCTTATCTTACATTTGCCGCTAGCAGGATACGTTTCACCTCTTGAAACTTATGCTGCGCTATTTGGACTAAGGGGTTGTAATCAGGGTACAGTGAAAACGACATGCCCTGATGCTGGAGCTCCCCCTACTCTCCGGCCATACGCAGGAGAGTGTCTCGGTCATACGCAGGGCAGTGTCTCGGTCATGGTAGTTTAGAAGAGGGGCAATCAGCAATCACCGAACAGGTGCCAGGGGCCGAATGGGGGGCAAGCACTCTGTGGGCCCTCTCAACCACAAACACTGGGGAGAAGACCACCCTGCCAAAAAGTTGCAGCAGGAGACTCCACATAGGCCACCATGACCCCTTTGTTTGTGGACTTGGGTATCTGAGCTATACAGACATTATAGCATCGGGACCAGGCCTCCAGGTCCTCCGCTTTGGAAGCCGTTGTCAACATGAGTCCCTCAAAATGTACAAGGCGCCTCATCACAGTTGTCTTGCTATCTTCAACGTCCGAGATGCGCTGTTCTGCAGTATCGATTTGTGTCTCATGTTGACCAAGCCAGCCGCGCAGATCATTCAGGTGTGTGTTGAGCATGTCGAAACATGTGTCTGTGGCATTAAAACCAGCCCACAACTTTGTCATGATGACAATGTTGCGGTCTGCAGAGGGAGGCCAGCCTCAGTAGGGTCAGGTGCACCTGATGGATTCCCTTGGTCAGCACCTTCACTTTCGTCCCACCTGGGAGTTTTAGACACAACAAACGACAACTGTCGCTGTTCTCACGTTCTCCACGACCCATGGCACATCAGGTTCCATAGAAAAGGTAGTGGCGATTTTCCTCGACACAGTCAGGCAGTTCGCACCAGTAATGCAGGTCCCCAGCGGGAGTTCACAACATCCTACCAGCCTCTCAGCTGAGTAGCACCTCCCCTGTTCGCTGAATATAGGGGTAAGTCAGCCACCAGACATCCAAACACATGCCTGCCATTTCTTGGCTCTAACTGCAATCCTAAATTTATACCTGTAGTGCGGTGTCAGTTCAGGCGTCACCCCCTAATTAGCAGCTGTGAGCAATACCCTCAGCTACACCTCTGTAACTGTGGCATCAGGGCATGGAGGTTGCTAGCTGCTCCCATGTCTATTGCACCAGGAAAAAGGGGCCCGGCTCCAAACATATATTGCAGTGCCAGTCCAGGCCATCCACCTGTGCTACTCTCATACGTTGCACACTGATCTACACATTCAAGGCTCTTGTGGGTTGGCGCAGCTCCCGCTGATCTCATGCAGGCACAGTTACCTCTGGTAGGCCCAGCTGTCGAGGCTCGACAGTCTCAACATCACCACACCTTCGTCCCGCTCGTGCCTCGAGTTAGTCTGTGGCCGCTCATCTCAGTCAAAGCCCGCCCTTAGGCTTGCCTGTGACCCCTATCGTCACAGGGCCTCCGAGGCAGCGTCGGATTGGTAATGGGGGCATTCGGGCAAGGCCAGAGGGGCCAGGGTTCGAGTTCCAGCTGAGGGCTGCTTTTGAGCAGCCTGGGGGCCTATTTGGGTGGTGTCTGTTGAGAGACTATACCGCCAGCGGCCCAGGGGTGTCTGAGTGGCCTTTCTGGAGGGAGATGGGCACTCATTACCTCCCGTATAGCAGGAACAGGTAGAGGTGTCACCCCATTTCTCTCGCTGGGCCTCCCATTAATGTAGGCATACTGAGCGGGGCAGGGGGCCTGAGCAGAAGTATCCTCACTTGTTTTCAGGTGTGTTTCACTAGTGTAAACTGATGCGTGCCTATATTTTTCCCCCTCCCCCCGCGCCCCTTTTTTATGTAAAATTATGCTGAAGCAGTGCTTTGAGGGAAGGCATTATGCAAATGTGGGCCGATTTTTTTATTTATTTTATTTTTTTTAATGCGTGCCCGGGCCGATTTTTAATCCCAATCCAACCCTTCTCCGAGGGCCGTGGCTGGCCGCAACCATAAAGCATCAGCGTGCCATCTCCAGAGCCAGGATCAGCAGCCCCTCAGGCACTGGCTTACTTCCCGTGTGCCACGCCATTCTTCAGCCTACCTTTTGGCTGCTAAAAGGGCAGCATTCTGCTTGCGGGGCGCCAGGGCTTCACAATCAGCCATCTTGTTTTGGCCACGCACCGTGAGTGTTTATTCTATGTGCCCCTTTTATGATATTCTGAAGCAGATTCAGATTTTCGAGACAGCCTCTTACTTTCATGAAGCCTTTTTATCACATATTTAAATTAATGAATGAAGTAAGCCTTTTGGTCAGGAATTTTGTAAATAACTTCATAAATGCTGTTCCAATTATAATTGGTTTCCTATTGCTTATTTTCTCCAGTTCAGTGATCAGTGCATTCTTTGGAATTAGGATCGAAAGTTTTTTTCTTCATCCATTCAGTGACTATTCTCATAGTTAACCAAGTTGATAATATTTTGGGAAGCAGACTTGGTAGTTCATTGTGAACATTGTTAATATCATTTCAGTGAATATTGTCAGGCCTCACTGCTATATTTCAATTAAATCCTTGGAACCTTTTAGTTATTTCGGGCCAGATTCATGACCATGGGCATTAGCGACTCGCAAATTGTGAAAAATTCCGAGTTGCAATTTACGGGACGCTAATGCCAATGTAGAACAGTATCAGAGACTCTGTTAGCGATTCCTAATGGGGTCGCAAAGTGCATGCCTCATCAATATGCATGATGCACTGGCAATTTGCTACCCCATTGGGAATGACTGGCCCTCCCAGGTATGGTGGTCTGCTGGGCTCAGCAGACCTCCATGTTTAGCACTGCTTTTAAATACCCGTTCTCCTTAAAGGCAAACTGGGTGCATTTAAAAAAAGAGAAATTAAACCTTTTCGTTTCATTTTTTAAGGGCAGTAAGTAATCCCTGGGACCACTACCTGCCCCAAAAAAATATTTTTCCCTGCATTAACCAAGGTGAAAGGGTCCCCTGGGGACCCCTTCCATTTTGAATAGGGCGGTAAATTGCAAGTGTTTTGCAACCGCAATTGCGGTCGCGAAACATTCTTACATAGGGTAGCAAGTAGCTATTGGGAAGGGATGCACTTGGAACACCCCTTCCTAGTAGCGAGTCGAAAATCCTATTTAGCGAAACGCAAGCAAATTGCGACTTGCTAAATAGGGTAAATACATGGCCCACTATTTTGCTTGTGCAAACAGGTCGCAAACACGCTTGCGCATGCAAAATGGGACGTACATCCGGCCCTTCATGTGGTGTTATTTCTTTGTATCGCCTTTCTATAAACCCTTCTACCAGTATACTGTAAATAGGGATACATTTTGGGTTTTTCTTGTACTCTTTTTCTATAATCTCTTTGTAGTATTGAAAAACATCATCTGCACTATTTTCGCACATGGGATCTCCTGCACCATCAGTGATTATTCTGGCAATTTTCTTTTTGTCTTTCTTGCACTTTGCCTAGTATTCCTTGTAGTTGTTGTTTGCTTTTGTAATATTTTTCTTATGTGTTCTATTGACCCTTTCATTTTTCTGTCTGTTATGTTGTTATGGACTGGGACTTTCTGTAGCTTCTCTTGAGTAGTATTCATAGACTCATTACCAGTTTCAGTTGGAGGGTCATTACAATTGACTGGAATAGCACGTATATCTAAGGTGCTTTTTGAGATATAAGTGACAATTTAATCAATCGGGCCATAGGAGCATTTTTGATTATTTCTGGACGTTCCATATTCCATCATTTAGAATATCAACATTTGTGACTTTTGGTGCACGCTTTTGTTGGTAAAGTCTTTACAACTTTCTACTAAAATTTCAGGTTCATCTGTAGAGGCACTATCAGTATTTTTGGATGCTTGCAGTACATCCTCTTCAGTTTTGTTGCTTGTACCCTTTCTATTTCTTCTTTGGTCTTCAATTTGCTTTCTGTTTTCATCATCAAAATGTGAGACCATGAGCGCATTTATATTTCTTTTTTTTCTGTAGATTTTTTCCAATTCAGCTAGTAGCAGTAATTCTTTTTTAACCATAGCTTGGTGAGTTTGCTGCCTGCTAGAGCTGCAAGGCTAGCATCATTTAGCGCTATTGGCATGTTGTCACATTCAAATTTTTGTTTCGAATCTAAGGTCAAATATGCTACAGAGGAATTGTAGCTCTCCTCTTTGTTCTACCTTTGCATTTTGCCTAGTGACATGCAATGTTGTAGAATTTGGCTTCCTTGTTACATTTTTAACAATACGTTTTTAAGTAGAATCCTTTATGCTTATTGGCGCTTTCTAAGCTCGTTGTAAGTTCCCATTATGTCTCCCCATAAATCACAGTTGTATTTATCATTGGGATATTTCCAGAAAGTGACTTTTTGGGTGAACTCACTTTTATTGTTATTGAGTGTATCATTATATTCCCAGGACAACGTTGATTTTCTTCACTATGACATTCAGATCACTGGACAAAAATCACATCACGTCAACATCTGCCTTCGGTGGTTAATGATGCTTTGTTTTAAATAAACTGTTAAATTTCCCTGGTCCACACCAGTTCTCAATGAGCTGCCGGTGGTGGTAGAATGCCAGCCTGGTACCCAAGGTAGGGGGCCAGGTAGTGGCGACCACCAGAGCAAGGAAAATTTGCAAGGAGGGTCTGGCTCGCGTCCAAAGTCACCGCCGCCCAAAGGGCGGCACCTCGTCCTGCCACGGCACACACTCAGCCCCGGTTTGCACCCCAGCCAAACCAACCTAGCCCTTAGAGACATTCCTTATCCCGAAGTTATGAATCTGACTTGCCAGCTACTCTTACCTACAACGTTCCAACATGCCAGAAGCTGTTGAACTTGGAAACCTGCAGTGGATATAGGCCGGCGTAAGATTAACACCAGCTCCCGGATTTTCTGGGACCAGTGAGAGCTCCCGGATGTGCCTGCACTGCAATGCTTTCCAAGACTCAGGCCCATATCTCGGAGCATACCAATTCCAGGGCGCCCTGCCCTTCACAAATGAAAGAGTACTCTCCTCGGTGGTCCCTTGGGCTTCTACGGGATCATTTGCGTTACCGCAGAGGATGCCGTGAGGTTGCTCATCTCCGCCACTCCGGGTACGGGGGGGGTCTGTAGTGGCCTCCATTTTGATCAGCCAGGGGCAACAGAGGCAGTCACCCGTCCCTTCTGAGAGGTCCTTGCCCATCTCCTGGGACTGACTGACCCATGTTCTACTGCTATTCACATGGAACTCTTCTTCACATCACCACCAAATATACTAGACCAGTGGCATCCGTCTGGGTAAACGGATATACATCTTCTCTTTCCCATCCATGGAGCCATGAGGCAGAGGTGTTCTGCCACCCCCCCCCCCTGCTTTTCACTCTGTACATGCAGCCATGGCCCAAAGAATGTGCTACAATCCACATATAGTGGGGGTAAGCAATGGGGGAGACTAGCACACACTGAGCCTAGATACAGATGACATTATCGCATCACTGGAGCTCCCTTCCAGCCTCCCTGACTGAGCTGGAGCACTAATCTCTCCTAGGCAACGAGCTTTAAAATTAATATACAGAAATCCCAGGCCCTCAGCCTCCCTCTTAAGGCCTCCACACTAGCTGAACTGCAGGACGCATACCCTATCAATGGCCCCCATGTTTCAATACGATACGTGCGGATACAACTCGGCACATCTCTACAACACACTACATCACTGAATTACACTGTTCTACTCTGCCACTTACGGTCACTGCTCAGCTGCTGGAGACCAGACACACTATCTTGGTGAGGTGGGATAGCTGCAGTGAAAATGATTACATTACCAACAATCCTATTGCTTTTCCAGGTACTTCTGCTGGAACCCCTCCCATGCACCATACACTCCTACCTTCAGCGAGAGGTAGAGCGTTTTCTATGGGCTGATAAGAAACCCTAACTATGCCGGAGATAAGCTACAGGCCGCAAAAGAGGGAGGACTGAGCATTCCATACCTTCAGAAATACTACTGGGCAGCTCAGATTAGAACATTCGTGGAGTGGTCTCGTCCTGAATGCGAAAATCACTGGATTTTCATGGACAAGGCTGTGGTGGGTAGTTCACAGTAGTAGATCCCTTTCCTCCCAAAGAAAGTGCGTCACAGGAGCCTTTACCTCTCACTAGCCACACAGGCTGCCCTTGCGGCGTGGGATAAGGCATCTGAAAGAAGAGCCCTAACAACTTTCGCATTACCTCTAACAACCATCATTGACAACCCAGAGTTCTCCCCCTGAATGGACGTTGAGACCATTTTCCGCTGAACCCAGTAGGTCTACAGATCTATCAGGCACTTCTACAATGAGTCTGGCCCCCTAACATTTGAGGATTTTCGTCAACAACTGGGGCTTACTGAAATTGAACTGTACCGCTACCAGCAAATCAGACACTGGGTGATGTATCCAGATATTCGCTCACAGGCGCAGGGCCACTTGATAATATTCGAGAAAAGGCTGCTATCTAAATCTTCTGATACCTGCCTCATATCTAAACTATATAGCCTATTAAGACCTCCCCCTCGCTCCCATTAAGTCCCAGAGTCAAAGAAGTTGTGGGTTAGAACTTGGTTGCGCACTTACGCCACATGAATGGAACGACATCTACTATAGGGCCAGACACACAGGACGTAATGTTGCAGGTATAGAGACAGCCACCAAAATAGCCACCTATTGATGGTGTGAGGACACCATCTAGACTCTACAAAGGGAACCCAGCAAGAGATCCCTTATGTTGGCAGGGTTGTGGATCTTAGGGAAACCTAACGCACATACTCTGGGAGTGTCCAAAAATAGCCCTTTTCCTGGTAGAAGGTGCTCGATGATATAGATACATACCTTGACACGTAAATTTCTCACTTATATTCTCTTATCCTTGTCCAATGCCCACTTGTACCCTCTTAAATCACATAGAGGCCCTCAAATAGGCCTGGCTCTAGGAGGGGCCCTCCAAAACATTTTTGTACACAGGGGTTCAGCCTATCGCACCACCTGCTCAGGATGGCTACACCACATATGGTATGTCCTTGGTATGCAATCTATCTTTTATTAATTAAGAAGCTTTGTTCCCTGACCTCTGGAAAACATTCATTTTTAATAATGCTCTCATCCGAATTTAAAGGACTCACATGCCCAGAGTAATAACAACTCTTACCACTCACAGAGCCTTCACTGGCGGTATCCCAAGAGATAGCATAGGCACAGACCGGCTGATTGGGGGCTGGTAGGGGCATGGGGGTGGGGTAAGAGAGAGTACCGGTGTCAGGGGGGAGGGGTGTGTTGGGGATGTTTATTTTGATGATCCCACAAGCCTCCCTACAATTGTGGGGTGCTAGATTTGTATAAGATGTGCCTGTTCCTTTTCTAAATTCCAATTCAATAAAGAGATTATAATCCTAAAAAGTGATAGCACTGTGAAAGTGATGTATAGTGAATAGAGAGTACCCTTGTACTATATACAAGTATATGTACAATATGATGTTCCGCTATAAAATTTTAAAGGACACCGTTCACATAAGTTGGTGTTGATGTTTCATCCCTAAAGCACATTTAGTATAGGGTAATCATCAAGACAGAATAATATATACACAGGGGACAACTAAAAATAAAAAATCATGCACAAATATGGTGACCATCATATAGAGATGCTGCAACATGCACCTCCAGACAACAGATGGCATCAGATTTCGCGTGAAACATACAGACCAGGTCAGCCTTGGAGTGGAGCAATTTGTGTGATTTGCACGTTGTAATCCGATTACACTAACGGGTATAATCAGGGTATCATGTTACATCATACCAAGAGATTGGAGTATAGAGTCCCACAACCGGAGATGTATCAATCACTGCTTTATATATCAAGATATCCCACAGACAGGGTTGAATCCATCATTCTAATAAGGCTTGTATCTGGATCAAGGCTGTAAAACGAATGGATGTGTTTAATATGTTGCATCCAATAGGTTCTATGGATGTCTTTGAGAAGGGGTCAACATACCAAATTGGGTAAGGTTTGATGGTATAAGCCCATGTGGATCAATAGGTGACGAAACCCTAATGTTCTGAGAAATACCACCTGCATCTATTAAAGAAAAATAGAATGAAGGATTAGATTGTAAACTTGTACATAAAAGAAATAAATCTGTTCTAGTGTACTCACGCAGAATGTAGAGGGAATTTACAAATGCCAGCTCTGTGAATTCATCAAGTAAAATGAGTCCTCACAAAGGGATGCAGCAGAAGTGAGTGGCAAACAAGTATTGAAAATGTTGTCAAGGTTTGTCACTTGGCACCTAAACCAATCAATCCATCGGGGTTTTATAAACTGGGTTAATCACCCAAGGTCTCAAGGCACTGGGGAGCGGGGAGGGGGTTGCAGCTGTGGTTCAGTCGAAGAGCCAGGTCTTGAGGCACTTCCTGAAGATGTGCAGGGTAGGAGAGCGAAATTCTTATCAAAACAGGTCTGACTATAACAATGTCTAGGTGACTGCCAGTAGGTTTTGTGTGTGTGTGTGTGTGTGTGTGTGTGTGTGTGTGTGTGTGTGTATATATGTATATATATATATATATATATATATATATATATATATATATATATATATATATATATAGCTGGTGGGAGGAGCAGGTGCTCGCAATGCAGGATGCCAAGCAAATGATCGAAAATGTGGGATTATGTACCCGCTATACAGATGACTTGTTTGTCAATTTACGAGGAGATAAGGTATCTGCAGAGACTTTTTTTTATCAAGGGACTCAATCAAATGACTTAAATTTACATTTCACATACCGTTTAAGTGATGAAGAGGTAAGCACATAGCACTTTATATGGATTGAACTCTGGTACCGAAGCTTCCTGAGGCAGTGAAAAGAAAAAGAAAAATTGGAATTCATGTTTACAGATATATATACATGAGGCACAGGGGATTTACATATGTTTTTTATTCTTGTAAATAGGGCTTTTAATACGGATTTGATCAATTAACAAGTGTATTTTACAGTAATAATCGCTTTTAATTTTCTAGTCATACAATTTATTTAATGGGACGTTTACCTTGTTATATGAAATGGTTATAAATGTATTTTACATTCATTTGAGAAACGGACACATATAACACGAGGTTGAATTTGATGCAAAGTGTTTTTACTATGTTTACTATGAAGTTTGCACAGGTGATTTCATTTTACCACTCGCTTTCACTTTAAAAGGTGTACCTAACCAAGCAAACGCTGTCATGTGATCAAGGCTCCGCTGAGCCGAAACGTCGGTGACTCTTTCTGCTTAATAAAATCTTTGATTGCACCTCGAGGTCCGTGTCCGGAGTCTGCTTGCTGTGTGGTACGAAGGAACGCGCAAGTTTGGTGACAAACGGTGAACAGGATATATATATATATATATATATATATATATATATATATATATATATATATATATATATATATATATATATATATATATATAGCTGGTGGGAGGAGCAGGTGCTCGCAATGCAGGATGCCAAGCAAATGATCGAAAATGTGGGATTATGTACCCGCTATACAGATGACTTGTTTGTCAATTTACGAGGAGATAAGGTATCTGCAGAGACTTTTTTTATCAAGGGACTCAATCAAATGACTTAAATTTACATTTCACATACCGTTTAAGTGATGAAGAGGTACAGTTTTTCGACCTCACAGTGTACATTAACAATGGTGAGGTTAATCCAAAACGTATCGGAAAGAAACTGCGGGCAATACAATACTCCACGCTGCTGTTTCACCCTACCAAGTCAATGTACAGCATCCATAACGCTGAGAATCTGAGTATGAGGAGGAAGGCCAGTTTTCCAGACAAACTACATCAGGCACACAAAGCTGGGCCTACAATTGACTTTTGCCTATGCCTCTAACAAAAGGGCGTCTGAAGATGGAGCTGAACCCAGATTTCGATTTATTACAGGTTATAGCAGACAACATCGTAATATCAGAGCCATAATGCAGAGGCATAGGCAAGTGTTAAAAGGTGATCCCATTTTGAAACCGAAATTAGGGAAGGGGCCTCTAATCACTTTTCGCAGAGCCAGATTATTGCGACAGGTAGTGGTAATAAATAATCCAGGGACTCTGCAACAGGCAACTTGGCTGAGTGAGAGCTAGGGATTTAGAAGATGCCAAAAAGGTAAGGCTTGCAAATTTGGAGAAAACACAACAGATTTCCCGGTGCCCTTCACAGACAGGACGTGTAAGATTATGAAACCACTGAATTGAAAAAGCCAATTTGTTTTTTATGCCCTCAGTAGTAGCAGCCAGGAAATGTATATAGGTAGCACTATTTTACCAGTTCATCACTACATTTTACAGCACATCAGAGCCATTAACAACAGGGATCACTTATATCCAATGGCCAGGAACTTTGAGCAATGCCCTAACAACAAGGTAGAAGGCATGGTATATTTTGTGCTGGACAAGGGTACCACAAAGATTGAGAGGGGACAATAGAGAGAGGTGCTTGAGGCAGCTGTAGTCACGGTACATCCTACGCTTCAACAGCAAGATCCCCATTGGCCATGATACCGAGGAAGATAATCATGTCTATCTATGTATAGGTCAGGGGAGTAAATGGCTGCTGAAGTGAATTGAAATGGTGATAAGGAACCATATATGGTTCACTGCAAAATTAATAGAAAGTAGAAATTGAGTATATGTTCAGATATTCTCATTCACGTATTTTTAAATTTTTACTGCACGTTTTTTATTTTATTTTTCCACCTTTATTTCCAAATGTTAATGAAATGACCTAACTTTGCTGAAATGGTGGAATGGCACTGGGCACTGGCCCGGTATAAAGAGCCTGTTAGTGCGGGAGACAGTGATCGGCATTAGCCATGGAGATCACATCATACCGTCTGATCCAAATAAGGAGCATAGAGTAATTGCAGCATTTTAGTAACCGCTCTTTGTTATGAGGTAGATGTCATTTCACTATGAAGAATGGAGAATTCACGCGTCACTTTAGTTTAGAGGGTTTGATATGTGTGAGGCTCTGGGAGCATACTGTGGTTGTGGGGCATTGGCCCAGGATTAGCAATATCAATAAGGATTGAGAAATGTTGAATGGCTTCTATGTCGCCATATGTACATCATTATAATGTGAAATTATTGTATTGACTCTAATTAATATAGAGAGAATTTAACTACAGCACTTTAATAGTAATGCTCCTTTTGCACATGGCACAAGTCACTTATTCCTATAATAGGGAGAATCCATAGGTCACTCTGATACAGAGTGTCTTATTTCAGTTGTGGTTTAGGGAGCTTAGAGTGACGTTGGCCACTGGCCCATGAACAGTATTGTCAATGACTGAGGGTTTTTTAAATGTCCTTATTTATATTTTTAATGTATTTGAAATAACTACCACCATAGATAAAATGTTGGAGTGTTACATGCTTATTTTATTGCATTTTATGTAGAGAACTGCAATTTTAGTACTTTACAACAATGCTCCATTTGCATATGGCTGAGGTCAATTCACCCTATATGCACTGGCACTTTAACGTTATTGAAACTTTATTTGTCTATAAAAAGACAAGAAAATGGCTACAACCCCAGGTGTGACAAAGACCGCTTGGCGGTTGAACTGCTTTAGCAGGTTGTGTGTGGTCGCAATAAATAACTTCTGAAAGCGATGCTTGAGTGTCCTGGAGTCTGTTTTTTGGGAAGTACGCCATTGTAGCGATATATATATATATATATATATATATATATATATATATATATATATTTATATATATATATATATATATATATATATATATATATATATATCATACTCTCCAGGCTCCATTTGCATCAATACCTCTGCAATCTCAGACGGGTGCTGAGTCCCATGAGGGTGCACTCTTTTGAACAATCCAACGCCCTTTATGAAAAGACCATCACTCACAGGGGAGAGAAAAACCCAATATTTATTCGTTATGTAGTACACTCAGATATTTCGGCAATGCACATTTTTCAATGTCGGCATCCGCCGTACTGCTACCTTCTTTTATGTTCAATTCTGTTACATCACAATCATCCAAATAAATAGAGGACTTCCTTATTTCATGTAAGAGACCATTCATGAGCGCCATCTTGAAATGTATCTTTTTACATTTAAAAGCATGTACATAAGTTATAGTGCTACAATGCTACATGATACTAATTGCCCACACGGGCTACATACTACCAATTCATTATTATATGCCCATTACTCACATTCCTTTGTTGTTTCTGATGGTATTTTCCGGTTTGTTCAATTAACCAACTTAGTTAATTAAAAATTCAGATACTCATACACACAATACAGACCCAGAGACGCAGTCACACATTCACTCACAGAACCACACAGGCACTCACACACCAACTCACACACTTACATACCCATGTACACACATACATCTAATCACATACCCACACAGCCACTTACTCACCTACTGACATACCCACCATACACTCACACATACACTAACATACTTACACAACAACTCAGACATCTACTCACACAATCATACAGCCACGCACACACCCACTGAGGGACTCTGAACCCCAGAAACAAATCCCAACCAACTCAGACACCCATTCGGCCACTCACACACCCTGTCAGAGACTCAGAAAAGCACTAACGCACCCATTCACACACCGACCACACAGGCACATCCCCAGTTACACACCCACAAAACTACTTAAACACCCACTCCCACGTGCCCACTCGCACAACTATTCACAGACCTACAAAACTATACACACCCACTCACACAGCCACTCACACATCCACTCACACAGCCACTCACACATCCACTCACACACCCATACAACCACTACTGACACACCATATAGCCACTCACACACCCACTCATAGAACCACAAAACCACTAATGCATGTGCCGTCTTCCCTACAAAATGTGCTAGGCCACCGGGGATAAGGGCCTCACAATAACTTCCCTGTACCATATGGCTTTATTAGTGATATATATATATATATATATATATATATATATATAGCAAAGAAAAAAGCGCTGTAGCCCAATTCCTGGAGACAACCAAGAGATTATTTGATGCTAGAAATGGCAGCATGCTCAAAATACTGACACGTTTTAGCTTTCATGTTTCAGCCTTGTGCACAGGTTAACAGGTATATCCACGTGTTTTCAATCCAAACTGACACGTGACTAGACAAAAAAAGTCATGTGGAGCCTCAGCACAGATATCATGGTGGGATCTGATTGGCTGCTAACATTTCAACCAGGAAATATTGGCAGCCATCTTGGCAACAATATACACGATAGCACCCCATTGAAATGCAATGTAGGGAATGCAGATTTTGAGGGTCACAAAAAGTAGAACGTCTAAAGGGTGACAACAGATTTCAGTTACAAAATAATTGATTTGTTGATGGGACCACACTAATTCTAGGAATTGTGATGTGTTCTAAGGTGATTTTACCCTGTGAAAAAGCCATCTGCTGAGATTTAATGAATCATATTAGAAAAAAAACGTGTTCTCATGATTTTCCTATAGAGGTTATCGTAGGCGCTACAGAAGCGAAAATAAGAGCATATTTTCTATAAATTCACACTATCGTACTCCGCCATATGAATCTGACATTCTCTGTTAATCATGTACTACCAACAGGAGCAGCCTGCCAGGTGAGTTCCTTGTGTTCTACTTCAGCCTCCCAGAATGTTCTAAAGAACAACTAGAGCCATAACAGGCTAACTTGTGACAAAAGTATGGCACATACAAAGCCATATTGAATTGCTCAAACTGGTAAAACTAAAAACATTAGGGGAACCTGCAACCAGCATTCTTGCCTTCGTAAACATGCTGATTCATAGAATTGGCCAGTTTGAGCATGCAAAAAATACTTTTTAGATGGAGCAGACCCTAATTTGCAATGAATCACAAGATGGGTTTCCAATTCGGTATTTGGAAAAGGGTTTGTTTAGGGCATCCCTTCTAAATAGCAAAATCTAACGGTATGTATGATGGTTTTGTGACCGTGAATGCGGTTGCAAACCATTTGCATGTTAGCACCTACCTTCAAGTAGGTGGTAACACATTTGCAAAAGGCAAGGGGTCCCCAAGGGGGCCCTTCCCCTCTGTGAATGATTGTAAATGCATTTTTAAGAGTAGGCAGTGGTCCTACAAAACACTGCCTACTCTTAAAAAATTAAACTGCAAAGTTTCATCTTTTTTATTTTTTGATAGCATCCCGTTTTCCTTAAAGGAAAACAGACTGCATTTAAACAGAAAAAAGACTGATTTATTTAAAAGCAATCACAGACATGGTGGCCTGCTTACCTCAGCAGGCCACCATCCGTGTGGTGGCTGCAATTCCTAATGGCTCGCAAATTACCACATTAATATGCATGAGTTAGGTCTATTTACTACCCATTTAAAATTGCTAGTGAAACTGAAAACTGTTTCATACATTAGGATTAGTGATTAGCTAATGGTGATTCATAGAAAATCACAATTAGGTAATCGCTACTTGTGATAATGATACACATGGACCTCAATTTAGAAGGGAACCAAATGAGGGGGTTAGGTATGTCATAGAAATTATGGTTATTTATGGTTAGTGATGTAGAAAACAGTTTGGGACCCGTTTTAAACGAGTACTCCAATATCTTCCTCTTCTAGTTCATTAAACAATCTGACATGCAAACTGGAGCATACACTTTCAACACCAGTAGTAGATTGTCAAGTAACTCCCTGGTGAGCAGCATCTTTACTAGAGTGTTCTAATGTACCAGTAGAGTACTAACATTCTGAATTTATCTCAAAAGAGTGACACATGTGAACGCTTAGTGGAATCGAAGTGGAAACCTGAAAGCAAATTCTACTGAGCATACTGCATTAAATGAGGACATTAGGATGCTTCATAACAAATTAGTCTCCTAAGATGGTCACCAGAGAAAAAAAAGCCACACCTAGCACAAATATCTCACAAATGCAGCCCAAATATACCCCAGTGACAGAAGTGTGCAAAAGACCTTTTTATTTTTTTTGTAGTTTGATATAGCTCTTATTTGATCTGTAGGTATTGGAGTGCTTTACATAAGCAACAGTAAGGCTACACAAGGACATATTACTTTTAGTTTTATGCATGGCGAAATTTAGAGGTTTGCCTGGAAACACAGGATGTTGAGCTGACATCAAAAATTACAACCTGGTACCTCAGCAGTCAGCAGCTCTAGCCATAATGCCACATCCTCTCTTAAGTGTAATTTATAATCAAGTGATCAACTGAATAACAAAAAACAAAGAGAGCAAATTAATTATTTGAAAGTGCTCTGTTGCTATTTGAGTAACTAGGAAAATATATGCTCGTTTTAGTTTTCTAGAGAATTATCCAAATTGTTCACGAGAATAAGACCCTCTTATGTAGGAGTATGGTAACAACCAAAAATCCAGGTAAATAGTTGTGTTCTAATTGCTGGGCACTAATGTTATAATACCACAGGCATTTAAGCGACTCTTAATAATAGTGTGCAAGCAGGACTAGACGCATAGTAAGTGCAAATGAAACTCGAGTGAGCATAAACCGTGCAAATGTAGTGCACGTGAGCAAAATCCTTAAATCTGGGACTGTGTCACAACTAAATTCAATTCAGTGTTCTAGCAATACATCAGTACCTGCTAGAACAATCATGCAGCTCAAGTGGGCGTAAATTAGGAATGGATTCCCTATGGTCTACTCAAAATGGATAGTTGTGTTGTACATATATTAAGTAATAATGCATAATCAAAAATACAACTTATCAATCAAGCAGGTCCAAAATGACCAAAATGTATAGCCAGCTTGAAAAGGCACAGAGCCAATATTAGTGTATAGTACCATCGTTACGGGTCAATGCCATCCAAATATGCCATGTACCACATAAATTAAATCGTTACCCTTAGGGGCCTGCCCACACAAACACCAAGATCCAGCACCATATTCTTGAGGTTACAACTATCAATCCAATCCGTATACAGCCTGCAAGAGACACAGAGAGAAAAAATGGATTCTAGTGAAATTGTGGTGCAGTAAAAAAAGCAAAACAGCAACAGTGCTATGTAAAAATTCTAGAAACAATTAAAAACGATTCTGCAAAGAGGATCTTTATCTCTCTGTACCCGATCCCTCGGGGCCTTTTCTAATCATATGTAGATGGGACCACGCAGCTTCAAGGACCACCTCCCCCCTCGGACCAAAGTCAGATCTGGCAGCTAACTAATAAATCTCATCATGCAGGACAAGGGAACCAGGGAGGGCGGGGCTTAAGGAGGCGGTGAGACCTTTAGTACATTATTTCACAAGTTCTGAAAATGTGCTTCTGAGGGGTGTATTTATCAAGGTTAGAGGCGTGGCTTTGGGCAGATCACTGTGTGTGAACCACTGTAGCCCCCCACCCCCCACCCGAAACAACAAAAAGAGGGTTTAAAGGCAGCAGCTTACATTCTGGGGAGGTTGTCTGCTCAGCCTTGCACACAATGTAAGTTGGAAACGCTCACTGTAGGTGTTTCCAGCTAACATCTGCCACTGTGTGATTTCAGCTCTTCACAGGTGACGCTGTGAAAGGAGCCAACGTCGTGTGACACACGGTTGCCCCATGTGAGTTGGCAGGTCTGCATAGTGTTGATTATGGAGAGGGGGGCTTTGGTCATACTGCCCGAGCCTTTAAAAGGCCCTTAGAACCCCATTCTCAAGGGCGCTACTTAAAATTAAAAGGACAGGAGCCTCACGGCACCCTTCCCGGGGCCTTTATTGGCCGGGGAACCCATTCCCCAGGGCTGCCTAACTTTCTGTGCTTCTGGGAGCCCACCACCAGAACACAGCAGTTTCGCTGCCACACCCGCATTGGTAGAGAAACTTGTTTTTGCTCCCGTCTGATGGGAGCATATTCAAAACATACCAACAAATGGGAACAAACACAACATCTGCTCCCAGTGGGCAGGACCTTTAAAAATTAAACTGCCAGCTGGCGAGCTGACTTTGGATCGGTTTCCTTAAACCACACTGATGCGGGTAGGGAAACAGAACAAGAAATTGCTCCCACCCAGAGGGAGCAGCAAACTAGCTGCTCCCTCCGAGTGGGAGCAATGCCAATTCCAACACTATGCAGGGAGCCAGCAGGGGCTGCCGGGGCTCTAAGGCTTTCCAAACATTCCCCAATGTTTATGTTTGTGTGTGCCCTGGGTGGGCACCAGGGCCCCCACCTATTTTAAAGGTATAACCCTGAGGATGGTGTACCTGGGGTCATTACAGGCTGTTGAGTTGAGAGTTTTTACAAAAATGGTGTTCCTGCTATTTTCCAGGCGGATGAACAGCTCACCTTACCAAAGGTACCAAAGTACTTTTCCTGACTATTTTGATACCGTGTGCTTGATGCAGAGGAGTATGAGGATATCTCCACCAAACAAAGAAGCACTTACTTCATATAATTAAGTGGGAGTACCCTTTTTGGTGGAGATTCAAGCCTTTGCCTGTTGTCTCGTCGTCTTCTCTAGAAGAGAATGAATTTTGTCACTGATTTCTGTATGAAGACGCTGAAGAATAATCACACTGCCATAATTACACATATACAAGTTCAGTGGAAACAGTACCTTGTGGTTACATTACGCATGTGTACTGTAGAATATTACTAGACGCTCAACCAGCAAGGTAGCACTTACTATTAACCAGTAGAAAGTACTCCAATTGGGTAGATATTTTGTGCAAAACGGTGTACTCTTTTTGGATAAATCAGTGCAAAGGGTAACACTTACAAATATAAATTCAGCAGGTGCTCTATTTGAAGAACCACTTCTGTAAAGGACAAATCCTAACTTGTTGCACTTGGCTAAGGCAAAGCAAGTGTGTTTTTTTTACGATTTCACCTTAAAAAACGATCTGAAATCCTAGATGGAGGTGAATATATCATTGATTTATAGGGGCACAATCTCTTCGTAGTAACTGTCCAAGACGGGTGGGTTCTGTCTTGTCATCTCCTGGTCTGAGACCAGAGTCAATTGTTCTCCCTTTTAATTACTGCTAAGTATGCAAATGTGAAAAATCACCTACAACCTCCGCTCACATTAGTAGTATTCAACGGAGTTCTCACCATTCAGTTAGCTCAACTTATCAAAGTGACCAAATTGCATTTCCTACTGATTTTGTTAGCACTTCTTGATGCAGAAGCATGTGAGGACATCTCAAATAAAGAAGCACTTACTTTATATAATTAAGAGGAAGTGCTCCTGTTTGGTGAAGCTACGACGCTTTATATGTAGTCTCATCATCTTCTCTATACAAGAATTCATGTTGTCACTCATGTCTATATGTAGACGCTCAAGGAACAATCTAAAAATCACACAAACACTGGGTCAATTGAAACATTACCTCATAGTCCTTTACGCCGCTGTAATGTAGAGTTTGCACTAGACCAGACAAAACCAAAGGTTAAAGTAACGTTATTGCGAAATGTGATAAAAAGATTTGTTTTTGTTTAAATAAAACCATAGAGATACACTGAAAAATCAAAGGTTAAAGTAATATGATAGTTAGGTGAATATGTCGGTGATGGCATTAATATTGTGAACTAAAATAAACACAGAAATGCACCAGTTATTGTTACCAGAGCTAATTATAACTTGTACTCCCATCGTGCACTGCTATTGACCTCACATAATACATCACTCATAACGTGTTCTAAGCCATCATTTATGACATCTCAAATGGCATCGTGGATGACATCACTAATGACATCATCCAATCTTCTTATGTACACATTACTCTAAAAACTAGTACGGCATTAGAGGTCCATGGATAAGCACAAAATAGTTTGTAATAATCTGTAGCCTCATTAATGCCATCAGAGTCACAACTCCCATAGGTGTGGCAAGCATGTATATTGTGCAACATTGACCTTATACTATACACTACCCTTGCTCTTTAACAACTATGTGACTCCTCTGGTTTATCTTTAGGAGTCATTAGGGGCTAAAGGGATGGCTTACGCTGATGATACCCAGCTTCTGTTTTCCATGGAGGATGACTCGGTGACGGTGGCCCAACACTGTCTGTCTACGTTTTTTCAGTGGCTGTTGAATGCTCAGCTGAAATGCTATGAAGGAAAATCTGTGCTTCTTTATGGCTCGTTCACAACGGCTTTCAAAGAAAGGCTCTGGCCTCTTGGTTTTCCCCGACCAACTGCTGACAAAGGCGCCGCTAAAAACCTTGGCGTCTGTTTCGATGAAAAGCTGTACTTTTCCACACAAGTGAAGAGGCTGGCCGGTACCTGCTTCGGCACTCTAAGAATCTTGAGGAAGTTTTTACCTCTACTACCAGGAAGTGCCAGAGAGACTGTGGTCCGTGCCCTTATTTTGTCCAGATTGGACTTTGCCAATGCCCTTTTAGTCAGCAGTCTGGGCTTTCTTATTAAAAAACTGCAAGTCGTCCAAAACTCGGCGGCCAGACTACTTTTGGGCTTGGCACCAAGGCATAGTGTTCGCACCCACATGCATTACTTGCATTGGCTCCCAGTTGAATCTCGTCTGAAATTCAAAATGCTAACTATCGCACATCGTGCCCTTCATGGGCTAGGCCCTATTTACCTACAGAATAGGTTTTCCTTTTGTACACCAGGAAGACAGCTGCGTTTGTCTGCTCAGCTGTTGATACAGACCCCCAGGTTTAAGCGCCAAAGACTTGGTGGGAATTCCTTTGTGCGCAAAGCCAGTTTGGCTTGGAACACGCTGCCCTTGGCTCTTCGGGCACCCACGACTCACTGTTGTATAAGAAAAAGTTAAAAACGCTGCTATTCTAGTCTCTGATTTGTGTGCATCTGTTCCTCTCTGTAGCTAGCACTGGGACACTTTTGAGTAGTTGTGCGCTGAACAAATTAAATATAACATAACTTCACAGTTAGCCTAGTTCATATTTACGATCAACGACAGATATATGGGAAACCCTTATTGCACAGGGTGTTCAATATGTATACAACTGGACTGAGAAAGCCAAGTTCATACTATAGACCGCTTTTATCTGAATCAAACCACTGAGCCTACATTGCAATACGAGCAAATAAGTGGATACTGTAAACAGTGAAGAGAGTTTACTCTATACCACACTGTTTGTAGACGATGAAACTCTCATGAGAAATACACCACAGTAGTAAAAAGTATTTACTAAGAACAGTGTACACTCTATGAAACACTTATCAACAAGAATTTGAAATTCAATAAGTCTCGCATTTTCGATAGTTTGAGCTATTGGCATTGTAAATGACAATACCTTTTATTTATGTTTTGGGTTTTAAAACAGAAATAAAAGGCATTGTCACTTACAATGCCAATAGCTTAAACTCTTGTAAATGCGAGATGTGTTGCATTGCAAAGGCTGGTTTCTAAAAGCACCCCATGCTGTACTTTCACTTTAATGGCAGCCACGCCCCTCTTTTTAGATGCGGCCAGTCTAAAGAAAGGTGTGCGGGTGACCTTTACATGACAGCATAGAACACAAACATGAAGATGTAGAATTAGTCATTAGATATAGAACACTCATGAGGGAACATTATACACACTGAAGGTTACAGTCTACAGCCAGGTCGACACAGAATCAGTAAGGAGTCACAGCACATACAAGGAAACAGAAGACACACAGGAAGACACAGAATCCGTAAGCAATAAGAGAACACAGGAAAAATAACGCGGCTTGGAGGACACAACCTTCACAGAGAGTGATGCAGAATCAGTAAGCAGTCACAGTACACGTGAGGAAAAAGAACACAATTCAATTTCATCTTCATTTGGGTATAAAGATATCCATAAAAGTCTGTTAAAACAAAATAAAACCACATACAATGTGAAATAAAACATATAAACAGTTTAAGAACATTCAATTCATAAAAATATATTTTTAGCATCCAAGAAATGACAGCCATAACGTCACAGCCATGCAGGGAGCAGAACTGTTTAAGTATAAATCCAGATGTATACGTGTACATCGAAAGGTGAGCACGGGCAGTGGTATTCAAGAAAGCACCTATGTAAAAATAGACTCAGCATTTTGAGTTGAAGAAACATACAAGATGCTACCATAAAGCCAGTGATGTTATGTTGTCAGATTCACAGACAGCCACCTCTTTACTCCCCTCTGTACTTATAACAGGGGGAGCCCTGGTCTTGAAACTCCAAAAAGCTGTCATTTTGGCAAACATAGCACCACGTTAATATGAGTTTTATTTGTAAGCATGAAAAGCGAATGTTTGTCACGTACAGTGGTAAATACTGTTTTCATATCAATATAAACGCAAGTGAACGGTTACTGTAAGCTCGCAGTACTCCCTGGTACGAAATTCCAGTAGACCAGTCGCAGATGGTTTCCACTGTGTCCAGTTGTGGTATGTGGATCTTTTGATAGTGCCCTATGTATGTTTAGTAATGAGTGGGAACAGAACTATTAAAATAACACACATAAAATTTTAAACCACAGGACACCATTGGGCACCAGTTACTGGTTCTAATATTTAACAGGAATTTACTCCACAGCAGGTCCGCAGCATATCCAAGACTACATGCTGATAACTAGACAGAGTACAAACCCATCTCTAACTAGTCAGAAGAAACAGCCACTGAGGAGCGCGTACTATGGGGAGATGAAGAGAGATGCCAAAGACCACACAGTGCCGTCAAGCGAGCAGCAGGATTAGAACCCAGGACTATTATTGCAGTAACGCTCAGCTTGGCCAAGCTTACCATGGGGAGATGAATAGAGCTGCCCAAGATCACATGGTCTGATAGCAGCTATACCTGGCTGGGTATAGCTGACCCCCCGGGCACCGATATGTGCTGAATCAGCTCTAAGTTTATAGTTGTTCAGATATTAAGTTCATAAAGATCCTTATTTCCAAATAAAACGGTTACTTCATTGTTCATTTGTATTTCATTTAATCGTCATGAAATTATTTTCCAAAAAATCATTTTCCATTATTTCACATGAAAATCCAATGCATTTCGGCAGTATTATTCTGCCTTCATCAGGGAAATAGAATATCTACAAATTAAAGAAACACATTTTTAATCTATATACATGTCTGGTATGTTGCATCTTTTTCATCTTAACTTGCCAACATTTTTTAATGACTAAATCGGCGAGCATTCTGTATTAATTAATAGGGGCTTTCAATTCTCCTTAGCGCTATGAGAATGTGTCAAACTAGTTTTCACTTCGTTTATAAAACGATTGGGTTCGTTACACTCGGTTACTGGCTGTTGTTTACTGCCGTTACTGAAACGCTTGTAAAAAGGATATTGTCAAGTCTCGCTTTACGCGCTGGCGGTGTCGGTCTAACCATAGCTCAACCACATCGTGCTTAGGCTCACTGTGACTAGACTAAGTCTAATTACTGGAATAATTGCTGTTGTACGCGCTTGAACAGCCTAAGTTGGTTTTCGGCTTACCTCGGCGTTTCTGCTCCTCGCGCCATTCCTCTTCGGACTGATTCTGATACTTCCGGTATTACGCCCCTGGCGCCTGCGCTCTATTTAGCTCTCGCTAGACGGGGAGAGAGCCCCGGAGGCACGAAAACAACTCATATCTTCTAGTTGAAATAGCGGTGCTCTACCCTACACTTTAGCAAGATCACATGGTGTCAAGTGAACAAAGCAGGATTATTGATTACCAGTAGACGCTCTAGCTATTGGACCAGGCGCGATGTTAAAATACATAACTATATAAGTCACAGCACCATGTGGTTCTAAATTGTAACTTGCGTGGAAATGTTGCAGCCAAAACACACTGTTGACTAATAGCAGTCGGCAGCTGTAGTAGAACCAGACATCGTGCCATGCACATCCGTGCATAAACAAATAAGAGGGCGGCTGCTATTGTTAACAAAGTATAGATGCGCCTTGCCACACACTAGCTTTAAATTAAATAAACAAGCAGTCCCAAATAACAAATAACACTTACTCCTGTAAGGGTACTATAATTGGCTGGTGCCCCTTGTGAAAAACCTGAAATGATGTATCAGAGCCCTAATGAATAGAAGTAAGGAAACAAAATAACACTTACTACTGTAGGGGTACTGTAATTGGTTAGTGCTCCTTGTGATAAACCTGAAATGATGTATCGGAGCCCTAACGAATAGAAGTAAGGAAACAAACATCACACCACTAATTAACCAATTGCAAGAAGCATGCCAGAATGCCAGATTACACTCCTATAGCGCGATTACTGCAGGTCTTGCAGACAGCGCATGCACGCTGTTGCTCGGCCTAAAAAATATATTATTCGCTTAAAATAACCAAGGTCTGTAGGTGCTAAAGATCATAAAATCTGCAGCCTTCGAACTGTGGTAAAAACTTTACAGGTAGCACAATTTCTGAAACAAAAAAGTATATATACACAGGTTAATATGTTATGTATAATTTGTCGAGCTGAGACTATTCTGTCTAATAACTATAGGCTGCTTACAATACTTAGGGCCAGATGTAGGAGCCCTAATACCAGTCGGAAACAGCCGATTTCGGCCGTTTCCGACCGGTATTAGGGTTTTCAGATGTAGGGGGCTGAAAAATACAGAATTAGTATATTTACTGATTCGGTAAAATTACCGATTCGGTAAATGTACAGATTCTGTAATTACAAATGTAGGTGGCATAGTATACAGTGCCACAGGCCCTTAAGAGTCGGTATTTTACCACACAATCCTATTGTGTGGTAAAATACCGAATTCAGGTGTACATGCACATCTGTGCATGCACACCTGTACAATGTGACACACAGACATGCCCTTAGGGCAAGTATGTGTGCCACATTGCACACAAGCCTGTAGTTGGTGTGCTAGAGGGTGTCAACGTGACATCCCTGCACCCTTACAGGATTCATTATTTACCGATTCTGTAAATACAGAATCGGTATTTCCCATTGATTCCTATGGGCTCCAAAGCCCATAGGAATCAATGGGAAATACCGATTCTGTATTTACAGAATTGGTAAATACCGAATTTTACAGATTTGGTAATTCAGATTTTAAAATTACCTAAATCTGCCCCTTTCCCATTTACAGACTCTTAAATACCGAATCGGTAAAATTCGGTATTTAAGAGTCTGTAAATGGGAATTACCTACATCTAGCCCCTAGTATCTACTGTGTAGAATCTTTGCCCTGTTGGAAACTTTTCTTGCAGACTCAAAAAATGTGTGTATAACAAACTGGACACATGTGCTCAATTGTCAGCTGGACACCGAGTTACTCTACAAACTTGTACACAACTTTGTTGCATTAGAATCACATGCAATTTGTACACACTAAAACTCATTAGCTGGATGCAGGGTCTACAGAATTAGGTAGAAAGTAAGATGGTAGTTACCCTGCACTATGTAAACCATAAAACATACTAACACACTCTTTGGATGATGTCATCAATGATTTTATTTGAGATTTCATCAGTGATGTCCTAAATGATGTCTTTAGAACATGTGAGGTCATAAGCAGTGCATGGCAGTGGTGCAAATAACTATAACTAGTGAACTTCTGTGCTTTTTTAGTTCAAAATGTTTGTTACTGACATAGTCACCGAACTATAACATCAACTTAACCTTTGTTTTTTTAATGAAAATATATGTTTGTTTCTATGTGCGTTGTGTATAGATATATTATTTATAGATATATAAATGTATGCAGTTAATACATACATGTGTATGTCTTCCAGGGAAGGTGTGGGCATGCTTACGTAGTTCATGAAGGTTCTACGTGTAAACTACAAGCCGCCAAGAGTGAAAATGGTGGAATAAAAATAGCAAGTGCGTAACACAAGAGCTAAGAGTCCGAGTGTGTGATTGTGCGGCGGTGGTTCCTGTGTGAAGCGCCGCAGCTCCTCCGAGTCCCTGGCACGGGTCTTTAGTAAACAGACGTGTACAGTTCCTAAGCGCTCGCTCGCTCCTTCAAGGAGCCGGCGGGACAGGCGCACGCAGGCAGCAGGGAGTGGAGAGGGCTGGCAGGGAGTCAGCAGGAAGCAGGCAGGCGGAGAGGTGGAGAGGCGGCTCCCGGCTCCTGACACACGTGTCTTCTTCTCCCTCACCTTAGAGTGCCAGAGCCCGGCTCCAGGAGGGCAGCATCCAGAGCGGAGCCCCGCAGCCAACCGGGACAGCATGCGGCCGAGCGACAGGTACAGCGCCATCCCGGCGGACGACAAGGGCATTCACATCATCAACATCAGGGCGATAGAAGACATCGGCTATGTACAACAGACCGGCGAGAGCGTGGTGAGAGGGGGCGCTGCGGCCGGGGACGAGAGGGGCGCTGCTGGGGGTTAGAGGGGCGCATCTGGGGTGAGAGGGGCGCTGCTGGGGGTGAGAGGGCGCTGCGAGGGGTGGGAGAGGCGCTGCTGGGGACGAGAGGGCGCTGCTGGGCCGAGAGAGGCGCTGCGAGGGGAAAGAGGCGCTGCGAGGGGTAATAATACGGGTGCTGCTGGGGAGGAAAGAGGCGATCATAAAGGTGAGAGGGCATAGGCGAGGGGTGAGAAAATGCAGCTGGGGTGAGAGAGGCGCTGCTTGGGTGAGAGGACACTCCTGGGGGTGAGAGGCTGCTGCGAGGGGAGCCGATGGGGCTGAGAGGGGCGCTGCTTAGGGTGTTGGGACTCGCGAGGCACCCCTAATGCTGGGGCTAGGAAGGGCGCTGCGAGGGTGATATAGGCCGTACTAGGGTTAAAGAGACGCTGCTGGGGTGAGATGCGTGCTGCTGGAGTCGAAAGTTGAGCTACCCGCGTGAGAGGGCGCTGCGAGGGGTGAGACACAACTCTAGGTGGTGTGAACGGTGCACAGCACGAGCGCGAGGGGGTCTGAAAGGGTAACAGATGCGCTGCATAGGCAGTGATAGGGCACTGAAGTAACCAAGCAGCACTTCGGGGGTGAAAAGGGTTCTAAAGGGTTCAGAGAGGGCCCTGCAGGGGGCAAAGGATGCCCTGCACGGGGTCATGGCTGGCGTGAGAATGACACTGAGAGTTTCACGAGCTGCCCTGCACAAGAGGGGGGCTTTGCAAACGAAAGAGGGGGAATTGCATAGGGTGATAGTAGGGGCCTTGCCAGAGCGAGGGGTGCCATGGCAGCGGTTGGCAACAAAAGGATGGAGTGGTGCAAACGAGCGCTCCTGAAGGGGTGCGGTCGGAAGACCCGCGCGCGCGCGGCTGGTGTAGGTGTTACTCGGGGAGTGATCGCAGGGGCAAGAGTCGCCACCGTGAGATCTGGAAAGGAGTGAGTGTGTGTGTGTGTGTGGTGCACTGGAAACGCGCTGGCAGGACATATAGCGCTGGAACACCCCCTCATGGAAAGTGCGTGCAAGGCGCGTGTCTTCAGAGAAATGTTTGCACTGGTGGCCGTTGTGCAGACGTTAGATCAGAGGGAGCGTGTCAGTGAGATTGTGCATAGAGAGGCTTCTTGCAGAAAGTTGCTGCAACAGAGTGTGCGGGGAGAGTGCGCGCATGGGGTCACCAGCTGGGAAGTCACTGCAGGGAGAGTGTGCGCAGAGTGAGTGCCTGCTTCGAGGTTGGCCCCTTTACCCAGGTCACGACAGGGGTCATCTGCTGGGAAGTCACCGCAAGGAAAGCTTGTGCGGGGAGAGTGCATGCATGAGGGTCACCAACTAGTAAGTCACTGCACGGACCGTGTGTGCATGGGGGTCACCAGCTGGGAAGCCACTGCAGGGAGAGTGTGCAGGGTGAGTGTGTGCATGGAGTCACCTCACTGCACGGACCGTGTGTGCATGGGGGTCACCAGCTGGGAAGCCACTGCAGGGAGAGTGTGCAGGGTGAGTGTGTGCATGGAGTCACCTCACTGCACGGACCGTGTGTGCATGGGGGTCACCAGCTGGGAAGCCACTGCAGGGAGAGAGTGTGCAGGGTGAGTGTATGCATGGAGTCACCTCACTGCACGGACCGTGTGTGCATGGGGGTCACCAGCTGGGAAGCCACTGCAGGGAGAGAGTGTGCGGGGTGAGTATATGCATGGAGTCACCTCACTGCACGGACCGTGTGTGCATGGGGGTCACCAGCTGGGAGGCCACTGCAGCGAGAGTGTGCGGGGTGAGTGTATGCATGGAGTCACCTCACTGCACGGACCGTGTGTGCATGGGGGTCACCAGCTGGGAAGCCACTGCAGGGAGAGTGTACAGGGTGAGTGTATGCATGGAGTCACCGGCTGGGAAGTCACTGCAGAGACAGTGTGTGCAGGGTGAGTGCGTGCATGAGAGTCACCAACTAGTAAGTCACTGCACGGACCGTGTGTGCATGGGGGTCACCAGCTGGGAAGCCACTGCAGGGAGAGAGTGTGCGGGGTGAGTATATGCATGGAGTCACCTCACTGCACGGACCGTGTGTGCATGGGGGTCACCAGCTGGGAGGCCACTGCAGCGAGTGTGCGGGGTGAGTGTATGCATGGAGTCACCTCACTGCACGGACCGTGTGTGCATGGGGGTCACCAGCTGGGAAGCCACTGCAGGGAGAGTGTGCAGGGTGAGTGTATGCATGGAGTCACCGGCTGGGAAGTCACTGCAGAGACAGTGTGTGCAGGGTGAGTGCGTGCATGAGAGTCACCAACTAGTAAGTCACTGCACGGACCGTGTATGCATGGAGTCACCGGCTGGGAAGTCACTGCAGAGAGAGTGTGTGCATGGGGAGCCGCAGTGCAGGTAGCCAGGGCAGTGTGTGCAGTGGGGCTGCAGTGTGGAAGTTACTGTCTGGAAGGACCAGGCACGCATGAAGAGTGTGCAGGGGGCGCGCAGGTTGAAGGTGTGTTTGGAGAGCGGGTGGCAGCGTGCGGGCAGTGAGTCAGTGTGTGAGGACAGTGCACAGACAGTGCTGATCAGCCTATAGGTACATGCAGTCACATGTGTCCCAGCAGCCATAGGGTATTCTGGGAGGGGATCCGTGACCCCAGCAACTTAAATGTTTTTAGTAGTGTCAGAATACTATAGTGGAGATATTTTTTTAAAGTATTTTTGGTTGTGAGGCCTACAATGTCATCTACTCGAAGGGTGTTCTGTGCGCACGCGCAGTGGGTGCTGCTGGCCTCATAGTGGCATCACAGGACCTCAGCAGATGTTTAGCTGTGGAGGAGGTAGACGGGCATGCTACGCTACGTCGACATAACACCATATGGCAGATTTACAAGCCCCTTGTGCCACTTTTGCGTCACTTTTAAAATGGGAAAAGTGACACAAAAGTGTCGCAAGGGACTTGTAAATTTGGCCCCATGTTTTTTTACGTGTGGTATACAAGGGTCCGGGTAGGATTGAGTGCCGTGACAGCAGGGGCAGTGACTTCCGCAGCTGTTTACTGCCACGCGCGAGGATTCTGCAGTATGGGTAATCCACACGTACAGGGGTGTAATCACCCTGATACTCACAGCAGGCGGCGCACCATGAATAGCACTTTAATTTGACAAGTTCCAAAGACTGCTCTGGGAACAAGAATAGAGAATTGTGCCTGCGTACGTGTGTGTGTGTGTGTGTGTGTGTGTGTGTGTGTGGGTGTGGGTGGGGGGGGGGGGGGGGGGGGGAGGATTGCCCTAGTGTAACACTACAATTTGAGATGAAATGTTCTCTCTTAGATTTTCTGTAATTGTCACCGATGCTGCGATAGGGGCCATAATCCGCGAAAATCTCAGCATATGGGTTTTCATATTAAAATTAAAATTGTTCTGCACCTTTCAATTTGTTCTGATATGAAAAGATTATTAACATGTACCAGCTTTGAGAATGGGAAGGAAAGCATTCTTAAATGGAACTCGCGAGAAATTAGCACGCCGAATTTCTGCGCCAGTTGTCCCTTGCGAGGAAATATTGTTTGTTTGTGGCGGAACGATGTGTTCAAGTTCTAAATTTGGGAAAAGCCTCATCTACGGAAAGGCCACATTCGGGATGTCCAAATAACTTGAATCTGCTAGTAAACACCTGGCACACTCCTAGATACAAGTAACTCTGTACGGCCTGTCCCACACGAAATACTCGTTGAACCCTAAATTTGCACCGGGTGGGAGGGGATAGTTGACTAGTCAAAATCGTTGCCCTATCTCGATTTTACGAAAGTGTGTAAATAGCTCCGGGAAATTCTCTCCTACATAAACATGCGTGCAGTGGGTGGTGACAGAAGTTGTGAAACGATATTACATCTAGTGATTAATTTGTTAAAACATCAAAGTGACAGTGCTTTCGTCAGGAAACCACGGCAGCTTGCACCACACAATACCCCTGCAATGCTGCCAATGATGGTAATACAACAGCTACGGACCACACACTACTACAAATGTGACAATTCGGGCTCTTTCTGTCCCCCAAAGCGATAATAATGGCTTGGGCAGCAGGCAATAGTCATTTTTTAATATGTTTTAAATTAAAAATGGACTGGTTTGGTCATCTCTAAATGTGTCCAGACAGTGCCACCTTGTGGCAGACTGTCACTAGTACTGGTGTTGATACTTTAGTGCAGGTGCCGAACATCGGAAACCACTTGCACAAATTAAGCTCTGCTTGCATCCCCCAGAGCGGCAGATCTATGTCCTTTAAGGCTGCACGAGATGTATACATGCATCCGATGATGACCTGATTTTAAAGAGCACTCTATTACCCCATAGGATGTCCTGAAGCTAATACAGTAGAAAAATACCTGGTTGATAATCAAAAGCACTGGGTGACTCAAGAAAGAAACACGCTTAGAAACAGCAAATGTGGGTCTAGACAGGCCTATCCCTAAGGCAACGTGTAAAGTATTTGTATTCAAACAGTAATACAGTGATCACACCACAAATGGACACCACACCTGTTTAGAAAAATAAAGTCTCTTTATCTTCACTCAACAATACCAAAATGACAATGACAAGAAATGACTTTAAAACAGTATTTGCAAAAATAAACTAAAATGGCTTCACCTGTGGCTATTGCGACATCATGACAGCAATAAATCAAAAATACAGCGCCACCATGAGGAGCGTGGTATCGGGCACCAAGTCACATGGACCCCCAAACAATCAGTACCTTGAAAACAAAGTTTATGTTGATGCACGGTGTCGTGGAGGTGAGGCATCGGTGCTGAAGTCGAGAAGGGCCCCTGGGTGCCACAGGGGAGACGACATGTCGTGTCCAAGACAGGGGAAGACGGTTCTGTCGGCGGTGAGGCCTTGGTTCTGGTGACGATGCAACGTCAGCGAGTACGTGGAGTCACCCTTGGTGGTTATTGGTGCCACGATAACAGGATGCAGGCGCTGGCGAAGACGGAATTGGTCAAGCGCTGACGTCGGCACGGCCGATTACTGCAGGCGTTGGCGGGCATCGAGGTGCGTCTGAGATGCTGTGCAGGCTAGGCACTGCATTGTTTACTTCACGAGTGGTGCCCTGGGCCTCGGTGCAGGTCCCAGTATCACAACTCTGCCGCTGACTGCTACAGAAACAGGTTTTCTTATTGCTTTCAAGTGTCTTCCAGCTCCTAACAGCAGACATAGCTTCCAGAGGCCCAAGACAGTCACAGGCACCTCCAGGCAGGTCAGAACTCCCAGCAAGGAAGTTCAGGGGAACTGGGGGTGAAGTCTTTGTGTCCCTGTGACTTCAAAACAGGAGGTAAAGCTCTACTCAAGCCCTTGGAGATCTTTTTCAAACAGGGGACACAGCACACAGAGCAGTCCTTCTCCTGTCGTTGGCAGAAACAGCTACTGCGGACCAAACACAGACATACAGCAAAGGGGCAGTACTTCGCCTCAGTTTCTCCAGCTCTTCTCCTTGGCAGTGGTACTGGGGTTTTAGATCTAATAATTATACCCCAATATGTCTGTTCTCTTTGTTTAAGGGTCCCTGAACCCAGCCACACCAGTATTGTTCTCACTGATGCAGTATGACCACAGGAGCCGGAGACAGCAATGTGCACTGCATCTTGCCCAGGGGGTACATTGGGCTTACCATTGGGGTGCCTTACTTGTACAAAAAGGGCATGTTGTGGTCTGGCAAGTGGGTGTACGTGCCAAGTCGACATGGCAGTTATCGAACTCCGCACAGACACTGCAGTGGCTGGTCTGAGATGCCTTTTCAGAGCTACTCATGTGGGTGGCACAATCACTTCCACAGGACCTCTAGTATCAATTGATTTACAGGCCCTGGTCCACTTAGTCCACTTTTCTTGTGGCTTGCCAGTACATTAAATATGCCAATCATTGATGACCAATCATGATAATAATTTACACAGAGTCCATATGCACTTTGTCCCTGAATAGCAGTGGTAAAGTGCCCAGAGTCCTATAGTCAACAAACGCAAGTCAGGAAAAAATATGAGGAAGAAGCAGAACGTTTGAGGATAACCCTTCAAAAAGTGCCAGGTCCATAATCCATGTAATCACAATCATAATTATTGGGCATTAGTGAAAGACCACTCTTGGTGCTCTACAAATACTTCCTAGTGCCAGGGTGAACCTGCATTTCACAATAGTGCTAAGACTTCCCAGAGGAGCACCTTCTAAACATACTCTGGCTACCCTCCATTGGTTGCCAATCAGAAAAAGAATCCTATTCAAGGCTCTTCTCTGGTGCTATAGGATTATCTCTCAGAAAGCTCCATCTTACCTATCTGATCTAGCCACGCCCTACGAGCCGAACAGATCCCTACGTTCCAAGGGAATGGGTTTCCTCAAAACCTCGCTCACAAAAAAAGTTAGAATGGGAGGTCGCTCTTTCCGCTCTCTATCAGCCAACAGATGGAATACCCTTCCCACTAACATTAGACTAGCCAATAATGAGTCTTCTTTCAGAAAACTGCTGAAAACACATCTGTTTGCCCTTTAGTTTCCCCCCCCCTCTCTCCTCCCCTGACTCGATCTCCACAGCGCGGGGACACGCCGGGAGGCGTCACCAGGCGCTTTACAAACCCCTTTAATAATAATAAATGTGCATGTGTGCCCAGGGAGTCTGTCCTGAATAGTAGCAATAGATGTTAGCAGCTAAATAGTTTTCTGCAATCCAGCTTTGTTTTACAGGCAGTGTAGTCTTTTTAATTGTATCATTATGGTCAGTGTCATATGTGGGTGAACGTTTTTAGCACATTTACCATCTCCCTGGGTTATAATTTCATTACCTCTCAAATACCCCAGGAATGGCGGTAGTAGTAGAAATAATTCCTTCAGTCCCAGATTTCTAGGGGTGGGGGCAGAAGTACTGTGAGTACATCTAATTTTATGTATTTAACATTGTTGATTGAACGTATTCAGTCAAATTGGCATGTTCATGCAGCCATTTTTTAGATATTGTGACTGCACTGGTATTTGTGACAAGCAACACTAGCTGTAAAAGATTGAAGTGGCTTCCACATTGTACATTCCAACAATTGAATGTAAAGTGAAAGGAGGTTGTAGTTTGCTCTTAAAGGAACAGTATTATGTTCTCGCCCATGGAAATAATATGTCAGTTAGTGTGTTGTGTGGTGTTCTGTATAGTGCATTGTGTAGGGATGCACCACCCAGAATGTGCACATTTGAATGGGGTGGGAAAGAGGCGCCTGTGAAAAAGCAACAATTTTGTATTGTGTGTACATGCATTTGAGGGATATGTACGTTTGTGTAAAAGGGGATATAATTGGATATTTATAATTCTGTCTTCAAATGCATCAGTGCTACGGCATTGTAGATTCAAGAAGTGTGTTAGACACATGTTGGGGTGTCGGTAGAATGCCTTCCTGTAAAGGATACGTAGATAGGAGCAACAGTAGTATGCGGTTTTGTTTAGTAGGAACTGGTTCTGGGTGTCTGCTGGCAGTATAGCTTGCACTACTATTACTATTACTGTGCAAGCTAGAATTGAAGTCGTTTTGGTCAATAGGGTGCTGGTATGTACTTTTTTTGTATTTTAAGTTTAGGGGATTTGTACAGCACAACAAACACCCAGAGGGTTCATTGCACCCTTAAGTCAGTGAGAGACAAAGCACCATATTTATGTAGTCCTGGGGTTGTAGCTGGTTGTCCAACTTATTCCTGAACTTGGTGTGGTTGGCTTGCCCCCTCACTGGAAAAAGGCAGGGACTTCGAGATGCTGACTGGCACAGATGAAGAGACTCTAGCATTGTGACATGTTTTCCTGAAAGTAGGTAAAATGTTCACAGAGAATCGCAGTGCATATCCAGCTGGTGTAGATACAATCCTTCAGCTGAGAAGAAAGGGCCCACTATGTAGACTGCTGGTTGGATCCCGCAAACGCCCTAATGCTTTGTTGCCTAAAAAAGTCCCAGGTCTGTGGTCAATCCATCAATCAATAGGTCTTGTAAAGAGCAACCTATCACCTCAGGGGGGTCTCCAGGCACTGGGGTTCTGTGAGCCTCAGTCGGGAGGTTGTGGTGGTCGAAAAGCCGGATCTTGAGCTTCTTACTGAAGTACTACAGTGAAAAGGAGGTGTGTAGATAGAGGGGGACGTCGTTAAAGGAGTTGGCTATGAGGTAGGAGAAGGAGTGACCTCGCACCAGCTACAGTGGATAACGAGGATATGGGCAATGGCTAGGGTGTGGGAGCGGTTGGTCAGTTGGTGGAACGTCAGGCGGTTGTTGATGTAGGCGGGTCGGATTTGTGGAAGGCTTTTCTGGCATAAGTGAGGAGCTAGGTGAGGCTTCTTTCAGTTTCAGCGAATTTGAGCAGCTGATATCTGGCTTCCTTGAAGTTATGTTTCAGTGGCCTGGGGAGGCCTAGATAGATAAACAGTATGCTGACCATGAAGTGACAAATTCAGAGGCTAGTAACTTCATGATCAAGACAAACAAATGATGGGCCCTGTAATGTTGGTTATGGACCCGTCCAACTGAGAATTTTGTCCAGGGGTGTTTGGCTGGTGGACCCTGCACTGTTGGCAGTGATGGTTTCTCCAATGAGGTCACAATGCGAGTGAATAAAAGGGCCTGGGAAGTGTTACCTCGTTGTCACGGAGTTTCCCAAATCCGTCTGTGTCTGCATTATTCATAGTTCCCACCCGGCTCGTCACTATTTAGGCCTGGTGTGCGGGCACACCACATGCCCCTCATGACAGTAAGCACACATTATCTAAAGCCAACGAGTAAGCTATTGGCCGATTTTGTGGAATGTAAAAAAGGGTACGGATAAAATGTCTCGAAAGAATTTATTTGACTCATCATTCCATGTTTCATTGATAAGATTAGCGTATGATTTCTTGATAAAACTTCGCTATTTTTCCCCGAGATCACGCTCTACTGGATCTTGACTATGCAATACACTCCTCGGGGTGAGGGGAATATTTAGGTATGACCGGGCACTTTTGCCCTGTTTGTTATTTGAGGGAGCAAAAGGGGTGACTGAGTATTAAAGAGGGAAAGCGAGGGCTAGAATGTTCCTCTGTTTTGATGGGAAAGGGGTCCCATTCCCATTCAGCGATGAAAAAGCACTTCAAAATTTACGCAAAGAACTGTGCCCAGGCACAGACATACACCCGTCCATCATGCTTATTAGACTCTTCCGCCACCATCATTTATCTAGAGCCTCAGCATGCTCCTCATCCACCTATCCAACCCTGCCAATATCAGGGGGAGAGGGATACATAAGTCCTGCTAGGTCTCTACAACATCTGATGAAACTCAGCTCCTTGTAAAACTATGCAAAGACTTCCACAACATAACACAACACAACACAACATAGCACTACACAACTAGTCTAAAACCACAGAGTTCAACTTGTGCCTGTGTCTACTGAACAAACACGGCTACAATGCTTCTCTCATTGAGTCCCACAACACTTGCTACAAGATGCGTGCTGATGAAACTCAGCTCCTTGTAAAAGTACACAAACACTTATACAACTTAACACAACATAGCACTCCATAAATAGTCTAAAATCACAGAATTCGACTTGTGCCTGTGTCTACTGAACAAACATACACGGCCGCCATGATTCTAACATGCAATCCTACAACACTTGCTACAAGATGCATGCGAATGATACTCCGCTCCATGTAAAACTACACTAGGCTTCCATAACTGGTCTTCACCAAAGCCACCCACCATCATCTGGACCAGCTGCCTTTGAATTGCTTGGCAGAAGAAACCTGCTCTCCAGTGATCTAGATATACGGTAAGTAGCATCCGTACACGCCAGATCTTCGCCCCGCCCTCTGTTGAGTGCCCTACTCAAGCTCCGGCTTCCTGTAGTTTCCATGACAGCTAACCTGTTACATATTCACCACTGCCATGACCTCTGATTGTCTTCATGACCACAGAGCTGGTACCCTTTCATGGACCTAATTCAAATTTGCAGTCGGGTGCACGCGCAAAATGGAAAACCCCAGACACTATGATAGATGAATGACTTGGGCCTAATTTATAGTTTGGGCTCAGGTACTCCGCCGCAAATGTGACGGATCTCCCGCCCACATTTTTCCAAGTGGATTATATCCGAATGCACTTTTTTTTAAGGCGGATGGGATAGCCGTCTCCTATGTGACAGAGGACGCATCAGATAAACTCCAAATCTTCCCCCTCTGGTGCGCTTGTGAGCTTGTGGGATGCGGTCTTCCCACAGTATATGAGATGGATTATATGGAGAGTGGGTGGAAGAAGAGTTAAAGATTATACTGATATCCGCACCAGAAAAGTATTGCGGAGAGAGTGACAGAGAGTGAGGGAAAGAGAGTGACAGCGAGAGAGAGCGAGAGAGAGAGTGTCTGTGCGTGTGCGTGTGGCCGCCTGTGCATGCACATGGGGTACTATTCCTTTTAGACGCAAATGCGACAGTATACTTTAGCAGCCATGTATTGTGATATGCATGTACAATTGTGGGGGTCGGATGCAGAGCTCTAAAACACTGGAAAACTCTGATCTCCTATGAAAAGACTCGACAGTTCTTAAAAAGACCTTGTTAAACCATGAGTTGTGCAAAGATTTTCATGTGAGGCTGAAATCCAGCATAGATCTGTATTTATGGAGACCCATAGTTCGAGAGTACTGCTTTTCCTAAAGGTATGCCTTTGCGAATTATTTTCTCACTAACGGGCATTATTTTTAAACCAATATTACCTGTGCATTTTTGTGAGTTAACTACGAAACCAGATTCTTTATAACTTTGAAATTCAATAGATATTGGCAAACTTATTTTGCTGGAAACGTCAAAAGGAGTGCTCGAAAGTCTTTCTTTTTATGTCAAATCCCATTCCAAGAAAGGTCGTGAGCTGCAGACAGTACGAGTAGCATTTGTGAGATGTTTTTGCCAGTTTACAAGAGAAACCTTTTGCCCACCACTATGTAATGGACCACATACAGCAAACACCTCTCATAATAGAAACCAATGCCATCTGCTAAACCTGTAACCAAGCAGGCTAGAGGCTTATTGCATACATAGTAATCTATATTCACTTTTAGAATCTACACTACAAATTGTGTTTGACACAAACTCATGAAGTTGTAATGAGTAATTTCATAAAGATTCTGCAGATCTGTTTTCCATCAGTCCTTGTGTGTTCCACGCAAACCTTAGAAAATGAGAAAAAACTCCCTTGTGACCTATTAATTTCTCAGGGTAGTAACTTTTTATTTTTCAAATTCCTTTGACATTCAGTTGATTCTTTTTTCATAATTTTCTTAAAAACACATTTTTCTTAGGTATCAAAATTCCATTATAGATAACAAATTATTCAAAATCTACATTTCATTATATCTAAACCTTTATACATATATCGCCAGGTAGAGAACAGAAAATACCACACACACCACTCTCACTCTTTCATAATCACAACTTCGCACATCTGGGCCTACAAACACGTCTATTTAGTTGTTCTCCCTATTGCCCCATATGACCACTCTGATTGGTCAGATTTTAAAAGGACACGCAAACCTTAGACTCAACTCAGGTTGAGGCTCTGCTCCCTAGACTGTGACGAGGGCGCTGAGGGCCACTGAGGAAAACAAGAGAAAGGTGTTTATTAAGATACACGAGTATTAAGAATACGTATTAAGAAAATACTTATTAGAGAATTAGTCTTCCTTCACAGAGGAACCATATGCATTTTTAGAAACAAACATGTCCAAGGAGATCACGACAACCGCACAGTCACAACTGTACGCAAGGAAAACGAGAGGCAACAGGCCTTCTCCATCTATACCTACCACGCCTGGAACAACATCCTTCCATGACCAGCAGAACTGACAACCCCTCTCCCAGCTGAAAAGAAAATATGGCGGTACACCTTTTCAGAGATCATTATAATTGAAACGACAAAACGCTCCCCACACTTTACTCACTACAGGAGGTCTCGTTCCTCACCCTTGTGAACGATTTTGGATTGCACAACACTCTGTGGCCCCCGCTCAGGTTCATAGTCAACAAATTTCCACATACATGCACACGCTAACCTCACAATTTGTTACCACAGCAAAGAATAGGAAAGTACGCCCACCAAACAAAGCAAGCAAGTAGACTTTCCCCAAAACACAGCTGGTCCAGATGCCGCGCTCTAGAGAACAGCATCAAAACACGAACATTCATAAAAGAGGAAACCACCAATATTAGACCATAGACATTGCAGTCACCCTCAGCACAGACATATAGGGGCACTTCTACCGGTCCCTTGCACCAGCGTAGGGTCACTTTTTGTGTTGCTCCAGCGGTGCATACCCCCATATCATATTCATGAGATCACGCAATGCCGCTTTTTGTGGCTTTCAATGGCCTCATAGAAATGGAGGATGGCAATCACCGGGTTCCTATAATCTGTGCCAGGGAGGCGTTCCATGGGCGTTGCGGTGGGTGTTCCGGCTCAATACCCATGGATTTTGACGCTACCCCAGTTTACAAGACTATGTGAACAAGGGGATGTGCCAAAACAGTGAAAATGCATCCACAGCCACAGTGCAGGTGAGGACAGAGGAACAATGGAAACCTATCGTGTTTGTTGTCGTCTCCACTGTACCTTACTGTGCCGCGCCAGCTGCGACAGACTACGTTGCGCAACACCCAACTAATCGCACCCAGAAAAAGACCGACACTAGAATAGTGTAAATTAGTATAGTGTAGACTTGTGTAAGGTGGGTTCGGGCTGGTGACAGGAGCCCGTGGCATCTTAATCGAGTTCTACAAATTCAAAGTCGCCGAAGATTCCTATAGCACAAAATCTCAGATGTTACTAACAGTTCATGATATTGGAAATCACACTTACGTATTCATATATATCAACCCAATTACCATGTCCTCCACGAATGGAGGACAGATCCATCGGGGAAGAGCCCAACGCTGGTCGCCAGAAGACACCTCTGTGAGATATTCCATAAATGTGGGTCTTCTGAGTCACAATTTGGAGAAAGGAGTCCCAGAGGAAAGAGGAAACACAGCAATTGAAACTAGAGTTTAAGTGTGGCTGTAGTATGTGTGCTTTATGACCCAAAGCAAAACCCTTCGTCTGCTGATAACAACCTAAAGAAATGCTACCTCAAAATCTGCAGGTGTAGTGGTGGTGCAATGCCAGGCACCCAGAAGTAACCAGGCGGTCACCCACACATAAATGAGCACAGTCAAACCCAAACAGGGCAGACCGCTGCCCGCACAGCCCGCGTGGAAGATATATGGCCGCCTCTTGACAGCAGAGCCTGGTGTTATGATTTATGCATTCATGGAGAGAGAGGAGTGTGCTTTGAATAACGTAAAACACTGACATGAGTGAAAAAGAATACACATGAATTTACAACAGGATAAAAAGAATGACTCATTCTCAGCGTTAAGCTCTAATAAATTCAAGACGTAAAGAAAAACAAAATATGCGAAGGACATGCATACTCCTGCCAAGGTGAATGCCCAAAACATGACTGATCTCTTAATTCTTTATTATTAAACGATGCTTTTCATGCTAATTTAAAGCCAATTAATTTAGCTCTGAAAGCAGCGGACTTGTTTGCAGTACAGTCCGAATTTTGAAGAATCCCTGATAATTTTAGTCAATCTTTTTAAAGTGACGATTTTTTCATTAATATAGAACTGTAAAGTTCTTTCTCATAAGACATTCGTGTAATAATTAAGTAACTTACTGAACTGCTAGAGGGGTTGTTTTAAACCAGGAGCCCAGAAAAGAGATATTTAAAGAACACAGTGGTGTGAACACAAAATAGACTAGCAGTTGACTCTGATTGCAAGGGGCGTGCCCACTTAGACTGTAGGTCTGGTAATTGCACCACAGTACATGTTTAACACAAAATAATTTACTGGAAGAGGCAGCAAGTTCTTGTCAAGAACTATTTTAAAATTTAGAAAAAAGTTAACTGTAACTTAATCAGCTTTTGAATGGAATTAGGCGGTTGTGTATTATTAATAGTATTATTTATATAGTTCTGTTTCATAGTTGTATATTGTCTTTTTTAGTTATATGTCCGTAAAACTGATATAATATAAAACACATAAAAATACTGCAGAATGTGCTGTACACACTATCTTAATGTACCCAATATTCAGCATACGTTCTGCTGCTGATGCCGCACAATGTAGCCACATCCTCCTCCATGTCTTCTTTGTCTGCATTCTTGGCTTGGTAGCTGGGGTTGGAGGTCCTGTGGGCAGTCGGCCATGTTTGCTATGTCTGCATTCTTGGCTTGGCAGTTGGGGTTGGAGGCCCTGAGTCAGTCCACCATGTCTGCTATGTCTGCATTCTTGGCTTGGTAGTTGTGGTTGGAAGCCCTGAGTCAGTCCCCAATGTCTGCTATGCCTGCATTCTTGGCTTGGAGGCCCTGAGTCGGTTGGCCATGTCTGCATTCTTGGGTTGGCAGTTGTGGTTGGAATCCCTGAGTCAGTCCTCCATGTCCGATATGTCTGTATTCTTGACTTGGTAGTTGGGGTTGAGTCAGTCCTCCACGTCTGATATGTCTGTATTCTTAGCTTGGTAGTTGGGGTTGGAGGCCCTGAGTCGGTCCGCCATGCCTGCTATGTCTGCATTCTTGGCTTGGAGGCCCTGAGTCGGTTGGCCATGTCTGCTATGTCTGCATTCTTGGATTTGTAGTTGTGGTTGTAAGCCCTGAGTCGGTCCCCAAAGTCTGCTATGTCTGCATTCTTGGCTTGGTAGTTGGGGTTGGAGGCCTTGAGTCAGTCCTCCATGTCTGATATGTCTGTATTCTTAGCTTGGTAGTTGGGGTTGAAGGCCCTGAGTCGGTCCACCATGTCTGCTATGTCTGCATTCTTAGCTTGGTAGCTGGGGTAGGTGGCCTTGAGTCGGTTGGCCATGTCTGCTATGTCTGCATTCTTGGCTTGGTTGCTGGGGTTGGAGTCCCTGTGGCCGGTCGGCCATGTCGGCTATGTCTGCATTCTTGGCTTGGTAGTTGGGGTTGGAGGCCTTGAGTCAGTCCACCATGTCTGCTATGTCTGCACTCTTGGCTTGGTAGTTTGGGTTGGAGGCCCTGAGTCAGTCTGCCATGTCGGCTATGTCTGCATTCTTGGCTTGGTAGCTGGGGTTGGAGGCCCAGAGTTGGTTCGTCTGCGAAGTCTGTCATTTTTTCTTGTCGTCCTTATTTCAGGAAGATGTTTCACTTGTTCATTTTTGGGATCAGTATCTTTTATTTATGTAATGACTGGTTTATCAAATAACTAGAAAATATATACTAATAGAAGTACTCATTAAATCTTTGAAAATGTACTACTTGTAAGAATTGACCGGCATTGGCATTAGTAAGCCGGAAAAGCTGTGCCACTCTTTATGGATGTCGAGTCATCAAAATGACTGAGGTAGTGGACATGCCCTTTGACCTTCACTTACACTCACACATACACATGCTTATACATACACAAACATTCACACATACCTACTCACTCAAAAATACATATACGCTCTCCCTACACATTCACCCACTTACACACACTCTCTCTTACATAAACACCCTCAGAACTAGAAGAACATGCACAACATATATATATTTTAAAAAAATTTTTTAATTACCGCTGCTGCCAGGAAAACCCCGATTCCAGCTATATGTACTCCATTTTTCATTAAGCCAATAGCGAATAATGCAATATTATTCACTGTTAGTATAATAATAACTCGACAAAAGAGAAGGTTAGTGTAGCCTCCACCGACCAAACCCTATAAGGACGAGCTGGTTCTGTTGTTGCCATTGATTTTGCCACTGCTAACCTTAGGGTACGCAAAGGTAGTTTGGTTCATAAGAGGGGGTGGGGGTTGCGAGGGTAAACTCCCCAACTTAATATTTATCACAGGAAAATGAACCCTCGGGTCAGAAAGACAACCCTCGCCACTAACAGCAGGTATATGTTAGCCCTGCGAGTGCCCTGTTTTTAATCCTGGCCCAAGGACGTTCTAATAAAGGTACATTAGGTACCCGGCAGCTTGTATTAACTTCTAGGCAATTATTCACATTTTACTTGCACTGCTTCTCTCATCTAATCTGATTTGCGCTTAGCGCGAATATCTCCAAAAGTTGGTAATAGTAGATAGCGATGTTAGCGACTGTTTTCAGTCGCTAACATCTTGGCACGCCCACTTTGCATGTCATTAGTGATAAATATCACTGACATGCAAAGCAGGGCCCTAGATGTTCGCTATCTCCTACTAGCTGTCGCTAACTGGTGTTAGCGACAGCTAGGTAATAGGGAGATAATATTATCTCCTCTTTCTTGGATTTTAAAGCCAAAAAAGCGGAGATAAACCCCCTTGATAATATGCCCCCTTGAGTTTGGCAGACAAGGTGTTCCATCGTTGTTGCAGTGGGTACCTGTCTTCCAAACTCAAAATCAGCCCGAGTTGTCTCCCTAATACAAACTTGTACTGACCCTGTACCTCGTGGGAACAATCTATATGGAACCTTGGTCATCCCACCCATTCACCCTGTGGCCCAATGATTTTTTTAGTTGTGACATTTGGGATTCGAATTTCACAGAATTGCCTACGCCCCTGCTGATTTTATTTGTTGATGAGCAGATACCCACTTTTCTGTGGGTTGAGCATTAGGATTTCATCTGAAACCCCGTTTGTTTAAAATGGCACCACTAGAGCATTATGCCTGGCTCTGGAGGCCACATCTTCCATCCAATAATAACAGAAAAGAGAAACCGCGAATCTGCAAGATTGTGCTCATGTGATGGAAAAAATGACATCTGGATAGTAGAGGAGAGGAAGGGGGTACACTGCATGTGGTCAGGGTATTTAACTACTCCAAGGATAGGAAGTCATTCTAGGTGTTAACCATATAATATTTGGTACAGTCCTCTCGTACAAGAGTTGTGACTTGAGGCGGGGTAGCAGTTATACATGGGAATTCTTCCTAGAGGGGGTGGTGCATTAATGGCACTGTCTCCTAAATTGGTGCTTGCACCAAATCAACATCCGATTAAACAATCACTTGGAAGTTAATTTGTCAGGTACTGTCTGCCAACCTCTCTTGTTTTCTGTTTTATTTTAGCATGATTAAGGGTCTTGCCGATATATAATAAAAAAAAGATAGCTAAAGGGAAAACATATTTTTACTCAGATAAAGCATACACATAATGAAATACGCTGTTTGTGTAAAGATATGCTCTTGTGAAAGAGTAAAATACTGTAATGGTATAGTAAGCAATGGCTGAACTAAGCTGGCCAAATATGTGATGCTACAACGCAATCAAAATGATCGCAGTATGTAACATCACAGTTTTTACAACGCAAGTCGTTACAACTACTTGCCCTGGACTTAGGAGTAGTAAGATTTACTATTCCAACACCAGTCTACGTACAGTAGGGTAGGTGTTGGAATAGTAAATCTTACTGTTCCTTAGGTGATCGTGCCATCCAGCGCAAGTCGATGTAACGCTTGCGTTGTAATGGCTGCGTACTAAATACATGGTGGTGTAACCACTGCGATGTAAAGGATGTTTCCTATGCAGGGGATTGGCTGAAAGCCTCTATAAGAAAGTATATCATACATCTGATTTTAATCAAGTCCAAAGGTTTTGGCTAATGCCAGACCTCAAAAAGTAGCAATCTTACAGAAAGAACTTGTGACAGAATAGATAACGGTGAATGAGAGCAGGTAGAGTAATGGTCAGTCTGTCTCTGATAATCTGTTATCTTTATACTTAGTTGTGTATTGGAATGATCCTCTCTCTTGCACTCGAACTAGAAGAGACAGATCTTCATCTGGCACCAGAACAGAAGAATGGGTTTAGTAAGTTATATTCTTCTACGTACTTAGAAGCATATCTCCAAGGAAATGGCACAGTGCTGAGCTGTGTCATTTAAAAAACGCAGGGATGCGCCATAATTACAACAATACGCCCCAATCCTGTGTTCTCCTGTGCACTGGTGCACGAACAAGATGCCTAGCTCCAACACTGACACCCATGTGCCAGAGTGCAAGGGTGCCTGTATTGCAGGGAATGATTGTTTATGTGCAGGTAGGGACATTCTGCAGCACACCTAGAGGTAGCAAATCGCCAATATTTAATGATTGTTTAACATAATCAACCATTAAAGGTGTTTTGCACTTTCTATGAATGAAGTACACATAGAAAAAGCAAAACCAAGGAAACATAAAAGTACTTCTCCTTCTTTTGCCAGACTAACGCCTGCTCTTGCATGGTGTTAGTTTTTGGTGCTGCGTCAGATTTACACATCCATGCAAATTTGGGGCAGCGTCAAACAGCAATAGCCTTTGCGGTGGAACGCCCACAGCAACACACATTGCACATGCCTTTTTCACAAAACACTGCGTGAAAGGGCACCATATTTTCACAGCGGCGTCAAGTCACAAAAAGTGGACTTTTGCCACTTTGTAAATGTGGTGCAGGGCATTCCGCCACATGAACGTTGGCACGGGTGACCTTCCAGTGGCACAATCCCCTTGTAAATATGCCCCTTAATACCTAATCAGGATGAAGATGTTATGGCCCAACAACTCCAGGTGGTGCAATTGTCATTGGTATAGATATGTGCGGGTGTGAGTAATTGCACCATGTCATGAATGCAAACGGCATGCAAGGCTTGAGATCTGCGTGGAAATAACCACTCAGAACGGCGGGCTGTGCCAGCCACAAGAGGTAAACGAGGACACTTATTCTATGAAACAGGGACAGCTGGTGCTGCCTGGACGGCTTTCCAATTGGTGCCCTTTTCATTGGCGTTGTCACTATTTCTACAGTGCCACTGCGCCCGCAAACCATCTGCCTGCGGGACAAGCCCTGGCATCGCCCAGCACTGGGGTCCTCAGACTGAAACAGATAATGCACCATTTAACATCTTCTAATTTGCCCTTACCTACCTTTGGCTCTTGGGGTGGGCTCTTGGGATGGGCAATTGCTTGTACATATGGGGTGAGAAGTTAGCAGTTTTTGCACATTTGTAACCGTTCTGAAGAAGGCTTCCAGAAAAGCACCAAACAGCTTCTAAGATGTGAAAAATGTAAGACTTTTCCAATACATTTGTTGTAAAAAGTAGAGGTAGTAAATGTAAAAAATGTTAAGAGCTATGTGATAAAAAAGCATTCCTAATATTTTTTTCTCATTGGAACACAGTACTCCATCTATATTTTGAAAAATGTGAAGAATCCGGAACGACACTATAGTTTGGCTGAACTAGTGATTAGAGATAGTTTCAACCCAAATTTTCATTTACAAATTCTTTGAAAACTTATTTCTATAGAACTTGGTATTGGCAGGAATAGTTTAGTTCAAATGTATATTTAGTTAGATGTTACAGTTTTTTCCCTGCCTCTATATATTCTTGATATTTACTCAAACACTTACCCTAATACTACCATATCTAACGCCAAATGTGACCTATTCTGTAACCCTAATCTCATACCTTAGGGGCTTATTAAGAGTCTGGCGGTCCACGGACAGGCAGACTTGTGGGGGCGCGTTGGTGGCCGTCTTCCGACTGGCCTATTACAACCAGGGACCACTACACCCACCAAGGATCTGGCGCGGCGGCTTTGAGGCAGCATTATGATTGGCGGGCCGCTGAGGCCCCACCAAGTATATCACAAGTTTTCTCATGCTGCAGCCGCCATATATAGTGTGCCGTGAGGAAACAAAGGGAGGCTTACAGGGCCCCTTTGTGCCTCTGTACCATGGAGTGCATGTAGGGGGGCACATGTTGGGTGCATGCACACAGGGGGCACAGACAAGTACCTGCACAGGTACGACTGCAGCAGTCTATGTTGTGCAGGTACTGATTTTGACGGTATATGGTGGTGCCCTTTTCATAGGCACCGCTGTGGGAACTCCATAGAACCGCCGGGTACACAGTAGAAAACTCCTTATCTGGCAGGCGGGACGCTCCAGCTCCTAAAAAGGCCCAAATCCTTTCCCTCAATTACCTTCACTCTAACCCTTGCTTTATCCCAAATCCTTCTCCTGTGCCTAACTTTCACCTTTCCCTATACATGTGCACCTATTCCTATATACCACCACCAAAATCCTATGTTTTTCTACTTATCTTCGTTCTCACGGTTTATTTTCTCATCTATTATTTTTTCAACATTTTGATTCGAAATACATGTAAATGAAACTAATGACTCCAACTGTTCACCAACTTCCCCTTAAATGCTGCCTCAATATAGAAGAATTATCAATACGTTCGTTTTAAGATGGAGAATGGTTAACTCTTAGGTGGCATATGTGATCTGTGAGCTGACAGACAGATGTCACATGAAGAAGGGCATTCGGATGGACTGTTTATGCCAAAACGTCATGTTGATATCAGCATATTTGCCTAGTTTTGGTTGTTTACAAATATCTATTTAGGGCAGCAGTTTTAAACAAGAAGTTGGAACAGAGCACTCTCTCTTGAACTGTATACCTTTCATTCCAGTGTTGTTTACACAAACTGAGCAGCACAGTGTTCCTTTCCTGAATAGACCAGTGGTGGCTCAAACTACGTAATTTGAATTTTTGGGAAACATTGTAGTGTAAGTTTTAGCAAATACAAAAACTAACATCTGTTTCATATTTGATACTTTCTCTGGGCTTCAAGTAACAAGAAACTGCATTCACATTAGTACTGTTAAAGGCATCTTGTTAGAGGGTTGTGGGTCTCATATTCTAGCTCAGCCATTGATGCAGAGGGGTCATAAGGATTATTACATCGCACATCCGAGTTTCTTCTGATGAACTGCAGTTGTGGCAGCCTAAAGCCCACTGTCATGTTGCATAGAAAGACGGCTATAAGATGGTCTAGCGTAGAGTAGTCCTCTGTGGTGTGGTCTGTATATGTCTTGGCCTGCTGGAACATTTAGGACACTGGCCTCAGAGCGTTGTCTTGCCGGAGGACTCTGTCCAATCAAGTGTAACTTCTCAGAGTTGAAACCCAAGTTTACATGTTGGATCTTTGAAGAGAGGTTATTTGTGCTACAAATTTGGGACACATCTGGAGCTGTGTGCCCCAGCGGTCTTCTCCAGCAGTGCGCAGTTCACCTGTATTGTGCTGAGAAGCTCAAACTCTCTGTAGATGGAGTCGTTGATGATAACAGGCACCTAATAGCTCATGAAAGCCAGACTTCAATCAGACCAGAGTAATATCTGCTGAATGTAAGTAGGGGAGGGTTTTGGCTCACATGAGATGAGCACGGACAGGGGCATAGGGCGGCATCAGAGGCAGGAATTGTTGCCAGTGGCATAAGAACAGCTGGTGCGGCAGTAGGGGCATTGAGAGTGGGGCTCAGGAAAGTGCAGGGTCCAATACACCCCATTTCTAGCTGTTTATTACAACACAAAAGGCAGAGGGGCCCTTTTTTGCTTGCTGCTTGCCACCCACTTTAGTGCTATGGGCCAGTGACCTGTGCTATTTTGATAGACCTATTAGATTCGATCCCTGTCGCCATTTCAAAGTCAGGCGTTAAAGGGCAGAGGAGAGAAACCGACTGATCTATCTGCTTCTATATGGCGCTATCATGGCTGCCATTCACCTCTATCCCACACTCGTGACCACAGGTGCCCCGTGATTTAACTTGCCAACAGGTGGTGTAAAAACAGATTTTCAGAGAGGGACGGGATATATATATTTTGTACTGCACATCTAAAGTAGGTACACTCCGCCTTGTGCTGCTATTCGCCACATAAATCAAATAATTGGATGTTAGCTGGTGTAGTCCATTGTGTGTGCAAGTGCAGTCCAGCTGCCGGCTTCCCAGGTACAAAAGATTTACCACAGCGTCCTGTTTTGTAAAACGATCCGTGTTTGGCTTATGTGAGCACGCGTCATTCTGCGCGAACTGTCTGCACTTCTTAAGAACAAATGAGGCTGCTGCGAGTGTGAGTGTTCCAGTGTAAACACGCGGCGCACGAGGGCGAGAACAGCCAGGCACTGTTTATCCCTCGCTGCACGAACAGAGAACGGGCAGAAAGGGAGAAAAGGGCCCAGTGGCCATGGGAGTGGGACATGTGTGTGTGGGCATGTGTGTTCGCATGTTTGTGTGTCTGTATGTGTGCGGGGTGCATGCAGTTCATGGCTATTGGCATGTTGGAAGTCCTTACTAGCTCTTACCTACCTGTTCGGCTGTTGTTATTGTGTTCAGCTTACATCAAATCACAAATCACAAAAAGCACACTTTCTGGCTAAAGATATATCTTTCTGCAACACTGTGATTTGTTGTAATTCTGCTCATCTCTTTTGGCTGTGGCACTGTTCTATTTTCTATGGGAAATTGTAAAGGAAAAAGATTTAGGGCCCTCTTTTTTTTCACAGCCCCTTCTAGGCAGACCTCCTGCAACTTTCCAGGAAGGAGCTGGGGGGGGATGAACAGTTATTATTGTTAAGTTCTGTGAGGATTTGTCACAGGATACCAAAGTTTTGGCAAACGTGTGTGTGTTGTGTGTGTTTGTATATATAAATATATATATATATATATATATATATATATATATATATATATATATATATATACAAGATGCAATGCAAGATTCGAAAATATTCACTGCTAAGTGATCAGTACCAGCAAAATAGCGGGAACATTCATAAACTGGGCCACACCAAAAATTCATTGATAAGAACAAAAACAGTATTAAGAGCATAACATATTCTTAACGTGTGGTCAAAGCAGGCACTGATTAAAATAAAAGCCTCAGACCGATATGGCACTGCATATTCCAAAATTTAAATGAAAAATACGGGCTAAAGGCTCGAACCTGCCGTCCCAAAACTAGTCATGCAAGGCAAATGCATTGTGCCAATTGGGCGGTAATGTAAGATTCGAAAATTACAATGATTAGGTTCATATGCCAGCATGTAAACAAGAGCATGATTGCGCCACATTACATTATTGAGAACATACAAAAGGTGGTTCCTCTGCTATGTACATGCGATGACGCTTGGAGGTTAGATCAAATGAAATAATAATGAACAAGTAATAGACTCCAATCCGAGAGGTGGGATACTCATGTGCCAGTGTCCTAGCTTTACTAACAGTAAAAAATTGAACCTCTCGATGAGGGTACTGATAAATGTCTCCACCCTACATGTTTGTTGGGTATACAAGATTCTTACCCAACGTCAAATGCAAAATTAAGAAAACATAACTATATTGCCCCAGTGGGCATAGTCTGTGTTACGCAACACGATGGTATTTCCCTGTGGGCATAATCCTATTATGTACAGTTCATCGTAGCAGATTGGAACCAAAAGCATATCATGCCCTAGTGGGCTATAGTATTCTTGATCATAGATGGTCCAAGGTAAGTTACTGTACCTGCAACAGATAAGACAATAAAGACAAAGATCTATTAAAAACTCTACAGCCTAAAATTAGTGGTTGTAAAGTAAAAACACACAAATTCTAAAAACAGCAATCAGAAAGGGTAAGCAGCAAGTAACATGCAATGATTAACTATATATTTTAGTCATCATGAAGATGCACAGATAATTCTTCGTCCATATTTAACCCATGGGGCACCATGGTATTAAATCTCACAATGAATTTGGACTCTAATTTCCTGAGCTCCAACACTCTATTACCTCCTCGCACATTTGGAGGGATGCAGCCAATCACAGCAAATTTTACTAGGTTGGCATTGCTCTTGTGGTGTTCTTGAAAGTGGCGAGCCACTGGGTAAGATTTATCATTTTTAGTAATGGCCCTAAGATGTTCAAGCACACGTTTCTTACCTTTGTGGATAGTGCTGCCAATATAATATTTTGAACATGGGCATTTCAAGGTGTAAATGGCAAATTCAGTATTACAACTGAGGTGTTTTTGTATGATCCATGGATCCTCATTGTTATTAAACTTGAGGGATTTTATACTCGTACTAAATTTGCAGGCCATGCATTGGTTGCATGTAAAGAAACCTTTTATTGCATTACTTTTTATAGGGGTTTGGATCATGTTGTTGCAAAGATAATCACGTAGTGATTTAGGTTTACGGAAGGTTAAAGACGGATGATCTCCAATATATTCATTTAGGTCATCGTCAGTTTTGAGGACCTCCCAAAATTTCTTGAGGCTCTTTCTTACTTCCCATGCTTGTGTACTATAAGTCGTTATACATCTTATAGTCTCTTTAGGTTTACTTTGAGAATCAACGACTTTGGGAATTAAAATATCTCTACGATTGAGGGAATCAACTTTCATGATGGCCTTCTTGATATTTTTAGGGCTATAGACTCGTGTAAGAAACCTTTCACTCATGATTACTTTTTCTTTCTCAAATTTGTCATTGGTACTACAGTTCCTTCGGGCACGTAGTAGTTCTCCGAATGGTATACTGTGTATCAAATGATGTGGGTGGCAACTGCCTGCATGTAGTAGGCTGTTACCAGCCGTGGCCTTTCTGTACAGTGAACTTTCGATAGTATTATCTTTGATCTCAAGTTTGAGGTCAAGGAATTCCATGGAATCAGAACTAATCTGGTGTGTGAATTGGAGATTGAGTTGATTTTCATTCAGCATCTCTACAAATTGATTAGCTTGCTTTTCTGTGCCACTCCATACACAGAAAATGTCATCTATATAACGCAGCCAGAGGACGGCGTGGTCTTGAAATGGTCTGATGTTTTGGACAACCTGCTCCTCCCACCAGCCGAGGTATAGACCTGCAAAGCTGGGGGCGAAGCAGGTTCCCATCGCCGTCCCCTGTATTTGCCTATAGATCTTAGTGTCAAAAAGAAAGAAGTTGTTGCTCAAACATAGATCAATCATGGTGAGCAACATTTCAGTATGGTGAAGATAGCATAGTGATCTGGTCTGAAAGAAATGCTTACATGCTTCAAGGCCCAATTTTTGAGGGATGCTTATATAGAGACTGTTGACATCTAAGCTTAGCATAAGGTAAGTTGGAGACCACTCAATATCATTTATCCGTCTCAAGAAGTCACTTGTGTCCAACACAAAGGACGGAAGGGACTGTACCAGGGGCTGTAGATAGAAATCTACGTATTTGGATGTCTTTTCTAAGGCACTAACACAGGAAGACACAATAGGCCTTCCTGGTGGTATAAGAGCATTTTTGTGCAATTTGGGAAGCAGATATAAGACCGGTAATTTCGGCTATTTACACAACAGATAGGAACTTTCATCAGTGGTTAAAATGCCATCATCTTTCCATTTGTTAATATGATTGGACACATTCATCATAGCTTGATCATAAACAGTTCTAGTGGACAGGCAATATCTGCTAGTGTCTGACAATTGGGCATTGCCCTCATCTCTATACATTTTCAGGGGCCAAATAACCACGTTGCCCCCTTTGTCACTTTGTTTAATTACAAAATCATGATTAGATTAGAGTTCATTAAGTGCCTTTCTCTGAACTTTGTTCAAATTACTTCTAGTAGTTGCTTTACGGAATTTGAGTCTTTTCAATTCTTTGACCATTCCTTTTTCAAAACAGTTAAAGGCTTCACAGTTGATTTGTGGCAGGAACACCGACTTCGGTTTGAAGGGGGTTGCTGCCATCAAATCCAACGTTAGCTCACTATTCGCTGCGTTCAGAATGGGATCATTGACCCACCCATCAACTTCTGCCAGCTCATGTATTGTCTGTAAGGTCTCTACATCCCCTATCTGGAGAGCCGGTTGATCAATCGTTCTCACAACAGGGGGTTTTGTGGATTTATTGGTAAACCACTTTTTAAGTTTGAGTTTCCGTATATAATGGAACAAGTCAATTCTAGTTTCCGTGTAGTTTAAATTAGAGGTGGGGCAAAACGATAAGCCTAACATTAAAACATCTAGCTGATCATCATTCAATGTATAATTAGAAAGATTTACCACAGTCTTGGACTTCATGTTTTCTTGGCAAACTTGCCCCTTGTTCTTGTTCCCACCGGGCTGTCTGTTTGTGTAACGTAATTTGGTTTTCTGCCTCCTCTTCCTCCTCTTCCACGCCCTCTTACCGGGCTCTCGCTGTGAGCCATTGTAATTGACCTTTCTTTGGACAACAGCTCGTATTCCCTTAAAAGGCGTGCTTTTACTCCTTCTGCATCGTCACTGTATAAGTCAGGCATTTCTTCAGAGTCACATTGCAAAATTTGTTTAGTTATTTCAGATACCGGATCAGTAGAGGTTGAGGGTTCTTCACCTCCAGTCGCTCCTCGCTCTGTAGTCCTTTTTGGATCATTCTGGGCGCTTTGCTCGCCTCTTAATTTATCAAACTTTTTTCCAAAGGTTAAAATCTGACCTTTCTTATAATCGATCTCATCCCTTTCGAATTTCGTTAATTTTTTCATTTTGATTTCCTCTTCCAATTTCTCCAGTCGTTTATTCATTTTATCCATTTCTGTACTGAACTCATCTTCACCACACAGTTCCTTTAACTTGGCAATTATTTCTTCACTTTCTTGTGTCATCTTTATACTTTCTTTTTCAGCATATTTGATTAGTATTTTTAACATATTCATTGAACAAATATGATTATTATCCATCCATTCTGATATTAGCTCAGGATCAGGTTGTTGGAAATGGGAGTGATGAAAATACATAATCCCCGAGGCACCCTGTTACACTCCACATAATGTTGCATGGCTGTAGCCTCCCACCATTTGGACTGCTCCTTTTTGAGCACTTTCCATAGTGAATCCCACAGTTTTTTCTTGCCAATTACAGTGGTTGTAGTGGTAGTTGTTCTATCGCCACCTGGATCTGTATTGAGAGTTTTTTCAAACAGTTTACTTGCTGCTGCCTTCCTTTTGCTGTTTCTTGTCTCCGCCATGTTATTTTTACGGTTCTCTTCGAACGCGTAAATCCCGATATTATCCGGGCTGCAGATTATGAACGCCGGCTGGTTGTAGATCACCCCAGCGTTACTCCGATTTCCACGTGTACAATCGCTACCTTCGCAACCCCCGTTGCGCGTCTCCCGGCTCACATGCAAAGTCCGATCCACGGCTAGATTTTGCTTAATATAACAATATAAATATGAGAAGTAGTGAACGGTTTATATTGACTTACATGTTGATGCAAAATAATGCAATACTTTTCTATGGTCATTTGTGAAGTTTTAACACATTTCAAGATGGCGCGCATTTAGTGCCTGACCACCTAAGTCCGTTGTTTGTGTTAATAAGGGTTGCAAACCTAGCTAATGGTGCCGCACAATGCACTCTGATGTTAACACTGACGAAGGGAATTAATTCCCGAAACGCGTTTGTTCGAAGAATAAAACTTTTTTGCTGAAACTGCTGCTGATGTTCCCGTGAGTGCTGGTTTTCCTTCTAACCCGGCTGGGTATTTGCGAAGGAATTGGAGCTTGTATTTGTTAACGCAAACGCCATCGCGTTACCGGCACCCGCTTTTTGAGTGACTCGTGCGTTTGGTGTTTCTGGAGCGATTATTTATATATATATATATATATATAATAAAGCAATTGCCTGAACCCAGTGAAGTGCGACTCCGTTTCCTTAAGCAGAGGAGGAAGTGAAGTGCAATTTAATACGGCGTGGTTCAACCGTGGGAGCGCCGCACAGTCAGCGAGAGCGCCAAGCATTTCCCTGACAAGGACCACAGCGTTTTCTCCGTGGTAGCGGAACAAAAGGGAAATTGGCTGCCGCTGGAGACCGGCTCCAGCATGACTCCTGTTCCGCCTGAAGAGAGGCAGAAGCGGGGCACTGGGAGGTGTTGAAAATCCATCGGAGGAATTGTAAAAAGATGGGAGAACTACAGTGACCAGCATGCCCACCTGAGGGATGAAAAAAATGCAATGTGCATCACCAATAGAAAAGGCTGTCACTGTGAGGAACCCGTTTGAGACAAAATGGCATACCTTTGAAAAAGTCGAGTGATTCGATGAAACGCGTCAGGACTGCCAAACCTGCATATTTCATAAAGCAATTGCCTGAACCCAATGAAGTGCGACTCTGTTTCCTTAAGCAGAGGAGGAAGTGAAGTGCAATTTAATACGGCGTGGTTCAACCGTGGGAGCGCCGCACAGTCAGCGAGAGCGCCAAGCATTTCCCTGACAAGGACCACAGCGTTTTCTCCGTGGTAGCGGAACAAAAGGGAAATTGGCTGCCGCTGGAGACCGGCTCCAGCATGACTCCTGTTCCGCCTGAAGAGAGGCAGAAGCGGGGCACTGGGAGGTGTTGAAAATCCATCGGAGGAATTGTAAAAAGATGGGAGAACTACAGTGACCAGCATGCCCACCTGAGGGATGAAAAAAATGCAATGTGCATCACCAATAGAAAAGGCTGTCACTGTGAGGAACCCGTTTGAGACAAAATGGCATACCTTTGAAAAAGTCGAGTGATTTGATGAAACGCGTCAGGACTGCCAAACCTGCATATTTAATAAAGCAATTGCCTGAACCCAGTGAAGTGCGACTCCGTTTCCTTAAGCAGAGGAGGAAGTGAAGTGCAATATATATATATATATATATATATATATATATATATATATATCTATATATATATATATATATATATATATATATATATCTATATCTATATCGTCACACGCTCCCAAACCATAGACTCAGGAAACAAACGGCCAGCACTCCGATGTCGTAATCTTATAAATTATTTTATTTCCAACCCCCCCCCCCGACAGACGCGTTTCGCTCAAGGCTTCGTCAGTGTCAAAAAAATATATATATATATCCTACTGGCGGTCGCCAGTAGGTGTATATATAGTTAGGATTTTTTTGAATAGGGATTTCTGAAAATTCTATGTTGAATAACTTTGTCGTTGATGGACGGAATTGGCTGAAATTTTCAGGAAAATGGCACATTTTGTTTCTGAGCGTCCCCTGAAAGTTTGGGGGAGTTTCGTCAAGCGGGGGTCGAGAAAAAAGGCGGGTCCCAAAACGTGTTTTTAACATTGAGTTTTCCATAGGGCGGTTGGACTCACTTTTAGCTCGAACGGCTGAATGGATTTCCACAAAACTTGGCAAAATTGTAGAGACTGGTAGCCCGATGTGCCTTTGCTATGTCTCAAGATATATGCTCCAGTGGTTTTTAGGAAAATTAACTTTGAAAAATATATATTGGGCTACATTGGGCTATATATATGTTAGAGCCCAAATGTAGCCCAATGTAGCCCAAAGATGGCCACCAGAGACAAAAAAAAACAAATGTAGCCCAAATATCAGCCAGATGTAGCCCAACTATAGCCCAGTGACAGAATGTCCCAGAGTGTTCTAAAGAACAACTATAGCGCTAACAGTTATACTTATGACAAAAGTATGATTCCACGAACTCGATAATTCTCGCTCCGGTGCCTACTCCACTCACGGGTTCACACTCTGTGACTCTGGGCAATAGCTTGCTTAATCTCCACAACGGCCCCTCGCGGCGGGATGCCTGGCTTTCACCTTGTGGATACCCTGCCGGGATATCTCACAGGGGAATACCAGGACGGGTTCCCTAAGCAAGCGCCGGGAAACCCACTGCGGGTAGCTGTGCGCTATATAAGCTCAAATACATTACATTACATTACACCTGAAGTCATCTTGATTGGAATAAAGTGTTAACACTTAAAACATTTAATTTGCAAAGGAACAAAATGAGGGGTTTCACTTTGCCATAGAAATGTTGTATATTACCTACTGGCGGTCGCCAGTAGGTATATATAGTTAAGATTTTTTTGAATAGGGATTTCTGAAAATTCTATGTTGAATAACTTTAGCGTTGATGGACGGAATTGGCTGAAATTTTCAGGAAAATGGCACATTTTGTTTCTGAGCGTCCCCTGAAAGTTTGGGGGGGTTTCGTCAAGCGGGGGCCGAGAAAAAAGGGGGGTCCCAAAACGTGTTTTTAACATTGAGTTTTCCGTAGGGCGCTTGGACTCACTTTTAGCTCGAACGGCTGAATGGATTTTTATGAAACTTTGCAAAATTGTAGAGACGGTTTGCCCGATGTGCCTTTGCTAGGTCTCAAGATATGTGCTCCAGTGGATTTTGAGAAATTAACGTTCAAAAAAATATATATATCTGTGACAGCGTCCCGGTTAGCGCCCCGGTTCGCGTACCAGACGCGTAACGGAACTTCGCGAGGAGAAGCGGATTGGCTCTCCGGTGACTCTCCATTCTAAACAGTCCGGAGCGGCCGCCATCTTGTCTCTCGGTAGGATCGAGAGACAAGAGGTGGAAATAAACGTATGCGAAAATGAATGAAAGGGGCAAGGTAGACCCCTCCTGACCCCCTAGGATTGATGTGGGGGCTATTAAAGGGCCCCGCGGGGCAAAAAAATAAATTCTTTTTTTTTTCGATTTTTCGCAGTGGAAGCGCTACCCGGTACGCGAACCGGGTAGCTCACCGGTAGCGTAACGGGAGTCCGCCATCTTGTGTTTCGGACGAATTTAGTCACAAGATGGAGGATAAACATTGTTGGGAATGGGTGTAAGGGGGCACGGGAGACATGTCCTGACCCCCTAGGTTTTCTGAGGGTGGCTGAGGAGGCCCATATATGTAAAAAAAAAACTTTTCTTTCAAATTTTTGCACCGTTAGAGCCCGGTCTGCGCACCGGGTAGCGTTACGGAAAGCGTAACAAGGGGAAAACCAAGGGAAATAGTAAAATAATATTTTAGAGTGCTTTGAGGTAGGGTAGCTCTGAATAGAGCTGTTGTGTTGTGTGGGTGATGTAAGTACCAACATGTAGGTACCAATGAAGAGTCTAATATTCAATGTACACCGTCTCCTCTGTAGATATTTTGTATGTTCTAATATGGGTTATTTAAATGTAAATGTGTGGAAAAGCACTTCATGCTTTAAAGCAATTGTATTTTTGAACTGATTGTTCTTTCCTCTTAGTCCTCCTCTTTGTTTTTTTTTCCCCACACTCTTCTTCAGCATGATAGTTGATAAATTCGTTCCCTCAAAAAATGTATATACATAAAAAAATTATATTAAATGCATATAAAATATATTTTTCCTTTAAAAGAAGAATACATTTTACAGCTTTTGATATTTGCTATTAAAAAAATAGAAATTCACTGAAAAAAAAATGTTATAGACCATATATAGTTAGGAATTAGCATTTACAAAACCTTGAAAATTCACTGAAAAAACCATAGGTTATAGACCATATATAGTTAGGAATTAGCATTTACAAAACCTTATTTTACTCACACAAAACCATTGAAATTCGCATATATAGTTAGTTGCACTAACTATATATCGCGCACCCGCAATCCACTGCTGATCATGTCACATATTACATCATTCATGACATGGTCAGTGACATCACTGATGACATCACTGATGACATCTCAAATGACATCACTGATGACGTCACTGATGACATCTCAAATGACATCACTGATGACATCACTGATGACAACATCCAGTGACTGTATGTTTCTGTAAAGTTAAAATATGTCTTACATATTGAAGAATGAGTGGATGTATAAGTGTCTGGATGAAGGATTTAGTAGGTGCATGACTGACTGTATGAGTGAGTGATTAAATGTGTCTCACTGAGTGCATGGGTTAGTGACTAAACTGTCTTAATTTGTGCATCATTAGGTCTGTTCTGTAAACTGCTGCATGTGTTGATCAGTAGCTATATGAGTAATTATATAGGTTATTGATTGGTTGCCTAAGTATTTGTATGGGAGACTGAGTGTGTGTGTGGGTGGCTGGGAGGTGTATGACTCTGTGCATAGATGTGTGAGCAGTTGATACACTAGATGTATGGGTTCAAAAGTGCATGTGGAAACCGCTGTACGGGCGGTTGACTGTGTGCATGAGTGTATTGGTGAGTGAATGGATATCTCAGTGCTACATGTCAAAGTAAGTACATATGTAAAACACAGTACATGTGAGAGTTGACATACATAAATAACTGTTCATGGGGCGTGGCTTGGGCGCCGATGGCGATGTTCGCCTGAGAGCTCGGCTCCGGGACTGAGCCCGGGATTATCCTGTAAATCGGAGGCTGCTGGGCACCCCAGACCCCGCATTCTGCGGAGCATACCGACAAAGACCTGCCGGGGCCCCTGGTGGAGCTCGGACGAGGGTTGCTCCGGAGTAAAACCGAAGTTTGCGGAGTGGCGGAGTGCGACCCAACATGGCGCCCGGACTTCTTTGTCCCCCTGGTCGGACCCACTGACTTGGAGAAGTGCCGCGAGCAGCGACTTGCACCCGGTTTTGCCATCCCCGGCTGCTCTGTGCATTGGATATCTATCGGATTGGACTTTTACAACGAGTTTGCACTCGGTTTGTGTGACCGGGCGGATGCCCACGTCGAGGAGGACCCCGGGAGCGGACGCCCTGTGATCCAGGCGGTGGCCCGCCTCACGACTCCGCAACTAGCTACGTCTTCCTGGCCAGTCCACTTCCATGGGAGGCGCGACACTCTGGCGCCACAACTCATCCGATGGAGTTGGTGACCCTCACCCCGGGGCCCTAGCGGGTGAGCGGGCCTGCCCGACTCGGCGACGGTTGTCTCCGCCCCCTCATCGGTGCCCTCGGTCGCCGTGGCGGTGGCGTGAGCCGAAGCGGAGGAGTCTCCACAGGCCCTGGAGAAGGAGGTCGCCCATACTCGATTTGAGGACCAGTAACCGGGAGGGTCGTGGTCGACACCTGCACACGGAGACGCCAACTCCGGGACCTTCAAGGAGTGCCCCCGGAGGCATGGGGAAACCTAGAGGAGCCTACCCAGACCACCTCGGACTCGGAAGCCCAGGACAAAGAGGAGCATGGGGACCCAAAGAGTTCTGGTGGCGCGTCGATGCAGCAACAGTTCGACCGCGTCCTAGAGGCGATAGCGACCACGAGATCGGCCCTCCAACAGGACATTGCTCAGGTAGCGACGAGCCTGGGTCTCCTCAGAGCGGACCACGGCAAACTTTCAGACCGGGTCAAGGAGGTGGAGAGCACGGTGAAAACCTTGGAGCCGGCGCAGCGAACCTTGGCTGCGACTATGAAGGACGCCCTATCCCGAATTGCGACCCTGGAGCAGAGGGCGGAGGATGCGGAAGGCCGCAACAGGAGGAACAACATCCGTGTAGTGGGTCTGCCGGAAAAGGTCGAGGATGGCGACATGGTGACATACTTGGAGACCTGGCTCCGAGACACGGTGGCCCCGGAGGGACTGTCCTCCTTCTACACTCTGGAGCGTGCCCACAGAGTCCCAGCACGGCCACCGCAACAGGGACGCACCCCGAGGCCGGTGGTGGCGCGGTTGTTGCACTTTCGAGACAGGGACTTAATCCTCAATGCCGCCAGACATAATGGTCCATTCAAAGTAGCGAACAGTCAGGTGAACATCTTTCCGGATTACACCTACGAGACGCAACGCAAGCGGTTCTCCTTCCTAGCGGTCAAGCGCGAGCTTAGGAGCGAGGGCATACAGTATTCGCTCCTCTACCCTGCAAGGCTCCGCATCATTGTCGATGACAAAACTCAGTTCTTCGACACCCCGGAGGATGTCTGTGCCTGGCTCGAGCTTTACAGGACAGGGAAAGATGGCTTTGGCTCCTCGTCCCAACAGGCAGATGAGCCGAAACAGAAGCGGCGATCCAAGAGGGTCAGGAATCGCCGCGGCCGCACGGGAGGGCCCTCAACTGCAGAGACGTCGTCGGAGCGGAGGGGAGTGTTGGAAGTATTGTCGGAATTGTCGGGTGCACGAGACGAAGCCACTGAGGAGGAAGAAAACCCGGGTGAAGAGGAGGCACCATCGGACTCGGAGGACTCGGTGGCCGACAGTGCCCATACACCGGTGATCACACCGAAATCGGTGGAGGACCTTTTGGATGGACAAGGGTAACGGGGTATGCTGCCTTATTTTGGGAGGGGGCCCGGCAGGGGGGAGGCGGTTGCCGTCCTTTATTGCTGACAAAGAGGGAGGGAGGGGTGGAATGCCCCTGTTTTTGCCCCGAGAGGTTTTTGGCACTGTTTGGGGCTTGTTATAGTCCTGGTGGCCTGAGCGACGAGGGCCCACTGCCTCCGCCCAGCCCGCACCTGGCCCTTAAGGCCTTCCTACGGTGGCGACCGTAGGATTAGTAGGGGTTCTTGGGTTGATGGAAGACGAGGTTTGGATGGGATCTAGATGGTGTAGTTTGGGTCCTGTTCTGGGGTGGGTGGGTGAGGGTTTGGTTCGTTCCTGGGTTGTTTGGTTTTGGTTGGGGAAAATGGCCGCCATCAGTGCTGGGAGGAATGATGTCTTTTCTTTGTGGGGACCCGGATGGGGAGACTGTGCGAGAACAATACGGGACAATGGCTGATGTTGCTAACTTGAAATGTGTCACTTGGAACGTAAGGGGGCTTCATACAATGTCCAGGCGCCACAAGGTCCACGCTTATTTAGTGCGTAGGGGAGTGCAAATGGCGCTGCTGCAGGAAACTCATCTGAACAAGGCGGAAGGGGCGGCGCTACAGCGTAGATGGCGGGGGCAGGTCTTTTCCACGTCGTACTCCGCTTATGCCAGAGGGGCACTAATATGGATCAGAGCAGGGGTCCCCTTCCAAGTCACGAGGACAGTGTTAGATCCAGAGGGGCGTTACGTGGCCAACTCGGGCACTCTAGGAGGGAGGGACCTAAACGTTTGCTGTGTGTACGCTCCTAATGTGGACCAGACTGCCTTCCTTTCCAGGTTATCGGGCTCGTTAGCCCACTTCTTCTCCGGGCCCCTCCTGCTTGGGGGAGACTTTAATTCCGTGGTGGACGTGGACATAGACCGCTCGCATCCGCCGCTTCCCGATTCCCCGGTTCGGCGCACGGCTAAGGGTCGTCAGGATTGGCAGACCCGCTGGGGTTTGACGGACATTTGGAGGGCGCATCACCCAGCATCTAGGGATTATTCATATTTCTCGAGACTTCATGAGTTGCATGTCAGACTAGATGGCTTTCTTGGGTCGCCCGAACTGGTTTCGGCAGCGGTCCGATCTGAGTACCTGTCCAGGACCATTTCGGACCATAACCCCCTCCTGCTGGACCTTCGCTGGTTCCCCGGGACGCCGGCGGTGCCCACCTGGAAACTGCGACCCGAGATTCTTGAGGACAGTGTCTTCAGGGCGGACCTGGGGGATAAGATATCAGAATATTTTGCGTCCAACGGCGGCTCCGCGAGTACTAGGGCGTTAGAATGGGACGCTTTTAAGGTAGTGGTGAGGGGTTACTATATCTCTACGAAGGTGGGCATGAGGCGCGTCATCCTGGCTGACCTAGATACAGCGGACCGGGAACTCCGCGAGCTCGAAACTCGCCGCCCCGGACACCCGGAATTGCAAACACAAACGGTAGAGGCGAGGGAAAAAGTAGCGGCAGAGGTCGAACGGCTCCGTTGTTTTGATTATAAGGCCTATACGGTCCGGTCCATCGCGGAGGGAGACAGATCGAGCGCGTTGTTGGCGTGGTTGGCCAACCCTACGCGCCAGTCCCAATCGACGACCAGTATGCGTGAGGCAGACGGAACCGAGGTATACACTCAACCGGAGATTCTTAGTTGCTTCCGGCATTATTATGAAGGTTTGTACCGCAGTCGCTCCGCACAAGACCCTGACCGACTTGATAATTATCTTCGTCCACTGGAGCTCCGCACAGTGGAGCGGGAAGTGGCGAAAGCCCTGGGATCCGACATTGACTTAGGGGAGATCCGCGGGGCCATTAAACGGATGGCGAGAAACAAGACCCCGGGCCTGGATGGCCTACCTGTGGAGTTTTATGCAGCTTATGCTGACCTCCTAGCCCCTCGATTATTGGTGGTCTACAGGGAGGCGAGGAGGCTGGGGCGACTCCCGAGCTCGATGTGTGAGGCATTGGTGGTTCCTCTCCTTAAACCGGGCCGAGACTCTTCCGACCCGGGATCTTACCGTCCCCTATCGATGTTGACGGTGGACTATAAAATACTGAGCAGCATCTTGGCCTCGAGGCTGCTGGGACACATGAGTTCCCTGGTGCATGAGGACCAAGCCGGTTTCATCCCACGGCGGAACACGACTATGAATATTCGCAGGTTGTTCCGTTTGCTAGGGGAACCATTTGTGGATGCCCCGTCCCCCGTCCCCGGTCGTCTTGTCGGTGGACCTAGAAAAGGCGTTTGATAGCCTGGAGTGGGACTACCTCTGCACGGTGCTACGGAGATTCGGCCTCGGGGAGGGCTTTGTCAGATGGACCGCGGTTCTCTATGCCTCTGCTTCGGCCAGGGTCCGGGCGGGCCCATTGATTTCCTCGCGGTATCCGGTAGAACGAGGCACGCGGCAAGGGTGTTCATTGTCCCCACTTCTTTTTGCGCTGGCGGTGGAGCCACTGGCGCTGCACCTTCGATCGGGAGCCCACAATACGGGCTTGTGGACGCCTGCGGGCCCGCATTATGTTTCGCTATATGCGGACGACCTGTTGCTCTTCCTAGAGGACCCGCTCGACGCTTTACGTGGAGCGGAGGTGGCGCTCACAGAGTTCGGGGAGGTCTCGGGCCTCCGAGTGAATTGGTCTAAGACCTGTCTTTTTCCGGTGCGCAGGGGTACTCCCGCCCCTGCCCTAAGTAGGGAGATTAGATGGGAGCCCGACTGCTTTAAGTACCTTGGGGTATTGGTTTATCACGACCAACACGACCTCCTAGATGGGAACATTGCCCGCTGCATTCGAGCACTCCGAGGCTGCATGGACTTTTGGGCCACGCTGCCGCTTTCGGTGGCGGGACGGATCGCCCTGCTCAAAATGGTGGCGCTATTGTATTACTTCCGGACTCTACCAATCTGGGTCCCACCGGCCACGTTTCGTCTGTTACGCTCTATGGTGGTCGGATTCCTCTGGGGGTCGGGCCGACGGCGGGTGGCCCTCAAAACCCTGATGAGGCCGAAAGACGAGGGGGGGCTTGCGGTGCCGGAATTTGAAAAGTACTATCTGGCGGCGCAGCTCCAGACCTTCACCCAGGAGATCGCCAGAGCATTCCGGGGCCCGGAAGACGGAAGGGGGACGGGCATGGCCAGACATGTTCTCTCCTTTATAGCGCTGCGACAACGTTTAGCCCTGCGGGATTTGTTGATGGAGGAGCGGACTGTCCGCCTGTGTTGGAATCGGGCCCACGCCCGAGGCCAACTGAGAATACCATATGCGCCTGAAATACCGTTGGGGATGCTGACGGCCCTCCCTCACGGAGGGGATTGGTCACGTTTGGCGGCCTGGGAGGATACCGGCTTACAGCTAGTTGGGGATCTGTACGAGGACGGAGCGCTCTCGTCCTTCCAGGATCTTATTGACCGATTTGAGATCCCCCGTGGTGACTTTCTACTGCACTCGGCCATTGTGCGAGCAATCCAGGCACACTGGAGGAACAGGCAGGAGGAACCCCACTTATCTCAGGTGTGCCAGTACGTGATGATGTCGGCGGGCACGGTGAAGGCGGTCACTTGCCTCTACGGCAGGTTGATTAACGAAGGGTTGGCTCCTCTCACCACTTTGAGAAACCGCTGGGAGGAGGACATTGGTAGGGAGATCCCGGAGACGACCTGGTCCCAGTTGGTGAGACGAGCATGGAAGGGCACACGTAACGCCCGTTTCCACCTGGTCCACTATTATGTTCTCCATAGGGCGTACCTGACCCCGGTGAAAATCAGGCGATATTTTGCCACGACTTCGGCGGAATGCCCTAGGTGCCCGGCTCAGGAAGCGGACCTCCTACATATGTTATGGGCCTGTCCAGGACTGTCGTCCTACTGGCAGGAAGTAGCGACGACCCTGGAGGAGGTGACAGGGAGATCCTTATCGCTGGATGCGGCGGTGGGGCTCCTACACTGGTTCCCCCATACCCCCAGGAATAAAATTTCTAGTAAATTTATCGACCTAGGGCTCCTCCTTGCTAAACGAGAGGTGACCAGGAACTGGAAGGCACGAGTTGGTCCGACAGGCAGCAGATGGCACAGTGAGCTTTTGAAGTGGGCGGCGGGAGAGAGCGCGCTGAGGTATCAACTTGCTTGGAGGCAGAGTAATGAGAAGGCGCAGGAGGCCGCGTTGGAGTGCAAAATGTTGGTGCAGGCCCTCAGGGATTATTGTGCCCCCAGCGACTCTGAAGGTGAAGAAGCGACTCGCCCCGAGTCCCGGTGAACGTTTGTACTGACAGTCCTATTGCTTTCCCCGTGGGTCCCATGGCAGATCCTGTGTTGGTAGCTCCCTGGCGCTGGTGGTGGGGGTGGGTGGGGTTTCTTTTAGTTAGTAGTCCTTTGAGGGTGGGGGTTTTCTTTTGGGTTTATAGGATTGTTTGGAAAAGCAGATGACGGACAGTGAATCATCCGGACCAGCTCCAGTATCCTACTGATCCCCCATTGCATTTCTCCGCCCGACCCCAGGGTTGTGGGCCGGATGGCTGTGTACGAAACTCACGGTGGGGGGCCAGAGGGCCTTATTCTGTTGATATTGCTTGTGATACAATGCTGGTCGATATTGTAACGATCTACTAATTCCTGCAATAAAAATATATTTAAAAAAAAAAAAAAAAAAAAATAACTGTTCATAAGAGCCAGTGAATGTGTGAGTGGCTGTATGGATCATTGTGAACTTGTATCAGGGATTGTATAAGAGAGTAAATATGTGTTAGTATATGTTTGATTAAGTAAGGTGTGTATAACTGTATAGTTGAGGAAATGGAGGTGTGATTTATTTTTTGCATGACTGACTAGGTGTGTGAGTAACTCCATGGATGAGTGACAGTCTGTGAGTGTCTGTTTACACTGAGTGTATCTAAGGTTATATTAGAGTCTGAAGAGGTTCATCCTATTATCACATGAATTATGTCATCAGTGATGTCATCAGTAATGTCAAATGAGATGTCATCAGTGATGTCATCAGTGATGTCATCAGTGATGTCATTTGAGATGTCATCAGTGATGTCATCAGTGATGTCACTGACCATGTCATGAATGATGTAATATGTGACATGATCAGCAGTGGATTGCGGGTGCGCGATATATAGTAAGTGCAACTAACTATATATGCGAATTTCAATGGTTTTGTGTGAGTAAAATAAGGTTTTGTAAATGCTAATTCCTAACTATATATGGTCTATAACCTATGGTTTTTTCAGTGAATGTATATATATATATATATATATATATATATATATATATATATATACATACAGACATACAAAGTCAGTATTAAACATTTTTTTTAAAAAACACTGTATTTGTTAGAACAGGGGTCTCTAGTCGGCAGAGGTAGGTACCACTGTCCTAATAGGGACCCTTGCTTCTAGTCAGGGTAAGGAAGATGCACTCTTTAGATAACTCCTGCTCACCCCCTTGGTAGCTTGGCACGAGTAGTCATGGCTTATCAAAGGCAATAAGTAAAGTATTTGTACTAACACTCACAGTAACACATTGAAAACCCCACAAACATACTCCACAACAGTTAAAATAAAGGTATTTAATCTAAACTACACAAGACCAAAACGACAAAAATCCAACATACACAGTTCAAGAATATGGTTTCAAAAGAGTTCTTAAGGTTGCGTCAGAATAATCCACAGTTGTGTGAAAATAGTTCACAGTTGCGTCATGTTTAGCCAACAGTACCTTTAAATGCGACAAAGTTCCAAAACAGAAGTTGGTGTGGTGGAAAACAAGCGATGCATCACTCCTGAGACCTTGGGGAGGTGATGCGACAACCCCGCTGGATGTAGTGGGCGTGTTGCGACGAATCAAGGTCTGTTTGGGGAGGGAGGCAATACCTTGTATGGATTCCGGTGTGGGGGTTCCATAGTAAAAAAAGCTTGCAAAGGCACGATGCACTGATCTTTGGGGGCTGCGACGATCTCCGGTGCGACGATGCGCGGTCCAGCGGTGATCTTTCTCTCGCAGCTCCTCGATGCGATGACCCTGCGACGATGTTCGCAGCGACGTGATGCGGTCCGCTAGCAAGCGGTGCGTCGATCTCACCCAGTGACCAGTGACGACAGGCCCTGCGACAATGCTCGCAGTGATAGTTATCTTCCCGCACCGGACTGGTGCATCCCGCAAACTAAGGATGCGACGACTCTGGCAGCGGCAACAGGCACTGCGACACTCTCGGCCTTCGTAGCGGCGGAAATTTCCTTGCACTGACGGGGATGCGCTCCGCGAGCAATGCAATAAAACTTGAAAGTCTTTAAAATCTTAAGAAGTTCAGGAAAGCTGGGGGTGAAGTCCTTTTGTTCCTAGGACTTCTTAACAGGGATCCAGCTCTTCTCAGACCCGTGGAGATTCCTACAAGCAAGGGGGCACAGCACAAAGCAAAGTCCTTCCCCTCTCCTTGGCAGCAAAGCAACAGCATGACAGTCCAGCAGAGCAACAGCAGGACAGTCGTCCTTCTTCAGTTTCAACTTTCTCCTAGCAGGGGTTCCTTCTTGATTCCAGGATGATCTGATTCTCTGTAGTCTGGGGTCCTGTACTTATACCCCTAAAAGTCTTTGTTCCCTTTGTGCAGGAGGGCTGTGAGCCCGGTCTGATCCAGTTCAGGGTGTTCCTTGAGCACTTTGTTTTCCTGGCCTCTCCTTTCCTTTCAGGGAGAGGGGCAGGGTAGTCAGCTGCCCAGCAGGAGATGGAGCCAGCACTGTGGAAGGTAGGCACAGCCCTATTCAGGCCCGGGTGCTATCCCCCCTCACCACTCAAGATGCAGATGCAGTCATTCAGCCTAGGGCTGACTCAGCCAGCCTCCTGGGGGCTCCCAGCCCCTGTCACTGTCAAACCAGACAGTCAATTCACAAACAGGCCAAGGCACACAGAAAGGTCAGACAAGAGAACAGCAACTTTCAAAAAGTGCTGTTCTCAAACACAGGCATTAAAAACAACCTTTCCTAAAAGATGTGTTATTAAATTCTAAGTTCAGGGATACTAGACTTGTATGTCCTTTCTTGCTCCTATGGGAAGATATGCTGGTAGCCACTGTAGCCAGCATTCCCCATGATAGCTTATGGGGCAAGATAGACTTACAATAGTGAAAAACGAAAATAGCTGTAATTCCCTACCACAGCATGTCACCTGCACTAGTATACTCTACCTTTCCCATACACTGCACCCTGCCCAAGGGGGTACCTTGGGCCTTCCATAGGGGTGGCCAATGTGTACAGAAAGGGAGTGGGGACACTGACCAGTTGGACATAGCAGTTCACAGACTGCACACAGGCCCTGCTGTGGCAGGCCTGAGACACCATTTTAGGGCTACTCCTGTGGGTTGCACAATCGGTGCTGCAGGCCCACTAGAAGCATTTAAATCACCAGCCCTGGCACACTCAGTGCATTTTATTAGGGACTTCTTGGTAATAGAAATATGCCAATCAGGGATAACCAATCACAATAACAATTTACCCAGGGAGCACTTGCACTTTGACTCTGAACAGCAGTGGCAGAGTGTCCAAAGCATCTAAACCAGCAAAAACGAAACCCAGCACAGCAGCTGGGGTGGTGGGACACAAGGAATAGGTAGGGCAAACCGAGGTAGGCACTGGCCCTCTCTGCCCCCCCCCCCCTCCTCTAGATATACCACTGTGTGCATTTCACCAGTGGGCTATGGCCATTAGAGTCTGTTTTTTATTATTCCAACTTCTGTGTGTGCATAGAGAGTATCCAAAGTACAGGTCTCTGCGTGAGATGTTATCAAGGTTACTTAAGCCCTAAGGATTGGTCAGGTAACGTGACTCTCCTATGAACCCCATTTGCCTCCTTTTCAACCCTTCCGCTTTCTCCATTTTGAACCCATCCATCAATGCCTTTCATTTGTTCTTTTACCCTGTGTACAGTACAACCGTATTCCCTAACAACCTGTAGAGCCTGTTCTCTGTCGTCTCTTTGCCCACGCCCCCTGACTGCCTCTGGACCCTATCCCCTGCCTCCTCTGCTTCTGTTGGAAACTACCTTCAGCTTTCACTACCACCTGTCACCTGCTGGGAACCCTCTCCTGCCTCCTCCTCTCTCCTGCCTCTCTTGGCACCATTCTCTTTACCCTCCTCAAAACTGTCCCTTGATTCTGACACTCATCTACCACCCCACCTCCCCCGTCCTTTTAACCTGTCCCCTGCCTCTCCCGGGACAGAGCTCCCTTCCCCCTACAGGACAAAGGGTTCCCCTTTTTCTGGACTCCAACTCCCCTTTGAAACTGACCCCAGCTTCTCCCCCCCCAACCTTTCCCCTGCCTTTCACGGATCTCCCATCCGCTTGTGACCTCCTGTCCTGTCCTCAGCAGTGAATACCACCTCACACTACTTGATGTGCTGGCCACCGGTGCCTCTGACAGACAGGGCCATAAAGAGCCGCCAGCTACAGACAGGATCACTCACTCTGCAGGCAGCTCCTTCCCAGCTCGGTGGGGAGGGGGCCATGGCCAGTCATGGATCAGTCAGATCAGAAAGGGGGGAGCACGGCTGGTCAGACTGTAGCAGGCATCTGGTATTTCCCCGGGAGGCTGGAAGGGTGGGACCGGGTTTACAGGGATGCTGCAATATCAACCTCCAGTAACAAAAGCAGCAGTGCTGGGGGCCAGTTTAGTTAACCGCATGCGCGCTAGCGGTTTTCCCGCTGAGCGCCGAGATTTTGAAAATCCCGCGTTTCGTGACAAGGTCAACTCGTCACACGCACAGCGCAGGTAACGCTCATGACGAGCTGACCTTGTCACACGCATCGAAAGGGTTAAGCAGCGGTGCTGGGGGCGGTTTAGTTAAGCAGCAGTGCTTCACACTTTCACCCCGGCCGGTCCAGTAAAATTGCCATGGCTGGGGGAGGTGGGGGGTGGGGGAGGGGGGGGCGGGGAGAGTCCATGGCCAAGGGTTGGGTTTCACAGCTGTATGCTGCAAATTGAGACATGGATGGGATAAAATGGACTTAAACTTGACTGGAAAAACTGAGGTTCTTCTGTTTGGCAAAGACACCTCCTCCTGGTTCCCCATCTGGGGGTCCGAGGATCCCGGTACTCTTCCACCGTCCTCTAGAAAGGTACAGAATCTAGAAGTCATGTTCCATGACAAGCTGACTCTCAGACCAAATGAATCAAGTCACTATATATATCTGCATTTCAGTATTCTGAGAATAGCGAATAAAAATGTTCCTTTTGAGCTGCAGAAAGCAGTAATAGCTGCCTTAGTGTTATCAAGAATTGACTATGCACTGCTCCATATCTCAACATTCAACAGCAGAAATCAAATAGCCTACAGACCCTTCAAAGTGCAGCTGCGTGCCCCCTGCTGGGCATTGCCAGGGTGCAGCCAGCATCACAGGCTCCATCGTCACCTCACTGGCTGCCTGTAGAAACCTGTGTGCTCTACGGGCCCTGCGCATCGCCCCTCTAAGGGACTCCTCGCGACTGCTGTCCGGGTTGTTTTCAGCTCCGATTCCAGTGGTTTGTCGCCATAGACCGCCGCATGTTTTGTAAAAGTGGAGCGTGTTATGTCCACATTTAAAAGGACCCCGTGGCTTGGCAGGAGTTTAATTATGAAACAGTCTTCCTCTGTATATAACACCTCACACTAACCTTTTTCACTCTAGGAAACAGCCCCAAACCTGGCTGTTGTCCAACTAATAGCTTCCAGCAGGGTTACAGTTAGTCCATGGTCGTTTTCTAGCTCCCAGACGCCCATGGGCACTAGCGCGCTTGATAAAAAAAATATCATTACAAGAGTGACGCGTCAGAGCAGGACAGCGCCAAATCTAGTGGGTGTCCCAGGGCACCGACATAGCGGGGTATCCCAGGGTAAGAGGACGCATAATCTCAGACAGGAACGATACCCGGCGCATGATGCACCCCACACACAAACCTGTGTCCTCCTCTATCTTTCTGCTATCATTCCAAATCCAAAGAACTGACTAACCTATCCACCACTTAAAATGGGCTTGTATGTCTCACTATACTAATTCAACACTAATCCTCTGAGGCCCGGAGTAGCATGCTACCCGCCGAAAAAGTGCTTGGACGCCTCGTTAGGGGTAGTCAGCGCTATATAAATGCAATTACAATACAATACAATGTGCCACGGACAATAAATAACCATAACTATGTACTAGCAGCTTGCTGCCCGGCGTCAAGCGCTTCGACGCCTCGTCAGAGGTAGGTAGCGCTATATAAAAGTAATTACAATCCATACAATAAAACAGGAGGTGTATATGACGAAATAGGATGTTTTCTCCGTAAAAAGTGGGAGTCGGATACTGAATGGGTGCTCGCACCGAGAGTAAGCTAGATGTGAAAAGAGAGATAATAAAGGTACGTCACTAAAAGGGGGTGCGGGTGGGGGTGCACCGAAGGGAAGAGGACGAGCTGTCCGAACAACAATAGAGGTCATCCATGTAAATATATATTCTTTGTTTACAATAAAAAATTACAGAAATAGAAAAGAGAAAGATGCAATTAAAATTCAACAGGAGGAAGTACAGGTGCCACTAAAGAAGTCCCCGCACAAGAGGGGTACCCTGATGCAACACGTAGGTACGTCACTGCACAACAGCCCAGGTGCCCTGCAGCGAAGGAGTCCAGAGCAGCATTAGGAGGGGGGGGAAGAGTCTCTCTAGAGAAAGGGATCCGCATGGAACGAGGAAAAGGAAGGAGGAGAGCGATTTAAAAAGAGGCGGCTAGAGGGGCAATAAAAACGTGGGACGTTATAAAAAAGAGGTGCCCTCAGGAGAGAAACAAAGGTAGAGCGATTTAAAAAATAGTTGGCTGAAGTAAGGAAAAAACTAGAGCGATTTAAAAAGAGATGCCTCGAAGAGGCAGAAGAGGCAGAGCGGTTTAAAAAGAGTTGGCTGAAGTAAGGAAAAAACTAGAGCGATTTAAAAAGAGATGCCTCGAAAAGACAGAAGAGGCAGAACGATTTAAAGAGATGCCCTGAAGAGTAGCAAAAGGTGGCGATGTAAAAAGAAGTGTCCCTTGGAGAAAGAATGGATCGAGCCGTTGAAAATGGGTGCCCAGTGGTGAGAGAAAGGGTAGAGCAGTCTTCTAATAGGTACTGGCCTTGAACTGAGAGAGAGTAGTTGCGAGTGCCATCATAAAAGCAGGTGCCTGTACAGAAAAGAGGGGCACAGTTCCGGAGACAGGTGTCCCGGATGTAAAGGCAGGGTTGCACAAGAGGTCAGTGCCAGCAACAGCCCCTGCCAGAGCCCCCTTCCACGAGGGCTGGGGTAGCTAGCGGCCCACCCAGCCAATGGCTCAGAAGACGGCGCCCTGTGGAGCCGGGGGGATGGAGGAGGGGGGGGGGGGGCATGATCAGTGCACGAGGACCTCGCAGGGAGGGGGCGCTGAAGGAGGGAGGCGGCGGATCTGTGTTGGAAGTTGTCAGCCCGCAGGGAGCCCCCCCCCCCCCCCCCCCCCCGGCCCCGAGGGAGGGCGAGGAGCAGCTGCGGCTGCAAGATCACAGAGCTGAGCTCTACTGCCACTGGAAGGAGGCTGAGCCGGGACCACATCCTTGACTGAGGGAGATGGCAGACGAGAGCCGCCCGGGCAGCACCTTCACCGCCCCCCAGGAAGAGCCCCCCGCGCGGAACCACCGGCTGCCCGACGGCGAATTGGACGGCAAGTTCGAGGTAAGTGAGTCCCTAATGATATTAACGGCCCTAGAACAGCCCGACCCTGACTGTCCCCTCTACCATTAACGGGCCCTGAAACTTTTCACATTAACTGGTTTTAGTCTTGGACTGAGCGACACTTTATAGAAGCAGCAAAAACCGCTAACCATATAAATAAAAAAGTCCCCGACCCAAGCGTAGAGAGGTTGTCTCCATATAATTCCAAATCGGGTCAGCTGGGGATGACTGAAAAAAATAACAGTTGCTTTTATGTAGCGCCTCTTACAGCCCTTCTAATGTTTCTATGCGCTGTATAGTACAAACATTACTATTAACCAATTTAATGGCACGTAATTGATCGACCTCGGAAGGATGGATGGCTGAATAGGCTTTGCCAGATTTCCGACTTTGACCTGCGAGCGCATAATGTAAACAACCACTTTTTAGAAGACATGTCTGGGTGAAGGCAGATCTGGAGTGAGGGTGTCACTCACTGTCGCACCCAGAAATCATTTTCTAATTAGGATATTACCTATATGTAACCAGCTGTCCGCAGATGCGCGTTCTATGAACACGTGCGTGTTTCTTACCCCGGGCGGGTCGAGGATGCCTCTGGTTGCTGCCGCTGCGCCTTTTGTGGAAGTTGCACGAGGGATTGCCACGGGCCTCACCTGAGCCTAGACTTGGGCAAAGCAAAGAATGTCCGTTCTCGCGTTCGGTACCCGAGCCGAAGGGGGTCCAGCATATTTGCCCTTTGTCTTGCTGTAGTTCAGATTCATTTAATACGAACATTTTGCATTATTTGGGTGTTCAACTTTTTCTGCTCAGCTACCCCAAAGTCTTTCTGTGGTGGCTAGCATGTCTTGGAGCAGCAGGTGTGCGCCTTTTAGCATGGCAGTCTGTATCGGCGTGTCTACTATCTGCAAGCGAACGTTGGTTTATTTATTACACATATAAACATGTTTTACATGTGTTTTTAGATTTGTAGCATGTTTTGGAATATAGGCAACATTCGTTGTAGTAATATACGCTCGATTGCTTTTTATAATGCGGTTTTTTTTCATACGTAACTTAAAGGCTATACCATAGATCAATATACACACATTTACATACATACACATAATTGTTTATTTAAAAAGTATGAAACAAATGCGTGCACTATTTATTGTAAATGATTTATTGTGAATAAACTGTATTCGTGCTGGTTTCACTGTTCCTCTCACGCCCTGTGGGAGGGGTACGCTCTTATGCTTTGCGTTGTACATGTCGTGCAGTGACAGGCGAAGGCCTGGGAGTGCCCCGAGTTTGAGGTAATGCTGACAACTCTAGACAGTGGCCCGAGCGGACTCGTGGTAGCGCCTAGAGTCCCGCCTTCCCAGAGTGCACCGCGAGGGGCCCGGCCGGACGGCAGCCATGTGGTGGTGCTGCTCGAGATGAGGCCGCTTTACAGTAACCCGTGTCCGGCTGAGCGGGTTTTTAGCTCATTAAGGCGGGCGTCGAGGGGACACCCGAGCCGCCGCTCTCACCGGGAGCGCGCCAGGCATGCCCCGGAGCTCGGGTTACTGCGCACTGGAGGAGATGCAGGGGGCCGGAATCTCACCTTTCATAGAAGGGGGGCATCGGCCGTGCCGTGGGGGCAAGAGAGGGAGGTGGGTGGGGTGGGGGGGGGGGGGGGTGGGGGGCATCGGGCTTGCCATGAGGCAAAACCCCCGTCATTGGAGGATTCAGAGGAATGGGGTGTGCAAAGGAGGCTTGTCCCCGGTGAAGGGGTCCTGTCATGGGGGCCCCAGGGTATCACAGGGGTGTGCGTTCACGGGGGAGCTGCCATACCTGTCACAGACGGGCACGGGTAGAGGTCCCTGGGGGCGGGTGGACTCATTACCCAGCTGGCGTGGGGCCCTGGCCATGTGAGCGGTATATGGGGAGTCATGAGTGCACGGGAAGCTGTCACAGGCAACGCAGAGAGGCTTGTGGGGTGTCGGGGGGGGGGGGGGGGGGGCAAGGAGTGCTGTCATGGGCGAGGCGTCATTGGTGTCACTGAGGGGGGACTACTTTAGGGAAGTGCGACTGGTGCAGCCGCACTGGGCGCTGACCTGGGGGGAGGGGGAGTTGACCTAAGGGGTGAGGGGGTGTTGTGTTTAGGAATAACTATGATTAAAAACACCTGGGGCAGAGTTACGTGTGTGCCCAGCTTTCAGGCAGCTATGAAAACGTCAAGATAGCCATCGAGGATAATGTTCCTGCTAGAGAGAGAGAGAGAGATCAGAGATTTGTCTATTGGCAGATTTCACTTGCCATAAAGTAGCGCAGAAGGTTCATGTGCCTGCTGCAAATAATTTGTACAATGCAGATCACAGATCTGTATTTATGTGGAGGGCTGAGTGGATTGCTACTTTTGTCACAGATAACGTGTGTCACTGCAGTTCCTAAGATACACCCCTAATGTAGAACAGTGACTGTTACGAATTGTAATGAAAGAGCTACTTGAAAACTGCATAAAATAGGTGAGGACGTTATGATTTTTCCCCAGTCTTTCATGATCGAGTCATAATGGTGCTGAAAAGGGTTTGTTGGGGTAGATATACATTCTTATTAGTAAAGTCAGGCCTTACCAGTGCTTTAAAACACACGTGACTGTATGTGAGAGTGGGGCTGTGGAGGGATGAAGGGCTCTTTGGCCCAATGGTCATGGGGGAATCCGAGGGGGAGATCTTGGGGGTGGGAGCGCCAACAATGATTGTCGCCCCAGACGCCAATAGCGCGGACACCATCCCTGCCACAGGGATTGACTTGCCTGTATCTTTTGCATCGTTTGTAGAATCAACACAAAATTTACCCCAAAAAGCACACTCTTGATTTTTTGTTGCGCATGGAAAGTTTCAGGTTTATCCAACAAGCGGGGGACGAGAATCAGTGGTGGCATCAGTAATGTCATTTGAGGGGTGTGTTCCTGCATTCGTGGTTTTTGACTCACTTCCTGAGAGCGTACGTTTGGATTTCTTTAAAGGATTTGTATATATATATATATATATATATATATATATATATATATATATATATATATATATATATATATATATATATATTCTCACCAAGACGATCCTTCCATGCACAAGAGCGCTTGACAGTGTGTGCTCAGCCCAAGGGCTGGATCATAGCCCAATAATTAATTTTGAACACAAGGAGGGCGGCACAACTGGATACTTATTTAGAAGCTTTTATTGCACAAACACTCCACCGACGCGTTTCAGCCTCACAGCTTTTCTCACGGTCAGCAAGTCCCTTTTCGCTTTTCATTTTTATACTGCCCCGTATTAGCCTTAAGGTGGCATTATAGGATATGTAGGTTTTCAAGCAAAATATTTCAAAACAAAACATTCATAACAAACAAAGGACTAGTGTGCTCTGATTTACAAGTATAGTACTTAGCGTCCTAGTTGGTATCACTTAGGGCTTGTTTTATGAAAGTTCTTAGTCTCTCTTATTTTTGAGTGTTGGGTATAGTACCCTATTATAGTCAATAAAGTTTTAAGCTGAGTTCAAGTTCACTCGAGGTGTATATGGAGGTCCTCTCCAAAGTTCATGCCTCTGGGGTGTTTTGTTCAGAATCGAATTATGAAACATGATTCCATCTGTCGTAGAAGACGGACAGTGTCCCCTCCTCTGTCTTGTTTGGTCAACATCTTTAATCCATAGAAATTCATGGCTCGCCAATCCCCATTTTGACAAATGCTAAGATGTTTCGCTGTGGCATATAGCATATTCGAGTTTTTTACAGCCCGGATGTGCTCCAGTATTCTTTTCTTTTACCTGCACGTAGTGGACCCTATGTATTTCATTCCACATTTGCATTCTATCACATACACTACGTTTTTGGATGTGCATGTGATATACTGTTTGATCGGCATGTATTTTCCAACCGGTTCCATTACATTCTTCATCTTTTTACCTATCTTACAAGCTTTGCATGTGGTACATGGTTTGAAACCCACATTTTGTTCTGTCCACCATTTGGGTTGTTGATTAATCTGAAAATGACTCTTGACTAATAGGTCTTGAAGAGATGTGTTCTTCTTGTATGTAATGGAGGGAGTTTTACCGGCCAGTGGCCCGATGTCTGGATCACTGGTTATTAGATGCCAATATTTTTTCATCTTTTTTGCAATCAATCCACTTTCTTTGTTGTAAGTGGTTACGAATCTTGGGGAATCTTTGTCTTGTGGGGGTTTCTTCTTTTCAATTAGAGTCTCTGCCCTCGTGATTTTGTCAGCCTTCTTTTTGCAGTCTTTCAACACGTAATCCTTGTATCCTCTTGATTGGAATCTTGCTTTGCTTTCAAGTATCCTTTTTTCAGCATCTTCCGGCTTTGAACAGTTTCTCTTTAATCGTACATATTCTCCATATGGGATGCTTTTGAGTAGCGATTTTGGGTGAAAACTGGTGCCATGGAGTACACTGTTGGTGGCAGTCTTTTTACAGAACAGCGTGGTTTCCAATTTTCCTTCTGCGATGTAGACCTTGGTGTCTAAAGTCTATTTCTTTTTTGTTGGCCGAGCATGTAAATTGGAGTCCAATGTCATTGATTGACACTGATTGAGTGTAGTGAAGAATTTCTGAAATTGGTCATTGGTCCCATTCCAAATCAGGAAAAGGTCAACAATATACCTGACCCAAAGTATTATTCGGTCAAGCTCTTTCTGTTCGCTGTTGTTCCATGCTATCATTTTTTCCCAATATCCCATGGCAATATTTGCGTAATTGGGAGAAAATGAAATGCCCATGGCAGTGCCACATTCTTGCTTGTACGGATCATTATTAAAAAGAAACACATTGTTGGTTAAGCACAGCTCTATCATTTTGAGGAGCATTGATGTATGTTGCAGTTCTTTGATACTGCGCTGTTGCAAAAAGTATTTGCACGCTTTCAAGCCTACTTCGTGTCTTATCGATGTATCGAGTGACACGCCATCTATTGTCACTAAAAGATAACTTGGATTCCATGATATATCCATTAAGATTCTCAGAAAGTATCCGGTGTCCTTCAAGTAGGATGGCATACTTTGAGCAATCGGAGCGAGAAAAGTATCAACATACCTTGAGACCTTTTCGTATAATGAACTGCATGAGGACACGATAGGTCTCCCTGGAGGATTGATTAGCGTTTTATGAATTTTCGGTAAAAAATAGACACACGGAGTGATTGGATAATCCGTGGTCATATATTTTCTCTCATCTTCATTTATCAATCCTTTTGCTTGCCAGGTTTGTAGTTGTTCTTTCAAATTGGACATCATTTTCACTATAGGGTTGGATTTCAATTTGCTGTAGTGTTGGGGGATGTTTAATTGTCGTTCCGCCTCTCGAATGTAATCATTAGTATCCAGGATAACTATGTTGCCCCCTTTGTCGGCGGGTTTTATCGTTATTGTTGCGTTCGCCGGTAAAACTCCCTCCATTACATACAAGAAGAACACATCTCTTCAAGACCTATTAGTCAAGAGTCATTTTCAGATTAATCAACAACCCAAATGGTGGACAGAACAAAATGTGGGTTTCAAACCATGCACCACATGCAAAGCTTGTAAGATAGGTAAAAAGATGAAGAATGTAAAGGAACCGGTTGGAAAATACATGCCGATCAAACAGTATATCACATGCACATCCAAAAACGTAGTGTCAAATGGGGATTGGCGAGCCATGAATTTCTATGGATTAAAGATGTTGACCAAACAAGACAGAGGAGGGGACACTGTCCGTCTTCTACGACAGATGGAATCATGTTTCATAATTCGATTGCGAACAAAACACCCCAGAGGCATTAACTTTGGAGAGGACCTCCATATACACCTCGAGTGAACTTGAACTCAGCTCAAAACTTTATTGACTATAATAGGGTACTATACCCAACACTCAATAATAAGAGAGACTAAGAACTTATGTTAAAAAATATATATATATATATATATATATATATATATATATATATATATATATATATATATATATATATATATATATATATTTTAGTGGCTTGCTCTGGCAAGAAGACGCCCGACTGCAGCTAAGCCGGTCCTTGCACTCTCAGTACAAGGCGCATGCAAGGAGCAACGTAACAGAATTGGCAGGGCGCGAGTAAAGCGGCATCAGAGTTGTGTCCAGAATAGCGACCCAATGGGTGCTGAATAAATGGAGGGAACGGTACCACTATGGATATACTTACATGAACTTCAAGAACCAACATGCACTTAGTACACTCCCATGAGGGCGGGACTATATAAATACAACCGCAAGTGTGAAATAAGTTGCATAGCTGTTTTTCCACTGCAGGCCAAGCCAGTGCTCAAGGGAACTATTGCTGAAATGCGTATGGCAAATATGTCAGATAACGCGCTGGGAGGCCATCACTGTCAAACAATAAAAGGTTAATTTTTAGAGTCGTGGGTGGCGTCTTCATTCTGCGAGCCGCATATATATGTATAGTACCCCGTGGCAGTCGCCACTGGGTAGTTAGGAACGTGTTTCCATAGGACAATCATACTTTTTGTTTTGCTACTAATAACTTTGGCACCATTTGACAAATCTTCACTAAACTTGTACATCCACCTCACCTCCTTCCTGGAAAGTTTTAGGGTGATCCACCAAGCAGGGGCCAAGAAAGGCTGGAGGACCCAAAACACATTTTGCACATTTATTCTTCCCTAGGAAAATTAGGCACAGCCACACCCAAAGCGGCTGAACGGAAATCCTCCAAATGGAACATAAATGAAGAGCTTGGTACAGGAAGCATGCTCTTTTGAGATATGGTGTGATAATATTCCGTAGGTTCAGAGAAATTAAGATGAACAAAAAATAGATATTTCACAACTCGGATGTTCTGATTGTCTGCCACCACAACAGCATACATGATGACAGCCATTTTAGGACTCAGCAACTCGGTTGTAGAAAAGTGAAAAACACATTTAGGGGGCCAGGGTATAGATATACTACCTCCTGTAGCCCAAACCCTTTTTTTATCAGCACTGTGGATCAGCGGATCAATGTCTGAAAGAAAAATGCAATTCTTCCACCTTTTATTTAGGATAGCCCCTTTGGTGGGCCATGGGGGTGATGCAATTACATTTTGGGGGGAGGGGCGCCCACCCCTCCATCCCAAGCCACTGAGAGGCCCGGGTAAACCATTCCCCGGTACTGTATTTATAATTCACCGGTGGGGACATGTGGTCACCCTCTCAGAGTCTGAACGGAAATCATTGGAATCCGATCAAGACTCCACCCTAATAAACACCAGCACCAAGACAGCCCATTACTTGCGTCTGCACCGCTGGAGAGTGCGCTTGAGCAGCATGGAGACCAGAAGGATCACAGCTACTTGCTGATCTTTATACACAGAAACACAGAGTCGTCTCTAACAATCGCCAGTGCTGACTGTGCCTGAAGAAGGTCTGTTGCTAGACTGGTCATCGCTCAGGACGACATTCTGTTCTACATACTCCTTAAGGTTGCTCCCCTTTAGAAGATATTGTTTGGGGTTTGAGATTGGACAGTAAGTACCAGAGGGGCTGGTGTGGGTATCCTAATGTGGGAAGGGGATGAAGATCACATGCTACAAGGAATGAGCTACAGAACCACTTAGAAGAGAAGTTTTCATTATTCTCGCTGTGTTATAAGTGATGGAAAATAGTGCCTACTCCATAAAGGCAGCTGGGCATGATGCCACAGGTAGGATGCAGGTCTTGGTCTTCTTGGCCAGATGTACATCTTCCACTTCTGACATGGCCATACAATAGGAGGTGGGCAATTGGCACTGTAAGCGGTTGATTATTGAAATAGGGTTGGTGCTGTATTGCTGGTGATGGATTCACGACTATGAGGTTTTTTTTTTACCCTTTATGTAATCTTTATCAGCTTTTGAAGACAGGAGTAGCCAATGAGCACAGCCGGGCCCTTTATTTAGGCCTATTTGTAGCCCAAGTTGTACCTTGAATAGTTGATTTCTTCCCCTTTTCAATGCCCTCTCTCAGATTGACAGACCACCATTTAATTTATTTCAACAAACACTGGCCGTGGATCATTGAAACACCATTCGCTTTTTCCTGAGATTCACAATAGATACGCATTAGAGTAATTTATATGTAATTATTTTATAAGCACTTCATTTCAGTGATGATTATTTGCACATCTATTAGTCTTTCTGAAAGAACCACTTGATGCCTCCAGACCCCGCCCAGTGCCATAGCCGGCCACCCTGGGGTTTGTGTGATATCCAGTGAAATTGAGAAGATCAAAGACTTAGCTAGTGCAACCAGGTATCATTAAGTAAGAATGTATTTAAACATTTAGAATAACATTGGCTTGTATAACAGAGGGTGTGATGGATGAGTAACAAAATGAAAACAGGTCTGACTTTCCAAGTAAGTTCTGGAATTTGTGCCAATGAGGCAACAATTTAAACACTGTTTGTTGTTTCGTTTCAGTCAGATGATCTCAAGACTTGGACAGGCAGCTCCACCTGTGGAAAATAAGAGCATAGGCCTAGGGTGTGTTTTGTGATAAAGATCTTGAAATAGGTCATTGTGTTACAGGTGTGTGCTATTTTGCAACAGGTTCCCTCCACAAACCTCGTGTAGTTGCAGGAAAATACACTAAAAACGTGTTTTGTATGAAAAATATGATTTTGACACAAAATCATGGGTTTTTAAAGGGCCAGGTGTGTTAATCAGAAGGGTCTCTGCAATAACTTGTTTTGTTTTCTATAAAGGCTCACTGCAAACTCGTGTCTACAGAGCACTGTGCAGTATTAATGAGCACAGGCATGGCACATAGCAGACACTACATGTATGCACACTATGTTTTGCACTATACAAATGCCATATACATACATTCATAATCGTCTTCCTGGAGTTTTTATCCTCACAAAACATCTTTTACCAGAGTTCTTACAACTTTGTATTCCATTTTATTGAGTTCGCAAGTGCTAAGTTTTAATTAAACCTTGCAGACGAAGTTCATTTGCAACTTTTTACCCTCCTTCTAAAAATACCTTTAAGGCTCAAGCACACATCAGCATAACTATCTGTTGTTTTCATTATGGGCCCTTCCTTTGGGTCTGTTGAGAAGGTAAAGGCGTATGCCCAGTTAGTGACCATTTCTCAGTACTGTAATAAATGATCTTTGTTTCCATGACAATGCCGGTAGCTACATAGAGACCTGCGTAATGCCCCATAGAAAGTCTGTGCCAGTAGTAGAAACTTCAAAGAACTCTCTATAATAGGGGTGAGTGGGAGAGGCAGAAAGGAGAGTAAAAGTCATAATCTCTGTATTGTGCATCTAGAGCATGGGTGAAGTATGCCATGTATAATCCATTTGACGTTATTCGGTCACTGCAGTTGCCTAAACTTTAACGTGATCGCACACCTTAAGGATACCGTTCTCTACGTTTTATTCAAGGATTAACATATTATCCATTCTTTGGTGTACATTGCTGGTCAAGAATGGTCCATGTGATTTGTTTAGACCTCGCAAAAGCCATGACATTATGATTTTCATAAAATTATGTGTATAATATACCTATTAAAGGGGCTTGTAGGCACCTTTCTTTTTTGGATTGGTCTGTTGTGTGTCATTCACATTTTACTTCCGCCCACTACAGCATACAGAATGGGACAAATGGGCCAGCCTACTTCAGTCAGTGGATAACTTCACTTTGAGTGACTGCATATTGCCCTATCACGATAAGCATACCATCACATAAGATAGTGCCCTACAATGCCAGTGTTTTTTTAACCTTATACTTACTTTAGTGTAATCTTTATATTTAGATCATGAGGTGAAAGAAGACCGCTTTATATGTGATGTGAGTTCAGGCCACATTCCATGCTTTATCAGTTTGTCTCCTGCCATTACTATTGTAAATTTATTTTGGGGTTTCCTATTTTGGTCTGTCTTCCGAGCCTTTTGTCTTTTCTTTCCTTCTTAAAGGCTAGAGGCTGACAGCCAATGCCAGAGCTGCACACATGGTTCAGCGGACCCTTCAATAGCGAAAGGAGAGCTCTCCGACTTAACACCTTGGCTGCTAGGGGGGTTTCCCGCTGGGTGCTGCAGATCCTACTTCCCCATTGTTCATGACAAGGTCAACTCGTCATAAGCACAGGGCAGGTAAAACCCATGTCGAGTAGACCTTGTCATGAGCACTGAAGGGGTTAAAGAAAGAAACTGGAGACCGCACCCCTCAGCCTCCCATCTGAAACTTCTCTGCAAGGCCAGAAATACTTACAACTAGAATATCCTTTCTCCAAAAAAGAGTTCTTGAAATCAGAACTGGAAAATGCCAAGAACAGACCGCAAATTTCTAAATAGTCATACTCCAATCAAACAAACTAGCAAAGTCATCAAAAGACCCTCTTCCCGCAATCTGCTTTATAGTGACTTCCCCACTCATCGTACCCATCTGGGCTACATTGATCAACGCCTCCCTTCTTCATACCTGACTCCCTAAAAACCAGGAAAGTCATCCCCATCTTAAAAAATCCCTCTCTGTACACGGAAATTCCAGACAGCTTCAGAATTATTTCTTCAATTTCTCTTCTTGCAAAAGTGCTGGAGAAATGTGTGCGGCTGCAACTAAGCCAACACATCGCTGATTTCAATTTACTTGGCGATTTCCAATCTGGGTTCAGGACTGGAAACAGCACCGAAACCCCTATTCTTCACATCGTAGACGATGCCCTTGACCAAGGAAAAACCTGTCTCTTGATCCTCCTGTATCTCTCCTCCGCTTTTGACACAGTCAACCATGAGAAACTTCTTGAACACCTCGTACACCGGATGGGCTTAGGACGTACCGTCCTCAAATGGTTTGTTTCCTACCTCCAGTACAGCACCCAGAGATTAGTCAACAACAGCTCTACTCTGTCCCCTACCCTCTTGAATTTCCACCTTAAACCACTAGCTGGAATTCTATGCACAGCCTACATCTCCTTCCTCATGTACGCCGATGACACTCCGATATATATCAATCTCTCTTCTCTTGAGATTACATATCTGAATGATGGCCAGTGATGGCCTGCATCTGACTGTTCAATGGCTCACCAACAACCAACTCTAATAGAATGCTCAGAAAACAGAGTTCCTTCTCATCTCCCCCCCCCCAAAAATCCAATGACATCCCTGAATGGATTATTTCGATCACAGCACTCAACTGCATGCCAACCATAGTGAATACTGCCAAATCGCTCCAGATAACTGTGGACAGCAACCTGAATGTGTATGAACACATCAATCCAATGGGTAATACTGCTTGGTTCCATCTTCGCTGCTTGAGAAAATGTTGTAAGTAGATTAGGTAGGCAGCAGGACACGTCTTCAAGTTATTAGGAAACATTTATTAAGTTACACAGGATAAGACAGCAGAGCAGTAAACCTCACAGCTGACCAGACCATCAACTGCCAAGGCTGGAATCCTCACATCACAGATAGAACACTCTTAGGTAGTATGGGAGACTGGTAAGATAAGAACACTAAGAAAGGACTACAGACACCAAGTAGCCATATTGAAGAAAAGGGAGACTGGTAAGATAAGAACACTAAGAAAGGACTACAGACACTAAGTAGCCATATCGAAGAAAGTATGAATATACAACAAAAACTAAAGGACAAATTATCAAGAACGGCAATAAAATTATTGCCTCTTTAGCGTCAGGAAACTGCCGCTAAAACGGGGATAATGGGCTTGAAAATATGCCCTTGTGAATTCCCATAGCAGCCCAGGTTAACACCAGAAGCCAGGCTGCTATGGGAATTCACAAGAGCATATTATCAAGCCCATTATCGCCGCATTAGCGGCAGTTTCCTGCCGTTAAAGCGGCGATTACTTTATCTCCATTATTGATAATATGCCCCTAAAACCCTTCCTAGATACTGCAGAACTAAAAACTGTAGTTACAGCGTTAGTTATCTCCAGAATTGAATATGGCTGCTCTAGCATTTCTGGTCTACCAAAGACTTTGACGGCCTGCTAATAGCTTGCCTGAACCTAGCAGCTAGACTCTTATCTAGAAAAAATAAAACTTGACCACATTTCACCACATCTGAAGGCCTTGAACTGGCTTCCTCTTGAAGGCAGAATCCAGATCAAGATGGCCTGCATCACTCACAAGGCCTTTTAGACGAACACCCTGATGTATCTCGCCCAGAAAATTGTGATATCTGGGAGTACCAGAAACTCCCATCCGCCAGAGACCGTGTGCTCCAGCCACCCCGCTACTGCAATGTAAAAACATATAACCGAGCGTTCTCTGGGGCCACGCCAAGAATCTAGAACTCGTTACCTCCCTCCCCTCCATCAGAAGAATTCCTACTTTGTAACACTTCAAAAAGGAAGTGAAAACCTTCCTTATGAGAAAATTCCTCCAATAACCTTTATTGAGCATTCCACCTTTTCATGACCTATGTTTCTGTGCACCATCTCCTGTATTACTTGCCCCTCTCAATGTATCAATTGTTCCCCTTGTTTTACAGCAGACATGTCTCTCGCTGACATTGGTAATGTACTGTTTATTGTATATAGCCCTGACTTTTGTCCACTGTAGTCAATTCCCGTAACCCCATTCTTGTATTTTGCCTATGCCTATACTAGACGCAACATGTTTATCCCTGTATAGCGCTCTGATACCCTAACTGGTCATGTTCTCGCTATATAAAACCTAAAATAAAATGAATAAAAAATATTGGCTTTTTTAAGTGTTATCCAAAATCTTTTGCTTTTACTAAAGTTATGTGCATAACATAGCACTTATACGGGTTTTTGGCTACACTTCATCCATTTGTGTGCGGTTGTCAACCATTTTTTTTCTCCAATCCACTCGCACTTGGCTCATTGGCAATGCGTCACCCCACTTCAGCCAACACTATGAGTTAGGGCATACTGCCCTTTCACAGCACATCAACAGAAAAATGTTACACAGTAATGGTAATGTGTACTTTTTTGAGACTCAAATTTATTTTTGGTTTGTCAATGTTTTTATTTTAGAATGATGCCTGGAAGATTCCCAAACAGTACGTTTAATTCAAAACCCATTACAAAACAAAAAAGAATCGCCAAAAAGCTGGTGACAACAATGCCGCACCTGTTGGCTTTGCCAATGCTTGTTGACAATTACTCTCCTGTATTTCCAAGGTCCCAGTCTATTAGGTACCTTGAGTGCTGGTATGTTCAGAGTAAAATTTGATTTTTGGAGTTTCCAGCTTCAAAAGCGATTAGGCCCTGTTCGCAGTTTTGTGAAATCCTGTCTATGGAATCTTCTAATGCAGGGGTCTCCAACCTTTTGTGTAGTGTGAGCTACTTCTGGTCAGTGAAAATCGTCGTGAGCTACTAAACCCCAAGCAACTCGCGCACTTTTCGGGCGACCTCCCCCGCCCAGTTTTATTGACGTTAAGCCTATTTCTTCAGAGCCCATGGGCCCCATACTGTGGCTTCAAAACAATAACACTGAAAGAAACAACTTTTTTTTCCCTTTTTACCTGTGCACTGCCTTCTGCAGCACAGTGAGACAAAAAGCTAAAGCACAAGCCACAACAGTGACACAATAAAAGCACAAGCCGTGCAAGCGGAGACTGATGCTTGTCGGAATGGGACAGAAAAGAGGCTCTGGCACCAAATTAAAAGCAGCCCCATAATCTGTGTCTGATGGCTCACTGCACTAAAGCAGCCACTGCAGGGGCCTGTGCTTGATCTCATGGTCACAGGTTTAAATCCCAGCAGGTCCACTCATCCTTTCATCCATTTGAGGTCGATATAATGAATAGCCTTGAGTTGGGTAACAATAAACATCTGTTATTCAGCCCCAGGACACCTTCGGGTAATTGTGTGCTTTGCAACTAGACCTGTTATGTTATTAAATATAGGGCAGGCAAATGAAATAGCTCAAAAAAGTGGGCCACATTTGCAAAATAAGTAAAACTTAGACATGTTGTAGGACGGTGTTTTTCAAGGTATGGAAGACTACTTGGCTATTTGCGCTTGCAGAAGGCAATGTTCGGTACTATCAGAAAAATGTACAATAAAAAGCAGCCCACCAGCCAATAAAATCGGCACACAAATAGCCAAAAACCCACAGACAAGCATTGGCACAGACTACCAACCAATAAAATTGTCACACAAACAGACCACAAAACAACCATACATAACATCCTGAGTGGCCACACGACACCATGAAACAGTCAAGGCCTCACTGTGGAGAGGCCAGAGCTGGGAAGCCAGAGCTGCCTGTGTCCCTGAAGAGCACACAGAGGCCAGTGAAAAAGCACATTGTGGTCCAGCCCACCTCTGGTTCAGCCAGCACAGGCTCAGAATGGACCAGCTTGAGAGGTGCTTCCGGTGACCTCTTCCTACCCCATGCCCATGCTATCGCCCCCTGCACTCTGTCACCTGTTTCTGCTCTCTGTCCTCCCCTGCTCTCACTCCGTGCTTCCGGTACCCCCTGTCTGTCCGGTTCTGTGCCACAGGCCCTGCCTCTGTCCCACTCCCTACTCACTGCATATCCATGGCTAAGGTCCCAGCACCTGTACCTGCCCTGCCCACCACTGTCCTCTATCGCTGCACTCCCCCCTATCCCTTGTTCTGCCCAACATGTCTGCCTTTCTGCCTCTGCTCCCTGTCCCAACTCCTGGCTCCCGGGCATGCTCTCTGTTACTGCACCTTGCCCATGCTCCCTGTCCCTTCTCTAACCCTACACTGCCCTTATCCTGCCCTTGCTCCTGTCCTGAGCCCTGTTCACCGTCTCTGGCTCTCCCTCACTCTCTCCTTGGCCCCCTCTCTCCCGGTCTACGCCCTAAGTCTGTCAGTGACATCTCGACAATCTTCTCGTCGAACCCTCTGTCTCTCCATCCCCACTGTCTCTCCCCAGCCCCTCTCTCTCCACCTACCCCTACTGTCTCCCCCAGACCCCCTCTCTGTCCTGCCTCTCATGGTATCTCTGCGCCTCCACTGTCTCTCCCCAGCCCCTCTCTTGTCAGCCCCTCACTGTCTCTCTCCGCCCAAACTGTCTCTCCCCAGCCCCTCTCTCTCACCAGCCCCTCTCTCTCTCTTGCTCCTCGCGGTCTCTTTCAGTACAGCTGCCCCTCTCTCTCCCTCACTCACTCACTCACTCTCTTTCCAGCCCTCCAGTCTCTCCCTAGCACCACTGTCTCGTCCTGCCCCTGTCTGTCCTGCCCCTCACCGAGATTGATTCCTGCTGCGGTGCGGGTGACTTGTGAATGTGGGACAGGGGCCTTGATTTCAACCCACCAATGTACACTCTGCCGAAATCAAGCTGCTACCGAATTTTAGGCCAGACGCACATTTATAACACTAATACATCGCAAATAACTGGATGGCGTTCTCCTAAATGATAAGCTAGCGCCAAGACGCCTCTCCAGAGATCGCTGTGCGCTTTATAAATGGCTTTATGTTGTATTGTAGCCTGCACCCCACTCCCTCCTCATGTGATGGAACAGTGGCCCGAGACATATCTAACTGAGGTGCCCCCCTGGAGTCCTGCTGCCGAGTTGTGGGGGCTGCTAGGGCCGGGGTATTTGCAGCATATCATTGGAGCTTGCAGCAGTGCGGCCTGCTTGCACCATGCTCAGCTGTCAGAAGAGCTGCAGGTAAAATCAAGCCCCTCCTGCGCCCCCCTCCCCCACGGTACAGAGAGCCGAGCCCCCCGGTAACCTTTCTTAAAATGCATTCCTCAATCCCCTGCACACTGTGGTTGTTAAAAGGCAAAACTTGGGAATAAGCAGATGCCCTCGCGCCCAGGGAGGGGCGCCCTTGAGCTCCTCTGGGGTCCCAGGAATGGAGGGAAGGCAGCCCAGGGGGGGTGCGCACTTGAGCTCTTCCAGGGGCCGAGGCTGCTGAAGGAAAGGCTGAGGGGATATCAGTGGGCGGCGCAGACAATGAAAAGAGTATTTCAGGCAGCGCCCCCGGCGGTGGGTTTCTGTGTCCCCTCAGCCTGCCTGCGGGAGCGGCGTGGACTAGGAGCGGGTTCTCGGTGGCGGTGGCACAGTGAGGCAAAGTGGGTCGGGGCCGGGGCCGGGGAGGGGGGGCTTAGTACTTGCGCTCGCACAGCAGGACTGGAGTTATAATTCATGGCACCGCTCGCACAGGCGAGTTAGTTGAGAGCCCACGCCCAACACCTCTAATCGTCTCCGGGTCTCACCGGCGGTGAGTCTGTGCCCTTAGGGCATTTTCCCTTTTCCCCTCGACGCGAGACTGCAACAAAGGAACGTCATCATCTTCGACCCGCCCCACCCCATCTAAGCGCAAGCCAATTGGAGCAGCTGCGTTGGGTGAGGGCGGGCAACCGCCACGGAAATAAGCCTAAACAGCCCAAAATAAAACTAATGGGCTAAAAAATTGAGCAGCACTCGGCGAGCTACTCACAGGGTCTCGGCGAGCTACCGGTAGCTAGCGATCGACCGGTTGGAGACCCCGGTTCTAATGTCATGGTTCGATCGTTGGCATCTTCATCAGAACGGCGAGATTCACCCGCTCATAGGCTTCTGAGTGAATTAAGGCTGGTGTGCAAAGATAGTGTTAAGAAGGCTCATACTAATGTCTTCCGGAGTTGATTCCCTAGGTCTGGTGCCTGCCTGAGGGTTGTACAGTCATTATGTACTCATGAAACTTTCTGGCTCTCCATGATTTGACCAGACTATGGGTCTGGAGAAGTTGCTGAATCAACAAAACCTGAGGCTGGAAATGTGTTTTGTTTAACCTCATCAGAGCTTCGAACGTTCAGCGCCCAGTACTGAACGTTCGAAGAACGAATGCTGGCTCGACGGCCAACGGTCGTGCGCAGCACTGGGGAGGTAGTGCTTGTGACGACCGTTGGCCGTCGGCAGCAGTTAAGGGGTTAAGAGGGCTGACAAGCATTGTTTGTTTCATTGGCTGGAGGGTGTATCTGCTGAAAGTGGAAACCTAAAGTGCAATATTGATATTACCTGCAGCATTTGGGTAGAAAGTGCAGTGCCTTAACAGTCAGTCCTACAAACATTGAGGGGCAGATGTACTGCTTGCTGTGCTGCGTGAAAGGGAGAGAGCAAAAATACGGCATACCTGCTCTCTGTTAACGCCGACACACTTTGCAGGATCATTTTTGTTTTCCTGAACAAAAACAATCCTCAGAGTAAATTTCTTCTTTCTATTCATGATATTTCTTCTTGTAACACTTCTGTGTTAGGTGCACCCTTTTGTTGTAATCCCTGGTTTCCTGCCTTCAGTAAATCTGTGATTGCATTAACTTCCATGGGTGGATGCACTGGAACACCCAGACTCCACTCTTGGAACGCCTACCATAACAAAAGGTAACGCAATGCAGTACAAACCTCTGTGTGTGTTAAATTTCTTCGCAAAGCCACGCATGGTTTCCAGTAGCTCCTTGCGTGGCTTTCCATATCCTATTTAAGAATTTGCACTGCCTTGCGGCAACTTGCATCACTCAAGGACAATGCACGTCCCTAGAAAAAATGCCCCTTATTTTGTTAGGACTGATTTTACAAAGGTTATATTTTAATAATTGATTAGGTCATTTACAGATTTTTGAGTATTGAAAAACCTCTGTAATCTTAAAGTATAATTCCATGCTATAATTCCAAGTTTCCATTCTACATAGGAATTATTATCTTCTAAAGAATGCAATGGCAGAACTCTGTTGGTAGATTTCGAAGAGATGTCACAATAATAGATTGCCTTGGCAGTGCTTGGGTAAGAACAGGACTGCTTCATTTAGCCTGGCATCTATGAATGCCTTTCAGACCCTACACACCAACACTTCTTTTTTAGCTGATGTATCTTTTGTGCCATCAGCCAACCACATGGTGAACACTCACTCAGCAGCTGTTTCAACTGGATTAGTCCCACAATACCTACAGTACAGCCCCTTTGAGTAATTTTGCACTACTACATTACACTAATTCAGCAGGGGTGCAGTTATTGCTATTTAAATAGTGTGAAAGTAGTCCTACTGGGAATGTAGATTTACACATTACACACATACACATTACATTTCACAAACTTACAGTTGCGTTATATTTCACACACATTCTTAGTATTAGCACAGGGAGAATAAGTGATTTACCCAGTCTTACGATCTGTACTAATAGGTCGGTTCCAAAAATTCTGCATCGTAGTGGATCGCAATTTGACCTAATTCATTAATTAGCAAATCACGTACGATCGACCGGGTATTGACTAGAGTCACAGGAATGGTGGTCTGCTGGGGTCAGATGACCAGCATGTCTGTGGAAGCTTTTAAATAAAGCAACCTGCATTTTGAAAATGCTGATCGATTTCCCTGCCCCGTCCCCCTGAAAAATTGAAACAATTAAAAAAGCTTTTTTTACGGGGTGGGCAGAGGTCAAAGAGAAAGTGGTCTGCTGGGATTTTGGTCTCAAAATATTAATACATACCTTAAGAAATCAATATTTGGAAGAGATGTCCTTAACACGCCCCTTCCAAATAGCAAATATTTAATGTTTAATTAATCTATTTAATGATACTAAAAACTTTTTCAGAATCGTTAATTGGTCTTAAGACAGGTCACAATGTTTTTTAGCAATCACAGACCCTCAGATTTATTGAATCAGATGTTTTGCAACCTATAAAACCCTTTATATTTATTTATTTTATTTATTGACATTTGTAGAGCGCGGCGAATACCCGTGGGCGTCTCGGCGCTAGTTAAGGGATGGATCAGCAACTGGGGTAAAGTATATATCAGGCCCTTACAGCCCAGGTAGAAAACACAGCAGCTTAGCCATCAGAACGCATCCCTTCCTGGGAGGAATTGTATTTCTGGCAGAACTGGGTGGAGTTTTGCTACTGAAAATATGGAAAACATACAGGACACAAAAAAAACTGAAGTTCTTCCCACTAAAAAGAATTTTGTGTGAGGAAATTGGCAGGTTATTCTATTTTTTTCAGATAAAAGTCCCCCTCAAAATGTATGCTCTCCAAATATTATTATCTTGAAAAAACAGTTTTCACTGACTGTTTGTCTTGCGGCACATTTGGAAAGCTGACGAGGTTTACAAAGGTTACCATTAAGACACCTGTGGAGCAGATCCACAGACTTTCAGAGCCTTGTAGTGTTGCTGCTGTAGACATTGGGGAGAGAACCCATTAGAAAGGTTGGGGCAGACACTCCGATGAAAATGACTCCTAGCTGAGCTACGGGCGGTAAAAACATTCCTTGATTAACTGTAAAACAATGGTAGTTTATGTAAAGAATCCACAAGTAGGGTTTCCAACATTTTATCTCTGTTTTGGCGAAAATTCCTGTGGTGGTCTTTCCCCCAAATTTAGCATATTTTCCTGTTTTGGATGGTTTTGCATTACCACCCCACTCTAATTTCACCACTAATGCTCTCTTTAAAAGTTAGATGGAATAGATACAGTATTTACAATAGGCGATGAATATAGGTCACCCAAGGTGAAGTATTTACCTACAATTGAAAATACATACTATTGAGTGTTTTCAACTTAGAAATGATGCATATCATGCAACACTGGTGTTTAACACAACCCCTTCGGAATGTTCTGCCTTTCGATGGACCTGCCCCCGAGCCACATATATTTCATCTGACTTGACCTGACGGAATGTATTGGGGAAAACTGAAAGAGTGAGATAATTATCACACAACTCTCAATTCCGAAACAGGCATCTAATTTTACGGCCATATAATAAAGAAAGGGCGATACATTATCGCCGCTTTTATCAGCAGGAAACTGCCGCTACAGCAGCGAAAATGGGCTTGATTATATGCCCCTGTGAATTCCCTTAGAAGCCCATGTTCACACCACAACCTGGGCTGCTGTGGGAATTCACAAGGGCATATTATCAAGCCCATTATCGCCGCTTTAGCTGCAGTTTCCTGCCGACAAAAGCAGCGATAATGTATCCCCCTTTCTTGATAATATGGCCCTTAGCCCTTTTTGTTTCTTAATGAGGTCGGCAGCTCTGGTTGTTACGCCGCATCCTCTCCCCCAGTATTGACCACTTTTGTATAATGCACTGATCCGCAATTACATTCGGCAGATGATGCTGTTGGGGGTTAAAGGTGTACAGAGAGGGAGTCAGACCTACGTGCAGTGCAAGGGAATTCAATTTTTTGGGAGCAGTCCCCTTGCCCTGTCCTTCTTGGACTGCAGTCTGATTCTGAACCCAGTCAAGGTAAAAGACCCATGTTCCTTCTGACAGTGGGGCCTTCAGGGACCAACTGATATTACAATTTGTCAGGAAGTAAAATCGATGTGTTTAGATGCCAAACAGGAGATTCTGGAGCAGCCCGTTTTGTCACCTTCATGATGGGGGCTTTCTGTCTCCTAATGTAACAGATGGAACATGCAGAGGGATTACGGGTGACCATTATTCGGTGATTTGGTGGTAAAGGCTAGTGTGCTCATAAGTTTTTTTCAGTTTGACCAGCCATTCACAGCATTCGAGCCGAGAGGTGATCTGTGAAACTCGGACTCCCTTATTAGACATTAATACATTTGAAATCATAACTCATGCTCAGGATTTTTGTTTGTCTTAATGAGAGCCAATCGCACCTCACCCTCTCCCTATGATATTTCTGTACATATAGAAAAGAAAACCTTTATATCAAGGTGGGGATGAATTTAATGGTTGTAGTGTTAAGATGTGAACTGCCTCTTGGGGACATTTGTCTTGCTCTCATAGAATATTGTTTGTTTGTCTGAGTTGCCTGTATCCCCGCCCCTTGCCAATCATCACAAAGAAGCAGCAGGCCTGGCCAATGAGATGCCCCTTGCCCACCTATCAGACGTACTCAGGCATTCACGTACGCATAGCAGCGTAGTCGCTCTTAAAAACTTTTGCATTTTTGTATTTACTTCTGTTTGAGACTTAATAAGAAGCCTGTCTCTAGAGAAGGCTTCTCGTTATCATCACATAAAAACAGTTTTTTACAAATACGGAGACATAGGAACTAAAAGTTAGTCATTATATGGCTTTAAGATAAGGTTTATCCGCTTTAGGAAGGGGCATTGCCTATTGAGCACAAACTGCCCCCAGAACACTTTACAATAATTTAAAAAAATGTTGGTGGATCTGACATTTTAGCATAATATTTCAGTTATGGTGCAGAGCTAAGAGGCCTAGAGTGGGTTCATAGATGACAAACCAAGGGATATATTTACAAAGGCATTGCACCACCACGGCGTCACTTTTTATGTTGATCTGGTGGCACAATGCCCTGCTCCATATTTACAAAGTGGCTCAAGCCACTAGTATGGCTTAACCCTGCTTTGTAAATATCGTACCCTGTCCTGCAGGTATCTGAGCGAAAGGGGTGTGCAATGAGTGTTGCTGCGGGCATTCCACTGCTACTCCCATTGCTTTTTACACTGCCCAGATTTACAAAGATATGTTACTCTAGGGCAGCGCCAAAAACAGACGCCCTTGAATAGGAGGCAGTCAATTGGCACAGCAAGATAAAATACTTATTTCTCCTCATTTTTGCTCTTTCTCATAGTAAGAGCAAATTGCCTTAAATGATTGTTTATGTGTAGGACGGTGTCACTTCCTGCACATAACCAATCATCCCTGCAAATCTGGTGCCCCTGCACCATGGCGCAAGGGTGTCTGTGTTGGCGCTAGGCAGCTTATTTTAGCACCAGCACAAGGGAGAACACAGGAGTGCGCCGTATTCCTGAGACTATGCGCATCCCTGCATTTTTTAAATGACACAGCACAGCAATGCTAAATTGCTTGCAGTGCCGCCCTACACCATTCCTTTTTGAATATTCCCCTAAGTGTTATAAGCACAGGCTATAGATTCTACAAGGACCGTTGTGTCTATAAGTACCTTTTCGTTTCTGTAGTGATGCTTCTGATAAATGTACATTTAGGAATAGGGTAGCACGTTGGACCGAAAATTGCATGCATAATTCTAAGTTTGCTGCTCCATCCTAAGAATTTGTGCTGTCATTTGTCCATGGCTTCTTCCAATCATCAGTGGTCAGCAGTGGTTTGTTAAAGAATGTGTGAGGTCTCTTGATGGAAATCCTAAATAGCAGACAAGTATTTCCTCATCTCGTATTTCTTGCTATTAAATAACAAAGCAACATTTTATACGTCAGTGGCGCCGGGCCAGGACTTGTGAACGCCAGGGAAACCACACCTATTCAATGCTGAGTTTGCTGCAGTAATAAAATTATCAAATTATATCCCTCTGTGCTGCGGCAATAAAGGAGAATTTGCATAATGTTGGCCTCCGTGTCATGCCATAAACTCATGTATTAATGTTCCTTCTGAATCCACCACTTTGCTTGGCCTTCCATAGACATGAGCCAATCCGAGTCCCTACTATGTCCATGTTTCCCAGGGTATGATCCCATGTTTCCCAGGGTATGATCCCATGTTTCCCAGGGTATGATTATATCTGATCACAACAGAGAAGACATATCTAAATTTACTGTTCTCCGGAAATTGAGATATTCATCAGTTCATAGGAGTATATTCCTAAATTCAAACCATTCACCCTCATCATTTTCTGTGCTCATTGGGATTTCTGCTATTCTTAGCAAGTGGTCTTCAAATATATGTTAGATATATTAATCCAGGTAGGTCTGGAATCTCGGTGGCTTGCTAATTCTGCAAAGGTGATGCTTTGTCTTTCTGATAATGGCCTTCAAACATTTTCATAACATCCCACTTTATGTAAACCTTTTTATATGTGTCTTTCATAATAGCAGAATGGTTGGTCACAATCATAATATTAATCAATCTATGTAATTACAGTTGTCGAGTAAATCCTTTGTAGGAAAGATTGTCAAAAAATAATATTCAGGAGTATTTTAAAACACATATATGCAGTATTAATGACTGCAGGCCAGCTACACATTTCAAATGAGATCCCGGCATAGAGTGCGTCTGTAATGGGAAGAATAAAAACAATGAATCCAGTATTGCAAATTAAACAAAACACATACATTGAAGGGATACTGACATAAGCCAGGTCTCTATTGCGCTACAAACGATGACAAATAATTTCTTTGGTTGTTGTTATCAGCCAATAATATATTCAACTTTTTGAACATTGGAATAGTCTTCTGTTATTTTTCGAGGCAAAGTTTATTGAGAAAGTCCCATTGGTTTTCAGAGAAGTTGCAGGGATCCTTCAATTGTAGTTCTTACTCTAGCTTCCCATTACCCAGCCATTGGTAGTGAATGTTGGGTTGGAGGAGGAAAAAAGTGCGAATGATGCTCTATTCCGGGTATTATTTTGAAAGGATGAGACAGAAGCCAGTCTCTCTCTGTATCATATTGTGAATTTGTTTGCAATATTAATGTAATACTAGGAGTACGACAAGGAATTGACTAGCACACATTCTTGACAAACAAATAAAGCTTACATAAAGCCCCATGTTCAGCTCTCCATTTCCTTGCATCACCTACTGTAATGTTGCCATTCGAATCCCTCCCTATAACGCCTGACAGACTGACTGCACCCACCTGTTGATCCATCAAAGGGATTTCTGTAGCTTTCAGCAGAAAATGGTCCAGATTTATAACAAGAATTTCTTATCATCTGCAGCCAGGACATGGTCCTTGTCTGGAGAGGCCAATTCCTTGACTTTCTCACTCTAGACATATTTAAAGTCTCACATTTTCATGAACAATTGCAGCTTATTGATTGTCAACAGACAGCGATGCAATAGTTGGTGGCCAATATCTACTGTACTTATATGCAAAGATACAAACACCACTTTAAAATCCATGAATATCAAACATCTTTGACCCTGTCGTTGAAATAACGTAATCTGTCTAGGTGTCAGCACCTTCTGACTGGTCGCATATTGGCGTGCTATCTATCAGTTAGCGCAGACCACTGACTACAAATTATAATTACCATCTATATTTGACAGATGAAAGGAAATATTTAAAAATCGTTAATAGTCTCTGATAACCTTTCTGATACAAAAGAACAGACAATAGGCAGCAATATAAGGTGATAAATTGATTGAATAGAATTCGTCTGAATGTGAGAGTTTCTACAGGATCATTCATGGTTAAACCTGAAGTTATCTTGTTAAGTTGACAATCAATTGAAGATTGCATTAGGAAATACAATCTAGGAGCATGGATAAAAACTCTTTTTGAAAAAACATTAGCAAAATTAGAATGCAGTGCCTCACTTCTAAATTCTGTTAACATCTGCCACTAACACATTTCTCTTGGATGCAGAACAGTTAGTGCTGCAAGAGACACGGTCAATTGTTACTGATCAGTTTTGGAAAAAGGAGATTGTAGAAGGGAAGAATCTGTACTTTGTTGTATCTGTATTACATCCTCAAATAGCCCAGAAGGCTGGATTCTGGGAGGGACACTAGTCAACTATAATATATTTATCAAAGCTCGAAGAATGACAATGAAGCCGCCATGCATTGTAACAAGAAGACAGACTCCACTACAGAGCAGATCATAGATTTTAAGGTGCAGAGCCCCTTCAATGTAGGCGCCCCGCTTGGTTCTAGGGTTATACTAAAACACATTCTCCTTACTCCACCCTATCTATTTAATCCCACCCACAGTTTTCCCTTCCAGCAGATCAGGCTTGTCAGGGAGGGTACTGCAGGACAATTGACCATTAAAGTATGGTAGTGACTTAATATGAGTAGGTGCTTTTGAGGGAATTTTGAAAAGGCCCTCTACTGTATCTCTGAATGACCGTAGTACTCGCCTCTGGTGAGTGCAGCTACACTGTTGCACCAAGGATTCTCATGCACACCACGGTCGTGTCCACTTTTGACATCACAATGTACTCTAGAACCTGGCACATCTGGCACATCTTTTTTGTTGAACTTTTTGTGGACGTTAAACAACGAACTACAGAGTGCCATTACCTTAGCAGGAATTTAATCATCGGTTCTAGGGAGCGGTGTCCCTTCTTATATAGTAACTCACGAGGTACCCCTTTCCACTGAAAATATTGAGAGGATTGTTTTTCTCTCAAATTGTATCCTCGCTCCTGCAGCAACTGCATGAGAGAGTTAGAGTCCGCAATTGAAAGCGCTTCAGGCTCTGGAGCCATCATAAATACCCTACAGTCATTGCACTTGGGCAACATCACATCTCCAGGTACCAGACACCTCTGTTGGGAGATTGACACAGTAAAACCTGGAGATGATGCGCTGACACCTCGGATGGGATGATCACCCAGGCACTCGGAAAGAGCGTTGGGTGCAAGATATCTACCGCACTTTTTTGGACTCCCCTAGCGACGCAGTGCATGTAGTGCTCGCCATGGCGAGATCTATTGTTGTTGGTTTCTTAGCTGAAGGGGGCCAGGACATGTGCACACATGTGGAAGACGGGACTTGTGCATGCGTACATCTAACAGCTTAGAAGTAGAGACAGCAGATGTGCGTATTATGGGTGACAGGAGTTGTGCACGCGTACGGCTCTGCTCGGTCGCTTGGGGAGATCTAATATTGTCGTTTTCTTGGCCGAAGGGGAACAGGACATGTGAACGCGTTTGGAAGACATGACTAGTGCATGTGTAAATCTAATGACTTAGCAGTAGAGACAGAAGATGTGCTCGTACGGGTGACAGAAGATATGCACGTGTACGTCTCTGCTCAGTCGCTCCCTCTCTCCTTCCTTGTCTGCATCCACGCACAACATGAGATATGCACACGGTCTGCTTGTTAGTACTATTCAATGGGTGGTTTCAGAAAATGACCATTGGTGTGCTGTGGGTGAGGGGTTGGACTGCAGCAGTTAAACTCTCTCGCTGTGTGCAGGGCTTGTTATGGCAGAATAGAGTCTGTGGTGATTACTATCCCGCTCGGCAGGCTGTAATTACTAAAACTATACCATCTGAGCAGACACCAAAGGACTACATTAGAGCAGGCCAAAGGCAAGGGAGCAGAGGGGTCTGACAGAGTCCACCACGTCAGTGATGTTTGACTCCCTGAAGCTCCCCTGAAGCAGACATGCCGTGCCTTTTCTTTTTAACGAACTGCACAGCGCAAGCCCAGACAACATATACCTTGGAATATCTATAGATGACGTACCAGACGTGCCACTCTTTACTGTGGAATAAAGCACATTTTAAGAACATCCAAAAAAAAATCTTTTTGGCCTAACTGAAATATCAGTAAAGCGCTTCCTGGATGGCCAAACACCAAAGTGGTTGTGAGCTGTGTGTGTTTCGGCCCACACTGAACACAGAGGAAGTGACAGTGTAGAATATATTGCATTAGTAAATCTCTCTGCCCTGTACCTCAGCATATGAGGGTTTTTGAGCTCTGCTCGGAGACTGCAGGGCCCGAGAGGCTGCAAAACTCACATCGTGGACCCGGCATCTCTTGAGGGAATCCTGCAACCCCTGCTTCAACCCAAGATATTCACAACTGCCAACGTCGTAGTTTACCTCATGGGTCTCTGCAAAATGGTGCACTGTGGAAGAACGCTGAGGGTAATTATGCAGCCATAGAGATGATCAGATTAATACCTCCACTGTGATTGGATGGGATCTGTATATATACCTGGAAAATGTGACAAGTGTCGTGAAACCCATGTTGGCAAGGGGCAATGATCAGATTTTAAAGCTGGTACGTCATGGAATATAACAAGATTGAATCAACAGATTACAAATGTATGACTTGTAAAACTTCAGAAAAAATGCTATCCAGTATAAACCAAAGTGAATTTCTTTGAATTTCGTTATACAGCGAGGAATCTTAATAACATTTGAATATACCTTGAATAGCTACCGGACAGTGGAGCTGCTCCAACTGAGATTATTTTGTATAATTGAATGTATGAGTCCCCGCGAGAGTGGTGGTGTCTACTGTGACGCACCAGCACTGGGCCATTTTCTAGGATTAACTTTTTCTCTAGAGAGTCAATGCTTCTACAAGATGTCCCATATTCACAATGCAGAACCCAGAATTATAAGTCACAGAATGTGAAGTATTGATGGAGAAACAAACGGATAGATGGAAATAAACATAATGGCAATGAGTCAGTGCCAACTCTGCCCACCCTCACACAAACACCTGGACAGGAGGCTATTTCCAAGTGTCACTTACTGCTGCAAGAAAGTGCCTGCCATATAGGGCTTGACAAAAGCACAACGTGTAGAACTGTGTAAACAACTATTATTCTGTGGTCAAAAATAATACTAATTTGATCAGCTTTAGAATGATTTAAGGATGTGTCAACTTCACCAGCTTTCTAAGGTTTGACGTGTAGATTCATCTCTAACCAATAATTAATAACTGAGAGCAGAAAAGCATCCTATTCAATTCACTATTGGCAGTAGGCAAACCGACTTTCCGGCGAAGGATAGCAGCCCGGTTCAGAAGTGTTGGTACTGTCCCTCTCAGGAATGGTAGCCATGTTGACTAGTTAGTCCTACTGTTCAGCAAAAGCAAAGTGGTCCTGGTGAGTAGTGCTCATATTGTCTCGATAAATTATAGGAGGCCTCTCTGAGACCCAAGAAAGCGGAATCCAGTCTACAGTTTGTTATTCACGTTTAAATGGGACGTGGGCTAACATTTCAGTACATAGTGCCCTATTTCGAGTTGGTGATGTGACTGATTTTTACCTATGGGTTGTCTCTCTATTTAATGCCACAACAGGAATTAAAACCAGCATTAATATATGCAAAAGGCCTCGCCATTTGCTTTGCTTCACAATACCATTAGCAAAGCAAATGGCTTTAACTTAATCAAAGGAGCGACCTATTGCATTTTCAATGCTTATTAGAAGATGGAATCTACCATTATGAAAAGGAGTAAAAATTAACTGACGTCCCATTGCCAATTATCTTGTGCAATTTTGCAATATATTTTTGAGTTCCAGTTGTAATGTTACTCCTTTGTGATACTCGTGTATCTTGAAAGTAAGCATGGGCGAATTTTGCGGATCTCGCGTTCGCGAATTTTGTGGATTTGCGAATTCGCAATCCGCAAAATCCGCGAATTTGCGGATTTTTTTTTTTGTGTTCGCCCGTGTTTCTGCCAGTTCGCGAGGGTTTTTACAATTTCGCAATTTGCGAACTTACCTGTCGGGTCGCAAGTTTCGCGAACTTGTTGTTTCTACGTGTCCAGCCTGTTTGGGACACTCTTCTTCATCACTGCCACTCTCTGTCACCACTGCCACTCTCTGACTACTCATGCCACCCTCTGGCCCACCCATGCCACCCTCTGTTTCATCACCACACCCTCTGGTTGTCCAGTGTACATTATTTTCGGCAAAGCAAAGCACACCTTCCCTGCCTCAAGTGACCTGAATTAATATGGGGCTGATTAATGTGTCACAGAATATTTTTTTAGCTGGCACCTGCTTCCTTAGTGCGCCCTGATTAGTGATCTTTTGCACTTGCTAAGTGCTTTCATTGTTGCAAAATTAGTTACAACACCTGCCCTGCCCCAACTGACAATAATGAATTAGGGGCTGATTAATGGATTTTAACTTCCAGCCTGGCTCCTGCTTGTCTCCCTTAGCTGTAATTCAGGACCTTTGTGGCATATGTGTAACTATTCTGAGGTTCAGAGCAGGGTCACATAATAGTTGCAACTGGCAACTGAACTCTGGAGGGGCCCCTCAGGAAGCACTACAGGAAATGGCTACTAATGATGAGCCTGAACTTTTGAACCTGGCAAGTAGTTTCAGTTTTGCTAAGATCGTATTTCTGCAATTTAGCACTTATTCGCGGGGCGCGAAGTTGTACTGGGAAGCCGCGAACTCACGAGAACAGTGCGAGCAGTGCGAGCAAAATCCGCTGCTCGCGGATTTGCGGATTTTGCGGGAGATTCGCGAATCTCGCGGATTGCGGATTTCCCGAAAATCCGCAAAATCCGCGAGCGAAACGGATTTTCCGCCCATACCTACTTGAAAGAAAGAAATATGCCTTGCTCTGAACTGGAGCAGATCAACTGTTTGATATTGCATTTATACGCGATATATTTGTGGTCATTGAGACAGATGAGCCCCTCAAAAGGAAATAGAATGAAAAAGAGCATTTCCTATTAAACAGCATGTTTCTGTCAGAAGGGACTACAAGCTGTGCCCGTCCCCTCGACTGCATCGTCCACTGCAGTAGATTTGCCCAGGCGCAACGCACACATCTGTGCGCGCAAGGGAGCGAGAAATGGATTTTGCATGGTGACGTTGTACGACATCTGAAAGGATCAGCCGCTGAACGTAGGGTGCACCAAAGGAGATGTAGACTGCAGGCAATTGGGGGAAATTAAAGTGGAATTTGAGCAGAAAGGTAGAATGCTTTGACCACTGTATTATGCAGCAAGCGGTGTAGAGTGAATATATAAAATGGATAGTGTAGCTTCCATTGACTACCATTTCCACAAGTCTATGATGCTTCTCAACAAAGTTCCGTTAGGTAGAATGTTGGGTTTGGGCAGCCAATCATTAAGGTTTAGTGTGCTGACATAATGCTTCCTAAATTCATCTTTATTTTGCTAGGGTCATAGTGCTCTGATTGGAGTCCGACTCACTCTGGAGCGAATGCTCGGACTGGCTGCCAGGAACATGAGAAGAATGTTGCTGGCAGTCATTACAGGACTCTGAGACTTAGTCCCCTTTACTAAACATGCATAAAAGCCAAAAGATTTTTAGGGGGCAGGGTAGGGATACCTTCAGGCCCCTGTTGTGAAATGGTGTCTCTAGTTGGCAGAGGTATGCACCCCAAGTAGGGTACCAAAATCCTAGTCAGGGGAAGCGTAGTACACACTACGTCCACCTGTGCTCTCCCTCTGGTAGCTTGACTCAGGCTTAACTTAAGAGCCAATGTGTAGAGTATTTGTGCACGCATAGTAATACAGTGAAACCACTACAATAGTACACCACACTAGTTGTGAAAAATAGCCATTATCAATTTTAGTAAAACAAGACCTAAACGACAAAAAATCTAGCATACACAAGTCAAGTTGTGTAGTTTTAAAGATGAAATATATTCATAGCACATAGAAACACTATAGCTCTGCTCAGGGCTATCTCAGCGTACTTAATGAACTCGAATCTATATGTTCAGGCCACTCGCGATGAATCGTGGTCTGTCTACGGAATCGTACAGACCCCCAGTACAGTACTTTGAAGACGTTGAGCAGGCAAGATGTTGATTGGCACTGGGAGGTGAGGGGTCGCTGGTAGCAAATGCGGCATTGGTTCTTTACTGCTATGCAGGTCATTAGCGCATTAAAGCTCGGGCAGCGTGCTAGACAATGGTAGTGAAGCTTCAAGGAAGCAAGAGAGGTGTTGATTCCTGGAGGCAGTGCAGAGTTATTTAGCCGCTGACACCCTGGGACGATACAAAGAGCAGGGGAGTTGATGCTGTGGTTGCGGCATCAGTACCACTGGCAGTGCGGTGTCGATGCAGCGTAAAGCAACGAGGCGTCGATTACACAGTGTCAATGTCACACTACAGGGCCACCAGTGGCGGCGGAGTCGGAGTCAGGTGCCATGAACTACCGTGACGCGGTACTCAGGACTTCCTGTGTGGCAGATTTAGAGAAGTTCTGCTGCAGCATCGGGCCTGTATTGCATGTCACGGCAGTTGCATTCAGCGGGTAAAACAGCTATGGTACAGGCAGTGGCATCATGTCAAAGTGTGGCGCTGGTTCGCATGAACTGCTCAAAGTCAATGTGTTGATAATCTTCTTGTTAGCACAGCCACTCTCTTCCAAGGGACCAGGAAATGGATTTGGCAGCACTTGGCAGAGTAGAGCTCTCAGCATAAAAGCCAGCATGCTGCAGGCGAAGTCTTAGATGGCTCTAAGACTTCCAACAGGAGGCAAGCTCAACTCAAGCTCTTGGAGTACCTTTAGAAAGCAAGATACAGAGAGCAAAGCCCAGTCCTCTCACTCCCAAGAAAGAATTAGCAGGTAGTAAGCAACACAACAAAGCCAGCAGCAACTTTGCATGTCCTCCTGGCAGCACATTAGCTCTTCTTCTTGGCAGAATGCTCCCTGTCCAGAAGTGTACTGAATATATGGTGTCAGAGGTCCAGTACTTATAACCATTACGGCCTTTGAGGTCAGGAAAATTCAAAAAGAGGTCTTTTTAGTGCACAAGACACTGCCCTTCCTGGCCCTGGCTCCATATGGATTACAGGGGGGCATGCAACTCTTTGTGCGGGAACAGGCACAGCCCTATTCGTTGCATGTGTCAACTCCTCCCACCACTCGAGCTGAGGAAGACCCATCAGTCTGGTGATGGGACATCTAGATATGCAGGGCACACCAAACTCCAATTTTCTGTCTGCTCCCAACTGGAACATACACTTGTATAGGATATCAAGACAGCTCCAATGCTGACCTATGGAACAGATAGATCTTGCTGTAGTGAAAAACGAAATTCTCTGTTTTTCGGTTCCAAGACATGCAAAACTGCACATTTCCTACCTTTTTTTTTTTTATGTTTGAAAGCTTTATTAGAGATAAAATAAGTAATACAATAAGGTGACATCAGCAGATATGAGAAAAAGAAGTTATAAACTGGGACAAGGCAAAATAGAAGCAGCCAATATCACGATGAAAAAACAAAGCATTTTAAGTTATGGGGAGGGAAGGAGGGAGGGGAAGGGAGGAGAAAGGAAAAGCAAACATGGTATTCGTCATAGAAGATGGGTAAGCAACAATAAGAAATACAGTAAATGGCAATCAAAAGTACAGTAAAAAATCATCGTATTAGTAATTGCATGAATGAAAAAGAAGTAGGAATGAGGTCCATATGAGTTAAATTATTACAATATTGATAATGAAAAATAACGTGCAGAAAAACTTCAGGCAAGAGTACATGTGTTCAGGGGGGCTTGAAATTATCCGAAGATAGTGGAGAGTAACTTTTGTTCGCGGATTGATCGAGGTGGAGAGTAAGAGGTAACCAATAAAGTTCAACATTTCGGGAGGGTTTACAGGAGGAAGCAAAGGCCACATCCAGTCTATGTGAATGACATACAAGATTCCACCAACAAGTGAGAGATACTGTGTTCAAAGATTTCCAATTAGAAACAATATGCTGTAAGGCCAGAGCTAGCATAAGGTCAAAAAGACCACGAGAATGTGGGGGGAGATCAATATCTTCTGAAAGGCTGCCAAGAAATACTAAAGAAGCAGAAAATTGAATAGAGAGGTTGAAAATGCGAGAAAGGCGGGAGAAGAGCTGAGACCAGAAAATACGAGTTGAAGGACAGAGAAAGAAGAGGTGAAAAAGATCAGCAGAAGGGGCGTTACAAGTCCAACACTCAGATGTTGCATCAGGTTGAAAGCGAGAGATAGAGAGAGGAGAGAGGTAGAGTCTGTGATAAAAGAAAAATAGGGATTGAGTAAGAGAGGCAGTACGGGAAATCTTCAAGGATCGAGCCCATAATTTGTCCCAGAGAGAGGTCGGCCATGAAGAATGTAAGTCTGTTTCCCAAGACAATTCTAATTTAGATTTGAGACGATCTGGATTGGGGGCTGAAAAGTAGCGGTAAATGATAGAAGCTTTAGGAGTTGCGGAGAGGACAGTGAGTAGAGAAGAAGATGAGGTAGGTAGGTCTTCAGAGGGGAGAGAGTAATAACGATCTAGAATAGTTTCCATAAGGATAAGGAATTTCTTTGCAAAAGAAGGAGGGCATTGGAACTGAGAACGAAATGCAGGAAATGAACAAGGGGAGGAGCCATCAAAAAGATGACGGATCCAAATGATACCTTTCGCTCTCCATGAGGGCCATGCAATAGGTCGATTGTTAATTAATATAAGTGAGTTGTACCATATAGGCAATAGTAGGAATGATTCCTGTGTCACTGAGGTAGGGGAAACTAAAGGGCGTAGAAGATAAGAAGTATGCTTGAATAAAAGAGGATTAAGGCATGGCGCTTTAGAGGTAAAACGAATTACTTCCTGGAAAGAGTATGGAAGCAGTAATTCCTGTTCAACAGAAAGCCAGAGGGGAGAGAAAGGGGAGGGTTCCTGGGATAACCAACGGGAAGCCTGTCGAAGGGAGAAGGATTTATGGTAGAGGCGAAAGTCTGGAAAGTTGGTACCTCCATTAAGCTTAGATTTACGTAGGTTGAGAAGCGAAATGCGGGCTTTTTCCTGCTTCCAAAGAAATTTGGACAACGTAGAATCAATGCGACGGAAATAGGAGGCTGGAATACGAATTGGGAGCATGGATAGCAAGTAAATCAGAATAGGGGCAATCATCATTCTGATGGAGTCAAGGCGGCCCCACCAGGAAAGAAATAGTGGATTCCAAGAGGTGAGTAAGGAGTCTATTCTAGTTATGACTGCATTCATGTTGAGTTGAATAGAGGAAGATATAGAGCTAGAAAACAGAACACCGAGATATTTAATTTTCGTAGAATTCCAAGCAAAGCCAGTGGCCATGAAATAGTGGGGGAGACAAAATTTTGTTAAAGGAAGGATCTCTGTTTTGTCCGAATTTATTTTGTAACCAGAAACCACGGAGAATTTGTGAAATTCGTCTAATAAAGCAGGGACTGATGTGGGCGGATCAGAAATAAACAAAAGAATATCGTCAGCATATGCAGACAATTTAAGATGACGTTTACCGTACGGGAAGCCAGAAATGGCTGGATTATTGCGTATGGATGTAAGGAAAGGTTCCAGCGCCAAAATAAATAAAAGAGGTGATAGGGGACAGCCTTGTCGAACACCCCGTTGGAGTGTGAATGGGGAAGTAAGTTGACCATTAACGAGAACAGAAGCTTTGGGCATAGAATAAATCAAAGAAATATAAGATATGAATTTGGGGTTAAAGCCATGCCATTTTAAGGAGGCCAGAAGAAAGGACCAGTCAACCCGGTCAAAGGCTTTCTCAGCATCCACGGAAATGGCTGCAAGGGGAATCGATAGTGAAGGGGCTTTACTTAAAACATTAAGGAAGAGTCTAGAGTTATCCGAGGTCAAACGGCCCTTAACAAAGCCGCATTGTTCTTTCCCTATAAGATGTGGTAGGAGCGGGTCAAGGCGAAGAGCTAATAGTTTCGCAAAAATTTTATAGTCAACATTAACTAGAGATATAGGTCGATAATTTTTACAGAATTTAGGGTCTCTACCCTCTTTAGGGATAAGGCATATGGTAGCGTCCTGAAAAGAGCCTTGGGCTGAACCAGTGGAACAAAAAGACTGAAAGAGCGATAAAAGTTTGGGTAAAAGGATATCCGAAAAATGGAGGTAAAACTCAACTGGGAAGCCATCAGGTCCTGGGGTTTTGCCTTTAGTGAGGGAGGATAGAGCAGAGGACAGTTCCAAAAGCGTGAGGTCAGAATCAACAGCCGAAATATCGAGGTGGGAAGTATCTGGGCGAGGTATGTTGTCAAAATAAGATTGAATGAGCTCTGGGGTGGGAGGATTTTCCGGAGTATATAGAGTCTCATAGAAAGCGTGGAATTGTTCCAAAATTTCTGCATTGGTATGAAGAAGCACGTTAGAGGGGGAGTAAATAGAATCAATATTGGTACGTTCTTTACGAGACTTTAAATAGTTAGCCAACAATTTACCTGACCTGTTTCGACCTCCATAAAAACGGGCGCTGCTCCGGAGGAGAAAAGAAGAGGCAGAATCTGTGGTAAGTTTGTTAAAGGCAATCTTAGCTTTAAGCAATTCAGGGGACATAATCTTATCAGAGGAGGTGTAGAATTGATGTTCCAGAGATTTAATATGTGCAAGAGTGAGTTTACGTTTTTGAAGGAACTTTTTCTTCTTTTTAGATACGAAATCAATAATAAAACCTCGGGCCGTGGCCTTGAAGGAATCCCAAAGAGTATGAGGTGGGGTATCGGGTGTAGAATTAAGGTGAAAGAATTCAGAAGCAAAGGAACGAAAAGAGGAGGAGAAAAGAGGGTCAGTAAGAAGAGAAGGGTTGAAGCGCCAGCGAGAAGATTTAGGAATAGGAGGAAGTAGGTCAAAAACAGTAATAATAGGAGCATGATCAGAGATGACAATCGGTTCAATAGAAGAAGAAATAAGGTGTTGAGAAAGAAATGAGGATAGAAAGATATAGTCTAAGCGGGAGAAGGAAGCATGAGGAGGAGAAAAGAAGGAGAAATCCATAACGTCTGGGTGAGTAAGTCTCCATGAATCTACAAGGTGAGCTTGGGTAATAGTGTCAAGGAATTGTTTATGTGGTTTATGAGGGGAAAAACGAACAGAGGATCTACGATCTAAAAATGGGTCAATGATCTGGTTACAATCTCCACCTAATATAAAAGCATCAGTTTTATGTTGAATACATTTGGCGGTAATGGAGGGCCAAAAAGAAGAATCAAAACATGTGGGACCATACACATTGAATATTGTAAGGGGGATATTGTTAATTAGTAGTTTAGCTAGGACCCAGCGTCCCTCATCATCCTTTTCCTCTAGAACAATTTTACATTGAAGTCGTTTATGAATCAAAATGGCTACGCCATTCTTTTTTTGAGAAGCGGGAGAGAATAAAACAGTTCCAACCCATAATCGCTTTAGCTTTAAAGATTCAACGTCCGATAGATGAGTTTCTTGAATAAGGACGATATCTGGATTGTAAGAGGAAAGGTGGGAAAGTACTCTTTGCCTTTTGATGGGGTGATTAAATCCTTTCACATTCCATGAAACAACTTTGAAGGTGAAAGCTTAATAAACTGTTCTAAATCAAGAATTGCAAAAACATACTGTACACGAAATAATGCAAACTGTATAGAAGTATTAACCATAAAATTCTTCAAAAAGGAAGAAGGAAGAACAGGTAGAAAAGGGAGAAGAAAAAGAAAAGGGGAGTAGGAGAGGGATGGGAAAAAGGAAGGAAGATCAGAGGGGAAGGCAGAAGACAGAAAAGAGAGAATGCATAGAAGACAGTACAAATCCAGAAGGATGACTGTATTAAACATACCTGAAAGGGAAAAAATACACAAAGGGAAGGTGGGGAGGTGGTGATGCTTTACAAGACGTACGGACCAGGATCAGGAGGAGAACCACATCGAGACCGCACAAAAGGAACATGGAATGGGACAAAGTGTTGAGGGGAGTATCCGATACATATCCGTCTGGGGAAGAAAGAGAAGGGAAAAAATGTTAAAACATACCGAACATGTCAACGTAACAGTAGAGGTCCAAAGAGCAGAAATAGAAAATAGAGGGAAATATAGAAGGTGCCAGATACAGATGAGTGAAAAAGGAGATATGAGAAGAGAGTGTAGAGAATGAGATGAGAAGTAAGGAGAATACATGAAGTCAAAGACAAGCCATTAGGAGGACAAACAGGTCAAATAATAAAAGTCCAATTTCAGCCACTAGTCGAGGCAGAAGAAGAGGCATCCATCCGTTCTTCACTGTGTAGAAGCAGAAAGTTCCGTAGTTCTCCAGGTTCTTGAAACGACCAAGTCTTTTCTCTATAGGTGACTCTGAGAGTACAAGGGTGAAACAAGCCATATCGTGCTCCCAGGGCGCGCAAAGATGGACGCATAGACAGAAATTCTTTACGTCTAGAGGCAGTGACGTTAGATACATCCTGAGATAGATAGACTCGTTGACCTTGCCAAGAAACTTGTTTTATATTCCTCGCAGCTGAGAGAATTAATAGAAGATCTGTGTACTTCAGGAATAAAATAATGACTCCACGAGGTCTTGAGGAGGAGCCCGTTCTGGCGCCTAGTCTATGGGCTCGTTGGATACTGATGGAGGTGGAAGGTGGTAGGTCCAGAAGTTTCGGCAAGAAAGTGGTGAAGAAAGTCACTGGGTTGTCCCCCTCAAGATTTTCCGGCAGATTGTAAATACGGAGGTTATTCCTCCTATTTCTGTTTTCCAAATCCTCTGTATGCTTTTGGAGTGAGAGGACCGTTTTTTCTAATGAGTCAATGCGTTGTGAATTGGACTGAACGTCAGGGAGGTGTTGTTCAACTGTAGAAAGACGGGCGTCCATATTTTCCCATTTATCCTTTAAGAGCTGCATATCTGTACTCGTTTTTTCAATAAATGGGCGCAGCGCACGTAGTTCTTCGAGGATTTGGTCAGTGGAAGAATGCGAAGGATTGTCTTCTGGCGTAGGAGAGTTTTGTTTGAGGCGCTTGCCCGCCGGTGCGGGTGGGGAAGACTTACTGGTGTTAGTATGAGCCAATGATGATTTTGGAGTCGTCATTTTCGCAGATGCGGTGGCTCTATCTGTACCAGATGAAGAAGCAGCGCCAGAAGTATTCCCCGATGGTGTGAAGACAAATTTAGGTTTACGTAGGTTGACCATAGAAAGAAATGAACGTGCGATAAACAGTCTCAAATCCCTGTGAGACAACTAAAGGTGCATGTGAAATGTTCCAGATAGATGGCGAGCAAAGCACCTTGACGTAGCTCAACTGAAAAGGCAACAGGGAATATGAGTAGGATAGATAACGAGTACAGAAATGAAAGGATGACTAAAATGGGAGCACATGAAGGAGCATCCTGAAGTAGTTGAGGCGCAGGAGAACAGGTAGAAAGTCTCAAAGAACGTTGTTGTCAAAGCGCCATGAGGAAAAAATTGAGGAGAAAAAGTATTTCAGAGCACTGAGCATGTTTAGGGCGGGAAACCTTCAGGTGTCAGGGATGAAAAGCCGCAAAAACTAGGGCGTTTCCTCAAATATGGAAGATGAGAGAAAAAATGCAGGAAAAGCGTCTTGCACAATATATATAATTCTCACCCCTGAAATAGAGTCGGTGTCTGAAAAGTCGTTGGTGTCCAGTGACACGTCGTGAAGTGACAGCTCCTGTCAGCAGAGGGTTCGATGGTCGGAATAGCTTCAAAATGGCGGCTCCGTGAGGGGCAGAAAATTCATCGCGGAGAAGGGCAAAAACGGCTCCACAAGCGGTGAAAAGCTGCTCCGCTGATGCCGGTAATGTTCCGCCAGCCCAATTAGTCGACGGTATTCAGTAGCGTCCCGGTTACATCAGGAAAAAGACTCCGTGAGGTTATCGATGCGGCGGAGCTCCGTACCTAGCCGGCCATCTTGCGCGGCATCCAAGCCACGCCCCCCACATTTCCTACCTTTTAAATATACTGCAATGTGCCCATGGGCTATCTTTTGCCAACGTAGTGGTGCTGTACATGTAGTAAAGGGGAAGGTTTGGGCATGGCAAGTAGGCGAACTTTGCAGGTTGACATGGCAGTTTAATACTGCACACAAGCTCTGCAGTGGCAGGCCTACAACATGTTTGAATGGCTACTCATATAGGTGCAGGCTCACTAGTAGCATAAGACTTACAGTCCCTGGGCACATGGAGTGCACTGTACTAGGGTCTTGTTAGTAAATCAGATATGGCAATCATGAAGAAACCAAATGCCATAACATTTTAGACAAAGAGCATATGCACTTTAGCACTGGTCAGCAGTAGTAGAGTGCCCAGAGTCCCAAATCCAGCAAACAGCGAAGTTCGGCATGCAATAAAAATCAGGAGGTCACAAAGCTCCACTGGGGACCCGCCCCAATCTCCCATCAGCCCCCCCTCTCCAGGGTGCCCAAAAAAAGAATTTGCAAACATAGCTGATAATCCGCAGGAAGCCAGCGTGACCACAATAAATGGGGGCTTAGGCTGCTTTGTATTAGTTATCGGAGTGGGCACGCGCCCCCCCCCCAGTCTTTACAGGCACTGGATGAAGTGAAAATGTTGTTGACTCCAGGAACTGATGTGCCTATCATGTTGGTGGGAAGCTAATATTGTTTTTCACTCCATTCATGTCTAAGTCCATACATCCAGCTCCGGTTAGCCTCAAGCATGTCCTTCTCTACCTTGTCCCTCCTCTCCTGCTTCTGTTCCTGTACTACCACTAACATGACCTATCTTGTACTATGGCGACTTCCTTCTTTCTGCCTAGATGTGCAGCAACTTTATTTATTGAATTGATAAAGAGAAAATGATACATGTATTCAATGTAGCCTAATTTGTACAGCAGGCAAGACAAGTTAGTATGATATAAATCAAAAGGAGCACATTTGAGACCGCATTTCGACAGATTCAGCAGCTATACTATATAGAAACTGATTAATCCATAACGCCTTCGTTGTCACGCTAAGCTTGCGCTCCACAAATACCAAAAACATACATATGAAAACATTCAAATAAATTAAGACTACAAGCAACAATGGGCTCAAAGCACTTGACCACATCCCTAATATCTTCATGGTTGGTTAAGAAGTCTTTTAAAGTGGTCCAATACTTTGTTGAATCTATTAATCTATCCCTATATAATGAGGTCAATCGCCCCAGCATGTGTAGACTGCAGATTGTAGACCACCACAGCTCTGTGCTTTCCAATTTTGCGCCCGAGTGATCCCATCTGCTAGCAGCATGTGACCAATTTATTTGTCCTATGGCGAGGAAAGAAGTAGGCATCCTCGCTGCCTACCTCTTACCTCTTTGTGTAGCCCAATAGAAATAACACAGAAACTGAGACAAATCACATACCAGGCCCCCCCCCCTTACTCCTGTTTGCACTTATTTTCAAAGTCGCCATTTGAGTCCTTGAACGCCTTATGTGCTCCTTAGTAAATTTCTAATCCCCACCTCTCCGCAGACATTAGCATCTATATGCATCGTTTACAGTCTCACGAGGGTGTGATACTAATGCATCAGAAATGTATAAGCATTGTGAGCACAAACAAGTCTTGGTTGTTCTTCATTGGTATTAGATAATTCTTTAGCATTTGTATGTTTTAGGTCTACTTTCCAGTTTACAATATAAAAATGTGTGTAGATACTTCAACCTTAATTTGTTTATTGCCACAATCCAGGACCCTCTTTACATCCGTTTTAAAAGTGCATTAATGTCCTTCATATCAATTGCATCGGGCATGAGGCATTGCCCACTGAGTATTATTCAGCCATTGAGTCTCACTGCCTGTAGTAGAGGCACACATTCAGGCACCAATAACATTTGGATTATAGAAGGGCTAGGGATGTAGATATACTCTACTCCAGTAACTCCAGGCGAGTGGAATCCAAGTGCTCTTGCTGAAAAGGTACCGGAGCTAAGGCCGATCATATTTTTTTTTGACGGTGTCATGGTTAGGGTATCAACTATCTGTCACCTCACTTGACTGCGTTGATTAACTACTTCATTTCTTAAAATATAACTGCTTTAGAATCACTAATGTTTTGCATGTTTGCAGGGTTCCATACACTGGGGAAAATATTTTAAGACATGGGAGTGTCAAGGCCAGAGCTCAAATAACTTAAAAACCTTTGCATTCTGAAAATGATGAAAATGGGGTATGAGGAAGAATACATGGTTACGGCACAAAATGTGGGAAAACATTGAAGAAGGGTTAACCAAACGAATTTATATGGTGGGGGATGTGCAGGGAAAGAGTTGTCAATGTTTTCAAGACAATGTAATTTTTGTAGCAAGATGATATATTGTAGCTGCCCATGAGCCACAATTGGGCCATCCTGTTAGCTAGAATGTTCAACAAACAACCCCTCAATGGGGCGTAGATGATTGTTATGTGTTAAAGAATGATTATTTATTTATTTATTTATTATTGTCGTAAAAGTACAGCACATTCAATAATTTTCTTCAAAAAACCATTGCTAGAGCCAAAGGAATCTAGGAATATAAAACTATTGGGAGAAGAAAAGTTAATTAATTTTCATTACAAATAAAGGACAGGCAGATAAATAAGATAAACACAAAAACGTTCCACATAAACTAACAATGTTATTACACTGGTATAACAATTCATGGTTTCATATCATGGCCAAGCCTTATACAGTTGTCAACATAGCCATATATATAGTCTTTAATATATCTTGTTATATTCTCAGGGACGTGGCAAAGAACATGGCACTGTTACATGTGTGGTATAAGGTAAAGCAGTAAACAAAAACCAAGAAAGACAAAAAAAAAACACAAAAAAGACTACTCAGCAATATTGTTTACTTATTAGCCACTAGTGAATTGAATATAGACTCATTCCAACACAGGTTGCAACAGATTTACTTGACTGATTCTATGAAATATGATATGTTAAATACATAAAGCTTACTGATTTTGGGAAATACCCTCACAGATTACTTTAATATTTTGCATATAAAACCTATTTTGTGTTACCCACCAATCTACATCTCAGTTGTTAGTAATTTGGGACCTTGTCTTGTTTATACTTATACCTTATGAATGAAAGTTCAATCTATCCAGTTCAGTTTCAACTTAATAATTATTTTCTTAACATTCTATTTTAAATATGAACTTAATTTCAAACAAGCCGTTGGCAGTGAATAATATAATCGGTACCTATCAGTTATTTTAGAAATTTTCTTTAAATAATGAATAGAGTGTCCTGATTTTGACATATCACATTTAAAATCAGAAAAAAGAATTTTTTTCCCCTACATATTCAATATTGACTTTTGTAGTCTCCCTTCTTTGGGCTTTAGATTTAATATGTCAAGTAATCGCATACAGCTGCAAGCTCAATGTCTTAGGGCGCCTCTCAGTAGGGCGTTTACCTGCTCGGCTGGAGACATGCATTCCTCTTGTTCAGATCAGTGACTCACTGTGAGTGTCTCCCGGGTGTTTACAATACTCAACAGCCCTTTACATATGCGTCTGCCCTTTCTTTTCAGGTGTATCAATTCCTAATGATGTGGCTAATTAGTAGGAGCTTTCAAGGTGCTTTGAATACAACTCTGGTTATTCAACTAATTCAAATGGCATAGGCTGGGAAGAACCAGAATAAACATGTATCTGTATTTCCCAGACAACTACATTACTCTAGGTGCAACACTTCTTTACAATCTTTGAACTATGGCCTCCACTATGAGTGGTACATTCTATTTCCACTGATGGTAGGGTAGATGCTCTGGGGGAAAACATGTGGGAATTAGTGGCTAAACTTTAATTCCTGCATTATATTTACCCAGCTCCAGAATTACCATGACACCTGGTTAAGTTAATTCTGAGATGGGAAATTGCCAGGATTTTAGTAAAACACTCCATGATGGGTCTGTGGACGGCCATGGATTCCTCTCACTCTGCCCAGGGGTACGGCACCATACCACTGAATTACCTCCAAAAAGCCACTGGTTCCCCTTTCTCCCATTAAGGTCTCAATGTCATTAACAACCGTATGAGGTTACATAACTCATTATAGTCTGTTTGTAAACTAGTTTTCATCTTTTATTTTTCATTACACTCTACACATTACAGTTTTAAAAAAAATAAGAGAGGAGTATCAATCTCTTGGTCACCCTAGGTAATTTGACCTGATTAGTTTTTGTCAATTATATTAACTTATTGTTCATAGCCTGAAGACATAAAAAGTATATAATAATGACACACAAATCTGTAATTATTAATTCAGGAAGTAGGGCATCTCCGTGTCCACCAGAGCAGGAGTACCCCTGTCAACACTCGGTTTATGCATGTTTTGCCCCGCAGTCAGTCAGGCCTACCTTGTGGAATTTCTAACAAAGTCGTAGGAATTGTGCATTCCATTGTCATTTAGTGTGTAGTTGTGCGAAACGTTGAGCATTTGTGGTGGAGGTGAGACCTCACCAAGTTAAAATGTCACTAGTCTGGATCAGGTCCAGTTAGACCACTTGAAATTAAACCACAGCTCAGTTGCGGGGAGCTGTGGCACAGAGCGTCCGGTTTAGGCAAATAACCAAGTGTGAAACCAGTAAAGAAGTAAGAAACATAACACAATAAAAACCCACTGCAATTTATAGAAATATCATATATTTTTATCTTTCAATTGACCCCAAAACGACAAAAAAATTCATAAAGGGAACGGGAGCAATGAATCCCTCGGAAAGCTTTGTAAATCACTGCCAGAAGCCTCAAACATGAGGGTCCAGTAAAAAGTCAGAGTTTCGGGCTGACTGTGGGTCAGTTGCAGGTCCAGTGGGTGCTGCTCAGGTTTTTACCTTTGCACTTAGAAACTTTTCTGGTTCTTTTACTGATCTACAGGGTTGTCTGCAGTTTAAGTGTGGTGCTTGATACGACAGGCAGAGGAAGTCCAGTGGCCTTGGTTCTCCGCAGATGTTTGAGACTACGTATGAACTGCCAAATTAGCTGTAGAGTTCAAGCCTCTTATTCCCTGCCAAAAACCTACATCTTTTAGCCTTAGGCCTGCAAGTTGGACTTCTGTTGGGAGCAAGAGTACAATGTAGGCTCAACCAAGGGTGCAGTATCGGGGGAGGGGGCGGCAGCTCTTGAGGGCTACAGCTTAATTTCACCAGCTACATCTGTGGAGTGCACTGCAAGGCCAGTGGCAACAGTTCAACAGGGCACTTTGCAGGTGTAGGGCTTATTTTGCTGTTGTGTCCCTGAAACAGGAGATTAGACTACAAGCCTTTTGAAGTCCACTCACTGGTCTTTGGATTGAGTGGGAGCAGGGGTCCCTTGGGGTTGCCCTCTCCATGAAGTCAACAGTAGGAGCAGGCATTCTCTCTCTGTTGACCTGTCTTGGTTCAGCAGGTACGGTCTTTCTTTGTTCAGCCTTTCTTCTTGAGGTCCACCGGTTCAGAAGGTGCAGTCCTTCTACTGTCCTTTCTGTGTCCAGGAGTGTTTTGAGGCTTATAACAATTTCGAGTTTGTTGGTGGAGAGTATACCCTAACCAATATGAGCAAAATGTCCATGGGATATACCTGCCCATTTCCTGTGGAATTTGGCACTAAACAATGTCACAGTGCATCTTACTGCCCAAATGCAAAATGTCTGAACCTTCCCTACCTTGGTCAGTGCTATGGGTGCACCTCTGGGGCATGTCAAGTATAAAAGAACCTTGACTCCTGAAAAACTAATTCTGCAAAAGGTTGTCCCCCTCTGGAAGAGATGCCAGCCTGCTTATCTACTCAGTGAAAAGGGCAGGATACAGTGCGATTTTCATTTGCCTATCAGAGGTGGCTGTCCCTTTGAAGTCAGGCTTTCCGGGGGTCATAGCGGTCTGTAAATCCTGTCAGGAGGAGGTCACTCCGCCTCCCACCAGCAGGCAATTTGTCCCATGTTCCTGGGAGCAATTGCCCTCCTTGAAGGTGACACCTACTGTAGTTAATTAGAAGCAGCTACAAGTACTTTGTTGAAAGACAGTGGTGACTTTCTAAAGTCACCTTTAGATTAAAAGTTACTTTATCTGACAGCACTAGGTTTAATGTAACAATTACTTTGAAACCTCAAAATACTGTTTTTGGTGGTCCAAATGGAAGTTATCACTTATTCCCTGGGCTGGTGTAGCCCTCTGTTAGTCAATGGTACTGCCGGACTTGCTACAGTACAAAAAACAGCTAATGCAAGTTTTCACTGCCAGGACATGTGAAATATAAACAAAGCATGTCCATCTTTTTAATATTTGGCCTACGTTGTGGGCTGCTAAGGCCTCCCCTAGGGATCACTTATAATTATTCTAAAAAAAGGTGTGGACTTGGCAAAATGGATTACTTTCCCATGTAGTTTTGATCATTTAAAAACTGCCCAAATTGGCTCCAGTGGCAGACCTAGAGCAGTGGTTTCACCGTGACCCTGAAATGCTGGCACAACAGATGCATTCCACTGGTTATATTGAACTTGTAAGCCCTAGGTGCACTTTTTACCACATTCCGGGGACATACAGGCAAGTTAAATATGCCCATTAGGTGTTGGTCAATCACACATATAATTTTAGTGGCAGGTCCCAGTGCACTTCAGAGTGGAAACACCAGCAGCATCAGTCCAAAAAGGTGGAAGGCAGGTCATGAAAAAACAGTTCTTTCCTTACAGAAGGCTTGTTTATTTACTAGTAATCCTGTTGATTACCAGGCTCACCTCTCACCTGGGCAGCACTGCCTTCATGTAAGAGTTAGTTACCCTGAACTTTGGGCAAGATTCAGTGACCACAGTGGCGTCACTCGGGGGTGCGTGGGTGCGGACCGCACCGGGTGACCATCACATGGGGTGACACCGTGGTCCGTGTCGACAATAATCTTGGCCAGCGGCCTGGGGAAGGGTCGACAGTCAGTAATATTATTTTGCATTTTGGTGTCCGTGACACCAAAATGCTAAATAATATTACTGTCTGTCACACCTTACCCGGCCGCCCGCCAAGTTTATTGTCCAATTTGGTTACGACGTCGACAACGTTCGGAAATGTCCCTCACATGGCGTGGCCCCCCAGACCCGCCGTTATCATCACTGCCCATGGGGTTTTCTAGCGCCAAGTGCACGCTTGTCTTCCTTTGCAAACGGTAAGTGCGAGCTGTGCTACTCCTACACCTGGGCACCTCAAACGTCAACCGCCCTGGGGTATTGGTGTTTTTCAACCATGCGCCAAGGCCTGCCCACAGTGCCCAATCACATTCCCCCCCATACCACAGTAGCCCTCCCAGAGACTTGGTCTCTGTATGTTTACATGTTCGAGCCTCCCTCTAGGGCCCTAGCATAGCCCCCTGCTGTTCAGGAGGCCCTGTGTCCCCCGCGTTTACCCTTTTGACCTTGAAATTTCCGTGTGACGTTGATTTCTTCGAAGGGGGGTCCTAGGTTTGTGTTGCACCCCTGCCGGGGAGGCGAGCGGGCACAGATCCCAACTGATAGTTGGGAGCGGCGGAGCGCTGATAATGCCGGCGGTGCCCCCAGGCTGTAATGTCCAAGACTGCCCTGCGCAGTCTAGTGTTCACGCACGTAGTCGTGCGCCAGCGCGGACGTGGTACGTGGCGTCCGCGCGTACTATAAAATAAAGGAGGCGTGGTCTCGGAGTTAGTCCGGACCACGCGGAGAAGCAGCAAGGTGTCCGGAGTCCCTCTGTCCAGCGCAGCGTCACCGCGCTGCGCCAGAACACACAGGGGGGCCCCACAATGGCGACGAGGGCGAAGAGTGCCCACGCTGCGTGAGGAAAGGCTATCTCGCCTGCACCGCCGGTGCACCCAGGCGTCCCCGACCTCCTGGGACAACACGTGTGTCTGCCGAGTGCGGAGCTGCCGGCCCTGCATCTCCTCGACGGCGCAGGCTGGCCTCAGTGCTTTCTGCCTCCCAGGGGATACTTCGAGTGCTTTCAGCTCTGGCACATGATGGGAGCAGGACTCGATCGACCCGAGGTACCAGCGCCGTGCATCTGCTCAGGGCCACAGCTCCTCCTATGAGCCCCTCCCCCGCGCAATCCCAAGCAGTGCAGCCAGGGCTCCAGCATACTGCCCTCTTCTGGCCACTGGATTGACTTCTCACCTGGCATTACTCACCTGGCTCGAGATCTGCGCCTAGGAGGCAGAGGATTCACACAACCCTCGCCCCACGTGCCAGTGAAGCGGAGGCTAGTCACACTGCGTCATCATGGCGTCCATCCCCCCAATCGAGCCCTTTGTCGTTGACGGGGCCCCAGCATCCCTGGCCCCTCGCTGGAAAGACTGGGTTGAAAGGCTCCAGTTCTACTTTGAAGGAGCAGGGACGGCGCGCGACCGACGCAGGGCGCTCCTCTTGCACCTGGGAGGAAAAGATATCTACAGGATATACAAAACCCTGGTAGAGGCCACCCCTCGCACATATGTCACGCTCCTCAACGCGCTCAATGCCCATTTTGAGCCGATGCAGAGTAAAGACTACGAGCGCTTCATCTTCAGGCAAGCGCGTCAGGAAGCAGATGAATCCCTCGATGCCTTCCATGGTCGCCTGAAGGAACTCGCGAGCACGTGCGGATTCCAGGATGAACAAGAAGAAATCCGCGGCCAGATTATCCAGAACTGCTACTCCTCTGACCTGAGGGTAAAGATCCTCCAGGAGGACGGCAAGCCCCTGGCCGACATTCTAAAGCTAGGCCGTTCAAAGGAATTATCCCACGCAAGGGCGTCGCATATGGAGGCAGCGCTTCACAGACCAGTAAAGGCAGAGCAAGTCCACGTGGCAGAGCACGTCAACGTGGTGAGACCGAAGCAACGCCCGGCGGGGAGAGGAAGAACGCCAGAACGCCGGAAAGAGTGTGGATATTGCGGGGGCGCACCACATAGAGCACAAGACTGCCCGGCACGGGGAAGGAAGTGCGGGTCATGCGGGCGCATGAACCATTTCGCATCGGTGTGCAGATCATCTAAACCCAAACCTGAAGCCGCCCATGCCATAAGGGAAGACCCTGAGAGCGAAGATATGGACGATGACGCTCACAACTATCCGGTGCACTATGTGTTCGCCATAGATCAGCCTTTGAGGAAAAAACGGCGACTCCCAAAGTGCAGGATAAAGGTACTAAACCAAGAAGTGAGAGCGACCATTGACACAGGGGCCTCGATAGAGCTGATGGCGGCAAACGTCTACAACCAACTGCGAGACAAACCACTCCTGAAACCAGCCAAGATCAGAGTCTTCGCCTATGGACAAAAGACACCAATACCGTTAATAGGGTGCTTCCAGACAGACATACAGCACCAAGAACTGAGGACGCCAGCCACCATCTACGTGACCAAAGAAGGTAGCGGAATGCTCCTGAGTGGCCAAGCAGCTGAAGACCTACACCTCATCTCGTTTGCCATGGCCGTCTTGGAAGAAGAGCTAGACACAATCCTGGAAGAATTCGAAGACACATTCAAAGGTATTGGATGCCTCCGAGGCAAAGAAGTCTCTCTACACATTGACAAATCCATACAGCCAGTAGCCCTCCGTCATCGACGGATAGCATTTCACCTAAGAAAGAAAGTGGAACAGGAGTTGGAGACCCTTGAAAAACAGGGGATAATCGAGAAGGTCAGCGGGCCCACCCCCTGGGTGTCGCCGATTGTGGTAGCGCGGAAGCCCAAACAACCAGGACAGGTCCGCATCTGCGTCGACATGCGCCTCCCCAACGCAGCGGTGAAGAGAGAAAGACACCTGACGCCTACCATAGACGACATTCTAGGAGAGTTAAACGGAGCGAAGTGGTTCTCCAAGATGGACCTGAGATCAGGATACCACCAGCTACCTCTGCACCCGGACTCCAGGTACATCACCACTTTCTCCACTCACGTTGGCCTCCGGCGCTATCGGCGACTCAATTTTGGAATATCAAGCGCTGCAGAGGTCTTCCAAAACACGATTCGAGAAGTATTGAGTGGGATCACAGGCGTCCTAAATGTCAGCGATGACTTGCTGATATACGCCGATACAGTAGAAGAGCACCACAGAAGACTCAGAAGCGTGCTACAAAGGATCAAAGACTCAGGCCTTACCCTACACAGAGAGAAATGTCAGTTCCTGCAGAACACCATCAGCTTCTTTGGGTACACGTTCTCCGACAAGGGAGTAGCCCCTGACCCTGAAAAAGTGAAGGACGTGCAAACAGCCCCAGCGCCGAACAACACATCAGAAGTTCGAAGTTTCCTCGGGATGGTAAACTTCTGCGGGCGATTCATCCCCGACCTATCCAATCTCACCAGGCCACTAAGGGAGCTCACCAAGTCCACCACCCCATGGCAGTGGGGGGAAGAACAGGAGCGGGCGTTTCAGAACACCAAGGCAGCCCTGTCAGCCAACACGACCCTGGCGTACTTTGACCCTTCCAAGGCGACGAACGTAGCAGTGGACGCCAGTCCCTATGGACTCGGAGCAGTGCTGACACAAAGCCAAAACGGGGAAGACTGGGCACCCATAGCCTACGCCAGCAGGTCCCTGACAGAAACTGAACAACGCTACTCTCAGATTGAGAGGGAGGCCATTGCGATCCACTGGGCCTGCAGGCACTTCCACGTTTACGTCTATGGACATCCGTTCACTGTTTCCACGGATCACAAGCCCCTACTCCCCCTGTTCCGAGGGTCAGTCTCGAAGCCTCCCCCGAGAATCGAGAAGTGGATTCTGCAACTCCAAGAGTATGACTACAAACTGGAATTTAAGCCCGGTGCGTCCAATCCGGCCGACTACCTCTCACGGCACCCCCGAGCGGCAACCACCCGAGAGAGAGAAGATGCCGAAGAGACAGAGGAGTATGTACAAGTCATCCTCGAAAGATCACGCCCGCTGCCCATGAACCTTGACATGATTGTGGACGCAACCCGCAAGGATGAAGTCCTGCAGCTAGTGAACACTGCCCTGAGAGACAATGACTGGAGAACACTCCAGGCCTCGCTGAGTCAGAGGACACCGGAAGCCAAGCGAGCCCTAGAGACCCTCTGCAGGGTAAAGGACGAACTGTCAGTAGACAGTCAGGGATGCGTACTTAGAGGACCACGGATTGTGATGCCGGCGAGCCTGACTCAACAAGTAATCGAATTGGCACACCGCGGCCACCAGGGAGTGGTGAAGACAAAAAGTAGACTCAGGGCCAAGGTGTGGTTCCCGGACCTGGACATGAAGGTCGAACAAATGGTCAAGGAGTGCCACTGGTGCCAGGCCGCAGGTCCACCCGAACCGCCACCGCCGGTAATCACCGAGGAGAACCCCGAGAGACCCTGGGAACGAGTGAGCGCCGATTTTGGACACCTCCCGGACGGGCGGTACATGCTCGTTGTAATTGATGACCTGACCAAATACCCCGAGGTGGAGATAATACCTACACTCACAGCCAAGGAAGTAACGACGAAGTTCGAGAAACTCATCGCCACCCATGGCATCTTCGACCTGGTCAAGACCGACAACGGGCCGCCGTTCCAAAGCCAAGAATTTGCGGACTATCTCCAGGAGTGGGGCATCCAGCACAGGAAGGTCACCCCCAGGTGGCCACAGGCCAACGGGGAGGTAGAACGTTTCATGAGGACCCTCAATAAAGTGATTCGGATTGCTCATGCAGAAGAGACACCCCTGGAGAAAGCCATCTACACGTTCCTGAGGGAGTACAGGCTGACACCCCACCGTACCACTACAGCGGCCCCAGGGCCAGCCGCCATGGGGCGAATTGTCCGAGACACGATCCCCCACCACCACACCTGGACCCCGACGGAAGCAAACCCTCAGCAGACTTTGCTCAACAGAAAGCGATCAAACGAGTACGCGAGTTTCCGACGCCGAGCCAAGGAATCATACATTGGAGAAAGAGATCGAGTATACGTGCGAGACCGATATCCCGGAAGCAAATTCAGGCTCCCGTTCGAACCCAGGCCCTGGACTGTCACCCGCCGGACAGGCACGATGGTAACGGCTCAACGCGACGGAGAAACCGTCACCCGCAACGTGTCCTTCTTCAAGCGGGCTGCAGTCCCGCCCAACGGCATGCCCAGCAGAGACCCGGACAGAGCAACACCAAGCCCGACGACTCCAAGCACCAGATCCCCGGTGAGCGGGTACAACGACGCAGCAGACCAGCCAGAGGCGAGCTCGCCAGAGTCTGAGAGGCCCGGCATAGCCAGTCGGTGTCCCTCCGGAGACGAGCTATCTCCAACCCCAGCCCGGCAGGTCACCCCGAGGAGAACACTGTTTCGAGGAGAGGCCGCTGGCTATGGGCTAAGAAGAAATCCAGCCCCCTCATCACAGCTGGCGGACTTTGCTGTGGACTGAGACTGTGCACCATGAGCGTCAGACTGGTAACAGGCCTGCCGGCCACTTTGCTTGTTTTCCACATGTTCACCATTGACTCTCAGTTTGCATGTTGTTTTTTTTTCAATAAAGGTGGAAAGGAGTGTAATGTCCAAGACTGCCCTGCGCAGTCTAGTGTTCACGCACGTAGTCGTGCGCCAGCGCGGACGTGGTACGTGGCGTCCGCGCGTACTATAAAATAAAGGAGGCGTGGTCTCGGAGTTAGTCCGGACCACGCGGAGAAGCAGCAAGGTGTCCGGAGTCCCTCTGTCCAGCGCAGCGTCACCGCGCTGCGCCAGAACACACAGGGGGGCCCCACACAGGCCCTGGCAGGAGCCAAACGGAAGTGCGATGGGCGAGCTGCAGGCCACGGGCATGGGTTTCTGCAAGCACACGCCATGCCCTTGCAGGGGTTTATTAATGTCTGTGCCCCCCACTCCAAGACAGGGGTGACTGACCCTCCTGCTGTCTCTGCCCCCTCTCTGGGGAAGGAGAGCGTGTTGTGAAGGCACTGGCCCTACACCCTGGAGTCCCCGTGGAAAGGGCTGAGCGGCCGAGCGGCTGGAATCCCCCCCCCCCATGCTGGAGGGGTGGCACATGGCGGCCGTGCGAGAGTGTTGAAGGATAGAACGTGGGAAGGGAGGGGGGCGAAGGCAACAGCCAAGTGGGGGGGAGGCAGACAGACTTCACAGGGAGAGATGGCAAGACAAGAGACCTAGAAATATCAGCTCACTGGAGGAGACCGCAAAGAGTTCAATTGAATTATGCATTTGTAATGAGAAGTCACTTCTTGGCGCAGAACCTTCATCCGCGCGCACAGGCTAAGGGGGTGGGGGTGGGGGTCAAAAATGTATTTAAAAAAGAGCTGATGCCAACAGTAGTCTATAGAGGTGAGGGGAAGGGGAAAAGATCGATGCGGGAGAGTAGGAAAGGAAAGGGGAAAGGAAAAGGAAAGGCAAGGAAGACCCAGTGATGAGAAGGAAAAGAATGGAGAAAGGAAAGTGAAAGATAAGGAAAGGAAGACCCAGTGATGAGGAAGACCGGAAGAGAAATGTTCGAAAGAAACTGAACATGGGAGAGGGTAGATGGCAAAGCAAGTAAAAGAGACCTGGAGTGAAAAGGTTAAAGAAATTAAATGGAGAAGTAGGGAGAGCGAAGGGAGAAAGATTTAGAGGAGTAGAAAGAAGGAGAGTAGAGTGTAGCAATTAGTAATGAAAGAAGGGGACATGAGGAGAAGGGCAGAGTGTTTGGTGCTAGAGATTTGGCAAGATAGCCCCTGCGAGTGGGCGCTAGAGGGGCTCCCTGGGCCCGTCGAAGGTCCCAGGGGCGGCCAGCGCTTCCTTCTAACGCACCCCCTCAGATGCAGGGAGACGCGCCAGGGCCTTGGAAAGATGGAACCATGGGCTGGCCTGGTGACCCCAGGGAAACTGTGAGGCTTCCTAGCAGACTGGTACCCCCGGCAGCCTGCCAGAGACTGGGCAATAGAGGTCGCATGTCACGCCTGACTGGCGCGGCCCCAGCCCCGGCTGCCTGTTGTGAAATCTCCACTGTCTCCATAGGAACGCCGACTGAATTATGCGGCAAGAAAAGGGACATTTGGCCTAATAGTGGCATAGAGTGACACACACTGTGCGGCCACGTAGTCGTCTCACCTCAAAATTACCAGTTTAGCACATGAACAGAGCAATTTGCAACTTAAAGGAGACCAGTGCGGCCTTCGTATGCAGCCCCACTGAGTAGCAGCATGTGTGTTACTGTCCTGTAGTCAAGTTTGATCCATGTGAACAAGAAGCACATTTTTTGGTGAAATATGCATTTAATGCATCCAGTAGTGAATTATGTGGCAAGTGCGGTAAACCCACATTTACACAGAAAACAGATCATTCCAGAGGCTCTGCCGTTAGACACGGTAATTGCAAGTTCACTACTCCCAAGGTTACTTAGGGTGTGTACGATCTGACGCAAACCTGAGAATTCCCCAAAATCTGGGCTTTGTTTTGCATTCTTGTTCTTGCAACTACGCGTAACTACAAGTACCAGAATACACCTGGACTGAATGACCTACACACATTGAACTGGTAAACTTGAGCGTTCAGCTCTGATGAGGGAGATGTGGGGGGGCCGTGTAAGGGTATCTGGGGTCATCATGGATTAAGTCCTGAGGGGGTGACACCATGAGTTAATCGCACTGGGTGACACCAACCCTAGTGACGCCACTGAGTGACCACATAATCCCTGTTCAATGGAATGTGACATAGGGACACTATGTAGGTTTCTAAAACGTGTTGGCCTCGAAGAAGACCCTTATAGTTACCTGGTGACAGCTCCCTTCAGATCTTCATTTAAATCAGCAGCCGCTGCCAATATTGTTTCAAATCAGATTTCAAATGGACCAGCCTCGAAATTCATAGATGTCCTCACATACCTTCTACAACTCTAGCTAACAATAGAATGTTCTCATTAGTGTTAGCACATGCAACATTCATATAAACACAGAACCCCAGTCCAAATGTAGACACCCAAAACACACAAAATAAGTACCAGATTCAACTTTGCACTAATCATTAAACAAAGTCTATAAAAAAAAACAGCTGCACCCTAATACCGTACCTGCCAAGTAACACCCTGTCACAGATAGTTCAAGTGTACTCTTTCTAGGGACCACAATTCATCACCCAGAAGACAGGCAAATCATCTGCTTACAAATATAAACATTTTCATTCAGAATTTGCGTAGGAAGTTTTCTTTCTTCTCTTTTCATTCCTTTTGAAGGTATACCTGCAGCCTTGTTTTCGCTGTCTGTTGTTAAAAACCTGTTCTGTACAATAGCAATATGAATGGTCTTTGGTACGGGCCATTGTTTATCATTTATTGGCTTTCTTGGCTATCTCAATCACTTGCTTGGTACAAGTAGTACAAAGTGCCAGGTACCTGTAAGTAAATTAAATGTACCAACCATGTATTGACAATTTTACCATGCTTAAAAGGAAGATCGTGCAGGCTCGCTCTGTTTAGCAGGGGTAAAGTGCACAGAGTACTATGGCCATCAAAAAGAAACGTTTTTAGCATTAGGAGGCAAACATGTGGGGCGACCCTGCAGATGGGCACATTTCTAGCATCCAGCGTCAGGGCCTGGAGTGCAGGGAGCTGTGCTACTGGTTTTGCTGTCATTACCTCCCAGGCTCGCCCACAGGAGCATGTGCTCTCACTCATGTATGGTGTGGGACACCCTCGGTCCTAGGGCCCTTTCCCTGTTCCTCCACGAGTATGCATTGGTTGCGTGGAAGGACTGGGGTTGCTTTTTGTAGTTTGGTTGTTCAGACTAGAGCTGCTGGAAGGACTGGACACCTCCGAGGACATTATCTCATTACTAAAGCATTCATACCTGGCACTTGTGCACCAGGACAATCTAGTCAGAGGCATAGAGGGGCAAAGTCTGTATTAATTGGTGCAGTGGGGTTCCTGAACTGCGTGTCATGAGGTTTACTAGTCTGACTCTGAGAATTTCAAAAAGGAAATACTTAGGAGAGTGTAGATGTGTTTGAATGCTCTTTCGGCCACCATTTCAGGACGGATGTCTTAAGGTATACAAAACTTAGCCCAGTGCGGCCATGCACTATACTCTATATTTTGCAATTCTTAGACTCAACCTTCATAGTTATTTATCACTCTTTACCGTTGCAAAATTGATGCAATGTTTCTTCAACTGTTTTATTTTGGTTTGCTACCATTGTGACTTCTGGGGGGAAAGTCTGTGGCGGTGTCTATCTTTATAAGGGTTTGAAATGTGCTTCTATCATGCATTCTATGTGCACGATTCACTTTAGTGTAAGTGTACTGTTTTCAGTGTTCAGAAACTACAATTTAGTAGTAACTTTTGGACTGGAAAGACACCACAATCAGGACGAAGTACTCTGCGGCTAAAAAGATGGGCCCAACCCGCAGTCGTAAAGTTACAATTGAATCGTAGTCATCTTTATATGTGCGGAGTTCTCCGCCCCGACTGTGGAGTCTGGGCAGTCGTAGTTACCATTAGATTGTAGTTTGTGAATACTGAAAAAAAGTGGACTCACACAAACATGCCAGTCTACTTTTGTGAATCAGGCCATAATAGGGGGAGCTATGTTCGTGTTAAACAGGAACCAGTGCACACATCTGTGTTTGCTAGTAGTGTACACATTTTGGAGAATTAAAAGCGCTTTATTGATTTATGGCGTAAAGGGGAAGAATGTCGAAGTTAATAACTATTGTGTTGATGGTGTGTAATCCACACTACATTTATTTCTGTCATGGCCGAAAAGAGTGCTGTACTCAACTGTACGTAGATGGCATTGTGTGAAGTAATGTCTGTATCTGTTGTTGTGGTGGAAGAGTAGTGACAACCCTGTCTGGTTTGAAGATTGCTGGTGTGCTCCTCTGTGCGATTTGTAAACCCTGTCTATGCTGTAGAACAGAAAAACATCTGAGACACATGTTCACAGCACAGAACCCCACACCCATATTGCGTCATCATGTCCCATCAATATCCGAATGTAAGCAGGCGTTGGTGGCATGCGCGGTCTGAAACATTCGTTTTTTTTACTTCAAAGGTTTGTCGAAAAAGTCGGAATTATAATGCATAATTCTTATATAGCGTGACGTGCAGTTTGTTTTTTTTCAGCCAAAATCAAACATCGCTCAAATATGTTTAATAATTCAAAGTAACAGAAAGTAGGTGCTCCTTGCAGAGCACGTGCGTGGCAAGCCTTGCACTTCGCAAGCCTCGTGTAGCTTAAAGTTATAGGAACAGGGAAGCTATAGAGTAGGTAAACTTGCCCACCCCGAGGAGAGAGCGCGAGCGAGAGAGAGAGAGAGAGAGAGAGAGAGAGCTCAAGAATAGAGCGCGAGGTGTGTGTGTGTGTGTGTGTGTGTGTGTGTGTGTGTGTGTGTGTGTGTGTGTGTGTGTGTGTGTGTGTGTGTGTGTGTGTGTGTGTGTGTGTGTGTGTGTGTGTGTGTGTGTGTGTGTGTGTGCGTGTGTGCGCGCATGCGCAGGTAGCAGAGCATGGCGAGCACCCTTGCAGCACGTGCATGCAACTTGTAAAACAGCCTATCCGCGTAGGTGGAATTTACAACGGTAAGGTGCTATGGATGGTGGCACCGTTTCTGAAAAGCAGAATGGCGCACAGAAGGTGAGCCGGTTTCTTTTTCTCTCCCTGCAGCTGTTGAACTCGCTCTCCAAGGACCAGGACTCGGAATGCAAGTATGGGCTCTACTTCCGGGACGGCAAGAGGAAGGTGGACTATATCCTGGCCTACCACTTCAAGAAGTCCTCGGGCAGCAGGACCCCGAGCCGGCGCTTCCAGGTCAACGACTCCCTGGCCGGGTCACGGAGCAACAACAAGCACGACCACCCGCTGCCCGGCAAGGCCGGGGACCCCGAGGTGGCCGACGCCGACCACCACGTGGACTACTTCGAAGACGACAAGAGGTTCCGGAGGGAAGAGTTCGAGGGAAACCTGCTGGAGGCCGGCATGGAGCTGGAGAAAGACGAGGAAGTAAGTATGCCTTGGTTTTAAATATGGGTATATACAATATAAACGGTTTCAGATTTATTTTAAAAGCAGAATATCGCTTAACCATTTTTGATGAGATTAACTGTATTAATAGACGAAAACAAATCACGGATGAGCAATTATTGTTTCTAATATTTTTTTAGATTTTATCCGAAAGCACGCTCTCTGACGTCATTCACATGGTTACCGTATTTTCCGGCGTATAGGACGACTTTTTAACCCCTTAAAATGTTCTGGAAAGTCAGGGGTCGTCTTATACGCCGGATACTAAATTTGAAGTAATGTTTTCATGCGTTTTTACATAGCGCGGACTACACCCGAAGGTGTCAGACTGCTTCTGCATTATATAAAAATGGGCTGATGTGAGCAACAATAACAATGGACAAATTACAAAAGCAAACATTAAGTTACATGGATCAAAAGTGACAATAGCGAGCAACCAAAATACATGAGGTAGCAATCGGTACATTCCTGGAGAAAAAGTGATAAGTGTGCAGGTTACAAAAGCATACAAAGCATACAAAGTACGAGCCAAAATAAAATACATTCTCAAAATGGCTTTGCAGGACTGTGTTGGACTGCACTGGAAGTGGGGGTAGTCTTATACGGCGAGTATAGCATGAAACCTACATTTTATTAAGCAAAGTAGGGGGTCGTCTTATACGCCGGGTCGTCTTATACGCCGGAAAATACGGTAGCCATGGGCTTTTAATTTTACTGGAATAATATGTGCAATATACTTATATGGACTTTCAGCCAGTCACCTTGTTCCATAGTTATGTCCCTACCATTTTTCTTATACAAAGTACAACATAGCAGGGGGTAGTGAGTCCCCCACTAACTTAATTATGGGTGACTGCATTGTATTATTTCACAACGACCACATGCACACACAAGTTAGTTCCCTTCAGTGTAGGGACTTCTCTGCCAGTGTGTGCTTTTTAAATATTCTTATTTTTAGTCCGTTGTAGATTGAGGGTGCATCAGTTTCCCTAACAAAAAGGTTTTTTCAAAAACAATGACCTAACAAACCACACATTGCAATGCCAAAAAAAGCTGACAGCCAAAGCAAGAACTCTTCTCTTTGCTAATGCTTCTTTAATTATTGCGCTGTGAGAAGCAGAAATGTGTACTTCTTTATTCTGCAGCAACTGCCAATATTTATACGGTAGTCCGTACTTTGGAAAATCCAAAGCGGTATTATGCTTGATACCATTGCTGAATAATTGAATATATTAATTTATTCTTACACAGAGGTGTGATGTGTCAGGGGTGGTCCGGCTGTACCCCTTGAGAGACATAAGCCCGGCAGAACTTGAATATATTTCTAGATGCTATCGCACAGATATCTGCGGCAGGTGAATAACACTCTGTGCTTTCTACCGGCCTAAAAAAGCCCCCTGTTCACCACCCAGTGTAAACTTGGGAGGCACACGGGACTGTTTAGCCATTTGTGTAGCTCTCTGTGTTTTCCTCAAAATAGGGGTGACCAACCTGTTTCAAGGAAGATGGATTTCGTCCCAGATTCCAGGGATATTTGCTGAAGATATCTTTGCATAATAATAATATTAGTTTTTCATTCAGTGGTTCATAATGCTCCCCCTCTATTTCTAAGCACTGTAAATGAAAGTTGTACAAGCATAGTGTGAATTTATTTAACCAATGTACATTCACCTGGCCAGTAGTTAATTATCCTAGAAATCTGGCAGGGTCCCAGCTCTCCCTGGTGTGTGTGCTTGTCTCTTTGATACAAAAAACACTCTTTTCATTCTCTGAGATTGTGCTAAAAGCATTTATGATATTTTCACATTTTAAATAATCACTGGACGGTGGCCCAGCTTCCTTTGTGGCATACTGAGCTAGGGTTGTAACACAGGCCCAGGGGCGCAAAGGGGCATCACTTCTCAGGGAGGGGCACTAAGACCAAATTCTGCAAGGGGGGGGGGTGGCATAATTTAGAGTTTCAGCACTGTATTAAGATGTTCTTAGACTGGTGAGCATGCCAGTTAGTTTCAAATTTATTTTATTCACATAGTTGCCTAAAACCATTGCAATAATAACGCTAAACAATAACACCTTGAATACATACGTAATGCAGTGTTACGCATATGTCAGAGTGAAATTATTCTCATGTACTATAACGGGATCAAATTACTAAATAAAATTTGTAATAGCAGCACTCGACATACAACCATAAGTGTCAGTATTAAAACATATTTTGCCCTTTCCGCAAGTACAAGTCTTTCTCGGAGCCAAAGTGCCATATGTAAAAGTGCATGAAATATTAAATGAGTGCTTTGAGATGACAAGAGTTCGTCAGCGATAAGTGCTGTGTGTAAAAGCTGAGGGTAGAACTCAAGGGGGGACTGGTCAACGGCTGTTACGCATAAGGTGGGAACCAGAGGCCCTTCCCGACTCGAGTTTGAAGCCCATGTGAAACAAGCATTAGAAATGCAATAGGTCTCGCAGCATTAGAGTTAGTGCTTTTAGAATTGTTAATGGTTTTTTTTGTAAATCTTTAGCATGAGGTTGAGGGTGAGTGAGGGTGAGGGGTTGAGGGTGAGTGAGGGTGAGGGGTTGAGGGTGAGTGAGGGTGAGGGGTTGAGGGTGAGTGAGGGTGAGGGGTTGAGGGTGAGTGAGGGGTTGAGGGTGAGTGAGGGTGAGTGAGGGGTTGAGGGTGAGTGAGGGTGAGTGAGGGTGAGTGAGGGTGAGTGAGGGTGAGTGAGGGGTTGAGGGTGAGTGAGGGTGAGTGAGGGTGAGTGAGGGTGAGTGAGGGTGAGTGAGGGTGAGTGAGGGTGAGTGAGGGTGAGTGAGGGTGAGTGAGGGTGAGTGAGGGTGAGGGGTTGAGGGTGAGTGAGGGTGAGGGGTTGAGGGTGAGTGAGGGTGAGGGGTTGAGGGTGAGTGAGGGTGAGGGGTTGAGGGTGAGTGAGGGTGAGGGGTTGAGGGTGAGTGAGGGTGAGGGGTTGAGGGTGAGTGAGGGTGAGTGAGGGTGAGGTGTTGAGGGTGAGTGAGTGAGGGTGAGTGAGTGAGGGTGAGGGGTTGAGGGTGAGTGAGGGTGAGGGGTTGAGGGTGAGTGAGGGTGAGTGAGGGTGAGGGGGTGAGGGTGAGTGAGGGTGAGGGGTTGAGGGTGAGGGTGGGTGAGGGTGAGTGAGGGGTTGAGGGTGAGTGAGGGTGAGTGAGGGTGAGGGGTTGAGGGTGAGGGGGTGAGGGGGTGAGGGGTTGAGGGTGAGTGAGGGTGAGGGTGAGGGGTTGAGGGTGAGGGTGAGTGAGGGTGAGTGAGGGTGAGAGAGTGAGGGTGAGTGAAAGTGAGGGTGAGTGAGGGGTTGAGGGTTAGGGGTTGAGGGTGAGTGAGGGTGAGGGGTTGAGGGTGAGTGAGGGTGAGGGGTTGAGGGTGAGTGAGGGTGAGTGAGGGTGAGGGTGAGAGTGAGGGGGTGAGAGTGAGTGGGTGAGAGTGAGTGGGTGAGAGTGAGTGGGTGAGAGTGAGTGGGTGAGAGTGAGTGGGTGAGAGTGAGTGGGTGAGAGTGAGTGGGTGAGAGTGAGTGGGTGAGAGTGGGTGGGTGAGAGTGGGTGGGTGAGAGTGGGTGGGTGAGAGTGGGTGGGTGAGAGTGGGTGGGTGGAGTGGGTGGGTGGGTGAGAGTGAGTGGGTGGGTGAGAGTGAGTGGGTGGGTGGGTGTGAGTTTCTGACTAATAAATGAGTCTGGTACAGAATCCAGAGAGTTCTGTACCAAGGAAGCTGGTGGAACATGGTAATGTTGAGAGTTCAAGGCCGCAACAGGTGTTGGCCGCGGGAATGCTGAGGGTTCTATTCTACAGCAGGGGGATGGACATGGTCAACGATGGGACACAGGGACAAGCTTGGCCAGGTGACCGAGCACCATAGCATAGGGGTAACCATTTTGATCGGTGGAATTCTGTACGGAAAGGGGCTGTCGTAGCAGTTGAGTTCTGTAGCACCGCAGGGCGCAGAGCAGTGTTGTGCGCCAGAGGAGTGCACTGGCAACGCCCACCAAGCAAGTTTCGCACACTGGAAGGATAGACATGCTATGCTACTAGCACTGGTGTGAATCGAATGGCTTCATTGCACTGTGGGCAGTCTGGGATGTGTGCTTCCCTCCAATTTTGGGTTTAATGCAGACTATGCTCTGAGCATCATTTGATGCATTTAGGATTTGTGTTCTGCTCGATCCTCAAGACGGTCATGCGTACCATGTAATGAGAAGTTGTACATTGGGAGCAACTAAAGGAGGGCCACTAGTTCAATCAAGGGAACCGGCATCATAGAAGGGCCCTGCAGATCGCAGATGACGGAAGGTAAGAGGGTCCTGGAACAGTGATGGTTACGGCAGCCTAGCGAAGGTATGAAAACAATGCTCATGTAGTCCTAAAGTGACGAGTGTACACGGTCCTGCACCACATGAGGAGTTTAGGCATAACGCTCAAAAGGCAGAGGGGATTCAGCAGAAGGGTTTGCACCAACCTTATTTTAAAGAAAAGAGATTTGCCGAAAACGTGCAGGCGAGGTGCGACACGGCCCGGAAGACGCAAGGAAGAGAGGGGAGGGGGAGGAGAAATGCGACACGGCGGGAGGGGGCGGGCAGGGGAGGGGGCGGAGAGGGGAGAGGTGCGACACGGCAGGAAGACGAAAGAGGGGCTGTCGTAGCAGTTGAGTTCTGTAGCACCGCAGGGCGCAGAGCAGTGTTGTGCGCCAGAGGAGTGCACTGGCAACGCCCACCAAGCAAGTTTCGCACACTGGAAGGATAGACATGCTATGCTACTAGCACTGGTGTGAATCGAATGGCTTCATTGCACTGTGGGCAGTCTGGGATGTGTGCTTCCCTCCAATTTTGGGTTTAATGCAGACTATGCTCTGAGCATCATTTGATGCATTTAGGATTTGTGTTCTGCTCGATCCTCAAGACGGTCATGCGTACCATGTAATGAGAAGTTGTACATTGGGAGCAACTAAAGGAGGGCCACTAGTTCAATCAAGGGAACCGGCATCATAGAAGGGCCCTGCAGATCGCAGATGACGGAAGGTAAGAGGGTCCTGGAACAGTGATGGTTACGGCAGCCTAGCGAAGGTATGAAAACAATGCTCATGTAGTCCTAAAGTGACGAGTCTACACGGTCCTGCACCAGAAGGGTTTGCACCAACCTTATTTTAAAGAAAAGAGATTTGCCGAAAACGTGCAGGCGAGGTGCGACACGGCCCGGAAGACGCAAGGAAGAGAGGGGAGGGGGAGGAGAAATGCGACACGGCGGGAGGGGCGGGCAGGGGGCGGAGCGGGGAGAGAATGAATGTTGAAGGCGAGCAAGACTGAGAGGCGGATCTGTAAGTTAAAACAAGCTTCTCAGCAGTGGCCGCAGGCTGCCAGTGGGAGGGAACGAGCGAACATATGGCGAGCGGCGGGAAGGGGAAGGGGCGGAACAGGGGAGGGGGCGGAACGGGGGAGGGGGCGGAGAGGGGACATGCACGCGCCCGTGACTTTTAAGGTCAATGCGCATGCGCATAAGCTTAATGCGCATGCGCATTGACCTTAAAAGTCACGGGCACTGCAAGGAATCGCCACGATTCCTTGCAGTGCAGATAAAGTGTGGATAACTCGCTATAGTCTCGCCTTGCTCGATGCGCATGCGCATCGACAGGCGAGACCTAAAAAAGCAGAAGATTTTGGGCCGAAAGCTCCTACTTCTGCTTCAGCAATGTGGCAGTGACCAAGGCAGTCTGTACTGGCTACTAAGTGTAAGAGTTCGTAGCCAGAAAGTGCCGAGTAACGGGAGGTAATAATCAGAGGCTGCTTATCCTGGAGTATTAACCAGTGAGCGGTCCTAGAAATGGAAAAATAGAAGTGCAGTTACTCTGTAGAAGAGTACCTGCTTGATTCTCTAAGAAGTGCCTCGTAGTCTCCAATTAAAAGGATTACTTCTCTCTTGAGAAGTGCTGGTACTCTCCGTCTCAAAATAATAAAGGACCGGTACTCCGTGCCCAACAGTACTGGCCCATTTAAATCACTGCCAGAGACCCTCTCACATCATTCATGCTCTGAGCCCAAGTGCAGAACGTGCTGAGTTTAGGCGGTAGTAGTGTGAATTCATGCTCTGAGCCCAAGTGCAGAACTTGCTGAGTTTAGGCGGTAGCAGTGTGAATTCATGCTCTGAGCCCAAGTGCAGAACGTGCTGAGTTTAGGCGGTAGTAGTTTGAAAGTGCATGGCGCCAGGAAAGAAAAAAGTATGATTAGCTTATTAGGTTCTTTGGTATTTTCCCGCGCACCAGTGGAAGACATTTTACCAGTCGGCAGTTCAGCTGTGGGTTGTTGGCAGCAGAGCAGATCCCTCCTTGGGAGAAGGGGGCTTTCAGCATTTGTCCTCATTCATTGAAGGGGCTTCTAGCATGTGTCCTCATTCGTTGAAGGGGGCTTCCAGCATTTGTCCTCATTCGTTGACGGGGGCTTCCAGCATTTGTCCTCATTCATTGCAGGGGGCTTCCAGCATTTGCCCTCATTCGTTGAAGGGGGCTTTCAGGATTTGTCCTCATTCGTTGAAGGGGACTTTCAGCATTTGACCTCATTCATTGAAGGGGGCTTCCAGCATTTGTCCTCATTCATTGAAGGGGCTTCTAGCATGTGTCCTCATTCGTTGAAGGGGGCTTTCAGCATTTTTCCTCATTCATTGAAGGGGGCTTTCAGCATTTGACCTCATTCATTGAAGGGGGCTTCCAGCATTTGTCCTCATTCATTGAAGGGGATTCCAGCATTTGTCCTCATTCATTGAAGGGGCTTCCAGCATTTGTCCTCATTCATTGCAGGGGGCTTCCAGCATTTGTCCTCATTCATTGCAGGGGGCTTCCAGCATTTGTCCTCATTCGTTGAAGGGGTCTTTCAGCATTTGTCTGCATTCGTTGAAGGGGTCTTTCAGCATTTGTCCGCATTCGTTGAAGGGGGCTTCCAGCATTTGTCCTCATTCATTGCAGGGGGCTTCCAGCATTTGTCCTTCATCATTGCAGGGGGCTTCCAGCATTTGTACTCATTCGTTGAAGGGGTCTTTCAGCATTTGTCCGCATTCGTTGAAGGGGTCTTTCAGCATTTGTCCGCATTCGTTGAAGGGGGCTTCCAGCATTTGTCCTCATTCGTTGACGGGGGCTTCCAGCATTTGTCCTCATTCGTTGAAGGGGGCTTTCAGGATTTGCCCTCATTCGTTGAAGGGGACTTTCAGCATTTGTCCTCATTCATTGAAGGGGGCTTCCAGCATTTGTCCTCATTCATTGAAAGGGCTTCTAGCATGTGTCCTCATTCGTTGAAGGGGGCTTCCAGCATTTGTCCTCATTCATTGCAGGGGGCTTCCAGCATTTGTCCTCATTCATTGCAGGGGGCTTCCAGCATTTGTCCTCATTCATTGCAGGGGGCTTCCAACATTTGTACTCATTCGTTGAAGGGGTCTTTCAGCATTTGACCTCATTCATTGAAGGGGGCTTCCAGCATTTGTCCTCATTCATTGAAGGGGCTTCTAGCCTGTGTTCTCATTCGTTGAAGGGGGCTTTCAGCATTTGACCTCATTCATTGAAGGGGGCTTCCAGCATTTGTCCTCATTCATTGCAGGGGGCTTCTAGCATTTGTACTCATTCGTTGAAGGGGTCTTTCAGCATTTGTCTGCATTCGTTGAAGGGGTCTTTCAGCATTTGTCCGCATTCGTTGAAGGGGGCTTCCAGCATTTGTCCTCATTCGTTGAAGGGGGCTTCCAGCATTTGTCCTCATTCATTGCAGGGGGCTTCCAGCATTTGTCCTCATTCGTAGAAGGGGGCTTTCAGCATTTGTCCTCATTCGTAAAAGGGGGCTTTCAGCATTTATCCTCATTTGTAGAAGGGGGCTTCCAGCATTTGTCCGCATTCGTTGAAGGGGGCTTTCAGCATTTGTCCTCATTCGTTGAAGGGGGCTTCCAGCATTTGTCCTCATTCGTTGAAGGGGGCTTCCAGCATTTGTCCTCATTCGTTGCAGGGGGCTTCCAGCATTTGTCCGCATTCGTTGAAGGGGGCTTTCAGCATTTATCCTCATTTGTAGAAGGGGGCTTCCAGCATTTGTCCGCATTCGTTGAAGGGGGCTTCCAGCATTTGTCCTCATTCGTCAAAGGGGGCTTTCAGCATTTATCCTCATTTATAGAAGGGGGCTTCCAGCATTTGCCCGCATTCGTTGAAGGGGGCTTCCAGCATTTGTCCTTATTCGTTGAAGGGGGCTTCCAGCATTTGTCCTTATTCGTTGAAGGGGTCTTTCAGCATTTGTCCGCATTCGTTGAAGGGGGCTTCCAGCATTTGTCCTCATTCATTGCAGGGGGCTTCCAGCATTTGTCCTCATTCGTAGAAGGGGGCTTTCAGCATTTGTCCTCATTCGTAAAAGGGGGCTTTCAGCATTTATCCTCATTTGTAGAAGGGGGCTTCCAGTATTTGTCCGCATTCGTTGAAGGGGGCTTCCAGTATTTGTCCGCATTCGTTGAAGGGGGCTTTCAGCATTTGTCCTCATTCGTTGAAGGGGGCTTTCAGCATTTGTCCGTATTCGTTGAAGGGGGCTTTCAGCATTTGTCCGTATTCTTTGAAGGGGGCTTCCAGCATTTGTCCTACATTCGTTGAAGGGGGCTTTCAGCATTTGTATTCTTTCGTCCAGCAGCTCGTCCCAGGTACATATCAGGTGGGGTAAATCCTCACTGTCAGTGCCACACGAGCAGCAGATCATTGGCACAGATTCTCTGAGTCAGTGGGAAGATGGACGAGCATGCCAGTTGGTGATTGCAAAACCTCACATGCTGCGGCATGCAGTAGCAATCACAAATTACATTTTTGTGGATATTATCAGGGGTCTCGTTGAAATCCTCTGCTGAGCACAGCACATATGCCCTAAAGTGTACAATGAACATGCACTTAGTCGATTGCTCAATGTATTTGCCAAATGCATAATTAGTTTCTTCTACACCCACATTCATTTTGTGTTTGCCCCTTTTAAATTCTATATTCTGCATATTGATTTACTACTGGCCTCTGTAGCAGGATATTTCCACCTTTTCCAAGTGGGAAACAGCGTTTACAACGCACATGTTATAACGCGTGCCATTACAACAAATGTTTTACAATGCAAAATCCACTACAACGCATATCATTACATTGCAAAATCCACTACAACGCATTCCCCAAAGTAACGCCCCGGCGGAGTTACAATAGTAATTGCGTTGTAATGGATTATGCGTTCAAATTACATGTGTTGTAACAAAATGCGTTATAATGGATTTCACGATTTAAAAAGTGTTGTAATGACACGTGTTGCAACGCGTGTGTTAAGTGTCATATTCTTTCCAAGGTGAGAATTTACAGTTTGAGAGGAAAGTACCCACTTAAAGACAGATACATTTGTTGGTGTTCCTTGTAAGTATTCAGGGCATTCCTGGCATGAAACAGACATTTCATACTCATGGGTGAAGATGTGCTCATGTGTATGTGTGATTAAATATTTTTATGACTGTAAAATCACATTTTGTGTAGCACTTGTAAACAAGCATTGAAAATGCAATATGTCTCGCCTTTGATTAAGTAAAAGCCATTTGCTTTGCTAATGGTATTGTATATCACAGCAAATGGCTTTTACTTAATAAAAGGTGATATCTAATGTTAGTCAGTGTCAGTAAGTAAGTGTCAGTCAGTCAGTGTCAGTCAGTCAGTGTCAGTCAGTCAGTGTCAGTCAGTGTCGGTCATGTCAATGTCAGTCAGTACCAGACAGTCCGTTTCAGTCAGTGTCAGTCAGTCAGTGTCAGTCAGTCAGTCATTGTCAGTCACTCAGTCAGTCAGCTCTGCTGACCTGGTCCTCTGACTCTATAATGGTCTGCTGACCTGTTTCTCTGGTTTTTAAAGCAGCTCTGTTGATCTGTTTCTTAGGCTCTAGAGCAGCTCTGCTGACCTGGTTCTCTGGCTCTACAGCAGCTCTGCCGACCTGGTTCTCTGGCTCCACACCGGCTCTGCTGACCTGGCTCTCTGGTTCTACGGCAGCTCTGCTGACCTGGTTCTCTGGATCCAAAGCAGCTCTGCTGACCTGTTTCTTAGGCTCAAGAGCAGCTCTGCGACCTGGTTCTCTGTTTATGGAGCAACTCTGCTGACCTGTTTCTCTGGGTTTTAAAGCAGCTCTGATGATCTGTTTCTTAGGCTCTACAGCAGCTCTGCTGACCTGGTTCTCTTGCTCTACAGCAGCTCTGCTGACCTGGTTCTGTGGCTCCACACCGGCTCTGCTGACCTAGTTCTCTGGTTCTACGGCAGCTCTGCTGACCTGGTTCTCTGGAAACTAAAGCAGCTCTGCTGACCTGGATCTTAGGCTCAAGAGCAGCTCTGCGACCTTGTTCTCTGGTTATAGAGCAGCTCTGCTGACCTGTTTCTCTGTTTTTTAAAGCAGCTCTGATGACCTGGTTCTCTGGCTCTAAAGGCTCTGACCATTCAAACATACCTCTAGAGTCCAACCCCGCCTCACACGAAATATACGCGTCAGTTCATCATAATGCGCAAATGAATGCATGAATAGATTGCTTTAAAAAGCTAAACACCAGAGAGATTGGGGGCGTTGATGATGCAGCAGAATTTCACAATGTGCGAGGGTGGGGGGCTGAAGCAGGAGAGGCTGTCAGCGGGCATTCTAAGCGTGTGGAAGGCATCGAAAATTAGATAAAAAAGTGCTTTGTGTCCTTTAAAGGAAAGAGTGTAAATCCGATTGTTAACGATCCAATCCCAATGGGCATTAAATCATTAATCCTTTTTTATCCTATACAATTTTTACATTTTGCTTCATCCTATTACCCATTTTCTTTTACTAGAGTGCAACAAAGCAAGATTATTTCAATATTAGTTATTTGAGGGCAAGTGTTTCGTAGTTCCACGGTCTACGCGTTTCAAACCCTTTTTAAATCCGGGTTCTCATCAGGACCAACTTCACTTCTTATCAAAGAAGCGTCACATCAACTATTTCCTTACTCGGTGTAATAAAAAGAAACAATTTAAAGAACTCCTGAATGGCTCCCTTATTCGTGTCACCTCCTGTAATTACTGGTCTTTTATGTCGACAGTAACTTCTCCATAAATACTCTTCAATATCGAGTTTAAATGGTAGACCGGAAGCCTCCTTGCGTGAAGCCTCCACTGGTGCCTGTATTCGGCAAATGTTTCTGTTTCCGAACCGATGCCCGCAAACCGGAAGTGTATACATTTCTGGCATAGTGTATACATTTCCGGTTTGCGGGATCGGTACGGAAACAGAATTGTAATATATATGGCTGTGTAATGCATAGATAAAACATGTATCAGATGTTTGTGTAATGTCCATTTGAATATTTTCTGAAAAAAACTTTTTGACAAACAAAAGCTACTAATGAGCTTGAAAATGGTTGATGGTATGTCCACACATTTTATTTAGGTTGAATGGATTGTTTATTGACAAGCAGTATTGGCATTTCTCTCTTAATTGTTGGTTCAGTGCAATCATTGCACTGCTTTAGGCGTAATTCTTGACGCCAAAGGACGCGCACAAATGAAAGCTGAAGGAAGAGCAGGGAGGAATTGTATCGATTCCAAGAAGTCTCGTATGATGAGCGCAGGCCCAGACCTAAAAAGATCCTTTATTACACCTAAGTTGAATTGACACATCACATACATTTGTGAATGAACCTCTTGATACTACTCATTGCTTCAGATGTAGAAATCATATGTATCGTGCCAAGTTTATATCTCTGTACCGTTTTTCGTACAGAAGCATCCCCTGCTATGTTGCCTATCACGAGAGGGCTGAGAGATATACCCCATGATTAGGACCCAGCATCCTGTGGGAGTTTGACCCTCTAGCCCTAGATAAAGGTTGGTATACAGTCAAAATATAGAGTTTTTAATATTGATTTACATTAATATCGAATTAAAATATAGAATGGACAAAATAGCGAATGCACAGAATATAGACTACAAACATTTTGAATAGAATAGCATTAATATCTAATTCAAAATATAGAATGGACAAAATATCGAATGGACAGAATATAGACTACAAAAATATAGAATGGGCAGAATATAGAAAACAAATATAGAATGAACAGAATATAGACAACAAAAATATAGAATGCACAGAATATAGACTACAAAAATATCGAATTTGAGGTAAGTTAATATTAATTTTTTTATATGTAATTTTTTAAAGGATTTTTGATGTCCGTATATGTGTGAAAAGTGTATATTTATTTTATAATTTATTTTAATTAATTAATTTTATGGTATTTTATTTTTGCGTAATATAATTCTGTTGTGGGTTTATAGGGGAATAGGGTGGGAAGTAATTTAATTATAATTTAAATATGTTAATTTATTTATTGGTATTTATTTTGAATTAATGAATTAGTTTTAATTGTTAATTAATTAAAATATAATTGGTAAATATTTAATTAATTGATAATTATGTTAATTTTATTTATTTTCTGTAGCGGGTTGTCGGTATATAGGGGAATAGGGTGGGAAGTAATTTAATTATAATTAATTACATTTTCTAATTTATTTATTGTTATTTATTTTGACGTAATTGATATTAAAATATTTAATTGGTAATTAAATACAGAATAATTGGTCATTTATTTTGATTGATAATTATGTTAATTTTATTAATTTATTTTATGTTGTGGGTTTGTAGGGGAATAGGGTAGGAAGTAATTTAATTGTAATTAATTAAATCTTTTAATTTATTAGATTTTTGTTCAAATTTTTAATTATTTTTTAATTGTTGATTAATTAGTAAATAATTTATAGTAATAGGTAATACTTTTTAATGTATTTGTAATTTTAATTGATTAATTATTATATTAATTAAAATGGTTAATTACTTTTAATTAATTTGTAATTGGTATTAATATTTAATTTGTTTATTTATATATGAAGTATTTATTTTCCCTACTGTTGCACTTGAGTTGGAATAGTAATTTTTACCCCTACGCTATCCTACACTTTCCCTACTGTTGCACTCTCTGGAGTGGGAATAGTAATTTTTACCTCTACGCTATCCAACGCTTTCCCTACTGTTGCACTCTGAAGTTGGAATAGTAATTTTACCCTTTCCGCTACATTGTATTTAAAAAAAATTAATATTACGTTTGTATGTGTATGTGTATATATATATATATATATATATATATATATATATATATGTATATATGTGTGTATATATATGTATATATGTGTGTGTATATATATATATATATATGTATTAAAAAGTACCTTTGATGTTTTTATTAACTTACATTAATTATTTATTATTTTTAAGGTTATTTAAGTATTTTAAGTATGTTTTAGTTAATTATATTTATTATTTAATTAATTTTTAACTAATTTAAAGCATTTTAAAAAAACTCGATATTTTGACTAACTATATTTTTTACATCTATTTTTTATTCGATATTTTTGTACTTACCTGTTTGGAGATAGGAGGTCGATATTTTGGTATTCTATATTTTTTCCTCGATATTTTTGTACTTCGATATTGTTGACATTGATATTGTTTCAGTGATCCATAAAGGTTGGATTGGGATTAACAGCTTGTATTCTTGTGAAGACTTTTTGACTTGGCCTGCAAGCTGTGACCTAAAGACATGGGTGCCACTGAATGGAAGGTGTCTGAGAAGACTCTTCTGGGAATTGACCCAGCTATGTTTCTTTTCTGCCACTGCAGGTCCAGAAGCAGCAGCAGCTGCGTAAAACCTTTAGAAGAATATGCCAGATAAAAATTTGACCTGTCCTTCCGTTTTGACCAATCTAGTAGCATAGCCTAACCCGCAGCTCGATTACTTTGCAGCATAGCACTGATAGACAAATTGGCTGCAGGCCTATTAATTAAACCTACCACCTCCTTGTCAACTGCGTCTGCTGCACAGCTGCTTCAGAGATGATAGTCTCAAGGGTTGGCAGTTCCTCCATACAGGAATACACCTCGACCACTGCAGGGAAATCCTCCTGGAAGTGAACAATTTGAGGGTGACGAGTCAAAAATCTAGGGAAACTTGATTTTTAAATGTCTTTCCATTTTCCAACTACCACATTCATGACTAACAGCCTTATGTGAACGCAAAAATTACATCTCCTTACTCTATTGTTGAAAGAAATCCTCCTCATTATCCAATATATATTAGAGCATAATTCCTGAATAAAGTCTGTATGATCCGCATCCTGCATGTGTATCTACGTATTGCTCCACTCCCTCCTCGGGTAAGTAGAAATGTCTTGCCTTTGCCTTTTTGCAGGCGGAGCAGCTCCTCTGTTTTAAAAGGCGGATTCTACTGTCTGTGCTATATAGTCCTGCAAGAAGTCAAAGGAGGGTCTCTGCTCATGCCCAGAGGCATTGGGTGCTTCCTCTCCTGAAGATGCAGTCTCTATATTGTTATGCTATTAGAAGCATGCTTATGAAGCTACATTGTTTACACACTGACTTAGGTCTGCTATGAAACAGGATATCACTTCCCAGTTCTCCCGTTTCATAGCTACCAAACAAATCTTGCAGGACCGCTGCCATGATAAAGACAGGCACAGAGGTCCTGCAGAGCTGTCCTGTCTTACCCAGCCCTCTTAGATGGGTAGAAAGGGGCAGCAGGTCTAGCAAAGATGAAAGATTAATTGCAGAAACAAAAACCCAGTTCTACACTGACCACACTCAGGTCTGCAGAGGAAGTTGTTGCTACAGGACTATCTGCTACTGAAAAGATGGAGTCATGAGAATGGGATGGAGGACTACAAACATTCTCCGTGAACAGTTGTGTTAACAAATACAAACAAAGACTTGCTGGATAATTAGTAGGTGATCTGTCCTACTGTGTGAAACAACAGAGGAAAAACAGGAAGAGGAGTGGGTTAGTCCATCATTTTTATCAATACGATAGGGTGGAGTTAAACAGGATTCCCTGCCCTATAAGTTTCATGTTGTGGGGTTCTCCTTCCTTTCCTTAATATGTGTCAGTTCTGTACATGTTTGAGGCAGAGGACGGTAATGCAAGGACTGGGACGAAGAGGATGTACTTGAAGGTAATGTGATGTGGTCAAATCACTCCAACCACACACCTCACATTGTGCTTTCCACAGCCATCAGCCTGTAGAATACCAAGCTCAGATGAACCTTGGTTGTAGGCTACTGTAGTCTTTCTCAACATTTTGCATGTAAGAAATAGCATGAGGAGCTTTTATATCTACGTACTTTTGTAAGGCGGGTGCCTGCGAAGCTAAAACATCGGCACACCCATTCTGACACATTGGTTCTGTCATAAGACGCCAGCTGTTGTTTTGCAATCTATGCAAGATTCCTGTAATGTACTTTCGTGTGTTTACCTAGTGTTTATAGAAACGTAATGTGCCCAGAGGCAAATTTACTCATCTTTTAGCTTCAGATATTGTGCAGTTGTCTGAAGCCAGACATTTATCAAAGCAAAGGATTTTAATAACAAAAACTGGAAAAAATTAAGTTCCTCAATACATATAAACACAGGCTAGGTAGATCGGTATTTTCTACCGCTAGTAGAGGGACATAGCACACATGTTTCTGTTGTATTCACCCCAGGGCTCTCAGCTACTGTCCCCCACAACTGGGTCTTAGGGAAGTCACTGGTGTTTCTACCCAGAACACTGCCCAGATCTATACTAACAGAAAGCCAGCCTAACTCGAGATGGCTACCCTCTTCATTGCTGTCTCCATAGTACTCATTTATCATTTTACCTCAAAGGAGGCAAGGAGTGGGACTGCATTTGAATATGGCTTGCCCTTAAGCAAATACGGCTCCCCTGCCCAATAAAACTGAGCTACTGGCTGTACCAGATGGTGAAACTTGTCAGCGGATAACACTTATCATTTATAGTACTACAATTGTAATAGTCCTAAGCTTAATCTAAGCTGTAAAGGTCATTACTACCTGACGAAATTCTAGCTATGTATTAAGGGACAAGACAGTGATGCAATACGGCTCGGAATCTCGTCCACGAGACTCCACTAATCCTATTTTGTCGGCCATGCGTGATGCTTGGCAAAGAGCACACTGTTTACTGGGCTCACATCCTTGTCTCCATAGGAAAGCAACATTATGGAATAATTCGGCAACCCGTAATAATAGAAAATCAATTTTTAGGCCTATTTAGGAAACAGCAGTTGTCTGCACCCTAGACCGACTTTTTTCAAACGGTGATATTAAATCAGTTGTCCAACTGCAAGAAGAATTTCATTTGCCTGATGTACAACTCTCAAAATACAACCACGTACGACAATCCTTACAGAGAAGTCAAGGACCTCCACCATGGCTCTTGCCCGACTCACTAAATGTGACATATCTTCACACTTGGGGTAAGATGAAAGGAGCTACATCTGTCATCTATCAAACTCTTAGTTCGCATCTCTTTTCTCAACCCTTATTGCAAACTTTACGTACTAAATGGCAACCTTATTATCAGTCTCTTATCCCGATAATGAATGGTCTGACATTCTTAGCAATCTCAACACGGGTGCACGTGAAGTACGATTGAAATTTAGCTTATAAAAGATTTTACATGATTGGTACTGGTCACCAACAAAACTGCATGAAGCTGGCTTGCTTCCCCATTCTAACTGCTGGAGATGTGATAGTATGTCTTGTAACATTTCTCATATCATCTGTGGATGTCCGGTGATCCATCCCTTTTGGAATTATATAGGTAAAACCTTACGTTCCACAATGCCTCTACAAATTCCACTTTTGCATGCTACTATTCTTCTGCATGATACACGTCAGTCATAATCACTTTCTAAACCACATGCCTGACTCTTACACACAGCCTTCGCTAAAGCAAAATGTGTATATTACGGCAATGGAAATCGCCCCAACCTAAACACAAGAAACCTGGATGGTGGCCACGATACAAACAGCTACCTACGAATGTAATATATACAACATACAGGATCAATCTGATCTCTTTCTTCGAGTATGGTCACCTTTTCTAACTACAAATACGATACTAATATTAATCACCCATCTACGCAGTAATTTAATTTCTATTTCCTCTTACTCTCATTCATTATTCATTATTAGTGGTTATAAGTCCTAATTCATATTCTATTTTTCTACTATTATTTTTTGTTTTTAATAGTTACTCACCAGAGAATTTACATGTAATTCTGTATCTTTTAAGATGCATATTTATACATGTGTGTTCCTCTGCTTACGCTTTCAATTTGCACAGTTCATTTACTGTATGCACATATCTCTATATTATCCAATTCATTTTCTTTCTCTATTTTTATCTTGTAATTCCTATTCCTACTTCATCTCCCTTGGCTCTGTAACAATATATTCATATACTTGTAGTATATTGTACTGTAATTTATTTAATTTTGTATCTATCAACGAATATTACTTTTTAGATTTTTCTGTAGCAGCATAATTACTTTGTTGTGAGTGTCTTCTTTTCCTTGGAACATATTCATATTGCATTATGCTTCATATTTGTAAATTTTTCCCTTATTACTTTCTTTAGTGATCCCTTCTTTCTCTTCCTTTGTCTTCCTCCCTTCCCTTAATTTCATATTTTATGTTCTCAATATAAATCCAAAATTTTGTCTTTGCATATATATGTTTATGTATTTATTACATTATATAGTATGATGAATTATTCAGAAAGTATTACTATATGCTTTAATATAACAATTTCTTCTATATGTATTTTATGACTGCATACACGTATTATAATATATGTATTTTGATTTTTTTATGTAGAAATGTCAATAAAAAGTTGAAACACAAAAAAAAGACATTGATGCAACCATACAGAAAAGACTTGTACATATGTTGGACTCCTAGCACGTTTTAGCTTTTTCAAAGCCATTTTAACAACAAAAGAGGGTGGCAAAGTGTGACAGAAGACAAGCAATCAAAGTACTAATTCTTGTTTTCTTTAAGCTCTCAGGGTGTTAACTTGAGTTAGATGTCTCTCACTTCTGAGTAAAGAAAAAACTGTGAGATCAGACGCAAATTGTATCTTTGCATGTTTTGTTTGTGTTAGTTGGTCTATCTGTGTCAACTAGAAACAAAGAATATGGAAATATGAGACACATATGGACCATTCTTTTGTGGTGAAAGCCTCTTTACACTTTTGGTTACTAAAAAGACTGAAAAATTTGTTGTCTCAGACCAGGATGGTCGGGCACTAATTTCTCTTTCCCATCTGTATATCCTTTTCTGTTAAAACAAAGCATAATTTTATAATGATGGGTTGTTTTCAAGTCAATTTTGTTACCAGTAAGACAGTTAACTCCTATCCCTAATGAAAAATATCAAATGTTCCTATCCAAGTGGTTGCGCCCAACCCTACAGTACCAATGTTGGGTTGTAAAGCGCGATGATGACATATGCCAAAAATTGAGGGTGAGGACTACTAATTTCAAAAATGTGTGTTTGTGATCTAAACATGCCTCTTTAGGAGCTTAGCTATACTGGGGAGTGATGACTGTACTGAAGGGAGGAAGTATTAGCTATACTGGGGAGTGATGACTGTACTGAAGGGAGGAAGTATTAGCATGCTGGTTTGCCTCTCTTTCCTATTGTGTATACATAAAAATGTAATCAGCATCTTGTTTGTCCCTATCAATTCTCCAAAATAAAAATACTTAGACTTTTACTTTAACAAGTGATTATTTGGCTTGCTTGTACACTTTGGGTCCATTTAATTTGGTTTTAGTATTGGCTTAGTGATTTGATGGAAAGATAGATTACAAAGGATAATGCCTAGACGGGCTCATCACATTTGGACTCCGTAGCGCAATACAATGTAACATTTGTTACAACTGGGATTATAAAGATTATTAAGATGTTCTGGAAAAATGGTCTTTATAAATAATGATGATTCCATCATATTGTGCATCAATCGTGCTTTCAAGAATGTTTGCAGTTTAGTCAACCCTTAGGAAGAAGGAGATTTAGACCAAGATCTTTTGTTCCCCTGCCTGTGCTCTTGCGGTCCGGAAAAAGCACACTTGCTCCCGCCTGGCAGGTGGAAGCAAAAACATCTGCTTATGCTGGAGAGGGGCAATGCTTGCTCCTGTAGCACCCAGGATTGGTGCCTGCGAGGCGCCAGCTGGGGAGGGGAGGGGGGGGCAGGGGCCCTAGGGCTCCCCCAGTGGCCTCCAATGTATTGTTTGCGGGTGCTTTGAGTGGGCACTGGGACACTTACACACAAGGTCCACCAGAGTCAATTAAATGGGGGCAGTGCACCTCTTAACTTTCCAAAAGTAGGCCCATACTAATGGAGTCCTTGGGGAACATAGTGGCCAGAGGAGGGAGGCTACACACCCCCTCTCCTTTATAAAAAAACAGAGCCTGGGAAATGGGGTCTTCATTGCCCATAGTAGCTAAGGGAGGGGATTTGGGGGTCCCCTCCACTTAAAAGATATGTTTTGGCCCCTGGGATGGTGTCCCTGGGGCCACTCTTGGCTCGGGTAGATCGTTCCTGCGCTCCCCTCCCATTAAGACCCCATGATTGGGATCAATAGGACCCATTGTGGCTCAGGTGGGGGGGAGGAAGCCATGCTCCCCCTCTTTTAAAATATATTTTAGCCCCAGGAATGGAGATCCCGGGGTCACTATAAGCTAAGAAAGGGCGCACATACTTCTTCTCAATTTAAAAAAAGCCCCCCACCGAAGTGGTCTCTGGGGCCCTTAGTGGCTCGTAGAGGGATGCTGTGTGCCCCTACTCCGTTTTAAAAAAAGCCCTGGGAATAGGGTGTATTAGGACTTTATTGTCTTGGGTTGAAGAGCTGTGCACCCCAGTCCCTTAATAAAAAATAAATTGCTTAGAGTGGTTCAGGGTTGGTGGCCGCCCGTCCCCTTCTCCTTAATAAAAAATGAATTTCTAGTGGCATGGGCACCCTGGTTCCCAAAGTGGCTCGTGAAGCAAAATCTCACGCCCACATGAATGTGGATCGGGGAGGCGGGAGGGCCCAGCAGATAAAAAAAAAAAAGCCACAAGGCATGGGGTCCCAAGGGTCTGAGGTTGCTTAGGGCGGAGTGCTGCATCAGTAGGTTGGCTGCCAGCGAGTTTGGACTCAGGCCCTGTGGCCAACTCCACGGTGCACATAGCTAATGTCAATGTGCGGAGTGCGATCTGCTGCCTGTGAGGGTTTGTTGCAGGGCATGGGTTGCGGGGTTGGCGTCAGTGAACACATTACATTATTTTGCTAAAAAAAGCTGACATTCACCAGATATAGGTATTATTAGTAACTTTAACTTTAATTAGTGCCCTAATGTGACTATAACTCGCATAATAAACACTATAACTGTATTTTATATTGAGAAATTCATCTCTTGACTAATGTATGTTGAATTTTAGTGGTTTTGATTTTGTTTTACTCGGATAAATATTGGCTAGTTTTCTAAACTGGTATGGAGTACTTTCGAGGTGTTTTCACTGTGTTCCAGTGTGTGTGTGTGTGTGTGCCTGGAGTACTTTTGAGGTGTTTACACTGTGTTTCAGTGTGTGTGTGTGTGTATGTGTAAATAAACAAAGTGGAATCCACTCAAGGTGGTGGTGATCCCTAAAGTGATGGGGAGACACACAGTGTTGTTTAAATGCCCCTCACACACCAACAGGCCCCTTGGTGTCATGCTTCATCATCGGGGCCTTCGCACCCCTCTACGGGATGCGGCGTGCTACGACTCGCGGGTACGCAGGAGCACTTTGAAGTGAACTATGTGTGGGGGTGTGTGTATATATAACCAAGGTGTGAGTGAGGTGAGGTGAAAAAAGTAGAAAGTTTAAAAAATACCTGGCACGTGGGAGAAAAAGGATTTTAATTGAATCCCCGGCTGGTATTGTTAAAAAGAAGTGCAGAGCGTGGTTAAGTAGATACGAGTTAAGGTATCGAAAACCACTGTGAAAGTGTCAACATGTTTCGGAGGTCACAGCCTCCTTCTTCAGGACAAGGGTTATGCACTTACCCTCCCCTTACTCACATGCAGAATGTAAAAGTGTTTCAAAAAATTATTTACAAAATTACCACAATGAGTAATATTCCTAACAATGTTATTTAGTGTTAGTGAATGCCGTTGCGCCCAATTGTCGAGAGAACTTAGAGTTCTAAAATGTAAAACCTCATGAGCCTAAGCGTATATTGGGGATCCATCCTTCCTGCTCAGAAACACGGTTACTGCACTGGCCATTCGCCTGCCTTCCCTCAACGCGGCTCCGATGAATGCCGTTGCGCCCAATTGTCGAGAGAACTTAGAGTTCTAAAATGTAAAACCTCATGAGCCTAAGCGTATATTGGGGATCCATCCTTCCTGCTCAGAAAGACGGTCACTGCACTGGCCATTCGCCTGCCTTCCCTCAACGCGGCTCCGATGAACATCGGAGCCGCGTTGAGGGAAGGCAGGCGAATGGCCAGTGCAGTAACCGTCTTTCTGAGCAGGAAGGATGGATCCCCAATATACGCTTAGGCTCATGAGGTTTTACATTTTAGAACTCTAAGTTCTCTCGACAATTGGGCGCAACGGCATTCACTAACACTAAATAACATTGTTAGGAATATTACACATTGTGGTAATTTTGTAAATAATTTTTTGAAACACTTTTACATTCTGCATGTGAGTAAGGGGAGGGTAAGTGCATAACCCTTGTCCTGAAGGAGGCTGTGACCTCCGAAACATGTTGACACTTTCACAGTGGTTTTCGATACCTTAACTCGTATCTACTTAACCACGCTCTGCACTTCTTTTTAACAATACCAGCCGGGGATTCAATTAAAATCCTTTTTCTCCCACGTGCCAGGTATTTTTTAAACTTTCTACTTTTTTCACCTCACCTCACTCACACCTTGGTTATATATACACACACCCCCACACATAGTTCACTTCAAAGTGCTCCTGCGTACCCGTGAGTCGTAGCACGCCGCATCCCGTAGAGGGGTGCGAAGGCCCCGATGATGAAGCATGACACCAAGGGGCCTGTTGGTGTGTGAGGGGCATTTAAACAACACTGTGTGTCTCCCCATCACTTTAGGGATCACCACCACCTTGAGTGGATTCCACCTTGTTTATTTATACATCTAGGGAGACTGAATCCACTGACTCTCTCTCTCCCCCCTTCTGTTACAATTTGTGTGTATGTGTGCCCATGTACAAATACTTTACACATTGCCTGACTTCACTGTGCCAAGCTACCCAACCAAGTGTGAGGACGGGTAAATTTTAGTGTGTACCACACTTACCCTGAGTAGAGTGTAGGCTCCTTCTTGTACAGGGTGAACATTTTGACAACCAGACACCCAATTTCTAACAGCACAGCAGTGCAGTTATTTGTGTTAATGGCAAACCAATAAACATAAAAAAAAAAAATCAGATGTAAAATAATACCCTAAAAACACATAGAACATTATAACTACCCTCACAATACCCAAAAGAACAGCTGGTCTTCAGTAAGCCCATAGTAGGTTGAGACAAGGACCTGGCCACCGGCCATACTCTGCAGCTAATCATGAAAGTGCAGAAGCAAAGGCCATGTACTGTGAGTAAATTGCCTACCCATGGCAGTTTGGGTGTGGTACTTGACTGCATGTGAGTGTATTATAATAACATCAGAAAATAAATGAAAAAGGACGGTAAAAAACAAACTCACCAATTTTAATATGCAGTACATAACACAAATACTATAACTCAGGCTCCCGCAACGAGGTCTACTAATACAAACAAGCTGTTTACTTAAAATATATTTAGCTCCAGCATCAGATGTATGTGCTAACTGATTATTATTAATTATATCCAGTTGGGTCTCGTTGCACTTGGTTTAATGCACTACGGAGATTCTTCAGATGAATGCTGGATACAGTTTTCAGTATTTTCCTCTCTAAATATCCACCCACAGTGGATAATACACTGTGCTCTATTTCTACTTCTCAGTGCAGTACTGAGACACCATTTCACCAGGGCACTGGGAATGAACTCATTAGATTCACATGTAGATTTAAGCTTAGGTTTAAGGGCAGTATTAGTCTTAAACTCGGGATTAAAGGCGAGAATATAATTAAAAAAAAACATAACATAGTGAATCAACTTTAATCCTCAGTTTAAGACTAATGCTGCCCTTAAACCTAAGCTAATAATCAGTAAGCACATACATCTGATGCGGGAGCTAAATATATTTTAAGTAAACAGCTTGTTTGTATATTTTCCGCCTATCAGACATAAACCAGTGTAGTAATATCAACAGGATGTAAATGTCTGTATTTTATATTAGGATAACTGGTTTCAAGTGTTATACCCTGAGGCATTGACGGCTGTGCAGAGATCCAGAAAGATTTGACAGGAAGGAAACAATGGAGTTATTGAACAGTTCTTGTGACTCTCAGACGGACGGTCTTCTCGTTCTCAATGTGAGGAAGAGGTGGGCTGATGGTGTGGAAGCTGGAGCTTGACCTGACTCTGAGCTCCAGGATGACAGTGAGGCAAGGGTGACACTCACCTCCAGAGAGTATAGCAAGAGCTGCTGTCCAATGCACCATGATCACTACTGTTACACCACACTTGTCACTGGAGTGCACAGCATATGTGTGAAAGAGACTTCTTGGTGTGTGCGTGCGTGTGTGTATTCATGTGTGTGTGTGTGTGTGTAGCAGTGTGGACGACACGGACCTCAATGATTCGCCTTATTTTTTTAATAGTCTCTGTGACACTCTTACCTCTCAAACAGATTCGATTACACTAAATATTAGTGAAAACATATATAAGCTTGAATCAGTCTGCAGCTGCTAATATGATCCCTAGCCTCTTTGAAATAGATTTAAATGTTGAAAGAAAACTGCATTCTAACTTGACTTACATACACTTCTCTCAATGAGAGTGGTACTAACCCTTCGCTATTCACTCTTTCACTTGTGCCGTCACCTAATAACCCAATATAACTTAATTGTGCCATACAAATCTAAGTAATCGATATTTTGAAAAAAGTAAGTTTCCCATCTCCTTACTTCAATTCTTAGATGAGTTTTCTACATTGTCTTTTCCTTGTTTGTTTTAAACTAAAAAGGGTAGGCACATATTTTTTAATTTTTGAAGAAAATGTCTAGGAACCTACATTTTGTAAATGGTTGTCACTTATCTATGCCCTTTTTGTAATCAGAAAAAGATTGGCGATAATGTACAGTCATCTTTTTAACCCAATGTTATTGGCGGTGTTTTACAGTGGGACATTATTTCATCTTCATGTGGCTCAGGAGCAGACCTTCAGGGTTTGAGGGTCGGCCAGATGTGTCATATTGGTAGCCATGCTGCATAGCATGGTGCTGACGCCATGAGTATCTTAGATATGTTTATCACCATTTCTACCTAATAGTAAGATAGCTGCCTAAAGTTTCCTAACTGTTCACTCTCTGTCAAAGGCGAGCTCAATTACCACTTGAACCTCTGTGTACTTAAAAAAAATACTTAGTAGGCACTCATTTTTTATGTTTCCTATCTCAACGATTTATATGTCCCTTATGAGGTACTCTTAAGATATTACAGATAGACAAATAGCAATCGCACAAATATAATATTATCTTGTCATGAGTATTCTTCCTGTTCTTCCACGTGATCAAACACAAAGTTTAAATGAAACACTCTTTATAGTATTTAAAAATGTCCAAAGATAAATAATCAAAAATAGTTAACAGTTAATTTTCTCAACACAACTTTCTTTCCAGAATACGACTCTTTATTCCCAAATGTCCTCTAACAATCTCCATAGGCAGAAACTTCTTTCTGAAAAATAAAATCCTGAACAGTGCAGAAAGATCATGGTAGCTAGCCAGCATTTGATGATGAATGCCCAAGTAGGGCATGATGAAATTTGCCGGATGATATGTCTGACAATTTAAGATTGCCCTTATTTCTCCAAACTGTGTGAGATTTCAGAGACTGCTGCGAAGTACAGTTCCTCATGAGGGCACCATCTCATAGGTTGTGCTCCACATTTGTGAGGCCTCTCTCCAGAAAGTGGCAACACTATGTGAGGAATGCCAACCTTTCTTTTGCTCAGATGGACTCGAGTTGGATTTGAGTATCGTTTACTCAGTCCCACAGTGCAATAATCAGTAAGCCATACTGCCTGACATGTCTGAAGCCCTAAGATGTTTTAATATATAAGGAGTTGTCTACCAAAGAAGGAAGGACGTGTGTGCAAAAAATACATAGGGCATGTCTAGAGTACCTAAATGGTGGTATTCTTGCTTGTAGTGTCTTGTATATATTTATGTCAGGAGAGAAGAATGCTTGAATACACCAGAAGTGGTTTCACACAGCACAAAAGGCTATTGAGGCTGAGTATGGTTGTCCTAAAAATGAATTCACTAGATAAAATGATGCCCACTGCGTACGCACCTTAACCTGCTGAGATACAAGTGTGAATATTAAGCACTTTAGGCCAGAATGAGCTGTCTTTGAAGACTTATCAATTGTGTGTGTGAGCTAAGAGCTATAGTATCAATTATGCACCTGATAAATGTTTACAAAGTGGACCATGATGGATAAAGGACCATGTCAGATGGGAAGGTCTCAGAACCAGTTATGCAAGAACATCTGCCACCACACCGTAAACCATCGAATACATTATCTGACAGGTCCGAATGAGCATCCTTCATCTTCGTAGTGTTTGTTCTAGGTTCTGACTGTTGTAAAGCGTTTGCTCTTGATACAGGCTTGATACAGTGACAGCTTGAACTGGGGACCTTGTTGTCATTGTTCCACTTGGTGGTCTAACTTTGCAGTCTTGATCTTGCGGCACAGTCTTCCTCTGGAATAAGGACAACTTCTCTATGTAATGTTTTCAGAAGAAGACATCTCTGACTGAAGCATAAACCTCTGCTTAGTTTGCAACTGTTCTCACCACAGTAGATTACATTAAATGAACTCTTTAATTTAGATATTGTTCTGCGATGAAGTGTGGACTGGATGGTGTATGAAACTAGAATATCGCAAGCAAACCATTGCCTGATAGAAATATTGTGTCCTAAGTATTGTTGATAAAAATATCTCCCTGTTGGTGTTAAACATAGAAAATGTACACCCAATGAGACAATATTTTTTTGGAATAATATTAAGGACACAATAACTCAGATGTTTTTTTTTTCTTTTTATAACTGTATTTCGGCACACAACCAAACAGTGTATCATGGATTGTTGACGTGTTTTGGCCATAACAGCTTTCTGAAAAGGTATTTCACAGAGACCATGAGGCATACAAAAAAGCTTTCTCTGACGTATTTCTGGGATACGAGAATCCCATGCCAGTTTGATGCTTTGATGGGTAAGGAAGGTACTTAGGATATGTCTAGAAAAAGCATTTTCAAACAGTTGTTATTAAGGCTGTCAATGTTTTGACATAATTAGATGCATGAAACGTGGAATTATAATAACTAAAGGAGGAATTATTGCCCAATAGAAATGTAAACAGAAAATGTATATGGACTACAGTTAAGACTTTTCAACCTTCATCTTGTATTCAGCCCAAAATTATAGCCTAGTGATTAAAAAAACTCAACAAGGACTCTTTCTAATTTTTCTACTCGTAAAACACTAGTTTTAATAATGACAAATTGGAAATAAAAATGGCTTGATTGTGGACAAGCAAATGCTGTACCCTGGCTTGGACGGCTAATACAGCAATGGAGTCACCTTATGCAAACTAACATACCAACTATGTTCACTGATGAGAAAATGTGATTAAACTTATAAACAGCCACTTGTGAATTATAGATGGATTTTAACATTTAGTATTTCACTCAATCAATTCCCCAGAGAGAAAGTTTCTATTTGCCACGAAAATACACAGCACTGCATTTCGTGAATGGGAGAAGGTAGTGCACCCCCATATTTAGAAAGGGCAACGCCCCAGTCATGTCATCTGCTGCACTTGCCTATAATAACATGTTGCTTAAGTGTAGCTCCATTACGCAATGGCGCATAGATAGTGTCTCGCATGTGAATTGGGCTCGAGGCACACCCACCTGCACGCATTTTTGCATGGAGACAATCTTTCAAGGATAAGCTTTGTAAAATTTGTGGTTTCATAGAAATGACACGCTATGTTTGTAAATATCACCTGATAATCAGCTTGTCCATTGTTTCTGCCTACTTTTAGTTGCCACCAGATTCCACCCAGAAACAGCTGTGTTAAATTGCTTGATCTGGGTTTGCGTGGATTTCCAGGGTGATCTGTGCTGTTCCCTCCTCAGCATTTACTCTACATATGGCTACTTCACTACACAACACGCGGCTCTTTTAGCACTCAGTTGTGTCAAGGTGTATTTATGAGGGTGATTCAAGCTGCTGGTTGTATGCTCTTTGTTAGAGGTTAGCATATATGAGCTTTCATTGTGCCGCGTTCCTGCGCTTATCCGAATAATTCTTAACGTTCTTATTGATTATGGTTAGAATTAGACTCGGAGACACTATTTACTTACTTCAGAATAAGGGTCGCTTTATTCTATTGATTTCTGTCAGACTTTTATTTTGAATGATTGTGAAAACTCGATATACTCAGAACACTTTTAGGTGTACTTGTATAGTCTGTGTTTTCAATTTGGTGCAACCAATGTGGCTATGCATTATCCTCTCTACTCTTTGACCTGAGTTCAGTAGATTTAATTATAAATTCAGAAACCAGTAATTGTAGATCATTTTCAATAAAATCGTATAAAAGTGAGAAAAGTACAGACTAAATCCAAATCTCCTTAAGAGCTGTTCCCCCATATTGTACAATGCAAATGACTAACACTAAGACAATGAGGCATGTATTCAAAAGGAAAGAAAATGTAGGTCAAATTGCATCAGGTAATTCTCTTTCACGAGCATGAGTAACCTGACTTTCCCTCCACTAATCCAAAAAAGGGCAACCCCAAGTTAGAGCATTAAGCAAGAGACATAATCGAATAAAGAAAGGAGAAAGGTATCGGCCAACGGAGTCTTCAGTAGTAACACGCAGATGATGGGTTGAGTACCTTCAGCCCAAACAGAAGTCTGATCCCTAAGGAATCACACGATGGACTCTCTCCCTAACTAAAACAAAGCACACAATATCATCTCATGTGACTTCTCCATGGGAAATTTTCATAGCTCTTGTACAACTGGATACTTCAGCAACCCTTCTCATCCAGAGAGGACCTTACCTTTTCTCGTCCTTTCCCATGAGAAATCCTCTCCTCGCATGTTACCGCGTTTCCTTTGGCTGACTCTTCTTTTTCTAATGCTTTGATATCTATTAACAAAAAACTAATTTATTCTAAATAATGAGGCTTATCCAAACCTGCAATAGAAACAACTCAGCAGCATATGTTCCATGCTTGAAGGTTAAATGTGAATTTCAAATTGTAATATGAGCAGCAACTGAATACATTTCTTCTTGGGGCAAAGTTTTGCTAAGTAAACAGGTGCACAGGGTTACCGAATATGTGCACCTTTCTAAAATATAAATAATTGTAACTGCTTAAGGCACGAATAAATACGATGAAGCATAAAAGTTGCAGTGTAAATGCATTGGAACATGATTAATTCAGAGTTTATGTATCAACTCTAAATATTGTCTGTATACATCCTTATTCATTATTTCATAATACATGTTGGGTTATTCTCCCCCTGTCACGTTAATACATAAATTGTCATGTAAAGTTATTAGTCACATATCAGATACATATATTTAAAACAAAATACCCTTTAGTATAAACTGTTCCACCCCTTTTAGTACCTTTGTTATGACAGAGTGTATTAGAGTACTGACTATACGTGAGCATGGCGCACTCTTACATTATCTCCAAATGGGACTTTTATTTTGAATGATTGTGAAAACTCGATATACTCAGAACACTTTTAGGTGTACTTGTTTAGTCTGTGTTTTCAATTTAGTGCCACCAATGTGGCTATACATCATCCTCTCTACTCTTTGACCTGAGTTCAGTAGATTTAATTATAAATTCAGAAACAAGTAAATATAGATCATTTTCAATAAAATCGTATAAAAGTGAGAAAAGTACAGACTAAATCCAAATCCAAAATCAAACTTTTTCAGAATGGAATACAGAATGCAGTGCCCTGGTCACGGGCTGCTCCTGATGGCCACCACTGGGCTGTCTCTTCCATGTCAGTGCATAGGGCCAAGATGCTGTGTGCGCAAGATTCCATGTCCTCTTCACCTCCCCCCGGCTCCAGTAGCCAGGGTATCCGATCCCTGAGGCCGGTGCACGCGGGTGAGACCACTACATTAAAGTACACGGCATGCGCCGCCCATACCTCAGAGCGGCAGGCCTCTTTTTTTAGCGCTATACTCCTACGTCAGACTTTACATCTGCTCTATGCATGCACAGTATGTGTGTTCATGGGTCTGCATAAAGTTTCAGCAATAGTATCCTTGACAGGCGGACCGATCTCGTGGTTTACGATGGCTCTTTTAAACTGGCAGGCTGCCATAAATCTCTTGTTTAACGACCCCATGTATATTCTGTGCAGTAGCACGGCCCATTACAGACGATGCAATGTATGCATTTTAAAGCACCACTGGAATGGAGAATAAGCTAAAGGCAGGCTACAAGTCAGCATCCAAGAGCCTGCCAATGAAGCATTCAGTGAGCTGAGTTAAGCAAGCTGAACACATTTTAAATGGAAGGTCATTAATATATTTAGGCCTCAATTCTGTAGAATGTAAAACTAGCTGCCCCCCAAACCTATTTTTATTAATTAACTTTAGCATGTATGGGGAATGCTGACACCCCCTTTGTCGAAGTCTGGCGTAAAATAGGTAGTTCGTATGGAGCTTACGGCAATACCAGCCATAGCAACAAATAAACATTCACAATCCCAGAAGATCACATTAGTTAGAGTACACATTCATCCAGCACAGCACTGAGGCACCAAGTGTTTGGACCTCACCGAGTACACAACACCAGCTCAGTATTCACCAAACAAGGTACCGCTCCATGACCATCAATTACACGGTAAACTAATATCCACACCGGGAGATTTAAATGGTTTCTCTGGTCCCTAAACAATGTGAAAAGTATCGGCTACCTTCAACAAATGCCTCTCGAGGGGCAGTCCACATACCAGACCTTTACATGGCACATATCCAAATAGCAAAGACCTATAGCTGTATATAGCAAACACTAAGCACAAGCAAACACACACACAGTATTTTCAAGTTCAGAATCTTTATTCGAATTTTTGTCAAATTCATAAAAGCAGTACAAATATACAATCCCAATAAAATAACCATGATTCCAAATACATTTAAAACGTCACACATTACTAAAATTAAAAATTGTGTTGATCTAACCCACACTACTGATGATCCTACTGAAACAGAAAAAAGACTGTCTGTGATGGAAACCTCAAGACCAGAGCAGGTACCTGAACCATACTGATGGCATTTAACACTATGCAAACCTCAGTTAACATGATATGTACTCTGCACTAGGGAATTGCAGCATGTGTTCACGTTACAGAACTACAGACTGTGGTAGGTTCTCCCGTAGCCCTTGCTGCATACACCTATGCTTGTAAGGACATCTATGCAGAGAATCTGGCTATTCGTGCTATATTTTAAACTCATGTGAGTCGATTTGTGTGTCTTCTTGCCAAGCCTCACTCTCCTGACAGGCTTCCAAAGATTTGCTCTTCGCACACAACCTTTCAGACGGTGGAGACATCTGCTCCTGCAGTCGTGGCATTCATGTGCAGCCTTCTTGCATCTGCGTCTTTAAGGTCTACTTAGCAGGTGCCTGTCTGTGAATGTTCCAGCTGGGGCATGCGGCTGACAGGCCTTTGAACCAGAGTTTAGTGATGACATAAATTCAGTTCCTTGTTCCTTCCAGGTCCTTACCAGGGAAAACAGCAGCAGGCGCTAAAGATTTTCCGACAATACTCCCTTTAATTCGAGCTCATTTGGATCTTCAGGGACCGCCTTTAGGCAGTCAGTGAGTCATTTATATATCCTTTGTTCATCAGGCTCAGTGGCACCAGGATCTTTGGATGTAAAGGGCCCCCTACACCAGGCAATTGAGTGATTTATGTCAAACGACCACAATTATCAATACTCTAGTCCCTGCTTGTAATATGGATCATGCTAACCTTGATGTGCCACCCTTCCACTTCTTGTGTCCCTTACTAAGTTTAACAAATGGTCACCTATTAGTAGCCACTGACAGCCACGGCCCATGGAGGGAGTTCCGGTGGAGCAGAATGGCGTGGCTGGGGAGAGGCAGAAAGGCGGGGGAGGGGCAGGGTGGGGTTGCTAAAAACCGGAATATGGATAATTAGAGGTAAGTACACAATTTAATAAATAAAACACATTTTGTAGCGCGCCCTGCATCGCAAAATGCGATGCTGCGCGGGCTACGAAATTCGTTTTATTAATTACGTTGTTTACTTACCTCCAATTATCCATATTCCGGTTTTTAGCACCCCCCACCCTGCCCCTCCCACGCCCCGCCTTTCTGCCCCACCGGTACTCCCTCCACGGGCCGCGGCTGGCCACTGAGTTTATTACTTTTTTGTTTTTTTAATCCACGCTCGTCCACCAGCTGCTGGTTTTAGACCGTCATCACTGTTGGCCACTGAATAGAAATGAATGGTCTTTGGCCATTTCCAAAGTGGCGCATCATCCTCAAGTGACAGTGCCACGCCTCTGTTGCACACAACTATACCATCTTGTTACCACCACTCTTCATACAATGCCACATGAACCACAGCTATAGATTACCTGGAAAGTTTTGCAAACTTTCATGTGTCTTCCTGACCCTGCATTCTCACGTAGCTAGTCATCTGCCCTGGTGACCCCCGGGAGTGTCTGCGGCAGCTGTCTCCTGAGGGTAGTGCCATGCTCCAGCGCAGCTTTGTGAACCTCTGGCAGCTTTCGATTGGCTCTAGTGCAGCAACAGGTCACTGCGATGCTTGGGCTTTTTTGAGGCAGCCTCTTCTGCCTCAGTTTAATTGCAACAGTAGCCCACAAGTAGCCCATTCATCCCGATGGGGCCCGCAGAGGGACTTAGAGGCACACTGGAACACCTGGCGTGTGTCCACCTGATGCTTTGCCACCTCACAAGCGGCAAAATGTCTGTAAAATGCCTGGGGAAATAGGAAATAACTGGAGTGATCATATTTAGTATCCCTCATTTCCCCATTGGTTCTCCACTTCTGACCAGGCTGCTAATTCCCAAACGTGTGCAGCTGTTCTCTATTGAAACTGCTGTACTACCCTTGGATGTGGTTGTGGCTGCGCTCTACTTATACTGTTCTATTGCCAGTACTTATCTCTGCACATGTTTATAGTTGCTTACTGCTGGGGCTATTCTGCTGCACAGGGATTCTTGGACACAGTTGCGGCTACATAATGCTACTATGCCAGTGATTCCTTGACATAGTGGTTTCTTTCGGCTGCAATTAGGGTACACCTGAGTGATGCCTGGCCATTGTGGTGGCTCCTTTCTTCTGGAACATCTATACTCCTCAGTGGTTATTGGAAAGGGTTGTGGGTGTTTACTGCTCTAACTATAGTCCTGGGTAGTGACGCCTGGACCTTCTAGTGACTACTGTCTGCAGCAAATACGGTATTCCACAGTGGTTCCTGGAGATTGCTGTGGCTTTTTACTTTCGTTAGTGCTGCCCTCTATTGGTGCGACTGCAATGCACAATGATTCCTGTACATTGTTGTGGCTTCTTTCTGCTGGAACTACAGTACGCGAGTCCACAGTCATTCCTGGATATTCGAGTGACCACAGTCCGCTGTAGCTACAGTATTAGAGTCCACAGTCATTCCTGGATATTGGAGTGACCGCTCTCCGCTGGAGCTACAGTACTAGAGTCCACAGTCATTCCTGGCTATTGGAGTGACCGCTCTCCGCTGGAGCCACAGTACTCTAGTCCGCAGTCACTCCTGGATATTGGAGTGACCGCTCTCCGCTGATGCAACAGTACTCGAGCCCACAGTGACCCATCTCTGCTGGAGATACAGTACTTGAGTCCACAGTAACCCCCTCTGCTGGAGATACAGTACTCGAGTCCACAGGGACCCCTCTCCGCTGGAGCTACAGTACTCGAGTCCACAGTGACCCCTCTCTGCTGGAGCTACAGTACTCGAGTCCACAGTGACCCCTCTCTGCTGGAGATACAGTACTCGAGTCCACAGTGACCCCTCTCTGCTGGAGCTACAGTACTCGAGTCCGCAGTGACCCCTCTCCGCTGGAGCTACAGTACTCGAGTCTGCAGTCATTCCTGGATATTGGAGTGACCGCTCTCCACTGGAGCAACAGTACTCGAGCCCACAGTGACCCATCTCTGCTGGAGATACAGTACTTGAGTCCACAGTAACCCCCTCTGCTGGAGATACAGTACTCGAGTCCACAGGGACCCCTCTCCGCTGGAGCTACAGTACTCGAGTCCGCAGTGACCCCTCTCCGCTGGAGCTACAGTACTCGAGTCTGCAGTCATTCCTGGATATTGGAGTGACCGCTCTCCACTGGAGCAACAGTACTCGAGTCCACAGTGACCCCTCTCTGCTGGAGCTACAGTACTCGAGTCCGCAGTGACCCCTCTCCGCTGGAGCTACAGTACTCGAGTCTGCAGTCATTCCTGGATATTGGAGTGACCGCTCTCCACTGGAGCAACAGTACTCGAGCCCACAGTGACCCATCTCTGCTGGAGATACAGTACTTGAGTCCACAGTAACCCCCTCTGCTGGAGATACAGTACTCGAGTCCACAGGGACCCCTCTCCGCTGGAGCTACAGTACTCGAGTGGGACCCCTCTCCGCTGGAGCTACAGTACTCGAGTCCGCAGTGACCCCTCTCCGCTGGAGCTACAGTACTCGAGTCTGCAGTCATTCCTGGATATTGAAGTGACCGCTCTCCACTGGAGCAACAGTACTCGAGTCCACAGTGACCCCTCTCTGCAGGAGATACAGTACTCGAGTCCACAGTGACCCCTCTCTGCTGGAGCTACAGTACTCGAGTCCGCAGTGACCCCTCTCCGCTGGAGCTACAGTACTCGAGTCTGCAGTCATTCCTGGATATTGGAGTGACCGCTCTCCACTGGAGCAACAGTACTCGAGTCCACAGTGACCCCTCTCTGCTGGAGCTACAGTACTCGAGTCCGCAGTGACCCCTCTCCGCTGGAGCTACAGTACTCGAGTCTGCAGTCATTCCTGGATATTGGAGTGACCGCTCTCCACTGGAGCAACAGTACTCGAGCCCACAGTGACCCATCTCTGCTGGAGATACAGTACTTGAGTCCACAGTAACCCCCTCTGCTGGAGATACAGTACTCGAGTCCACAGGGACCCCTCTCCGCTGGAGCTACAGTACTCGAGTGGGACCCCTCTCCGCTGGAGCTACAGTACTCGAGTCCGCAGTGACCCCTCTCCGCTGGAGCTACAGTACTCGAGTCTGCAGTCATTCCTGGATATTGAAGTGACCGCTCTCCACTGGAGCAACAGTACTCGAGTCCACAGTGACCCCTCTCTGCTGGAGATACAGTACTCGAGTCCACAGTGACCCCTCTCTGCTGGAGCTACAGTACTCGAGTCCGCAGTGACCCCTCTCCGCTGGAGCTACAGTACTCGAGTCTGCAGTCATTCCTGGATATTGGAGTGACCGCTCTCCACTGGAGCAACAGTACTCGAGTCCACAGTGACCCCTCTCTGCTGGAGATACAGTACTCAAGTCCACAGGGACCCCTCTCCGCTGGAGCTACAGTACTCGAGTCTGTAGTCATTCCTGGATATTGGAGTGACCGCTCTCCGCTGGAGCAACAGTACTCCAGTCCACGGTGACCTCTCTCTGCTGGAGATACAGTACTTGAGTCCACAGAGACCCCTCTCTGCTGGAGATACAGTACTTGAGTCCGCAGTGACCCCTCTCCGCTGGAGCTACAGTACTCGAGTCCGCAGTGACCCCTCTCCGCTGGAGCTACAGTACTCGAGTCTGCAGTCATTCCTGGATATTGGAGTGACCGCTCTCCACTGGAGCAACAGTACTCGAGTCCACAGTGACCCCTCTCTGCTGGAGATACAGTACTCGAGTCCACAGTGACCCCTCTCTGCTGGAGCTACAGTACTCGAGTCCGCAGTGACCCCTCTCCGCTGGAGCTACAGTACTCGAGTCTGCAGTCATTCCTGGATATTGGAGTGACCGCTCTCCACTGGAGCAACAGTACTCGAGCCCACAGTGACCCATCTCTGCTGGAGATACAGTACTTGAGTCCACAGTAACCCCCTCTGCTGGAGATACAGTACTCGAGTCCACAGGGACCCCTCTCCGCAGGAGCTACAGTACTCGAGTCCGCAGTGACCCCTCTCCGCTGGAGCTACAGTACTCGAGTCTGCAGTCATTCCTGGATATTGGAGTGACCGCTCTCCACTGGAGCAACAGTACTCGAGTCCACAGTGACCCCTCTCTGCTGGAGATACAGTACTCGAGTCCACAGGGACCCCTCTCCGCTGGAGCTACAGTACTCGAGTCTGTAGTCATTCCTGGATATTGGAGTGACCGCTCTCCGCTGGAGCAACAGTACTCCAGTCCACGGTGACCTCTCTCTGCTGGAGATACAGTACTTGAGTCCACAGAGACCCCTCTCTGCTGGAGATACAGTACTTGAGTCCACAGAGACCCCTCTCTGCTGGAGCTACAGTACTCGAGTCCACAGGGACCCCTCTCCTCTGGAGCTACAGTACTCGAGTCTGCAGTCATTCCTGGATATTGGAGTGACCGCTCTCCACTGGAGCAACAGTACTAGAGTCCACAGTGACCCCTCTCTGCTGGAGATACAGTACTTGAGTCCACAGTGACCCCTCTCTGCTGGAGATACAGTACTTGAGTCCACAGGGACCCCTCTCCGCTGGAGCTACAGTACGCGAGTCCGCAGTGACCCCTCTCCGCTGGTGCTACAGTACTCGAGTCTGCAGTCATTCCTGGATATTGGAGTGACCGCTCTCCACTGGAGCAACAGTACTCGAGTCCACAGTGACCCCTCTCTGCTGGAGATAAAGTACTCGAGTCCACAGTGACCCCTCTCTGCTGGAGCTACAGTACTCGAGTCCGCAGTGACCCCTCTCCGCTGGAGCTACAGTACTCGAGTCTGCAGTCATTCCTGGATATTGGAGTGACCGCTCTCCACTGGAGCAACAGTACTCGAGCCCACAGTGACCCATCTCTGCTGGAGATACAGTACTTGAGTCCACAGTAACCCCCTCTGCTGGAGATACAGTACTCGAGTCCACAGGGACCCCTCTCCGCTGGAGCTACAGTACTCGAGTCCGCAGTGACCCCTCTCCGCTGGAGCTACAGTACTCGAGTCTGCAGTCATTCCTGGATATTGGAGTGACCGCTCTCCACTGGAGCAACAGTACTCGAGTCCACAGTGACCCCTCTCTGCTGGAGATACAGTACTAGAGTCCACAGGGACCCCTCTCCGCTGGAGCTACAGTACTCGAGTCTGTAGTCATTCCTGGATATTGGAGTGACCGCTCTCCGCCGGAGCAACAGTACTCCAGTCCACGGTGACCTCTCTCTGCTGGAGATACAGTACTTGAGTCCACAGAGACCCCTCTCTGCTGGAGATACAGTACTTGAGTCCACAGAGACCCCTCTCTGCTGGAGCTACAGTACTCGAGTCCACAGGGACCCCTCTCCTCTGGAGCTACAGTACTCGAGTCTGCAGTCATTCCTGGATATTGGAGTGACCGCTCTCCACTGGAGCAACAGTACTCGAGTCCACAGTGACCCCTCTCTGCTGGAGATACAGTACTTGAGTCCACAGTGACCCCTCTCTGCTGGAGATACAGTCCTCCAGTCCGCAGTCATTCCTGGATATTGGAGTGGCCGCTCTCCGCTGGAGTTATAGTACTCGAGTCCATAGTGACCCCTTTCTGCTGGAACTACAGTACTCGAGTCCACAGTGAACCCTCTCTGCTGGAGCTACAGTACTAGAGTCTGCAGTCATTCCTGGATATTGGAGTGGCCGCTCTCCGCTGGAGCCACAGTACTAGAGTCCGCTGTCATTCCTGGATATTGGAGTGACCGCTCTCCGCTGGAGCAACAGTACTCAAGTCCACAGTGACCTCTCTCTGCTGGAGATACAGTACTTGAGTCCACAGGGACCCCTCTCCGCTGGAGCTACAGTACTAGAGTCTGCAGTCATTCCTGGATATTGGAGTGACCGCTCTCCACTGGAGCAACAGTACTCGAGTCCACAGTGACCCTTCTCTGCTGGAGATACAGTACTCGAGTCCCCAGTGACCCCTCTCTGCTGAAGCTACAGTACTCGAGTCCACAGTGACCACTCTCTGCTGAAGCTACAGTACTCGAGTCCACAGTGATGCCTCTCTATAGGAGGCACAGTACTTGAGTCGGGAGTCCTTCCTGGATAGTGAAGTGATGGCTCCCTGCCGTAGCTGCAGTACGGAAGTCCACAGTCATTCCTGGATATTGGAGTGACCGCTCTCCACTGGAGCAACAGTACTCTAGTCCACAGTGACCCCTCTCCGCTGGCGCTACAGTACTCGAGTTCACAGTCCTTCCTGGATATTCAAGTGACAGCTCCCTGCTGGAGCTGCAGTACTTGAGTCCACAGTCATTCCTGGATATTGGAGTGGCCGCTCTCCGATGGAGCTACAGTACTAGAGTCCACAGTCATTCCTGGATATTCAAATGACCGCAGTCCGCTGGAGCTACAGTACTCAATTTAACAATTATTCCTGGATGTTCGAGTTACAGCTCCCTGCTGGAGCTGCAGTACTCGAGTACACAGTCATTCCTGGATATTTGAGTGACCGCAGTCGGCTGGAGCTACAGTACTAGAGTACACAGTAATTCCTGGACATTGGAGTGACCGCTCTCTGCTAGAGCTACAGTACTGGAGTCCAAAGTGACCCCTCTCTGCTGGAGATACAGTACTCGAGTCCACAGTGACCCCTCTCTACTGGTGGCACAGTATTCGAGTCCACAGTCATTCCTGGACATTGGAGTGACAGCTCTCCCCTAGAGCTACAGTACTGGATTCCAAAGTGACCCCTCTCTGCTGGAGATACAGTACTTGAGTCCAAAGTGACCCCTCTCTGCTGGAGCTACAGTACTCGAGTCCAGAGTGACCCCTCTCTGCTGGAGATACAGTACTCGAGTCCGCAGTGACCCCTCTCTGCTGGCGCTACAGTACTAGAGTCCACAGTCATTCATGGATATTGGAGTGACCGCTCTCCGATGGTGCTACAGTACTGGAGTCCACAGTGACCCCTCTCTGCTGGAGATACAGTACTTGAGTCCAAAGTGACCCCTCTCTGCTGGAGCTACAGTACTCGAGTCCACAGTGACCCCTCTCTGCTGGAGCTACAGTACTCGAGTCCACAGTGACCCCTCTCTGCTGGAGCTACAGTACTCGAGTCCACAGTGACCCCTCTCTGCTGGTGCTACAGTACTCGAGTCCACAGTCAATACTGGATATTCGAGTGACCGCAATCCACTAGAGCTACAATACTCTATTTCACAATTATTGCTGGATGTTCGAGTTACAGCTCCCTGCTGGAGCTGCAGTACTCGAGTACACAGTCATTCCTGGATATTCGAGTGACTGTAGTCGGCTGGAGCTACATTACTCGAGTCCACAGTCATTCCTGGATTTTTGAGTGACCGCTCTCCGCTAGAGCTACAGTACTGGAGTCCACAGTGACCCCTCTCTACTGGTGCTACAGTATTCGAGCCCGCAGTCATTCCTGGATATTGGAGTGACCGCAGTCCGCTGGAGCTACAGTACTCGAGTCCACAGTCATTCCTGGACATTGGATTGACCGCTCTCCGCTAGAGCTACAGTACTAGAGTCCAAAGTGACCCCTCTCTGCTGGAGATACAGTACTCGAGTCCACAGTGACCCCTCCCTGCTGTAGCTGCAGTACTCGAGTCCACAGTGACCCCTCCCTGCTGTAGCTGCAGTACTCGAGTCCACAGTCATTCCTGGATATTCGAGTGACCACAGTCCGCTGGATCTACAGTACTAGAGTCCATAGTCCTTCCTGGAAATTGGAGTGACAGCTCCCTACTGAAGCTACAGTACTCGAGTTCACTGGCATTCCTGGATATTATTGGAGTGACCGCTCTCTGCTGGTGCCACCGTCCTTCCCAGTGACTGCTGGGATTTCCTTCAGCAGCTAACAGGCCTACCTGTGCGGAAACGCCTGTATCCTCTCCAAGATATTGTTTATTACTGAGCCTACGCAGCAGCGAGGGACTGCGGGCTGGCACCCCCCGGCTCACACATGCTGTCGTGGGCCAGACGTCTGCCTTGGCTCGGTACTCGCTACACAGTTGTTCGCCAGAAATGCACCAATTGCATCAAATTGTACAGAAGTTGTTTTTCTGTAAGGTGCAATGGTGTTTTCTCGCCAGCTGTGCTGTGTTGGCGGTGCTTTGATTGATGTCCCTTGAGTCATGCTGAAAGCAGGTGCAGTCCTGCACAGACTGAAAACAACACGGCGCGCGCTGTGAGCTTGTCTTCGGAGAAAAAGCATTTCCTGAATTACAGGGCCACAGGTCCCCTGTGGGTGCCACTCGAACACATTAAATATTTTGTAAGATTGCAGTGGTTCTCCTGGGAAAAGGGTCGGATATTGGAATGGCACAATTGTGTGAGCGGTTGCATATTTTCTTAAATTTTCGCAAATGTTACATATCTTTTTATTCAACAGTTTCAAAATGTAAATTCATGTTCGTTTTTTTAACCATTGTAGATTATCAGCTACTTGCACTCCGCCTTCATTAGCGAACTCTGAATTGGTGTAGTCAGATGTTGTTCCGTACATGTTGTCCAGCATATTATCAATGTGTTCATACTTTAATTTTGACGCGATACTGATAATAGGCCACTAGAATGTGGAAGGAAATACTACTTAATTGGGCAACTTCCTGATTGCTTTTCAAGACTGTATAAGTAAACAATTAAATTTGCTTGTTTCGTGTAGGTTGATGCAGGTGGTGGGCAGTGCCTCATGTCCCCTCTGTGGTTGATTTGTGCTGGTGTTTGCCTGTTCTCGGCTCCAGTACCTAAATCTTAACACTGGCACTTTTTACGATAGTCCTCCAAATGGTGGCGCTGTTTTCTTATTTTCAGAAGAACACATTAGTATATCAATTCAATATACAGTAAAAAAAAAAAAAAAAGAATAATAGGAACATTCAAGCCATGTTACTGGCATTTTGCTGCACTGGCAGGGATAGTGGATGGTTCAAACTGCAGATGCAATCCTAAGTAATACCTTGGCCCTGGCACTTTCACTTTTGTTAAGGAATTAAGCTTTGCCTCAGATTATCTAAAATAGTGCAGGTCCTGACTGACGTGCATCTTGAGTCAAGAATCTGGCCAGTAAAGGCCTATTGTCCCAGTTAATTTCCTGAGGGGCACCTTTGGGGCATCAAACCACTCCCTGACTTTCCACTGTCTGATTGATCTTTTAAGAATGATACATTGTCCTGTGATTACTTATAGGTAAGTTTCTTGAGCTGGGTACACTTTGTCTACATGCGATGAATGGATAGAAACAAGGCCCTGATACCAGATATTATTCAGTTACAGTCTACAGTGCATATAGCAAAACATCATTGATGCATTATCTTATTTTGCCCAGCACATCGTTTTTAGGCCTAAGGATGTTGCAACTTGCAGAATTTTCTTATGGACGCACTTGTGTGTCCCTCTACAAAATGTGTAAAGGGCTTAAAACTGCAGCACAGATTGTATTGAAATTTGAAGAGCTGAGCCTTTTTAGAACATTGTAACTGTGGCCCATGTGCCCCAAGGTAGAGGGCATTTTAGACTAGATATAAAAGGCCAGTGTTGTTGTGTGACTGTGGTTTGGTAAGTGAGCCAACTGCATTTTTTGGGGTGCTTATTGGAGTCCAGGTGCAAATGGGCATGATATATTTTCTGTGTGGCTCAGCGTTCAAGGAGCAAAAGGCAGAATTGTTCTTAAGAGGTCCGCCCACAGAAATAAATCTACTGATGTCTTTGCTAATGCATGTATTTTCCGAAGATGGCTGTTGTGTGTGTGTGTGCGCAATATCCTTGGCCAGTGCGTATTGCTTTTTCTTAAAACAATAGATAAATAATTCCAAGATAGCCCCTGTGCGTGCCATGTGGTTTCTCTATTTCTTGTTCATTTTGCAGGACATGGATGACGCCAAGCTAAGGTACTGATATCATAGGGCCCGATTCACAGAACTAACTTAAGACAAAAACCTAAACTTACTACCATTTTGGTATTCACAGTAGGTACTAACTCATTTTGGTGTTCACAGAAGGCACTTACTCATTTCGGTATTCACAGAATTTGGCATCCTAACTTTAAGACTGCTAAAGGCCTTCTGAGTATACTAAAAGTCTTAAAGTTACGATTTTTCTCAGTTTAGGAGTAGTAAAGTCAGGACTCCTAACTTTAGGACTCCTAAACGGAGAAAAATCCTAACTTTAAGACTTTCGGTATTCACAGAAGGCATTTGGGGCCAGATGTAGGTAAATTTTATTTTCCGACCTCTTAAATACCGAGTCATACCGACTCGGTATTTCAGAGGTCGGAAAATAAAAGTACCGAGATGTAGGTAAATGCAGATGTGCAATTACCGAATCGGAAACAGTCGGTATTTTCCGATGCGGGAAATACCGACCAGTTAATGCCCATTCATTCCTATGGGCTTTAAAGCCCATAGGATTGATTGGACATTTACCGGTCGGTATTTACCACATCGGAAAATACCGACTGTCACAAGGGTGCAGGGGGTGTCACTTTGACACCCTCTGGCACCCCCAAAAGAGGCTCGGGTGCCATGTGGCAGGCATACCTGCCCTAAGGGCAGGTCTGCCTGTCATATGGCATAGGTGTGCATGCACACATGTGCATGCACACCAGAAACGGTATTTTACCATCAAGTAGTATTTGATGGTAAAATACCGATTTTGTACTGCTTGTGGGACTCAGAAGAGTCCCACCTACATACCAATTTACCGGAATCCGTAATGATACCGACTCGGTATTTTACATACTCGGTAAATTTACTTATCGGTAAATTTACCGAGTCTGTAAAATACAGGGACCTACATGTCAAATTGCTCTTACCGGTCGGTAACGGCCGAATTCGGCCGTTACCACCCGGTAAACGCCTACCTACATCTGGCCCTTGGAGTCCTAAAGTTAGGACTCCTAACTTCTGTGACTACCGAAATGAATAAGTGCCTTCTGTGAATACCAAAATGAGTAAGTGGCTTCTGTGAATACCAAAATGGTAGTAAGTTTAGGATTTTGTCTTTAGTTAGTTCTGTGAATATTGCGCACAATTTCCATGCTCTCCACACCACTGGAGTCAATCTATCCTGGCTGAAGACGGTCCTAGGATGCTTGATTCCGGTCCACGAAAGACATGGCTTGGCAGTTCAGGCTGGACTGTTCCCATGAGGCGAGGAGCTCCGAGGTCCGCTGCTGTCTAGAACGACGCCAAGCCACGCCCCCCAATCCCAAGTACAATTCATGAGGGGCTGTAGTGTTGGTAACACAGACTGGGACCTACTGTGACACAAATGTAAACCAATATATCTAGCACTGCCAGTCAGTCGGACTGACATGTCCCTGGGCATTTGATGTGTCGACTAGGTTGGGCCTTGACAAGACTACGGTGGAAGGGGTGGAGCTATAGGGATGCTACAGGGGGAAGAGAGGCCTGTAGCTGGCATGGCAGGATAAGGTGTTTGTAACCACAGCCTTGTTGTACCGCTAGGGCCTGAAGGGAGGCCAATGACGGCAGAGGAGGGTCAGGTGAGTGGCACCCAAGAGTTGAGATACCTGAGAGACAAGTGATCTCTCGGACTAGAAGATGCATTGAAATCGAGAGCTGCAGTGGGAGCCAGGAGGTATAGGATGGCCATGGTCTGAAGTAGTAGAAGAGGTGAGACCTCAACCTCAAGTTGAGCTCCTGTGAGGACAGTGAGCCCAAGAACTCACTACTTGCCGATGATACCCACAACAGAGCCAGGAGCTACACTTAGACAGTGATACCAAACACTGGCAGGTAGATCGAGAGCTCAATAGCCTGGAAGGGTAGGGGTAGGGATGAGTTGAAGAGCCAGCAGCTTAATGAAGGCTTAACATCAAGGTCTGCAAGGATGCCGCTGACTCTCAGCATTGAAGTTGCAGGAATTCCAGGATATAAAGGAAGCCCTGATCTAAGAACTGCGGTATATACAAGCGCTCTTCAAAGCCTGTGGTCAAGATCTGCTGAAACACCAGAAGCTCAAGGGAACCCACCCCAGAAACACCGCAAACAGGCATAGATACAAGCCTTTAAGCGAGTCTGAAGGACAGCAACTACAGGAAAGTTAGGGGGAAAATAAAGCCCTCATCTCCTCATTCATGCGATAGTTATACAGCATGGTGATCACTCTCAGATGCGTCTTGGGACTAATCACTCGTCTGGGAAAATACAGTAAACGAAGACTGACAACGCCCATTGTGGTGGAAGCGATTGTAGAAACAAACGTTTCAGGGCTTTTCTGTCTGCGAGGGGATGCTGAATCTAAAGTAGTTGAACTAGTAGGTTGTTTCAGAGGTTACGGGGTAAAAATCTGAGGGCATCCCCACCACATTATGTGCGCTTGGTCCAAGGAGTATATACAACAATAAGAGTCTGAGGAAGTGAAGGTCTATAGGTATTGTGTGGTAAGAATGTTCCTTTGCCAATCAAGGCACTAGTTCAGTAGTTTGTGAGTTTCTGATGCATAACTGAATTTCCTCAACCATGCAAAGTTCTGTACCAGTTTGGAAGGCAGAGATAAAGACTAAGATAATATCGAGCTGGGCGAGTACGCAAGTGGCTACAGACTTAGTATGGCTCAAAGGTACGATCTCCCTTATTAACTATCAAAGAAGGCAATAAGATGCAAACAGTGCAGTAATGTGAGCCCTAAAAATCAGCTCTTCGTCCAAATTTACTAGCAGTGATTTAACTCTGAGCACTCGCCCATAGTGGAGTACCATAGCTAATCATTGAGTGGAAGTTTGTTTTGGCAATAATTAAATCCTATAATGAGTTTAAAAAGTTGTGGCTCTGGGTGAATTTTGCAGAACATCCAACAGGTGAATACCTGTTGGATGTCTGCAAAAATCACCCAGATTCGAAGTGGGGCCTGTTTTACAACTGGATGGCCAACTGCAAGTCATACACATAAGATAATGTATAGGAAGAAAAATATCTGAGCAGTAGGGCCAATAACCCAAAGTAAACTTTGAACTTTCAGTTGCATTCAGTGCCTGGAACTGTAGTCATCGGAAAGGTAGCAGTTGGCAGATACTATGACCACAATGGTATCTACAGCTGAGCAATGAGACCAAGAGCTGCAGAGCCTCCAGGAAGGCTTAAGGAATCCTAAAGCCAGAAGCAAAAAAACAGGCACTGCTGCACAACTAGCATTTGCACTGCCCAGTAATTCCCCCCTGCAGGAGTGATCAAGAAGCTTAACAAGGGCGTTACACAGGCCCCCGCAGCCCCCGCGGTGCGTGGGCCCCTAGGCTCCAGGGGGCCCCCTCAGCACAGCACTCTGGCTGCAGAGCTACTGATTGAGTTCGGAGGCCCCCCCACTCCCCCCATTCGTGCCTTGCATGCAGGTCACCTCTAGTTGCATTACGCTAGTGAGCTTAACAGAAGTTAGGTGTTACAGTGAGGGCAGGAGCCATGAGGCCTCATTCTGACGTATCAGGAGTGAGTGAAGGACCCAGGAACTCCAGGGAGGTCGGTGCTGCAGGGAGGGTGGGGCAAACAGCGGCAGGTCATATGAGATGAATATCCAGGAGTCGCAGGAAGACAATCTATACGGAGGGATTGAGTGATAGAAATGGCTGAAGCTATTGGGAAGCTATGAACCACTTTGGGAGAAAGGTGCTGTAGTGGTGCCATCTGTTGCCAGAAGCTGAAAATCTTAAGGGCGGCCAAGAGCTGCAGTGTCAGTACAGAAGGTGAAAGTCAAGGGCTTCAGAGAGGCCAAATGGTGCAAGGAGGCCAATACCTGAAGAGAGAAAGAACACGAGAGGCAGGAGCAGATGAGATGGTGTTTTAGAAGCTGCAAGGAATACAAGCTGCAGTGACTCCTCAGCCCTGGAGCTGCAGCGGGCACTAGAAGCAGAATACCCCAAGGATTGCAAAGAGTAGGCGTTTCAATGAGGCAGGGAGCGGCAAGGGCGGGATAGGTGAACCTAGGTCTCAGGAGCTGCAGAGACCCACATCATTGGAGCATACACAGCTGCTACCTTCCCTACATGGACCATGTGGCCATGTCAAACAGGAGTATACTTTGAGCTGCGTCTCCTGAGACTACGGACATCCGTTCCCCTTGTATTTGTTAATACCTTGAGAGGTTCATTGGTATCTAGTGTTTCCATTTGTAACTATAGTAAATGCTATTACTAGCATGACTCTCAATATCTGCCAGCATGCCCAGTTTTACACCACAGTGTGCCCTCGTTTCTGCATGGTAGCCTATACAGATCGTCGGGTGCTGTATTTCGTCCACCGGCTTGCCTGGTTAATCCAGCCCTCCGTATTACAATCATTGCCGCTCCTGATACAAAAGCTTGGTGCTGGGCCTGGGCCACAACCAGATGGTGTGTAAATGTATATTTAAAAAACCCATGTTCTTCATTAGAGCAAAGCAGTAGTGAGAATGACAGCCTCACCAAAAAGACAGTGTCATGTCACTGACTTGGCTCATCGTTGCTAACGTAAAAGTGTCCATACAAGCTTAGCCGCATGAACAAAGACTTCGCACATAAAGGAGGGAGGGTTGTTGTGAATCACAGGTTGCCTAATGATTATGAAATGTCTTCCATAAATTGAAGTGTGAAATGTTTGGTTTCATGGAACAGAGAGTTCTATCATTAATCGGTCAAGATGGTCTATATTTTTATATTGGGAAATGGTCCTATGAAACTGTATAAAATTGTCTTATGTTTCTAATATTTCTTTTTTAAACAGACACGCATACATTTCCCTTTTGGCTAGCAGATCTACATAAGATTATTTTACTGATCCATACAGACGTCTCTTTTTAACTGCCATGCTCATGGAAAACCCTATCTAAACGTTCAAAATCTAGGTAGCAACTCATAACCAAATCATGAAATTCATCATGGCTAGTCTTTTCTCCTTCTTATGCGGGTATTTACAATTCCAAACCTGAAACACAAATGCTACAGATATACTCCAGACAAAGTTATGATTTTTCTTTAAATTACTAATGCCCTTTTACAACAACTGTGCATTGTGGAAAATCCCTATGTTGGTAGTAAGGATATTTATTAAATGTCCCAAATATCTATTTTTCTTTTTATCTTCACCTGAAAAACGCGACACTATTTGTAGGTTCTTTTTCCTTTTACCCTCTTAAACTTGTGTACTACCCTGTGCTTCTAAGACTGTGCCAGGATGGGATAGGTAAAGGGATTCTGTAAGTGTGGGAAAGTAATTTTGGTAGCATAGTACTGAAGGGATAGAGTTGTTAAACGGGTGTGTCTGTGTGTTAATTCTATTTGACTTTTCATGCACTTTCTTACAATAAGCCTCTTGTGAAAAAGGGAACTGTTGGTGCATTTTATTACACTTAACTGCAACAGAAGACGGAGTTAAAGTTGTAGTGGGAATGGTCCTGAGTAAGTCGAGAAGAACGAGAAAAAGCTTTAGATGAAACTCGCATATAAATTGTTGCAAAACAATTCCTTAGAGAACTCGGATTAGTCGTGGCCATTCTGGATATGAAAGACTTCAGGAAAAAATAAAGGATTGAGGGCTTGATAACTATCTTGGCGGATGGGATAGATACCCCGTCATAACGCAGCATCACATACAGGAGCGACTGATTAGATGCTTTAGAAAAACACAGAAAAAGGACTATGTCTGTTAAGATTGATATATTACAATAATGGGGGAGCAGTTTGTTCAGGCCCTCTGTTGGGATTCTTTCTTCCGTAAATATCTGACCGTGACAGAAGTTGCCAATATTATTCGTAAGATTTTAGCAGAGGTCACCTGAGAAACTTGGCAGCACACAGAGGTGTTATACACACCGAGCACAGGGGTTTGAGGCTATGCGATATTGCACCTATCCACTAGTGTCACGCTAGTATCTGCAGTTTTTAGGTGCTAAGGACAGGAGATCCAGAGCCCTAGGTCTCCCTGAGACTTCAAAAAGTCTCAAACATATACAGTTTATCACAATGTCCAGCACTCTATAGCGATGTAGGAGCAATCTATTTCTATGTAGTATGGTAACAAAAAACAATATTCTCTTTGGATGTACACCTTAAAGTAACAATACTTCATTCAATCAATCCCGAAAAGTTAGGAGTCTTCAGTGGATGAGTAGTAAATTCTTTATTTTATTCAAAAAGCATGGATTCTGTCTTCATAAAACAATGTTGTAGCCGGTGCCTACGCGTTTCGTCCAAACGGACTTCTTCAGGGCAGGTCAATCACTGTCTTTATTTGGGTAGGTCTTATCTGTTCCTCCTTATAGGGAGTCAGTCACTTCCTTGGTATCCTTTCAAAAAACATTGTAGCGAATATCTTGTAATCTGTCAAAATGTTGCCTATCTGTTAGGGATCCTTTATCCGTGGATTGTGTCCCACACTGTCTTGAAGGCAGGTCTTTGCTAAGTCAGATTCTTATAGGTCCAACATGTAGTATTTTTTCTTTTTTTTCTTCTTCGTGATTCCCGAACTCTGTGGAGTCGTAACCACAGCGGCACACAGAGGTATTATGCTACTAGCCCTAGTGGGCTTACATGTTGTTCTCCATATCTTCTCGCCTATATCAACAACCCCTACGATGCCCCCATCCAACCCACTCCTTGCCAAGTACAAATGGTAGACATACTTTTGTCATTCGGTTATGTCGCCAAAGTCTAGGACATGATATTGACAAAGAAGTTTGAGTCTAAACAAGCGGATGAAGTGTAGAAGAACATTGCAGTAGCACCAGACGGCTATGGGAGATTCGACAAGGGATTTTTTGCCATGTAAATAGTTTTTGGATTTCCTGCACGTTTGTAGATTTTCTATCTCTTCTAGATTCCATCTCCTTGGCCCGGAATGTGTAGAATAATAATTGTAGTCTTCACTTTCCATTCCACCAAATTTGTGTTCAGTTACATATTCTCAAAGTCCTCCTACCCATGATCACCTCCCGTCCCATGATCTCATACAGGTAGTGCCCAAGGTCCTAACTTTATCCACTGGTTGATCTCTCAGATTTAGTATTGTATTAGCCAAATCGGGATGAACAAAAATGCCCATACAGTCAGTGACAAAGCCAATGGTTTCACGTATAAACTAAACGCAAGTAACAGAAAATGCCCTCAGAGTATTCTAGATGGGCACTGGTACCAGGACAATAAACCAAAAAAAAGCGAAGTTAAAAATGGAGTGAAGCATGTCTTGCCTTGGTAGTACAGCTCGTTCACACTATCGTAATGAGAATCCGAATGTAACATGTTTACATTGTGAGTAATCTACTGCCTAATTAATTCCTTGAATATTTGTTTTAAAAATGCTAATCACTCCAGAATATTTAGTATAGTTGTATCCATTGTCTGTGCCTGCAGTGTGTTCTCTACTCCCAAGAAAAGTAGTCAAAGCGAGGTCATCTTGCTATGAAGTTCTTTAGTCAAAATTCGTTAATTGGTGAGAAAGCGGTCTCGCTCATTTTACATAAGCATGCTAAGTAAGAGTTGTGTGATAAATGTTGAGTGCCTCTGTGCTTTGAAAGGCGTTTTTGATAACTATGTGAAATCCTTGGTGGATAAGATAAAATTATTATTGAGATAATTTCACAATTCCATGCCAGAAAAGACAAAAAGACGTCTACACAATGGCAATATAGATGAAAAGATACAATTAGTCTTTTTAATCAAGGTGTTATTCATTAGTTATTGGCCCAAAACCCTCTCACAATTGTGTGATCTTTGGTGATAGTACAAATGATCGGGTTGAGCTGATTCGACTTGCAGTATTCGCACAGGTTAGGTTGAGTTCAAGTTATTGCAGTCTTTATGTTGAGCATTTGTTTCCCATGAAGTATTCGTGCTAAGTATTGATTTCTCATGGTTTTGCATTATTTCAAATGTTATAGTATTACTGGTGGGGATTATTGACTGTCCAAAGTCATAGATTTTGCAATGTAATTTCCTGTCATCCCATCAGATGTCACTTTGTCATGTTGGCAACATCCAGGCTAGCGACAAGGTCATGAAGTATGTGGCATTTCCATAGAGCAAACCAAGCCAAAATGCAACAGAGCACAGTACAGGATCATATACAAACATAATGTCAACAAGAGATAGGAGAGGTAGCTAGTTTTACATGGTTAATGCTTAGTGATATAGCACTGTTTAAAGAGATGTGTTTTCCACTTGTACCTAAATTGGAGCAGTGATGGGGTGGTACAGACGGATACAGGAATGTTCTTCCACCTCCTGGGTTCATAGGTAGAAATGGGCAGCTGTCTTGTTTTTTCTTTTTTACAATTCTTAGTTTGCAGTCTGGTGTCCTGCCTTCGAATGTAATTGAGAACCACCAGAGTTGATGTACTAGTCGGCAAGATAAGGTGGGGTTGCTGGTCATAATGGGTTGTGCAGCTCCATCTGGATGGTGTAAAGTGAATATATTACTAAGGCACGGAATGAGAGGTGCTGAGGAGTGCCAGTGTGGGACGGCAATCTGAAGTTACTTTCTGGAAGAAATGGTGTCACATTCTTTAGACAAGACGTGGTATCAGTACATCTTTTTTTTTGTCAGTGTGTTTTTTGAGGAGAAAGTTGCTGTCAGTGGCAGTTGGTGACAGCAACACGGGTAAGCTTAATGGAGCAGCATGGGTTCCAGAGAATGGAATTGAAAAAAAGATTATCAAATGGTTCATTTCAAAGCTAATTATTTTAGTGATAAAGCAAGGCTTATAAAGCAGTGGGAGCATATGGTTATCAAATATTAAACTCCTTAAAAAACTGCCCTATATCTTATTTCCATAATATGTGCAACACTTGATGTAATGCGCAAATTGAACAAGGCAACTATTTCAGCCTTTTAAAGTGTGTGCTACTGCTACATGCAGCGTCTACTTTTTATCTATTTCTCACAGGGTTTTACATAGCATGTACTTGACCCGAACGTATTGGGTATCAGAGCGGTTTACACAAGCACCAGTAGCGTTACATGAGGACACATTCAATTTTGTTAGGCACAGAAGAAAATGCTTTTGAAGAAAATGCTGTAACCAGGCTTCGGGAAGGACCCACAACTGCTGATTGCATTCTCTCATATAGAAATATGTGAAGACAGGTCTTTAAGACGGATGAAAAATATGTTGACTCTAAAAGGGAACATATAAAATACATTTCTGTAATTCCCATAGTGTGCTACCCGACCAGCATTTTGTTTTATCTCTGAAATGTATTTGCATCCAGATATATAATACAACTGGCCTACATCTAAAACCTGTGAGTACGATAGGCTTTGTTAATAGTTGTTAGTAGTTTAACATAAATGAGTTACAACAAAGATTTGTTATACATAATTAAACTACAAAAACTTTCAGTTCTGATATTTCAATAATATTGAATGAAGCCTGTGGAAGGCTTTCACTTATGTGCGCTTTATGTTATATATATATATATATATATATCTTTTTTCTTTGCACATCACGTCCACCTGCATATCTTCAACCACCTCTTTTTTTCTTATCAGCACCCTCTTTTCACTCTTTCCCCAGTGCACTACCTTGCAACTCACTCACTTCCTCACTTCCAAACATGAACTGCACTTACATTTAAGCAATTTATTTTCTTTTGCCATATAAATATTTTGCCATACCTGCACTCCCTTCACACACATTTTCACAAAACTGCAATTGCAACTGGAATACATGACCACTGTTCTGTGTGCTCTGCAGAGAGGCCAACCCACTGACAGCTACTTTACTCTGGATTCAGCTTCAGAGCTCTCTAGCAAAGCCCTCATAAACACCCGCACAGCTCAAAGTATGCATGGAAAAAATAGAGTGAAACACAAAGTGAATAAATAGCTAATTCTGAGGGAGGCAAGATTAAGCAACACTTGAAATAAGATAGGAACTAAATAGCTGACATGCATTACCTTAATGTTTTTAACACTCGTTCGTAAATCAATCCATGCTTTTGGCATTAATGTTGTTAAGGGCATGCCACTGGTGTGTGAGACTGTGCTAATGCAGGCTGGATATGAACACTAATGTCCACCTTTATCTTGTAAATCAAAGTAAAAAAACTACATACGATGCTTTTCTTTTCAGAGTATTATTTCATCATACATTGGCAACTTAAAACCCTGCCATTATTACCATGTTATTGTTAAAGTCTGCATTGCATTCACTCTGGGGAGTAAGCAGCACTGCCATGCAACTGCAGGGATGTATTACTTGCAGTGAGGCAAGAGGCTGATTTAAAGACACTCAGCCAGCAGACAGCATTAGAACTGCAATGCATTTATATAAAATGAGCCAACATAGCTCAGCTGGACTGGAGAGACTTTAAGACGCACAACATGTACTTCTCTGCAGAACTCGGTACTCAGGGCCAGTATTAATGTCAAACAGCAGAAAACTGTCGAATGTAAGCACAATTCTCATGCTTTGTGTTTGACTTGGTTTTTTGTATCAAATTCACCAGGGAACAAGAACCTCAGGCCTGCTCTTCTTTTGGATCCATATCACGGTGGAACAAATGCATTTTACATTTACTACCTACCAATAACTGCATCACTCTCGTCAAATTGGACATATATGTGTGAAACCAGTTGTTTGGGTTTCCTTCCAGTGAATAGTATTGTAATAGTCCATGCTAGGATATCCTACTGGGTAATTAGCTTGCTTTATAACTCCTGATTTATTGATTGATTCATGCTGCTAAGCAGTGACTGAGCTGTGACATTATTGTATACCATGATGCTGTGCATAAGAAAATTCCAGTGTGAATATAGATAGCAAAACTGGCAGTGGAAGGCAGACCTTTATCCACTGGTGGTGGCATCAGTCCAGTGACAATAAATGAGTTTAAACACTTTGTGCATAATTTAAAATGGTCTCCACACAAACACCCCTCCACGGACGCACACATACGTGCCGCAGTGTGATGTGATTTGCTTGGGCTTGGCTCTTTTTGATAAAAATGGGCTAATTCAGTACAGTCTGTTGGCAACTGTGTACTATAACAGTGCTGTATCTGTTGAGCCACACTGTTGCTATTTAAACTACAGCTCACACATACAGAATACTGTGAAAAGAGCAAACAACCTCATTAGTTGAGGAGATTAGAGTGTTTGAGACACCTCAAGACTTCACAGGAACAATATTAGCCTACGTATGAGTATTGTTGGCTGACTTTACTGACTTTACTTGGAGTAAAGTAATATATAATTGCACTAGTAGTCAATAATTTTTAACAGTACCCTATTGATGCACTGTCTTAAAAAAGAGGAATAATCTGTAGCCGCAACCTAGTTCTGCTGCCAAGCCCTTTGCGTAGAAAACGATTCCTTAGGTGAGGGTGTTGGCAATGGAGATAAGCGAGCGATTAACAAAGGCGTTGTTGGTAGACATAAGCGGACTAGAGATAACCAGTTGAGTAGCTGTGACTCCTGGGAAAGCCTCTATGGAGCACAAACAATTGCTGTACTGGTTGAGATACTGTACCTCTGAGCCATAAGCAACCCTGCCCAAGGTGTGAACATTGGGCAGGGTTTCTTATGGTTTCTTATGGCTCTGAGGTACAGTATCAATACATTATGCACCTCGGCAGGGCAGCATGTACTAATCAGAGCAAATATTCATGGTCATATAGTTACGATTCCAATCTTTTTAATTGTTTGAAGCGTCAGAGCACATTGTCGCTGACCTACCTTATGCACTGTGTCTCATAGACATGTTCAGAGAATACAAGTATGTTGGCCTTGATAATGACCCCTGAGCCAGTAGTAGACCTTTTTAGAACAGAACATAAACTCCAGTATTATGCCTTAAGAATGGTTGCTCGCAGTACAGTCTAATATTGACCGATGTTAAATTCTGTCTCACTGAGTCATGGGTAGACCTGTTTAGAGATAAAGCTCATGCTAGGATTTGGAAATGTGCCAAAATCCCTACCAGATTCCTAATAGCGATACCTTAATCCACCGCTGATCCTTCCTATTCCACATTCTCAGATTCCAACTTTCTAACTTCACCTCAGAAATATTTCATTAGAAGGCTGTCTCTCTAGTTAGTGCTGAAAGGTCCTCTCCTCGCCATCTTCTGAATCATCCAGAACAATTACCTCTCCTTAGGAGTGGCAGGGCCCTGGAGAGGGCAGTCCTACCATAATGGGAGTTGGCAATCGAGTTGTCTTCAGCTGCTCCTGACCAGCCACTAACTTTGCTGCTTCTATGCCGGGTAATGTGATTGGCTCAGCACGCAATCATCCCCTCTGAACTGCACCAACCCTACAAAGTGGCTTCTATCTGAAGCCTGTGATTAAAACATATTTAAAGGTAAAACGTCACTCCAATTCTCTTTAATGTTAGTGATCAATAGTAGTAGTAGTTATTTTGGCTCAGCTGAAACTTTCAAACTTGCCATCATAATGAACACTGAAAAGAGTTTTTGTGTTGCATGAAAGTGATGTGTTTGCTGAGGCTAGGACCTCGCATCCGCCAAGGTTGGTTCCAGAGGTGCATTTCATAATCAACATGGGTACTGTGACTACTAGCTATCGGCATCTGCAGGCAGTGGCACCTGGTGACAATTGAAACTAGTGCAGCGTAAAATGATTGTCATACTACGCCGTAGCAAGCGCGCGAGCCCGAACTACCCCTCGAGAGAATTTTGAAAAAAGAGTGGACAAATGGTGCATTTTCAAGCAAATTTGGAGTCACATAAACCCATCTTGACTAATTTGCAAATGTCCACTTTCACCTCACCACTGTTAATACCAATGAGTGGCTGAACAAAGTGCTGGACCTGACCTGCACAATGATGCATCCTGTCTTCCGTGGTTTTACTGCCCCCATAAGAACAACATTTCAAGTGCTCAGTGACAAAGGCCTGCCAGAAAAGCTCCATCTTCTACAGATGGGGTCTCAAAGTATTCAGAAAAACTCCACCTTGTGACTAACATAACTGAACATGTTGGTATAGTTACTAATTGCACCCAAACCGCACTGTCATTGTTTCACTTACTGTTTTCAATAAACATTATTCTGCGGCAGACACGTACGTGAATTAAAGCTAATAGCACATGAAATAAACATACAGTATAACAAATACAAAAAGCTGTCTCTGTGTACTTTGTCACAGAACCCTTACCATGATGGAGCATATATATATCACTGAAAAAATAGAATTTTCCTCTCCCACACTGTCTCTCTCTCACACACACACACACATTCAAACACACAAACACCACAGGCAAACACTGCACTTCGAAAATTAAAGATTTAGCAAAATCTAAACTGCAGAATAAAAACGATGCTCATTCCTAAACAAGTTTGATAAAGTGAGCCACAGTACACCATCTACACCAGAGTGCCATAACCCTCTGACATTACAAAGACACAATGTTATGTTCACATGACCCATAACCCTCTGGCATCACAATAACTCTCTTGTTTCCTATATCCCTTACACAGCAATGTTCTGTTCCATGACCCATCATCCTTGGACCTCACAATGTGCTCTTCACAACACAACTCACCACCCTGTAACAACACAATGACCTTTGTCATTTGCTATAACCCTGGCATCCCAATGTTCTGTTCACATGACCATAACCCTCTGATAACACAATGCTCTGTCTCGTTTACTATACCTTTGACACCACAATGGTCTGTTTCACGACCCATAACCCTCTGACATCATAATGTTCTGTTCCATGACCCATTCAGAATGCCCTATTTCGTCTCCTATAGCTCGGACATCACAATGCTCTGTTTACAACCAACGTTTTATCACCCTCTGACATTACATGCCCTGTCTCGTTTCCTATTACCTCGACACCACAATGTTCTGTTCCTTGACCCATCGCGCTTGGACAGCACAATATGCTTGTCTCATCACATGACTCTCCGCCCTCTGACATCACAATGCCTCTTGTATAACACACAAAACACAGGGGGTCTACCAGCTAAATTCTAAAGCTGCACTGTCACTGAGTCTACAGGATCTCGTAGTGTACATATCACGCAAAGACAGCGTATTTCAGACGAAAGAGAAAAAGCGTGAATACTAATTGCATAAAATCGACCGGCACATCATGGGTTATTCGTACATGGCTGACTAATCCAAAGCAATTAGAAAAAGGTTTCCCATCAAATTGACTCAATGATCAGTCCTATCATTTGGCCAAACCCGGGTGCATAATAGGCTGGTCCCCTGATCATTGGGACATCAAGCACCGCACCTTATTGCTGTTGTAGGATTTGGTCCACCAAAATAAACAAACCGTCCATGATGACTGATCTTGTGATGGTAAAGATAACAAGTGCAACAGAAAAATTAGTGACTTAAAATAGGATGGAATGTCCTCCTTCTAACAACTTTATTCTGCGGACAAGACACGCCTCCTAATTAAAAAACCAGAACAGTGCAAGAGAGACAGTAACAAATATCTGTCTAGAAATGAGCCAACATGTTTCTGCCTGACGGGTATTTAATCCCTTGGCATTCATCAGGGCCTCTGCTCTTCTAGTGGTTGCACTCCTAGTAGTGGAACAAAACAATCACCACCATCACCAAAGAAATGAAGTATAATAAAACTAGTTAAATACGGTACAACCTGTAACAACCGTGGACATTAACCCTCCATATCACTTTAGCTACTGTGAATTCTGTGGAGGAAAATGTTACATCATTAATGCTGTATTTGATGTGTCAGTCACATATGCATAGTGTATCATCCAAACACAATTATATATGAAAAAATAAATAAATAGATTGCTCACCCTTAATGGTAGGGGAATGGACCTCACCTCACCTGGACCATGCTCAGGTTAAAAGAGGCCCCGCACTACAAAGACATAGGGAGGAAAACAGAAATGTAGCACAATAAAGCAACAAATTATGAGCTGCTGCAAATATCTCTCTTCCTTAACTAGGAGAAGCTCCACTCGAAAGCCGCATAGCGACTTTTGACCCCCCCTTACCATCCTGCGCTACCTCAGCTTCCTGCTGTCTAATCCTGTGTTTTGGAATTCCGGCTGCAGCTCTACTCGTCATCATGAAAAGCGTCCTCCAACCCTCCCCTCCGCCAATCACGACGCTGCAATGTCAGCGTTTTGATTGATGAGGCTCATCGTATAGCGCTCCAGCAGAGCCATTTTTTCGGGCTTGTGCGTACCCCCCCCCCCCCCCCCCTGCCCTCGAGCAGGACCGCCTACCCCCAACCAGGCACTACTGCTGTCTCGCAGTGCGAGAAGCAGAAACATAAATTGTAGTTATTACCATTTCAATTGCTGCCTTCTCGCGACGCCCCCACTTCCCCCAACACCCCAATTGGGGAGCCGCCAGTGTCTGCAGGGACACTGTTTCTGTGGATGAAGTAAGTTTAATCCACATCCTCCGGTGAAGGGACGTGTGGACAAGGTGCAGCCTTTTCCCTTCTCATTCCTAGCACCTATTTTCTCCTTCCCTGCTTCTATGATTTCTCCTCCTCGTCATGCTTGTTCTGTTTTTGCCTTACTGTCCAGCCACCCATATGCCTAAAATTGTCTACATACTTTGCACTACTGCTCCATCATTCAGTTTTGCAACCATGTATTGTGGAATATGTTCCATTTACAGAGCACATGCCTCACTCTTCGGTCTTGGTTGGTGTATGACTGCTCTTTTATTTCCGCCTCTCCTGCCTTCCACATTCCATGTAGGTGTCCCCTGGGCTACATAACATGCCATATTACAACCTAACATTACATAACATATAACACAACAAATAACGTATGTAATTACGTAAAACATATATAATATAACATATTTGATGTTCACTGTTTCCAAGACACTCGGTCATATTAAGTTTTACGCATTACTTATTGTTTAACCTTTAATTCACCGGAGCAAAAAAAGGTGGCAGGTTAGACTGGCAGAAGTAGATGTGCATTTTTGTGGGACTTTCTATGGGATTTCAAGAGCCCAATGCTAGAAATTAATGTCTTCATTTTTATGTCTCGGCTACAAACAGCTTTACATACTTACTAGTAAGACCTATTGTTTTCAATAAATTACATTTTCAAACTGCGGGAATCAGGTAGGCCACATGCTTGTGACTGGAAGACTTGGTTGTCTATTTGACTTCCATTCTTCTTATTACTATGCTTTTCTCCTTATCAGTGTGTTTGTCCTGCCCAGGAGCATTTTGCTCATAGTGTCTTGATTGATAGGGCCATACTTGCACTACTAATTTGAGACTTACATTGCAACGCTTGCTTCCTCTTTCCTATTTTTTGTTTATCGTTATGTTATTTAACCATCTCCCCTTTCCCACGCTCACTCAGCATCCTGTTTCCCCCCCATCTCACTAATTGGTGCCACCCACCGTGCTCTCAGGTTGCAGCCATCTTAAAAGGATGTTTTGATCATTCTAAGACGGAGAACAATGAGCACACATCCATGTGTGTCAGCAACTTTCAATATTTTTGTTTGTTTTTACTAATTTAATTAATGCATTTTGTTTTTATACCCCATTCAAAATCAACGCTGCTAATGCACACATTTGCCGTAGCGTTCTACCGTAAAAAAAACTCAATACTGGCTAAGCCTAGTAGTTTAATTTATAAGACTCAATGGATTTGCCAATGCTTGTTTGCATTATATGCACTATCTAAAAATAAGGCTTTAAAGTTAGACCTAAATATAGGTACTTCTAAAAGAAAAAGCGATCAAACTATTTTTGAATAACTAGTGTCTGACAAGTGCATCTCTTGACACGTGCTTCTTCTTTGAAGGATCCTTGTAAAATACCTCATCAACACATAGTAAAGAGCAATACAGTAATTTCATTTACAGTTAGGATCTTCAGATACAAGTTCAACTAACTACTGCTTACACAATCCCATCAGGAGCCTGTGATATTGGCAGCGGTCCTTACCAGTGCCTGAACATAAAACATTATACACAATTGTACAGTAGGGTGCAAACTCTCCTCCCAAGCCTCCTGCACCAGTAGACCTATGTTAGAAAGTAGGCTCCTTTTTAACACCATCGACGCTTATGGTTTTCCCCCCCTGTGCTGACATTTCTTGATTGCCATGCTTCATGACGAGCTCAGCTCGGCATGAGTGTACGAGAGGTGTACCTCATGACGAGCTGAGCGTCGAAGGTGTCGAAGGTGTTAACTAGGGTGTGGGCCCTGGTCAAGCAGCAACCATAATCCTAATTAGAGTAAGGCACAGGCAAACCCCAAATGAACCTATGCTCAACTCCCTGGTAGCTTGGCACAGAGCAGTCAGGCGTAATTGGGAGGCAATGTGTAAAGTATTTGTGGAACACATTTCAAACCATAAAATGCCACACAAAATGATCTCACAAAATAGAGCTTAATTTAATAAACAAAATTAGACCAAAAATGACAAAAATCCAATCAGTAGAACCTGAGTTATGATTTTTCATAGAATGAACTGTAAAAGAGCACATAAATGCATAAAGCACCATGTATATCTGATTGTGCTGGACTTGGCCAAGGTCTTAACTCCAGTCCTACCTCAATGGAGCATGGGTCTGAGACAGTGCTAGATTAGTCCAGCTGGAGTTTTACTGTCTAAAGTTTTGTGCCAAAAGTACTATTCACTTTAGAGGGATCGGGGGGATCAAGGAGAGCATCGCTAGCGGTAGTCGGCAAAGCTCGAATAGTAGGCTGGACGTCATGGATGAGTGGGTTAGAGCTTTGTGTTGATGGTCCACCACTGCAAACAATGCTTGCTGTGCAAAGACTTGCTGGCTGTGGCTTGCATAGATTTCTGGTCCATGCGGCGCAGTTCTGGTGCGAAAGGGCTTGTTTGCAGTCACAAAGAACCCTCAAGCTTTATTTCAAGAGCCAAAGAGGCACACCAAGAGTCCAGGACATAAGTCACCACTTGGTAGTCAGGATCTCACTGAAGACAGGTCCAGGCACTGTTGGGGAGCCTTTTATGTCCCTGAGGCTCACATCAGGAGGCCAGCATACTAGCCCTTTGAGTCAGGCTGGGGTCCTCGGTACAAGATAAGTTGCAGATCCAGTTCTTCCTACCCAAGCAAGAGAGTAGCAGGTCAGCACAGCAGGGCAGTAGTACCTTTAGAGTAGTAGTAGTAGTACAGCAGAATGGCAGTCCTTATTCCTAGAAGAGTATCCACAGGTTCAAAAATACACTGAAGAGTTGGTGTCTGTGGTCCCTCTTTTATACACTTAGGCGCTGCTTCTCGAAATAGGGAGAAGCTTCTAGACAGTGGTTTTGAAATACATGGAATTCCCTGCCTTCTCTGGCTCTCAGCTTGCTGAAGTGACAATTCAGGGTCATTAGGACCTCTGTGTGGAGACAGGACACAGCATATTCAGGTGTAAATGAGGCTAGGCCCAGCTACTCCTACCCATCCTGGCATTGTTGGCACATCCAGTCACACCTATGCTCTCATTATGTATGGCTATCTAGGAGATACATACAAAGCCCAACTGCCAACGACACCCTATCACGTGACCAGATACAAGCTGCAGGCACCAAATGCCTAAGGCAAATAAAGAAAATAAACAATTGTGCACCGAGCACTCCAATTTAATCTCTCTATTTATCTTGTTTAGCACTAGTATAGTGATCTGTGTGCTGCGACTGATAGAGTGTACCCTAACACTCTGTCTATAGCATGAAAATGTGGCTGGTTAACAGAAAGTTAACACAGGCTCAGTGGCGCACAACTTTAGTATGTTCTAATGATCAAACCTATTACGTACGTTTAAATGTTTAAACGTACGAAATAGGTTTGATCATTAGAACATACTAAAGTTGTGCGCCACTGAGCCTGTGTTAACTTTCTGTTAACCAGCCACATTTTCATGCTAAGGCAAATAAAGGCCAACTTTCTGAAAATGCCATTTTCAGAACCATAATTTAGTATCCAACTTCTCGTAGGATTTAAATTTCGACTCTAGAGACATCAAACATGAATAGATCATCCCTTACCAATAAAAATTGATGGCCATAAAATGTAATAAGGCAACTCCAATGTTATCCTATGGGAGAAAGAGGTCTTGCAGTAGTATTCGCTACCAGGACATGTAAAACTAAAAATGACATGTCCTACTGTTTAAATATATTGCACTGTGCCGTCTAGGCTGTCAAGGGCTTACCCTAGAGTTGACTTACATGTATTATAAAAGAAAGTTTCTGCCTGTCTGAAGGTTCAGTTTGCCAGGCCAAAATAACAGTTCAAAACTACAAACACAGGCTCTGCAGTGAGACATGTTTAAAGGGCTACTTAAGTAGGTATAACAACCAGTGCTGCAGGCCTACTAATAGCATAAAATTGTCAGGCCCTGGGTACATGTAGTGCCACTTTACCAGGGGCTTACAAGTAAATTAAATATGACAATCGGTATAAGACAACTCTATCATGTTTTAAGGATAGAGCACAAGCACTTTAGCACTGGTGAGCAGTGGTAAAGTACAAATAGTCCTAAAGCCAACTAAACAAATTCAACACAAAGTAGGGGTAAGAAGGCAAAACATTTGGAATGAAACTGCAGAAAGGGCCAGGTCAGACAACCGACTAGACCTGTTCCACTTCATAGGAGGATCTCCATTCACAGTGTGACAGTGAAAAACTACACAGACTACTGCAAAACTACAGGCTACCCACAACTGTCCTTCTATGAAGCCCACAAGCCTAGCAACTTTCCAACTTACAGAGGGCCCGGTCATTAAAGCACTCTAACCAACTATACACTGCCCTAGTACATGCTACAGACAACTCCACTCCTACAAGAATAGAAAGACTCACAGAAGTCTAACTGGCCAGAAGTTCCATCTTAACAGTAGCAGAGTATGCATTCACTAAAACAACATTATGACTTCTGGATTTCTATGCCTAAAGTAAGACAAGACCTGCCTTGTTAACAACTACCATGGTCTCTACACCATAGCCTGGCAAGACCCCTTTGCATCACATGACTCTCACACCCTCAGAAGTCATTTGACAAACCACTTCAGACTCACACATAATATCAGGGTCTTAGTACACATTGCATACAACACATCACTCAAGAGACAACATGGCCTAACTTGATACATATCCCTCACACAGTTTCTATTCTCAATAAAATCGCACCAACAATACAGAATTGGCATGTGCTAATCCCACCCATTCACCAAACCAGGTAACCCACAAAAGCAATTCATTATACTGCAGTCATACGCAAAATGTACATCAGTAACGTGACACAGCTACTCAAAATCTATACAGAAAATTGTAAGTAAGATCGGCACGTAGCTAAATCCTATTAGGATCAACTATTAAGTTTTAAAACTGTCAAAGTTAGGGATACCCACTACAAACATTCAATTTAATTCTACGTACTGACACACACAGCACATCAATGCAACCACTTTACTTGAAAAGACAGAAACAATACCTACATCACTAAAGCTTAAGAACTGTTTCATTCCCAGGCTTTATACCTCAGTCTGGCAATGTAACACTTTAGAAAGCTTTCCAATGGCTGTCTGAGGGCATTGAACTCTATATTTAGCTCTTTCTCGTCGCCAAATGTACATTCGTAAACATAATCCAATATTTTCAAGCGTTCCAGTACCAGTTTAAGTCCTATACAACAAAACAGGAAAGGTGATGTAGAGGTCTGTTAAAAAATGTTCATACTTTGCTTCCTGACCTTAGGCGGACACCGCCTTGAGCAAACATGGAATTTTTAAGTCAGTTACCTAGCATACAGCATATTGAGGAATGTAGCTAAAGTTGAATGTTAATGGGAGTTTGTCCAACGGTAGGTAATCACCCAATGCAGTGGACCCAATGGTATAAGCCTCTCCTCAAATGAAGTGTGGAAATTCATCTGCTTTTTGCCAAAGGTAAATTTTACCGACATTGCTCAATTTCACCTAACACTAACAATTTTACCTAACACTAGCCTTATCTGGAACCTTCAGCTAGTCCTCCCGTTGTAACAATAAATTCGCAGAAGTAGAAGTCAGCGTGTTGGCTAAAAATTGAGGAGTGACAAAATATCCCACATGGGCGTGGCAACATTGTCTCCTGATCCACTGGATATAATTCTCTTCAATTTCCTTGAGCACATACCAGAAAAATCATTTAGACTCTGTGGCTCAATTTGTTGGCAGAAATAGAGTGCATACAGACAACGGCGAAATACTTTCATTTGGTGCTATGTGAGTAAATTATCAAGCAGCCTGTAATAGGTACCGCTGGCTGAAATCAATACAAGTATTCCATCATCACTTTTTGTATTCTCTAAAGTGTTGCGCTAAGTGGGACAGGTACGCCCAGACGTTGGTTCCTTCCACACTGAATCACAGGAACCAGGCAATACCTGGCTGCTGAGCCTTAACAAGGGGGAAACCAGTCCTGTGTTGCTAGTGTCCTTGTAGTGGGAGGACCTGGCCTGGCAGTTCAGGTTGGTAAGTACCCACTGGAGCAGGCGTAATATTAATTTGCATATGGCTGGGTCCAAACTGTGTTGACATGGTGGGCAGAGTAACAATGGACAGGGAGGATGCCCGAGTCATTAACGGTGGCTGAAATTAATCCAAGCATTACATCCATCACCTGATGTATAATTCATTATTTGTACAACAGCTGTATTTGCCGGCTCAGTCTCCCCAGCATTTGAGCTACCCCTCTTCTGGCAAATGTTCTGATTTACAATCACCCCACCATCACTATCAATACATCAATCCCTCTGGAACCAACACAACACACCTTTTCTTACCTGATTAATACCCTTCTTACTACTACAATAGTTTTTCTGGGAGCTCCATTGATTTACATCGCTTCTCTGACACTCATTGAATGAATGAATGAAAGAGAAGCTTATAGAGTGCACGTTCAACCCGAGGTTAATAGCGCTTATATGAATGGTACTGCGTATGAGAATGGTATAGACTACTGAAACTGTACTTTACCGAACCACAAGTAATCAGTGATACCATGAACAATTAATACCTTCCATTATTATGGCCCTGTGGGCCTCGAGCAGTCTGAATTGTGACACCTGTAGCAGTGTGAAGGTTGTTAGTTGTGTAGGTATTGTCATTTGCAGAGCTACCAGGGCAATGGGTGGTGGACGCTGAGGCGGCCTCCTACCGAGAGCCCTGGCACTAATGTCTTTTACAAACTAAGCAAAGGGGACTACTATGACGGCTTATCTGTGAAATGGCTCGAAATAGAATTGAGGGATTTCCATTCTGCAGCCTGAGCCATCTAGTTAGGGCTGTAACAGGAAGCAGATAACGGTGGGAACTTGATGTGGCTACAAGGGAGTGATTTAGAGGAATATTAATATTTTAGTCCTTATAATTTTAAAGGATGTCTAAAATTAGCAAGACTTGTTTTAGAACAAGGCTTCTGATATCAGGCAAACTTTGACATCCATGTCATTTGCAGAGTTCTTCCATACCAGAGTCCGTCCCCGACAGGAAATGCCGCTTCTTGAAAGGGCTAGCATGATGGTTTGCTTCATGATCCCTAAACCAGAGAGAAGATGAAGGCATTTGTTGAAACTAAAAATCACACGTGTCTTTTATATTTGTTTGAGACTGCAGGTTTAAAAAATTGCATTCATGGGATTCCTACGAATGATGTTGAGTTCTCTTTCTATTATAAAATATTTTCTTTAGGCCCTTCTCATAATTAAAGTTAGAAAAAAAGTAGCACTCCTTTAAGTATTATCCATGCTGTCACCATCTGTTAAAATTCCATCTATTTGTAAGATGCTTTGTAGATTAATGAACATCAAAAATTATTGTCTGCTATACCGTTAAGTTTCTTGCATTGTTGCATTAGGAGGTTTGGTGAACTATATTTTTTTCTAAAGTATAATGTGCTTATAATTGGAAATAGTAAGTGTCATAGTGAGGGGTGGTGCATAACATGATGTCTTTAGATTTAATATCGAAGTTCAGGAATTGAGCTTAAATGTGGGTGATCTCTTGTCTGTTGTGGAAAGCTCTGAGCTTGTCCAGGTTTCAGCGGATTGCAACAGGCAATGAAGAGAGATACCATTCCTATGGTAACAAGTCAACTTGATTGACTAATAGAACATTCATAAAACACAACTATCAACCAAAGAGGGCGTCCTGGTGCTGACTTGTTTGTTATTAAGGTTATGAGTGAGGACTGGGGCCCTTCTGAATTAGAAATGAGATTGATTGATGACAGCTTTGTTCCTTTAGGCAAAGGACAGCCCTTTTATCATAGCTGATTTCATTGTTATTTAAGAAAGGAGCAGGGTAGGAGGTGTTTGTGGAGTTTGTGGCCATTCAAGGCGCAATTCATTAGGGTGTAGACCATCAATGAAGTGGCTTACTTTTATCACAACCCAGTACAAAGCAAATAGCTGTTAGGGTTTGGCTTTGGTGTTGCGACAGTTGCTGTAAAAGGGCCTCTTGGTTTATTCCAACTGGGCACTGCTTGGCTAGTATCTCGGATGTGCAATGAGAAGTGTTGCGGACATTTTCAGTTTTTAATGTGCTGAAAGGATTTTATAGACCGTATATAGCAAGTTAGTTTCCATACAGTGGAATGAGGGTTCCAAAGAGAGGATCTTTTAAGGATCCCAGCTTGCACTTTCTGGAGGGCTAGGTGACCCAGAGCTCACTCCAGTGCCATGGCCTCAAAGAAGATTGAGATGGACTTGTAATTAAACAGAAGCGTCCAGATTAATTTTTCCAGTTATGGGGATGACCGGCGAGTTTCACCGCTCTGGCCGCAGGGAGACTTCCGAATGCACATCTTGAATGCACAGTGATGTTCATGGCAATGAAGGCAGGAAGAAAGATTCAAATTAAGGGTTCAGGGGAGAGTGTCTCCCTAGTTAACCCCTCCCATGCCCATGACGAGCTAGTCATGAGCCACGGTGCTCCGGTGCTCATGACGAGCTGAGCTCGTCATGGCCCGTTGAACGCTCGCACGCTGGGCTAATTCCCCTGCTGTGCTGAGCGTTCCATTAAACGGGCGTGGTCTTGACGAGCTGAGCTCGTCATGAGCACCGGAGCACCGTGGCTCATGACGAGCTGAGCTCGTCATGAGCATGGCCCCCGCCCCCCAGCACAGCAGGGGAATAGCCGCAGCAGCCCAGGGGTTAAACAACTGGTGTATTCATTGCTCCATGGACACATCTCTAAGAGAGGGGCTGCCTACACTAAATTAAGAATTATGCAGTCACACTAAGGTAGAGGGGAGCTCTCCTCATAGGTATGTGCTATATATGATTAAACTCTGTGGACATACCAAGTTGCTTTTTATTTTCCCTCGTGGTCATTACCCTTTTAGTTGAAGGAAGGATGTTCATTGGTTGACCATTCGTTGAAACTGTATTGATAGTTAAGATTAGCTGAAGGAGAGATGTAAAGAAGACGTGTGTAGTAGTAAAGCTATGAATTTGAGGTAGAGTCAAGGTCAGTAGTGTAAATGAGTAGTACTCTTCAAAAAGACGAGTAGGTATTTATTTGGAGTGTCAGCAGAGCGGGTGTTAAATGAGGAGGAGGTCTGATGTGCTGAACTCAGATGAGATATGAAAGATACCCTCCTTCATGGTAGTCGACCTAGGCTTGACTTAGGTTTGTGTAGTGTAGGGCTTGGAAGTCCTGTGAGAGGGTGCTTTATACTGCATGCTAACAATTATGTGTTGGTCTTTCAGTGCACTGAAGGTGGCAAAAAAAGTAAATTGTAATTGGAAAGTACGGGCATTGGTACAAACAGATTTGTAATTATCATAAGTGTTTTCATGAAGTACGAGATCTTATCAACAAATGTCTATCTACATCATATAAGTAGGTTGGGCTGAGGTAGGCGATAGATACATGTAGTGATGATCCATTGTGGTGGCATCAGCCTGTGCTAGTACAGAGGTGTGGCAGGTGCAGGTTGACAATTCATACGCGTGAATGGAGTGGATTAGAGCCACGCCACCTTTTGTTTTGTGCACCAGTATTTCATCATGTGCCAGTTCTAATTAGCACAGCTTGCACTGTATTTGACTCACTGGACTCTACAGACCTGTTTGTGGTGTTTTTTTAATGTGTTGCTTACCGCATGGTGTTTACAATGTGTGTGTTTGTTTGTTCTGTTAAAGAACGAGCAGATGGGACATAGTTTGATAGGCACTGCTGCCATGTGAACTCATCTTAGTGTGTGACTTCGTAAGAAAGATATGAATCTGCAAATAAAAGTACATTGCATAGTGACTCCTGTTTGTGTTATTTTCCCTAGTTCATTAGCCGAGTCCTTTCATATTTAATGCTACAAAGACGATTGGCTACTGCCACAACGTTATGTTTTAACATTTCAGCTTGCATTGAGTTCACACTCAATGTCTCTACCATACTTAAACTTGCATGACAAATCAATGAATGTAAAACTAAGGTAGAAAGTTGTAGGACCGCGTCAGAGAAATACTTTTTACAAATCTCCTACAAATGTACAGTTTCAGTTTCATTGAATATTGTTGTGCGCCTTATTAAATATGAACTGCAGTCTTCCTTCAGGAAGGAAGTGCCTTAGGAAGATAGATTGTTGACAGGATATGAAATAACTAGGCTGTGTGGATGTTGTGTTCACAGCTGGTCTAAAATGCTGGTAGGAGAGGGGTTCCACACCGGCTCGGCCAGTGGAGTAAGGTGTTGGATCAAGCACTGATCTCTTGACTGGGTAGGAGTATTCTGCATCATTCAGAAACTCTGTCCATCACCTTTTCCAAAATTGATTTTATCCGCACTGAGGGCCCGATGTAGGTAAAAGGGATTTTCCGATTTCAAAATACCAAGGCGGTCCGAATCGGTATTCTGAAATCGGAAAACGAGATGTAGGAAAAAAAATGCGAATGAATACCGATTCGGTCGGCATCGGTAATGAGAATCGGTACGTTCCGATTCGGCACGGACCGAATCGGGAATTACCGAATCGGCTAACAACGAATCGGAAATTACCGATTCGGCCAACACCGAATCGGATAGTCCTGATTCGGGTAACACCGACTCGGAAATAGCCGATTCGGTGAAATCCGATTCGGCAATCATAGAATCGTAGCCATGAAAACACACCCATGGCGAAAAAGCCCATAGGAATGCATTGAAGAAACCGATTCGGTAAAATACGAATCGGATAATACCGATTCGGATTTTACCGATTCAGTAATATCCGATTCCGTAAAAGCCGATTCGGCAAAAGCCGATTCAGCCAATGAGGTGGCTCCCCCTCCCCCACCCAAACTGGGAGTGGCAACCCTGGCAGGTGCAGCTAATTAAGAAGTTTCTGGAGAGTCTGCCTGAGCTCAACACTCACAGTTAGCAGCAGTGGGAGTAGGAGGTTGTGAACTGTAGTGAAGAACATGGCAGACCAGAGCGAGAGCCAGAAGTCCTCCCAGAAGAGGAAGCCGAAGTTCAGCACCACCGAGCTTCAGGTGTTGGTCGAGGAGGTGGTGAGGGTGCACCGCCAGCTGTTTGGAAAGCTGTCCCTCAATGTGCCAGACAGCACCAAGAGGAGGATCTGGGCCGAAATCGCCCAGAAGGTGAATGCTGTGGGTGTCACCCCCAGGTCCGTGGATGAACTCAAGAAGAGATTCTACGACATCCGCAGCCTCACAAAAAGGAAGATGGCAGAGATCCAGAGGCAGGCTGGAGTCACTGGAGGAGGCAGGAACCCGGCGCCACCCCTCACCGAGCTGGAGGAACTGGTCTCCAGCACCATTGAGAGGGAGAGTGTTAGTGGAATTGGGACCCTGGACAGCTCTGCGAGAGCTACAGCTACAGGTAAGAAGCATGCGCATCATGACACACCCTACCAGACACCTCCCCATTAGACACAATGCATAGGCAAACCCCAGCACAGTACTGTCACCAACATACAAGAGACAAGCATCATGGTACATGTAGTCAGCAGAAGTTAGCAAAATATGGCAGTGCAGAATCACAAGACAGGAAACAGTGTGACACAGTCTAAGGAGATGCAAGGACATGTGGAATGCTTTAATTGTACTGACTGTAATACATCGGCACTCAGTTTACAAATGCTTCTTTGTACCTAGGGGCACCATCAGGCGGAACAACATTGTCATCAGAGGCAGCAGCACCATCTGACACTGCACTCGCAGGGCCGAGCACCAGCCAGGCTGCCCAGGAGGAGGAGGAGGACGGAAACACCCTAGGGCTTGGTATGGAGGGAGACCTGGTGATAGACTTCGAAGCACTGCACTCCCCACAAATGCCCAGCACACCCCCCTTGCAGTTCTCCCCAGAGAACTCCCCTACAAGGGACACCATTCCACCTACATCAGCTCCTGCCACAACCATGGCTTTGCCACCAGTACTACCTGTCCTGGGAGCAGGGGCTCAGGGACCGGCCAGCACCACACCCCCACCAGTGGCACCCCAGCCCACTCAGCAGGCCGGCAGCAGCAGTGCCCGGCGCCGTGCCATCACCACCACTGCTGCACCAGCACGGGAGGGCAGTGTATTCCTGGGCCTCGAGGGAAAGATGGTGAAGATACAGAGGCAGCAGGCAAAATCCACGATGGCCTGCCAACGCCAGCTCCTGCAGCACAACCTGCAGATGGGAGAAATGGTAAAGGGATTTCAGGCCTTCGTGGAATCAAACAAGGAGGTGGCAGCAGGGTTAGGCAGGCTAACCACTGCCATAACCCAGTTGTGTTGCAGAATGGAGGAGCAGGAGCTGGTGCGCAGGCGGGATGCCCGGGTACAGAACCGCTGCATGAGCCGCCTTGCTGCGGCGACGGCACAACTGTGCCAGCGCAGTGCAAACATGGAATCTAGCCTGAGTCAGAATACGGCAGAGCTCACAAGGGGGATGGCCCGGATCACCACTGCTATGGAGGCCATGATCATCTCGAACACAGCCTCAAATCCTGCCCTGGACCTGGGTGATGCTGGGGACAGCAGCAGCCGCAGCAGCCCGGCCAGCGCTGCGTCTGAGCCACGTAGGATCACCAGGCGCTCCGCAGATGCTGCTGGTCATTCATAGGGGGCTGAGGGACACCCCAGTGGGTCTGGCAAGCGGGCAAAGAAATAGCCTTGCAAGGGCGGGTGAGGCAACCTGAACCTTGGACTTTTGTTTTATTTTCCTTTACACCATTTTTTGTTGCACATCAGTGCAGTAACTGTGTTGCAACAGTATTAAAATTTGTTTTTTCCCAACCACAATTTAGCTGTCTTTGCATCTGTACTCACTCAGAAATAGTTCTCAGTAATCTCCTCACGTCTGTATCTGCCATCACTTGGCGTACACACCCCAGCTGGCTGTGTCAGTGGCACAGCTTCGTCGTCGTCATGGTCCTCGTAGTCAGACAACTCCACCTCAGTGCCCTTCTTCACCGCAAGGTTGTGTAACATTGCACATACAGCTATGATCTTGCAGCAGGTGATGGGGGTATACTGCCTTGCACCTCCACTCTTGTGCAGGCATCTGAATCTACTTTTCCAGATGCCAAAGGTCCGTTCGACAACATTCCTTGTGCGTATGTGGGCCCGGTTATACCTCCTTTGGCTGGGTGTGGAGGGGTTGAGGTAGGGGGTGAGTATGAATGAGCGGAGGGCATATGCACTGTCGCCTGGAAGAGAAAGGGGTTACATTACACACATGCATACATGTATTCCACCTAGCTACTATGTGTTATGGGGGTCTGATGATGTGTCTCACCTAGGAGGTATCCTTCACCAAATTCGCCAGCCATCAGCCGTGCATAGATGCTGCTCTGTTGGAAAATATAGGAGTCATGGGTAATCCCTGGAAATTTTGCTACCAGGTCTGTGATGGTGCACTTTGCATTGCAGATCACCTGCACGTTGATGGTGTGTGTAGACTTCCGATTGCGGTATATGTATTCGGTGTCCGCTGGTGGGCAAATCGGAATGTGCGTGCCATCTATGCAACCAATGATTTAGGGAAATTGTGCCATCTGGTAGAAGTCAGCTTTAGTTTGTAGCAGTTCTGCGTGGGTTGCAGGGAAAGAGATGTATTGGTCCATCCTGTGTATCATGGCGTCAAGGAATGTGTGGAAGAACCTCGACAGGCTGCTCTGGCTCACCCCTCCTGCTGCTGCAACTCCACTTTGATAGCTGCCAGACGCTAGCAGGTGTAGGCTGCATAGCACCTGGATGTGCGCAGGGATGGCGTGTGCCCTTGGGGTGTGGTGGTCCAAGAATGGTTTGAGATCCCTGATGAGCTCAAGTATGGTGTCAGAGTCCAGCCTGTATCTCTGTAGTATCTCTGCCTCTGTGAGCATGAACAGGGTTATCCTCTGTCTGTAGACCTGTTCATTTCTTAGCCATTCCCTCTGTCCTTCCTGATGTAGCCGTAGCCGCCTCGCAATGACATAAAAAGCTGCCATCCTGCAAGTTGCAATGCATTTTGGGACTGTTTATATGGGTTGGAGTTGGTTACCACCTGATTGGAATCCATGGTAAATACCGAGTGAATTCTACCGATTTTGAGCCGATTTCGGTGTTTCTGTGCCTCCCTACATCTCCCCATCTGTCGGAATCGGGGAATTTCCCGATCGGCGATTCATACGAATCGGTATGTTTTCCGATTCGGCTCATGTCCGATTCGGTGTATCTACCGATTCGGTACATGGACCGAATCGGTCCATGTACCGATTCGGTGTCACTACCGAATCGGTACATGGACCGATTCGGTAATTTTCCGATTCGGTGTCACTACCGAATCGGTACATGGACCGATTCGGTAATTTTCCGATTCGGACTCACTACCGAATCGGTACATGGACCGATTCGGTAATTTTCCGATTCGGTGTCACTACCGATTCGGTACATGGACCGATTCGGTGTTTGCATCCGATTCGGTGTTTTACCGATTCGTTACATATCCGATTTTCGGTATGTACGTATCGGATTCTTTCCCATTCGGTACTCATTCCGATTCGGATTTCACTCCGATTATTTATTTTTTTTGTTCCCTACATCTCGATGGCTGTTTATCGGTATTTTCGGCCGTTACCGATCGGTAACGGCCTACCTACATCGGGCCCTTAGTGTGGGAGGGTATACTCAGACGTGAGTCCCTAGCTCATTGCACCATCAGGATTCAAGCAAGCCAAGCCGACGACGGCTGAAATGCCAGAAACCGGTCCCCGGAAGCTTGTCTCCTTCCCAGTATAAGAATTGGCTTGGTAGTTTGGTTTGCCCTGTTCCCATCATACACTGGGACAGGAACAGACTAATTTGCATATAGCCAGGTTCTGAGCTGGGATGGTGCAGTGAGCTAAAAAACGGTGATGGATCAACCCCTGATCTCTTGACTGGGTGAGAGTATTCTGCATCATTCAGAAACTCTGTCCATCACCTTTTCCAAAGTTGGATTCCGCTGCACCTGAAAGCAGCAGCCAATGGCACCCTCTGGGCCACCAGATTCAGTGCTACCAATGGCCAGTACCGGATGTGACGCCATCAGCCAGTGCTGGGAGATCTGGCAGCCTAAGTGTGCATTCTGGAAAAAGTTGTTTCATGTTTTCAATTAGATAAAAATAGAAAGACTAGTATGACTTAGAATATAGACATTACAGAATTTTCATATTTGACTGATAGTGTACAACATGGCGTAAGGTCACATTTTGCCAATGTGCGCTTGTGCCTCTGCAAGGCCTATTGAGGTCTTGGCTACAGACAGGGCTTTAAGTAGGCTGGGTCTTGCCAGTGCTCAGCACTGGCAGTTCTAAAAATTGTCTGCTGAGACGGATCCCTATCGGGCTCTCCGTTTTTTCCGCCACCCTCAGGGTGAAAAAAAAAGCTTACCTCTGCAGCAGTGCCACCCATCACTGCCTTTGATGTAACTACAAAAAGATTCAGTATCTTTTTTCACAGTCTCATCGCTTCAGATCTGAAGCATTTTTAATATGTTATACAACAAAGCCTTAGTTGTTGCTTGTTTCTCTATTGTAACTAACAACCATTCATAGAGGCAATAGTGCTGGCTTGTTATAGGTGTAATGTTACTTTCTGTATCATATATCTAGATGCAATGGAACTTCAAACTAGCACTTGGGGGCACACTCTTAGCACACACTCTTAGCACAGACGTTCAGCTCACTTTAAGTTTTAGCCACGCCCTTAATTACATCAGCCACGCCCCTTTGAGCCCCCCCCAATCCCCTGCAGTTTTTTCATCCCACTAAAAGCCCTGGCTACAGACAGCTTTAGCTCTGTAATGTTGAAGAGCTACTGCCTATAATACTATAATACCTAAAATCTCAGTTTGATGCTCCTAAATGATTGCCTTTTCTCCCTTTTCCTGATTTTGTCCATCACTACCACCACCCCACAACTCCCCCACCCCCAGCTATAGAGCTTTTTAATAACTTCCTTTATCTTTTAAATAATCAATTATGTGGGGTCCTGGCCGCTGCACACTGCTACTGAGTAACTCGCTTCCTCACTTGTCTGTTTCTGCGTGTCCTTCCACTTCCTGCCAATATTTAATTGCCGACATTTTTGGTCATTGAAAATAATTTTGTGAAGTCTTGACACAAGTTCAGCTAATGATATTATGAGTTAATGAAAATTCAAAGTTACATATTTGATAAAAATAGGTTTTAAGAAGCGACGTCGGCAGGGAATAAAAAGATTACATTCTTTCTTTTTATTAGCTTACTGTGCTAAAATGGTCATTGGTTATCTCAGATTGGTAAATGAATAAAATAAATAAATCCACAGCGGTCACCAGTGCATCACTTCGCATGCACACGCATTTGTGGCCATCTAAGAATGCTTAGTCGTTATTAACCCGATAGTAGCCGAACACACAAGCTGGTCACTAAAAAAATCTTATAGTTACATGAAAGAAATTCTCACTTCAGTGGTTATTGTCTGTTGAATTGTCTCAACTCAAATCCACACACAGCAGATGTTCCATTTCATGCGCCAAGTAAGACCTCTTGTACAGATAGCCATCTTCTTACTCTGGAGTGCAGGAGCCAGAATCTGCTTAAGCGTCTTCAAGGGAAAAGTATATCCTTAGTACTAATAGTTGTAACAATTCATTTATTCAAATAGCAGTCTATAAAATATAAGGGAATACAGTAAAACTCAATTCAGAAATATTCATGTACCTTCTTAAACTGTTTAAAGTATACATCTTGGTATGACATTTTCATATCCTTATGCATACATATCAATTTTATATTGCCATTACAAATTGCACTAGGACTGTTGCCTCACCCATAAATCTGATTTCAGCTAATGATATTATGAGTTAATGGAAAATCAAAGTTTTAAGAAGCGACGTTGGCAGAGAATAAAAAGATGAAATTCTAGTTACATATGAGTACAAATATACTTTGACTGAAGTGCACACCACCAGAAAACAAATGAAAGCTTCAATTCAGGCACATGCCATGGAATCACAAAAGAGGATTTCGTCCAATCCAAAACTTTAATATTTGATAATGCATCATCTGATTCAGGAGAGATGAAACCTAATTTAACAAAGTATCTGCACCTTGTGAGTTCACTGTTAAACCTAATGAGTGTTTTTTCACGAAGCAATCTTTCGATCTTTGTTTTAAAGCTAAATTTGTAATTTCTACCTTAGATAAACACGTCCATTGTGATGGATATATTTCCATTATTGGTCTTCCTTGTGACAACAATTCTTTTCTGGTTTCCCTAGCCCACTTAAGATCACTGTGATGCAAATCATCCCAGCATAATGCAGCGATTGCACGAGCATCACATTATGATAGACAATGAGCTATGAAGCAGTTACCTAGTTGGTGCATTAGTAGGTACAGGATCTTGCCAATCTATGTGTCAATGTCATCTGAGAAGGGTTGAGAGAGCTGAGGTGCTCAGTGAGGCTGGTTACTACTGCTAATATCACACGCTACTTGGCTATAATTTCATCTTTAACTGAGCAGCTAATCTAGTATCTCTATTATATTGACAATTAGCAATTTTTGAAGAAATGCTGTTTAGAGTTTGTCCTTCTTGTGATCAAATGCCTGCTAAGAAAAAGATATCCCCCTTATTGTAGCTAATTTAATGTTTTACATTTTTTACTGTAGACCAAATTGCATGGCGTGGGGTTTGTGAAAATACATGCACCCTGGAATGTCCTGTGCAGAGAAGCGGAGTTTATGAAACTTAAGATGCCCACCAAAAAGGTAAGAGCTATGCTACCGAGGCCCCATCTGGTGCGGTGGACAGGATTGGTTGTGTTCTTTGGGATATAATATACGAAGTAAGAATAGACTAGTTGTCATACTGGGAACGTACTACAACTATGTGGGCCATTTGGGAACATACTAGTAGTAAAGTGGGAGGGGTCTGATTGGACAGTTGGGTAAATGATAGTTTCAATACGCTGGTGTAGTGTTCGTAGACTGGTTATGCTGTTGGGAACATAGAGGGTGCATACGAGAGCTGTCTGCGCCTTTGGACAATATCCTAGAAACAAAAGGTGGAGCACTGGTAGTTTGGTATGATGAGGTGTATTACAGGACCTGTGGGCATTCTGCAGTCTATGGACCAATACGTAGTTCCATCAAATGTTGATATTTGTTCCTTTTGCAGTGGTACAGCAGTACTGGAAGAGTTTCTGTCCAGTTTGACAAGCGATTGTCAGCAGTGACCTGTTGTCTCATGTTGGATGGTCCTCATTGGGCTAGTGAAAATCTGTCCTCAGTGCCCTTATTCTGTCCAGAGATTCTAAGGCTGTAGTTATGAGTTGAGCGAAGTTGAATTGCCAAACACCCCGCTCTATCTGATTCTAAGAGGACTGTTGCTCCAACACCAGATTTTCCAGGTGTTGAAACACCAGGTCCAATTTACAGGGTGTTAATTCTACCTGGAAACAGTAAGGGGAAGCAATCTTTACTTTTCCTGCCAGAACATGGCTTCCCCTACCCTCCCCGACTCCCCACATCCCCTCCTCCACCCCGACACAAGCTGTAGCTACCATGTAGCACATGCTCAGAGCTAGTGCTAAATGAGTTAAACTTTTACTGAACTGCGAAATCTGTGTGGGTTATGACAGTAAATCTACATTTCCAATGCATGATGTTTAATAGCATGGTAGTGGTACTATGTTACTACATGGTAATGCTATTTTCAAATGCAGATTTATGGCCCTTCAATACCGTGCAACCTGTAGTCACCCTCTAAGTCATTTGCTATTTAGAACAGTGAAAATCTATTCTGTTATCCATAGACAGCTGCTCTTGTGTCCGCCTATGCCTACTGCATTATCGTAGACCTAGGCCACCTCTGATGCTCTCCTGCTTCCAAGGCTTTATTCCAGGGGCATCATCGATGAGAGACAGGAGAGAACCCGAGAAAGAGATGAGGGTAGGTGAGGTGAAGGAAAGAGAGTGAAAGGAGGGATGCCAAAGAGAGAGGGATAAGAGAGTGGAGAGAAAGAGTGGCTAGGAGAAAGATAAGCTTGGAGAAAGATTGGTTAGGAGAATGGATGCATAGAGAGAGAAAGAGAAAAGAGGAAGGAAGCACGTCTGTTATGAATAGGTTTGGCAGGGCTGTGTTTGGTGTACAGTCCTTATCTGCATCTCTGTTCATATTCTTGGCACTACTTCTAACTTTATTCTGTTCCCAGTATGTCTTACAATATGCTTTTATGACTCTACTGTTATGTATACTTCTGTAGCTCACAACTCACCCAGGATGGTATCCTGGTGCTGAAGCAGGAGCTGTATGAGGCTAGCCAGGGATGGGACTAGATGAAGAGCTAGGTCTACAGTTTCTTGCAGGTTGGTCCAGGCTTTATGAGCAAGGTAGGAGAAGGCATGACTACTGAATCTAGGTCTGCGTATTTGGGGTGTGTGTGCAAGTAGGAGTCCGGCTGAGAAGAGGTGTCTGGTTGTTGAAGTACATGAGGCCATTTTGTCTAATGGATTGTTTGTGTGCGTGAGAAGTTTGGAGTGTGCTCCTTTATGGATTGGAAGCCAGTAGCTTTCTTTGAATTACAGGGTGATATGAGTGTGCAGTGGAATGTTGGGTATGAGGCTACCCACTGAGTTTTGTAAGGTCTGGCAATTTTTAATCAGATGAGGGTTGATACCAACAGAGTGTTTTGTTGTAGTACAGATTGGTGGTGATGAGGGCTTGGATCACAGTTCGAGTGCTGGTGAGGAGCCATTTGTGGATCTTGTAGAGCATCTTGAGTATGTTGAAGCAGTAAAAGTAGACTACATTCACTGTGCCTGTCATGGTCAGTTGATTGTCGATTACTACTCTGAGGTTGATTGTGTTGGTTGCTAGCAGGGGTATTAGTTTGAATTTAGCAGACCAATTGGTAGAGTACCAGAGCGAGGTGTCTTTGCCAAAGATTGCTTCTTTTAACTGGTCTATGTTGAGCTTGAAACTATTGGTTTTTATCCATCTGGCTATTTCGGTTATGCAGGGAGAGAAATTGGTACTGGTGTTTGGTGTCCAACTGGAGAAGGAGAGTATGCATCTTGTGGACAAACTCACAATGTATCCACCACAACACTTGCTCCACATTCAACAAGGATGACAATCACTTGTAGCTATGCTCCACGCTAGGTGGATAAGTCCTTGAAACACAGACTGCAGTGCTTGTGACTGCAGGGCCACCAGTTGGAATGAAAGCGTGCACACAGCTATGAATGGTTGTCAAGCACAACTGCTAGCTGCTGTGGTTTAGACTGCATGGATGCCACCTGCAAACTAATGGCTGCTTGCAAACTACTATTGTTGGACTACTCTTGCTAGCTACTCATTACAGACAATTACAACTTCCGGCCACGGGTGCTCACACCCTAAGTATATGTTTGCACAGCCTATACTTCCAACGCAAGAATGATTCATCGAACGCAAACCACAGCTGCTCTAATCTGCAGACTTTAAAGGTGAATAAATACTGCAAACACAAATAGCTGTTGTTTTTTGGTAACGTAATATTTGTTTGCAGCCATATAAATCCTGGTCTGTGTTCAAAGGCCTCGTGTGTGTTTTATACAGATCAGAAGTATGATTTATAAAGCACTACACAAACATGAAATTCACGAAATGTTTTTTTGAAGGTAGATTTGTTTTTCCTGCTGGCAGGTTATTTCAAGAATGATATTGCTAGAGGAGCCTCATTTCCAAGGAATTAGGGTAGGGCAGTGTCGTAAGTGCCCTACGCCATTGTGAAAGAGCAAGAATCCACCATATTTATGAAATATGGTGCATTCCTGTCCTTTCTACTTGTGCATGCGCACAATGGACGACCAGGCACTAATGCGGGCTCCCTTCAAGAGTATCTGTGTTGCATGCAAGATTGTATTTGTACAGGAAGGGTACCTTTCTATTTCTATTTCTAGGTTTGGTGAAGCGCAGCAGCTACCCCAGCAATGGGGCGTCCCGGCGCTATGAGACAAGCACGCACCAGTAAGACAGAAAAAGAAAGGGGGAGAGGGGTAAGGGGGGCCTAGAGGGGCCTACACAAAAACAATCCCAAGTGGGAAAAAAAGAACAGAAATGAAAACATTTCTCCTCATTGTGCCTGCTCTGGGGAGGCATTAGGGTTTGACACTGCGCCAGGTTTATGTGATTTTATAAATCTGGGGCATCATCAAAATCCATGGGCGTTTGGTGCGAAAACCCACCGCAACGCCTCCTGTACACTGCCTTGCCTTAATCCATATCTATGAGTCCATGCAAAGATACAGAGGATGGCTATGCTTCCCCTCATAGATATGCTTGAGAAGCCTGCGCTACTGTAGCATCAAAAATAGTGATGCTTAGGCATTGCAAGCCTCTTGTAAATAAGCCACTCAGGCTGGGATGGGTGTGTGTGTGTGTTCGTTCATGTGTGCAAGCGTACACGCACATGTGTGAAGCAATCCATCGTGTGTAGAATCAGTTGATTATAAATACCCCTCATCGAATTCTTTTTTTTGCAAGGTAGCCATGTTTATGTGTACCAAGCAGCAACCTTAAGTCTGCCCACAGTGAGTCAGTTAAATATCAGGTATCACAGGTAGGAAGGAGAGCGGGAAGGTGACATGTTTTTAGGTCGAGCTGGTGTAAGCAGCGCGAAGCGCTGCTGTCCAGCGAAAAGACCTATTGTTATCCACTAGCTGGGAATGTGGGACAGGGGATGGGCACGCGCAGGGCCGTCGGCGATTTCATCGCTTGTAAGCGCACGTACAGCCACGTGCCGTGCACATCTCCTTTTCCCAGTACCACAGCAAGTCAGCATCTCGCAATCGTGCGTGCACAGACACGCACACACAGACACACGTGTGTGCGCGCACACACACACACTGCCCCCCCAAAGCAGCCTAGACTAGCAAGTTGTGAACGCGTAGACACACACACACACGCATTACCTGGTGCACGCTAGGCTTCCCTCACTCATGGGAGCCCCGCACTTGCATCGACTGCCTCATCCGATGCCATTTCTGACCCAGGGCTTCTTCTGCAGCCAGAGCGGGGCACTCCCCTTAGGAATGGGAGCCCCGCACTGCTATCCGCTGGTCTTCACCCGCGCCCCCTCCTGGGACCCGGGACTTCAGCTCCCGCACTTCGCTTTGGCGCCGGGGCTCCCTCTTCGCCACAAAAGTAAAAAATAACGCGCATGCGCAGGCAGCCCCCGCCCTCCCAGGTCCTCCTCCCAGCCCGGATGTGCAGCTGCTTTCTGTTCTCATACACAGGTACGTAGTCACCAGTTTTCAAGGTTTGCCCTGTCTGCGTGAATAAAACAATAAGTGCTGCTTAGAGGATGTTAAGTTGGATTTTCCTGATGTAGTGCTTCCGAGTCACATAGAAAAAGAACTTGCACTACAATAATGAGTGGAACGGTGTAATGTGCACCATTTTGAGGGGGGAGGTTGGGGCGCCATTGCTTTTTTTATGTAGGCGTGGGGACATGACATGATTTGCCCAGAATCACAGGTTTTTGAGCCGCCGCCGAGACTCGATCCTGATTCCCTGTTCCAAAGTCGGCAGCTCTGGCCTTTACACCACATCCTCTCTCCAGAACCCCCTAATGCAAACCTGCCTGTGGCCTTATAATGCACACAGACCTGCGCCCATGAACTGTACTTAGTACCTGCCTGTCGCACAGCGCCTACGTTACTCTGCGAAACACCACCCAGGGTTCACCTGAAGTACATAACTGATTTTCGCACTGAGGCACACCACCCTGTGCCTCCTGCTGCATAAAGTTATGCATGACTGGTCATGATTGGTGGGTATGCATTGATGCCCTTATATTTTAGTTAGTCTTTGTGCATAGGTTTGTTGAATTTTGTGGAAATCAGTGTCTGCAGGTGTGCCGGTCTCTTTGTATGTTCTTTGTGCGCATGCATTACACAAAAGTCTAGCCTTTTTGATTTGGACCAGGCCATCAGCTCTTATAAAATGGACCTGACGAATAGGAGACCCTTCCATGCAAACGCCCAAGTTTAACCTCTTCGGGGTCCGCCCTGGGATCTTGGAGAGGCTGAGGAAGTAGCGACCTTAGCAAGGAGCTCTCCAACCCCCCTGGCAGCACACTGCAGCCGTGGCAACCGAGCAGGGCTGTCCCAGACAGGACCTGCTGTGCAAAAGCATCGATAGATGGACGTGGTGCTGGTGGAGGGAGCTAGCGGGCGGGGTGCTGGGTACAGCCCTTAGGGGCCCTGCAGTGCCCTGAGACGTGCACAAGGGGGTGGCAGAGAATAGCCTGATAGCAATATTACCCAGTGCCTCAACCCTGCTGTCTTCAAAACACTGCAGGTTCCTTGTTTATCCAACAGTGAACTTTTCCTGGTTCTGTCTCCTTTGTGAGCATCTTTATTTACTGAGCCGTGGCGGCAGTGAAGGGCCCTGCGGATTGGCGCCCTAAAGCAACCCTGGGAAAATGTTAATACCACATCCATCGAGCAAACTTAGCATGCGAGTTGGAACCTCAGCGCGGATGTTTGGGGTGGGTGGATTAAAAAAGGAGCATTAAAAATGTGACCAAAAACTTCACATTTTAACTTCAGGGTCTTGCAACGCACCAAAAAGCCCTATACTTTTTCAGAAACACCTCGCCGCTGTCGAACACCATTTTATACTCCTGGTGTCTGCAACACTTTGAGCCTTTTAGAAATATTTGTAATTTTAATGGTTTGGTCACTTCGGATTTCGCATACAAATGTGCTACTTTATGTACTGCAAGATTGCGGAGGGAGTCACAGTTCCTGAGGTGTGTGTGCAATTAATCAGCTCTTGTGAGTTACTCTTTACCTTCTGTCTTTGTACACCTCACAGGAGAGCTGGCAGTAAGTCACATGCAAAGCTATCCCTACTACACCCTCACACACCCTCACATATCCCCATCCTCACACCCCCTCACCCTCACACGCTCACACTCGCATCCCCTCACCCTCACATCCCCTCAACCTCCCTCACACACCCTCACATCCACACACCCTCACACCATCACACACACACACACCCTCACACCTACCCTCACACCCTCTCACCCTCACCCTCATACACCCTCCCACCCCATCACCCTCCCTCACCCTCACACCCTCACATCCCCTCACCCTCACATCCCCACACCCTCGCATCCCCACACCCTCGCATCCCCACACCCTCGCATCCCCTCACCCTCGCATCCCCTCACCCTCCCTCACACCCCCTCACCCTCACACCCACACACCCCCACACCATCACACACACACCCTCACACCTACCCTCTCACCCTCATACACCCTCCCACCCCATCACCCTCTCTCACCCTCTCACCCTCACACCCCTCTCACCCTCACACCCCTCTCACCCTCACACCCCTCTCACCCTCACACCCCTCTCACCCTCACACCCCTCTCACCCTCACACCCCTCTCACCCTCACACCCCTCTCACCCTCTCACCCCTCTCACCCCCACAACCCTCTCACCCCCACAACCCTCTCACCACCCTCTCACTCCCACAACCCTCTCAACCCCACAACCCTCTCACCCCCACAACCCTCTCACCCCCACAACCCTCTCAACAACAACTGGTACAAATATGTTCTCTCAATGTTTCAAGCTTTATTACAAATGTAACAAAAAGATGTTAATATTTCACTTCTGTTCCTGGATTTTCGTCACAATAAAATACACTGAACATATTCTTCACAAAAGTTATTTACAAAAGTTTAAGCTATTGCCATTATAAATTACAATAACTTTTATTTAAGAATTAATTATTAAAAAATTAAAAGCCATTATTTGTAATATCAATACATGTAAGTCACGTAAATACAACACATATTGCATTACAAATGCGAACGTTATAACTATTGGCATTGTAAATGACAAAGCTATTAATTTCGCTACTTTCAAAAACAAAACATAAATAAAAAGTGTGTCCTTTACAATACCAATAGCTCAAATTTCCTAATGCAAGACCTATTACATTACATTGCAAATGCTTGTTTTGTATTGGAGGTTGTGTGATTCTATTGCCAATTTGGTCCCAATACTACAATTTCTTAATCTTTTAACACGAAAGTGCTTAACTCTCAGTATTAAAGACTGTGCCATTCTATATTTTAATTTACAGATAATACAAGCCACTGTGTCACTCCAGATAATGACATTTTTTAGGGGACCCTACTAGTACATGTGATGTAATTTATTAATTATCCCAATTCCATTAGTGCAACATTACATATAAAACGTTGTTTTCCACAGTATTTTAGTCCTGTTGAATAATTAGTAACAATTTCCCTGCTGAAGGTAGATCTTACTAACTATATGGCACAAGTCCAGCTGATGTAGAGATATTAGATAGTTTGTTGATATATATTTCCAGTTAAATCTTTATAATAATTATTTTGGGGTAATTAGTAAACGGGCATTTGGGGGTTGGGGGTCCCCCAATAAAAATAAAGTACATATATTGGAAAATAATGGGGGGTTTGGAGTGTCTCCTCCAGTGGCGGCCAGTAAGTTTTGGAGGGAGGGGGGGCGGACGTGACACACTCTCATGCACAGGCACACATACACATAACACTCAAAGCAATATATTCACACATACGCACGCACACAAGCATATGCATTCACAACACTCTTCGCCAACCATTCATACATAAACACATGCACGCACGCACACAAACCCATACATTCACGATACTCTTCACCGAACATTCATATGTACACACACGCACGAAACAGTTTAAAAAAAAAACACTTACCTGCAACCAGCTCTGACTCGGAGATACCACACAGAGAGTGGGATGGGGTCAGTGAGACTGCTGACCCCACCCCACTCTGTGATGAATTGTCACTGGTTAAAACTCGACCCTGGGCGCTACAGGGCTTAAAACTGAGACAATCAGATGCGAGGCAATCAGTGACACTACCCCATATCAATGAAGGGAGGGCCGCAGGGACCGTTGCTAAGGTGAGGTTAAGGTAAGGTGGAGGGGCGTGGCCATTCATCCCCAATGGAACTACCGCTCCTGGTCTCCCCCCAAAAAGAAAACAGTTACCTGTGTCCAACCTTAAAGATACTCTTACAACCCAATGCCCTTTGCCTAAAAACAACCTTGCAACCCAGTCCCCTTTCCCACCCTAAACTATAAAAGCACCCTTACAACCCAATACTCTTACCCACCACTAAACCCTAAAAATACGCTTTCCACCCAATACCCTTACCCACCCCCAAACACTATAAACACCCTCACAACCGCATAGCCTTTGACCACTACTAGACCCTAAAAATACCCTTAAACCTAATGCCCTTACCCACCTATAAACCCTAAAAAACTCTCATACCCTTAGCCAATCCTTAACCCTAAAATGCTCTTCCCACCCATGAATCTTATCCAACACTAAAAATACACTTTCCGCGCAATACTATTACCCACCCCTAAACCCTAAAAACACCTTCCAACCCAATAGCCTTACCCACCCCTTAACCCGAAAAATACCCTCACTACCCAAGTCAAGAAATACTTTATTCGGTTCAATATTCAAAAACCATAAAAGTACAAGACATACATAGAAAATGGTCCAAAGATCACAATACAGCATTAAAAAGAATATCATTCTACAGTTAAAAAGAAAATGTACAACAGTTAAGATTTCGCAGAGTAAAAAAACTTGATTCAAGTTACAGAAGGCACAGTTATGGTGGGTAATCTATGTCCAGTTAATCTTTTTTCCTAATCTCACTGCAATGGTTAAAAATTTGGCCACATTATAGATTTCCCAAATGTTTGTTAACAGTTGAAGATACAATAAAGCTGGTTTGACCTGCCTGAAACCTCTCCACTTTAATAGGGGTATAATGAATTTTTTCCTGATATCATTAAAATGGGCACAGAAAAATAAGTAGTGGGCAGTATCCATGATTGAGTGACCATCACAGTTGCATAGGTTCAGATCCAAATCCCTGGTCCAGCCAGGACGGCCAGAGATTACCAGATGGACTTTGTTCAATCGGAACTTGGTAAGAAGAAACCTGTGGTTGGAATTATTAACAACCTTCAGATAAAGTTCCGGTTCATAGTCTGAAGAGACAATCAATTGGTGGGACCGAACCGAGGGCTTTATCAGCTCCCTGCTTTCTCTGTCCATCCCACTATACTGCAAGAAACTGCTCTTTGCCCACTTCAGATCAGCTTTCACAAGGGCGGATGGATTATGAAACATATCAGGCCGTCCCAACTTTACACATATCTGTTCAACATATTTTAGCCAGGGGATCTTGCCCAATATCCTTACCCACCCCTAATCCATAAGAAAACCCTTTCCGCCCAATAGCCTTACTCACCCTTAAATCTTAAAAAACCCTTACAACCCAGTCCACTTACCACCCCTAAACCCTAACATCGCCCTTAGCCCTAAATCCTAAAAATGAAATGTAATACCCTTACCTATTCCTACATACTGTTACAACCCTATACCCTTATCCACCCCTAAACTGTAAAAATACCCCTACGACCCGATACACCCGTAAACCCTTAAAATGTGCATATATATATATATGAGATCGACTAGCGAGAAATAAATATATTTTCACCGTGAAAATTGGTCCTTGCTTGGTGTTACTGCGCACGCTGAGGGAAAGCGGCGAAGCAAAGGAGGCTTTGTTTGTGTGTATATATATATATATATATATATTCACAGAAAAAACCATAGGTTATAGACCATATATAGTTAGGAATTTGCATTTACAAAACCTTGAAAATTCACTGAAAAAACCATAGGTTATAGACCATATATAGTTAGGGATTAGCATTTAAAAAACCTTATTTTATTTGCACAAAACCATTGAAATTCCATATATAGTTAGTTGCACTAACTATATATCGCGGACCCGCAATCCACTGCTAATGATGTCACATATTACATCATTCATGACATGGTCAGTGACATCACTGATGACATCACTGATGACATCTCAAATGACATCACTGATGACATCACTGATGACATCACTGATGACAACACCCAGTGACTGTATGTTTCTGTAAAGTTAAAATATGTCTTACATATTGAAGAATGAGTGGATGTATAAGTGTCTGGATGAAGGATTTAGTAGGTGCATGACTGACTGTATGAGAGAATGATTAAATGTGTCTCACTGAGTGTATGGGTTAGTGATTAAAGTGTCTTAATTTGGCAATCATTATTTATGTTGTTCTGTAAACTGCTGCATGTTTAAATCAGTAGCTATATCAGTAACTATATGGGTTATTGAATGGTTGCCCAAGTATTTGTATGGGAGACTGAGTATGTGTGTGGGTGGCTGGGAGGTGTATAACTCTGTGCATAGATGTGTGAGCAGTTGATTCCCTAGGTGTATGGGTTCAAAAGTGCATGTAGAAACAGCTGTATGGACAGTTGACTGTGTGCATGAGTATATTGGTGAGTGAATGGATATCTCAGTGCTACATGTCAAAGTAAGTACATATGTAAAACACACTCCATGTGAGAGTTGACATATATAAATAACTGAACATAAGAGCCAGTGAATGTGTGAGTGGCTGTATGAATCATTGTGAACTTGTATCAAGGATTGTATAAGAGAGTAAATATGTGTTACTATATGTTTGAATAAGTAAGGTGTGTATAACTGTATAGTTGAGGAAATGGAGATGTGATTGATTCTTTGCATGACTGACTAGGTGTGTGAGTAACTCCATGGATGTGTGACAGTCTGTGAGTGCCTGTTTACACTGAGTGTATCTAAGGTTATATTAGAGTCTGAAGATGTATTATCACATAAATGATATCATCAGTGATGTAATCAGTAATGTCAAATGAGATGTCAGTGATGTCATCAGTGATGTCATTTGAGATGTCATCAGTGATGTCATCAGTGATGTCATTTGAGATGTCATCAGTGATGTCATCAGTGATGTCACTGACCATGTCATGAATGATGTAATATGTGACATCATTAGCAGTGGATTGCGGGTCCGCGATATATAGTTAGTGCAACTAACTATATATGGAATTTCAATGGTTTTGTGCAAATAAAATAAGGTTTTTTAAATGCTAATCCCTAACTATATATGGTCTATAACCTATGGTTTTTTCAGTGAATTTTCAAGGTTTTGTAAATGCAAATTCCTAACTATATATGGTCTATAACCTATGGTTTTTTCTGTGAATTTCATTGGTTTTTTAAAAGCTAATATCTATAGCTGTAAAATATATTCTTTATTAAGTGACGTATCACGTAGCCCGTGAGACGCCTCATGATGCATCGCATAACCGTGACGTATCGTCTCTGCAGCGCAAACCAAACCCAAAACGTAAGCGCGCCAGAACACGCTTAAAGATATATATATATTTTTTTAACCTTAATTAGACAAAATCCACACGTGCACATATCACAAACGTTCAAAAAACACAATATGTCGGACTCCCGTTACGCTGCCGGTTAGCTGCCCGGTTAACGTACAAGGAAGCACCTTTACCGCGAAAAATCGCAATTTTTTTTTCTTTTGCCCCGCAGGGAACTTTAATAGCCCCCTCATCAATCCTAGGGGTTCAGGAGGGGTCTGCCTTACCCCTTTCATTCATTTACACCTTTTTTTTTCCACCTCTTGTCTCTCGATCCTACCGAGAGACAAGATGGCGGCCGCTCTGGACTGTTTACAATGTTGACAGCCAATCAGCTACTCCTCAGGATTTTTTTTTTTTTGGGCCCCGCGTGGTTTTATAATATCCCCCTCATCAATCCTATGGGGTCAGAAGGGGTCTACCTTGCCCTCTTTCCTTCATTTCCCCCTTTGTTTTGGTCTCCTCTTGTCTCTTGATCCTACCGAGAGACAAGATGGCGGCCGCTCCGGACTGTTTACAATGTTGACAGCCAATCAGCTACTCCTCAGACTCCCGTTACACTGCCGGTTAGCTTCCCGGTTAGCTGCCCAGTTAGCTGCCCGGTTCGCTTACCAAGACGCGTCTCTACGGCGAAAAAATCGGATTTTTTTTTTTTTTTTTTTTGGGCCCGGCGTGGCTCTATAATATCCCCCTCATCAATCCTAGGGGGTCAGGAGGGGTCTACCTTGCCCCCTTTCCTTCATTTCCCCCTTTGTTTTGGCCTCCTCTTGTCTCTCGATCCTACCGAGAGACAAGATGGCGGCCGCACCGGACTGTTTAGAATGTTGACAGACACCGGAGAGCCAATCAGCTTCGCTTTGCAAAGTTCCGATACGCGAAAGGTTCGCTAACCGGATAGCTGCCCGGAGCGCTGTTACAGATATATATCTTGATTTAAACGTTAATTTCTCAAAATCCACTGAAGCACATATATTGAGACCTAGCAAAGGCACATCGGGCTAACAGTCCCTACAATTTTGCCAAGTTTCGTGGAAATCCATTCAGCCGTTCGGGCTAAAAGTGAGTCCAACCGCCCTATGGAAATTAACATGGGAAAAACGCGTTTTGGGACCCCCCTTTTTTCTCGGCCCCCCCTTGACGAACCCCCCCCAAATTTTCAGGAGCTGCTCAGAAACAAAATGTGCCATTTTCCTGAAAATTTCAGCCGATTCCGTCCACAAACGCCAAAGTTATTAGACATAGAATTTTCAAAAGTCCCATAGGAAAAAAATCCTAACTATATATACCTACTGGCTATCGCCAGTAGGTAATATATATATATATATGTGTATATATATATATATATATGTGTGTGTGTATATATATATATATATATATATGTATATGTATATATGTATGTATATATATATATATATATATATATATATATATGTGTATATATATATATATATATATGTCCTCCCAAAGTGCTCAGATTTGTAGCCGCACTCCGCAAGCAGGTTGGTTTGCAAAACCTCTTTATTTCAAAGACATTCAGCTTTTCATCTCGTTGTTTAATCTCCCGGCCTTACGCGTTTCGAATCCCTCGTGCTTCTTATCAGAGGCCACATTCAGAAAGCATTACTTGCTGCCACGCCCCTGCTGCATGCTTTTATTTGATTGGTCTCCAGTGTGCCCTTTAACTCATGTTCGTTTTTGATAAAGTTTATAATGCATGCTGGGGTTTGTAGTTATTTTCGAGAGTTTATCACCCTCCAGTGGGTAACTGAGCACTTTGGGAGGATATATATATATATATATATATATATATATATATATATTTTTTTTTTTATTTATTTTTTTTTTTTTCACGAAAGTCTTCCATTCATTCGAATAGACGTCTCCGACACTCAAAAGTTGCTGTGCACGCAATTTTAATCAGCAGGAAAAACACTGCGGATTAAAATTGCGTGCACAGCAACTTTTGAGTGTCGAAGACGTCTATTCGAATGAATGGAAGACTTTCGTGAATTGAATGGGTGACCGGATGCCCTACTCCGACCCACCCATGAGCGTGACTGGTGATTTACCGGAACTTTTGGGTTCTTTATATAAATATATATATATATATATATATATATATATATATATATATCTCGCGGGGCACTTCGTGGTCGGGTGCCGCTTACGCGGTGGCGTTTCCGCGGTCAATATCTCGACACTGACACTGACGAAGGATATACTCCGAAACGCGTCGGTCTTAAAATAGAACTGCTGCTGAGCCAAAGAAGCCTCGAGAGTGCTATTCTTTTCCTGGTTACGAGGGAAAATTGGAGCGAGATATATAGATATATACACATACACACGTATATACTTGCCATAACTAGACTTACCTGTGTGGCAATGGTGCATGTGGTAAAAGCACCCAAAAATGCATGTGTGGTAAATGCATGCATGGTATAAGCTGCGTTGTAAAGGCACTGCGTGGTATATGCTGTGTTGTAAAGGCTGTGTCCCACCCACATCCCCTTCTGGAGTCAGCCTAAGGCTGCTTTGCCAAGTTATCCTTAGAGGCAATTGTTTAAAGTGGCACTTGGTCTCCAGTTTGAGGGTCTGGCATAGGGTGACACCAGGACACTAGAAGAGAAGGATACCATTGAAACAGTTGAGGCTATCACCTTCCTACTGCCCTAGGATCTCCTGAATCAGATTTGCAACTGGAATAGGTTTTGCGTTATGACCTCTCTGATAATAAAGGGGTTTCACAATGCAAACTCTTTGCCAAACACCTAAGGAATGGCCTTTATATCGCAAACTGTCTAATAAATGCAATAGCAACAGATTTTACATTTCCATCTATCGTTTAAAAACCCCAAAAGAAAGGGGTTTTACATTGAGAGCGCGGTGTCAAATTCAATAGAAAGGGGTTTTACTTTGTGAGCACTTTGAAATGCACCATAAGACGGGGCTTTATAATTTGATCTATGTGACCTACACAATAGGTAGGTAGGCTTTTACTACATAAGTATGTTTTTTTTATAGAAAGAGACATTAAATACTTGGTGACTCCCGTCGAAGACTTTTTGTCCATGTCAATGTATACACTGGGTGTGCCAGCAACGTTTGGTATGTCGCTCTACACAGAAACCACATGGTCATGTTTATGTTTATGTTCATTGTTAACCCCTTCCATGCTGGTGACGAACCCCAGCCGTCATGCACTACGGTGCTCGTGTGCTGATGACGGCTGGGGTTCGTCATGGCCCGCCCGTGTTCGGCCGGCGGCCGCACACGGGAAAAAAAGCGGCCGCATCGAAGGGGTTAATGTCCATATGTATGCTGTAATCTTTTTTAAATGTGAAGTCTAAGCAAGGCAGTGGCTGCCAATTTATATTAATAATCGTTGATAATAAATTGCTAAAGACTGTCTGAATAGCCGTGCTGTTGTGATGAACTCTATGCTGAATTGGCTTATACAGAAACATTGTTGTTTCTTAGGGTTAGAGGTTGTAGGAAATTAGTTGTGTGGCCTGCACAAGTAATAGGTCCACAATAGTCCTTACTGGGATCCAAACATCCCATTGGAGTGCTTGACTTTCTCAGAGTAGGGTAGTAGAACAGATCAATGCCTACTCAGGGGAGGTGATGTGGACTAGTAATAACCATCCACAGGCATGCAATAATAACACTCAATAAATGATTGTCCACTCAGTACGTTTTCTATAGAAAAAAGAAGTACATTTATTACACACACACACTACTAAATATTTTCTTTTTTTTTATTTTACGGAGTTTTATATAGCGCAAGCTTGACCCGAAGTTTTCGGGTATCAGAACGCTTTACACGAGCACCCGTTGTGTTAGATGAGCACACATTCATTTTTTATTAGGCATTGTGAGATTAGGTGATTTTTCCCAGAATCACAGGATGTTGCGCATCCTTGCAGAGGCTCGAACCTGCTTCCCCCGATTTGAGGTCGACCTCCTAGCCCTTAGGCTTACTGCTCTCCCCCATCAAATAATTTACAATTGTGTACATTGGTAGGGTTGAAAAACCCATATATGACGTGCAATCACCTGTGACACCCTAATGGGGGTACACAACCCAATGAAGTGAGTCTATTGGTTTTGTCACAGTTTAAGAGCAATAAACGCATCATTGTGTTCCAAGATGCAATTATCAAAAATAATACTCCAGCATGAATGCACTTATTATTATCGTAATAAAACATATATACTGTAAGGACTAGTTATTGATACCTTTAGGTAAACCAATAAAGCATTTAAAATCATTACGGTAAACCAATAAAGCATTTGAAATGAGTAAAACGTGTCTGTGTATTTTTTATACATTAAAAACACTTGCCCCTAGTAGACACTTCAATATGTGTACTGCCCTTAGCCACCTTATAGTAGGCCATAATGAATGCCAACATAGACATAGCCCATAGAGGGCAAAAACACTCCCATCTGTGGATCAAAACTCCAGCAATGGAAGTGCTTGAAAATGTAAAGCAAATCGGGGTGGTGAATGTTTTGGAGCCCCCCAGCCCCAATCTTTGGGTGGGGACTCCTGAAATCAATTAAGGGAGAAAGCCTGCGCCTTCCTGAGTTCAGTGGTGGTGACCCCGTAGTCCTGGACCACCACATGGGGAGAAGCAGCTTAAAGTACCAGCAAAACAGCAAGATCCCGCAAGGCACTCAGAGACTCTTCTCCGGGAGCAGTGAACATCATGGTATTGGCTCTCCTGCTGAGTCGGGAGAGCTACATGCTTTTCCTTTTAGTTTTTCTTATTAGCAGTTACTCACAGTGTATCTCTTTTTTCTTCTCAGGGTGAAGGGGTACCCGGTCCCACCAGGGCACCACGAAGCCCTGCCGATCTTGGTGGGTAGCCTTGGGAGCACACCTCGATCTGCCCATAGCCGGCACCCCATGTGGATCGCACTCTCACGTGGAGCCAGCAGTTCTTTCGTCCCTGCCTTCTCCAGCATCCAGCATCCAGGCAGTGGCAGCCACCCACCCCCCACACTGGACACTGGCACGGGGAGTGGGTAAAGCATGCCACCGTTTCGGGGCAGGGCTGCGGCACTCTCCCTTCCTTGCTTGTCATTACCCAGGGCTGGTGTTATGGGTGCCCTTCCTGGTTTGGCAGGGGAAGAGCTATGATGATCCCCTGCGTGTCCTCCTTTTAGGAGCCCAGGGATGGGGTCCTGGGCATTTAACCTCTCTGGCCGGACAAGTGTGACAGCACTCCCTCGTTCTCAGAACCCAGGGATGGGGTTCAGGATCTCCTTCCTGCGTCTGCAGGTTAAGCGTGTTCTTTTTTCTGGGGCAGCCCCCAGTATCAGCATGCCTGCCAAGTGTCACGCATCAGGCGTGACACTAGCGCATTTCAGTGTGGTAATCCGCATTACCGCACTGAAATGCATTGTCACGCATAATAGTAGTGTCTCAGCAGGTGTCTAACTGTGAAGTGCTACCACGGTAGTAGAAGCTGCGCTCCATTAGTTGAAGCAACATGAGCCTGGTGCGCTGCTGGCAGCATGCAGTGGACACACTGTGAGCTATCTGACCTCCGCCTGCTGCACACAACTGAAGCATTGCAAACTAATGTATGGTTTGTAGCAGGTCAAAATGGGAGTTGCGGCCGCGCCGTCTTCAGGGCTAAGCTGTTATGTTAGCCGGATTTGTAGAGCGCACAGATGCCCCAGCAAAGGGGCATCCTGGCGCTAACAGAACAGAAAAACCGTGCAAAAGCGATAACAGGAACTCAAAACACAACAACACTAGGGGTCTAGGGGAAAAAGGAAAGTTTTTACAGCCTTCCTGAATGACAGAAGTCCGTCAATCGCACGGATATGGACAGGAAGGGAGTTCCATAACTTGGCAGCAAGCACTCTGAAGGAGCAGCCGCGAATCCTAGACCTCTTGAAACGCGGTACTATAGCCAAGTGGAGACCAGAGGACCTCAGAGACCGTGATGGAACATATGAGGAGATGAGGTGCTCCAAAATCTGAGGGGAAGAGTGTTTAAGGATTTTAAACGACAGACAAAGGGACTTAAACTTAATTCTCTGAACAGGGAGCCAGTGGAGCTGGTGAATGTTTTTTTTGGCTGAGCAAAATCTGGGTAAGCCAACCAGAGCCCTGGTGGCAGCGCTCTGGACGCGTTGGAGACGAGAGACTTCCGCCTGATTAGCTCCGAGAAGAAGAGAACTGGTGTAGTCTAACTTAGTCAGAATCATAGCTTGTACAATGAGCTGTCTAGTAGGCGCATCAAAGAATTTAAAAGCGGATCTAAGCTGACGCAGAGACCCGAAACACGTGGCAGCAACCTTTTTAGTGTGAGTGGAGAAGCTGAGTTTGGAATCGAACCAGACCCCTAGATTTTTAACCTCAGTGACCGAGATAGGAGTAGGACCGAGCTCAGATGGCCACCAATTGTCGCACCATAGGAGAGTCTGTTTCCCAACAATGAGCACCTCGGTTTTTTTGGCGTTCAATTGGAGGAAATTGTCAGTCATCCAGCGAGCCACAGAGATAAGCCCCTCACGGAACTTAGCAGCCTCAAGTTCGGAAGCCCCACTTATTGCAACCGCCAGCTGCGTGTCGTCGACATAGGACACCATAGTCAGGTTCCCACGCTTGGCGACAGCAGCCAGCGGCTGCACATAGAGGGTGAACAAAGTGGGGCTAAGAGCCGATCTCTGCGGGACTCCCTGGGCAATCGCATAAGGTTTAGATTCAAAAGGTGGAGTGGCGACCTTGAAGGTGCGACCAGATAGAAAAGATCGAAACCACTCAAGTGCCATATTGTCGACAGCCGCCTCAACCAAACGCTGGAGTAAGATATTGTGGGAAACAGTGTCGAACTGAGATCAAGAAGAACCAGTGCCGCAGTGTAATCCGAATCAACCAACATGCGAAGATGTTCATCATAGAGAGAAGTCCAGTCTCGGTACTATGACCCGGCCGAAAGCCATTCTGCGATGGATCTAAAATATTGGCAGAATGGAGATGGTTAGCTAAGATGGTGTTAACATGGGCCTCGGTCAATTTAGCTGCCCACGGGAGCAGGGAAATGGGACGGTAATTCTCCAATTTTTGTTGGTCAAGAGCAGGTTTTTTTAAAATAGGAATCACTTGGGCCTGTTTCCAAGTGCCAGGGACGGAGCCTGAGGATAGGGATAAATTAATAAGCTCACATAGAGGAGGGAGGCAGAGGGAGGCAGATTCTCTAAATTGAGCAGGTCGTAGCGGATCCTTAGGAGAGCCTGATTTAACTTTCGCTACAAGTTTGTTAAAATCCTCCATAGAAAGCTCTGGGAGGTAAGATAGAGATAAAGTAGTTTTCGATGCAGGTATCAATTTCTGCAGCTTTCATTCTCACAGCTCTGCTCAGGAGGCTCAGCCCGGGCGGCAGCGGCGCACTTGGGTTCAAGGAAGTCCGGATGTTTTAGGTTATGTATGGTGGATATAGCCCCGAGGTTTTTTAAGGATTTGGTTGCAGAGGAAATATGATTGTCGTGACATCCCGTCGTTGCGCAGCACTTTGGTTTCACTTTAGTGCCTTGCACAAGGAGACTCATGGGCCCTGGAGGCAGCGCTTGATCAGCTGCTTGCAGCCAGTGCCGCTCATGAAGGTCTGCCCTGGGCATGGCTCGAGGCTAGGGGCCTCGGGGGTGCTTGCCCCAGACATGGCTGTAGGCTCAAGGCTGCGGGGGTGCGTGCTGGTGTCTGGCGGGGGTGCGTGCTGGTGTCTGCCGCTGTTAGTTTTACTTCAGCCTCGGCCGCCAACAGCCTCCTTTACTTGGGCTGGCTAAGGCAGCTCATCTCTGGGCAGCTCATCTCGGGGCAGCTCAGCTCTGCGCAGCTCTTCTATATCTTCACTCACTGCAATAACAGATCACAGCGAGGGAAGAAAAAAAAACACTAGCAGCACTCTACAGAAAGTAGAGATTTCTAGTTTATACACAGGGCACGTCCCTTTACTGGGCTCAGGTGTGAGTGGTGTACGAGAGAGACTGCACACCGGAAGGGAGTGTGTATTCCCGGTGGGTGAGGGGTAGTGCTTTGTTGGAGCCCGAGGAGTATTGCAAAGGGTTTCCTTTCCTGAAGGAGGGGGAACATCGGGTAGGAGAATTGTAAGGTGAGCACATGAGCGCATCACGGCTGAAAGTGTTTGAGTTAATGGAAATGAGGGAGGGGGCTTCGGTGCAGAAGGAAAGGGGTGGTGTGTGTGGCTGTGTGAGAGAGGTGGGAAGGTGGAGGAGGCCTTCCTCCTCTTGTGACTCCTCTTTGTCCCGTATACAGTGCATCATTTATACAGGTGCTTGGTAGTGGAGGGAATTAATTTTTGGAGTTATTTTTCTTCCACCATATTTTGGTCCAGAGCTACTACTAGAGGAAATTACAGAAAGGGAGCAAGAAGAAAGAAGAGGAAGATCATGGAACAGTGACATGAAGATAGCAGGAATGAAAAATAACCTACAAGAGTGAGATAAGAACACAGGAAGTGCAGGTTGAGTGAAAAAAAGAAGCATGCCGTGGAATCAAAATGTATAAGCCTTGGTATTCATGAACCCCTACATTCGGCAGCATGAGTTAAGCCTCTTTAGAAAAAGTATGAGCTCCTTCTGTTTTTTATTTGTTTGAGAATTAACCCAGTAACAAATGGTTTGCTATACTCATCAAGGCAGCCCCAGCATCCACAGGAGCTCACATTTAGGGAGAGTGCGATTGGGTGGAATGGCTAGTTAATCACAGTGGTAAGTGAAAGAAACATGGTAATGGGATACTGAGGCAGGAGAAGGTGACACTATGTATCTACTAACAAAGTATGTACCTACTGGCAGAGAGCAGAAAACTACAGTGATTATAGAGGACAGGTAAAGAAAAACCGTTGCATGGTAAGGGTAAGGAAAGTGCATGAAAAACCAATGGTTTAAACCCAGAGTGAAGTAGTGTACAAAAGGAATGGGAGGGTTCTTGGTTGTCTACCTTTGTCTCATGTTGTAACATTCAAGGATTCTTTTTAATAGTTTTAAAAATCCAATTGGCAAATGGCAAAAACAATGGTTTACTATGGTAATGCTACTTTTAGAAAGTTACCTTTTCTCTGCCAAAAGCTCCTGGAGGTTTTTTGCATGAGCTCCAACTGTCCCCGTACAACTAAATAGCTCAATTGCTGTGGCCTCAAAAGTATTTTCAGAGCAAGTGGGGATGTGGGTGGGTGGGTGTTTCAGTAATATTAGCATGTAGTTCATTTGAGAAATGCCCAGGAACTTGATTAACAGGAGCTGCTGCTAATGAGAGTAGGGTTACCCCTTGGAACTTTTATTTTTTTATTGGGCGGGAAGGTGCTAAGGGTCTTGCCCATCCACAAGCTAATGCGAGCCATGCATGTGGCATTCGTGGGTACATTCTGCAGAACACTGATGGGCCTGTAGAAGTAAGTGAGAGTAGTAAGGGACCTGAACCTGCTCCCACTTGTTCCCAGGACAGAGAAGGAAACTCCAAGGGCAGTTGGCTGACCCCTGTTAAGCGACAGTTCTGCAAATAGCTGCAAGAAGCTCTTTTCCTAGTAGATCCTGACTGGCTAGTTTCAACTGGGTCTGCCTGCGACCCTGCTTGTGGCATTTGATGTAGTGACCCTCTAATGCTGTCCCTGAGGTCGACCCTTGGCTGTGTAAAAGTGCACTTGGAGTAACATTCTAAAAAACCTGGGACTTTGAAACTTTTTGGCTCCAAAGACCTCAGAAGAACTGGGAGAAGCCTGGTAAGTCAATCCGATGAAGGTGTGTTGCTTCTGGGCTAAAGATTTCGGGTGCTCCCGCTCGAAAGGTTTGTGGAGCAGCAAATGAATGTCAGCGGGTATTTTGGCATCTGGTGCCCTGTTGTGTTATAGAGTGCAGACTGGCCCTGCTGAAGGAACCCGAGCTCCAAAAATAGACCACTTTCAACATAGAAATCTTAACTGGACAAAGGGGGCAAACAGCATCTTACCTGCGAGGGACCTTCCTTGCATGTGTATTTTGAAATACTCCAGCTAAGAGCTTTCCCACTAACAAGTCAACAGCTTCACCGGGACCTTGTCTTTTGACTGTTCAGTCTCGTGAAGCCCTACTCTGCCACTAGCTGCTGCTCTGCCCTGCTGAAGATTTTTGACTCACATTTCAGAGATTAAGTCAGAAGAAACTACTTACGACCAGGTCGAACCTGGATTTTGCATCTAGCCTGTGCTCCATTGCAGTCGGACGTCAGTCACTCCTAGGTACTAGTCAAGAACAGCTACTTGATCTGGGTTGGCACTGAATGTCCCTAGAGCTATTGTTATTTAAAACTATAATAATTCATGTCTCTGGTACTCTTTAATTGAGTTTTCTTGTTTTGTTATCATTCTATTCAGTGGATTATTCTCTATTTTTATGAAGTGGAGTGGGATTTTTATTGTACTGTGATCTCTGTTTATTAACTGCTTTGGTACTACAAAATACTGTAAAAATGTTCTTAAGTTAAGTCTGTCTATTCTGTTTCATTATTGCCCAGGTGAAGCTCAGGTTTAAATTACTGAAACCTTTGCTAGACCTAACAAGAATAGTGAAAAATGTACTTGTGGATGAATTCCATCTACCCCAACTAATAATAAACTCTCTCACAGAAAGGTAGACCAAAATGCTCATAATGTCACCACTATTCGGTGTAATCTATGTCAAGGACTTGAAGATGCTGAAAAAATTCTATCAGTGAATGGTCTTGCAAAAGGTAAACCTTTGCCACCCTCAACCTGTCCAACATGCTTTGGCAAAGCTATGGTCAGATTAGTGGTTTCTTAGTTGGCCCACAGACTGACCACAGCTGCGTTCACTTCCACTACAAAAAATCCACGACCCATAACCCCCCACAACCTATTCCCCGAAGAAACTGGAACAAAATCACCACCGACCCGCTCTTCTCGTCGCTTCAACAAAACACCCCTGCCAATTCATTAGACCCAAACCAAGCAGCCACCAACCTCACACATTGGATCACCCACAGCACAGACGAACTAGCACCCTTGAAAAACCATCTAATCAAGCAAGGTAACAAAAAAGCCCCCTGGTTCAACGATGACCTTAAGAAATCCAAGAAGTTTTGTCGGACTCTCGAGAAAACTTGGAGAAAAAACCCTACCACTGACAACCTGGCCTCCTTCAAAAACGCCACCCGGAAACACCACCAACTCATCCGATCCACCAAGAAATCAGCATTTAAGGATCGACTTGACGACAATGCCCAAAACAGCAAGGAACTATTCAACATTGTCAAAGAATTCACTAACCCCTCCGCAGGCACTAACGACATCACCCCCTCCCAAAACCTCTGCGACTCTCTATCATCATTCTTCCACAACAAAATCGCCGAAATACATAACGGCTTTCAAAACCAGTCCGAAGACCAGCCCATTCCACCCACCTCGAACCAAAACCCCCCTCTAACAACCTTTGCGCCTGGAACCCAATCACCACTGAAGACACCATCCGCCTGATGAATTCCATCCACTCAGGATCGCCAACCAACCCTTGTCCCCACCACATCTTCAACAAAGCAGACTCCATTATCGCACCCCATCTCCGAGACGTCATCAACTGCTCCCTCAACTCCTCCACCTACCCGGAAAACTGGAAACATGCTGAACTTAGCGCCCTTCTGAAGAAACCCACGGCTGACCCAACCGAACTTAAGAACTACCGCCCCACCTCGCCCCTCCCATTCCCCGCCAAAGTCATCGAGAAAGCCGTCAACAGTCAGCCTGCCGCCTTTCTCGAATCCAACAAATCCCTCGACTCCTCTCAATCAGGCTTCCGAGCCAAACACAGCACCGAAACCGCCCTCATCGCAGCAACAGATGACATCCGAACACTACTGGACAAAGGAGAAACAGTCGCTCTCATCTTACTAGACCTCTCCGCAGCCTTCGACACAGTCTGTCATAGCACCCTCATACAACGCCTCAGCAACATCAGAGTACAAGGAAAGGCATTAGACTGGATCATATCGTTCCTCACCGGAAGAACCCAGAGAGTCCGCCTCCCCCCTTTCAACTCAGAGGCCACCGAAGTCATCTGCGGCGTACCACAAGGATCATCACTCAGCCCCACCCTCTTCAACGTATACATGAGTCCCCTCGCATCCATCGCGCGCCAACACAACCTCAACATCATCTCCTACGCAGACGACACCCAGCTGATCCTCTCCCTCACAAAAGACCCAAACACCGCCAAAACCAACCTACACGAAGGAATGAAAGAAGTAGCCGAATCGATGAAGATCAGCCGTTTAAAACTAAACTCGGACAAAACAGAAGTCCTCATCTTAGGACCATCCCCCTCTGCCTGGGACGACTCTTGGTGGCCACCGGCCCTCGGAACCGCACCCATACCTACGGACCACGCACGTAACCTGGGCTTCATCCTAGACTCCTCCCTCTCGATGACCAGACAATTCAACGCCGTCTCATCATCCTGCTTCAACATCCTACGAATGCTCAAAAAAATCTTCCGTTGGATCCCCACCGAAACAAGAAAGACAGTCTCCCACGCACTAGTCACAAACCGATTGGATTACGGCAACACCCTTTACGCAGGAACCACAGCCAAACTACAGAAAAAACTCCAACGCATCCAAAACGCCTCAGCCAGACTCATTTTGGACATCCCTCGGCAAGCTCACATTTCAGACCACCTGAAAGACCTCCATTGGCTCCCTGTCAACAAGAGAATAACGCTCCGTCTCCTCACCCACGCACACAAAGCCCTCTACGACCTAGGACCCGAATGCCTCCACACGCGTCTATCCTTCTACACCCCCTCCCGCCAACTATGATCGTCCAATCAAGCCCTCGCCGCAATTCCACGCATCCACAGATCCACCATGGGGGGAAGATCCTTCTCCTACTTAGCGGCTAAAACCTGGAATTCTCTCCCCACCCACCTCCGCCTCACTCTGAACCACCTCTTTCAGAAAGCAACTAAAAACCTGGATATTCGATAAGTAAATTCACATCCATCCCTCAAGCGCCTTGAGACCCTCTGAGTGAGTAGTGCGCTATACAAATTTTTGAACTTGAACTTGCCCTCCGCTGCTTTAAGGTACGTTCGCTGCCAGTGAGATACAGAGTACTAAATAAATCCCAAACCCCTCTTCGGTTGTGATATTATAAAGGTCCCACTACACTAAAGTTTAGTCACAGTGCTAAAATTCAGTAACCATGAAAAGTGACTTTGCAAAACGATATTAATCTTCTAATTAATTGTGTGGCAGTTAGTTTAATTTTTAAGAGGTCTAAATTTTATCATATAAGACAGCAGTGGCACAAGCACGATCAGAAGCCAGTATTAGAAGCAAGCTGTTCTGGTTCAACTCTCAAAAGATGAACGCCTCTTCATTCTCCATTGGACCATGATACTATTCCTCACACAGTAGCATACGTAATGTAAATAACCAATGCTTTACTTAATAGATTTAATAGTACTCAATTTCACAATCTCATAAGGAAGGGGTGCAGAGACTGCTTCAGCAGAAATCGTACTAGTGAGCTCCAGATCAATGCAGATGTTGTAAGTGACCATTAGCACAATGACCAGTTTTCCCAGCACTTACATGGTGAGTGGTACCTTGAGAACTGTGTATCATTTTGTGACAGGAACAAACAACTGCTAGAATGGAATTCCATTGTAAAGAATACGATGGTCCAAGCAGAATATAAACTTTATAAGTCATCTAAGTAATTATGCTTTTTCTTTGTTTAGCTCACCTCTTTTTAGATCAGGCCCAGGTCTATGGCGGAGATCTGTAATTTTATTACGTTTTGGCCAATTTAGTTTCAGAGGGAAAATATTGGTACTGACTCACAGGGTATATAGCTATCATTAATGCAGCAGGTATAGTGATACCGGGGCACGGGACTGGTAGAGGCCAAACCCACTACAATTAGGTCTCTTTTAATACCTATCTAGGCCAGGTGGGCCCATTTTCTATCCCTGCATTAGGACCTTGGCACCCTTGTCACTATTCAACTGCTGAAGATACAATAAGTAAATCCCACAGTGAGATATCTTCATAAGAAATAGCCAACCAAGTGTTAGAACCTGCAAAAGGGGTGCCCTACAGTGACCTGCAGAGAAATAAAAAGATCGATCATTTTCAGTTTCCCAACTAACACCCTCCCCCCTCTCCATAGGGACATTAGACAATACGTAGGTTTAACCCTGGGCAGTCTGCACCTATACAGGAGCATATTTCTAAAACTCTCTGCCACTGAAACAGCAACAAGAAGTTACAGCACATCAAGACCAGAGGCAGCAGGCAGCCAGTCAAGCTACATACAAGAGAAGTTACGGAAACAATGATTCCCTATTTACTCTGTCTGAGCTGACATGACTTCTGCAAAACCTCTGATACTTGAACCAGTGACGTCTAACACCTTCAATGGGTAACCCTGTTAGTATTTTCTGAAGACACTCTGTAAATAAAATTGTGTTACTGGTTGAGGGGAGTGAATCCCTACTCAAGTGACAACTACAATCCTTATCGGGGTGAATGAAATCACAAGCAAATCCCAAATTAACCTGTGCTCAACCTCTAGTGGCTAGGACCAGGGCAGTCAGGCTTAACTTAGAGGAAACGTGGAAAGTATTTATGCAGACAGTGATTAAGTAAAATCACAAGACTAAACTGACACCAACATACAAAAATATAGTAAGCTTTAATAAATAAAACAAGACCAGAAAGACAAATATGCAATCAGATGCATATTTAAAGAGGTCAGTGAATATAGTGCCAAAAAGCACAAAGCGCACAGGGACCGTTGTGACGCAGGCCAGCTACAGGTACCCAATAAGGCCCTCTAAGCAGGAATACCTTAAATCCTGGTTGCGGAGCATTCCAATGTTCTGCATCGAGGATACGTTGTGCAGCTGAGACAATGCAATGTCTGGGTTAGAGATGCATTACGCATCCTTAGTTCCGTGGAGCAGCGAGGCTGTGTTGCTAGGTTCTGCATCATTCTAGAGGAGGTTGTCAACAAGGGTGCTTTCGATGTGACCTCTTGCAACGAGGATGCGTCACACAGCAGTGGTTTCATAGAAGCTGCAGTGCTTGCGATCTGGGGCTCTGCGTCGTTGTCAAGGCTGCCATCGTTGAGGATTTATGATGTGAGGGCTTGCATCGTTGATGCATCAATGTTGCATTGTGCAGCAGTGGTTCCAATACGTCTGTGAGAGTGATGCGAAGTCCTTGCGCCGGGAGCGTCAATGCGACAGAGGCGATGTATCGATTCTGCTTGGATTGTCGCTGCATAGTTTTGCTGGGCACAAAAATGGGCTGGCAGAGTACCTTCAGGCCCACTGATCTGCTGTGGCACCACTAGGCAGGGTAGGAATAACAGTTGCAGAGTCCAGGCACCTGTTTAAGAGGCCCCTAAACCATACTGACCAACAAAATAGAGTAAGTCCTTAATGGAGTGGATGAAGACTGGCACTCTTCTCTGACTCTACTCAACCTCTTTTGTTTGTCACACCGGTAACTTCAGAGCTATTGAGAGGACTCCAAGAACTGGAAGTCTACTGACAAAGTGTTGGGATTTCTTCACACCTAGCAGCTACTCTTGAATACACCAGGCCACCCATTAAAGTACCTCAAGGCTCAGCACTCTAGCTATTACTGTTCATTTATATATTCACCTGCTAACTCAGGTTCTCAGACAACATGTGGTACACTACCAAATATATGCTGATGATACTTGGGTATACATTTGATTGGATAAGTTGCAAGACAGCTAGGATAAAATCACAAACTGTCTGTAGACATTTTTATAAATGGTTTCTACAAAATTACCTTTGTCTGCATGAAGCAACGACTGAGACCCCCATGTCTGCTGGAGTACTACAGAAATGCTTTGCCTTGGAATGGTCACAAAATCGAGGAAGCCCACTATCGACTATTTTTGGTACCCCCGAAGTTCTCTTCTCCATGTCTGATCTCCCAGACTTGAACCGGTATTCACTCCTTTGTACTTTTTCCCCCCTCTACCATCTATGCCCCTTATGACTTGTCTTCTATGTTTCCAATTTGCTCTATCAACGGCTGTATTTATGTAACACTTTTTTTGTTGTTTCTCTGTTCCATGTTTTTCTCTTGTTACTCATGTCACTATTAAGCATGGGAAAAATCCCCGCAAAATCGCAAAAAAATCAGCAAATTTTCCAGCGAAATCGCGGATTGTTTTGCAATTTGCCCTGGAGTACTTTCTACTGGCTAATCCAGTAAGTGCTCCCTCATTGGGTAAATGTATAGTGCTATTACTACACTGCAGCTGCGTAAAGGACCAGAAGATGTGTCTCCAGTGACCATGTGTTTCTGTAACACAGGCACAGGCACACATGGTCACTGGAGACACATCTTCCGGCCCTGTACGCAGCTACAGTATAGTAAAAGCACTATGGGGCAGATTTACAAGCCGCTTGCGCCTCTTTTGCGCCGCTGTTGCGTCACTTTTGTGACGCAGAGGCAGCACAAAGATGCGCCATGGTGCTGGGTATTAACAACGTAACGCATCTGAGAGATAAGTCACGTTCTAAAGCCCTGCACCATCAGGAGGCATTCCGGCGCAGGGGAGGGCGTTCCTGCGCAGGAACGCCTCCTAAAAGTGGCCAAGTGAAATCTACAAAATTTCACTCGGTCACTTTTAGGCCAATGCTGCGTCAAAACCCAGTGCCTGCTTGAAGCAGGCGCAAGGCTTTGCGCAGTATTGGGGAGATAGGGCCCCCAGAGCATTGCTGCAGCTGCGTCGCGCTTGCGACGCAGCTCCAGCAATACGCTGCTTTTACGGCACAGATGCGTGACTCATCTGTGCAGTTATTTCCACATGGTGCGCCGCATTGTAAATGCGGCACCATGGGTGGCGGAGCTGCAGCGCACAATAACTGGCGCATCCCTGGGGATGCGTCAGTTATTGTAAATCTGCCCCTATACATTTAGCCAACGAGGGAACACTTACTGATTAGACAGTAGAAAGTACTCCAGTTGAGTAGAGGTATTGCACAAAAAGGTGGCATCTTCGTGGACAAACACGCAGGAGCGGGATTCATTCTGCCCCCTGTTGAACTAGGTTTTTGTGCCCTTCTGCCCTCTGTTAGACTCGATTTTCCCTTGTTTTTCTGCCCTCTGTTAGACTCGTTTTTCCCTTGTTTTTCTGCCTTTCTGCCCTCTAAACTCGTTTTTTGTGCCCTTCTGCCCTCTGTTAGACTCGTTTTTTGTGCCCTTCTGCCCTGTTATTCCCTTGTTTTTGTGCCCTTCTGCCCTCTGTTAGACTCGTTTTTTGTGCCCTTCTACCCTCTGTTAGACTCGTTTTTCCCTTGTTTTTCTGCCCTTCTGTCCTCTGTTAGACTGGTTTTTTTGTGCCCTTCTGCCCTTTGTTAGACTGCTTTTTGTGCCTATCTGCCCTCTGCATCACCACATCATCACTCATCACAACCCCATCATCACTCAGCACCACCAAATTATCACTCAGCACCACCACAGCATCACTCAGCAGCACCACCACAGCATCACTCAGCACCACCACAGCACCACTCAGCACCACCCCAGCATCACTCAGCACCATCCCAGTATCACTCAACACCACCACATTATCACTCAGCACCACCACAGCACCACCACAGCATCACTCAGCACCACCACAGCATCACACAGCACCACCACAGCACCACTCAGCACCACCACAGCACCACTCAGCGCCACTCAGCGCCACCACAGCATCACTCAGCACCACCACAGCACCACTCAGCACCACCACAGCATCACTCAGGGCCACCCCAGCATCAATCTGCGCAACCATTCAACAACAACTGGTTCAAATATGTTCTCTCAATGTTTCAAGCTTTATTACAAATGTCACAAAAAGATGTTAATATTTCACTTCTGTTCTTGGATTTTCGTCACAATAAAATACACTGAACATAATCTTTACAAAAGTTATTTACAAAAGTTTACGCTATTGCCATTCTAAATTAAAATCACTTTTATTTAAGTATTAATTATTTAAAAAAATTAAAAGCCATTGTAATTTGTAATATCAATACATCTAAGTCACGTAAATACAAAACATGTTGCATTACAAATGCTATAGGTGTCACATTTGCGAAAGTTATTACTATTGGCATTGTAAATGACAAAGCTATTAATTTAGCTATTTTCAAAACCAACACATAAATAAAAAAAATTGTCATTTAAGAGACCAATAGCTCAAACTTTCCTAAGGCGAGACCTATTGCATTGCAAATTCTTGTTTTTATATCTGTCAGTGCTTCCTGTTGAGGTGTAATTTTCGTGACAGGTGCCTCATTGCCTACTTGTAACTATTCTCTGACCCTGCTTCAAGGGTCAGAGCAGGGTCAGAGAATAGTTGCAAGTAGGCAACGAGGCGCTAGGAAGCACTTACAGGCGTACAGCAGCAGGTGCCCAAGTTGAAGTTAATTTCTTTCTAACCCTTTTGTAAAAGGTTACAAAAAATTAGCTTAAACTTTTGCACCTGCTGCTGTAACCCTATAAGTGCTTGGCTGAAAATTCTTCCCTGCTGATTCGTGGATTTTACAGCGATTTCGCGAGATTCGCGGATCGCGAAATTATGTAAAATTCGCAAGTTCCACGAGCGGAACGAATTTTCAGCCCATGCTTAGTCACTATGTAACACTGTTCTTTTATTACGATATTCCTCATGTAAAGCGCTCTGATACCTCAAGGGTCTAGCTAACGCTATAAAAATATCTTCAAATCCTTCTCACCCAGGCAGGCAGTAGATCATCACAGCAGGGCAGCAGCCAGCCGAGTAGCTGTCCTTTCAGCAGCATAGCACTCCCTGTTCCTAAAAGAGCCTTATGCAGGTCAAGAAGTGTACTGAAGAGTTGGTGTCTGAGGATTCCCTTTGTAGTGCTCAGTTTTCCTACCTCCCCGGCTCTGTCTTCAGACTTATACAAGGGGTATGCAACTCTTTGTGTGAAGGCAGTGCACAGACTATTCAGGTGAATATGGGATTGTGCCCAGCTCACTCTCCCATCCTGCCAGTGATGGTCCATCCAGCACACTTTAGCTCTCTATTGTGTGTGGCTGTTTTGAATAAATACACAAAGACCAACTGTCAACTACACCTGGTAATGCGACCTAGAGACAGGTTGCAGGCGCAAAATGGCAAAGGTAGGAAAATGCCAGCTTTCTAAAAGTTGAATCCTCAAAATTGTAATTCAAAATCTGCCTCTACCATAAAAGAGGATTTTTCATTTCAATTCCAAAGACACCAAACATGAAATATTTACCTGTTCACATTTGTAAGTTATCCGTATTAGATGTAATAAGGGAGCTTCAATGTCATCCTATGGGAGAGATGGGCCTCACAGAAGTAAAAAATAAATGTAGGAGTTTTTCACTACCAGGACATGTAACTTAGTAGTAGAAGTACATGTCAAGTATGTCACATCTAACCACCCTCTTCCATCATACAGCAAGGACCATCTTAATTTCAGGTTTATCGAACCAGTGGTGACATTCTTTTGAGTGCTAGAAGAAGGAACAGCATTGCACTCTGCTCCATCTTACTAACAATGGTAGCAAGAGGCCAACCAGACATTCCCGGTGCTTCCACCAGGTACTTGCTCCTCTTCAAAAAGGCTGAGCATTGAGATCCATTGCACCTGGTAGGGCACCGTAGAGGCAGAACCCTTCGCATCAATGCAATGAAACTTCAGATAGAGACAGCACGGACCTCGACACACAGCCAAACAACAAGTCGAAGAGAATTTTTTTTTTACAGAGTTTTATATATCACAAACTTGACCCAGTGTCGGAGCACTTTACATAATACCCATTGCGTTAAATGAGGACATTCATTTTTGTTCGGCGCGGCGAGATTGAGTGATTTGCTCAGAATCACAGGATGTTCAGCATCAACGCTGAGACTCAAACCCTGTTCCCCAGATTCGAGGTCGATCGCCCAAGCCGTTAGGCCATTTCCTCTCCCCAATGATGTCTTTATATTATCGGGGGACAATGCATGTGCCCCAACCGATGTTCTGTAAGTAGCCAGGTGAGGGAATGCTTTGTAACGACTACTGTACAACGGACCACTTTACGAAAAAAATACATTAAAATATCAGGATATCAAGGGTAAACCAACACTCTGCCAACCACTGAAAACAGAGCGGGTAGGAGGTCTCATTCGGAGCCTTGTCAGGGGTAGGAAATGCCAGACAAAGGGTACAGGTCAATACAACGCAAGGGTCTTGGTGACCTCACCCACGCCAGGTTTACCTGTGTGTTTGAAACAACGTTGCCTTGTGAGTCACAGGTGAGAGTAGCTGTAGCCCAGAGATCTCAGTAACAAGTTAAAGAAAGGAGTGTTTGACACAAGCGTGGGCCGGGCCTCTTTTCAGAGAGGTTGGGCTCCTGACGATGAAGTGCTGGGTGGTGAATGTGTCACAAGCACTGACTGAGATGAGGTCGATTCAAATTATTATTCTACGAATACAGAGTTGAAATCAGAGTTTCCCTTTTTTACGAAACAAAGGCAAGCCAAATATTGGTATTGAGGGCGCGAGACGGGTTGGGCCGCTGATACTGTCGAACCGTTGGACGCACACACTCCTAATCACGGTTCCCATGGGCAGCAGATAACATTCGTGTAGGTGAGTGATTAGAGCAGGGCATGGGAGCTGCTCTGCGGGAGTTAAACAGAGAGGGAGAAGTTTGCACCTTTACCTGCAACTGTGGTGTTTGAGAACAGAGAAATGCAGCCATATCTTGAATGTTCCATCTCCTGCGTGCAGGCAGGCAGGCATCAGCCATTCCTGTGGCACCCCATGGGGGCCCCGCCCAAAAGCAGGAGACACAGAATAGTACAAGTATTACATATGAACAGCAGATACTTCCATTAACGCTACCTGTCCCCGGAACCCTGCAGTATCTTGCGGAGGTTTGGGAGGGTGGGAGGGAGCACGGTGATGGGGTGTCACTGATTGTTGGCCTCATCCCTTGTGATTGCAAGGACATCTAACTTTTCAGTGAGGGGCAAGTGCAACATATTTACAATGATAAGTCGCATTCCTGTGCTCTCCCCTTTGCGGGTGCACAAACTGCTGCCATGCGCCGGCGCAGACCTCCTTGCACCATGTGCAAGGATGCCTGCGTCATCGAGAGATTGTTTTTGTGCAGGAAGGGGCATCCCTAGAGTGGCCTCTCATTCAGACGCATTTCCAGATTTACCATTCCTCGTAAATCTGGATATGTGTCTTGTTCCATGGGTGTTGCGTGGGAAAACCCACAGCAACACCCTTGGAACGCCCCTTTCATGCAAAGTGCTGCAGTTAAGGGTCCATATTTACAAGGACGGAAAAAGCCATGCAGCATGGCTTTTCCTGTCCTTGTAAATATGGAGCAGTAAAATGCGGCACCAGTACGGTACGAAAAGTGACATACTGGTGGCGTAGAAGGCTCGTAAATCTGCCTCTGAGTTTTTCCTGATCGCTTCATGTTAAGATTAAAAGAAACGTGCAAAGTCAGGAGCCAGGAAGTGAAGGTTTTTTTGCAGATACCCGCTTCCACTTGGAAACAATGTAGCGCATCCTTTCTACTGCTGCACACCTAAGCAGCGTCTGAAGAAATTCAACCACACATCACTAACACTAAAAGACATGCACCGGCCACCCCCCCAACCGCAACATACTCAAGACCTGCTGCGCTCCATACAAAGCAGACTGTTGACCCTACATGGCAGAAAAAACACCAGAGTTGTGTTTGGGATCAACAGAAATTAACAAAAGAGCTACACTCACGAAAGAGGCATGGTATATAAACCAGTTTATATAAAACAAAGGGTCATATTATCAAGCAAGGGTGTTACATTATCGATGTTTTTATCGGCAGGAAACTGCCGCTAAAGCGGCGATAATGGGCTTGATAATATGCCCTTGTGAATTCCCATAGAAGCGCAGGTTCTAGTGTTAACCTGGGCTGCTATGGGAATCCACAAGGGCATATTGTCAAGCCTATTATCGCCACTTTGGCGGTAGTTTTCTGCCGATAAAAGTGGCGATAATGTATCGCCCTTGCTTGATAATATGGCCCAAAGTGTAGAAAGTTAACCCTAAAGAATTATTGATACAAAGACACTAAAAAAACGAAAACGTAAACATTTAAAATACATTACTTTACAACTGTTTTTTCAATTTTTTATTAAATATCTCTAAAATTTTTTATGCTATTCTGATTTACACGTTTTCATGTGGGCAAACATAGACGACATACTATACATGCATAAATGTGTGCCTAAAATACCTAAGCATATCAGTTTTAAGACATGGGCTAAAGTGGGCAGTTGTCCAGACCTGGCCTTCTAAGGGGAACCTGGTAATATGCATGGGGCAGTGATAAATACCTATGTAAAAAGAGCATGCATTAAAAAACATGTCCCTTTTCTTCAACTTAACAGCTGTTGCTTCACACTTCCCAGCTGAGCGCGCATAGCTGCCCTGCCCGCCCAGCATTAACCCTCGCACTCAGGCGGTCGGTGGCTATTCAATTACAAGATACACTTTCTGTCTGTCTTGTCTCTTGACATCACCTCTCCTAACGCACCACTCTCTCATTACCTGTCTGTCTCTACACAGCTCTACTTGTCCATGTACCTACCCTTTCTCTGTCTCGGCTCTTCCTATCTTACCTCTCTGTAATTGCACCTCTTACAACCCCACCTCTCTCGACACCTCATGCCTCCCTCTACCACTTCTACACATTTCAGTAACATACCTATGTGCCCTCTGTACTTTACTGTAATTTCTCTTCCATTTGCTACACCTATGTTTCCCCTTCACCCCTCTGTACCTCACCTCTTTCTATTCACATGTATTAATGTGCACAAATGCCATCCTACATCTATCTATCTATCTATCTATCTATCTATCTATCTATCTATCTATCTATCTATCTATCGTTGCATTTGTTTACCTAAAAACACATCCGTAAGTAGCGCCAAAAAAATGAGAATGTTATTTAGAAAATAAATATATACATTTTGACTATATTTTTATATTATATTTTAAGTATTGATGTTTTTGTTACGAGTTTGTTTTTGGGGTGGGACATTTTTTACAATTTTAGTACATATCCTGGGTCAGTGCATCAGAAGAACTCAGGACAGCGCAAGACTGAAAAGAGAAACTTGAAATTAGTGTTGCCTTCTCCAACTACACCTACATTCTGGAACACCATCTTGCCACAAATGAGCTTTGCCCCAGAAATATGGCAAGGACCATGTCTTTGTGGAGCTTCTAATCCACTGATGAATGAAGCATTTGATGCTCAGCCTCCTGGGCCTGCTGTAATCCCATCCCCCTCTCCATCTTTCTATCTTCACAACCCAGAATTTCCACTTCCGCTGTGCGGGCACTCTGGTACCCTCTTCCTGTCACCGCTCCGTGGCTCTGCAGTGAGGCCACTGCTACACTAATTTCAGGCCAATAATAATTTGCTATAGATTGCAATGCACTTCAATAATGTCTTGGAAATGTGGAGTTCGCTGATAGCCTTAATATGAGGAGTGACCAGTTGTTTTACCTTGAATTAATGATGTTAAACCTATTGACCATTTGGAGGTTCTGCAAACCATAAAGGCTGCAGCGCTACCTAATGTGCACTCAGACTTCTAATAGACACGGGAGGGTAGCACAGTGCACCTGTGTGTCCTAAACGCAGGCTGCACTTCGAATTAGTACTTGCAAGAGGTGCATTGTCTGATTTTATGAGCATGCAGCAGGAAACCCAAGTCCCTCCTGTCCGATACTGACTGTGTAACTAAGCTTAATATACTCTGTCCCGGGGAGAGCTGTGCATGAAATGTGTTAGGATCAGTCAGCTCAAGTGCACAATGGTTTACAGGTTCAGTGCTTGTCTCTTTGATCTCTAATCATGTAGAGATTAATGCCAGGGGATGCATCGTGTTCTGATTGATCTAGTACTTGTATTTGTTTACTGGGTATGCGAAGTTAAGATCACAACTAGATCCAATGTTCCTTCCCTCTTTATAGCTGCATTTGTGCCTCCTCTTTTGGTGTATTTGATATATTTTTGTGTAAGTTGTTTTATACATTTGTGTAATTTTTTTCTAGATTTTCTTTAGGGGGAAAGCCCTTGAAACGTAATAATTATAATCCATACTTATAAAGCGCAAACGTATCACCCCTTAAGGTTTCAAGGAACTGGCGGTCGTCGATGGGAGATCAAGTGAGTTATTGCTCAGAGTTACATGGTGCTGAGCTGAGCTGCCGCCGGTGCCAGGGATCGATCCCTACACTCTGGAGTCAGCCGCTCTGGCCTCTGCGCCACTCCTCTCCCTACTTGACAATACCGTAATACTTTTAACCCCTAATCTCTGCCTTTAGACTATTTTTTACCTTTACCATTACAGTGACTTCTAACTACTAATTACCTGTGTCCAATGTATTGCATCCAGTTGTAATTCACCTAAAAAAGATAATTCTGTTTGTTTCTGTTTCCAGTATCTAGACATGGGTCCTCCAAGATGATGCATTTAGCAGAACCCTCAGGATATAGCGGCATGGATAAGCAAATTTAGCGGCACAAATATGGAAATTTAGCTGCATTTTATTTTGCTCATAATCATTCATTCTCAGCCTTAAATCAGTGGAAACTGTATGAGCAGAGTATTCCGCTTTGTAATAGGCAACCTGGGATATGGAACAGAGGAAGCAGCCCATAGGTGAAGGCTGTTATTCCTTGGAAATGCAACGATAAATTCCTGGTTTTAGATGTGGAACCACTGCACATGATGCTGAGGAGATTGTCATCTGGTCTCTCTCCTATATACTGACCTATACCAATCTAAGTCTGACCTCAGGCAGGCACACGTCACCTTCCGATTTCGCGGGCACTTTTGTAAAAATTGCGGCATTTTTACAAAAGTGCCGATTTCGCGACAAACCTCAAAATTGCGAAATCCTGGAGGGTCTGAATTTTAGTTAACAAGTACTGATGCACTGATGTCTGGTTGTTTGTGTTGCATTTGGCTTTGACATCAGACCTAATAGGTCGTTCTCCTTCTTTTTGCAGGTGTACCAGGTAAATCAAGCTCGCGGTATTATGCAGAAGCTGAATTCAGTCATTCAGAAAATCACCGAACCCATCCAGCCGCGGGTGGGAGGACGGGACTCGATGACAGTCAAGCAACTGTCCTACCCTTTCTCCAGAGAGAGGCAGCACTTGTAAGTTTGAGAATAGCTCTGTCTCATCACAGCTATACATTATATATGGATTCCATTGGACGGCAGTATGTGGGACATAGGCTTTGATCTTAAAGTTACACTGTTCTGAGATAAGAATATTGAAGTACATATTTCATTTCTTTCTGCTCAGACATCAGAGTAGTGAATTGCTGTACCCTGAAGCCTGTGCTCTGACTGAAATCCATCTATGACCTTTTAAAGGTCTCTGCAGATCCCAGGGAAACTGGGGTCTATAGCGGTTGCTTCTGTGTCACTGACCGCCTCATCCGTTTTGAGTCGATGGAGGTCTGAAGGCCTAGACTGACACTGAAAGGCAGGCGATGCCAAGAAGCGTCTCTCAGAGAGTAGCGGAAGCTCTACGCTACATGTCTGCTCTCGGTGTTAGGGCAGAGAATGCTATTTTGGGCGGGGTGGGTATATGCTCAGAAGGTGGTTTGAAAGTGAGGTCGGACATTTTTGCACTGGGGAAGGCTGAGTGGAAGATATTGCCAAGATTGGAAGGAGACGGTAGGAGTACGCCAGATATATATTTTTTTAGATTGGGCATGGATTCTTCTGAGGGTGATGGAGGAGGATGGCAGGACACCAGGTACGAAAAAAACAACAAACGTACTCTATATCCAATATTGCCAAAAAGATGATAGAATTACCACGATAGCCAACCATGAAAAATCGACAAGGAATACATATACTAGTAGCAAAAAAAAAATACATATAAGCCGAAGACAAATATCCACTCTACATGTGGTGCTTTGGTAAATCACTATTTTCTGGCTTCTTAGTTTAATTGATGTAATAAGACATAAGATTAAAAAACGCTTAAGCAATCCTGCCTGATACTTTCCAGGTGTCTGTGTGTATATCTATCTATCTCTCTATCTCTCTATCTCTCTATCTCTCTATCTCTCTATCTCTCTATCTCTCTATCTCTCTATCTCTCTCTATCTATATATATATATACATATATATATATACATACATACACACACACATATATGTATATATATATATATATATTTTCCGAAGTTTAACTAAGCTTTAACCTGTTTTTTCATTGAATAAGAAGAATACACTTCTGGTGTTGAAATGCATAGCTGGTGCTGCTCTTTAAACTACAAGTGTGCGTGCTTTTTCCTTGGACACTTGACATTATTGCTGTGTGTATATATATGTGTGTATATATATATATATATATATATATATATATATATATATATAAACACAGTCCCCATTCTGGAACCCAAGACCCTTCAAGGCGGCCTCGCACACTGGGCACGGAGCAGCCAAGCATAACACCACTGTAAATACACAAGTAGTGACACCCAATACTGCAACAGAGGTTTTATTATCATAGTCTGGCAGCGCCTGCTTCCATATTCCGACATTGCGGCATACTAGCCTTGTTCTCAGATGGAAGTAACAAATACTGGGTGCGCTCGGACGTGCTCTTAATAAGGTTAGATCACATGGCTGTTTTAACTTTACTTCAAATCCCACAGTGCATTGTGCCAGTTGGTTAAATAACTAGAGGTCCTCAGTTGTTATTACCCTTGTTGGTGATTTCCATAAAGCACAAGCACTGTTGTCAGTGTGGAATACTCTTTCATGGCAGTCAGGTGAGATGGTAAAATAGAATTGTGTTCTAATTTTCATAATGACTTGAAATCAAAAACATTATATATATATATATATATATGTATATATATATATATATATATATATATATATATATATATATATATATATATATGTATGTGTTTTCCGATGTAACATAACACAGAATTTTAATAGAAGCGTTCTGTATAGTCAAGAAGATACTGTTGATCGTCCCTCCTGCTTGCTTGTGGTACTTACCACCCTTTCCCAGAGGTTGCAGCTTCTTTTAATTGGCACTCTCCTTCAGTCGTCTGCCTGCTTTGGCTCTCAGCCCGTACCTGCTTCGTCAGAACCTCCTACCTGTCGGTGAGTACACTTTAAATAGAAGATACCTTTATATGGCGTTTTAGGATCTGTATTCAGTGTGCGCCATTGTGCTTGCTAAGTCAGGTTTTAGCATAGCACATCGATAAAAACGTAGATCTCTGCCATAGCTGCATCAGTATTGGAAATATATCTGCTCCCGCCTCTCCTTCCAAACAGTGACGTCCCTCACACACCGGGAAGGAGAAACACAACATCTGTAAGGTCCTCCGGCTGGCCTGCTACGCCTCTCACACTACTTATTACCAGCTCCTTTGCCAAGGACAAAATAATCCACTTTTGCCAAAGAGCCCTTTGAATCCACCAACCGCCCACCTTTTATTTTTGTAATTTCTTTTTAGGTTATGCAATATTTGACATATGCTGGTTGTACAACAGACATTAATTACAGATGTTCGTAACTGGTATCACAATTATGGTACAGTTCTGTGTTTGATACTTGATATTAGCAGGTTTGCAGGACAACAGTGTATTACGCATATTGTTGATGACTCCATTGGCTAGAGTGATTAGGGCCTACGGCTTTGATGTCCTGTCCTACTCCGATGATACCCAGATCTTAATCGCACTGGGCCCAGATCCAAATGAAACCAAACAGCGTTTCAAAAACTGCCTGATCCATGTTGAGTCATGGATGAATGCTAATCATTTGCAGTTAAATGGTAAATGTAAATCAGAAATTGTGCTTTTCGGCAAAGCAGCAGAACATTGGAGGCCAATTGAAATAGGCAGCTGTCCAACGCCCAAGGAGTCGCCCGAAATTTGGGTCTTTATATGGATAATAAACTGTCCATGGAAAACCAAATTAACCATATTGTGGGTACCTGCTTTGGGCTAATGCGCAGTTTGAGGAAGATTTTTATGTGGATTCCCATTGAGGCCAGGAAACCACTAGTACAGGACCTCATCATAAATAGAATAGACTATGGGAATGCACTCTTACTTTCCATAAACGAGCATTACCTAAACAGACTCCAGGTTCTTCAGAACACTGCAGCGCGGTTGGTTCTCGGACTCCCGCAAAGATCTACATCCACTCTTTGTCTGAAAAGTCTTCACTGGCTTCCGGTAAAGAAGTGAATTCTCTTTAAAGTTCTATGCCTGGTGCACAAACATATGTATAAAAATGGTCCTAGATACTGGTCCAAAAAACTGAGATGGTACCAGCCTCAAAGAGAACTTCGATCCAGTAATGTGTCTCGGTTGACACCCTTAAGAATACAAACTTCCAGAAATGGTGGTCGTGCGTGTTCCTTTCTCGGCCCCGCCTCATTGAACAAAATGCCCTTCGGTCTCCGCATTATCCCTGAACACAGCCTCTTTCGAAAAAAGCGGAAGACCTGGCTTTTTGCAAACGAAACCATCTTATTTCCTGTGTCAGAGCCGTCTGCTAGCGCCATGAGACTCTTCGGATGTGATTTGTGCGCAATACAAATGTCCCTGACTTGATAATGACCAGGTGAGCAAGGCAATACTAACATCATCCCCATTTTTATCATCACTATCCACACTCTTGTCTCATTTATGGGCCGCTGGTGGATGGCTGGATCCTCTGTGCCTTAACTCTAAGTGGCCTGTGCATCATCTCCAATGAGGTCCTGAAGTGCACCCAGCCCCCTCCACTGGAGCACACTCACAGTGGAACTAATGGTGCCTTCCTTTTTCCTGGCTGGCTACTTTATGCCCTTAAGCCACTGTCCAGCGCCCTTACTCGTCTTCCTTGTAATTATGCGCCACATGAAACATTCTATGCCTATAGTGTCTCCTTGTGTCATCTCCCACCGGTTACTGCAAATGTTGTAATTATGAGCTATGATTATACCGCCATTTGCATGGAGGGAAGCGGAGGAGTGAGAGACCCAAGGGTATAGAAATTATTGATAGACAGGGTGTTTGTGTGTCAACTGAAAAGAAAATATAGTTATATTGTTTTTTTGCCAATTAAGATCACCTGTAAGCCAGTAAGTTTGTGTTGGGTGCTTGCCTTTTGTTGCCTTTATCAATGGTTGTTTTGTTTCACCAGTGTGTTTGTAAACATTTTCTTTTTGCTGTATTGCTAGACCATTGCCAAATTGAAAAGTAGACATTGTCTTAAAGAAAAAATACTTTACCATAGTACTGCACGATATTGACGGGACTACTAGTTGTTCTTGTACCTCTCTCTACAGTTTTAAGGTATCCGTGTGCTTTCAATTTTAAATCCACTTCCTTAATGTTGAGTGTTGGGACTATTTTGGAATGATTGGTGTTTCTATTGAGCCTTTAACAGGGTTTCTATTTGTTTCTATTTTGGTCTGGGAATGCCAGTGAGGGTCCTGAAGTTTAGCACAGACACCACGGGTCCTGGAGCAAGCATGAAAAAGGGCTGGAATAGTGAAATACAGCAATTACTAGGGTTCAATGGGCACCCCAGGGCTCTGGGCCCCGGTGCTACGACAGTGGTGGCTACCCCATTGTGAGAGTCACAACTGATCCAAAACTGAGGAGGGAGAAGCTCTGTGACCTCAACAACAAAAGAGTGTAATCTACTTCCTCTTCGTATTAGTGGTATATCAGATTTACTCAGGCTTTCAAAACATGAATTTTTGCGAATTAAGACATCAACAAATACTGCAGCGGTTCACACTTCAGCTAGCGCCTTGACACCTGCCGGTATATGTTGTGCTTTATAAGTAATTGTAACATAATATAATAACGTAACAAGCCTGGAAGACAACAGTGTTCCTAACAAATGACATATGTGGTAGTAAGTAGAGCAACTGCCAAGGCAGGTCTTTCCTGCCCTCGGCTTTGGTCCAGTTCCTCTCTGCATCAGTACCAGGGGCTGTCTCGATTCAGACTGCATGTAATATGTTCACATGCAGAGAGCCTTGGGATGGCTTGTGGGTACAACTCAATGCTTTTGAAGCCCTCACTGTGAAGATCTAAGAAGTAGTGATGAGAAACACTAGGACACTGATACAGTTCCCTTTCAGTGGCAAATGTTTGTGCAGATGTTGGGCTGATATTAACTGGTGCTTTTTTATCTGGTGTTATTTTCTGCTTCTATCAGGTGTATTTTGGGTTTGGCAGTGTATGCATTGGAAAAGTAAATGAATTCCAAAATGGCCACTAAGCACGCGTGTGGATATATGCCATCATTTATTATTAAACTCCACTACCAGAATGCTGCCATGCATGTCACGCACATTCAGGCGCCATCTTTTAATTAGATTTCAAGACATGCAAGAAATACCATGATAAGATGGCTTCTGTGGGTAGAAAAGACTGTGGCTTAGTCAATAGGCCACCACCTTGTATCAAGCAAGACCTATTGGTTTTGCCAAGGCTTGCCTTTTCTCTCTCATGTAGTTCTTTTGTATTATTTCATGTAGTTCTTTTTAACACTTCATTTTGTTGTTGTTTTTTTACTCCGTTAATTCGTTTTTGAGCAATATGAGCCGGTCCATAAATACAGGACAGCCTATGGCGTGTGCTTGATTGAGAGACCAAATCCAGCTGCATGGTTTACAATGTTTTACCGAGTATAATAGTTACTTTTGTGCACGTTATTTTTATTGTATTTTAGAATTCCCAACTCATTGTCAACAGTTATTGAGGATCTGGATGTATTAATGTATTTTTAACAAACGTAAAAAGCACCTTTACTCTGAAGAAAAGGTGCACTGCTCAATTTATAAATTAATACAGAAGAACGAAAAAACAATCGAGAAAATGTCAATTCAATCAGCAGCAGTTAAAGAAAATACAGCATTCGAAATAAAAATAAAAAGATGGTAAAAAGAGGGGGTATAGCAGCACAAACTGTGTGCTCAGCAGTTCAATACAATAGCCTTGAACTTTCCCCTTCTGAGATTTAGTCAGATTTTTTAATGCTAATCCGCAACAATCTGAAACTCAGTCCCAAAGATATTCGAACTATAGATACTTACCATACATCTAGAATGCCATTCTATGGAAACGCTCATGTCTTTTGTTAGCGCTGTGAAGGCACTTGTCATAACAGAGCTCCCTTTTTAACAACATTGCATAATGTAAGCTTTACACAGACTATGTGCCACTAAACGAAATTACTACAAAACAAAATGCATCACCCATAAATAAAATGTCAACATTGAATAAAATTGAGAAGCCTTTTCAAATCAAATCTGGGATATCAGTCAGACATTCTTCTGAGAAGTTAAACATGTGCAGTGCTGTGAAGTGTCCATGTTTTATCTCTGCTTGAAGCATTGTACAGAGTTCTAAAAGTGTTTGCGGCACGTCCCAAGCTTAATACAATCTCAAAAATGAATAAATAATGAAATAAATACCGCTTAATGCAATCTCATGAATAAATAAAAAAGAAATAGCTCCATACCCGTTGACAGCATATTTCCTTTCAATAATAAAAATAGTACTATTAAAATCAGTATACCAAAGAGCAGTAACTCAGCAATTTACAAAGATGCTACTACACACTTTAAGCGCAATACGTTCTGTATCCTATAATTTTGCTTCGAGTGCAAATGTATATTTCTTTTCACTGCTCTAAAGGAAATTCTTTATTAAACTGAAGGCTCAGCAGCCTTCCTTATCCTAAGAGACTCCAAAGAGCCAGAAGCAAAAAAGCTGCGACTGCCCACTCAGCGGATGAATAAATTGTGCGCTAAAGAAAGTCTAAGCAAGGCGCAGCCCGTATCGTATGCAAAGTTCCAGAAAGTGGACATTAATCCCTTCCACTTTATGACAGTCGCACAGGCAGGGTCTTTGTGGATAGGGGCTGATGGTCCATCGCCCATAGGTCTTGTCTGATTGAATCAAGCTGACTCCAGTTGGGTTATTATGTTCCTGAGCCTTGGGTTATATATAGAATTGTGAGATATGTTTGCGTTTGCTGCCTACAACATTGAAGAGGGCTTTAGCATCACCGATCTCCCTTGTTAACTTGCAAAGTGCCTGTATTTACGTCACACGGTGCTGTGGTTGCTGATAGTTCTTTTTAGTGGTACTAGAATACTTCTAGGATCTTTGGAGCTTTGCTTGCCCATACCTAGTCAGGCTTCCAAATGGTGCCTCGCCTCAAAAGTAGTGTGAGGGATGAATACTTCTGGAGAATCCTGTTGTGAACTTCAGCAAGGACATAAGACCCCATTTAAGCCATCAATGTATTTGTGGACGCGCCTGAACGTGAGACGGGAGTGCTCTTTGGCAGGAAAAAGATAACCTGTTGGCCCGATGAGACTTTGGCACCACAAGTAAGGGTCTATCTCTACCTTTTCCACTTGTCTGTATCTTATGCTGTGGCTGCTGGAATACAAGCTTGGCAGCAAAGCAACCAAGATCAGTAGAGTCCTAGAAAATATGACTTCCTACCATGCTGATGTATTGACACCAGAGACCTGACACCAAAAAGGAGACTGCAAGATTCTTAGATTTCTTGCCCTTCTCCGATTATTTTTCTCTTTCATAACAAACCGCGGGGGCCATTTGTCCAACAGTAACAGCAGCTTGAATATAGAGGTTTGCTGCCTATATCGCAGTTCTAACAGAACAGTCCGAGTTTGTCAGAGCAGAGAAAGTCTTTCCATTCCTGACCGTCAATATTGTTTGCTTTCCATAGAGGAGAGATGGAAGGGGTTCGACAAACACCCTGCTGGACAGGGAGTCACCCTCATTAGCAAAGTAATTGCATGGGGGCTTGGCTTGAATACAAGCATGTTTAACCCTGGTTGTAATCTTGATGGGCTCAGCTGGGTAATATTACTTACCACAACTCACTCACAGTAAATCACCTATGTTAGTAATTCACATGAGTAGGCTAAACAAAGGCTCTAGATTCAGCACATCAAGTTTCCGCCCCGCTTTGTCCCAGCACACATTACCCCAAAAAAATCAAAAGCTATCTATGACCAAAAAACTGTACGTTTTTTGACTGAGTAATATATTCTATCATCCCACTCAATACAAAGTAGCAATCTGTTTTGATTTTCAACTTTGGCATGTGGTATTTCGTTAAGTTTACTTAAGAATTTGAATCTATATAAAGGAGCTTAATACATTTTTAAATGACAGTTTCGGCGAATTAATGAGAGGTCTCCAGTACACCAATCATATAATAAGAACGGTACTATACTAATTTATTTAATTGCATTGGGAATTTGTTGCGTGCTAATACAAAGCACAGGAAAGATACAGGTGACAGTCACAATGTTCACTGCGTTGTTCTGTATGTACTATTCGTACGTATCAAAGATTATAGACTAGATTGACTGATTTTCACTGGTTGATGGGTCTGAATAGACATCTGACAGGCCGGGTATGGCAGAGGAGGTACGGCAGTAGTATGGGATGGGGGTCTTGGTAAGAGTTTCTGTCTATGAGCATCTGGCGCAAGAGGGATATGAGAGGTGAGTTTTGAGAAGAGGATGGGTCAGCAGTTAGGCTGGCGGACTGGTCTTAGTTTATCTGGTCCAGTGGGAAGAGGGGGCAGTGTTTTAGAATGACTGACTGTCTATTCCCATTTGCCTGACTGCTAGTATTAGAGGGTAAGTCCTTGGTTCCTCCGGTAAATCTGCTATAGATCTTAGTTGTTGGATTCCTCTACTGTGTCAGAGCACATTGCTCTGACCCTTTAGTCAATAATCCTGACACTCACACGTTGTCCTCTTGTACATTACACCATCGTTCTGTAGCCAGGAGTTCATATTCACATTTATAAAAAGTCTCTCATGAGATAACACTTATTCCATCTGACAACACTAAAACAGAGGAAGGTGAAAGTTGCAAATGTAACCTTTTTTGACACTGCATTATTAACAAGTACATGAATTACAACTTTATGAATCCAGCACAGGTCATTCGTCCAGCATCCTTTTTTCCGTGGTATAGATTTAGAGCACAGCTGTTCCATCACGTACCAGACTGGTATTTGTTTATTTCCTAAAGGAACAGTCTTTACAAAATCCAGTCTTGCTTTCCCCTTCCTTCCCTTGTGCAGGACATGGGTCACTATGATACGCCTTGTGCAGTTGATAGTTCTTATTTTGATCCATCCTATTCTACTTGAGGTACCCCAGAATGAGAGTCTAATACCTTCTGTTTGCCTGGTGATTTAAAGCTTCACTTTGCATTTAGTTTCCACTCCTCATCCTTGTTTTAGTCACCATAGAGGAGAAGACTCCTAAAGTCTCAAGAGTTATTGTTTTCCAGACTTTGTGGCTAGCCTAGACCTCAGTAGATGTCTGACTCACAAAGCTGAAGGTGACACAGAGAAGAATGTTGTGCTTTTATGAAGTCCTATTTTAATTAGAAAGTGTCACATGTTTAAAGAATTGTAAGGATAATAATGTGCCTTACTTTTGACTCTCTATTCTTAGCCATGAAAAGACAATATAGTTTGACAATCACGATAGAAACCCGAGTGTTTTCAGTAAGAGGCTCCTTCTTAGCTCAACAGGTGGCCTCAATAATTGACAGGTTGTAAAATCTGATGATTGAAAAGTATTAGGCTCCATGAAGGTTTCATACATAATATTCTGGAAACAGAATATCTGAAGCGTGCTTGTGATTCTGCAAAACACCTAGCAGCATGCTATATAAAAACATTCATATGAATTCATTGAACATGAATCTTTGTTTTTTTCTGGATGGAATTTCTGCATTTGAGTCTGGCTTTCCCGGTAAGCAATGCTCCAGCTCTGTGCCTTTTGTAATCATGACGTTGCATTTGAAGTACAGGGCTGAGATAGAATCTTCAAAGATCATGTAGACTACATGGGTTTCATTGCTTAATGTCTAAAGGCAACAGAAATCCTATTTTATTTCCATCTCAAATGTTTAGCATCCATTAGAAGTACATTTTCAGTGTCATAAGTTGTCTAAGGTTGAACATGGATGGGTACATCAGGACGACTCCCATAATGCTTCAATTCAACAGTATGCACTACCCATTTGTTAAAAAGGGTTCCAAAGACAACCGGTAACCAAAGACCCTTTTATGTTGCCCGGCGGTATCGCCTCTATGACCCACCAATATTAATCAATGAAGAAGCAGGCGCTGGAGACTGGAAGGCGGGAAACGAGGATTTTATTCTCTCCGGAGGAGAACACATCAATTCAGACAGCAAGTATCGTCACGAGGTGCTCTAACCACATCTCTGAGGCCTGGCCTCTTATACTAGAGTTTACAACCTTTATTGCACATAACACATTCTCGTAATATTTTAGTATTTGAAAGAACATCCTCGGAATCTCCCCTTCAGACCCGTTCCCACATACATTTACAGTTGGATTCCCCACCCCGGTCACAACAGGTGGTGGTGGTCGCACAGCAGGGCATTCCGCCGATTCACGGAATGCATGGGGTTTGATCGGATCTCATGGGGTGGGGGCTTTGATCGGTTCGGGGATCTTTTGATGGGGAGGGGAAGCTTCCTACTGTACGGGGTAATAAACAGTATCCTCAGAGCCAGGTGGCGGCCTGGGAACAGGGAAGACAAACGGGGACGCAGGAAAAAGGGGGTTTGCATCAAAAGGGTTTGAGGCCATGAAAGGAATGAGGGGAGGTGTCGCGCTGGGAACAGGATGGGACTCAGTGGTGAAGCTGCGCTGAAGAGGGGTTTATGACCCAAGGCATGAGAGAGCGGGGGTTGTCAGCGTGCGGGGGAATGCTTGCGAGGTTAAGAGAGAGAGAGACGCGCTGGCTATTAGCGAGGGGCAGGGAGACCATGATGCTCAAAATGGCTGCCGCTTACGCGCACGAATGGGCTCGAAAAGGGGGCAAGATGGCGCAGATAATGTTCACCAAGATTGTATTCATTTTTCACAGTCCTCCCTTTAACATTTCCAAGACATCTTGCTGGCCTATTTCCTATCTACACCTATATGCAGCAATCACAAGTAAGGGAGAGGGGATTTAGGCAAAGGAACTGTGCATATACATTATTTTATAAACATCGCATTGAAAAATTTCATCATTTAGTAAGCGGGTTCATTGTTAAGTTGGTTGCAGGAAAAGTCATTGTAATGCAATATCAGCCTAGAATTACGCAGTGAGGGCGTTGGGTACAGATCATAGAATAAGAACTGGTGAGTTATCATATAAGTAAGTCCTTTTTGTATACAGCGAGTACATAGTCAGTCAAATGGTGATTGGGAGAGAAAGGAGATACAGTAAATATGTCAAAGTTCTCGTTGTCCTTTGTCGTCTTCTGTCAGCGCTGTCGAGCACCTGGATTACCTATCAACAGAAATGTTCATGTGGATTGAGTCGTTGGAGGTCTGCGGGCAGGGGTACCTTTTGCTTTGATTCGCCAGACCCCATAGGAGCAATGCGTTACGGTTTGGAACAGATGCACTTTCTTTTGTAGCGCAGAGCATAGATTTGCAAAAAATGCGATTGTTCCAGAATTGTGAGATCTGTTCGTTTCTTGAGTCTCTGTGGTGGGCATTTCCTGTTGCTTCCATCATCTTCAAGGTCCTTGGTAGCGGGCAGAACCACAGACTTTGTTTATCTTTTCTTCGGGGGCGACCCTTGGTGGAGTTCTAGGTCACCATTCTGGGATTTTACACAGTTCGTGGTCTACTTAGTCGGAGCTCCCTCCCTTCTGACGTAGGGAGTACTCTTCTCTGGGTAGCTCAGTAGGATTTGGAGGAACTTGGGAGTTCGGGTGGAAAGGTGCGGGTGTGAACAGTCCTTATGGTAGGTCGGAGGAAGAGGGGATGGAGCAAGGCCAAGTCGGGAACAGATCAGGGGGAGGCGGAGAGTTTGGCGTCAGGCGAGTCCGTGACCATGTTCAGAGAGCGGGGGCTTTTTGGCATACGTTGATCATAGAGCAGGGGCCTCAGGTCAGCCCTTTCCTTAGTTTTGTTTGAAACAGTGCCCCGTCCTGCGACTCCTTACTGCCGTGGTCTCGCCTTGGCCTCCGTTGCTGATGTTCCACAATCCGCAGTCAGGCCGCGTGCTCCCACATCCGGTCTCTTTCTCCTCCGACAGTGATATCCTTAAATGAGTGTTGAAAAGACAGTCTTTAGAGATTTTGCAGAAAAAGGTAATTACATGAATCTATTTTCTTTCCCAACACCAAGCGACTAGCGTAAGCACTCGCTACATTTGAGATTTTTGCGGCTTACGTATAAACAATTGATGATGGGTTTGCTGGATTCCTTACAACTTCCTTTTGTTGGCTAATTCTTTGACGCTTTGATGATTATTACGTTCATTTGTCATATGTCTATTATAGTAGATGTCAGTTCTTCTGGCCGAGGCCCATTTCCCTAGTACAAGTCTTGAAAGGCTAGGCTGGTCTTCCGGGCCTTGTATTTTACAAAAAGTGCAACGTGCTAGTCACCATAGTCTGATAAGCATCCTTCTGAGGGATGAACATAGGCTAAACAAGTCTGCATTACATAAAAACATCTTATTTTCAACCATGCTTACTGCAACAAGTTCTTTCGTTTTTCAATCTAATTTTCAACTTTGCACACATCCTTCTAACTTTCTATATAAATCCTCGCAACCTGGTTACTACAAAAACTCGGGAGGGGTGGTTTGCAATAATTATTAAACTTATCCTCGGGGAGGGAGGGATCTGATGGATACCAAACTGGGAGCATTTTGGGTAGATGGGGGTGTCTCGATCATTTCTTACAGCCTGGGGTACGGAGACAATTTTCAATGGGGATGGTCGCATTACCACAGACACATTTTTATCATAGGAGCCACTGACAAATAGTTCCCTGAGAGTGGGTCAAATTTAGGGAACCTTAGTCGTCTTACCTGTCCCTTTCCTATCGGCCAATTTAAATTTCATCCATATTTTAGTAGAAAAGGAGAGGTAGTAACGTGGTACCAATACAATTTTATTTAGGACAGATTTGCGCAAATACTTGTGGTATTTGGGGCCAATCAGGAGATGCACCAGGTTCGCCAATTAGGCGCCAGTTGCTAGGAAGAGGGAAAGTGTGGAGGGGTGGAAGAGTGAGTGAGAGAAAGAGAGAGAGAGAGAGAGAGAGAGAGAGAGAGAGAGAGAGAGAGAGAGAGAGAGAGAGAGAGAGAGAGAGAGAGAGAGAGAGAGAGAGAGAGAGAGAGAGACAATAGGCCGAACAATACACGTGTGACATAGAGAGTGACCGTGTATTGTTTGGGCTATTCAGTGCGTTACCCAACGTTAGACGTTTCGGGTCTGTGTTAGGAGGTGGGAAGCATGCAGTTTTGGGACAGAAAAGCGTTAGATTTGGTAAAAAGGTCGTGAGAGCGTCCTTGTTGTGCCATTTTGTAGCGCTAGTCCGTCTTCATGCATCGGGCGTGACGTGGTTCCAGATCCCTTATGATACTCTAATCGGGATTCTAATGTAACCTGCAGAGGAAAAAGGGGGAGAAAAAGGGGAGGTAGGGGGACAACATTCGAACACATCAAATGTAAGGGCACGAAAATCCTTTACTTACCACATACTCGTACTTGTCTCTTCGGGATATAATCCCTTAGGGTGCTGGTTTCTTAAAGTCATGGGGGCAGGCAATGTGATAGGTGGTTCATGGGGAGGTTCGAGGATGGCATTAAGGATCGTGTGTAGTGAAAAACGCTAAAAAGAGGAATCAGAGGTGCCTAGCGCGAGGTACCCGGTTTCGTAGATGTATCCGGTCATCGGGGTCCCTAAATCATTCCCAAAGCTGTGATGTTCTTAAGGCATACCAGTTCTTCGTTCAACCCTGTACCTTAGTACCTTCGACCACCATATCCTTATAACAATTTATCAATCACACCATTTTACTTTACCCATTCTCTGAAGTCGAGGTCCTTCTTCATAAGCAGCGTATCATACCTTCGTTTTGACCATCAACCCAGGGCCGAACAACCATTTCTCGGATAACCTTAAAAAGAGAGCAGAACAGTTGCGCACAGAAAAACCCTCCCACCGATACCCGTATTTACAAAAGTACGCGGGGCCTATCCATAGCTTTTAAGACTTTTATTTGTAGAATTATTCAGTACGTAAAATGTGAGAGCGCAATTCATATTTTGGCCTGACATGTCGTCGATGGGAGCACATACAGTAGGGGGTTATTTTGTAGTACAAGAACATGTAAAAAGGTCTAATTAATTATTTGTAAGTAACCAAAAACATTTCATTGCGTGACGAAGGAATCAGGGGCATTTCAGTTCATAGATGGAAACACAGTCAAGCTCATCGTAATCACATTTCCTAAATGCAAACCGCGGGCGTGCATCATGAGCGACGTTAGGTATCAGTTATAACAAATATCAAAAATAAATTGTTCATTGAAATCAACATTTTTACAGAACCTCTTCTTAAATGTCTGCCAAGTGAACCCTCCTCCCTTTAACATCGAGTGCGCAATGGTTCATATATATATACATATATATCTTAGTACATCAAGTTTCATTAGCTAAGGAACACCACGAGGCACCCGTAAGTTCCATTGATACCAGCGCCATTTTGGGCGAGGCCGGTTTAGTCCGGAAGTAGCATCAGGGGCAAAATATCCCCGACAATTGGCGGTTGGACCAGAGTCCCTTTCGGTAGTCCAAAAGAAAACTGTGCTAACAAAGGGGCTGGTGGTGTGGACCGTCAATCAAGAGAGGGAGGGGGTAAAGTCTCTCTTACCGGGTCATGTTGATGTTCAGCCGGAACTTGCTCGAGTTCGTTAGCCCATAATGTTCCTGGGTGGTTCAGACGGAAGCTGATGCAGACACGAGAGCACCGCCATCTTGTTGCTGTGCCGTGGTTATTTCATTTGAGATCAATGCAGCTGTTCCTCACCGGAAGCCTGAAGGGGCCGAGGGCTCTTGGGACTTTGGTAGAATCTTCAAAGTCGAGGGGATGTTTTGTCGATGGTGGGGGCTTGCGCCCAGGTGGGCAAGCGCCCGAGTTGCAATTTCGGACAAAGTTACTCCAGCGGCCTAGACCCGCCTTTCGAGGGCCCAGACGCCATTTTGAGGCCCTGCAGCAACCTTTTCCGTATCCATCAGGAGCGGAGGAAAACTTCTTGTGATGGCGAAAAACAGAGCATCATGCGGTTGGAGCAGGACATTTTGGTTCGGGGCGCCAGGGTGCAGCAGTGGAGCCTTCATCTGGGGAGGTGAGGGAGGCTCACCGTGCCGTCTTCCTCTCCCGGTGCATCCTACGCCGTCTCTTGGAATCAGGGGCGCACATGATGACCACCCTACACCCCTGATTCCGACTCTTGGGGGACCACTGTACATCCGGTGCTCCGTAATTATGCCCGTCGGACATTGTATGTCCTGTACTACGGAAGTATACCAGCCGGGTCTTGTATGTCCTGTACTGAGAAAGTATACCAGTCGGGCATTATATGTCCTGTGTTACGGAAATATACCAGCCGGACATTATATTTCCTGTGCAGCGTAGGTATATGGCCGTCGCCCGGCTGGAGGACGTCGGCGTCGGGCCAGGGCAGGGAAGCCTCCTACCTGTGGAGGTGGAAGAGGCTCGTCCGCGTCGCCTCTTCCTCCCTGCCCATCCTGCATCCGTTCGATGGAGGAATTCGTGATGGCCGGACCAGGAGATATGAGGGAGGGGGTCATTTTCATCCGCCCCCTCCCTACTCGCGGCCCGGGGGACGCCATCCCTGGAAGGGCAGTATGGGAAGACCATTTCATTGCCTGCTTGGTGGAGTCTCCAGTACCTTCTCGCCAGCGATCTCTTTTTGGCCCATGGTTGCTGGCAGGCCCCGCCCCACACGTGCTATGTGTTTCGGATGGGCGGGACCATCGAACTGTTACATTTCGAGGACTTCCGGAGTGAGCATAACATGTTTTGTATTTTTCCTATTAGTCAAGTTTGCTTTTTAGAGAGTTCTACTAGTTATTCTATTTACTGTTGGTTGTGTGTTTTACCGTAATTAAATCCTAAGTTATATAATAGACGCTTGGCTTTCTTGAATCTTTTCTCTAACGGGGGGTTGAGACGCTTGGCTTTCTTGAATCTTTTCTCTAACGGGGGGTTGTTTACACTGACCTGCAGTTGTGTTTGGTTTTCAGAGTGGGGGAGCAACAGAGAGCAATCAGTCCCAGAACTCTAACATGTCGTTAAAATTGGTCTGACGAAATCTGTGCCACCGAGCATAATCGAACGGGGTGGTCCTGTCTGTTCTGTCTGCACTAGCCTGATTGGTTTTTATCTCACGTCTTTTTCCTTTCTGTCGGTCCGTCCTTTTTGTCATCCCTCCATTCTTACCTATGTTTTGCAGAATCGGGCATTGAGCTTTCCAGTGTCCAAGACATTTACAGAAAGCACATTGGTTTTGTTTTAAATCTGTCCGTCCTGTGCGTAATGTCGGGGGATTACCTTCAGGTCGTTGTGTTCCGGGGTTGGCTTGTCGGCACATCCCCTTACACCATTCGCTTTTCATGTCTACTCCTCGGGGCTGTGCCATCGCTGGCCCTTCCCTTTGCCTACTAGACGTTTGGAGGTTTGTCCGTCGTGTCCCTTCACCTTTTCTAAATTCGTCGCTTTCCCTTCGTTGCGTGGCTTCTTTGCGCCACATACCGAGACTATCGAGCATAATAGGTGTTGTTTCATTCCTACGAAGGGCTATTTCTACCGTTTCTATTTTGTCAAGATCAAAGGATCCTCTCAGTGGCCACTGTCTTTCTCGATCCCTTTTTGTATATTTATGCCACAGCTCACTATAGCCTATAGCAATTAATCCATGCTTCATGAACATGTCCTTATTAGGGGTGCCTTCCAGCGGAGCCGGATGGTTCATCTCTAATAAGCGGTCCGGGTTAAACAGGCTACTGACCAGTGGGGAGAAGACAGGCATGACGGATCACAATGGGATAATAATCAGCACTACCTATCTTATCACTGCGCGCAAAGACTAGACAGAATATTTCTATTCTACGTTGTTTGCACGTAGTGAATACCTCATGAACCAATTCTGAGCAATCAATCAACGTTAGGTCAAAAATAAAAAATCAATATGGTCAATGGGGAGAATAAGTAGGCTCGCAAAGGTTCGCGTCACCTACCCTTTCACTATCTGTAAAGAGGGGACCTAATCTTCCCTGTTTTCAGACAGAGAATCTCCAGAAAACAATCTATAACAGTTAATCAATGGGGCAAAGGGGCAATTGTTTAGTGGGGGAGAAAAATAGGTCCGACGGGTGCGTACCTATCCTTCGCTGTTTATAAAGGGAGAGCCTGTTGTTTCTCCGTTTGTAGACAGTGAATCTCCAATAAATTAACAAAGAGTAATACTAGTATTTTCACAACAATTATCAATTTCTTTCAATTATCTATCACTTTCGCAATTCGTCGTGTTTACACGACCTTACCCGGACCGCATGGACAGTTTCTCGTCTTCCGAATCCAGCGCCCGATCATCCTCTTCTCTTCGTACTTCTCGTGGCACTCCTGATGGTTCCCAGTCAGGACCGCAGATCACTCGAGAGAGGTCTGTTCGGAACCAGTGAAGTTCGGATGATCGGCTGTCAGACAAGGGTCTATCGGACAGGGTACCTTCCGATCGTTGCAGTCGTTCACTCTGTCGTCAGGACCTCTCCCACTGGATCCACGAGTCGCTGATGGGCCCCACGTTGGGCGCCAATTGTTAAAAAGGGTTCCAAAGACAACCGGTAACCAAAGACCCTTTTATGTTGCCCGGCGGTATCGCCTCTATGACCCACCAATATTAATCAATGAAGAAGCAGGCGCTGGAGACTGGAAGGCGGGAAACGAGGATTTTATTCTCTCCGGAGGAGAACACATCAATTCAGACAGCAAGTATCGTCACGAGGTGCTCTAACCACATCTCTGAGGCCTGGCCTCTTATACTAGAGTTTACAACCTTTATTGCACATAACACATTCTCGTAATATTTTAGTATTTGAAAGAACATCCTCGGAATCTCCCCTTCAGACCCGTTCCCACATACATTTACAGTTGGATTCCCCACCCCGGTCACAACAGGTGGTGGTGGTCGCACAGCAGGGCATTCCGCCGATTCACGGAATGCATGGGGTTTGATCGGATCTCATGGGGTGGGGGCTTTGATCGGTTCGGGGATCTTTTGATGGGGAGGGGAAGCTTCCTACTGTACGGGGTAATAAACAGTATCCTCAGAGCCAGGTGGCGGCCTGGGAACAGGGAAGACAAACGGGGACGCAGGAAAAAGGGGGTTTGCATCAAAAGGGTTTGAGGCCATGAAAGGAATGAGGGGAGGTGTCGCGCTGGGAACAGGATGGGACTCAGTGGTGAAGCTGCGCTGAAGAGGGGTTTATGACCCAAGGCATGAGAGAGCGGGGGTTGTCAGCGTGCGGGGGAATGCTTGCGAGGTTAAGAGAGAGAGAGACGCGCTGGCTATTAGCGAGGGGCAGGGAGACCATGATGCTCAAAATGGCTGCCGCTTACGCGCACGAATGGGCTCGAAAAGGGGGCAAGATGGCGCAGATAATGTTCACCAAGATTGTATTCATTTTTCACACATTAGGCCACAACCTTTTCCCCTATTGATTGTGAAAGCCTATAAGGGTTATAATCATATTGTGTTATAGGCTGTAGACTGCTACTGTGTAACCTATAAACTCACAGATTCCAGTTGTAGGCAAGGGTTTTGGTGGTGGCCACCCACTCTGACAAAGCCATGGCGATTTTATTGATTCGTTTTTAGAAGGATTGTATATTGTTTTTCAAGCTGTTTTAGTCTGCATATTTGTAATTTGCTAACTCTGTGTGATGGTTGCACATTTAGGAGCACTTGAATAGGTCATTGTTGGGTAAGGTGTTATTGTTTTGGAAACAGTAATTTTCTGTATTTTGCAAATGTTATATTTGTATGTCTCATGGTTGCCATCCTTTGTACACTTCAATAGTTTGTGTTGTGTATAGTGTCAGGCCATTGGTAGAGGCTAAATGTCCTATCAGTTGACTCCGAAAGATTATGCCAAATCCCATAGTTTTGATCTGCTTGCTTATAATGATATCTTGTGACAAAGCAGCTATGCCTAATCCAGATATTGTGAAAAGCCTGTATTAAATTCAATAGTCGATTAAGAGTTGATTGGCATTACACTGTGCTAAAACCTGCAGGTATTTTATTTCATGGTATCTCCGAATCTTGGAAAAAGTATCTGAGAGACAGTACCTCTCAGATCTGCTGCTTGAAAGAAAAAGAAGAAGAAGGCGCCATGCTGAAGAGTTTGATTGACACCAACCAGGTCCTGCACTCTGAAGAATGCGCCCGCTGCCCAACCTGAACTACAGCCCTGTGGACCCTCTGCTGCAAGCCCGCCTGGCATCTAGGTTTGTCTCTGTGAAAAGCAACAGAGATCCGACTTCCAACGTTTGACCAGCAGTAAGCTGATACTCAAGCCAGCAAACCCTCACCAAATTCGGCCTGTTGTAGAGCATCAAGGTACCCTGCAACAAAAAGCAACTTACAAGGTTCTACGTCCGAACCTAGAAAAGGTGACTGGGAACAACCGTGAGAACTAAGCTACCCACCTTAAACCGCGAGCCGGCCGGGATCCCTGGTTCATCCCACTGGAAATCTACAGAGGTAGGACTTCCACAAGTTTGACTGTAGCTCACCGCAAGGTAAGCCAGCAAACCCTCACCGAATCTGGACTGGCTGAATGCTTCGAGGGACCCTGCTAAGAAAAGCTCCATAAAGGTTTATAAGTCAGAAGACAAAAACTTCGACCGAAACCACCATGAGTGATAGCTGTACAGGGCACCATCACTGCCTGCCTGAAACTTTTACTTTGACCCAGTGTAGCGTGGCAATATGTCCCAATAGACGCTATAGATTTCTATTTGCTTTTGTGGTTCTGTGGTTCCGTAGTTCGAGGGTCTGTGGTTCGTAGATTCTGAACCCGTTCAATAAAGGTCGTCTGATAAAGACGATTTTGGTGCCAGCGGACCGCAAATCACGAGTGCGGTGTGTACGAGTGTTTTCGTCATAAAATCGATCAATGAGAACACTACATATTCAGGAATTCCGTTTGAACCCTCGGGTTCCATTTTGTGTGTGGCAGCCATTTTGTGTGGTTTCCCTCACATAGGCCGATGACTATGGCCGAACAAGTTCTTGGGACACGTACACCTTAGCTGACTCTTGTGTGACCTGGCCGAACTGACTCCCTTACTCGAGGCTAATTTCGTTGAGCCAGTTCCTTGTTAAGCAGCTGGTCAGATAGAGATCAAAGAGCAGGACATTGCTGAGTTTATGGTACATGCACACACCTTTCTATCTTGCTTCTCATCTGCTTCTGTACCTTCCTTTATGGCTTAATCACTGATTTGGGTTGAGGTTTTATGATGGGTTTGTCCGGCCTGATCGAACAGGAATATTGGAATTTGCTTGGTCATTTCTGGTGGGCTGGACAACGGAAAGTGGGATTGTCGTGTTGCGATATGTTTGAAATGTCATGTTTCCATTGGTCAGTTTGTATGTAATTGATGCTAGCCAGGAATGTGATTTTTGGCATAAAAGACGGTGCTCTGCTCCTTGAATTTGTGCAGTCTCTAGCGAACCACCCGTGTTGTGCTTCGTAGACCTCTGTTCCTGGATGCAGCCAATAAACTTGGTCTTTGACGTCATCGAGAAGTGTCCCGTGTCTGTTTGCCGAGGCAGGGGAATCCAAAGAAATCGGGCGTTATCCCTGGCGACGCTGGGTTCTAAAACCCGGTTCTTCACTATCAAGTGCTGAATCTCTAAAAATTCATATCTCCGTTTTCCCTATTTTGGATTTTTTTGGGACCAATTTTAAAGATATAAATATGGATTTTTATTGTGAATTGTGTCTTAATTATTTACTGAATTTGTGTTTTTTAATAGTTTTCATACCTGTATTTGTAGTTAAGGCTGCCTACTTGCAGCCACGCAACCAATGATTGATCATTGGAATAATTTTCTAAGACCTGTACTGAGCCCCATACTATGTTAGTGGCCTTATTGCCAGTGGCAGATATAACATAATATATGTATTTGTAAAGAGCTTGTTCACCCCCAAAAGGACGTCTTGGCCCTGAATAACAGATGTTTATTGTTACCTAACTCAAAGGTACTCATTTTATCAACCTGGGAAAGGCTGATAGGTTGAGGGGAGCCTCCGAGATTTGAACCTGTGACCATGAGGTAGAAACAAAGGCCCCTTGAAGCATTAGTCCACTAAGGCACCAGATATGCATTTGCCACTACTAATAGCCCACTTTCCAACACTATAGTAAGCAAGGGTTTTGGTGTTGGTGGCCTAACCACACAAACCATAGGGATAGATGATTTCTGCTATGGTAATCCTTATTCAGTTGTATTAGTAGGGATTTTATACTGATATAATATCTGATCTATTTATTATGAAAAATTTTGATAAACGCAGTAGGTTTGACATATTGTAAAAATCATAGGTGTAAATCAATAGGCATCTAAGAGTGGATTGTTATTTCTCTGTATTCATTCCTACAGATAAGTATTTTGTTACTTGAAATGTCACAGTTTAGGTTTGTCGGAATGGATTAGGTGCTGGTTGCTGCCTCTGACAATCCTCAGGGGGACAAAATTTGCACTGTAATAATTCTTGCTAGACTCTCCTTGTAGCTGTCTTTTAGAATCTTGTAATAAAAAAATCATTATTTAACACATACACCCATAAATATTCGTGTAGACATATGACAACAATTTCTGATCAAATGTTTAAATACACTTGAAAATAAGTGTGCTGCAGTGTTCGAGCCGGTTGGACAGTTTTCAGTTTTCTCCTAATCTAGTACCCAAGTCATCTCTTTGCTACTCCTCTCTTTATTTTAATGTTTTTAAGAGGATACTACAGTTCTCCAGGCAGTGCTAATAGGTTGCTTGCTCGCCACTCATTTTATCTGCAGTGAGCCACATCCCACTTTGCCATGTCCTCTAAACCAGAAGAACCTATTGAGTGCTTGAATCCACGAGTGATGCAAAAGGCACTTTCTTTCATAAGCCTTACATTTCGGCATTGCCAATGCTTGTTCTAAAAGCATATAAACATTTCTTACATTTCTGATAGAATGTAAATGAATGCCACATGCTACCGATACCTGTAACTGTGCTCTAATGTTAGACACGATTCACAGTCCCAAGGACTACATATATCTCACTCTTTCACACTTATGCTTCAGAAGAAATAATTTTTTGAATTATTGTTCATGGTATTTTTAATATTTGTATTTTTTCATTTATATTATTTTTACGTTATAGATTTTTGTGGTGTGCGCTCTAGTCTACGAGCGTGTACGCGAGCACACGTCACGCCGTAGACGAGAGCGGGAGGCGCACGCATGCGCAGATGCTGAGGGAAGCTAAGGCGCGAAAGGACAATCGGCAGTTGGCGACCGGAGCTGATCTGGATAAGACGCTCGGCGCTCTGTTAGTGAAAGCTTGTATAAATGCAATAAAGCTGTTACGAATATACAGAGGCTCAAGTGTATGCTGTGGGGGCAGGAAAGCAACATTATATTGGCGACGAGGCTGAGACACGAACACCACCGAGCACAGTGGAGAGGAGCAACAAACCTCACCAACCCCACACCAGCCTGCTGGACAGAACAGCAACCTGCAAACCAGCACAAGCATAGAGCGTGGCAGCAGCGCAAAGGCACCCCGTGCAAGGACACAAGCCACAAGGAACCAGGTCAGTGCTTACGAAGGAAAAAGGGCACACACCCAGCTCCCTGGCAACCAAAGGCACCACCCCACAGCCAGAGGAGGTGGCGCAAACAGACAACCTCACGCAGGCAATAAGGGATAACACCCCAGGGAGCCCCAGGGGTCAAGGTGACACGGCAGGGAGTGCAGGAGCATCCAGTGGGCCCGACCAACCCATAGCCCAAGAGGCAGACCACAGAGGTGAAGCCAAAATGGTGAATCAAGCATCAGCCCTGTTGGCCCCCATCCCGTTCCTACCCAGACCAGGGGAACCCCAGCTAAAATGGGAGGATTGGAGGGAATACTTTAAGAACTATATTGAAGCACTAGAGGACGAAAACGGAGAGGAATACACCCCAGCAAGAAAAAAGAGACTGTTACTCCACAATCTAGGCCCGGAAGGGGTGAGAGTGTTCGCAAACATAGTGCCCAAGGAAAGGGGTGCAACAGAGACGGATGTCTTCAAAAATGCACTAGAAGACTTGGACAACCACTACCGCCCAGCGGTCTGTGTTTCCGTAGACCGTTATAATTTTCAACAAAGGAAGCAAGAGGCAGGCGAGTCCATAGACGACTACGTGGCCGCGCTCCGACGTCTGGCCATCACGTGCCAATATGGTGCTCTACAGGATGAGTACAAAGACCAGATAGTCATGCATACCACCAGCAGGGCCGTCCAGGACAAACTTGGGCACAGTATGAGACCTCGCTCAAGGAGGTCATGGCAATGGTAAAAAAAGCGGAAATGTCAAAACGCGGAGCAGATGCGGCCAAAAGAGAAAGCACGCAGAGGCAGATGATCAACAAGATAGACGAGGCCTCAACGTCCAGCAAACAAAAAGGAACGTACGGAGAACAGAGGAAGGAGACAAAATGGACCGGGAAACAGACGGGCCGCCCCAGCACAGACAGCAAATTCTCGTGTTATAGATGTGGTAGCACAGCGCACTCTGCTCAGGATAAACGCTGACCTGCGTTTCGCGCCAGATGCGCGTTCTGCGGCCTGGTCGGCCATTTTGAAAAAGTATGCCGCAAGAAGGGAAAGAGGACCACGGTCAAGTGTGTGGAAGCTGCGACTTCGGAAATCTGCGAGGAAGACGACCTAGAAGACGGAGAAATGGTGCTGTGTATTGAGGACCAGGTGCTGGAGGTGACAGGGAAGCGCAGAGATAAGCCCCGTACGGACATGCTCATTGGGGGAGTTAAGGTACACGTTGCTGTCGACTTAGGTTCTCCATGGACCGTCGTACAACGATCCATATGGGATGAAGACTTCGCACCGGTAGTGGGGCCAGACCTACTGCCGCCGGACATCAGGCCCATCTCATACACAGAGAACGCCATTCCCTTGGTGGGATGCCGAGACTTCACGTTCGAATTCAGAGGGAGGTCAGCTACATGCACTCTGTACGTCGCAGAGAAAGGCCCTTCGGTACTTGGATGGAGAGACGCAGGGGATCTAGGAATCCTACTCAACCCGGGCGGGAAAGAACAGATACTATTAACGGACGAGTGGCCCCTCACGAAAGAAGGAGACTGGAAATCTGCATACCCCAAGGTATTTGAGGGCACAGTCAGAAAACTGGACAAATTTGTCCACAAAATGGTCCTCAAGGAGGGGGCTGTACCTGTGGTACACAAAGTCAGGAACATCCCAATATCCACAAGTGAAGCCGTGCAACAAGTACTTCAGAGGCTGGAGAAACAAGGCATCATAGAGCCGGTGGACAGTTCGGAGTGGCTATCCCCCTTGGTGGTAGTCAAGAAACCAAATGGGAAGGTTCGTCTCTGTGTGGACCTTCGAGAGCTCAACAAATGCTTCATTGTGGAGAGGTTTCCCCTTCCCAGAATTGAGGAGATGCTGGCAAGAACAAAAGGTGTCACCCATTTCTCCACCATAGATCTCACGTCGGCATACTATCAAATTGAGCTGCATCCCACGAGTAGGAAGTACACCTCCTTTATCACGCCCTTCGGGTGCTATCAATTCCGAAGGATGCCCTTTGGTCTGGCATCTGCAGCAGCCGTATTTCAGAAGTTGATGCATCGGTTGTTTAAGGCATCTCAGGGGTGCAGTACTTCCAGGATGACATTCTGGTGATCGGCTCCACCAAAGGGGATCACGACAGGAAACTAACCAGAGTCCTAGAGGTGTTGCAGGACAAAGGCTTAACTGCAGAGTGGAGCAAATGTAAGATTGGAATGCCCTCAGTCACGTACTTGGGACACGAAATTGGGACACATGGTATTTCCCCGAAGGAACAAAATGTGAAGGCCATCAGGAACGCCAAAGCCCCGAGTACCAAGGAGGAAGTGCGGTCATTCCTTGGAATGGCCGAGTATTATAGCAAGTTTGTGAGACATTTTGCCACCAGAACATACAGAATGCGTCAACTCATCAGAGACAAGGCGAAGTTTGAATGGGGCTCGGAAGCGCAAAACGAATTTGAAACGGTGAAGGACTGCATCAGCCAAGCTGTTCCACTGCAAGGATACGTCCCCTCAGGCAAAAGCATAATGACGACCGATGCAAGTGACAAAGGCTTAAGGGCTGTCTTGGCACAGGAGAGGGAGGATGGATCCATAGAAACCATCAGTTTTGCTTCACGCGCTCTATCTCCGACGGAACAAAGGTACAGTGTAATTGAAAAGGAGATGCTGGCGGTCACTTGGGCCATGGGCAAGTTTCGGCAGTTCATTTGGGGTACAAGATTCAAGCTCCAAACTGATCACAAGCCCCTGATCAAAGTCCTGACGTCTTCGGGCCTTGATACCGCGACCCCAAGAATTGCTAAAATGACACTAAAACTACTTGATTACACTTATGACGTGGAATATCTACCGGGAACTCAAAACAGAGTGGCAGATTACCTCAGCCGAGCTGCGGCGATGGAGGATGCGCCGGAGGCGGCCCCGGACAAAGAGGAAATGGTAGCCAGCATGGAAGACCATGAGATGACAATCAGCTGTCAAGAATGGGTGGCTGCTTACGAACAAGATGCGGAGAAAGTAGAGATTAAAAGACACCTTACGTCTGTATGGCCGGACAAGAAGAAGCTCACAGAAGGAGTGCGGAGGTTCTACGAGATGAGAGAGGAACTGTCCCTGAGTGATTCAGGAGTCTTCCTATACAGAGGAGAAAGGGTAGTACCACCGGAAGTACTGATACCCAGATTGTTGAAGCAACTACATGAAGGACATCTGGGCATCGTAAAGACCAAGGCACGAGTCAAGCAAATGTATTGGTGGCCAGGCATGGATGCCCACATAGAAAGACAAGTGAGAGAGTGCGGGCAATGTCAAGGAGCGGACAAAATTCTACGACCACTCAGACCAGCCTTGGGTAATTCGAGACCCCACAAACCCCCTGGGAGAACGTGGCCATCGACATACTTGGGCCGGTCCTGGACAGCAGAGGTGTGAACAAATATCTATGTGTGGTGATAGACAGGTATTCGAAATGGCCTGAAGTGGACATACAAGAATCCATGGACACGGACACAACACTGACATTTTTGACGTCCTTGTTCTTAAGAGAAGGTATACCCAAATCCATTCTTAGTGACAATGGACCGCAATTTGTTTCGGACAAGTGGACACGATTTATGAAGAGGAACGGGATTGAGTCAAAGCACACAGCCATCTACCACCCAGCATGCAATGGCCAAGCGGAGCGGTTCAACCGTGTGCTAATGGGCTCCATACAAGCAGCCATCACGCAGGGAAAAGACTGGGAGACCGAAGTAATGAGCATGCTGTGGGCTTACAGGATCACCCCCACGGTGGTGGGGTACAGCCCCTTCCAAGTACTGAGAGGGCGACTCCCGTTCACCCGGGACAATGTCGTGTGGAGGGAGAAGACCATCACCAGCAAGTGGTCCCCAGCGGTGGTTCAGCACAACCTTGAAAAGGCCCAGAAGATTTATGCTGCCCATTATGACAAACGACGAAACACAAAGGATACAGAGCTGGAAGAGGGAGAATGGGTCAAGGTCAAACTGCCCACTCTACAAAAGAAAGGAGAAAGCAAATATAGTCAACGCTTACAGGTCAAGGAGGTGCGAGGCAGGGCAGCTCTCCTCAGCGACGGCAAGGTGTGATCCCAAGACCGCATGGCTAGAGTCAACAAGATAGTAAGGTGGCCCAAATCAGAGGAACAGGAGATACAAGTGGAGTCTGGAGAAATAAGACCTTCCTGGGTTCATAACGCAAAAGAACTGTGTGAAGGTGTAGAAGAGGACAGAGAAATGGAATCTCCCATCACAGAGTCCACCAACAGGGACTACACACCGGCTGGTGAAGTACAAGGAGAAGATCAGAGAGATGGTGAGAGAGTACTGGGTGAGAGAGAAGCAGAAGACAACATACCAGTAAGGTACACCCGCAGCGGGAGGGCAGTCACCATGCCCTCCAGATATAGAGACTTTGAAATGAGTGGACACTAGAACGGAGACTGATATTGTTTTATTGTCATTGTTAAAGGGGGGAGATATGTGGTGTGCGCTCTAGTCTACGAGCGTGTACGCATCACGCCGTAGACGAGAGCGGGAGGCGCACGCATGCGCAGATGCTGAGGGAAGCTAAGGCACGAAAGGACAATCGGCAGTTGGCGACCGGAGCTGATCTGGATAAGACGCTCGGCGCTCTATGTTAGTGAAAGCTTGTATAAATGCAATAAAGCTGTTACGAATATACAGAGGCTCAAGTGTATGCTGTGGGGGCAGGAAAGCAACATTATAATTTTCTTTTTAACTCGTAGAACTAAACACAGATTTCTCTTCTGCTAATACTCTTGCTCGCTACTGTGTGGAGTATTTCATTACCACATGTGGTGAATTACTAGCTTTATTCTCTTGGGTCATTACCACCGGTAGATGATTGCATCTCATAATTGGATTTGCTGAACCTAGCAATTAGCTTTCCTGCTTGGCATCGAAGCAAATTGCTGCCTTGCATTTTTTACTGCACGAGTATGGGAAAGACCTGAGACCTTCTATGAGATAGTCTTAGGCTGCATCATGCTATGTGCCACCCCCCAGGTAGAAAACTACCCATAGACAATAAGTCTGGGTCGTTCCTGGGGATAATGAGATATGAAATCGTACATTGTTTAATCCTTCACAAGATTCCTGCAACAGCACCTATTGAGACTGTTTAGTAGCAGTGACAAGCAAACAACCCACATATGTTCATATCGGCTGATAATCCCATCATTTTCCATTACAATTGTTTTTATTTTTTCGTTTTTTACCCTTCATACTGTTCAGTATTAATAAAACACATACTTCTGGGGTAGGGTTGTTTGGAGTGCCCCTTTGTGTCTGGTAAGTGATGTATAATGCCTGTAGTTATATTCCCATAGGCACACTAATTAGTCTTCTGTATAAACTGGAATTTTAAATCAAATGTCCTGATAAAGGTTGACACCTTTGGTACTAGATCTCATCTCCTCTACGCGAGTATGTACACTGTTACTCTGTTACCAGTACTCATGATTTGTGGGTTAGATTTTCTGTTACCTAAGTTTTAGATGTTGTCCATCCTCTTTTAGCCTTGATAGTGATCAACATATATTCACAAGTATAGTTAAAAAATAGCTAAATCTTACACAATGGCTTAGCAGAGTGAGAATCGAATTCCTTAGCCATGGCACTGTGGATATATACAATGTACCGGACCAATAGACCCAATTCAATTCAATTCAATTCAAAATCCTTTATTCGACTGTCAGAGAAGCAGTCATAAAAGTACAAAGATACATTGTTATACAATTCATTCAAGATTTTTATAAACATTTTTTAAAAGTAGGCAGTTCACGAGAGAGTTAAAAATGCAGTGAGTTAAAAAATGCAGTAGACCAATGTAAATAAAAATGCCTGTTCAAGACATAATTTCATATTTAGTGCAAGCCATCTTGGGATCATCCTTCCATGCTTAATCTGAACTTCCGGGCTGTTTTTAAAAACTTACAGATAAAAAAGGTACTGTCGTCAGGCAGCATCTGAAGATATAAAAGTGCAGGCTTAATCTGTACAAAATTCAACTTTTTAAGCAAGGGTTTTAAAAACATTTGTCTTGGACTAGAATAATAAGGACACAGAAATAAAAAGTGAGCCAGGTCTTGCGGAGACATGTTGTCGCAGCCGCAAGCTGGCAACACTTGACCTCTGTGTGCTCCACTCGGCACAGCTAAAATCAAGTGGTAGAGACCAAATCGGAATCTGCTCAACAGAGAACGGTCGTATCTAGAAATATTCCATGATAAGTATGGTTCACAGAACACACATGTCTTTGTTAGTGTATGATTCCTAACACTGGACTTCTTCATCTCGGTGTCTTCCCTGACAAGTTGTCGCTTTAACATGAAAGTGTTTTTTACAAAATCAACATCATTCTTTGTAGCATGCTGTGGTGTTAGATATAAGTCCAATCTACCCAGGTCTTTGCAACAGTTTCTAATATAGTTCATCCAGGGTATTTTAAGATGTCCTTCCCAGGTGAGGGCTTCAGCGAGAATGCTATGCGTCAGGGGTATAAGTGCATTGCGCCAACAGTTTAGCCAACAGAGTAAAGGGTTTGCAGCAATTCTGTCTCCTAGGTACGGTGTGCCCAGTTCCTCATGTACAGAGATATTAGCGGTGCTTTTGGGTAAGCTCAGAACCTGTTTTAAAAAGTTATTTTCTAGTGTTACCAGGGCTTCTACTGATGAGAAACCCCACAGCTCGCTCCCATAACATGCCACCGCTACGCTTTTTGCCTGATATAGTTTCATTATAGCGGACACTGGGGTGTTACCTAATTTGCGTGCAAAGTCCAATATTCCGAAGTTGGTTCTTAATAACTCGCCTTTCTTTTTATTTATAGCAGGGCCCCAAGAAAGTTTGTGATCGAATAGTACTCCTAAATATGAAAATGTTTTTGTTAACGGTATGCTTTCTCCGTTGACTGAAAAGGGGTATCGTTTTTTGGGGGTTTTTCCAACCGTCCTAATAAAAGATTTGGAGTTATTAATATTCAGATCGCGTGAGGTCATGAATTGGAAGAAAGAATCCAACAACTTTTGAAGTCCTAATGCGGTTCTGGATATCAGAACGGCGTCGTCCGCATATAGTAGGACCGGCACCCCTGTTTTCCCAATACGAGGGTAATCTGTGTCAGTTTTTACCAAATGATCCTCGAGTCCATTGATGTACAAGTTAAAAAGAAAAGGTGCTAGAATACAGCCCTGTCTGACGCCCCGGTTAATATTAAACTCTCTCGTAACTTTCAGGTCTTTTGTGTACCGTACATTAGCACGTGTGTCATTATGTAGGTCGGCCAGGAAATTGATTAGGTTATTTTCCACACCCATATTATGCAAGATTTCCCATAGTTTGCTCCTCTCGACGCAGTCGAACGCCGAGGAAAGGTCCATAAAGGCCATATACAATGTTCCATCTCTGGCTTGGGTGTATTTACCACTTATTAGGTATAGATTCAGACACTGTGTAGTTGTTGCATGTCCCGGTCTGAATCCATACTGTGCTGGGGTCATTATGTTATTTTGTTTGGCCCAGGCATTCAGCCGGTTTAAAAGAACCCCTCCCACTACCTTCGCAACAGAATTTATCAGGGAGATTGGTCTATAGCAAACTGCTTTTGTTCTGTCGCCCTTTTTGTAAACCGGGACGATAGTGGATGCTCCCCAAGATTTAGGGGCTCCCACTTCAGCCCCGGCGTTAATGACAGATGTAAGGATTGGAGCCCACAAAGCGATGTTGGATTTAAATAGGTCTGGTGGAAGACCATCAGGGCCCGGTGCTTTGTTGCTAGAGAGACCAAGAATCCCTAGTTCAATTTCTTTAGTAGAGAAATGTAGAGGGCTGCTTTCAGGGAGATGAGGTAATTTTTTTGACTGTGGTGCTTCACTCTTAAAGATAGATCCAAAATGGGTGATCCAGTCATTCTCTGGTATGACTGTGCCGAGACTCTCAGCGGTCGGGTCGTCAAAAAGAGGTTTATTAATTATTTTCCAGAACTTTGAGCTATTGCCCAGAATAGAGGGGTCGAGCAAAGATTCCCATGTTTTAATTTTTATAGATTTTTTACATGAGGCAATTGCATTTTTGTAGTCTGCTCGGAGGGCCTTTACCAGTGCTAGATCTCTTGGTTTACTTTTGAGAGCAACCTTTAATTTGCGGTTGGCGGAAGAACAGGCATGATCAAACCATTGCGGGTGTTGAGCGGTTGATCCCTTGGCAGTTACAGTCAGAAATGTTTCTATCCTTCTGGACACTACTGCAAAGGCGGATAGAACGCATTCGGGTGAAGCAGAGTCTGTGGCACAGAGCTTAAGTTCGGGTTCACAGTCTTTGGCGATAATCTCATACAGCTTGTCACTATTTACCAGGTTCCATTTCAAGCGACGGTTGTTATTTACCGGCTTAAGTATCCCTGGATCCTTGATATTATTTTGGAGTGCGGAAGAGTCGCATTGTAGCTCGAGGTGTAAGGGGTTGTGATCACTATAAGTGCTCATGAGGATATCGAACTTAAGAACCTGTTGGGCCACACCTGCAGAAAGAAGGATATGGTCTATGATGGACCCTGACTCAGATCCTTTATATGAGGGATTTTCATAGGTGAAGGAGTCCTCTTTCAGAGATAGTGCCAAGGTCATATTCGTGGAATCCATTAAGGTGTTCAATTTTGATCCACGGTGGCAGTGTGTGAAATGAAGACCTGTTTTAAGATCACAGCCCAACGATCCCAAGGTTGTCAGGAGAGGGTTACCGCAAATATGCGTATTGAAGTCGCCGAGGAGTATTTTGTCCTGTGGTAATTTTGTCCAATTTTCAGCTAGACAATTTACAAGGTTGTCGATGTTACAGTCACTTGGGTTTGCAACAGAGTTATAGAAATTAATCAGCGTTATGACTTTTTTCTCCCTTGTGAGTGTAACGATCTGGATACTCCTGCTATCCAACTGCACATGATTAATCAGCATTTTAAGGGACAAACTGATAAATATTGCCAGGCCCCCCTTTGCCCTGCCACTAGGTGAAGGGGATGCGTGAACAAAGAAACTTTGGAATCCCTCGATGAAGGTGTTGCCATTTGTCAACCAGGTTTCTTGAAAACACAAAATGGTGTACTTCCTAACAAAGGCCACCCATGATGGGTCATCGATTTTAGAGGCCAGTCCAGCAATGTTCCAAGACAGAATTTTGATAGGGTTAGAAATAATCTCCTCTGATTTGAGTTCTGGGTTTATGTTGGAGAGGGAGCGCGGTTCTTGGATGGTCCCTGTCATATACTTAGACCTTGGGTTCTCAGGTAATAGATATGGTTGTAAAGCTATGTTCTTAGATGGACTACCTACTTCGTTCACTGACGGAGCATGAGCTTGGTGTGCTCAGGGACTGACTGTGTAGCTCGATGTCATTGTGGGGGTGGAATTTACTAAGCAGACTAGATGGGAGGTGGCTGTTTTCACTGCGTTAGTATCGTTTTCTGAGGGATTCCTTGCTTTAACAGAGAGAGTTTCAAGGAATGGGTCAGATGACAGTCAGTCAACCTCGTCTAAATGATCGTAGTTGTAAAGAACATCATATCTATTGGCAGTAGGAAACCCGTATTCCTCAAATTGTACAGTAGCAGGGTTATAGGCGTGGTAAAAACCGTGCCTTTGCCGTACAGCTGCTTCAATTGGTTGCTGGTTGTATACTTTGATTCCCCATGGGTGAGTGTATGGGTGGAGATCTAAACCTATTGGACTTTCAAGTCTGGGTAGGACAGGGGCCAGCCAGGGTTGGAAATTAGGCTGTGTCATATGCCGTCCTTCTTGAGTGTAGTTATATTTGGTTTTGTTCCTACGTGAATCTGAGCGGGCTGGATAGAAATAGCTTAATCCCATAGTCCTAATCAGGCTGTTTGTCCTCGGGCTCCTCCAATCTGCGATAAATTTTGCCGGTCCTAGATGTTTAAAGGTGACCACGATACAGTCACCATCTGTGGATTTGAAGCGAGTGCCCACCCACTCTACCCTTTTGACTTGGAGTATAGTACCTATTATATTTTGAGGGAGGGGCCTATGTGTAGAGAGCCATTGCATGACTTTGTTCTTCAATTCCTCCCGCGTTTCCTCCCTGTTATCGTCGACTTTGGGCACCCCAATCATGACTATCGTGTAGGGGTTGGCCTGTGGAGGAAGGTTAATATGTAATAGTGAACTTGTGGTGGTAGGTTTGGTAGGATGAGCTCCTATTTCTTTTAATTGAGTATTAGTTTTAGGGGACGCCGTGCAATTCTTGTTCTTTGGTGCACCTATGTTTGTATTAGGTGGATGTCCCTCTGTAGCCCACTCACTGGCCTCGTCATCCTCATCCATTTGATTATTTGGTTTATTGGTTGTAGGAGTCGTTGTGTTCACAGTGAGTTTGGGGACTATTTGAGACTTTATTGTTTGGTCTGTTGTGGGTAGGCCCTTTGATTGTGGTTTATTTTGTTTTCCTGTGTTCTTTACTGGGTTGCCAGTTTTTTTGGAATTTTTTACATTAAGTGTAGTTGATGAAGGAACAAAAAGAGAGGGCGTGTTAGTTGTGTTGAGCAATCTAAGAATACTGGAGGATATATCATTTTGGGTCCTCTCAAATTTACTCAAAGCCTTTTCTATGGCATCTATCTGTTGACTAATAGGTTGAAGAAGTGTTTTAATTAGAGTTTCAATCTCTCTCATGAAGGGGAAACTCAAGGTACTCTTCTTATCGATATGACCCGTTTCCTCATTAACTACAGGAGTTCCCGAATTGGACTTAGCTTTTCCGTCTGAGTCGTATAGATCTGGGGAGGTTGGAAGGGATCCCCCGCGTTTTGGTCCAGTGGGTTCCACTAGGCCTTTCTTCTGCCACATGTCTTTAAGTGATCGTTTGGGTTTACCAGAAGGTAGGTGGATTTTCCTCGTAGGGAGTTTGGTTCTAGGCTTCTTCCGTTTAATCTTTGGCGATTTATGTAATGTTGGTGGTTGTGATTCTGTTAAGACAATGACCGGTAGGGCATTTTCCTCGGTCCCAACTTTCGATAACAAGGGGATATCCATTGTCTGCTGGTCGTTTTTTGCGCTGTTAGATATGACCATGATACTGTTATCCTGATTATTAGCTAATGACTCCAAGGAAAAAGAGTTAGAGGGTTTTTCTTTAATGTGTGATCCAGGTAATTCCGAGAACGATTGTGTGAGTAGAGACTCCTGGGATGAGATAGTGTCATCCATATTTTGATCGTCATAGGTAGTATGAGAGGACAGGTCAGGGAAGCATAGATTAGGTGTCAAGGAGAGTCTCCTCTCAGTGTCCTGAATAGCATCCGCCACAACATTGATGGTTTTTTGAAGCATTTTATCTATGGCGGTTATGGTGGGCAAAGGTGTACTCACTGTTTTTAGTCTACTGGTAGATCTTGTCGCCATCGGTGTTTTAGTTGTTTTGGTCGTCGTTGAACAGTGGTTGCAGCCCCTTTGCTCTTCAAAGGTACTGGAGTGGGAAAATACTTAGGGTGGTAGCCCGTCCCGGCCGCCTCAGGCCCCTGAGGGCCACAGAGGGCCCGCCCTTTGCCCGGGCTTCGCCCCGGGCGTCCCGCTCGCGTCCCGCGACGCTGAGGGCTCTCGATTTTATTCAGCCCCTCCCGTCGCTTCTCCCGCGTCGGGGAACGCGCCGCCGCTAAGCCTGCTGGGAAACGTAGTCCCAAGGCGGCGGCGCGACTGGTGGCGGGATTCTGGCTCTGTTCTCCGGTCTGGCTGGCTGGCGTGCGTGGCTCTCCGTGTGCTGTCCTCTGCTCAGGCACACTTCGGTAAGGCTTTTGGGCGCTTTGTGATTTGCTGCTTCTCCCCACCGCTCCACCGAGGGCTCTCGATTTTATTCAGCCCCTCCCGTCGCTTCTCCCGCGTCGGGAAACGCGCCGCCGCTAAGCCTGCTGGGAAACGTAGTCCCAAGGCGGCGGCGCGACTGGTGGCGGGATTCTGGCTCTGTTCTCCGGTCTGGCTGGCTGGCGTGCGTGGCTCTCCGTGTGCTGTCCTCTGCTCAGGCACACTTCGGTAAGGCTTTTGGGCGCTTTGTGATTTGCTGCTTCTCCCCCTTTATTTGCTGCTTCTCCCCCAATAGACCCAATAGACTCAAGAGAAAAGATGATTGTCTCTTTATGGGGTTCTGGCTACAGATGAGTTAGTGACATATCGTTGGCAGACAAAAAACTTCTTATTGCACGTGTATATAATTCAGAGATATCATTAGGATTGACCCACAGCACAAACGGTAAGCACCACTGTGGAAAGTCTGAAAAAAACAGACTCTAGAATTTCTATCACTGAAATTTCCACTTGGAAACAATTTTGATTTTTTCCCCCTGTGTAGTGTCTAGTTATGGGTTTGGTGAAATCAGACGAACCACTTGATATTACAATATTTACTAAACCCAATGAATGCTTTCCAGATGCCGTCAATGTAAATTTTTCTGTCACTCATCACGAATGTTGTCATGTTATGTCTAATTTGTTATACACTACAAATATTGCCAATATAGCTATGGCAGTTATTCGTCGCAAATGTAGTCACTGTACCTGTCTATGTTAAACATACCACAAGTTTGTCAATTCCTATTTCCCTGTTCATCATAAGTTGTGGTCATGTATCTGTCCAATTTATACATTAAACATGGATCTTTCCTTGTTGTCCATCACAATAGTTATCAGTGTACCTGTCCAGGTTAAACATTTCAAATGGTGTCATTGTACCACTGCCTACTGCTCATCACAATTGTGGTCCTAACCATGTTATACACTGACAGATGTCATCAAGATGCTTTTTCTTGTGGCTTGTCATGAGCATTGTGACGTTACAAATGTTGATAATACATCACAGATATTGTCCAAGTACCTATTTATGTTACTATAATGACACACACCTCCTGGCCCTGTTCTATATTCCTCCCTTGTTCCATGCCTGATAATTCTTATTCTTATTTCATGTTTTTACAGATTTGACTTGTCGAACAGGGATTCTTTTTTTGACACCAAAACTCGAAGCACGATTGTAAGTACTTCCCTTCACAGCCCGAGTTGTTTTCTGTGGTCGGTGTGGTGTTAATTGTCTCCCAGTTGTCTCCAATTATCACTCCTGCCTTTCTTGAACTAGAAGGTGTTTCACTGCAACTAACGCAGTTAATTATCAATTGTCGTAATAATAACAACCAAGTAGAAAGTGTTACACAACTCCCACATAGATCTGCAGTGTCGATGAGCGTCGGGAGTATCAGCGACTGCTCCTGGACGGCTACTTCTGACCTCTCACTACTTCTAGTGACCCCTGGCCTCTGGGGTGGGAAAAACACCGCCAAGAACAGATTGTAAACATGGTTCTCATAGGCACTGACCTGCGGTTTCCACTGAACAAGGAGCATGAGGTTCCCTTTCTGTAAAGTCTGTAAAATAAAAAAAACTCTGCAGTGCAATTTTCTTTCTACTGACTAAGCAATTAAGCGTTGGCTAAACCAATATAGATCGACTATGAGAGCTATTGGCTGTGGCAGTGTTCTGTAGTAATGCCGTACAACAGCGCAGATGCTTTGCAGTGTGTGTAGAACTCATTTTTAGAAGCGCTCTGACGCACCCAGAGCTAATGTGCTTTTTTTAAAGTACATTAGCGTTGAATGCATCATAGCCTGTTTATTAATATTTCTAGCCATGCTGCCCAGAAGCTACACTGCTTTACAGCAGCACTGCTATACAGCATGGCAGATTATTATAAGTCGGCGATTCCCATGCTGTTCAGCATGAGCAAAGGCAATGGCAGAGCCAGCAATCTCAAAGGCGAGTCCTATTAGCTTTGCTAATGCTTGTTCGGTCCAGGCACAACACTCTTATGATATGAAGCAAATCAATAAATCTCCCCATGCATTAAAAAGAAAAAGTATGACATTTAGCAAAAAATCCTATCACTTAAAGTTAGCAATTGCACCTAAGTACTTGTCTTAGTGAAAATACATTTGGAAACAGATAACATCTGTAGTTACAGTAAAATCAGATAAAATCTGTTGTCAAAGAAGGAAAGCTATTTTGTGGTAGCATGGTTTAGCAAAATGTAGTTACAAATGGCAAGTGGTTCAACAAGCAAGACAGGGAAGAAGAAAAAAATAACAGTAGTACCTCAATAATTGCTGAATAAGCAAAAGGGCAGCTATCCAGCTGAAGCAATGAGTACTTGGTTCATGCTCCAGCTAAAAGAAGAGGTAGTGAAGCCAGCATGCAGTGGCCAATTAAGAGGCAGCAAACAAGAGTGACGATAAAGGCAACAAAGGTTAACCGATTGTCGGGCACCAAGCCCCTTCTTGCCCACAATATCGCTTGCGAACAGAGCACATGTCCTAAAAATTAAATAAAGATAAAAATATTTTTAGCAAGATGATGCCACAATTCATTATTATAATGAAACAAACATTGTTCCTGAACAAAACTCACAAGTAATCATACATCAAAATGTATTGACTATGATAAGGAATAATTTAAGCAATTGTCATAGTTCATATTTACTATAAATGATAATTACACACTTAAATAGTGCATGACTACCCGGAGGCATCTCGGCGCTTGTACGAATACCGCCAAGGAACCCTTCCTGGCCTTTCCCTGTGAGGAGCCCACTCCTGGGCACCCCCAAGGTGAAGTCAGGCATCCTCAGCGTTGTAGGGGCCGTTGTGGAGATTAAGCAAGCTATTGCCCAGAGGTGCAGAGTGGGACCCATGATTAGAGTAGGCACTGAGTCGAGAATGATCAGCTCCGGGGAAATTGAGCCCAAGACCCGCAGAGGTGGGAATTGTACCCTGGTCCCAGGCTAGTCCTCTGCATCAGGGTATGCCACTCTAACCATTGAGCCACACTTCTCCACTATATGAGCCTTACGCATTAATACAGGTAGAGAAAACAAATGTACTTTTCTTCAATTTGGTTTGCATCTCATGGTAATCTGTTACTACATTCTCTTTAATGTACACACTAGGTAAGTGATCAAATCATGACTGTATATGGTAAACATTGTTGGGTCACAGTATTGTTCTGTGTTTTGTGACATTATATCCTGAGTTAAACAAATGCATAGATTTTCAAGTCAGCACCCTAGTTAAAATCAAGGTGCTAGCAAAAATAGACATTTCCCTTGATAAGAAATTGCTATGTTGTTGTATTAATCATGCACTGGCTATGGGAGTTCTTAACTCCACCGGTTACAATTTTTGTGATGTAATTAGGGTCAAGTTCAAGTGAAATCACTACCTGTTTTAAATTAGAGTATAAGGACATATGATGTCACATCCTGTGATGGCATTAAGGTCAAAAGGTGTGTAATGTCACTTCTAAAAGAAGAGGTTTTCTATCCCTGTACTGGCTTCGTACTCTTGTTACTCTGTTCCCGAACGTGTGCAGTTCCCTTGGATAAATCTTTTGTCTGTAGTTAAGCCAAAAGCAAATATTGACTCTGCATTACTGGCAAAACAGAGGGAGAGGCCTTGTCGGCTCAGTTCATCCTCCTTGCAGAAATCTCCCCGGATGGTTTGGCGATTTGCAAGACTCACCTGACGCAAGCGACTCTAATAGAAAAGAACCTGCCTAAAATAGGACATTGGGCAATGAATGGCAAGCCGATTAAAAAAGTAGCTGAATACGTGAAGGAATTAATAAATAAATATATCTCTGCAGCACAGCTAACAGCTAAGGCCTTGATTATGAGTGCCTCCTTAATACGGGGTGCCTGCGCGAAGCTCGTAGTAATAATGGATGCATTAAATATTAATTATATTAATATGTACCTTGAGGATCTCTCACCCCTTAAGATTGCAGCAGGTGAAACCGGCCGAAATTAAACAGTGTCGCTTTAGAATAGGGGTAGCAATACATACATGCAGGACCAATCTGTATTACAGCGGGAATGCATAAGCAATCGCAGCCTCTTCTGTAATACCAAAGTGCCCCAGTGGGACAGAATCAGGCACACACACCTGTTGTGCACCCAGGCACTGTAAGTAATACAGTCCCTATTGATTTCTGTACCCTGGGGTGTCAGAACTCATACAATGGGATATATCGCATGAAATCCTCAGGGCACTCATAACTGAGGAATGTGCGCCTGGTTGTGCTTCCTTTTAGCAGGGGAAGTATATAATCATTAAAAAGTACTGTTTTAAGAAACACCCGAAAAAGTCCTGCTTTGGCGTCTGATACTGGAAAATACTGATGCTCTTCACAGCCTTTCAAAACTTAAATTCCCTCTCATCATTGTGCACACAAAGGTTCCATATTGTGGCCCTGTGCCTGTCAATGTACCTACATGTTTTTCCCATGTAGGTATTATGATAGGATTTACTGTAGAGAGCATAATGAATTCAGCTACCACCATTGTCATGTAAAGCGTATTTGTAAAGCACGATCCGCCACAAGGGTATTCCGCCGTTGTGCAGGAGTGTGTGCCTAGCCATGCCTATGGCAGGTTGGTTAATTGAAAATCCAGGCCTTCATCTTCTTGCGAAATTCAAGAAGAGACGAGGCAGCCCTGATGTGGAGTGGGGGGTTCCATGCTTTAAGAGCACCTGTCTTCCTGATCTAGGTCTGTGTGTAGATGGGGTATGAGTGAGTAGGAGTCCTGCGGAGTGGCAGTGTATGGTTGGTTGGTGGCGGTAGCGTGCCTTGAATGTAGGTATGTAAGCGGAGTTTTAAATAAGCACATTTGAAATGTGGTGTGATGAGTTCAGGGGGGCAGACTGATGATGAGTCTGGGTTATCTGTAGTCTTCTGGTGAGTTGCTAGATGATCCTGGCGTACAGGTTGTTTGTATACTCCAGTCACTAATGCGCGAGTGATATTTTTTTCTAGTATTGCTTCGGTCCGAATCGAAAAACTTCCTCAGCATCCTAAGGGTGTACAAGCAGGATGCAGTGATGGGGTGACTTGTACGGTCATGTTCAGTTTTCTGTTGATGGCGATTCTACGGTTCTGGCAAGGGTGCTAGGTGTGGGTGTGGGTGTGAGTGTGTCCTGCTACTAGTTTGAGTCCTATGTTGAGGTGTTCTTGTCATAGATCATTACTTCTGTTTGCGTTGTTGAGCTTTCAAGAGTAGGCGTTCCACCAGTTAGAGTCTTCGGTCATGCAAGCAGTGAACGTGTTTTATGTGTTGGGGGTCTTGTCTGAGAGGGAGAGTTGATTATTGCCTGTGTGGGAGAGGGGGTTAATGTTATCTGTGTGGATGACATTGGCTAGAGAAAGTACAGCAGTCTTATTTAGAACTTTATGAAAAGTACGCCATCCATCTGGACGAAGGAAGACATCGCCATCACAGAGGCTCTTTACAATGTAAAAAACGTTTGGTAGACGGCCACCATTGGTTTTGACAACCGGTCATAGATTTTTTTAGTTTTTCGGTAGAAAACTTCCAAGGGAGAGTTAGTTTCTGAAAAACAAAACCCTACTGACCCCTGAGAATTTCCTCCTAGAGTGTGGCCGTCATTTGTTTGCTGTACCTCACCAACACATTTAACTGGTGTGCTGTCCTTCCTCCGATGGCCCCAACTCAGTCTGACTGTTGGAGGCAGTATTGTATTGACGAAGCCCACTGGGCCTCCGTAGAAGATTTACTTAAGATCCACCCGTCTCTAGATGAGGTATCTGCGGCCGGGTACCAATGCACGTCTGCCATGGAGTGCCCAGTCCACGATACTCTGAATCAGGCCCTATGACTATTAAACATTTAATTAATTCCTCCTTCGTATCTCAGACTGTACTCTCTAATCTCTTGAATATTGTGATGTAAAACATGTGTTTCAAGGAACAGTCCTCTTACAGAGTTGCTTTGTATATTCATCCTGCATGAATATACAACTTGACAGACAGCGTCGGCTTTTTATCAAGAAACATGATGATGCCATGATGTTTACATGTCAGTCATGACATATTGAAGTTTCACAAAAAGTTATAAAATATCCCTTCCAGTGGATTAGCACTTAAAAATAAGAATCCCTTTTGACATATATATTTTTTTATGTTGTAAGAGTTTCTTGGTCGGAAGATAGTGCTCCGAATTTTCCTGGACCTGAAGTTAGAGACTATCATTTAGATTCTGGACCACCAATAAGGGTCCTCCAAAAACAGGAACATCTTTACGCCTCAGAAATGGATCTCAGAAAACAGGCAAAAGAGAAGTGTTGCTTTTAGAGTTTTGTAAAAATAGGGTTTTCTTTAAATTGATTTCTGTTTTCCATAAATGCAGTGCTTCAAAAGGTAAGTGCATTTAGGAAAGTATCAATTTACTCTTCCTTAATTCACATCTACGTACCTTAAAGATATATGTACTGCGTAGGTACATATAGGTGCAGTTAAAGGTCTGGAAAATGTAGACCTACCCGTCGATATTCTTTTCCATATTTGATCCTAGATATTGTGTTTCATCGATATTCTTGGGTCGATATTTAGGGTGCACACTCAGGAAGCCTATTCCCACTGTGGAAAATTGCTCTCAACACAATTCTGTACAAGAGGAATGGATCCGGATGTCCACAAACTGAGTGTATCGTTTTTTCCTCCACTTGGGAGAAACCCCCTGCCCCAGACCTCAACACATCTGTGCCTGGACCTGGACTCCCGATCCTGGAGGTGAAGGCCTATGGTTCTGACTGCAGTATATCTGTTTCTAGGCTGAGAGAGGGTCACGTGTGTAAATGTGTGAATGCCCGCAGTTGTACATGTTATTTTGCAATCACACATTAAAAGGCCAACCATTCCTCCCCACGACATGCAGGGTATTTACTCTTACAGGTTTCTACGCATTCCTAGTGGAGGAATCCGCATGCCTGAAGCTATTTATGCCTGCTACGAATCCTTTTGCGAAATGCTGACTAGTGTGAATGAATGAATACATTTTCTGTCCCATTACAACCAAAAATGCCTTTGTGCACCGAGCGCTGCTGGATGCTGGTGTGATGATTCCAGGCTGTAAACTATTAAGGGTGTCTGTGTAGTCTCGGACACGCATACTGTACTACCCTCCTTCAGCAGAGCTGCCGGATTCACTTCCATTGCCCTGAGTGACTAAAGTGTGTCTTTTCTCTTTTTCCCCTCCAATGTAGGTGTATGAAATATTGAAACGGACGACGTGTACGAAAGCCAAATATAGCATGGGTAAGAGCCTGGCGGCGAGCGAGGGGCAGCCCCACAGTCCTCGGGAAGTGTGATCAATGTCTAGAGTTTTAATTAAAGTGCTGGCCTCCTGACTGATGGCCCAGGCCACACTCCTGCTGTCTTTCTTCTCACCACACAGTCTGCAAGCTGCAAATCGAAGCTAATGCAGACAGCAGCTCAGACAAGCTTTGGTTGATTGTGGACTGGACTGTGTGTGACTCGGGGAGCTACACCTGTGGCTGCAAAGAGGCACTGACTAGGAGACAATTTATATTTTTAGGGTGTCAGAAGAGTAGAAGATGTGACGAGGCAGTGGGAGCATCCGTAGTAACATATCTATTACTGTCAGAAATATTCAATTCGCCTCCACTACGAGATGATGTGATGCCTCATCATAGAGACTAAGAATACAAGTATACAAGTGTTAAGTGTTCATTGATTTGAAAGTTTTCAAGGAGGGGAATGAATCATGAGCACGGTGGGTGTGATTGGCTCCCGGGTAAGATATTGAACGCACAGTTATTAATAGTGTGATAATCCAAATGCCACTCAACTCTGCAGCTGCTGATGGCCATTCCTCTACACATCCTAACCCCCAACTCAGGCCCAAACCTATGGATCAGGCATTATCATAGGGCATTAATAGTTGTTAATATGCTCAACAGAGGATATGGATTCATTGCGTGTATTCTAGATGCCAGATAAACTCAATCCATACATTGTATAATAAATTTACAAAATGTCATATCCGAGAGATTGGGGTTATCCATGGTCTAAAACAAACTTTATTCATTATTTAAAATGTATTGTTTGTTCCTTGGAAACACCGCACATGGGCTCTTGTTTTCCCTAAATTCACAGCATGTCAAGTTCCATAACCCTTCACAGGGTAAGTCACAGTTCTGTGGGGCCTAGCGGATACAATTTCTCACTGCTAGTTCAAGCAACTACCTCCTTTGATTCACAATTTACAGTCACAGGCACAGTGCCACACTGGGATCTGTTTGCTGTTGTGGTGAGGGTACAAGACTCAACATGCATGTTTCAGGAAGTTTCATGTCATGCCGCAGTCCCCTCACTCCCAAACATTCCCCTGCAGCCAGAGCACCCCCTACCCTCTGGCACCAGCTCCCTCCACACTCTGCCTCCCATGACTTCGCCAACATCAAACCCATTCATCTTGCAGGCAAAAATCATGTACTTTTTGAATTTTATGTGATGCAAAATCTACACAATTTCTCTATATTTTCGGTTATATGATTTGGCTTACTTTTTGTGTGCTCAAAAGAGTCTTCCGAGACACATGCAGGAGGAAATGTATGTCCCAACCCCAAAGGGCCAAAGGGGGGCAGAGTTGGTACCAAGAACCCCCTAAAGATTGTTATATGGTAATAAGCGCGTTGTTGCAGTGTCATTCTAGGGTAACTCATTTGATTGGCTGAATATCTGTATCATTCCCCCACAAACATGGGTCCTCATACAGCCATAACCGTCATGATGCAAAGGGATGCAAACAAAAAACAAGAGTTTGAGCTCTTTTTGTAGAAAGCCTGTGTGTGTTTAGCAGTGTTTTGTGTATCATTAACTGGGCACTATGTGGCAAGAAGGACAGTGTATTCGTTAGGAGTGTGGCATTTGTTGTGTAAAGGATGTGTACATTTGCTGTAAACTAACACCTAGAGAAGGGTACATGGGTGTAGAGCGACAGATTAAAGGAGCACTGCTATTATTCCAAAAACAATTAAGAAGCGGAACCATTTTATAAATGGTCCAAACTTAAAGAAAAAGAAGGAAGCATAAAGCTAGGAATATGTTATTTCGTCTCGTGTGGCAGTGCGTGTGCCAGCTACATTCACAGTCTCCAGTTTCGTTGTTGCCGGTGCATGTAGGCCCGGATCTTCCTCACTACTCGTTGGTTGTGCACATCTGATGCTGCTTCTGCCACAATTTGTGGGCTCCCTGTGCAGGCGACGCTACAGCCGTCACGCTATGTGTGCGCATACCTTCTCGGGTAATAATGCTGACAACAGGGGTGTCCAAGTAAGTCCAGGAGAGTCGCATCCCTGGAAGATATTTTAAGATTGCCACTAACCTATGTAAATGAGTTTAATTTACATTCAATCTAAATCTGTGTTCTGTATCATATACATTTTGTAATCCACCTGGACATATGTTGGGCATCCGCTGTTCCTGTGTATCCGATACAGGAAGAACTGCTTCTGTTGTGCTGTTTTTATACTTGGAACAGACACCATGGCTTTTGTGACATTTTTTGAAGAAGACCTTATGCAAATAGTCTATCTAAGACAACTTTAGCACTCTTGTGCCTATTAGTTAATGAGATAATTCGCGAGCATAAATGTGTAAAGCCGTTATATTTCAAGTCATCCTGTAAGGAGCGTGAATCGGCAGACACTATGCCAGTCATTCAGTGCACCAGGTACGCAGGAACAGTGTGATAACAGAGTTTGTGGGCCTCAGTTCACCTTCACCAGCTGAAGAAACTACTTGTGCTAGGTGTTCAGAATATTTACAAGAGCGATGCACCATGTGACAGGTACACCAGGCCACAACAGGGCGGAAGCAACACTAATATCTCCACGGACGTAGTGAAACATTGTGACAAAACCACTGCTAACCTCATCAACTGTATAGGAGTGCGACTGTCACTCCAATGCCTATGCATGTATTGAAACAGTATGGCAGCGGCAGTCCTATCGGCAGGAGAATGCGCGTGCATATACGAATGTGTGACTCCTGCAGCCTAAACTGTCATGAAGCATTGGCACAGTGGATAGTTGCCATGGCCCCTATCTTCTCTCTGGGGAACTGAACTTTATATATCACCTCTGTCTAGTCTACTTTTCTTTCTAAATAACTCTCTCTCTCTGCCTACTGTTACCTCTAACTCTGGCTCCAGTGCTTACTTTGTAAAAGAATGAATGCTCAGAAGCCGGCGGCCGGTGCAGGAAAAGGCCAGCGGGCCGAATACCAAAGCTGAGTAGTCTGAAGTTCACCTCAGGCCTAATCCACTTTCCCACGCTCCTGCCCCTTTATCCCGCTCTTGCAGGTTCCTGCTTCATCCCTTTGTGACGTTCTTCCTTCTTTCCCTTCCTTAGTCTTTCTGCTTTGTGTGTTGTTCCCTCACCTGCTATCAGCATCGCTTGGCTACAAATAGGTAATAGAATACAAATGTGTTCCATCCAAGGGCCCCAAAATCGTCCACAAAAAGTATTACACACACCAGCTGTGCCGAAAACAAGTGATAGGAGAAATACCTAAAGAAATCAAAAATGTAAAACAACGTTTTGGGTTGTCTTTTAACATTGTGCATTTCTTCCTTGTACATCATTGTAGAGAGCTGCGGTGGTTTGCACTAAGGCTGATTAGACATGGCTGTGATTCAGTGGCAGCCGCCACATACAAAAGGTGGGGGTGGGGGGATCCGTGGGAGGGTGAGCGTGGGGAGGGAGGAGTCTAATCATTTAAAAAAAAGGAAGACATTTAACTTAAGTTGCCGGGTGCGTCCTGCATCGCGCCTAGTGTTTCCTTTACCTTGTCCCAGCAGGCCACTGTAACGAAGATTGAGGGGGCCTCCCTGCACGGTGTGAAGAGGGGCCCCCATCCGGGCTCTATCAGGAGCTCTTTGTCGAGAGTTTAGTGTCGAGGGGGCGCCCTGGAGCTTGTAATGTAAATTGATACTTGTATAGCGCACTACTCACCCGCAAGGGTCTCAAGGCGCTTGTACGAATACCGCTGTGGAACCCATCCTGGCTTTCCCTGTGAGGCGTCCACTCCTGGGCACCCCCAAGGTGGGGGCCAGGCATCCTTAGCGTTGTGGAGGCCGTTGTGGAGATTACGCAAGCTATTGCCCAGAGTTGCAGAGTGGGACTCCATGATTGGAATAGGCACCGAGGCGAGAATTATCAGGTCCGTGGAATTTTTAGCCCAAGACCCGCCCCGGCTAGACCTCTGCATCAGGGTCTGCCGCTCTAATCATTGAGCCACACTTCTCCACTTAGGGTCCCCCTGCCCCTGCAGCAGACACTGAGGCTGCATCAGATTCCCTGTCCAATCAGAGCGGGGACTAGCCTGAGCGGGCTGGAATAACGCTCCGCTACAGGTCTGGGAGTCTGTGGGGCTTTCTGCAGCCCGGCTGCTCTATGCAGCCGGTTTAGAGAAACCTAAGTGCTCATGTGTGTTTTGGTCAGCCTGAGACGGTCACCTAAACACATATGCGAATTTAGAAATTACACAAAGCACTCCTACTCTCTACCATGCCCCGACCCACTCCTCCCGGCCCACGCTGGCTGAACCAGCTGCTTAAAAATAAAACGATAATGAAATATTCTTTTATTTTTTTGTGTGGTTGTTTTCAATGTGGGGCCTTCAGTGAGATAAGGTGCACTCTAAATGCACTACTGGCTGCTGTGTGAATCTCGGGTGTGGCCTACCCGGGTCATTGCGCCCCTCTGCTCAGCCACGTTCTAATTCGAGGTGACGCTTCCCTGCTGCAGAAATCCACACCAGCGCCCTGCTTCTCAGCAGTTTACTCTGAAGCCTGGCAAACATCCGACCATGAATACAGGTGCAAAATAATAAGTTCAGGGCTCCAAAGTTTATTTTAGGAGCCAACTGCAGGTCCTTTAAATGCCGTGGCGGTCAAATACTAAGGCTGCCTGGTCTTTATTGCAACTCGTGCCTCTCTCTAAAACGCTCAACACTTCCTGTCCTTTTAATCCTGCTTTTTTACCGGGATCTTTTTTTAATCTCCTTTCTCTTCCTGTCACTGTTTTCTTATTTTCACTTCCTGTTTCGGACTCTCTCTTCTGGCATTCTCTCTCTTGCTCTATGTCAATGACTGTTGTAAAATACTTGTCCCGTCCACCCAATTAGTTCAGGTGCCTGTCACCAGCTGCCCCAGGCACATATTAAGCACTACATTATCCTGGGCCTGATTGGACAAGTCTTCTAAGGGCTTCCAGGTAAGAGCTGTGATGTCTGGACCTCTCGATGAGGATCCAGGGGTTAGACATCCCACCTGAGGTGATTACCTAAGAGGGGCACACTGGCGTCACATGAACAATTAGTGGCTTAGCCCGGCCGGCGTCTGCCTTCACTCCCTTCTGGCCCGGGCACCTTTATTGTTAACTATCACGTGGTAAAGAACTATCCATATTTATACATCCCGCAAGAGGGGGGGGGGGGGGGAGGGGTAGCTCACCACCCCTGCATGCGGGCAGCATGGACAAGGGTCCACACCCCGCATGCGGGCAGCATGGACAAGGGTCCATGCAGGGGCGGTGAGCTCTTATTAGGTCACAGGAGCGACACTACAACAGCCTTGTGCCTAATACTCTGTACCAATGAACACATAATCTTCACATGAACCGTAGTCTCTATATCAGGGGTGTCCGACCTAGGTCAAGTGGGCCGCATCCATGCAAGTAATTCTTGCTATAGAGTTAAAAATACATGTATACACAACTGTGTTGGAATGGCCTATAGGGCAATCGGGCAGTACCCGACGGGTTGCACTGACAAGTCAGTCCGTGGTCCAGTTTTGTGGCTGTTTGTGTGCCTGGTTTATGGTCTGCTGGGCTAGTTTTTCCTCTGTACCACCCAAAAGACTTAAACCGGGTGTCTCTACAAGCTGAAAACTGCACCAATTTGCAAACATAGACCACTTATTCCCTAATCCACTAATGAGGGTACTTTTATTTGGTGCCTGCGGCTACTTTGTATCCCAGACAATAATTCGAAACCAAGAGAATTTGTTCAGTGATTATCTTGAAAATCTCTCATGGGTCCCGCCCTTCTGGAATTACGTTGTACACCCCTACTCCACACCGAGCTCAGAGTCTGCACATCTGGTTATAATTGGTGGATGGGATTGTGATAAGCATTATTATAACCTGTGCTCTGTTCTCTTTTCAAAGGGATTACCAGCCTGCTTGCCAACGGAGTCTACAGCGCGGCTTATCCCCTGCACGACGTAAGTGTTCTTGGCATTTTTACACAATTCTGCAATCAGATCCCGAGCAAACAACTGGCCAGTCTCCAGGCACTGGCATGCTCCGCTTCCAAGATCTGCCTCCTCAAACCCCATGCAAACACCACTTGCGTCAGTGGCCTGGCTAGTGTGTCATTGGCCCTACTGCAAGGGAGGAAATGGGCAACTGTGAAATCCGCAATAAGCAGAGTCCAGGGGGGCCCTCTGTGCCAGTGCACCCGCTGCAGAATGGAAGCTGCGCCCCTGGTTGCCTGAAGCCGTTGAGATGCCATCACAGCATCCACAACTTATTTGCCTCCCTAGTACGCCATGTTTGTTTCCATTATGACCTTCCTCTTGATGAGTCTGCCACATTTCTTGGGCTCATTTGCCTTGTTGAATCTTATGTCTGGTTTCCAAGACCCTCCTCTAAAACATAGGGCCTTCTTCAGCCAGGGCAGTGATTGCTATCAGATTGCATGTCTGGTAGTGCTGCTCACTTGTGTTGCCTGCCCAAGTGCTTTTGTCTCTGCTGAAAAACAATTGCTTTCTGTGTAAAAAGTATATAGGGGATAAAGAATAGAATATGACAAAAATTGTGATATTTAAGAGTACTTTTCAGATGTAAAATAGTTCATTTTGCTTTCCAATCGAGGCACTTTTTTCGTAGGTGGAATGATACACCTGCCAGCTGCATGAGGTGTGAGCGTACTAGTCTCCTGGGTGGAACTAAAGCGCCCTATATGTACATTTTAAAGCATTGGAAACAATATGTCTTGCAGTTACACTGTCAAGCAGACCACAAAATGAGAAGGAATTTAATGCATAACAGTACAAGCCGTAAAGAAATAAAATGTCACCTGCCCAGACACATTGAGAGAGAAACACAAGAATTATGCAAAAGCAAATAAAGTAAAATACTACAAACAACGATATGACAGATACCATAGTGAGAACATTCCGGAAGAAATAAGAGATACTTGATCAAATGGTTAAAGAAAATCTTTAGTATACCATTTATGTCGAATGTAATATTTTGATAAAAGCATTAATGTTGGGCTTAATCCTTCCAAAACAATTTATTGTATGGCTGACCACAATATCTTCGCCCTTCTAGAAGAATTCTGTCAAGCCTTAGGCCGCGATTGAGAAACTTTTGAGGTCTATTGTCATCTTCCCTCTGCCAGGCAATGACATCTATTCTGGTGCATTAATGACAAGATGGAGAAGTGGGTGAAAATGCCACAAAATGACTGGACCATCCAGAGCTCTGCCAGCATTCTGGTAAATTCAAACCGTGATGCACAGGACCTCACTGCTGGATTCCAGCAGGGCAGGGTGGCCGAGCAGGATGACAGTAAGCTGGCAATGGTGCCTTGGTAGCTCCGAGCTGGTGGAAGAGATCTGAGCCCTTCCCCTAATGAGACTCACACATTCTTAAGAGTTTACATCTCAGCTTGCCTTGACTGACCACCTGCGGCAGTCATAGAGGCATCACGAGGGGGCCACAACTGTGTTTCGTCACTCCCCTGCCCCTGGGTGCATTTCAGTCATCCCTAGGGGGTGGGTCTGTGATACCCTGCAACAAGAATAAGAGGAAGCCGAGGACACTCAGAAGCTAGAGAGTAGAGGGTAGAGGAAAGGCTATAAGCTGAAAGATATGCAAGAATTAGAGCCTTCACCTTGTTTAATTTATTAGTCTCACAGGTAGGTATAAGCATTGTCCATTGAAGCATAATTGTGCATGCTCCGTCGCTAATGTGTGTCCATGCGCTTATTTGGTTCTCACTGAAGGGCGGTGCTCGAAACTATCTACACGTCATGACAATGTAGGCTGTAGCTAAGAAAGATGGCTGCTCTCCAAAGTCAATGAGTGACTGTGCAAGGTGTGCAGAGAGGTCTGACAATACCTAAATAATGGCCGGACATATACCTACAAGGGTAGTATCACGACATGCTTTTCTTGGGTCTGCACTAAACTAGCAAGGCCCATCGATACACAGCCTGATTAAAGCACAAACAAATCCTGATGCTCTATCTTTAGAAATTCTCCCTTAGAAAGTAGCAATGCCTCACCTCGATGCAAGCCTATGGTAGCACTGCCTCTCTCTGCAACAGACTGGTACAAAGGACAAGGGCCTTCTGCATTAAACTGGTTAAAGTAGGCTGTGGATTTGTAGTCCTGGTCAAATTTTACCTTAGGACAGACTCTAGACCTGGACCGGCAGATTCCTTGTCGTTTGTAAATAGGTCAGTATTCCATTCTCTATGAATAGCTGAAAGGCACATATCTGTGGAAGGGTTCTGTGCAGCCCTGAAAAGTTGGATATAGTCTTGTAATGTAGATGTATTACTTGTGTTGATCCAATAAAAGTTTCCACCTCCACAGAGCCTTCAATTTTGTTTCAAGAGCAGACACCATTTCAATCCTCCTTTTCTGCACCATCAGAGCTCAACTCCTCACCCTCCAGGTCTGTTGACTGGGGTGTGGACACACAATAGTGCCATCCTTAAGACATAAGCCCCATGAAAGCGTAAAATAACTTTGTGTTTTATCAAATCCTTACGCCACGCGTTTAAACAACTTCCAGGCCGCTCTGGGATGGGTGTGCAATCCGTGAGAACTTGTCATAGGTTTGGTGTGATCGCGATGTGAACGTCACAGCACTTAATGAATTCCATTCCTTTCTTTTAAGGCCAATGACAAAAAGATTGGGAAGATGCTCTCGTTTTTAAATACCCTTACATTAATATGCGCAACTTCCCAAAACGGATCGAACACCCTGTTACTAGGAGTGCATGAATATTCCCTAATATAGAGTATATAAAAAACTACTATGGGAGTGCGACTCTACATACTGCAGAATGCCACTCGATTAAGCTCCATTATGTTCACTTTGGTAAGAACTGAGAGGACATTGTTATTCAGATTATACATTGGCTACAAAGTAACATTTTTAATCAGATTCGTGAAACTCCCTTTCAATCACACTGCAGGGTTGAACAGTGTTTCATTTATATGTTGTGCCATGTAACTAACCCTGGGCGAAGCACTACGCTACGCTCGCGAAGTTTGCGCAACTTCGCACTACGCAAGCTGCACGTAGCACAGTGCGAGCACGTGTAGTGCAGCATAGCGTAGTGCAGTGGTCATTTTTTGCTTGTTCGCGGTCCTCAACGTCATGTTTGCGACCGCAAGGAAGCAAAATGACATCCCGGCGAGATTCTCAACGCGGGGAGTTCCGGTTTCTCATCGTGAGTGGTTGCGCATGCTCGCGACCGCTGTCAATGAGAAACTACCAGTTCGCGTTGAGAAAGCTGCAGCTCTAGTAATAATCTACTCGAGCAGCAGAAAACTACAGCTTGCACTGTGCAAGATGTCGTTTTTAATGATTGCACAGTGCCGGATGCTTGTCCGCACTGTGCAAACATTGAAAACACATCTTGCACAGTGCGAACATGCTACTACGCAGCTCGCGTAGTGGTACGTGAAGTTCGCGTCGTGCGAAGTGCACTTCGCGTAGCTTCGCGTAGCGCTACTTCGCGACCTACGCCCACCCCTACATGATGTAACTAGGGGTCGTCCTGTTGAAACTTCCTTACACTTCCATCTCTGTAGTAATGTCCAGTGATCTTTAATGAATATTTGTTAGTGCCAGCTGTTGAAGCAAACTCTCTTTTTATTTGGCTCTAACATTATAAGACCTGGTCAGTGCGCCATATTACACGGAATGCACTTCCCCCAGTACGGATGCAAATTTGCATCTTCCTGTGGACAGCACATTAGTGAGTCAGTGTTTTTACATTTGCAAGGTACCTCACTCCGTTGCAAATTATAGAACGAGTTAGGGTCGCACCGGCAACAGACATGCACTAGTGTAATCTGTATTTACAGAACAGGCTGCTCAGATGTATGCGGTCGCTTCTGTATTACCAAAATGTCCTGGCCCTGTAAAAAGCAGAAACAGTGTAGTCTGACCGGTGCAGTGCCAGGGAGCTTGGGCATGTTCCCCACCTGGCTGTGCAACCCCAAGAGGGCCGTCCAAACAGCTATGCGCACGCAGGGAGTGCAAACCACTCTTCACCTTGCTTTGGAGAGCTCAGTCCTGCCCCACCCTGACCTGGCTCCTCTTCCCACTTAACAAAACGTAATTACAATTATTTTTTTTTGCACTGCTCAAAGCACTCGTGATGATATCGTCACAGGTGTGTATCAGTGGGGTCAATCAGTAGCTGGGACAAAATTTGAGCTTTCACTTGTTTGCCTGAACAAATTACTAAATTTTGAGATACTTCCTAAACTGAGTATAGGAAGTGGACAGACTCAGTTCGGGGGAAGAGAATTCCAAAATTGTGGTGCCAGAAACAAGAATCTTAAACCCCTGTGTTTTTTTCATTTGAATGAGCAAGGGGTCGACAAGTTCTTGTTTGCGGAGCGTAGGAGGTGGGAAGGGACATAGTGCCGTATTTTAGGCGAAGGCCAGACCACGATCTGACGGGGCTTCGTAAATTGTGCAGCCCAGTTTAAAAAGCCAGTGTAAATTTTTCAACAGAGGCTTCACATGGTGAGATTTAGGTCGACCATAGACTAGCTTAGCAGCTTGGTTCTGTACCAGTTGTACTCGACGTGATTGATAGGTGTGGTATTCCATTACCTTATGTCATCTGGAACCTTCCCATGTCACTCAGTATAGTGTTAGGATCTTAGAATGTTTTCCCTTGAACGCTCACTGTTACTGCTGGACTTATGATGAAGACATCCTTTTCCTCCTGTGGTTGTTAAGCTGTTCTACCCATGAATAAACCCACGTGAACCTACTTATTGTGTAGTGTCCCTTACTACACAATTATTGGCGACGTTGGGAGCATGTGGTTGTTAAGCTGTTCTACCCATGAATAAACCCACTTGAACCTACTTATTGTGTAGTGTCCCTTACTACAATAGGCTGGAATGCCAGTATACAGGGAGTTGGCGTTGTCGATACGCGACATAACCAGGGTCAGCATAACTTGAATCCGGGCCTCAATGGTAAAAAATTTGCTTATTTTGTGAATTCTCCTGAGGTAGAAGAAGCAAGCGGCGACCACAGCATTTATCTGTGCCCTCATTGTGAGGTCGTTACTAATCACAATTCCCAGACTTTTGACAGTAAGTGTAGGGCATCCCAGTGAATATGGCCAAAAGTTGGAGTTCCTGGTATTCTCTGGGCCCCCAGTGAGGATCAGCTTAGTTTTGTCGGGATTTAACTTGTGATGGTTAGTATTCATCCAGTTGCAATGAATAGCATAGTAGATTGGAAGTTTTCCATGGATGAGGGGGAAGAGTCCACATTAAACACTAACTGGAGGTCGTCTGCGTAGTTGAATATAATCACCTCTCTCTTTTGAAGGGCCAAAATTAAGGGAAACATATACAAGTTAAAAAGGAGAGGAGAAAGCGATGAGCCCTGTGGGACCCCACACGTCAGCCTACTTTTCTCAGCAAGAAAGCTAGCGAGACGGACTGCTTGAAAGCAGTCCCTGAGAAAGGAAGATATCCGTTCCAGGAGATACCCCAGATCCCGTGCTCTCGACCCGGTTGACCAGCAGACGGTGGTCGACCGTGTCGTAGGCTGACGAGAGATCCAGGAGTACTAGGGCTTGCGTGGAGCTCTGGTTGGCCCCCATATGTAGTTCGAGAACTGCTAAAATACCAGACTCAGTAGAATGTTCAGGTCTGAAGCCGGCTTGTTGTGGGTCAAGATAGTGTGACTGCTCCACAAAGGTGCTGAGACAGTTGGCCACGTGGGCATCAAGAATTTTTCCCAAGAAGGGCAGTAGTAAATTAGGATGAAAGTTGCTGGGGATGGAGGGATCAGAACCTGTTATTTTTAAAGTAGGTACAGCTACTGCACTCTTGAAGAGGTTGGGAACATTGCCCTTAGTAAGGAAATTATGAAGACGCGACATGCGGGGCTCAGGACAATGGAGAAAGGCTTCCCGAAGGATATGAGGAGGGCAGCTGTCTGTGGGGGAGCCAGAGCAAACCTAAAGAGACGAAAACCTCTTCGGTGATGAGAGGGAATTGATCCAGATGAAAAGGGTTAATATGACCCACATAGATCTAGTAGTGTAGAGGACTGAGGAATGCTAGATTTGATGTTAGTAATTTTTTCAATAAAATAAGTATTGAGGGAGTCACATAAGAATTGTGACGGAACACACTTTGCTTTAACACGATCAGGTTTAATAAGTTCATCCACTATCGAAAAAATTTCCTTGGCCTTATTAGTGGGTTCCAGGATTTTAGAGGAAAAGTATTCCATTTGGTCCTGAGGATGGCGCTTTGTAGTCTGTAAGAGCTGCCATAAAGATCGTCTGTTTGTGAGGGCAGTAGTTCTGTCTCCACTTCCGTTCAGTTTGTCGCAAGGCTAATTTCATTGCCTACAGATCGTCAGAGAACCAACGCTGTGCGTCATGAGGCCTCATATTTTTAACTGTCTTCAATGGAACGAGACTGTCTCTGTCAGATTCCAGCCAGGCATTAATGTTTTCCGCCTGAATTTAAGGAGATACAGTCAAGCCAGAGGTTTAAGATGCAGCTGATAAGGTGCAAAATTCTTTGGTAGCAACCTAACTCCAATTCCTGGCCATAGGAGTGATTGAAGGCAAGGCTTTGGGGATAGGAATACTCTGGATGGTAAAGGTAGTAAAATAATGGTCCGACCATGAGCATGGAGATATTCGTAGATCGGCTATCACTAGGTTGGTGGACCAGATCTAATCTAGGTTGTGTCCCTTAATGTGAGTGGCTTCTTTGATGTGCTGGGTGTAGTTTTTCATACCGGTCAGTGAGGGCTTTCCCGTGCATTGGGTGGCCAGTAGTTAACATCGCCCACAATCAACAATTTGGCATAATTTATGGCCAATTTAGCGTTGGCCTCGATCAGCACCTGCGGAAATGTAGGCATAGGGACCGGCACAGACAAAGGAGAAGTCGTTGGAATCGTGCTTGAGCAAGAGGTGGTCAACTAAAGGGATTTGTGTTGTCACAAGGGAAATACATTTGTGCCTTTGGGATATTACCGCTGCGACCCCTCCTCCAACTCTGTTGTCTGGTCTATTGGACTGGATGATATAGTAATATATCATTGTTATAGTAATTATCTGGATAAGCTGCAAGAATATCAGGACGTCAACCAAGTTTTGGATAGCAGAAGTATATCTGGTTTGCCGGTGTCGAGGTAGAAAAGTTGGTGTTTCACCAATGAACGGGTATTTAGATAGCAGATTGACAATTTCTCCTGTTCCAGACGAGCAGGGCCAGTTGTATCCTTTAAGGCTACACTATGCTTTCTCAGGGACGCCTGAGAGGTTCAATAAAGTGGTTACAATGAGCGTCCTTCAAGCCAAGGATCCTCAAGTTTACCAACATGTTCTGGGTGTGAGGGTCTAGATCCCAGTCTCCATGAAGGGATTTGAAGTCAGAAGATGTATAGTGAAAAAAAATGGACATCGTCTGGGGCCCCTGGCCCCGGCCGGCCGGCCATGGACAGGCATAGACGGGCTTGCCTTTGGAGCGCCTTGACAGGTGGCAGTCTCTTTGGCCTTATGACTGGGCCTGGAGTGTGCCCCCTTCCATGTACTTTGCAGCGGGCCCACTTGAGCTTCATTACCCCACTGGTGTGCATGTAATTTCCGTGCAGGAATGTGAAATCTACTTGCACGCAATTATAATCCTGATGTACAAATTTAAGATGTGCAGAAAGTGATTTATGTAGTTGTGTCACTCAAGACTCTGGCAATTGCACACGAAGGTGCAGATTTTTCTGCAGTGTTAAGTGACGTCTATGTAATGATGTCACTTATTACTTCACTGTTCCCTAGTCGGAACTAATGACTCATTCCGGCTCTCTTATTGGACATTAGTCCAACGTTGATGTTGTGCCCCCTGTCCTGGTGCTTTCCAGATTGAAGATGGGTTTGTGAAACCCTCTTCACTGTGGGACACAGCTGGTAATGAGGAGTGTGTCTTTTTACAGATGACTCTAGGATGATGGTTATAACTTGCTTAGACATTTTGAGTGGCTAGTGCATGCGCAGCTTTTTATGACCTCTCCCACTTTTTCTTTCAGGGAGACTATGAAGGCGAAGGCAGTGAAATGAATGACCGAAAAGTAAGTTTATTCTTCCTTTGATACATAAATGTGACTTCAACAAGAAAATATTGGCATGAAGGTCCGCTAATATGAACATTACAAATGGGCAGTGGAACTCTGCACCAATGACTTTTGCAAAAATGTGATATGTTTGACACGCTGGTAAATACATTACTTGTGAGTCAAGCCAGATTTTACAGGCTACACCACTGTTCCCATGGGATAGGCTAGGTAGAGTGTGTTTTTTCACTTTAAGGTACCTAATGATGAAGTCAGTGGAGCCTTTAACAGGAGCCACTGGGTTGGAAAGAGGATAGACATAGGTTTCCAGCTAATTCCTACATTAACCTCTGCAGTGCACATAATTTGGTCTCAACCTTTGATTTTCAGCCAAGTTATTCATGTGGATCTCTGAGGCCTCAATGCAGGTTCGGACACGACCTCCCTTGTCATATGTGTGACTACAGAGCTCACTCTGCTCAAAGTATCCAGATAGTAAATAACTGCCTCCTGACAAAATATTAACACCTTCAGCGTGGCCCAGATTCCTGCGCTGTGCTGAACGTTCTAATGAGCCAACGGGCTCATGACGGAACCGTTCCGTCAATAGCATCGAAGGGGTTAAATAGAGTAACCCTAAAAAAAATACATAACTTACGCGCTGGAGTCTATTTGCATGCTTTAGCGCGCATGTGTATATGGTCCTGAAAAAAGCCAGACCAACCCCCTTGGGAGGCTTTGACATTCTAGCTGAAACATGTCGACCTTTTTTGGGGATGTAAGGGTAACTAATTCCTCACTACACATTGATTTTACCTTGTCCAAGAGTACCTTTATTAAAATATACACCGCACGAGGTGGGTAACCCAGAAGGCAACTTTTATTCACTTGCTTTTCTTCCTACTGGAGAAAAAAGAATTACTCCCCCCAAAAAACTAAGCTCTGCTGTAATCAGCCGTTGAGGCACACCTGTGATCTGCTAGGTGGCTCGGGCAGGACCCCTATGATGAAGCATGCCACCAACTAGGTTCTGTGGGTGAGGGGTTGGTAGCAGTGCTCACTCTGCTTTTTTGTAAATGTTAGGTTGGGAGGGTGAGCGAGCCGTCTCTCTTCTCACTCTCCCCTTTGTTATTTAATTTTTCCAGATATCCACACAGTATAAATGTGCTAATAATTATTATAAATGGTAGTCAATTACAAAGTCATCTGTTATCCTACACAATTCTACCTTGGATCCCGCCTTCAAGGTCAGTATTGGACACCGCTGGTTGATGCCTAATACTAAAAGAAATGGAAAGTTTATTTTTCACTACTGTTGAGCAGTGGGTCCTTGGTTAACATATAGAATGCAACAATTTTTTTTGTAAAAATAGGGTCCAACATATATACTGTCAAAATCTCAATATTACATAAGTATCACCGGTATGAAGAACTGTATAAATGTAAATACCGGCAAATACCATGCAACCACCAATTAATTTCCCTTCTATTTCAGGAGTTGATATATCTTTCCGACTACTATATCTAGTGGCAAAAGTGTACTACTGGTTTTAGGCACTGGTCAATATGTTTGTAGGAAGATACTTATTCTAGCTAAAGGTTTCGGTAATTTTAAAGCCATTGCAAAAGATGTTTTGTATTCTGTTTTCACTGCTACTGGGACAGTGGGTTACACAGTATGCCGCAATACAATACTGTGCATAGGTTGGGCATACAGGCTTTTCTTCTGGTGTAAAAGTGAGGGGATATTTTTTTCAAACCCTTGTATCACGACTCTTACTTATCACTCCACAAACTCTCCATCAGTGTCTTAATGTCCTGTGAATGGTCTGCATAAGCCAGCGCATTTTTATACGTCTACGATTTATGTAGAGTAGTGGACATGTTTCCGCACACATGATGAAGAGCAGTCCGACCTGTCATAACACCGGGCGCAGTTACTCCTGCAGGCATCTTCTTCAGGATCCAGCCATCCTAGAAGGGAAGCAATAGCATAAACTTTCCTCACATATTCCGCGATGGAATTGGCTCCCCATCTCCTGTATTTATGACCGAATCAACCTTTGGCCAGAGATCAGGGAACTGCACTGACAGCAATAACTCTCTGTAAACTCCATTTCCTATCCAGGTGGACTCTGGTCTTTGTGAAGTGCAAGTGTTGGGGACAGCCGGTTCCGTGAACGGGGAAATAGAACTCTTAACGTGAAATAGTTTGGTATATTAGTACATGGTGTACAAAGCTAATAACCATTTAGCACAATTACTCCCCTATACTTATGTTTCTAAAATGCTTATCTATATTAAACTTAGCTTGACGAAAATAGTTCTCAATTAGAACGAGTCATACTTGTTCTAGGGTTATACCATTATCATGATTGCCTTAGAATTTAATTTATTTTGTGCCTTTTTAAAAGCAGGAAAATTCACCAAACCTATTTAGTAGGAAAAAATAAAGAAATTAAAGCTGAGATTGTGGACTGATAATGCACACTAAGAGATGCAGTAAACCAACAATATTCAAGTTGTGCTAAACAAATATATACAATGCAAGTAGGGTGGGAGCACACTACTAGCATCTCAGCCAACATTCGCCATTGCATGTCATTCATATGTGTGTGTAACTCATAAGTGAAAGGTGTTCATCATCAGTTGGTGTAGCCAGAGCCAGTACTAGTGTGCATTCCTGGACACATGTTTCTCTGTGATTGCCCTTTTTCATCAGGCGGTACGTCTCTTTCGTGGTACTTGAATGCTGCTTATACTTTATCAGGCCAGTACCACTCGCACGTGCTTGTGCAACCCAAAGCTGGTCAGCCTCAAAGCCGTAGAATGAGGAATACCAGTGCGCAGTCTCCTCCAATATGCTAACCTCAATACCCCTCTCCTGTTTGTGGCTATTGCAGTTCAACTTCACAGAATGCGCTGTTCCTCAGGTATTATGCCTTCTTGATCCTTCACTCTGGACTTGGCTCTGGCCACTGGACCACACTTCATGCTATTTTCAATTACCTAGGCACACTAAGGTGTCAGAAATTTTATCTTTGACGCCTGTAGTATCCCACTAGCAGTGTGGTGCACAGCTTCTAATTGTTGTAGAGAAGAGTGTCTTAAAGTTTTTTTCTTAAAATCAAAAGGCCTTTAGCGGCTTCAGAAAGACAAAGCATTCTGGAAAAACCAGTTACAGTCCTTTTTTTGGCACGGTCTCCCGACTGATGACGTTTTTAAAAATCGTATATTTTTATGACTGCTTAATGAAAGTTGTGCAAATGTTTGTTCCAAAATAATCATGATTAAATTGGCAGCAAACGCACTTAGTTCTAAATGCTAAAATGATATGGTTATATTCCATCCTGGCACCGGTGCCCGCTCCCCTGGCAGTCACATGTTTGCTTTCCTTTGTTTGGAACAGCTGTACCACGGTGGAGGAAGATTACTTACCTAACAACAAACTTTTCCTCTGCGTATAAATTCTTAAGAAAATAAGTTTTGAGGTCGGATTTAGATGATGACTATTATCCCATCCAGTGAAATATAAATCCCATGATATCCTATAGGACATATCTCTGCAGATGGGATATCCGTCACCTTTGACGGACTGGTCCGCCGAGATCTAAATGAGGCCCTTAGTCATGACCGTCCTGTACTCAACAGAAGCGGTCGCTCCCCTCAGCTCCTCACCTCTGGTATCGTGCTCATTGCGCCTGCCTGCCTGCCTGCTTGATTACTGCTTATTGATATTGTCTGCCTATTTTGCGTATTTCAACTCTCTGCCATTGACTCTGTGTAGCGCTTTGAAGCGCTCGACACTGCTGGGCATTTCTCTGAATTTTGTTTGTTTAATTGTATGATTATCTGTGCTTGCCTGCTGCAGAGCGAGTAGCGCTTTCCCACTGCTGCCTGTGAATAATTCCCACACAGCGCTCCATTGCATAAATAATTCCTTCACCCTCGCAGTATTTGGTGTTGATACTGCCATTTTGTCTAGCTTGTTGACCCGTTCCAGACCCTCCCTCCACCTCGCTCCCGCCTCCCAGCTGCCCCTCCCACCCACAGAGACCAAGAGCTGCCCTCGCCCTCGTGAAAGCTGTGACCGTCCTGTACTCAACAGAAGCGGTCGCTCCCCTCAGCTCCTCACCTCCGGTATCGTGCTCATTGCGCCTGCCTGCCTGCCTGCCTGATTACTGCTTATTGAAATTGTCTGCCTATTTTGCGTATTTCAGCTCTCTGCCATTGACTCTGTGTACCGCTTTGAAGCGCTCGACACTGCTGGGCATTTCTCTGAATTTTGTTTGTTTAATTGTATGATTATCTGTGCTTGCCTGCTGCAGAGCGCGTAGCGCTTTCCCACTGCTGCCTGTGAATAATTCCCACACAGCGCTCCATTGCATAAATAATTCCTTCACCCTCGCAGTATTTGGTGTTGATACTGCCATTTTGTCTAGCTTGTTGACCCGTCCCAGACCCTCCCTCCACCTCGCTCCCACCTCCCAGCTGCCCCTCCCACCCACAGAGACCAAGAGCTGCCCTCGCCCTCGTGAAAGCTGTGACCGTCCTGTACTCAACAGAAGCGGTCGCTCCCCTCAGCTCCTCACCTCCGGTATCGTGCTCATTGCGCCTGCCTGCCTGCCTGATTACTGCTTATTGAAATTGTCTGCCTATTTTGCGTATTTCAGCTCTCTGCCATTGACTCTGTGTAGCGCTTTGAAGCGCTCGACACTGCTGGGCATTTCTCTGAATTTTGTTTGTTTAATTGTATGCTTATCTCTGCCTGCCTGATTACTGCTTATTGAAATTGTCTGCCTATTTTGCGAATTTCAGCTCTCTGCCATTGACTCTGTGTAGCGCTTTGAAGCGCTCGACACTGCTGGGCATTTCTCTAAATTTTGTTTGTTTAATTGTATGCTTATCTGTGCTTGCCAGCTGCAGAGCGCGTAGCGCTATCCCACTGCTGCCTGTGAATAATTCCCACACAGTGCTCCATTGCTTAAATAATTTCTTCACCCTCGCAGTATTTGGTGTTGATACTGCCATTTTGTCCAGCTTGTTGACCCGTCCCAGACCCTCCCTCCAGACCACCTGCCCCCCGCCGTACCCAGCTCATTATATTCACATATGATGCCGCAACTCTCCTCGCCCTCAACCCCGGACACACACCACAATGCTGCAAAGCCACCCCAGGACGTACCCACGGCCCATTCGCCTGCCACATCTGCAAGTTCACATGCTTCAGGTCCCTCACCAAATCCACTTCCTCCAAACATAGCTCCGACTCGAACCACCTGAAGTGCATCCTGCTGAACACTCGCTCGGTCCACAGACACGCCACTGAACTCTGGGACCTACTCGACACTGCGTCACCGGACACCGCCTTCCTTACAGAAACATGGATGAACACATCATCAGCACCCGACATCGCTATAGCCATACCGGACGCTTACAAGATCATCCGAAAAGACCGCACCAATCAAACAGGGGGAGGCATCGCCATCATCCACAGGAACTCCATCAAATCACGACCAGCTTCGACGATAATCTTGCAACCGCCGAACATCTCCACTTCCAGATCCACACTGACCCTAGGACCACACTTAGAGGCACCCTCATCTACAAGCCTCCGGGAACCCGCACTCAATTCAGAGATGACATCATTGACTTCGTCAGCCCACATGCCCTCGCCTCCGAGAACTACATTCTATTAGGAGACCTCAACTTCCACCTTGAAAACAAACACGACCGCAACATCAACTCCCTTCTGGACAACCTGGCCAATCTCGGACTCAAACAACTTGTTGACACCCCCACCCATGTAGCCGGACACACGCCCGACCCTATCTTCACCTCCAGCAAGCACATTTCCTTCGACCGTACCACAGCTCTCCATTGGACGGACCACAGCTGTGTTCACTTCAGCTACAAAACCACCTTGACCCACAACCCCCCACAACCTATTCCTCGGAGAAACTGGAACAAAATCACCTCCGACCAACTCCTCACATCACTCAACCAAAACCCTCCCACCCTCTCATTGGACCCAAACCAAGCAGCCACCAAACTCAAGCAATGGATCACCCACAGCGCTGACGAATTAGTACCCCTGAAAAAGCACCAGATCAATTCAGGCTGCAAAAAGGCTCCCTGGTTCTATGATGACCTTAAAAAAATCCAAGAAGCTATGCCGCACCCTAGAGAAAACATGGAGAAAAAACCCAACCACCGACAACCTGGCCACCCTCAAGGCAGCCACCCGCAAACACCACCAACTGATTCGATCCACCAAGAAATCAGCATTCAAGGATCGTCTCGACAACAACGCCCACAACAGCAAGGAACTTTTCAACATCGTCAAAGAATTCACCAACCCCGCCGCAGCATCTAACGACATCACTCCCTCCCAAGACCTCTGCGATGCGTTATCCTCCTTCTTCTACAACAAAATTGCCGACATTCACAACAGCTTCAAGAACACTCCCCACGAACAACCCTCCCCAGCCCCCTCAGATCCTACACCGCCAACTAACAACCTCAGCGCCTGGAAACCAATCACCACCGAAGACACCATCCGCCTAATGAACTCAATCCACTCTGGATCGCCAACCAACCCCTGCCCCCACCACATCTTCAACAAAGCTGACTCCATCATCGCACCCCATCTCCGTGATGTCATCAACTGCTCGTTCAACTCTGCCACCTTCCCAGAAAGCTGGAAACACGCCGAACTCAGCGCCCTCTTGAAGAAACCCACAACAGACCCCTCTGAACTTAAAAACTACCGACCCATATCCCTCCTCCCCTTCCCCGCCAAAGTCATTGAGAAAGCCGTCAACAGCCAGCTTGCCGCCTTCCTTGAATCCAACAACTCCCTCGATCCCTCCCAGTCCGGATTTCGAGCCAAACACAGCACCGAAACCGCCCTCATTGCAGCGACAGACGGCATCCGAACACTACTGGATAACGGAGAAACAGTGGCCCTCATTCTACTCGACCTTTCCGCCGCTTTCGACACAGTCTGCCACAGCACCCTTATACAACGCCTCAGCAACATCGGAAAACAAGGAAAAGCCTTGGACTGGATCATCTCATTCCTCGCTGGGAGAACTCAAAGAGTCCGACTTCCCCCATTCAACTCGGAGGCCACTGAAGTCATCTGTGGAGTACCGCAAGGATCATCACTCAGTCCCACCCTCTTCAACGTTTACATGTGGAGAAGTGTGGCTCACTGGTTAGAGGAGGCAGACCTGGAAGCAGTGGTCAGCCCGGGACTGGGTTCAATTCCCGGCTCGGCGGGGTCTTGAGTCCTAAATTGTCCATGGACTCGACAATTCTCGCTCCGGTGCCTACTCGATTCACGGGTTCACACTCTGAGACTCTGGGCATTAGCTTGCTTAATCTCCACAACGGCCCCTCGCAGCGGGATGCCTGGCTTTCACCTTGCTGATACCCTGCCGGGGTTATCTCACAGGGGAATACTAGGACGGGTTCCCTAAGCAAGCGCTTAGAAACCGCTCGGTGATTTGCGCTATATAAATTCCTGTACATTTACATTTACATGAGTCCACTCGCCTCCATCGCGCGTCAACCCAATCGTAACATAATCTCTTACGCCGACGACACCCAGTTAATCCTTTCCCTCACCAAAGACCCTAACACCGCCAAAACCAATCTTCACGAAGGCATGAAAGAAGTAACCGAATGGATGAAACATAGCCGCATAAAACTCAACTCAGACAAAACGGAGGTGCTCATCCTAGGATCCTCCCCCTCTGCCTGGGACGACACCTGGTGACCTTCCACTCTGGGCACAGCACCCACAGACCACGCACGCAACCTGGGCTTCATCCTAGACTCCTCTCTCTCGATGTCCAGACAAGTCAACGCCGTCTCATCCTCCTGCTTCAACGTACTTCGTATTCTCAAAAAGATCTTCCGCTGGATCCCCCTCGAAACAAGAAAGACTGTCACCCACGCACTGGTCACGAGTCGACTGGATTATGGTAACACACTATACGCCCGAATCACAGAAAAAACTCCAACGCATCCAAAACGCATCAGCGAGACTCATACTGGACATCCCTCGCCAAGATCACATCACCGGACACCTAAAAAACCTCCACTGACTTCCCGTCAACAAGAGAATTACATTCCGTCTTCTTACCCACGCACACAAGGCCCTCTACAAACTAGGACCCGAATGCCTCAACACTCGACTGACCTTCTACACACCCACCCGCCAACACAGATCGTCCAATCAAGCCCTCGCCGCAGTCCCGCGCATCCGAAAATCCACCATGGGTGGCAGATCCTTCTCCTTCCTGGCGGCCAAGACCTGGAACTCACGCAGGCACGCCATTGACCTTTGGAACCTACTAGACACCATCTCTCCTGACGTCGCCTTCCTAACGGAAACATGGATGAACGCTTCCTCCGCCCCTGACATCGCCATCGCTATCCCTGATGACTATAAGATCACACGCAAGGACCGCACCGACCATACAGGAGGTGGAATCGCTATCGTCCATAAGAAATCAATCCGCATCTCAACCAGCTCTGACGCCAACCTCGCTAACTCCGAACACCTTCACTTCCAGATCCACATCGACCCCAAGACCACACTCAGAGGCACCCTCCTCTACAGACCACCAGGACCCCGCGCAAAATTCAGTGAAGACATCACGGACTTCATCACTCCACACGCGCTCCCCTCCAAAGACTACATCCTTCTGGGAGACCTCAACTTTCATCTTGAAAAGATCAACGACCACAACACCGCCACCCTCTTGGACAACCTCGCCAACCTCGGACTTAAACAACTGGTCACTTCCCCCACCCACATCGCAGGTCACACACTCGACCCCATCTTCACCTCCAGCAACCATGTCTCCTTCAGCCACACTACGGATCTCCTCTGGACTGACCACAGCTGCGTTCACTTCACCTACAACAAGCCGAAACCCATCATCCACCTCCAACCAACTCTACAAAGAAACTGGAACAAAATCACCACGGAGCAGATCTCCACATCACTCCTTCAAACCTCCCCAACCCTATCTTCTAACGCCAACGAAGCCGCCTCCAACCTCACCCTTTGGTTATCCAACACCGCCGACACCTTAGCACCACTGAAAAAACGTCAACACAAACTTGGCAACAAGAAGGCCTCATGGTTCAACGATGATCTCAAGAAGTCCAAGAAACTGTGCCGCTCCCTCGAAAAGGCCTGGAAAAAAGACCCATCCACCAGCAACAAGGACGCCTTCAAAAGCGCCATCCGTACTCACCACCAACTGATCCGAAAAGCCAAGAAAACAGCATTCAAGGATCGACTTGACAACAACGCCCACAACAGCAAGGAACTTTTCAACATCGTCAAGGAATTTTCCAACCCCTCGGCCAACTCCAACGACATCACCCCCTCTCAAGCCCTCTGCGATTCCCTAGCCTCTTTTTTCCACAACAAGATTGCTGACATCCACAACAGCTTTGACAACCAACCCGGAAGCCAACCCACCCTACCATCAGCGGACCATCTTCCCCCCGTTAACACCCTTAACGCCTGGAACCCAATCTCCACTGAGGACACCATCCGCCTGATGAATTCCATCCACTCTGGATCCCCCACAGACCCATGCCCTCACCACATCTTCAACAAAGCAGACTCCGTCATAGCTCCGCACCTCCGAGACGTCATCAACTGCTCCTTCAACTCCGCTACCTTCCCAGAAGACTGGAAACACGCTGAACTCACCGCCCTTCTGAAAAAACCAACAGCAGACCCCACCGAACTCAAAAACTACCGCCCCATCTCGCTTCTTCCATTCCCGGCCAAAGTCATCGAGAAAGCCGTCAACAACCAGCTCGCCGCCTTCCTCGAAGCCAACAAATCACTCGACCCCTCACAATCTGGCTTCCGAGCCAAACACAGCACTGAGACCGCCCTCATCGCAGCAACAGACGACATTCGAACACTACTGGACAATGGAGACACAGTCGCCCTCATCCTCCTCGACCTCTCTGCAGCCTTCGACACAGTCTGCCACAGCACCCTTCTACAACGCCTCAGAAACATCGGAATCCAAGGAAAGGCACTGGAATGGATCACCTCGTTCCTCACCGGAAGAACCCAGAGAGTCCGCCTCCCACCATTCAAGTCCGAGGCCTCTGAAATCATCTGCGGCGTACCACAAGGATCCTCACTCAGTCCCACCCTCTTCAACGTATACATGAGCCCCCTCGCGGCCATTGCCCGCCAACACAACCTCAACATCATCTCTTACGCGGATGACACTCAATTGATCCTATCTCTCACCAAGGACCCCAGCACCGCCAAAACTAACCTACACGAAGGAATGAAAGAAGTCGCCGAATGGATGAAACAAAGCCGTCTGAAACTGAACTCAGACAAAACAGAAGTCCTCATCTTAGGTAAATCCCCCTCTGCATGGGACGACTCCTGGTGGCCGGAAGCCCTCGGAAATGCACCCATCCCGACAGACCACGCACGGAACCTTGGCGTCATCCTGGATTCTTCACTCTCAATGAACAGACAAGTCAGCGCCGTATCCTCCTCCTGCTTTAACATTCTTCGCATGCTCAGAAAAACATTTCGCTGGATCCCCACCGAAACAAGGAAAACAGTCACCCACGCTCTAGTCACGAGCCGACTGGACTACGGAAACACCCTCTACGCAGGTACCACCGCTAAACTCCAGAAGAAACTCCAACGAATCCAAAACGCCTCAGCCAGGCTCATATTAGACATCCCACGCAACGAACACATCTCTGGCCACCTTAAAGACCTCCACTGGCTACCCGTTAATAAGAGGATTACTTTCCGACTACTTACCCACGCACACAAATCACTCTACGACATCGGACCAGATTGCCTCAACTCCCGACTGTCCTTCTACACCCCCTCCCGCCAACTTCGCTCCTCCAGCCAAGCCTTCGCCACTGTACCTCGCATCAACAAGACCACCATGGGAGGCAGATCCTTCTCATACCTGGCTGCCAAAACATGGAACTCACTCCCCGCTTACCTTCGCCTCAACCAGAATCACCTAGCCTTCAGAAAGCAGCTTAAAACGTGGATATTTGACAAATAATCCTCCTCCCCTTCCTAAGCGCCTTGAAACCCTCTGGGTATGTAGTGCGCTATATAAATGTTATGACTTGACTTGACTTGACTCCTTACCCACCTCCGCCTTACTCAAAATCACATCTCCTTCAGAAAAGAACTTAAAACCTGGCTATTCGACAAAAATTGAACCCCTCTTCCCCAAGCGCCTTGAGACCCTCTGGGTGAGTAGTGCGCTATACAAATCCATGAACTTGAACTATCATTGCAGTAATGCTTTGTGTTCAGAGAGCAGGACTACCCTAACTGTTGATTCCAACCCACCCCTCTACCGAAAGCGCCTAGAATCTACTTTCAGACCTGCCAACTCGCACGGTGCCACCGTGTGACACATGATATCGGCTCCCTGCACATAGCGATTCATTTAGGCATCAATTTCCATGGTGGCAGGGAAAACAAGCAGAAACCACTATAAACCGTGGATTTTTAGCATGTTATTAGAGGCTTTTTATTGCTTGTGACCATTACGTGGAGTGACAGCACCCTTGTACATCGGCGTTAGCCACAGCAAGCTTTTAGTTTTTTTGGAATAAGGGATTTGGGAGTGACGCAGGGACAAAAGTGTCTTCTCCGCATGAGGCCTGCCTCCTCCTTACACAGTGTAATTTCTGTTTTAGTTGGCAAGTCTGTATTGTGTTTGGTGAAAAGTAAAATGAGTGCGAGGCTGCCAGCACCCTTCATCCGCCCACCTACAAAAAAGAAAAAAAGCTGGTGCTTAATTTGAGCCGGTGGTTAATGGTGGGGCCACTAGCGCTCATTTTTCTACATCAGATGTTTTCTAATAGCAGGAGTGGGAAAATCACGAACACAGAATGACGGAGGGAGAAGAATGGAAAAACCACCACAAAGGCAGACAGCAGGAACCTGCAAGTGTGAGATGAAGGGGCTGAAGAGCACTGAACCAGTAACCATGCGATTGTGGTGGCCATCAGGAAAACTGCTGGTTCATTAGGACCTGCCTTGCACTGGCCTAACTGGAGGTGACAGACCTGGCAAGGGTGGGGGACTTGAGCCAAAGAAAAGAAACCAATAGGAGTGACTGACATGACAAAGGCAGTGGTAACATGACTCGGGTGTAAGAAGAAAAAATAGCATTGACTGACCTGGCACGGGTAGGGGTGAAATGAGCCAGGAATAAGAAAGAAAGAGGGGTGAATGACCTAACAAGGGTAGGGGTGACATGAGCCAGGTATAAGTAAGAAAAAGGGGTGTCTGACCTATCAGGATTAGGGTGACATGAGCCAGGGATAAGAAAGAAATAGGGGTGTCTGACCTATCAAGGTTAAGGTGACATGAGCCAGGGATAAGAGAGATATAGAGGTGACCAAAATAGTAAGGGTAGAAGTGACACGTACCAGGGATAAGACAGATATAGAGGTGACCAAAATAGTAAGGGTAGAGGTGACACGTACCAGGGATAAGAGAGATATAGCGGTGACCAAAATAGTAAGGGTGGGGTTTACATGAGCCAGACAGACGAATGCAATAGGGGTGACTGACACAGCAAAGGTAGTGTTGACATGAGCCAGAGATGAGAATGATATAGGGGTGACTGACGTAGCATGGGTAAGGATGACCTGAGCCAGGGATAAGAATGAAATAGTGGTGATGTTGATGAGTGCATCCAGGGGTGCCCCTGGCCCAGATGTGGAACGTGTGTCTATAGATGCCTGTACCTCTTGCTAGGGATCACAATTACGAGTGGGGCGAAAGGATGGAATATGGACCTGGCAAGACACCTGTAAGAAAGCAAGAGAGGCCCAAGCCTAAGAACAACTGGTAGAATAAATGATACAGCTTCAGTAGAAATAAACCATAGTCCATGAGCAAACCTACTTTTACTCACTACTCCCCGGGGCATCGGAAGGGTTAGCTACCGTGAAGAACACTCTTTTTTCACTATTTCCAGGGGAACACAAGGCTTAACGAACATTATTTTATGTTCTACTTCTCCCCGGGCATTGCAAGGGTTAATGATCGTAAACAAACTTTCTTTTTTTCACTACTCTCATGGGTAACAGAAGATTTAGTGCATGTGGACACTAACTCCTACCCATACAGCCACTGTGGGGCCCGGTATGCCCAGTCCTGGGCAATAGTCTGGCCCTGGAGGTGAGTAGATGGCCTCCTACTGAAGAAGAGGATGGAGCTGCGCAGCGGGTGTAAAGCGTGGGGTTTGGACAGTCAGGAAAGGCGTACACTCAGGATGGGGCATCTCGGGACTTACCTAGTGAGAGAGGGACACTGATGGATAGAGAGCAGAGAGTGAAGGTACTAGCTGGTTGGTACCCAGAAGATGGGCGAGTGCAGATGCAAGTGTAGACAGACCGAGATGGAGAGCGAGAAGGAGAGATGGGTAGAGGTGGAAGAAGGGAGGAGAGAATAGAGGCAAATAGAGAGAGATAGGCAAACAGTGAAAGGGATAGAGAGAAGCAAAGCGACAATGAGACATAGTCCTGGGGATTTTTGGTGTGTGCATATGTTCGTGTGCTTGTGATTCGGTGTGTGTGAGTGTGTGTAAACACAACATAGTCGCCCTGATTTTACTAGGTGCGAAGAAGTTGGTGAAACTAGCAGAATTGAAATTCTAGCATTTGATAAAACCATATTTAATTTGTTTACTGCAGTGTTTACTGTGTATCTCTTGCATCCTGCCCAAGTTTACACCATTTTAGATGTTTACGGTTTCCGTCCAACTACCACTGGAGGTAGGTGTGAGCCCTCCTCACCAGACCTGGAGTCCAGGGTAGTTGATTTGGATGTCCATATTTCAGTGTTTATTCTTATTGGGTGTCATTAGTACTTTGCAGTGTTTTCAAACCTTTTCATATGAGTGCTTATCAGTGTTTCTTCAGCTGCAGACCCGCTTTCACGGCAAAAGGTTGTATTGTGACTGCTCACCGGGCCAACTTATCTGAGTCACAACGGTGGTGATTTGGAACAGTTGGTTTGTGCTGCTCCCCAAAATTCAAAATACAAAAATAGGTTTTAATTAAATATAATTTCAGCCCAGATGTGGCCCAGTGTTTTGTGACAGAAGACCACAAAATGTAGTACCTCAATAAACACTTGAGACAGATGCAGGTGAACATTGACATTCTTAAAACATTGGCAAAGATGGAGGCTGATTGTGAAGGCCACGGTAATCTTGTTTTGGGCATGAATAAGTACACAACTGGTTTGAGAATACCACACTTTCATTTTTTAATGTCAGCAGGAAAAACATGGTGAACTGTGTATGAAAACTGTACCATACTCAGAATTTTGCAGGTAGTAATGGGGTAAAATGTGTTATCCCTGTTCAAAGGTGCAGAAATCGATATATGCAAGTAATAAACCACCTGGTAAATACTGCCCCCGACAAAACACCACGGTGCTTGTAATGAAGACCTTAGCAGAATTAGCGGCAGGAAACTGCCGCTAATGCGGCGCTGATGGGCTTGATAATATGCCCTTGTGAATTTCCATAGAAGCCCAGGTTCTGGTATGAACCTGGGCTTATGGAAATTCACAAGGGCATATTATCAAGCCCATCATCACCGCATTAGCGGCAGTTTCCTGCCGCTAAAGCGGCAATAATTTTAACGCCTTTCTTGATAATATGCCCCCTAGTTTTGTTTCTCGGTGCTCTGATGTCAGAGCAGGAACAAAGCTAGTTTTCTCTCTCACTGCTCTGACGTCAGCCATGGGTCCCCCGCAGACACTTGGTGATAGAGAGCCCCATACCGCAGTGATGTGCCGCATTCACAGAGCTAGTGTCAGTGGGATGTCTTCCATGTCCCTTCCAGCCACACATTCTCTGTGTAATAACCGCATCTCCTTTCAAAAACAAACAGATTTAGACACTGTTGTGTGTGTGTAAAACAAGCACATACTCTGCCCTACGGTGATCCATTCCAGGCAACAATGAGCGTGTAATCCTTTCAGAGCGCGGGAATGCACGAGGTCAATTGTGCTCCGAAACCTCCTTTTTGTTGGTTTCCCTATTTACAGAAAGAATGTTAGGAATTACAGAGTGGAGCCGGATATGCAAATAGGATTGTGCAAGTGATTCTGGACAACTGAATGGACTCGATAGCCTAGCAAAGGGGAGAGTAATTGAGTTAAACAGAAATGTGCCTTTAGAAACCTCAACATACACGGTCCATTGGACATCCCTAGAAGACACTAGATAGCAGCACCCGGCCAATGATTGGCATCAGTGCTGGTGGAAAGAAAGGCCCTAGAGAGACAAAAGTCCTTGCTCTGGAGCCAAATGGGAGGTAATGCACAGTGACAGAGAGCCTCTTAGAAGAAAGTAGTTTTGTGGAATTCAGAAATTTCTGCATTGCTGCTTTAGTTTCAGGATTTTACGGTTACCAGTAAAATGAAAAAGGATTACCTTTGGAAATCAAAGCAAATAGTGCTTGTTTTTTACTCCTCATACTGTATACCTTTGAGCTGTATCTACAGATTGCACAATCCGCATCGGTAAACCGGGTGGGAATGAGAATGGCGGAAGCCTTAAAGCTTGGGAAGGAATGTGTGCAAAAGTCTCAGCCAGTACCTATTGCTTGGGCTGCATTCCAGTCCTTTGCTTTTTTGCCCATTACACCACTCTAAATGGGTACCGGTTGTACAAAAATCAGAACTAATCCTGTTCCATATGGGCAGGCACTTACCTAAGTCCTCTTCCCTACTGGACCCACCAACTCTATGGGGATGGGTGCCACCTCCCTCCCCCTAGCTAAATCATTAAGACCACACCAAGTTTGGATTGGGGGTGGGTGACCCCGCGGCTGTATTTATTAAAATTAAAAAACATTAGCTATTAACATTATGTACAAAAATTACGCAGAAAGTACACTAACATTGATGGACAAATGCTGTCAGGTGGCTAATCTTAACAAATTCTAATACACAAGACACTTCTACTGTAAATCTAACAATGCATATATTTACTTTCTACATGTCCCCTCTAGAGCCTACGGCAAGGTCAATGACTGGCACCTCCCCAGATCCCAGTACACTACAAATACTCCACCGGAGTAAAGGTTGTGCAGGGAGTACAGCTTATCGGACGGAGACTTTTCCCTGGGGCCCCCTACTCCCTGAGCCTTAAACTACATCACGGGGCTGCAGACTACTGCATACTGGTACCCTGATGCGCATGTGCAGGCCAGGTAGGACAATGCTGAAATGACAGTCCCACTAGAGCAAAATAAATGTTGCGGGGGACGTGATATACAACCCAAACAAACACATATTTAATTTGTTGCTATCTTGCATCATAGGGTTTAGAGTTTCCTTCTGTTATAATAGCAACGCCAATAGCCCAGTTTCAGACATTTGTAAAAATTTGTAATATCACTGTACTAAGTCAGAGTGACATGGCCACGCATGCTTAAGTCAGTACCACAGAAGGTAGCATTGCACATGTCGTAGAGAAGGCTGCAGCATCTGCTTCAGCCAGCTCGCAGAGAGTTTGGGAGAGATACAAGTATGCTTTGTTGTCTCGAGGTCACATGTTGGGATGTTTCCCACACTCTATAAATGAGGATACATCCGCTCTGGTGTAGTCGAAGATAAGATGGCTGCCCCTAGAGCTCCACTAATGGAAATCAGGCATTGCGTCATATTTGACATCCTTCTCCGTGTAACTGTAAGATGCACAGAACTTGTTTTGGGAGCGAGGACGTCTCTTTCGAACACTGTTCTTGTACGCCAGTTTATATGTTTTAGTTGGTGCTCATATTTGGTTGTTTAGTGTTTGTTTAATGTGTGTGTTATGTTTCTGTTGTATTTATGCTGTGTGTTGTTGGGTTTTCTTGTGGTCAGGACTGTGCTTTGTTGGTTTGAGTTCAAGTTTCAAGATTTATTCCTCCCAAATCACCACATACAATTACACAGGACAACTCACTAATTACAGCTTTTAAATAATGACAGCTGAGAGTGCTTTAAGGCATCTTCTTCCTTATTGAATGTCAAAGTGTGAGTGCGCGTTTCTGTGTTACATAGATGGGGAACTATAGCAGTTGCTTACTCATTTTTAACAAAACATATATATTACTAAATAGAAATAAGATGATTAAATTCCCAAAATATGATTCATTTGGGACCAGATGTATCAACATTACTGCAATTTGCGATTTCCAAATTGCAATTCTTAGCAATCCCAATTTGGAAATCGCAATTTGCGTACAATATTATTTTTGAAACAGCGATTGGTAGTGCACTTCAAATCATCCTAACTCATGAAAATTAATGAGGTTGGTCGCAATTTGCGATTCACTAGGAATCACAGCCATCAAAGGGTCGGTGGCATGCTGAGGTCAGCAGGTCGCCATGCCTGTGACTGCTTTTCAATAGAGCAATCTTTTTTACATTTTTTGTAATGCTGTCCGTTTTCCATAAAGAACGCAAAACATTAATGCATACCACTGTGATTTTCTATTTGGAAGGGAAGCCCTAAACAGACCCCATCCAAAAAAAAAATTGGAATTGAGTCGCAAATTGCGATTTGCTAACTTGTTAACAAAGTGCAATTTGCCTCTTGCGCACAGAGAAATGCTTTTTTGCAGTCCCAGATGTTCCAATTCGGAGAATCAGGCCACTTTTTCATCTCAAAAATACTTTGTAGATCTGGCCGAAGGTGATTTATATTTGATTGATTGAATTCTGGAATCCAGATGAAGGGTATTTGCATTGTCTGATTCAGTGGGATGCTGCCCTCATCTGGCCCAGCTTGACTGAGAGTTGTATAGTGTGCACATCTTACATTCAGATATAACGATTACATGCTCTAGGGCTGAAATGAGAATGCAAATCTCAGGCACACAGTCAGTATTGTCTTCACTGTTATGATGAGTTTGTACTTAATACTGATATCAGAGAGTTTATTAAGCAAGTAGAATGTCAGTGTAATAGTAGCCCTAATAAGATTTGTATTTGTTATATGTGAATTTCTAAAATTCCTTTATGCCGGAAACATAATTTACCTCTCTGTCTCTACAAAGACCAGCCGTTACAACGAGGTTGGTACCCTGCAAGCGATGTTACCACTCGTTACTTTAGAACACAAGTTATTACATGACTTGCTGTAAGAGGTACATTGTTGGGCTGGCGCAACATTTTTAACCCAATACCTTCCCTACTGGTGCTTAAACTGTAGTTGGAATAGTAATTTACATTATTTCAAAGTCCAGCGCCCCCTACAGACTGAAGCAAGTCGTTGCAACAACTTGTGTGCTTAAGTAATGCATGGTAACGTCACCTGCGGGCAGCTGACTGCGTGGTAAAAGTGTGATGGGTGTACACCTGCAGGGTTTCGTCATAGAACCCCGTCATGCAAGAGTCCTGGACAATTTCCATTTGGTACAGATGACAAAAATAATGTTTAACAGCAGCATCACATTTCTGATGATGGATAAGGTGAAGGCAGGTTGTAAAGAATTAGGGCCGATAGTAAACAGCAGAGTGCCCTGATTTTATTAGATCTATCAGCGGCATTCAACACGGTCAGCCATAACATACTGCTGAACCATCTTACGAACCTGGGTATAAAGGGGCAAGTACATCACTGGCTAAGATCTTTTCTGTCGATCGCACTCGGAGAGTTCAGTTGGGTGAGCAGCTGTCGGATCTGGTCTCCCTGATAATGCAGGGCTCTGCATTATCTCTGCTCCTTTTTAACATCTATTTGCAACCCTTGGTGGAGGCCTTTACCCTTATGGATTGTCAGGTCTTTAATTATGCCGATGACACTTAACTTCTTGTCCGGCTTAATAACTCCTGGCAGGCTCAGGAGTCAGTAAAAAATCTGCTCAGGTTCACTGTAAATTGGATGGCAGCCAATTCTTTGAAAATAAACCCAGATAACACAGAGGTGCCTATTATTCCAACAAATAATGGCCCTTGGTGTGACCTCTTTTGGCCTTCAGAATTGGGAGCGGTTCCAGTGCCAGTCCCAGCGGTAAAAAGCTTAGGGCTGAAAATTGATTCGGAATTGTACATGTTTTGTCAGGTCTCCTCTGTTGTGGGAATCTGTATGGGTGTATCTACATCTGCGCTGCAGTCAGTTGTTTTCGCCACTGTCATCTCTCGGCTGGACTATGGGAATGCCCTTTACCTCGGCCTTCCCCAGATGCTCCTCAGGAGACTGCAAGTTGTACAAAATGATGCGGCTAGGCTCATTTTTGGACTCCCTAGGAGGACACAAGCGACCACTCTGTTACATAAATTGCATTGGTTGCCCATTAAACAGCAAGTGCAGTTTAAGGGTCTCTGCATCGCCCACAAATCAATTTACGGTGAGGCACCTAAATATATAAAAGATCGCTTGATGAAGTATGTTCCCGGACGGGTTCTACGATCATCTGAGGCTTGTAGGCTAGTTTCACCTACGTATAGCCTTAAATCTAAAGGGGTAGGGGTAGAGCATTCTCGGTCCTCCTCCCACAGGTCTGGAATGATCTACCAGACTTGCGAAAGGACCCAGTTTTGTTCATCTTTAGGAACACTTAAAGACCTACCTTTTCAGAGAGGCACTTACAACTGCGTAATCTCTGCATCCGCTGTTGCCAGTTATTTCTGCTTTAGTGACTTGCTCACTTTCTCTAGAAGCGCTTAGAGACCGGTTGGTGATTTGCGCTATATAAAAATAATATAACATAACATAACAAAGAGAAGGCAAAACAAGAGTGGGGCCAAGAAAATGAGAAATGTAGAAGGAGAGAATGTATAGGGAGAGACCGATAACGAAACAGACAGACAGACTGAGAAGGAATAAGTGATCAACATAGGAGGAGAGAACAAAAGGCAAGAGAGCCCCTGGTATGGGGAAATGAGAAAGTGAGTGGGAGAAAGATGAGTCCGAAATAAAGAAAAAAGAAAGAAAAAGGCGACAAAGTTAGAGAAAGGGATATAGAAAAATTTCGCGACAATCAGAAAAACCAAAGATTGAGATAGAAAGATAAAAAACAGAGGTGAAGAAGACAGTAAGTGAGAGAAAGGATGGTAAGTTATGAGAAGGGGAAGATAGAAGAAAATAAAGAGAGAGAGATAGATAGATAGATAGATAGATAGATAGATAGATAGATAGATAGATAGATAGATAGATAGATAGATAGATACAAACGCTGACTGTCTTTAATAGTTGAAGAAAGTATCCAGAGACATAAAACCATCTTTGAACCCAGAAGAAATTTAAGTGCTACAGACAGCTAGACAAGAAATACATAATGGTAGGACGCTATCCTATAGCGAAGAACCTCGAACACATTAAACGAATGCCCCAGTACAGTAGCAGTAACTGCACACTGCACACTAAAGGGATGGTGTAGATGAGACTAGCAGAAAAGGCAGTAGAATGCTTGTCGGCTTGTGGCACCTGCAAAAACCCAAATAGACAGGTGCAACACCTGTGAATCCACAGAGATTTGGCAAGACTTGGTAAACTTATAAATCGCCCCTCTGTATTGAATTCAGTTGAACAGAGCTGAAATGAAATGTAATGGAGTGAACTGAATTGCATCCAGCCCAAGTGAATTGAATTGTACCAAATTCGGTTGAATTGAGCTGCATTGAATTGAATTTAAACGAATTTACAGAAGGAAAACGAGTTAGAGAAAAAGTGAGAGACGAAAGAGCGGAGAAAGAGAGGAAGTGAATGCAAGAAGAAAGTGAAGCAACAGTTAGGTAGAGAGAGGCTGCACAAGGGATAAAGAGAGTGAGGAGAAAAGGAACGAAATAAAAGAAAAGGCGAAATTATGGACAGAGAGGCCATAGGAGCGAGAGTGTAGAAACTTACTAGAGAGGGGCAGGACCTTAAGGTGGGCATGAATACAAGTGGACCGCGTCAAGGCACTGTATTTAAAGAGAGGACGCCGTTCCCTTGGGCCCATAAGATGAGACATGTCCTCTTGATGTCACTAGAGTGCAGGCGCCACCTTGTGCCCATATTTGTGGTCCGTGTACACAGGCGCAAACTCTCCCATACACTGCCACGAAGCATCATGGATGTAAAGCACCGGAAACCACCGGCTCAAATTAAGCACTACCTGGCTGTCATCCCTATGTTTAGATGGCTTCTTTTAACTGTCTGTCAGTACCAGGTATATCCTGGTGGCAAAGTATATTTTAAAATAAATAAATTACCCTACACCATGGCAGAAAACTCCCGTGGTTTAGAGGTCATTCTTTATATTTATTTTTTTAAACAAACTCCTACTTTAGTCTTCGAGAAAACCCAAAACAGACATAGCAGAACTGACTACCTATCCAAGAGTGCATTTAGTCGGGGGGTGTTGCACAAACACCCATACACCCCCCTTTCCCACCTCCCCTTGAAGCTACATCGATATAATGCATTTACTTTATTTATATCAAGTTTCCAGGTTTGAAATTTCAATAACGATTTAATAGCGCATAGCTAGGTAGAGCAAGATTTGCATTCCTTTAATGTAGATATAATTATATTGTAGGTCTGCACTGACAATGTAGATAGTTACATATTCATAAACATTTGCGTTTGTCAATATATGTAGACGCGGGTTTTGTCTGCTGTGCCTTCAAAGTCAAATGAAGGGACTACATGCTTTACAATGTGTACATGTAGACATTCCTATCTAGTGTGTTCAGTAAGACTTGCTTCTTAAATTTCAGTCAACATAGGCTACTTTCTGATAAGTTGAGGCATATGATAGTTATTATGTTACTGACTGTGACATCTCTTCCAGTTTCATCAGGTCATGTGTTGTCATTGTATAGTGCCTGGCTTAATTCGACCCCCTCCCCACCTCCCTCCACTCGTCACTTGTGCCGTGTAGTAGACAATGCGCCAGTTCTTAGAGGCCATAAAGTAGGGGGCAAACGACCAACAAAACGAGGCCATTTTGAATAATAATCTTGACAGGAAAGCAGAGGGGAGGACAGAATTATATATATGTTTTAAGGTGATAGCAGTGAAATGGCTGCCAAGTGCATGTATAGAGAAATTAAAAAGTGGTCCTTATTTGTGGGCTATTGAATGCTGCGACGTAGCGTATATTGTGGTTTAGAAACAACGTTTCTTAAGACCAATCAGTGTTTCTAAAAAATTATTTAGGGCTGGATTGCTACTTGTACATGCCCAGGATCACACAGTTCTTGAGATCGCCTGGAGGTTAATGAATCAGTGTTTGGCTTACTTACTGTCTGTCTGGATGAGTTTTGAACATTTTTTTACGGGTGAGGCTTGAGTGGCGTCAGTAGCTCATGCCAGCCCGCTATCTAAGAGGCATATCAGGCGACTGGCACAGAGACGGGTCCCACATGAGCACATGCCAACTGGTTGTTCCTCTCTTACAGATCCTGTGCGACGAATGGGCGAGCTATGGAGCCTTCTACAAGTACCAACCCATCGACTTGGTTAGGTAAGCTGCTTCGAGAACACGGCCTCTGGAAGATGAGGGCGTCGTGATTTCATTAGTCTCTGTGGCAATCCTGGCTTCATGAGCACCAGCCTTAACCTACTCATTGCACTTGGAAATGTCCTGAGGCCGCTATTTCAAATTGTAGGTTTAGGTTGGAATAAATAATATGGCGTTGATGCTGTAAACACCGTAAACCTCAGATGGCACGCTTCTTGTTTTCGATAAGGTAGCTCAGGTTGAGGGTGAGCTGATACCAGTTGTAGCTTTGAGCTCACCAGGGTACTTTCCAGCTTCTGGGGTCTGGCATCGCTCATGCACCAGCAGCAGGGAGTAGACAAGGAGTTGGAAATGCTTGGACTCCTCCAAGAGCACACGAGGGTTGTTCCTGTGGTCAAGGAATGTTGGCTCCAGCGATCCCTTCGTCCTTGCTCTCTGTCGCGTTTTCACCTGTGAAGAAGAGCGGTCCAGGTTTAGTTCCTGCATGTGCTGGTGGAGTCACTAGACTGACACGGAGGCACGTGTTGGTAAATGGCAGGCAGTCCCTTTGGGGGTGTGGTTGTACTGATTTGCATACATTTGAGGCCATTCTTTTATGACCTAAAGGAATTCAAAGGATTGAATGTTCCATCAAGGGTGTAGATCTAATAGGTGCAGTGGTTCTGTAAAACTGGTGCAGGCGTGTCTAATATATTTTTGGGTTCTCAGTTGTACATAAAGTAGAGAAGCCCTTGGAATGGTCAATACCATGATGGCGGGAGTGTGGGAGTAGCTGGGCAAAGCTGTGGCAAAGGAGGGCATGCCATCTGGGAAGTAGTAGTTCAGGCGGCCTTCTAGGGAGGGGTGACAGGGCCCTCTGGCTACAGCTGTTGTCTAGATGTCCTTCCAGTGTATGTTTTCCATGATTAGAGTTGAGTGGGTTAAAAAGATGTAGCGATGAATCAAAGCCACACTGATAAATAAATAACATATAGGCCTTACGACAGATTTATTTACAGGGGATGTACAATTAGAATGCAAAACTTTAAATGTTTCCAAATTGGCTTCCACCCTGTGCCAATCAATCAAAATCCAGGAGCTGGGTGGATATATAGGCAATGGCAGAGGGATTGTCACCGCAGTGCCAAAATGCACAGAAATATGATAGGCGCCAAGGATGTGTTTAGGCTCTGCACTTGATTTCTTGCCACTCAAAATATAGTTGGGTATTTCATTTTACTTGATAGGTGTTCATTAAATTGTTCCCTATGGAGGCTGCCTTTATCCTTTTATCAGAAGTGAGAGGTGTAATGTCCCTGTGTTCCAGCGTTCTGCTGTTGATCTACGCCAGAATTTAAGAGAACATTATTTTGGCAGGTGTTCATCAAGGGATGATTTGAAGAAGGCAAAGTCAGAGCTGTACCAGTCACCAGCTGCACACCAAGGGCATTTTGTATGAGCGTCTGAAACTTGTTGAATTCAACCTAACTTGTAAATTATTTTGATCAATTCAAGCATTGTGGATTCAGTAGCGTTATTTTTAGTTAAAAGGAGGCGTGCAAATTTCAGCATACTGTAGGCAGTGCAGTAGAAAACCTGCAAAATATGCTTGATTTTTGCAAAACAATTTTCATGCAAAATTACCTTTGAGAATAAAATGAGACTTTTTGAAATCACCATCAGTAACCTACTATCACACCTGGGCCTACTGCATGTACATTTGTGCAATGGATACACACTAGCAATAATACAGATATACATTGTATTAGATAGTATAGTATCCAAGAGCTATTTTGCATAGAACTGAAGATAAGAAATGCCATCTCTCAATCTTTTATTTGAAATGTTGAGCTGCAGAAATCTTCACTGAGTGGCAATTCAGCAGGCGTGCAATCATTGTAAATCGCAACAATATTGATAAATAGAAGCTTGCCACTACATCTGGTGTTATCTTAGTCCTCTTTCCATAATGGGTGCCTTGGTGCCATCAATATATTGTGAATAAATTGCAACTGAAACAGTGAGCATCCATTAATGTTGTACCAAAATGTTTTCAGGAAATACTTTGGCGAGAAGATTGGGTTGTACTTTGCTTGGCTCGGCGTCTACACCCAGATGCTCATTCCGGCTTCCGTCGTGGGAATTATTGTATTTCTATATGGGTGTGCGACTGTGGATGATGATATACCAAGGTATGGAGATTAATTTAATATATGCATGAATATACCTTAATTTTGTGTTTTGTCACATTGTTGCTGTTGTCTGAGAATAGAGGGTACAAGATTGCAGCAATCAACAACAAATCCCTTCTTACAAAATAAAAACGAAGCAAATCTCTAAATAAGAGATATAAAAAACAGTACTATTTTAAAGTGTTGTACAGGAATCTGCCTCCATAATCCATATATTATACGCTGCATGGCAGTCACTCCTCCCAACATATAGGTCTTTACCAGTAGTCATTGGTATGGTCACTATGGCTGGAAACTCCATAAAATATAGTCCTGCTCCTGTGAACAGAGTTACATGCATGCACTTTCTCTTGTTGGCTAGTCCTCTTCTGGGCTGTTCAACATTCTTGTTGTTACACAAGAGCATTGCCATTGCGGCTCAATCATTTAACTTTATCCAATTCAAGTACGTTTTCTTGGTTGGTGACCTTAGAAATATCTTCTACTATCCTTCAATGCCATCAAGGGATTTAGGTCCCCAAAACGAGACAACAGGCTGCATTGTATTTGAGAAGCTACCACATAGGCTACTTCTTCTATTGCACTAGGATACTCACCATGTCAAGTGACTCTTTTGGGTTTACTTAGGACGATTTGGTACTATAAGCTCCTAGACTGTAGTGAAGGGTGAGGATAGCAGGTACCATCTGACCATGTCGAGTAAGGCTTCCAACTGACCAGTATAGTTTTGCATCTTATACTTGGTGTATGTTTCTTCTCCACAGCATGGAAATGTGCGACCAGCGATACAACGTCACCATGTGTCCCCTGTGCGACAAAACCTGCACATACTGGAAAATGAGCTCAGCCTGTGCTACGTCTCGAGCAAGTCACCTCTTTGATAACCCAGCTACAGTCTTCTTCTCTGTCTTCATGGCTGTGTGGGGTAAGAAGATATTGATTTCATTGTTATACGTGTGTCCCTAGCTTTCTTCTCTCCGCAAAAAGTAAAGGGGTAATCCACAGTGAATATGACTTGAAGAGAAAGGTTGATTTATTCAGCAAATTAGTATTGAGCCATATAAAGCATGTGTTCTGCATGAGATAGGTAACTGGTAAATTACTTTTGAGCACACGCAAGCTTCCAATCGAGGCTGGATCAGCCTGTCTCGTTAGCGGAATAAGAATAAGCATAATAATAATATTTATTATAGTGCCTCGTTTTGCCTGTTTTAAATTCCCCTGCATTGTGTTCTCTGAAGTAGGTGCTGTTGTTTATTATGTAGCTATTTTTCTATATATTTATGTTTTCTTTGTTTTTAATGCGGATTCTTGAATTAGTGTGAGCCACGCATGGGGCATTAGGTCAAGAATATAAAAATATGTAGGTTCCCATTGGTGGTGGTAAAGCCCCACGTCTATTTATCTTATCACACTTTAAAGTACAATTGCCCTACAGCCGCCACTACAAGTACACCGGTCATAGAGTAACTTCAAGTAGAGTTGCTGCGGGACATCTCCAAGTACATTGGTGATAGTGCACCTCCAAGTACATTTGTCATTGAACACATTCAGGTGCATTGGTCATAGAACACCTAGTAGAATATTTGTCATATAACACCTCTAAGTACATTGGTGGTAGAACCAAACCAAACTCTGCGATAGGGCTAGTCAAACCCAGTGAGGGGCCATTTTAGCAGCAGTAGTGTTGCTGACCCTTGGCGTGTTCAATACACCTTTCTTCCCCCCAGCTTCTGGTGCACAGCGGAAGCAGTACTGGATGATCTCTCCTACTGGGACACAAAAACGAACAGGACAATTATCACCCCTGCTGCTCCACGCTGCAAGGTTTGGCATTTGTGTCCATCTGTCGAAATGAGTTCACTAGAAGGAAAACTTCCCAACTCGTTTGTGATTTCTACAGTTCAGTTCTTGCAAGGGACTATATTTTCTGGGGGGAAGTGTGAAATGGACAGCCTTGGGGAGAGAAGAACCAGGGTCTGGTTAGTCTGTAATAGCCAAAGGACGAGCTGAGCCATCAATAGATGCAAAACAAGCAGCAAAAGTACCCCTCCCCCCCCAAAAAATAATATATATATATATATATATATATATATATATATATATATATATATATTCACTAAAAAAACATCGTTTTCAGGCGCGTTATAGTTACAAAATAGCAATTAAAAAATCTTCGAAATTCACAAAAAAACATCAGTTTCAGGGGCGTCATAGTTAGTTGCACATTTCACTTGTACAAAACCATAGAAATTACCCTGTTACAGTTAGTTCAGCTAACTATAACTCACGCGCCCGCAATGCACTGCTAATGTCATCACATATTACATCACTCATGACATGGTCAGTGACAACACTCATGACCTCACTGATGACATCTCAAATGACATCACTCATTTTAAGTGAATGTCTGACATAATATCGACAGACAGAATATCGAAATACAAAAATATCGGCACAAAAATATCAACATCAAAAATATCGGAGTCATATCTTCATAAAGGTAAGTACAAAAATATCGAAAAAATAATATCGTAGTACAAAAATATCGAAGTTAAAAATATCGTTTTTTTAAATGTATTAATAATAAGGTAAAAATAATTTTAAAATACCTATAATTTTACAAATATTAAATAAAAATATTAAAACAAAATTAAAACTAATACATATACATTTAAAATAAATAAAACACTTAATAATGTAATGTAATTGTATTTTTTTAAATTTCATTTAATTGATTTAATGTAAAAAAAAATTATTTTTACCCTGTACGCCTGTACCCCAAAAACCCAAAACTGACCCTGAACCCTAAAAATATCCCTGTACCCCAAAAACCCAAAACTGACCCTGAACCCTAAAAATATCCCTGTACCCCAAAAACCCCAAACTGACCCTGAACCCTAAAAATACCCCTTTACCCAAAAACTGAAAACTGATCCTGAACCCTAAAAATACCCCTTTACCCAATAACTGAAAACTGACCCTGAACCCTAAAAATACCCCTTTACCCGAAAACTGACCCTGAACCCTAAAAATACCCCTTTACCCAAAAACTGAAAACTGACCCTGAACCCTAAAAATACCCCTTTACCCAAGAACTGAAAACTGACCCTGAACCCTAAAAATACCCCTTTACCCAAAAACTGAAAACTGACCCTGAACCCTAAAAATACCCCTTTACCCAAAAACTGAAAACTGACACTGAACCCTAAAAATACCCCTTTACCCAAGAACTGAAAACTGACCCTGAACCCTAAAAATACCCCTTTACCCAAAAACTGAAAACTGACCCTGAACCCTAAAAAGACTCCTTTACCCAAAATTAATTAATTAATATTATTTAATTACCAACTAATTATTAATTAACAATAACAATAAAGTAAATATATTAGCACATTAGCTGTAATTAATTTAATTTAATAATTAATATTATTTTTTCCCCAATTAATTAATTAAGAATAACAAAAAATTATATATAAAAAAAATTACTCTAATTAATGTAATTAACTTATTAATATTAATTAATTACCAACTAATTAATATTTAAAAATATGTACAAAATTATATTTACCTAATTACTATAAATTAATTACCAATTAATTATTAATTAAAATATTTACAAACATATATTAATTAATTAATTATTATTAAATTACTTCCCACCCTATTCCCCTATAAACCCATAACCCGCTACAGAACATATTTATCAATTAATCAATTAATTAAAATTAATTAAAAATTAATTCTCAATTAATTAATAATTCCTACTAATTAATAATTAATTTAACATAATTAAATTACTTCCCACCCTATTCCCCTATAAACCCACAACCCGCTACAGTAGTAAAATACAATATTTAATTAAATTACATTAAATATAAATAATAAAACATAATAAATACAATATATTGTACACTAAATTTATTTAAAAATTGATATTAGTAACATCGAAATTATTTATTTCGATATTATTGACATCGATATTTAAAACTTCGATATTACTGATATCATACTAATATCGATATTAAGACTGTCGATATTACTTACCTTCGATATTTTGTCCCATCGATATTTAAACTTCGATATAATTGTATATCGAAATTTAAAACTCGATATTTTGTCTGTGTACCATTTTAAGTTGGGGGATAAAGTCCCCTTGAATCCCGAGGGTCCCTGCGGGCCAACTAACCCACCAGGTATGTCCAGTAAGTGCCACAGAGTTGTATTGCAGAGAGGTGTAAAATCGGGCATGGCCTCAGACTACCTCTCTGTAACGCAGCTTTGTGGTGCTTACTGGAGGTACAAGGTGGGCTAATTAGACCCAGGGACTCTCCGGATTAAAGGGGACTTAATTCCCCAACTTACAACGTACCATGAACCCCCTGCAAAATTTTTCAAAAAGTCCCAGGGATAGCAGAGCAGAGAGGATGAGGTTAGAGGCCCCCGGGGCTAGGGGTGGGGGCACCAATTTACAAGCCCTGGGGGTGGCAGTCCCCGGGGCAGGGGGAGCTGTGAGCCCCCACACATATTTTTAAAAAGCCCCGCGGGTGGCCCCCCATTACAATATAAAGATTACACTGGGACCATTGTGTCCTCTATGGGGTCGCAATTGGAAACAACATCGAAATATATAGACTATTATCTGAGACCATTTGTAATGTCCTTACCTGCATATCTCAGAGATACCATGCATTTCCTGAATTTGATCAATGATTTAGCCTGGGAACCTGACTACCTACTGATTACCGTGGATGTGACCAGTTTATATACATCCATTAAGCATGAAACTGGCATCCTTGCAATAAGGCATTTCCTGAGAGCAAGATCAATCAACACTCTAACACATACTGAAATGTTGGTTGATATGGCACACTATTGCCTAACCAACAACTTTTTCTACTTTAATGGCCAACTGTACAGCCAGATACAAGGGACGGCGATGGGCACCTGCTTCGCCACCAGCTACTCGAACTTGTTCATGGGCTGGTGGGAGGAGCAGGTGTCCAGTAGCCAAGGAGACCAGGGTGAGAGGGTCATACTCTGGACCCGTTTCATAGATGATATCTTCTGCATTTGGAAAGGAGATGAAATAAGTGCCAGGAAATATATTGCAGACCTTAATAACAATGAATTACGTATATAATATAACATCTCATATCAGTAAAGACAAGGTCATATTTCTAGACATGCAGGTGGAGGTTAAAAATAACAAACTAACCACTAGTCTCCACAGAAAGGAAACTGTGGGAAACAGCCTACTATTTGCTTCCAGTGCACATCCCTACAGCGTTATTCAAAGTATCCCTTATGGGGAATCAGTGCTGATTAACCGTTTCAGAGAAAGGGGATATTCTGATAAAACAAGCAGACAAGCAGTTGAAAGAGTTGACAAGGTAGTAAGAACTGACTTGTTAGTTCCCAGGCAGAAATCATTGAAGGAGGAAGACGAGATAGTGAGGTTCATCACTACATATTCAGGTCAAGCGTACAGGGTTCGCAAAATACTGACTAAAAACTGGCCAATCCTAACCACTGACACTTTTCTAAGTAAACATGTGAAAGAATATCCACAGATAACTTTTCGAAAAGGGAAATCCCTGAGAGATGATCTGAGCAAAAACATGGTTACGTCCAGAAAGGAATTACAAAATGAGAGGCTCGTTGGTTTTGAGTGCTGCATGAAATGTAAGGCCTGTATGGGAAGTTCTAACTGTAAAAAAGTTAAAGTACCTAACAGTTCCAGATTGTTCACCAATAAAGGACCCTTTGACTGCAATACCGAATATTGTGTTTATTGTCTTATCTGTCCCTGTGGGAAATTCTATATTGGGAGCACCAAACACAGGGCAAAGATCAGGATATTGGAGCATAAACGAGCAATCAGAAATAACAACTAACAATATCCTGTTGCTCGTCATTTTAAGACACATCACAATCAAAATGACAATTTATTAAAGTACGTTTCAGTTCAAATACCTAAGTAGGTCTTTATGAATTCCGCAGTTGTGGCAAGATGATCGTAGTCCCAAACAGCAGAAATCAGCAAGGCTCCATAGTGCGCTCTTTAATAACGCGCCAGACACCGTGGAATTCATAAAGACCTACTTAGGTATTTGAACTGTTTCAATGTGGATTATGCAGCCGTTTGATAAAAGGATTTTCCTGGTAATGTGAACTCTAACTACCAGAATGTAATGTGCAGCCACGCCTAGTAGGCGAGTCTACAAACTGCTAATTAGAGTAACGGTATTCTGCCCTCTGCATTGGCCAAAGTCCTGTGAACAAGGGCGCCGTGACGCCCGAAACGCGTAAGGAAATACTTACTGGCATGATGAACCTTTGTGCTTTCAAAGTTGTTGTGAAACGATGCCTTGCCGGAATAAAGTACACAACAAGGTGTGTGGCCTCCCAAGTCTGATGCTTTCGTCTGTGATATATATATATATATATATATATATATATATATATATATATATATATATATATACACATGTACATACAATTCAAAATTTCTCCTTGTATCAATTAAGTACATGCACTTGTATTTAGTGACATTTGGCGAAAGCTGTGTTTGTTTTAAAACCAATCCATTACGAAAATACCCCCAACCCATAATACTTTGCCACGAGTTACCCATAATGTGTCAGTTTCTTATGTCAAACGTTATCTTCTACTAAATATATACGAGTGAGGTCTTTGTAGAACACCGATCCTGTACTGAATTACCCCAACTTGCTCCCAACCTAGATGGTTAGGGGAAATGATACTTGGTGAAGTAAAGCATTAAGTTAACAAACACACAGTATGGGAAACCGAGATTCTTTCGTTTGTTTAACACCAAAGGTCAGTGTCTTACATTCAGTTCAATTATTGTTAACGAATTTGTGTTGCTCTACAGATTTCAATAAACACACTGAATATTCCTTAAATCAAACTGACTCTATATGTATACATGTTTTCGTGTGTGTGTGTGTGTGTGTGTATTTGCTTATCAGTGTAAGTGTCTGTGGAAAGATTCCAAACAGAAAAGCACCCTTATAACCCTCATGATTAGGCATATACTACTTGCGTGCAATCGCGGCCTAGGGTATTCCTTCAGTGGAGGAGGTCAGGCCCTCAGCTTTCTTTCTCTGAAATAGTTGACGCCCTCCTCTGACCTTCCATGAACGCTGCTGAGTCAGCATTCACTCCCTACTTTTCTGCTCCTCAACATTTAGACCAATGCCGGCTTGTGTAGGGCGTTCCACCGGGCGGTGATGTGTGGCGGGGGAGGGGCAAGGTGGGGGGGGGGTGTAAAATACGGGAAATGGACGATTACAGGTAAGTAACATAAAAAATAAATAAAACTAATTTCGTCCCTCGCGCTGCAACGCCAAATGCGATGCAGCGTCTGCAACAAATTTTGTTGTATTTATTTTTTACATTACTTACCTGTAATTGTCCGTTTCCCGTATTTTAAACTATCTCTCCCCCGCCCCACCCTGCCCCTCATCCGCCCCACGTCAACGCCTGGTGGAACGCCCTACACGAGCCAGCACTGATTTAGACTTGACTCCAAGGACTCAAAATGTTTAGTTCTTGCTAAAAAGACAGCCTTTAGCTCCCTGTAGGCAAAGGCCTATTGTGGACCACAGTGCTTTAGGTGGGGTTAAAAACGTGGAAGGGAGTCTCGGAAAGGGGTGTGGCTCAAGTAAGTAAGGGCACGGCCTAAACATGTGAACTACAATCCTTTTTTTTCACAGCATGCTGTCTTACCTGCATTTAGGCGTCTCTGAGTTTGCTGCTACTGCATCCAGACATATCATGCAACAAAAAAGTGCCTAAAATAAGACTGACCTTCTGGCTTTTAGTGTGATATAAATGAGTAACAACAATGAATTTGTTGATCTATAATTGAATTGGTAATCATAAATGGTGCATATGTGAACATCACTATATGTGCACCGGAGAAAGGCCCAGAATGAAATGAGTATGTAATCTGGACTCTGATATTGCCCACTGACACACACCTCTGTCCGCCTCATTTTCAGTGTTCTCAGTCGTGCCCCTTTGTGAACATCCTCCCAACAACCAGAGCTCACACCGAAGTGTGACTCTGCTGACATGTACCATACTAGCACTGGAAAACCCAGTAGTGTAGTATTTTACAGTCTAGACCTCTTGGCTTTGTCAATATTTAGGAAAGCCAAATCCAATTGCAGTACAAACTTGTAATAACGTAAGGCGTGTTTAACAATGTTTACAATTTTAAAGTCTTTACTTACATACAACATGCAGTGTCAGAAGGATATTAGTAAAGTTATTGCAAAGCCAGTAGGTGTCAAGGTGAGAACTATTGAGTTTGCCAATCCTTGTTTATTTAAGGCACTTTTGAGAGGAACGTCATAGGCTTATGTGATGCCTCCTTCCTGTTACAGACTCAAAGACGTGCTTGTGCTTGCATCTTGTTGAGAAACACCTCTGGCACTGACACTGATCACTCCTGTGCTACAGAAACCGCAGTGGATTACACTGGAAGAAACCACTCCTAAGACGGAGGGCTCATTAGCCTCACTGTGTAATTATATCAAGACGTCAATTAGAGCAGGCATGGCTTCCCTCAGACTGGTCTCATGTGCAGGACTGAAACGTTGGAGTTCCCTCTCGTTGCCGCTGTTGCCGCTGTCTGCTTAAACGTCTGACTGCCGGCATTCCCAGGGAATTCCCTGCAGGGAGGTGCTCCCTCGTCCATGTAACTTGAAATTTGAAGAAACTGACTAGTGTGTTCCATCAGTGACACATATAATGATCTAAGGGAGAAGGCTATCCTGCTCTGTGCCAGAGGAGTTTGGAAATTCAATTCTATCCTTTTAGGAGACATGAAAACAGTCCTCACATTAGTAATGAATCCACCTGGTATATGTAACTTTACCAAGGGGCTCTTCTAATTTTCCTTCATTACATAGCACATCTTCTTGCTTTGACTTCACTTCCCTTACTCCACGCACAATGGCTACTTGCTTTGACGTTCCTTTCTCTTAATCACATACCATATCTTGCTTTGGCATAGTATTCTTCAATCAACTGTAAACACTTCTTTCTTTGCTAGATCTTTTCTTCATTTCCTTTAAGATAACTCCTTTTTTTAAGTTTATTGCTTCAACATGACTTTCCTCATACCACGACTACTTACTTTGGCAAGACTTTCTTAAATCTACATAGCAATTCTTCTTCCTCAGAAATGACTCTGCGATTCACATAAAATCACTTCCTACTTGAGCATAATTTACATTTATTCACCCACATAAAACTGCTACATCTTGTTGTGCTAACTTTCTTTAATCCCCATGCAACAATATTTTTCTTCATTATGACTTCCTCAATTTCACACAGGATGACTTATTTCTTCTATAGACTTTAACAAATCTCGCATATCTTGTGCATTTGTTCTGTCTGGTAATGAGTAGACATGTCTATAATTAATATATATATGTAAAAAACAAAAAGTTCTTATAATTTTTCTATTATAGCAAGAAAAATTAAAGTCTAATAATTCTACTTAGAGGTATTTTTGCTTATTACGTACTGTAGGAAATAGATAAGAGCGGATTTCTTTTCTCATTGGTTTAATATATACACAGTTACATTACCTGGGTAGAGACACCAAGTCATACAACATGTTGCGGCCTCAGTGACCTTCTTTAGTAATATAGACTTGGTATGCAAAGTGACATTTATGAAACCTTTCATTTTCGGAGGATTGTTAAGAAGGGATACATATTTTATTACAGTTCGTGCCCTTGCACAACTTTTCAAAACATCAGGAATGTTTGTTAGCTCTCACCTGCATTATACAAGTCAGTAACAGGCGTTCTCACCCACTTTTACGATTACTGAGAAATTGTCCTCATTCTCATCAAATACCATGACTTTAACTGATCGATTAATTCCTGTGTCTGAAGCAGTATAGATCTGTGTGTCCAAATTTATACATAGATGTTCATCATTGGCAACGATTCGTAATAGGCTTGTAAAGTGATTTCATCATAAAGTAGTTAAATGCTCGCAGAGACTTTTGTTGAACAGGTGTATACACAAAGATAAAACATCAATTACTACTTTATATAATAGTACATCCCACCCTCTGATCAGAAATAATTCATTTACATTATTATTACATTCTAATTAGTTGAGGAAAACAAATTGGGGACAGATTAGAAACATTAATCCCAATTTGCGAGTTTTTTCTATGATTAAGTGTGACTTACTTTTACCATAGAAGTGACTTACTTCTAAAACTGCCAAGAGCAACACTTTAAATGGAACAAAGGCTGTAAAGTCCTCAGTGGCAATATACATTTTAAATAAAATATGGCAATAAGGTTACCCTCACTTAGAAGAACAAGATTTAGATTTGTTAGGACTCCAGATAAACCCACACACATTGTAAGGAAGCATTCCATATTTAATTAGTAAGGATCAAATACATATTTCTAAAATGATTATGTAGCACAGAAGAAATGAGGCTTTAGGGCATTGAGGCATTACCTTGCCCTACCCGCTTCCCCATCTCCTGCTTACACTTTTAAGAAGAGTCTATTGAGACAGAGCTTAAAAGAAGCCAAAGTAAACAAATAAAGGGTTAGGGCATGGAAGTGGTAATGAAAGGGTGTTATTTTACTCTATTTGCCATCAGTGTCTGCCTTACAAAAGGCGATCAGAGGCACATACGCACTAGATGCTGGTGAATGCGAGATTACTTACAGCGAACACATGTTGGTAACATAATCTATTACCATCTTGTTTGCTCATGTTTCTTTTAATACATTATTTTATCACCGTTGTCTATGGGTTTAGTGGTCATGCACCATTTGAAAAGTATACTCTGTGAGATTTGCATTAAGATTTAGCTGTAAGTAAGCAGGTGTGAGATCAAAGATTCGTAATCTATTAAAAATAGCATTACAATGAACTTTAACTAATTTAAACCACGAATAGAGATATATATCAGTACCAAAATATATTACAATTATTTTTATTGTTAATTGTTTTATAAGAACTATCCAAATGTTACTAATTTAATGTGCACATTTTGCTAAATATGTAAGATTTTATTACATATATATCGAACACATACAATATATATTTACAGGCTTTATAGAGTGAGGATCATTTGTGAATGGGGTGTAACTAGCAGAGTGGGGTGCACACTGGAGGTACTGTGTCATCATCCAACTGCTTGGAGGGCTTTATTAGATGTACCGAAATATATTGTATTTTACCTTAGAATGCCTGTGTGATCTTCTGGCAGTGCATTCCTTATAGAGACAGATTCCTCATTGATTTATATGGCAGCTAAGCATATAGAGGAACATATCACAAGTGAGCTAGTAATCGTGAAAAAATCACATGCAGGAAGCAGTGTTTTTATACCGACGTCCACATGTTTTTCTCCATTTATGGGCAGATTTTCACCTAAACTCTTTATATGCTTTGAGCAGGAGAATAGTTCTGATAAAAATTTCCAGTCCTATAGTGTAAGAGTAGATCTTGAAATCCCAGTATGCAGGAAAATCTCAAAATCACCAGTATCTGGATTAATGTACCAATCCTAATGAGGCTATGGCTCTAATGGCGTGTGCTTTCTGGAGTTCTTTATTTTATTTATCTTTTCCAGTTCAGCCACTACAAAGAAATTGTTTTATTCATGTGGTTTACATAAGCTTAAGTACCAGTGAGCAAATTATATCAGGCGAATGGAGTGTGGAATGTGGCGGGCAGCTTTGGAGTCAGTCCACTAGCGATTGAAGATTAGGCTGTTGCTGCACATGAAGGGGTCCATTAGAATGTCAGGTGAATCGCCCCCGCCTACCTGGAATGACCCCCCGTCATATTAGTATGGCGGGGGACCGCGGTGGACGGAAAGACCGTCCGCTGCTTTTGGCGGCCGGGGCGGAAAGGGTTTAATATGGTGGCGGTGTCTATTACAGAGTACAACGTGGCAGGCACCGCGCGGTGCCTGTCACGTTGTGCTTTGTAATGCACAACATGTATCTTTAGCATTGCGGCGGGTGGTGCTTTTAGCACCGCCCGCCGCAATGCTAAAGATACAGGATGCGCCCGCCACTGTGGCTAGCGCATCCTTATACCACCAACGGGACCCCCGCCCTTATGGCGGGCAGTCCCTACGCACGACAGGATGTCATCCTAATGAGCTCCCTAATATTCAATCACATGCAGGCGTGGTCTATCGGAGCTTCATTGCCCATCTTCTCTGGCGGCTGATATGGGAGGGGATAAATTAATATCTTATAGGCATAAATATGAACACTGAATAGGATGGTGTAGATTGCATATCTCTAAGTAAACTGTGACTGTTATTAAAATGGGGGTTGAAATAAGCCTTCGTCTCATATTAGTAGTTTGCATTGACTGAAGAATAAGAACTGTTTGTGGATTTTGAGTTAGTAATTCCACCCCCTTCTTGAGGACTTTGTCAGAGGTATAGTTGTTTTTGTCACTAAAAAAACACTGGATTGTTACAGTCCATCAAATGGAGAAATAGGCTGAATGCTACTGGAGAAGGCAGAGTGCTACAGCAGGATACCTCCTCTTCATCTAGAACTAGAGCCTCCCATCTTTTCTCTAGTGAGAGCTATTTCTGATCAGTAAAACTTGTCATAAGCTACTGTAGCCTTAGGAGCTTCTGCATTGTTACTGGACACCACTACATCCAGCTTCATTGACTGTAAGCCTATTGTCCATAGAGACAGATACTATGATGTGAACAAAATACTGTGACTAGGGGCACAGTGGCAGGACTGGCATGTATGTCAGTGAGAGTGTGGTGTTTGGGGAGGTTTGTACATGTGTGCTTTTGAATGGGATATATGTGTATGGGGGACTGAGAGTCTGTGTGACAAATGTCTCTATAAAAAAAAAGGTACGTGTGGCACAGGTTACACTTTCACCATATGTGGCACCATTACATGTATACCACAAACAAACCTCTCTTTTATTAAATGGGAAAAATGTGGCGATCCGAAAAGGTAACTAGCCATAATATCAAGAAAAAAAATATAGAATGGACATCATATCGAACTAAAAATATAGAATGGACAAAATATTGAATGAACACAATATAGTAGTACTAAATATCGAATTGAAAGTAAGTAATATCGATTTTCAAACTATAGAAGTCAAAATATCGAAGTATATAAAATAGGCATTAAAATATATTGAATTTCTAATAATATCGATTTTTTAAAGTGTTTTGTATGTTAGTATATGTGTGAAAAGTGTAAATAATTTTTGTAATGTATGTTTAATTTATTTTAAGTAATGAATTTTATGTTTAATGTTTGCGTAATTTAATTCTGTAACGGAATGTGGGTTTATAGGGGAATAGGGTGGGAAGTAAGTTCATTATATTAAATTAAATATTAATTTTTAGAAATTATTAATTTTTAATGTAATTTTGCTTTTTAGTTCCGTAGCAGGTAGTGGGTTTATAGGGGAATAGTGTGGGAAGTAATTTAATTGTAATTAATTAAATATTTGTATTTATTTATTGGTATTCATATTGAATTTACTGTTAATTATTTTGTAATTGCTAATTAATTTTTATTAATTGATTAATTGATAATGATGATAATAGTATTAATTTATTTTCGGTAGGGGATTGTGGGTTTATAGGGGAATAGGTTGGGAAGTAATTTAATTGTAATTAATTACATATTAAAAATACTTTTTGTGTATTGATAATTATTTTACTGTTATTTAGTTATTATTTGGTAATCATTTTTATTATTAGTTGTGTTATTGAAAATTAATTAGTTGTTAATTAATTATGAATAGGTAAGTCAAATTAATTATGAATCTGTAAGTAAGTGTTTAATAAGTATTTATTGGTTTTTCTACTTGAATAATTAGTACATAATGTTAAATTGGTAATTAATTTCTTGGTAATGTTATTTAATTTATTTGTATTAATATATTAAATCATTACTTTCCCTACTGTTGCACTCACTGGATGGGAATAGTGATAATTTAACCCTACCCTATTCAACGCTTTCCCTACTGTTGCACTCTGTGGAGTGGGAATTGTAATATTTACCCCTACGCTATCCAACGCTTTCCCTACTGTTGCACTCTCAGGAGTGAGAAAAGTAATTTTTATCCCTACGCTATCCATAGCTTTCCCTACTGCTGCACTCTTTGGAGTGGGAATAGTATTTTTTTCCCCTACGCTATCCAATGCTTTCGCTACTGTTGCACTCACTGGAGTGGGAATAGTAATTCTGACCCTCCCGCTATCCAACGCTTTCCCTACTGTTGCACTCACTGGAGTGGGAATAGTAATGTTTACCCCTACGCTATCCAACGCTTTCACTACTGTTGCACTCTCTGGAGTGGGAATTGTAATTTTTACCCTCCCGCTATCCAACACTTTCCCTACTGTTGCACTCATCGGAGTGGGAATAGTAATTTTTACCCCTATGCTAGCCAACGCTGTCCCTACTGTTGCACTCTCTGTAGTGGGAATAGTAATTTTTACCCCTACGCTATTCAACGCTTTCCCTACTGTTGCACTCTCTGGAGTGGGATTAGTAATTTTTACCCATACGCTATCCAACGCTTTCCCTACTGTTGCACTCTCCGTAATGAGAAAAGTATTTTTTACCCCTACGCTATTCAACGCTATCCCTACTGTTGCTCTCACTGAAGTAGGAATAGTAATTTTTTCCCCTATGCTACCCAACGCTTTCCCTACTGTTGCACTCTCTGGAGTGGGAATTCTAGTTTTTACCCTCCCGCTATCCAACACTTTCCCTACTGTTGCACTCACTGGAGTGGGAATAGTCATTTTTACCCCTACGCTATCCAACGCTTTCCCTACTGTTGCACTCTCTGGAGTGGGAATAGTATATTTTTACCCCTACACTATCCAACACTTTTCCTACTGTTGCACCCTCTAGAGTGGGAATAGTAATTTTTAACCCTACGCTATCCAACACTTTCCCTACTGTTGCACTCCCTGGAGTGTGAATAGTCATTTTAACCCTACGCTATCCAACGCTTTCCTTACTTTTGCACTCTCTGGAGTGGGAATAGTAATTTATACCCCTACGCTTTCCAACGCTTTCCCTACTGTTGCACTCTCCGGAGTGGGAATAGTATTTTTCAACCCTACGCTATCCAACGCTTTCCCTACTATTGCACTCACTGGAGTGGTAATAGTAAATTTTACCCTCCCGCTATCCTACGGTAAAAATATTGTATTTATATATATATATATATATATATATATATATATATATATATATATATATATATATATATTCCACAGTTACCCAAAGGTACGGGACTCACTCTCCCAACAGCGCGTTCAATTAAAGGCAAGAAACAGGAACATCCAGCGTCAGCAGTGCCTGACGCCCTTCATCTGAGGCTTTACTGTTTACTCGTTGACCGCTAACATAAGGACTCCAGAAATAATCCCATATTTATTCAAATATTGCACTCCGGTGGGTATAGTAACCTCAAAACTTTCTGGGACTGGTAGTCCTTAACATGAAACCCCCGTGGGCTGCTAGCAGACATCAGGTAAAATATGATTCCAATTCACGGGTGCTCCTGCTCATTTCTCACCCTTACAAGTAGATGCCAGTTGTATCTGCAGCGCTGATCGTAGACCAGCAGCGGAACAGTTTAAATCCACAGCGGTGCGCCCCCCGGCCGGGTCGGCCGTAATTTATGCAAAGTCCACAGTTACCCAAAGGTGCGGGGCTCACTCTCTCAACAGCATGTTCAATTTAAGGCAAGAAACAGGAACATCCAGCGCCAGCAGTGCCTGCTTTACTGCTTATATATATATATATATATATATATATATATATATATATATATATATATATATATATAATTGTGTGTATTAAAAAATAAAATGTTATGCCTTTTTTTTTAACTTGCATTAAGTATTTATTAATTTTGAGGTTATTTAAGTATTTTTAAGTATGTTTTAGTTAATTAGATTTATTATTTCATTAATTTTAAATTACTTTTAAGACATTTAATAAAATTCGATATTTTGACTTACTGTATTTTTTGCAACTATATTTTTCATTCGATATTTTTGTACTTACTTGCAGATAGGAACTCAATATTTTTGCAATCAATATTTTATCCACTATATTTTGGTAGGTTTATATTTTGTCATTCTATATTCCGTCAGTGATCCGAAGGAAAATGTTCTGCAAAAATGTTCACAGTATAGAAATATTATTTGCAATTTTCATTTCCTCCAGTTGAAATGATGGCTGTATTTTTCAATTTTAAATGTGGGACTGGGTCCACCAGCCACTGAGAGCAAGATGCCTGCTGGGTGTCAAGACCACACTCTGAAATGGAAGAAAAATTAAACTGAAGAGTTAACTTTAGGTTTATATGAATTCCATCGAACTCATCATTTAAATGTTCTTCCTTTTCCTAGTGTTGGATTTACAAGCACCTTGCTTCCAGTAGCTTGTGGATATGGTGCTATATTTGTAGCTGATAAATATAGCCATGTATTTAAATGAGAGGAGTATAGAGTGAAGAAACAGGCATCATAATAGATTACAACATAGTTAGTTTAAATTGAAAGTGGCGAAAAACAATAAGACTTAATGCTATACATTTCGTCCATTTGAAAATTGACTGTATTTTTCAATTATAAATATGGTACAGTGTCTACTGGCCAGTGGGAGCAAGAGGCCTGTTTCTAAATGTGACATTTTAAAATTGGACAATATTAATGGGAATCATTAAGGTAAATTTTTATTTTCTTCCATTAAAAAGCATTCAGGAACATCATTTTGTTCTCATGCTCCACTATTTCAAGTTTATAAGGTGTTTATTTAACTGTTAAATACCTCAGTGCTTCAGTAATTCTCCTCTGTGACCCAAACTGGGTCATATATCTGACTGGGCACTGTTCATTATGCAGGGCCTGCTATCTGTGGTCTGATGTTATAAATGTAAAATAAATACAGCCTTCCCTTTACTTTAAAAGGAAAATATGACCCTTTACTTATTTAAAAATGAACCCTAGGCTGCGAGCAACTCTGAAGTAGTATCTCACGAATGACTGATTGGAGACACCTGATCTAAAGCATATTTTGTACACACTATAGTCAGACAAAGCAATGCAAATCCAAGTTCTAAGCAAAAACAAGCAACGGTAATAATACTATTACCCATCCTAAATGCCATAACAGATCACAAGCTGTCAGCATGGCACCTTACATTTTGATAGCCGGCAAACACCTCTGTGGAGTGCCTAAAGGATCATCTCTCAACCCTAGCCTCTTCAACATAAACATGATCTTATTGGCCTGTGTCATCAGCGCAAACAAAATATACCTGTCCTATGTAGAGGACACGTAACTCGTACTCTTCCTTTCGGACAAGACCCACAATACAAAAAAACAAGTTAATCACCTGCATGACCGTAGTTGGTAACTGATTGAGGCCAAAATTCTCAAGCTCTACACCGACAAAACTGAAGTAGTAATCTTCTTCAAGAATACTTCACCATGGGACTCCAACTGTTGTCAGCCGAACTCGGACCCACACTCAGAACTCTTGCCGGGAACCACTGAATGATCATCAACAGCAAACTGGACATAACCGCACAGGTCAATGCCATCAATGTTCCCTGCTTCCACCACAAGAAGAGGCTGAGGAAGATCTTCAGATAGCTCTCAAGCAACACTAGAAAAACTGTTGCTTGTGTCCTAGTCACCAGCAAGTGTGACAATGGGAACACTGTCTATGCCTGGATCACCAAACAACTCACTAGTAGACTACAACCCATCCAGAACTTGGTAGCCAGAATCATCCTAACCTTCCCTTAAAATACTCACATCACACCACACTTCAGGGAACTACACTGGCACCCACCACACAAGGACATTTTATTCAAATTAATTACATACACATTCAAGGTACTACAAAAATCAGGCCTCACCTACCTGTACAGCTGCATCTTCTTCAATTAACCATCCAAACACTTCCGCTCCATAGGACTCCTACTCACACATACTGCCCATATACAGAACTAGATCGGTAGGATTGTGTTCTTGTACATCGCTCTCAAGGAGTAAAACGACCTTCGTCTCCACATCAGAGCCTCTTACTCTGCTTAAATTCGGCAATTAGCTGAAGACCTGACTTTTCAATTTTCCAAACTACATAGGCAGGACTGGGCACACACCTGCTCCGCACCAGGATACCAATGTAGGAGATAGTGTGCCTTACAAATATGCATAATATAACATTGCACCATATGTCTGACAATAGAAAGGCTAACTGAGCACTGTAGATGAGACAGTTATATCAGCCTAGTTATATAGCCTAGTGGCTAACTGATTAGTGCATTCATGTATATAAAAAATAAAATAGTTGTCAAAACACATCCTTGGCTATTTCTTAATAAAGACTAGAAACTTTGTACTAATTTTGGCCTTCAACCATCCCCCATTACCCTTGTGAGACTGCCTGTATGTAGCATCTCTAAGGCTTGTAATAGGTATTGTGGTATCTCCAATTTCCCCAGTACCTCACAGAGTTTTATACATGGAACATTGTCCAAAGCTGACTTTGTCAACAAACACCACATGCATTGAAATTCTGCTTAGTCATACATTATTATCAGTCATGGGGTTTGATCAAAATGCTTGCTCAATCATGCTAATTGTGGACAAGGAGGTGACCTGCAATGATGAATAGAACAATCAGATAGCCCATCATTCAAGTGCCTAAGGATCATCTTGCGATTTGTTTACCTGCAAGTCGATCAAGCCATTAGGTTGGTATGTCCCAGGGGAACAATGAGTCTTCCTTTCAAACAGGGAGTTGTTTTCTACCACACCACGAGATTGGAGGTGTTTATTGGTCAATAGCAATTGTGTAGAAGGGCAGATAAGGGCTCCAAACACGATTAGTCAAAGAATAGAAGTCAATTTTAGAAGCCTCTCAATTTTAGGCCTTGGAGAGATGTCATTATGTCCTCTTGTGAGCATCATTTCGTTCTAAGAATATGAAGGATGCGGGATAAAAGAAGAATCAAAATTCTTCTCTGCCATTTTGCAAGTATAGCACTCAAGGTTGGCAAAGTGATAAAACTCAGCACGTGTACCACTGGCTGAAATGTTAAATCAGAAGTCCCGTAGGCAACTATTTGTCAAACCTCCATATTAGAAAGTTTAGATATTAACACTACCCAGATAATCTGTTCAAACTCTTTGTTCTTCTTGTTGAACAGATTCCTTGACATTTTTTGCGCCAACTGCATGGACTCATTGTCAGTTATCTTTCCCAGTTTATTTAGCTAATAGATCTAATTTTGCTATTTGACAATCTTTAACAAATCATTAGGTTAAATTCTTGTTACCTGTAATACGATTTCAGGATTTGTTGTCAAGATATGTTTTGTTACACTGTTCATGACAAATTCTATTTTTGTATGCAATAGCAACTAGTCCTTTGTCAATTGTAGCATTAATAAGAAACGCTGACGGCATGATAGGAATTGGTCATCATACTCAAGAAGCAAAATTATTCAGTCTAAAAATTCCCATCTAATCTTTCACATTTTAATGGAAAATATTTATGATCAAGACGCAAGGCATTCTCTTTCTGATCTAAAAAACTTGACATTCTATTCAGACATATAACTTCAATCACTAGCATGCAAACACTCCCATACAATAGATCCATTCAATTTATAAGCAGAGACTGAAATATTTTAACGATTGTGAAAGTTTTTCTAGAATTCCCAAGAATTTACCCTCAAGCAAAATTTCATCAACAATCTTCAGTGATACTGATTGACAGTTAACAATTTTCAGTTCCTGTCAGTGCCTTCATTGTCTAAGAGACCAGTGGTAGCATGGTTAGTGCCATGAGTAGCTGCAGTCACCTATGGTGACCATAAATTGATGCTATAGGCAAGAGTATAAGAGATTCAGAGGCAGCTCGTCTAAAAGGCAATAGTCTCATGAGTTCAGAGGTAGTAGGGGAAGTCAATGCTATAGGCATTTGCAATTCCTGGTAACTGCAATGATGGCTACGCAAAGTAGTATATTTTTGTAAAGTCTTAGTGTAGCAAATCTGTGTTTACTGCATGTTCACCCAACATTTTTCACCTTTTCCATGTCCTAGTGTTGCTGGTTTTAGAACTCTGTAGACTTTACCACTGCTAAACAGTGCTCCCTATTCAAACATGGTTTAGTTAGCTTATCGCTGATTGACATATTTAAATTGTATATGGCGTCGAAAGTGCACCCAGGTCCTCGAAATTAAATGCAGTCTGTGGATTGCAGCACCTACTGTACCATCCACAAGGTTGGCCTGCAAAACCTGATTTCAGACCTACCATGAGTAGCCTGACTCCACCAGCCTAGAAGCCTGCTGTGTAATATGTAAACACAATCAGTTTTGGCTTGTCACACCTATGCACCCCTTGCACCCACAAGGTAGAGTGCTTGATATTTCATAGTGAAGCATGTGCAAATTCACAGTTGGCATGTTCCTTCAATGACTAACCCCAAAAGCTTCTTTCACATGCAGTGATGTGGATGGATTGTAGAAAACACCAAAGTACAGATTATAGACTTTAATCTGTAACCTTTGACAGGAAAAGGCTAAAATAGTCATTCAGAGTCCATTTTTGATATTAAGTAAAACTTCAATTTATTAGTAACGTTTTTTTTTTCTTAGATATCTTTTTTATTGATACTACAACAAGGTGTTCGGCAGCAATTACATCAGAGCATTCAAGGATATCAGCAGTGTATATACCTCTCAGGTTAATAGTACTACAGTTGGTGAATTTGGATTATTGATGAATATTCTAGAAAAGTACATTTTAGAAAACTTCCTGAAGTTCCTGGAGACTCATTTGCATTAACCTGCCAGCAGCTGCCCAACCGGTGCTTTTACTTAATGAGATGTGTAAACTGAACAGCAGAATAATTTCTTAGGCCTGGTGACGTGATGAAAGCACTATGAGAACAAGAAGACAAGTTGAGGTGGGCCCAGGAACTTCATTAACCACTGTGGGGCTCATGACGGCTCAAGGCAGTTATGAGTCACGGTAGCCGTGTACTCATGACGGCCTGGAGCCGTCATGCCGTTGCCGCTCCGTCCACACGCGATTAATTCGCCGCCTGTGCGGGCGAATTAATCAGTGGGCTGAGTTCCGACGAGTCCAGGCCGTCATGAGCACACGCCTACCATTACTCATGACAGTCGGGAGCCGTAATGAGCACTGTGATGCCGCAACCACACCCTGCGCTGCGGCGAAAGGGTTCACTTGAAAGGAACGGCGGTGAATCCTGTCTATCATAGTTTGAAAAACCTAAAAAAGTGAAAGCGTTTATTCCTAGGCCCCACACTAGTAAGGCTGTATTCACACCCAGCAAGAGGAAAACGAGGTCACAGAGATGGGAATACTCATTCCTCTGACCACACCCCTGACTCACACACAAGCTCCCTCCAACGGCAAAATCTGTGTGCAATATTGTATTTCTCCCAGAATGGTGCACTGTGGGATGGTTTGTAGTAAGGCAAACATGATGTGCTGCAAAAGTGGGAAGTGTTTCTCCTAGGTACTTATCCCCATTGTCATGGCATGTTCAGGAGTCATCTTTGCTTAACGAAAACTGCAAACTATAAATATGGCACCCCAAAGAACCCTCCTCAGAACTCTTACTGAACCTGTGGAAGATCAGATGAGGACTATACCTACTGTCAGTGACCGTAGCTGAGCCCTGAAAGACTGGACCTACTCACTCTTATATGCATGATACAGAAGTGGACTCCAAGGGTCAGTTAGCTTATCTTTTGGGTGAGGACTGGGACGCAGCATGCTGCAAGACACTTTTTGCCTGAAGTGACCATTTGACCTGCATTGACTACAGCTAATAGTGGCTTCTGCTGGAGTGAGTATTGACCCCTAAGTGTAGTCCATAAGGTCCTGGGATCTTTAGAAGTGTTCTATAAGTGTTGTTCCAGAAACCCTGACTGGTTATAACTCTGAGCAATTTTTGTCTTCTTAAACCCTCTGGCGATCTCAGCGGGGCCTTGCTGCAAAGGTGTCCGGTTTCGTTGCAACTTGCACAGAAACATCATCGGACTTACCATGCTGCAGTTTTAAAGCTCCTGAAGTGAAGACACCGCGCAGTCAGTAGGTTGAAGATAGGGTTTCATCTCGTTGTACATCCATCCTAGAAGGGGCACGAGAGTAACTGGCTCAAAGAGAATGCAGAGCCCCAGTGACCTCATGACATTTCAGTCCCTTGACATTCCAAGCCATAGACTACACAATACCAAACATCTCCCTTTTTATAATACAAAGAATAATGCAAAATAAATAACAAGGTGGTCATCACAGTGAAATAAAGCAAATTCAACTGCTCAAACTTTGGAATTCAGTGGAAATGCTTCGAATGACTGCGTTGTCACTCTGTAATATGCTCATGTTGTGAAAAGCTCATGTAGGCAGAAGTAGGGCTTAAAAGTAGACGTTCCTGTTGATTTCAGCTCGAGCTTAAGAACACTTGTGCTATGAAGCTCTCGTACTGTGAGCGCCTTAAGCCAGGCTTGGGCTCAAGAATGGTTGCTAGGAAGCAGCGCAATGCTCCACTTTATTTAAATTAAGTTAGCGGGGAAATAAATCTCCGTTTTTCCCTTTTTTTTTCAAACTTGGCTCACAGTGGAATTAAAGAAAGCGCTAAAAGGCTCTTTTTCAGTATCCACTTACGAGTGAATACACTTGAATTAGTAGACAGTATACACAGTGAACTGCTCCCTGGCCCCAGATCATCGCCAGTTTTGAAGTAAAGACACCACACAGTCTGGAGGTTGAAGATGGGGTTTAATCTTGTTGTACATCCAGCCTAGAAGGGGCACTGGAGCAACTAACTCAGAGAATGCAGAGCCCCAGTTACCTCATGACATTCCAGTCCCATGACATTCCATTTAAACTAGATCTTTAAACATTGTACTTTGTTTTTTTGGCGTCAGTCTTATATTAAAATGTACTCTATGATTTAGTTTGCAAAATATTCTTTATATGTAATTCAGTTTGGGATTTTTACTTTATTACTCTTTGGGTACTGCAGAAATACGCTACACATTGCCCTAAGTTTAGTCTGTGTGCTCTGTGCCATAGTAACCAGGGGGCTGAGCTAAGGTAAATTTAGTAACATCAGGGGCTTCACACTGACAAGTTAGTGTTATTTTTTCTTTAGGTGGCTTACTGCCCACTCCAAATAATAATCTATTTATTGGATATTTAAACTTCTTTTCTGTTTGTTATCCTTGTAATTTTTCCTCAGCATTGTACTGTGCAGTAGTATGGCGATGTAAATCTTGTATTTTGCTGCATATGATTCTAAAGTATTCATTTAGAAATCCCTCAATAGTCTCAGAGCTTCAGAACATGGATTAAGAAGAGACATAAAATCACAGTGGGCCCAATTGACTGAGGTTTTTTAGGCTATAAATATGAATTTACATCAGAAAATACCTTATTTATACCTACCAGCAGTTTACAAATGGATCCCAGCTGGTTGTGTGACGGAAAGACGCATGTCTCAACAACACATGCTCGTCTTTATCCCTGCATGCCTTTACAACACAATTTTGTGGTAAAGACTTGTTTGGTAAATGGGCATGTGTGGTGAAGATCGCACTCCTGCCCAACTGTCCTAAACACTAAAAACACCCTAAGCCTAAAATCCCTACCTCACGCCTACCCTAGTCTAACTGTACCCTCCACCTGAAAACTGCCCCATCCTGTCCCCTACCCTGAGCCCTACAACACAGCCCCCTTAAAATTACTCCGACCCAACTCACACCCTGAGCCCTAAAACGAGCCCCCACCTCCTAAAATTTAACCCTACCTACACCGCCTTAGCCCAACTACCCCCTCAACCTTAAAACTGCCCATTTCTGGTCCCCTGCCATGAGCCCTAAAACTCCTGATCCCCCCCAGCCCTGAAAAAGACCTTGACCCCCACCGCCAAAATGACCCCAACCCAAATAATCTAGCACCCACCTCTGCCTCCTGCACTGAGCACTAAAACACTCGACACCCCATAGTCCCTGTAACCTACCCTTACCCCCTTCCAGCCCTGAAACTACCCCACAACCCCTACAAGCTACCCCTCACCCCCTTAAAAACCGACTAGCCTCTCTGTCTCGTCCGTTCTTTCCTCTACCTGCTCTTCCGCCCAGCAGCAGCAGCAACTAGACCATGCATATGCCTTAACAAATCAAATATGTGGTTAAGGCTTATTCGTGGTTTAGACATGTGTGATACCGCCTGCGTGGTATGACCCCACTTAGTTCACGCTGCGTGGTTAAGGCCTTTCCACTTCCCAGCTGGATGTTAATTCAGTTAATGCCGCCGATTTCTCCACTATTAGTTCGGAGACATTCACAGCAGTAAATCTCATTCAAGGGATGCAAAGTGAGCTTTTCCAGGATTGGTATGCATTGAAAGTCTGGGATCACCCATACACTGACACTTGTATTGGACATTCTCTCCTCCCCCATTCAGAGATGGACTTCAAGGATGGGAAGGGGAAGGGATCACCTCTGATTGGCTAAGTGTGTAGAGCCTTCTCCTTGGTCTTTCCCACAGAGTAGATTTTCTTGGAATCTCACAGATTACCATAGTAAATAAGGGATTGGGTGTTGGTAACCCCTCCCCCAACAAACCATCCTGTTAAAATATGTGCAGTGTTATAATTCTTGTTAGGCCTCTCAGGAGAAGTAGAATGTTTCTTTGCCAATCACAATGCTTGTATACCAATGACATATAACAACTCCTGATGGTTGCTTTGCTAGAAAGCTAGCACAGTAGTCCAGGATTAGATGTGATGACAAGCCATTGACAATAGCTACAGACCTGATTGATTCAATGGGAAATGTCATTTCTGATACTACAGGTCTGATCTGTTTATTATGAAAATTAATGACAGAGGCTGTAAGCCTGGCTTAGTTATTGTGAAATCTATTTGTTTAAGGCAATTGGTTTTTAGCGGTGGATTGTTATCAAAATGTGTTACAGTCTGTAGACTGGTACTTTGGTACATCTCACAGATTACCATAGTAAGGGCTATGGTGTTGGCCTAAATTCCTTTCTGTAAAAATCAAGTGTTAAAGGCAGTATGCTTTTAAGGGTGGATTACTGTTACACTGTGCTAAATTTATATGCAGGTTTGTTGTTAAGTAAAATCTAGCAGAAAATGTATGTTAAGTCCTCTTAGGCGTGCTTTTATATTGTTTGGACAAATTTATTTTTGGTACATATTTGTAATTTTATTATATATTATAGCGAATAGTTGCATTGTGGGTATGCTTATTCACAGTACAGTAAGTCTGAAATGGTATGCTGACTAGCCAATTAAAAAAACTACAGACCAGAGGCGTGTTGAGAAAATGTATTTATTATTATTATTTGTTCATTATAAAAAGATCTGATAAAAGCAGTGGGCTTGAGTTATTATAAAAAACATACAATAAAGCTAATATACCTTTAAGTATGATTAATAGTGCACCATTGTAAAGATTATTGACATGTATTTTGCTACGTGAAATTACAGATTCCCTTTGTAGGGAAGGGTTCTGGTGTTGATTATCCCCCTTGACAAACCTTAGTAATAGAATAGTTATCTCGATAGAATCTCTTCTGTGGGCCCATAAGGTTCAGTTGTCTTTTTTTGCTCTTGCAATTAAAAATGAAATAAAAAGTGCATATAAATATAATCATGCCTGTTAGAGTGCGTGTATGATTATTTACTGACTGCTAATCCCATCATGGATAGAAGAGGTATTTTAATTTATAATCCAAACCAAAAGGCATTGTAGATGCACGTCTTTAACACGTTTGGCCTTTTGCAAATCTGTGGGGAAGTTAGGCCAGTCTCTGTTTGTGATCCAAATATCCTTTCATTAAGTGCTCGCATCAGTGTCCTTCTTTTTGTGACTGGGTGTACTGGGAACGGAACACTCTAGCTGAACAAATTGTGCATCTAACAACAATAAACAAAACAAAAATAATTCTTACTGCATCCTTTTCAGACTGTCACGCTAAGTTCAGTGGAACGATGACATCATTAAGCTCACATGTACAAACATGCCTGCGATTGGTGTCTGTGCATTATTTAGGACTACCAGCCTTAAACTCTGGACTCTTTTTATTTTGCCTTCTGTTTCAAATGGTGTTTTTGCACAAGTACTATATGATAAAAGCTAATAAATCAGCGGGTACCCCTGACTGCGGAGTTGTTCTCATGATCAAACATAAAATGTTTTTGTAAGGCACGGATTCACTTAGAAGGGTATCTTGCCATGTAATAAAAGATGCTTACTATTAACTCCCCAAAGGGTACTCATGTTATTGACTTCATAAGAATGAAAGGCTGACTAGAATCACCAGGATGTGAGCCTTTGTCCATGAGGTCAGACCCAGGTCTCTGGAGTGGAGGCTTTTCTACACTCAGCCAGCAGTCCCACATGTATTCAGGGTAGTTAAAGTTTCTAGGATGTCCCGTAGTTTTGTATCGACAGCTTCACAAACCATGTAAAATACATTTTCGAGAGACAAACCAGGTGAGACTGATTTTTACACTGGTAAATCGATACAAATGTTATTTCTGTACTAGTATATAGCAAATGTGTATGCTACACTATTTGGTACACATTATGGCAAAATTGCACTTCCCTAACTCACAATTTAGCGTCTAGGGACCACTAGAGGTATGTAGCACCTACTCGGGGAGTCTGTGAATGTGTACAAAATGAAAGAATAATTACAAATTGTAAACACTTTGTAAATGTGAAGTATTTGAAATTAGAGGTTAAAATTAAGTTGGTATCCTTAGCTTGATTGGAGTCAGCACAATTAAAGTAAATATAATCTAGTATGGACTATTAGTGTCCCCACCTGAAGTACTAGTACGCAATGACAAACAAGCATTTTCAATGCAAAAGGTCTCGCATTTGCGAGAGGTAAAGCTATTAGCATTGTAAATGACAATGCCTTTTATTTATCTGTTTTGCTAACGAACACATAAATAAAAGGCTGCCATTTACATTTCATTTCATAAAGCTTTATTCGGAGCATTTAAAAAACATGTCCATAAAAGCACATATAATACAGGCTGCCATTTACAATGCCAGTAGATCAAATTCTAACAAATAATAATCCACATTTGTAAAGCGCACAGTCACCCGTAAGGGTCTCTAGGCGCTGGGGGCCGTCGGGAAGATTAAGCAAGCTATTGCCCGGAGTCACATGGTGCTGGGCTAATCTGCTGCCATTGCCGGGGATCGAACCGTGATCCCCGGATTCCGGAGTCAGTGGCCCTAGCCGCGGCACCACACCTCTCCCTAATGAGAGGTCTATTCAAAGAAGCGTCCGCCATTGTTCCGGCAAGTCGGAAAGAGATAACACACATGGAACACTGAATGTTGCAGGAAAGCATGTTGTGCCTGCAGTAGGAGAAACTCATTAAAGAAAATAGTGCTTACAGTCTAAAAAAAAGTAGCGTGTAACAACTGCAGTAAAAGGGGCAGTCCTAATGGGAGGTTACCAATGAGTACAAGGAGGGACTAACAAGCCTAATAACAAATCAGTAGCCAGCATTGACGAAGGACTATGACACACGCCAGTCACAAACCTGGGGAGGGCTTCTATTCCATACAGCATGCCGCAGAGGAGTGCATGCGCTGCCCAGTCTCAAACCTAAAAAGTGAGCAACCAGTAAACCTAAAAAAAGTCAAAGTAACAAACTGAGTTCTAGCATATCACTGTGTCTTCTAGAAATAATACCACCTTTTAAAACGTTTGTACCTTCCCATTAAAATGTGCGTTTTGCTTTGAGGTTCTAATTGAATTAAATTGCTTAGAACTAGATATCTGTTTAGGGCTTTATAGGGGTAAGTCACAGACTTTGATAGCTAACAAATTGCTGACCTGGGGTATATTTTTTATCTAGAACGTCATTTTCCCTTTAATTATTGAAGGGAGCCTACATGGTTAAAAATCGCTGGCCTTGGTTATATTTTTTATATAGAATCCAATTTTCCTTTTAATGAATGAAGAGAGACTATAAGGTTAATTGTCAACAAAAAACTCTTTGACCTTGCTCATGATTTTGTGCTGAGAACGGATTCCTGTGCAAACAAGGGTGTGTATATGGATTGAAATTCCTAGTTGTGTGATAATTATCGCACCCCCATGTTTGATTTTTGGCAGGTCAAATTTATTGAAATGTAAGTTTTCGTCTGCAGCTTTCTCTTCCTTTATTTGTATACATTCCTTTTGCATTTCTGCAATTCTCTTTTCTTAACCTTTTCTCCCGTTCCTCCAGTGGTCTAATTACCGTTCATCTATTCTTATCATACTTTTTTTCTAACTCAGACTTCCTCCCTTTTCACATGCTTTATTCTTGTATTTCTTTAGCTTCTGCAAGCTTTCTCTTCTTTACTTTTTCAATCTCTCTCTTCCTTCTTTTACCCTTCTTACATTTTTCTGACCTTGGGAACCTTCTTTTTTACTCAACTGCCCCTTCTTTTCTTTTCCTTTCTTTCACCCGCCTGTTTCCCTTTCTTTCACCTGCCTGTTTGCTCGTTTTACATTTCTCTAACTCCCTACTTTTTACCCTTTCTCCCTCAAATTGTAGTCTTCCGTGTCTGTACTCAATTCTCTTACAATTTAAAATCTAACTCCTTTTGTATTCGTCTAAATCACTCAACCATCTATTTTTCTTTCTTCACTTACAATTTCTCCAATTCCCTTTTGATTGTTTCTCCCTTAGTTCTCTTCTTTCATTCCTATAACCTCATCATTCCTTTTATTAGTTCTCTATTCCCTTGCATTCATTTGTTCCTCCCTTATCCTTTGTTCATAGTCTTTTCTCCATCAGTCACCCTTTGTTTCTCTTAGTCTACCTTCTTTGTCCTTTCTTTAACTTCTCCTTCTGTCCTTTATATTTCATCCTTCCTTTCCCTAACTACTTCTTCCATCCTTATTTTTTTCTACTTCACTCATTCCCCTAACTTCCTAATATATAGTTTTCTCTTCTGCTCTATTGCCATGCTTTTTTCTTTTATGCTTTCCTACATTTCTCTTCTTTATTTTCCAGCAAAAGCTTTAGAAAATCATCAGTGTACAGCTGTACTGGTACCCGGAGTCTCATAGGTTACTCCACTCTTTGTAGTCCGGTTCTCCATTCTCCTAGCAGTTACTTAGGATCTCAGATGGACACTTTAGTGAGGTGGCTCTAATGCAACTATTTTGCCCTGCCTAAGTGCCGCCTTGACACACAATATTACAATTTACTCCTGCAAAAACCTATACACTGCAGCATCTGTAATAAAACTGTTAGAACTGGGGGTTTCTAGTTGGCAGAGGTAGGTACCACTGTCCAAATAGGGACCCTTGATTCTAGTCAGGGTAAGGAGGAAACCCTCTGGGATAACCCCTGCTCACCCTCTAGGTAGCTTGGCACGAGCAGACCAGGCTAATCAGAAGGCAATGTGTAAAGTATTTGTACCAACACTCACAGTAACACAGTGAAAACACCACAAACTGACTCCACAACAGTTTAGAAAAATAAAGGTATTTAATCTAAACTACACAAGACCAAAACAACAAAAATCCAACATACACAGTTCAAGAATATGGTTTCAAAAGAGTTCTTAAGGTTGCAATAAAAGTTCTTTAGGTTGCGATAAAATAATCCACAGTTGCGTGAAAAGTTCAGTTGCGTCACGTTTCAGACACAGTACCTTATGTTGCAACAAAGTTCCAAAACCAGAAGCTGGTGCGATGGAAAACAAGCGATGCGCTGCTCCTGAGATCCTGGGGAGGCGATGCGACAGCACCGCTGCAGCAGCGGGCGTGTTGCGACGAATCCGGTCTGTATGGGGAGGAAGGCCACTTGTATGGATTCCGGTGCGTAGCTTCCGTAGGAAGTTTGTTCTCGCAAAGGCATGATGCGCCGATCTTTGGAGTTGCGACAATCTCCAGGGCGACGATGCGCGGACCAGCGTTTATCTTCTCTCTCGCAGCTCCTCGATGCGATGGCTTCGGCGATGACTCTCGCAGCGATGTGATGCGGTCCGCAAGCAGGCGGTGCGGCGATTTCACCCAGCGACGACAGGCTCAGCGACGACACTCGCAGCGATGTTAGGCTTCCTGCACCGATCAGGTGCGTCCCGCAAACGAAGGATGCGACGGCTCTGCCAGCGGCAACAGGCGCTGCGACGATCTCTACCTTCGTAGCGGCGGGAATTTCCTCGCACTTTCAGGGATGCGCTCCGCAGTGAGCGATGCATTAACTTTTCTGTAGCAAAGTCTCTCAAATCTTGGTTTCCAGCTTCCCAGCACAGGTACAACTTCCAGAGGCACCACACATGGGCCACGCACTCCAGGAAGGACGGAACTCTCTCAGTAGAGCTCAGGGGAAGCTAGGGGGGGAAGTCCTTTTGTTCCTGGGACTTCAGAACAGGGAGCCAGCTTTTCTCAGGCCCTTGGAGATTCCTTCAAGCAAGGGGACACAGCACAGTTCTTCCCTTCTCCTTGGCAGCAAAGCAACAGCAGGACAATCCAGCAGAGCAGCAGCTGGACAATCTTCCTTCTTCAGTTTCAGCTTTCTCCTTGGCAGAGGTTCCTTATTGATTCCAGGATGATCTAATTTTCTGTTGTCAGGGGTCCTGTACTTATACCCCTAAAAGTCTTTGTTCCAGTGGCGTAACGAAACTTGAGGTGGCCCCCCTGCAAAGTACATGGAGGGGCCCCCCTCCCGGCTGCCCAGCTCATCACCTAACTCTTTGCCCTACCACCCTAAATTCTGGTATATTTTGATTCGAAACCTACATTTAACTTTCACTTTCGAGGCAGTTTGGGACAATGGCGACCGCTTAAACTCTCCTATTGCAGTGCAAATATTTGTCTTTGGAATCCAGAGCCAAGTTTGAATATCAAATCGGACATGTCTTCAGCATATTTTTATTATTTCTACCCTCTCTTCGCCACAGCGCACGGAGCTGTTTAATTCGGGGATGACCCTGAGACTGCATCGCTCTTCACCACACAAAAAGCGTGGGCTTGCACACACACGCTATGTGCACGGAGGTGTGGGGCTCTCTACCACATAATCGTAGCTTGGCACAGCACAGTCTGTTATGGGAGTACCTAGTGTGTTAGAAAGTTTCTCCACTCACACACTCTCCACACATTCTTACACGTCTGTCCACCTGTGCGGTCCTCAACTCCTCCCCACATATCAGAAAGTGTCAGTATAAATCTAAGCATTAAATAAATACACGTTTGCAAGCCTTAAGAAGAAAAACGCAAGATTTACATTTAACATAAGTTGAAACATCACTTCGCACTTTAAAGTGATTATGAATGCATGACAATAATTAAAATCAGCAACTTCTTTACTTACAAGTTGCTTGGCACTGCAGACCACTGCAAACCACAGAGAAGGGCTCAGCAGCAGGTGAGCCTGGAGCGCACGCGCAGAGTGCACCATATAATTAATGAATGAACAACAGCGACGGGCATAACTTTAAAGCTAGGTCCCAGAGACGGACCCTTACAGTGAGCGTACTGTGCGCTGCGGGCCCCTGGTGCTCGCCACCCCTCCCCCCGCACCGCGGGGGCCTTTGTTACGCCCATGATGGAGTCTCAGGCCAAAGGAGTTGCCGAAAAATTCCTGAGCATCCGAAAATGAACTGTGAAGAGAGCCACAGAAGAAGGAGTAATGATTGAGAAAGCACTGTGCTAAATCCTGCCGCATTTCGAACCACCCAGCACTTGATGACAGGAGAGAGCCCTGTCACTCTCATGTTCGGACAGGAGGTGAGGACCAAACTCTCACAATGGACCGCGACTAACACCGTAGGCAACGCCAGGCTCAAGGCCACTGACAAAGCAAAGAAAGAGAAAATTTAAATGTAAGCAGACACCATGCGGGGGAGGCAGTAAACAATACCTGAGAGAGGAGAGTGGGTAGGCACACTCGAGAAGCCAGGTACGGAGCTCACGTCATGCTCCACTGCTGAGACGCCTGACTGATCTCGAAGCGTCTAAGCATCAGTAGCACTGCACTGCTCTATGTCTGACTGCCCCCGGCAAAGAGAAGTCAATCGGCACAAAGCTGTTCCCCGTCCCATTTCTTTTTAATGTGGAAAAATGCATCAGGACTTGCTGCAACGTGCTGCTACATAGTGGTTTCCTTCCCCCGCTCTCCCCTCACAGTCTCAGTGGCTACACTGTCATATTATTCCAGGATTACAGAATTATCATGCGTTTTCGACAACGCTGCGGCAGAACGACATTGCAATGCCCGGTGAGTGAAAACTGGCAAATTGATGGCCATAGTACACTTGCAGAAAATAGGTAGGGTGGGAAAGGAGATTTCACATTTGTTTTAGCGAACATTGAGGGGAGGGGGGAGTGAGAGCGCCCCCTGGGATATTAACATTACAGCATAGCTCGGACACAGACTCACCTGACAACTGACCTGAGGTCTGGGGCCTGGGCCTGGCCCTGGCCTGCAGGCTGCCGCTCCGAGTTCTGTTAGGCACAAGGGAAGGCCGCAAGCGGGACTGGCAGAGAGGCTGCAGCCAGCGCAAGGCTAGCCACTAGGCTAGTCAGGTAGGGGACCGGGGTGCAAATGATTTAAATTATGGCTAAAGGCCCGGCCGGTGACGCAGTGGACTTTGGACAGTCCTGACCTGCGTAGGAGCGTTGCTGATGGGTCTTCTCTTGGATGCCACACCTTACTCGTCTCTAACGCGCATTGCCCGTCGCCGTCATGACAAAAAGAAATCAGGGGCCAGGCATTGGTCACCAGCCCTGTCCCCGCCCCCCACCCTGAACAACGCGCGCATACTAGTCCCGGGGCCGGAAGGCAGAAAGTGAAACTCACCCAGAAATGTATTCAATATAAAGAGAGCCTTGCACACCATGAATAAAGAGCCTCGGGGCCCCAGGCCGGGGCGCCCCCTCTCTAGAGCCCGGACTGATATTTTATGCAGACAGTGCGCTATTCACGGCCTATTAATACCGCCTAACTGTACAATTCCCAGAGAGGCTCGGGTGCTTGAAAGACGCTCCGGGGGCCGTTCTCATTTCACTTCCGCCCTCCATCTAATGGGAGTCTGGGACTGTGGAGGGATGAATGGAAAGGGGGGAGCTGGAGCTCAGGTCGGTAGCACGAGGTGCCGGTGCCCGCCGCTAGCCTCAGAAACCCAGCGCTGCCAGGGGATTAGTGCCACGAACCCTGGCACCAGAGCAAAGGGAGAGGCCTGTGTAAAGTCAAAGCGCCGCCGCGCAACAGCTGCGCCTGCTGAAGGGCCGTGTCTGCGGGACACACACGGGGACCCGCACCATTTGCAAGACAGCCTCACGGGGTCCCTGCACAATTTGTTAAGAATATCACGGGCCCCCTGCCTGGGCCCACCACCACTAACTAGCCTCAGGGGCCCCGGCCCCGCCCGCACCATTTGCAAGATCCTCACAGGGCCCCGGACGGGGCCCGCCACACCATTATAACTAGCCTCCGGCCAGGGCCCCGGCGGGGCCAGCCCGCACCATTTGCAAGAGCCGGGGCCCGTTCAACAATCAATTAAGAGCCTCAGACAGTTGTGCGCAGAGCGCACCATTAAAATCCATATCCATGATGTATTGAGGGGGCCGGCCCGGGGCCCCTGGAGAGGGGAAGGCCCCCCCGCAACGCAGGGTCTGCGGGGGGCTGTGTTACGCCCCTGCTTTGTTCTCTTTGTGCAAGTGGGCCCGGAGCCCGGTCTGAACCAGTTCTGGGTGTTTCTTGAGCACTTTGTTTTCCTGGCTTCTCCTTTCCTTTCAGAGTGAGGGGCAAGGTCGTCAGCCGCCCAGCAGGAGGTGGAGCCAGCATTGTGGAAGGCAGGCACAGCCCTATTCAGGCCCAGGTGCTATCTCCTCCCACCACTCAATTTGCAAATGCAGTCATTCAGCCTAGGGCTGAATCTGCCAGCCTTCTGGGGAATCCCCAGCCCCTGTCACTATCAAACCAGACAGTCAATACACAAACAGGCCCAGGAACACAGAAGGGTCAGACAAGAGTACAGCAACTTTCTAAAAGTGCTGTTCTCAAATACTGGATTTAAAAACAACGTTTCCTAAAAGATGTGTTATTAAATTCTGAGTTCAGGAATATTAGACTCTTATGACCTATCTTGTTCCTATGGGAAGAAATGCTGGTAGCTACTGTAGCCAGCATCCCCCATGTATGGAGCAAGATAGCCTTACAATAGTGAAAATACGAAAATGGCTGTAATTCACTACCAAAGCATGTCCCCTGCACCAGTACATGCTCTACCTTTCACATACACTGCACCCTGCCCAGCGGGGTACCTTGGGCCTTCCATAGGGGTGACCAATGTGCACAAAAAGGGAAGGGTTAGGCCTGGTCAGTGGGACCTCTGACCAGGTGGACATGGCCGTTCACAAACTGCACACAGGCACTGCGGTGGCAGGCCTGAGACACCATGTTAGGGCTACTCATGTGGGTGGCAGAATCAGTGCTGCAAGCCCACTAGTAACATTTGTCATCACCAGCCCTGGCACACCCAGTGCACTTTACTAGGGACTTCATGGTGAAACAAATATGCCAATCATGTACATCCAATCCTAATAACAATTTACACAGAGAGCGTTTTCACTTTAGCACTGATCAGCAGTGGTAAAGTGCTCAGAGTCCCATTGCCAACAGCCACAGGTCAGGAAAAATGAGTGAGGAAGAAGCAAAAAGTTTGGGGATGACCCTGCAAGAAAGGCCAATTCCAACAAAAACCCTGTAGGGTTTGCTCCGTTCTTCGAGTACCACTACTTTCAAGGTCTCCCTTAAGATTTAACCTTCTACCACAATGTCTTTCAGTGTTATCCAAGGAACCCGCTTAAGCCCCAAACTTTTCTGGCATTGGTGAAATGTTCAGTCTTACCCTGCTGTTCTACAGAGATGATACTCAGTTGGTGATTTCAGTCAATCCTGTGTTTGGTAGCAACGTTGAGCAATTGAGAATCCATCTATTGAGTGTGCCTGTTTGAATGATTCTCAACAGTTCAGATTTAGTGGTGGAAAGTCTAAAGTGAGGGTGGTAGGAAATCGGGTTTTTAATTGAGGAGGGCTGTTAGAAGCCGGCGTTCTCATGCACCGTTGATTTCAAGTGTGTGACTCGGACCCCTATGTCAAACCTCCCCCCCCCGCTCCCAGATTAGGCGAAAAAAAGACACTGTCCGAGACAGCCCTGCTTCACCCCCTTAGTAGCTTTACACAAGCAGACAGGCTTATCGCCAAGGCACGAGTGTTCAGTACGTGTAACTTAGCCCACAGCAATCCTAATGATGTCACCACAAATGGACTCCACACGAGTTTGTATAAAACTAGTATTCTTTATATAGAAAGATATACAAAATGACCACACAATACAACTACCACACATATACAATGGTTAATATTGTTTCCAGTGGGCTGGGTGGTTCCAATCCCCAACCACCACTTCTAACCAACAGTTATGCTGACTTTTAACCGTTCTCAACAGGTTATTTACGTTGTATCACAAGAATCATACACATTGCAAAATACAAGCAATACTGCACTACTTAACAATGGGTTCCTGTACAGTGCCACAGTGAAGTATTCAATGCGTAGAGTCACGATCATGTACTGAGTCAACACAAGATAATCAACTCGTTTCGCTACCAGCATGCCCTGTTCAAGGAAGAAATACAGCAATGCATCACGCTGCAATTGCGTACAGTGCGATTGGAAGACAATGCAATGCATATCGCCGCCAGCATGCCTTGTGCAAGGAAGGAATAAGGTAATGCTACACAGTGCAATTCAGTACAGTGCAGCAAACAACCCATGCAGTGTGCTATGCTAGGGTCTTGTATCCTGCAAGAGAAACATAACTAGTACGTTAGCAGCAAATATGCAAAGTGTACCACTACTGTTTTTAAAAGTTATGCGACCTGTTGCCCCAACACGAATCAACGATGACACCCAAGTTCCACTCCGAACCCTAGCCCCTGTACTGCCGTATTCGGGGGCACTGGCCGAGATCTGGGAAGAGATCTGGGCCGTAGCAACAGACGCACACAACTGCCAGCAGGGAAAGGCTGAGAGAGTGTCCCTCTGGGTCCACATCCCGCCATAGGCGATGATCCACTTTACCTGGGGGGGCGCCACTCTCCTGTAGCAGCAGATTGGCCTTACTCCAGAACCTTGTCACCACGGACTCTCCTCTCCTGTAGCAGCAGATTGGCCTTACTCAAGAACCTTGTCACCACGGACAAGGTGCCCTCAGCTCGGTGGTTCAGCTCCTGCAGGGCTGCCGTCCGGGTCGCCAAAGTTCAGGACAAAGTCCTTTCATGAAGCCTTCCACACAATGCTGGTGCCACCCCACGTAGCCTTCGAGGGTCGGGTCACTTGGCCCTCCTCTCCAGCGCTGTTAGAACTTCTTCGCTCCCCAGTGCTCACTGCTCCCCAGTACTCTAGCTTCACTAGCACCTCCGGTGGCACCTTGAGCACACACACCAGGCACGTCCGAAACTCGCTCCTCCTCTGGCATCTGCTGACCAGGCGCACCTCAGTATGCCTCAGCTGACCCCTTGATACGCACCCTGTGTGTCCGAGTCTTGCTCTGTCTACGTGTGCACACAATCTTCAGGCACTCTCCTCTAGTGCTGCTACTGCAGCCCCACACGCACCCTGCATGCTGGAGACCCACTTCGTTTCTTGGTGCACACGATGACCCAGGTGCTCTCCACTAATGCCCTGTTCGCACCACGACACGCACCATGTGCGGCTGAGTCTCACCTCTCCTCCTGGTGCACACGAGGTACCAGGCGCTCTCCACGAACGCCCTGGCTGCACTACCACATGCCGACCCGTATGTCGGAGACTCACTCCTTCTTAGTGCCCACTATGTCCCGGTACTCTTCACTAGTGCCTGGACTGCACTGCGACACGCACCCTGCGTGTCCCAAATCTCGGCTCTCTTCCACAATGCCCACAATCCACAGGCGCTCCTACACTGTAGCCGCACCAAGACATGCACCCTGCGCATCAGAATCTAGATTCGCTACGAGGTCCCACGATCACCTTAGGCACCCCTCCGGAGGTCTCAGGCTGCCATGACACAGTCCCACCACCGCGCCACTTGAGACTTCCTGGAAACTATTATGCTCCTGTGTTTCCCAACTCACTAGGGGCCCTTGGGGTACAGAATGCAGCACACAGCAAAGTCCTGCTCAGGAAGAAGGGGGGACACGACCCACTGCAGCGCCCCTTCAGTCTCTCCTCGGTCAAGAGCTACAAACTGCCGACAAACCCCAGATCACGAAGCAAGGGTCAAGTGTCTCCCGCAGACTATTCAGCAACTCTTCCTGAGTCTTTAATCACTCAGATGGAGATGGGTCTATTGGTCTATGGCTCTGACCCAGGCCTCTTCACCTCGCAAAGCCTCCCCTGCTCCCCGCTCCAGGTGCAGGGCAGCCTGGCGCCGTCTCCACCCCTCCCCGGGGTCATGACCTCCCTCAGCCTTCCTCACCTCTCCCAGATACAGGAAGGCAATTCACACTCTGCTGAGACACACAAAAAGGTCTAAAGCAGAAACTCAGCCATTTTCTCAAACAGCGGTTTCTGGACACACAGCGACAAAACCATCTACCCAAAAAGATGCGTTATGACGCTGTGAATTTAGACATACCAAACTGTTCCATTTCCAATGCTTGCGAAACCAGGCTAACAATACTACACCCAGCCCCCCCCCTTTCTGTCCTATGGGCAGGGTGGCCTTTCACCAGGGAAATTGAAAGTATTTTCCACTGTCAGGGCCTAGCACACACACTGCCACCAGTCCTGCCTTTCACCTACACCACACACTGCCTAGGGGTTACCCAGGATGTCCTACAGAGGTGCCCCATGTGTATGAAAAAGGGAAAGTCAGGCCTGACAAGGGGTAGCACTTGTCAGGACAACATGCTAATTTAGCATAATGCACGCAGGCCCTACACTGAAGACCTATGTTCCGTCTCTGCGAACTTCTTTAGTATTATCCCTGGCACACACAGTGCACATCACTTAGGGATCTTGCTAGTAAGGCAAGTGTACCAACCAGAGATAACCAATCACCACTACAATTTATACAGGGAACACCTGTACTTGCACATAGATTAGCAGTGGCAAGTACTTACTGTATCTAGCTTCACAACTCTGTCAGGAAAAAGGTATAGCGGAAAAGCAAAAAGTTTCAGTGAGCTTTAGCCAACAAGGCCAAGTCCAGCAAGGGTGAAGACCCTTCTTAAGCAACAACCACATTCCTTGTCAGGGTTAAACACAAAAGTGACTAAATTAGTCAGTAGTAAACCTTCTATGAGCTTGCCACAAAAGCAGGCAGGCTTAACTAAGAGGCACTGTGTTAAGTATTTGGGAAGGACACAAACAGTAATAAAGTGACAACATAGCTCAAGAAAAATCCCACAACAACTAAAACATTTTTTTTAAATGTAATACAAAATATTACACCAAAACAAATTAAATGCAATCCTTAGAAACCCAAGTTATGAATTGTGTAAAGTTTTAAGTGAAAAATAGCTCCTTAAAGATCACAGCTTCAACCGGGGTTCTCTAGTCACATGAGACCGGGGCAAAGCCACAAGTTACGGCTGAGTACGATAAACAGAGGTTCGGCTACGCATTGTGGATTGGGCCTCACCTCAGCTTTACTTCAGATTTAGAAGACATTTTAAAGTAAGGTTCCTTAGAAGGTCAATTTTAGTGGGGCAAGATAACCAGCGGAGTCTGAGCAGGAGGCGTCATCGACAGGAGCCTCTGGAAAAACTTGTGGTGAGTGTTGCAAAGTCATCCTGTGCCCTGGGCACCCCGCATCTTTTTGCTGAATGGTACTGGTGGTAACTAACTACTCTGACTGACCTTGGGCCAGTGCTATGCTGAAAGACACATTTAGAATGCAGTGAAAACACCTACATAAACTAGGGTATACTATGGTATGGGGTACCCCTGTGATTGGCATGACCTACCCTATCAGACCCATTTAAATAACAGGGCAGGGGGATTAAAACTACCTAGAAGTCCCTAGTGTACAATAGGGTATTGCAGTTTAGAGGCCAACAGCTTTTTCTGCTCTTACATGTGTGGTCTGCTGAAGCCGGAGGTCAGTTTTTAAAGTAGTACTGGGTGGCAGGACTACTTTTAAAAAGTAAATTGTGCCCAAACTCGACTTTGGTGTCTGTGGCACTTAAAAATGGGTAACCTACAATGTTTTGCCATATTTGTAACCCCTGGTGTCCCAGGGAGGGGGGTCAGGTATTTTTAAGATGGACCTTTATAAAATTAGTTTTATATGCCCTTTGTTGTGACATTTCACTCCATACATTGTGATAAAGTGCTGCCCAAATTTGACTTTGAAGCTAAGAGCACTGTGGAGGGAGGATGTGCAATATTTCTACAGAGTCAGAACCCCCAAAGTCTCCCCTAGTTGTTTCATGGGGTGGTGGTCCTGTAGATTTAGGCAGAGTACTTATAAAATATGCTTTTACAATTCCTAGTGCTGGAAAAAGGAACAAGTCATTTTTGCCATTGCAAAACCTATGCCACATAGGTTAACATGGCAATAGGTTATTAACTAATAACTCACTCAATATGATATTGTTGAATATCTCCTAAAATGTACAGATAAGACGTTATAATACATTCTTATTTGTAGATCCAGATACTGCCTTCCAGTGGTCTGTCCTGATTGGTCGGAGTTAAGTGGATGCTGCTCTGATGAGGTGATAAAGGGCCCCTGGGGTTAACCAGCTCTGCTAGGAGGGTAGTGTGCTCCTACACACTAGCTCTCTGGCTTGTTTTTACTCCCTCCCTCCGCCCCCACCTCCTACTGCTACCTCTATCATCGTAACCTATGGATCGATTCAAAACTTTAAGACCTGAGCAACATGGCTGATGCCCGGTGGTGGTGTTAGACAACTAATGGGGAGATTGGCCCTGGTTTTCCCCTCGACCGTCACCTACCCAGCTGGACATTGGATACAGTTCTTCTACATCTCCTTGCTATGGCTCCCTCCTCCCCTCCTTTCCTAACAAATTCTCTCAACCTCGTTGTTTGGTTACTGTAACTTACTAAGCTATTGTAATTGTAATTGATGCATTTTGAAATGCAATGTCCCTTTCTCATAGCGCTGTGATACCTCCGGGTTTAGCTAGCACTATATAATCCTTTTGATGTACCGTTTAATGCAACGATGCTCTGGTTAAACGCTCTGATACCTCCAGGTCTACACAGCGCTATATAACCTTCGTATTTCTATTGACTAAAACTGGTTTCCTGAACGCTGAGACCTGAGGATTATGGCTGATGACCGGTGTAGCTGCTAGACAGCTAATGAGATGAGCACTGGTTTCTCCCCTGACAGTCACCTACCCAGCCGGACATTGGTCACAGTTCCTAGTCTCCCCGCTATTACTCCTCCCCCCTACGAATTCCTAAAATGTGTTTTTGTGTACTGTTCCTTACTATGCTCTTGTTTCTGTTGTAACTTTAAATGCAACGTGTCTGATGTAAAGTGCTCTGTTACCCTCGTGGGTCACATCGCGCTATATGAAACTTAATAAATAAATAAAATAAAATAAAACAGGAATGCCTGAGGTTTGGAGGATTTGGTGCACTCTGCTACAAAATATTGGCACACTCTTCAGGATGTTGTCATACCCTTGGTGAGTTGCCCTGCTCCCATTGGTCAGGAGTGACATCCTGCTTGATCCAGAGAACTTTTAATAAGTATCTGAGAGGGGCAGAGTCTCTGAGATCTGCTGCTTAAAACTAAAGAAAGCAAGATGTTGCCATGCTGAGAAGTTGGGGGTAAATTCTAACGATTGCCGTCTGAAGACTGCACCAGCTGAAACTACAGACCTGTGGACTATCTTGCTGTAAAAGAACTAAAGAGTGGACTCCCTGCAAACCACAGGTTAACAGAGCTCACCTAGAACATCACCACCAAGGATCCTCTACCTGTAGCACTACCAGTGCATTTTTTAGGGTTTTGTCCAAGTGGATTGTGGGAACTGAAGTCCTCAACTTTCAAGGACAATCTTGGAGCTTCCAGACACTTTGAGGGAGTTTGGAACCCTTTAGAGAACTTCAGGAATACGTTCCAGAAGTTTGGGGAACTTTGGAGCAACCTTGAGAAAAAGCACCATAGGGGGAACGACTCAACTTGGCCAGCCAAGCTGCCTACCTTAAACAGCGAGACGGCGTAGCCATCCAGGTTTGTCCTGCTGAAAGCTCCGTAGTTCTGACTAACACAGTTTGACTGGGAGTAGAAGAAGTACGAGGCTGGCGTACCCTCACCGAATCCGGCCTGGTGAAGAGGATCGAGTGACCCCACAAGAACAAGCTCCAGAAAAGTTTCTAAGTCCGAAGGTAAAAACTTTGAACGGGACCTACCGCGAGGGGAACACGCTCAGGGCTCCATCGAGGTTGGTCAGAAACTTTGACTTTGAGTCGGTCTATAGTGACCAGATGTCCAATTATGGTGCTATAGCTTTCTAAGTGCTATTTAATGCTACATCTTTGAAAATCCATATCTCCGGTTCCCTACATTGAATTATTGTCGTTTTGGTGTCATTTCAAAGATACAAATATTTCCTATTGTTCGAAATTGGTGTAGGATTTTTATTATGTGTTGTGTCTTAAATGTTTACTGAATTGGTGTTTACATACCTGTAATAAGCCTACTTGCTAGCAGCCACGTAACCAAGGGTTCAGCATAAGAATACTTCCTAAGACCTATTCTGAGCCCTATACTATGTTAGTGGCCTTATTGCCAGTGGCAGACCTACATTTGCCCCTAGCAATAATCCACTTTCCAACAGTGAGGATGTCTACATTTGAATGGTATCACTTTTTGAAAGTCAAAAATCTACAGCGGGTTGAAGTTTTAGGCTTTAGCTGACGTGTCCTAGGAAGTAAAATGGTACGTGAGCTCTACTCTCACCGGTTTAATGAATCAGGATTTATGTTTGTTATGATTGATGCAAACTCCACTATGTGGTGTCTTTAGTAGACTATCTATTTAAACAGGAGGTACCCCAAGTAACGCTTCGGCATCTGGGTCAATTCACTAAATCATGCCTTGGGATAGATAACCAAACCATAAAAGGTTAAAGAGATACTTCACGATAATAATCTTTGGAAAAATCATACTATTTTGAACGAAAATCAATAGCCTAAGGAAATTCCAAAAGAAATATATTCCAAATACTCATCATTGAAAAATACTTCTCTGTATTTATTCAGATTTTTTTTACTTTTTTTACTCAAAAATACATATTTCTCTTGTTTTCATATATATACACAATATTTACATTGGACACACAAACAAAAGAGTATATGTTTTACTTTTTGTTTCTCGTCGCCCTACTAATTAATCAGGATGCTCCTTAGCACCTTGGCTGCTAGAGCAATTTTCCTCCAGTGCTGAATTATTTAAAAGCCCCTTGTTCATGATGAGCTCAGCTCGTCATCAGCACAGCTCCACTGTGCCTCATGACGAGCTGAGCTCGTCATGAGCATCGAAGGGGTTAAGAATGTTCTACAGTAAGCGTTCCTTAAATAAAAGATCACCCTACAGGCAAAAACTGTGAGGCTAATAACTACAACCTCTGTTAAATTTTTTGGGGTGTCTTCAAATAATCTGTCGACGCAGTTCAGCCCATTATCTTTCGGGCCTCATCAGGAATCGGGTAGTTGAGTATACAATTTTCACAAGATCCACTTAAAAAATCAAATACACCTTATTTATACCCTTAAATCTAGGAATATTGGTATTAGCATATATATACATACACATAGGAACATTCGATTAAAGTTCATGCTAAATTCTGAAGTGGCGGCTGATTACATAAATTACTATATATATATATATATATATATATATATATATATATATATATATATATATATATATATATATATATATATATATATATATACATACAACTTGGAGTGCCTCAAACCCTTTATTTTGTGTAATAAATCGTAAAGAGTGTTCGGAAAGTGCACCGTGCCATAGAGAAGATTCCTAACTCCTCATTCCATAATCTAAAACAAAGAGAAAAATCAAACGCTAAATATATGTCAATCTGGACAATCATAAATATCATTATCCATTGTTTTCCATATTCTTAAACTGCATCCATTTCCTTCTTCTTAAACAACGGGAAACTAAAGACAAAATATACTAAATGCATCTAGTTCCCAATGAAACTACCCAAAGGTTCCAAGGACTGAGGTAAGAGCTCTCAAGTATAGTTATCTAATATCATTCACTTACTTAGTATGAGCGGAGAATCAACCCAACAAACTGTGGTCTCCTCCGAGATATGTCAATCGTCTGTATCTGCCTCTAGAAGTACCGAAAGAAACAGTTTTTACCATGTCTTTCTTTAGATAAAGACCTCCCCTTGGATTGACTGTAAAGATGCGTGATTCTTACCTTACTGAACAGGTCTATTCTTTCGGGAATCAATCCATCGCCATGCCGCATCCTACGTGTGCATGCAGTCACGTGATGCGGAAGGAGCGTTATATGCGGAAGTCTGGTCATAGACACTAACGAAATGTCCGCCTTCACTCCTCAAAAACTTCGTAGAAAGACAAGTATTTTAGTCAAACACCAAACGCACCCAATTTATTTGAAGTGTAATTTATTTCACATTACCGAGTTATATTCTAAAATGCATCACTCCCTTGTCTTACAGCCCCTATAGTTTACTTAAATATAGTGTAGTGAACCCAAACGTGCATGGACCTTCACAAGGAAAACCTGTGAAAAAAGACTTGCGTTATTTATTTAATGTAAAAGAAACCTAATGCAAAAAAAGAAAAGAAAAAAGACTCGCGTTTTGTATTTAATGTAAAAGTACCAACTCTCTACTGGGGAAATGTTATTCCAAATATAACATTACCCGATTTTCAAAATACTGATAACAAAAGATGCCCAACAATTATTTGTATCAGTCTAATAACTGGCATTATTATATATTGTGTATTACAAACCTTACTACCCAATGTCATGCCGCCACTCCTTACAATCTTGACTTATATCGAGACAATAAGACCCCAATTACCAGCATTAATATGTACAGATATCCAGATTTTGATTATATCTAAATGAGAACTGGTATTTCTACATACATCACCCCTTCAGTTCACTTGTTCCAGCTACACTTACACAAGTATCATTGCAATAAAGCCCAGATCTCATCTTTATCATTGAGGCCTATTGTGGCTGTATGTTATTTCTCTATTTCTCTATCAATCTGGCCTCTAATCTGTTCAGTTTGGTTTGAAGTTTTTCTCCACAAACATTCATGATCACACATAATACTGACCATTTTATGTCATTTTCTGAGTGGTTTAGGTTTTGAAAATGATGTACTAAAGGAGCCCCTTGTTCTTTACATTTTATCCTTGATTTGTGTTGCTTTGCCCTATATAATATTCATCACATGGGCATTTTATACAATACAGTGCATTCTTAGAATTGTAATTGGAGAATACTTTTTGCTGATTTATCGGACTATTGATAACCAATTGTTTAGTATCTTCTGTAAGTCTACATGCCATACAGTTTGACACCGAAAATGCCCGACCACCGGAGGTAAACTGAGTCAACCTCTCAGATCTTTTTTTAGGGGATTCAGTCGGTCTACCTGCTCTCACTAGTTGTTGCCGTATGTTCATTTCTTTTTTAAATGCAAAAAGAGGTTTTTGAATTCCTACGGGTTCAATCAATTTCCAGTTTTTAAAAATAATTTTCTTAACGCAATTTGCTTTTGGATCGAATGCCAATACACATGTCAATGGGGTATTCTTATCATGTTGTTTAGGGGCAAGCAACACCTCTCTTGGTGTGTACCACGCTCTCTTCAGAGCCACTTTCACCAACCTCTTGGGGTAGCCACGGGCTATTAAATTCTCTTTTAGGGGTTTGTATTGTTAAAATAATCTTCCCTACTGGTACAATTCCTCCTAACATGGAGGAATTGTCTACAGGGCAGATTTTCACTCAATGTACGAGAATGGCAACTGGCAAAATGTAAAAGAGTGTTTCGGTCTGTGGGCTTGGTGTATAAACTGACTGTAAGATGACCTCTCTCATGTAGAATATATACATCTAGAAAATGTATCTTTTTCTGCTCCTTAAACATAGTAAAGTTTAATTCTGCAGTTCTTTTGGAAATCTGTTAGTTCTGATTCTTCTCCACCCCATATCATAAATATGTTGTCTATATAATGACACCAAACCCCCACCTTAATTTTAAAAGGGTTAGTGTTGCTATAGATCCATTTCTTTTCAAATTTTGACATGACCAGGTTGTCAATCTCTGGTGAAAAACTACAACCCAATGCTACTCCTGATACTTGTAGATACAGAGTTTCCTTACAGTTAAAAAAGTTGTTCTTTAAGCATAGATATACTAAGGATATTATAAAATCTGTAGGGGCTTGATGTGGCCGCTCTCGTTGGTCTAGAGTATACGTCATTACTGCCAATGCCTCATCTTGAGGTATGTTGGTGTACAAGGATTCGATATCGAAAGATACCAACAGTTGTTTTTCCATATTGTAATTTAGACCTTCCACTTTCGATATCCAATCCATAGTATCACGGACATAGGAACGGGTTTCTATAACCAAGGGAATTAAGTGTTGTATTTAGCAAGAGGCTCCAGTATGGGACCGCAAGCGGACACTATGGGTCTACCTGGTGCTTAGTCATCGACTTATGCACCTTGGGTAGGACATAGATATTTGGTATTTTGTTGTTGTTTGTTGTTCAGAAAAGTCAAGGTCATTTCGACATAGCCAACCCTCTTCTTTGGTGATCTCTAGGATCTCTAGGATTTCTGGATTTCTGATTTTGTGTGGGGTTGTTTTCTAGTACTCTATAATGTATAGGGTTTGATAACTGAAGTTTCTCCTCCTGATCATAATTATCCTTTGCCCAGAGGACGATTCTACCCCCTTTGTCCGCTGGCTTTGTTATTATAGCAGAGTTTTCATATAAATCTGCTACAATTGCCATTGTAAAAAATCTTCTATTTTTGTAATGTGTCTAGTTCTCGTAACTTCTGCTCTTCAAATACCAGGATGTCCGCTGGTAATAATATACTCTTTGGGATAAACTTTGATTTATTACGCAGTCCACTTATATTGGTCTGTTCTTTCATTTCTCTCTCTAAAACGAAAGCTGTAAGCCTTACCTTTCTTAGAAACTGCAGGATTTCTGTTTTTGTGTCTACCTGTTTCTGTAAGACCGTAGGCACAAAAGAGAGTCCTTTGTACAACACTGCTAATTCCGTTTCTGTAGGGGTATAATTAGAAAAATTGTAAATGGGTATAGTTTCTAATTTATCTAATACTCCTATAATATTTTGACTCAGCGTCTGTATGTTTTCCTCAGAGTACGGAAGGGTTCTGAGTCTTGATTCTGATATGGTACTGGGGGTTAGTATTGACCCTATTGTGGGAACTGACCTACTTGTTCGTTGTACCCTCTCCATATTTATCCACATCCTCTGCCTCGGTACCTGCATCTCCCAAAAAAAGGTGGTTAAGTCATTGGGTATTGAGGGTATGGATGGTAGCCACTATAAGACCCTTGGTCGGAATCTGATGATGTATTTGAAAAAGTAATGAATTTGTACCGTGATCTACCTCTATACTGAAGATTTAGTGCACTTGGGTTGTTATTCTGATAAAAATTGTATTTCAAATAGGGATAGATTTCTTCTAACTTGAAGTTCTTTATGTCTCTGGCGACTATTTTTCTGGTTTGTAGTGTGAACTTCAAACTCTGCAATTGTTTTTTGGTTTGATTCCAATAAAGTTTGGAGTCTTTAATGGTAGTGTCTCCCAGGATGTCCTGTTCTAAAGCCTGAATTTCTTTACGTTCTTCCTCATTTAATCTAAGAGCAGTTTCTATTGATAATGCTATCCAATCAATTGAACATTTAGTTCCTACCCCTCCAAATCTGCCTAAGTAAGTTTTAGCAGTAATCAAAATTACAGGGATATTTTTCACCTGGAGTCCCACTGGAATGATATTATTTTTAGATGTTCTAATAAGACTTTTGCATGTAGCTGGATTCTTATGTTTTTCTTTTTGAGGTGTTTTAGTCTCTACTTTATCTACATTCACAATTTGTTCTGCTGGTTGATCGCCACTCAATAGCGAAGGGATTTTCTATAAAGTACTAATTTCTTCTTCAGTATAACTCACTATTACCGGTTCTGACATATCAATGGGTATCTATCATTGACCTACGAACGTTCCTATGTATACTACCAGCGTGATGATTAGTTATATTGGAATTCCACATGACTACAGATATACTTAATTCTTAATTTTTCACACACAGTCTTCACGACTATCTAAATTTTTGGGGAAAAACCCTCACACTTAACCAAGTGCAAAATACACCTTTTTAAACAGGGGGTACCCTAAGTAACCCTTCGGCATCTGGGTCAATTCACTAAATCAAATAATAATAATAATGCCTCAGGATAGATAACCATAGTAGGTAGAAGAGATACTTCAATTAACTCTTCCTTTCGATATTTATCTCTGGAAAAATCATACTATTTTGAATAAGAATCAATAGCCTAAGGCAATTCCCCATAAAATATATTTCAAATACTCATCATTGAAAAATACTTCTCTGTATTTATTCTAATTTTTTTCTCTTTCCTACTTTTTCACTTTCTTTTAAAGACTAAAAAATATATATTTCTCTTGAGTTCACATATATACACACATTTACATCACATGAACATGTATACACAATATTTACATTGTACACACAAACAAAAGAGTATATGTTTTACTTTTTGTTCCTCATCGCCCTTCTAATTAATCAGGATGCTCTTTAAGAATGTTCCAGGGGAGGAGCCAAGATGGCGATCGGGTCGGACGTCTGAGCTCCCGGCTCCGTAAGCCACCAACCTTTGTCACAAATCCTGCCTTTAATCCTGGCTCGCACCGGACCAAAATGACGAGATAATCGTGCAGAAACGGCTGCCTTCTCATCGAGCTCTCCGCCGCCCGAATCGGTGCAGGACTCACCACTTTCCTCGATCTCTGGAGCTGCCCGGGCAGCTGTGCTGATCGCTGCCGCCGGCCATTACGCGACCGAGCTGGTTGGACGAGCGGGGGTGTTGCCGCTGCCTACAGGAGTGAGCTGACCTCGGCGATGGATTGTTTGGCACCCTTTCGACACTGATTTGCTCGCCTTAGTCGAGGTACGTCCACATGCAAGTGCTGCCTCCGACGTGGCGCTTCCCCCCGCTCTGCTGCGCTTTGTCTGGACCTTTCCCGTCCGGGGGTACATTACGGCGGTGGACCTTTTGATTTGGTGGGAGAGGCTGAGAGACTCCCGTATTGTACGGTCACCTAACTGTGGGCTGCACTTCCACCGTGCTTTAACGCCGGCTTCCAGGGGGGCTTGTTCGCCTCCCCCTTCACCACCGCGGAGTCCGGAGGGGCGGCAATGGCGCTTGCCTTATGAGATGGGGGTCAGACTGCTCCGCCATCCCTGCTCCACACTGCCCAGCCTGACCCCGGACTAGAGGAGGACTCCGAGACATCGCCGCCCGCAGTGGATGGCTTACTATCCCAGGGCTCCCTGACTTATGGGGACATTCTGCGCGCCATCACAGATTTGGGGACAACATGGCGGCGGACCGTCCAGGAGCTGTCGGAGAGGATCGAGGGAGCATTGTCCTGTGCCTCCCAACCGGGGCAGGCTGTCCCCCCGCCGCTCTCAGTACTGTCCGGGAAGGGTACACAGTTGCACTCTGCGAGGGAAGGGGTGAGCGGTGCCCCTGGCTACAGTGTGGGCGATCTTCCCCTTGGAGAGGCTCTAGATACAATGTTGCCCCCCACTCTGGGTACAGTGACTCAGTCTCCATATCTACCGCTCTTCCAGAGCCTGACCCTCCCTGGAGACTTGCTTTCTGAAGCCGTGTCTCTGCAGCTGCTGACACTGTACTGTCCGGTGACGGAAGAGGTGATTTACAGATTTCTTGCTGGCACTGGTGGTGATCGGGGACGCTTCTCTTTGTCTCCGGAGTGCCATACTTGCCTGGAACGGCCATTTTGTCCCTTTGTTCTTCCCAGTGGACACTCGCGGCAATGGCCAGCCCGGGCCGGAATTTGCCGTTCGGGACAGGGCTGAGTTTCTTTTCTGGTACTTTGCTCCAATGGAATGGCCACGCCTGGAGCAGTTTCATCAATCGGGCCAGGGTTGAAGTGGCCCCTCATTTCGGCTAGTTGGATCGGCTGGCGGTATCTTGGACTGTTTCTCGTTTAGATTTGGTGCTTAATGTACGCTTGCAGCCTCTTTCCCAATTGGGACCTGTGTCTATCCTGTACAATTGAGCCTTTTCACGATGGGATGGGGGCTCTGTTTGGGTCCGGGGTCCGAAGGGTGATTATTGTTGACTAGCCTTTACGTGTGCCCCCCTTTCAGGTCGTGTTTGGGGTGGGTAATTACATGGTGTTTATTTGTGTGGGCTGCCCGGGGACTGAAACTGCTCCTGTACATGTTGTATACACACATTGTGTGTTGTTTTCTTCCATCGCTTCTATTGTTGCCAATTAGTACAGCACAGTCGCTTCTGGAGTCGGAGGCTCTGGTGTGGGCATGTAATGGATGGCTGGGATTCCGGGAGTTCTGTGACTCAGAGGGCTCCTCCCCCCGCCTTTTCCTTTTCGGGGAGTGGTTGATTAGCTTGTCTTTTTCTCCCTCCCTGAATCCAAGAGTGATGTTTTTTCTTTTCTTCTTTTTCTTATTCATGTTTCCTTCCTTTCTTCCTCTACACTTCTCGCTGTTCTTCCTCCTTTCTTCCGACTTTCTTCTTCCTAAATTTCGGGTTTATGGGGCGACAGGCACGCTGCTAGGGGGGGGTAGTACATAGCCTCTGCATGTGTGCAGGGTGGGGGGTTATTGTTCCTTTTTGTTCGTTTCTATGGGACCTGTTTTGTTCTTTCTATGATTTTCGCTTATCTTTCCATGTTGGGAGTGCTGGGTGTAGGGTGGCAGTGGCACGGTGACTGGTATCATGGGCGCTACTACGTGGCGTGACTATTGTGTGGCCATCCTGCCTGGTGGGGACTTGTTTACCGCATTGGGACTAGCTTGACACAGGCGCTAAAATCAAGTCCCGCCTGCATGGACTTCGTTTATATCTTCTTTCTTTGTTCGGAATATTACGACCTGATCTTCATAGTTGCATAATGAAAAATTTAAAATTTAACCTACAATTATCCTGTGACATGGTGCTGTGTAGTCCTCAGTCTTTCTCCTGTAAATGCTTACGATTCTGATACAGTACTGTGTTGCCTTAACGTATGCTACCGTGCTACCTGATTGTTCGTGGCCGGCCGGCTGGTTGTAGGCCCGTATATGTTATTACTTCTGATGCACAATAAAGGTTTTCAAAAATTAAAAAAAAAAAAAAAGAATGTTCCACACTGAGCTTTCCTTAAACAAAAGATCACCCTATAGTAAAAAATATTGAGGCTAATAACGCCAACCTCTGTTGTTCCAAAATACTCCAAACGTACTTCTTATTGTTTTACATTTCTACGGGTGTCTTCAAATATTCTGTCGACACGCTTCAGCCCATTAACTTTCGGGCCTCACCTGGACTCGGGCAGTTGAGTATACAATTTTCACAAAATCCACCTTAAAAATCAAATACACCTTATTTATACCCCTAAATCTAGGAATATTGGTATTGGCATATATATACATACACATAGGAACATTTGATGAAACGTCTTGCTAAATTCTGAAGTGGCGGCTGAATACATTAATAACTATATATACACCTTGGAGTGCCTCAAACCCTTTCTTTTGTGTAATAAATTGTAAAGAGTGTTCGGAAAGTGCACCGTGCCATAGAGAAGATTCCTAATAACTCATTCCATAATCTAAAACAAATAGAAAAATCAAACACTAAATATATGTCAATCCGTAAAATACCGTATAAATACCGTTATCCATTGTTATCCATCGTTTTCCATGTTCTCAAACTGCATCCAGATAGTGGACTATCTAGACACTTTTACCAGTAGGATAAAGTGGTGCATCACATGATTTATACGTTTTGGTCTCCTGGTCTCTTATTATTATCAGCATGATGACAATCCTGGTGTATGAAACCACCATCTTTTAAGAGGCAAAGACCTATTCAGCATGTCCAGCTTTTATGCCTAAAATGTTCCCGAACACCAATAATCCCAAATATAAAAGTGTATAATTATTGAAAAAGGTCCATGATATAAAGATTCAAGATCCATGCATATATATGCATGGATCTTGAATACATTTCTACTTTCTGTGATCGCCTACACTGTTTGAATACTGACTGATTGTGTATTATAGTATTCTAATATTGGCTTTCTGTTTTTTTTATTTCTAGCTGCCACTTTTATGGAGCACTGGAAGCGAAGGCAGATGCGGCTCAATTATAGATGGGATCTGACGGGGTTTGAAGAAGTTGAGGTAAGTCTGTGAAGAAAAATATTTCTTATCTCGCAGTTTCCCAATTGCAGATGGCTCCCGTAGCGGAGTCATTAATGTTCTTAATACCACCTCAAGGGTTTTTTTTTACTTTCAGAGTACCAGATTATGCTCACAATTATCTTGTTCTGTTTTGACCATTTTAAATTTCAGTCCTGAACTTTCCCTGGTAAATGTCTACATGATTCTCCACCTCATTGTTTTAAGTGTAGAACGTATTCCCTGATCACCATAGATGAAAGTACCAGCATTTTAATAATGTATCTATTGATGCCTGATTTTATATGCATTAGAAATAGTCACTCAATTAGTCCTAGCTTCCATTTACAGAGAAATATTTCAATGGAGGTGGTACCCTTATTTAAAGTTGACATGTTGTTGGAGTATGCCTTGTAGTACTTAGTGCTTGGGTGAGTGGAGGGCCAGGGAGTAGTTACCTTCCAATGGTGGTCAACCTCGAAGATGATGTTGTACTGTGACATTGTCTACCGATCTCCAAGGGTTTAGAAGAGTGAGTGGAAGATCTGGTTCTGATGAGTAAAATATCCCATTTTCTGAACACATTGGCTTTGTTTTCATGGTATCCTTGGCAGTATTATTTTGCAAGCTATCTGTACAGCGAACATTCCAGCTTCACAAAGAATGTGTGTCTTGCAGTTGAGTGCAATAAATTCAAGAAGTGTGTGTGTCCACGTGGAAGACGACGTATGGCGAAAAAAGGTTGGGGGTAAAGAAATGGATATCCCGATTGTGACTTTGAGTATCCTACTAGAAGGTGAAGTCACTCTAGATACCAGTAAAAATACTCGACGTGTACAATTTAGGAATTGTCTACAAGACGAGTTTTTTCGTCTTAGCAGTCAGACGCTATAGGTTTTTCTAAGAAAGTGCACAAAGACAACAACACACATACAAAACACATTGTGGGTCCAGGGGTTAACATCTGGTTCACTTGAATATAGTAGTTTCTTTGAAATTCTACCAAAGTAATGAAACAATATTGTAACTATCAGTAGAAATGTGTTGGTAAACATTTTGGACTCTGTATAAACAAGCAACCACACTACATACTTGATGCATTGCTGTTTGACAAATTGGTAGGTTTCCCTATTTCTGTCGGACAGATGTTAAGGTATTGACAGCTCACTGCCTTTGCACTCTTTTTTTTTTTTTGTCCTCATTTGCCACAAAGATTTGTTTCCATGATGAAGTCGAGTGGTATACGAGCGGGGTGCTGTCTCAGCAGATATCTTAGCTGGTGGGGTTCAGATTTACCTTTCGATACGTAACCCTCAGCTCCTCCTTCTCAACCAACTTTATTTCACCAAACGAAAACCAACCATAAAAAAAGAAAGTGGAACTTTCCACAATGATACCTGGCCCTGGGGTATGTCCAAGTGGCTTAATCATTGGACCCGGGGGGAAAAAAAACCCCGGAAATTCAATGTGCCCAATTTAGTAGATACCAAAACGTCTTTTTATTTGAGTTACTAGACCTACCCAGGTCTAATCTGGAGACAGTTAGAATCGAGGAGTACCAGTCTTCTATTGTAGGGGGCAGAGAATCTTTCCATCTTCTGCATATCTCCCTCCTGGCAAGCAAGATAGAATAGAAAACTAATTTCTTCTCTGAGCTATGGAGACCCTCCATAATGCCAAAGATAATCAGTGGGAGATCGAGGACTATGTTCGAGCTCAGAGACAAAGACAAAGTTCTTTTTATGTCCTCCCAAAAAGTTGACAAAGCAGGACACTCAAAAAACATATGATAGTCCAAAACAGCTACCTCCCCACATTTAGGGCATGCTACCTGGCTCCCCTGTGTACATTTCGAAAGCCTTAATGGAGAGTAGTAGGCCCTGTGGATAGTAAAGATGTGAAGTCTAAGGAGCCAAGATGGTTTCACTACCTCCCACAATATTCCACAGGATAGGCTCCAGAGCGTATGTAGATTACGCCCCATTATGGTTGACGACCAAAGGTCCTCTGGTAATGAGAAAGCTCCATCCCTTTCCTCCATAATCAGGTTGTACCATGCTGAAATTTCCTTTTTGGCGGGAGGTTTATCGACCAAGGATGATATTAATTGGCTGTAACCTCCTATGGGGAATTTATTTCCACGCGTTGTACGAGAGGCATATGCGTGGGACCAGCTAGCTATTTCCATATATTTAAATCTAGCAAAGTTTATGCCAATGATGTTTCTAAGACACTCCCACAGGAGCAGCTCTCCTTCTGTGAACAAATCCCCCCAAACAGCCAACCCAGCTTCCTTAATTGGTATCGCTAGACTGTCTCTCAACCAAGCGGGAGTCTCAGGGAGATCCTACAGTGGAGTCCTGCTGTTGTAATACCCTACTTTAATGGTTTTAGTTATCTGTGCCCACATTTTGGCCATTCCTTGCAAGATCTTCAACTTAATTTTTTTTTAAAACTTAGGGTCCCCAAACTTAAACAAAAACCCTGAATGGCTAACCCCTTCACCTGTGAGAAGGGTGGAATACAAAGAACCGCCCCATACCCTGATGGATTTTTAAGAAGCACTCTGACATGTGATAGTTGAAATGCCCATGCATATATTTGGAAGTCTGGGGCTGCGATTCCACCTTTTTCTCTGCGCCTCCTGAGCTTTTTCCAGGAGATCCTCGAAAGGCGGTTACTCCAGATAAAGGAGTTAATATCCGATTGTAGTTTATTTATTAATGAGGGATCAAAATATAACGGAATTGTGTTGAACAGAAAAGAGACCTTAGGTAAAATAGACATTTTAATTAAATTAACCCTTCCTAAAAATGATAAGGGAAGTTGTGCCCATGACATTAATAATTTACGGCATTCCTTAGCTACAGCTACAAAATTTATCTTGGCGATCTGATTGATATATTTGATGATGTTAATACCCAGGTATCTCAACTTATTCCCCGGGCGTATCATGATGTCTGCTGGAATCTGATCTACGTTCCAAATCAACATCTCTGTTTTGTCAGGGTTGATCTCATACCCAGAGATTTCTCCAAACTCCGAGGCCAACTTAAAAACTACTGGAAGCGCTGTGTTTACTGTATACCAGAATATCGTCGGCGTATAGGGCCACCTTTCTCTCCCACCCCTTATACATGAACGGTCTGATGTTAAAATTCTCCCTTAAATTCTGGGCAAATGGTTCAATGTATAGATCGAACAAGAGTGGGGAGAGAGGGCAGCCCTGCCTAGTACCTTCCGATGCCTTTGCACTCTTGATACACTTTGTTTCACTATTTAGGTGAAGAGAATTTAAGGAGAAAAAGAGAATTCTAAAAAATGTTATTGCCTCGCCTCCCCACTCTTACACTAGAAATGTATATATAATTAAATCTGGAATACTGCTTCAGATTGTCACCATTTTGGAAGGTGGCGCTTTCTCTTGTGACTTGGCAGCACAATACTGCTAGGAAGCAGCCCGCCACTTGTAACTTTGGGTATGTAGGCTATAACTCAAACAGACCAGAAAATATATTTACGTTTTCACAGACAAATGGGTCTATTCAAATTAAAGCTTCTTTACAAAGATAACTGTTTTCAAAGGGAGAAATTTATATCTTGGGATGGTTGGTAAATTAATTATCACTATAGTTTATATAGCAGGTGCTTTGTTAGAGCCTAGTTTTACGAATAGCAAAGCCTATCTCGAAATTGTACCTGCATCAATAGAAGCACTCATCTTGATCTGGTAAATTTTGCATATTAGAATTATATTTATTTCTAGTTTCTGTATGGATGACTTGGCACTTTCTGGCAGTATCTATACAATTTTTTAATAACCGGTTTTGGGGCGTGTGTTAAAGTGTATAAAATAGATTTCAGCTTTTCAATTGGCTAGTATTTGTTTTTGTGTGTATTGAGTTGAATGTGCGTTTACACCTGTTTTTATTAAACAGTAAATAATTTTTTGTCTTTGTTTTTTCTGATTTCCTGAAGGGGACAGTCAAGGTTTGGATTTTACCTTTTTTGTCACTGCTTCAGCTTATCACAATCACCACTTCAGAGAGGATTCCAATTGATTTGCTGCCTAATGACATTTTTGAATCCCGTCTAGCTTTCACCTAGAAAATGATTGCAACCATTTTTCTAGACAGGCTGCTTTTTTCATTTTTAAATTTCTGGCTGATTCACTGTTTATTGCATCACCTCTATATTTTTATGAATCGGCTTTGCATAAGTTGGCCGGTCAGTTGCTGCTTTAAAAAAATATTGCATGTGTCGCCTCTTTCCCATTGTATGGCTGCTTGGGTTTGGCGAAAATGTCACCTGCTCCAATAAATATAGCCACTTAATTCTGCCTCCTTCATCAAAAATTCTTTGCAGGTGCTTCCGAACATCTAGCATACAATTACGTTGTTGCCTGACGGTAAAAGCCTCACAACAACAATAATTATGCTTGATAAAATCAATGCCACTGGTTAATGTCCTGAGTGTTGCTCTCTATACATTGTGCCTTCTCTCTGCAGGATCATCCAAGGGCAGAATATGAGGCAAGGGTTTTGCAGAAATCTCTTAGGAAGGAACGAAAAACTAAAGAGGTAAGGTCAGAGTCCTACTGTGTTTTATCTGTTTCTTGTTACAAGATTGCAAGGTAAAGGAAGAAGAATGTCATTGCAATTGGGGGCATCTGTTTTGAGATTTATAAATAAAACCATATAGTTCATTGCCCTACCTCTTCAGGTGAGAATGCAGATCATAGAGACAATTTTACTAAAGGAGACTTATTTAGAATAGATGCCATATGGTACCAAGAGGAGGTTGACAAATAGTTTTTTATTTATGTATGAACTTTTTCAACCATTAAGTAGTTTTGTATATTGTCCCTAAATGTTTTCTTATACTAGAGTCAGATCATTGATTGTATAGACTACACATTGATCAAATCATCCTTGATCACTTTTTGGTTGATACTTCAATTCAGTATTAGCTCAAACATAGGCATTGTCTGTAGTTGTAGTGAAAGACGGTCCATTTGACATCAGTAGTTTAGCTAGAATCCTTCTGTTTGTGTTAATTCCCCTGATGGATATCACTAGATGTAGACATGTGTTCTGGAGTGGTACACTCCAATGGTCTGGGACTGGTACCTCTTTTCTGCCACATGCGCTATGAACACTACCCTTAAAAATTAAGTGTTGATGTTTTTCTCCATATGTGGTGAAGACTTTGAGTTTTCTGGATGGGATCCAATTCCTACCATAGAAGGACTAATATATCTTGAAAAATATGCCTATTTGTTTTATTTCTACACTCTTGTGTGTCTCTACCAAGCTAGCACTTCCTGTTTTGATATTGAGTGGTTGGAAGGAACATGGTCCTTTCCCATATTATGGAGATGCTGGGGGACTTTGTTCCATATAGCCATTCGTATATAGCAAAGAAAGATGAATCTAGGAGGCAGTGAAGGGACTCATTGGCAGGGAGATATGAGCAAGCCTCTTTAGATTTGTACACCACCGGCAGCGTAGATCTGACGCTCTCTAGTTTTAGTATTTGTGCCATGGATAGTCTTAACAAATTCTTGCAATGTCAGTCAAACTGGTGATGATTTGGCATCTAGTAAGATCTGCTTAACAATATGTACAAAGAGGCAGGGTAACAATCGTCAGCTTGGTGGTCTGGATATGTTTCTTTAACTTTCAGTAAGAAATTATAAAAATAAATCACGTTTTAAATACATTTTAATTGCAAAATTGTTGGCATCAGCAAGCTAAGGATCATTTTGACCATCAGTATTTTTATATGGTTTTAAATGCCTCCCATTTTTGTGTTAGGCACCGGAGCGTAAATGGCCACTCGGGTGTTTATGATGAGAATAAATATTCAGAGCTTGCATTGCCAAGTCTATCCTTGCAAGTTGTTTCATGCGATGCCAGCCTTTGTTCATTATTCTCTGCTGTCATAATGCATTGAAATATATCTCTGTTAATGCGGTCACACGGAGGGGGGCCATAACACACACCACTAGTTCTCTCGTTTGTATGTATGTATAATTATTTAGCGATATGACTGATCGCGTATTACATGCCAAGAAAGTACTTTTCAGTACTACAGCCAAGTGGAAGACCTTTTTTAGGGCTTTTTTTTAATACCACCAAACGCAAACTACATTTTTTGTGCCCTCCCAGATAGCAGATAAGGGTACTGCAACACATGAAGATATATCCACCCACAAGGGTCACGTTAGCAAGAATAACGTACCAGTCGACTCTTGGTAGATGCAACAGATCCGAAAATGCGATGACAAAAAAAGTTTGTTAAATGAGTCTTGAAAGCGTATCAGTAACAGATGTGGTTGCACTCAGCAATCAACCTTTTGTCAATCTCATTATATCTTAGCCTAAGCGCTCAAATAAAAGTTGTCCATTTTATTTCAAGCTCAAATGTCCCACCTCTCTTTTTTTCTCAAGCTTCACTCCTCTCGGTATAGGAAATGTTCAGATCATCTTCATACAATCTAGTTCTTCATAAGCCCATCAAATTGCTCTTCCTGGTATCTCCATTTTCTTAAAATGTTACTCTTCCCCCATTAATAACTTCCTGCTACCTTTCACTTTCAAACCAAACAGTGCTTTTCTTTGTCTCTGTTACCTTTACCAGACCTCAGTTGGTAGTCAAGTTCAGGAACCGCGGACATTGACATCATGACTTCAGGAGGACATTCCTGAGGAACTGCACTATTTTAATCCAGATCCCACAATTAAAAATGTGTCCTTCAGAGGTTACTTAAACAGGTTATAAGTCACCAATCTCATCCATTTTTTTGATGAGTCTGGCGTAAAAGTAAAAATTCGGTTTTTATACCCGATGGAATTTATACATTTCTTTAATGTTATTGTGATAAAAATAAATTAAATATGCCAACAATAGCAGGTGATAGTTCCTAGTAAAAAATGTAGCTTGTACAACTGTGAAAGGCCGATGAATTACACTGGAATAATGCAGCAGTGTTATTCCGTTTGGTCACATTTATATTTATGTCTGATAAGATATGAAAAGCGGTATAGAGAGTTTAGTGATACGCGAAGACGTTGCCTTTTGAGGCCAATTAGAGCTAATCTCAGAACATGGGCAGAACTAGGTTCGAAACCCAGCTCAGTATTGTGGACAAATAAATCTCCTGGTGTCTAAAAAGGAAGGAAATGCAACTCAGGTCAGGTTCACTCTATAAAAAAAACTGTAAAACCATAGATGCATACTAGTTTGCTGCCCAACCCCAAATTGGAAATTGACGCCATCAGGTGATTCCATGTCATACCAACAACACTAAACTTTTCAGCAGCAATTGTGTGAAGAGAGCACATATGAAGGACGATGAGGCTGAAATCCAAAAATACAGCTGCAAAAAATAAAAAGCACAAATTGGAAGTTGCATTGTGGAGAACTGCAAAAAACAGTATAACAATTGGAATGGGAGTAGATAGTTAATGAGTAGAAAGAAGGGAGAAGACAATTTAGGTCTGCCATATCCTTTGTACACTGGTCATAGGTAAAGAATTCCCCTATTAAAACCTAAAACAATGTCTGTGGAGTGGGGACCTGAACCTGGTGCAGTTGCCAACTTTTAATCCTGAGGCCATATCAGGATGTTGCGCTTTCCCTCAGGGATTAGCTGAGCGCTAGCATTCATGCGATTGCACTTTGTTAGGTACATACTTTTAATTTGGAACTCCTCTGGGTTAATGCAGGCGTTCCCAACAGCACAGAAACAGCGCTCAATGACTGTGGCTCTCCATTCCTGAGATGTACTGTACGCAGACCATGAACAAACCACATAAGAATAGGTGCAGAACTGCAAGAATACCCATCTGCTTCATAGGGGTGTGGCATTGAACTAAACATAAACCAGGTATAGGATATTACTAAACTTAACAGTAGCACAAACATCTAACCTCCTGCTCAACTGAAAGGTAGTACACTGATGTAAATTAAGGATCTGCTTACAGGATTGTTGACCTAGAGAGTCAGAGATCATTAAGATTAGGTGTCCTCACCTCACCCCATGAAGATGCGGCACGCTCATCAAACCTGTTTTGATCAATACGTTTGAAAAAAGAGGAACCCTGATCGCCAACCTTTCTGAATACCCCCACCGTTTTATTATCTTATCTCCCCACACACTGATTTGACAAGCATTAGTCTTTTTGTCTTCAGTCACCTGCTACTCCTACAACAGTAGAACATTTTCAGAAAGAAAGGATATGCAGCACCTATTTTGTCCTTTGCCCAGCATTAAAGCACTATGCAAACAGACAACATAATTGTGATAGGGCAGGGTTGTAAGTTGTTCTGAACTTGAAGGGGGATGTCTGAGTGTCCATGAGAGGGTGGTCACTGATAGGTATTTCACCGACATTTAAAGACAAAATCAGGGTCACTCACACTCCGCATCATATTCCAATGCAAGACTGCAGCCTGGTGAGATGTTACAACCAAGTAAAAGATTGCATTAAAGTCTATCAGTCGTCCATAGCAAAAAACAGAGAATTGTAGGTGTGTCTGATTCTGCTTGTGTGCCTGTTTGATTGTTTCCATGTTCTGTTTTGCTTTGCCTTTGATATGAAGCAACTCTATGCTTCATTTCTTTTAAAGCTTATGTCTGCCTACTTCCTGGGCCTTGGCTCAATGTCTACCCTAAGTGTCCCCACGAATGACGTCTTAATCTCCCCACAGGTCTATAATTCTTGATTTTGCCTGCTAAGAGGGCAGTGCGCACTGATAAAGCCAAGAAATGTATCAATTAGGTTGGCATTATTTTCTCCCCTCCGATCCATTATAACCCTATATTGCGTGGTACTTTTTTCTTTGTTTCCCTTTGACTGCCATCAGAAGCGTGGAAATGTGCCAGAGGAGACAACAAACAAATGGAGGCAAAGAGTTAAGACAGCCATGGCTGGTGTGAAATTGGTACATTTTCCATCAAATTTACGGAGAATCCAAAATTTTTAGTTTTTGTGGAAACCCAACGTAGATACCTACTTTTTTTCCATCATATTATGGCTGTAGATTTTTTTTAACCTCACTCGCCACCATATTTTTTGCAAGCACATAGCTTAATGTATTGACAGCACTGCATGGCTTATGTTTGGTTTGTAGATTGTATGTCTTATTGTCACAGAGCACGATTCTATTTATTAGAAACATCTGTGTTGTAATATGTGGTGTCTAGTGCGCATGCGCATTTTCCACTTGCCTGATAATGTTTGCTTTTGCTTAGTGACTTCATCGTATTGATATGTTTTGAATATTGTCATGATGTTCATAATACCTTTTCTTTACTTTCTTTACTTTAAAAAAACTACAACATGTGGGATTTGGCTAGTACAGTTCTGGCCCTGAAATTTGCACTGCCTGACCTTTGGCTCTGAGTTCAGGACCATGGACCATGTGATACAAACTTTCAGCGAATGATGTTTCGACAAAATTCCAGTCCAAGTATGGGGCATGCCAAACCTGTCATTTCTATTCTGTTAGGGAAATAAGCTAATTGCCCACATTATATACTACTAATTTAAAATTAAAATAGAAGTTTTTTTCAAAACAAAACAAAGTACCCTAAAATGAGTGTAGAATTTAAAAATATGCAGTAAATAGAAATGATAACAGTGGGAGAAAAATCTCATAACTAAATCCCTTAAATAAAAGCTTATGCACCCTTCCTTATTTTGAAATAAAATATTTGGCCTAAAAAAAAAACTATCATTTTGTTACTTTTGATACGATAGTTTTACTTGATTTGGCTCTGATGTTACATTAGTTTTTACTCATCCAGTTTTTGTATTAAATAAGGATGTAATTGCATTTTGCGTTCTGCCTACCAATCTCCCGATGTAAAGTCGTCTTTTGTTTTCTAGACGGATAAAGAAAAGCTGACCTGGAAGGATCGGTTACCAGCGTATTTTACCAATTTCGTTAGCATATTTTTTATGGTAAGTGGTATTTAGTTATAAGCATTTTGACTAACAGTGTGGCCAGCCAGTTCAGATGTTCAGTGTCTTTTAGTGTAAAAATAAGAGAGGTTAAGAATAGGGAGTTAAAATCCATAGCCCCTCTGGAATGCAGAACAATGACTAATTGGTCTAGGAAATGTTTTACGTTGGTAGATGACCAGGAATAACTTCATGTAAGATGGCGCTGCATAGTAGCTGAAAGCATCTTGCCCCTTATAAGACTGAATCCCTTACGAGCACAAGACCCCAGAGTAGTAAAATTACCTTGTTTTATACCAAGATAAAAAGTCTTAAAAACTATACACGTATGTGGTTGAAACAACACCTATTGTGACTCTACTACACTTGAATTAAGTTAACATTATAGACAGTTAGCTTTTCATTGTTAAAATTCCCAACTTTAATGGAATTTACATGTGTTCTAAACATAATGAATCCTTTTTGGTTTCCGCAGTAACGTGCTATTTGCCGAAAAGCGCTTCTCCCCCATGAATGGATAAATCATCAGTTTTATTATGTTGAAAACAGCACAGTACAAATTTGTTGGAGTGAGGATAGTTCTTTTTATTTATGGTTTGCACTTTGTTGCATCCATTTCACTAATTTATAATTTTTCCATTGAATATTTTTAATGAAACAAAGAGGGATAGCCTTTGTCATTTTCCATGTTGAGTGTTTTAATGGCACAGAGAAGAACAGCCGACACGTGTTTCGCCCTGTTCGGCAAGTAAAGTCAGGGCTTTCTCAAGGCTAGTTAAAATCATTCAATTGTACAGTGTATCAGCATCACTTTCTTGCATATCCACATGTTTGATCGAATTATTATATAATTATTATTATTTTAAATAAAGTTTCACATGATTTCTTGAAATTACATCATTTCCCTTTAAATTTATTAAAACAAACGATGCACTTTGATCATTAACTTATATTGTGGCTATCTTAGAGTGTGTATTGGTAACATACATTTTACCTAAGAAATATGGCCTCACAGCTGAAACAAAAGTATATATCTATATGTATGTATATACATATATATACCAGAGTGTGCGCTTTATTCAATTCATGTGGGTGACATATATATATATATATATATATATATATATATATATATATATATATAACTCAGCTCCTCCTCGGCTCTCACAGCATTTCAAGCCGCAGCAGCGCACGCTTGCAGACGAGGGAGATGTACCACAAAAGTCAGCAGAGATGAAAATGTATTTACAACCTATATATATATATATATATATATACACAGAAAAAAACATGGGTTTAGTTAGTTGTACTTTTTACAAGTTGAAAACCTGAGAAATTCTGCCATTATAGTTAGTTCAGCTAACTATAACATGCGCCACCGCACTGCACTGCTGTTGACATCACATATTACATCATTCATGACATGGTCAGTAATATCACTGATGACATCACTAATGACATCACAGATGACATCATGCAGTGACTGTGTGTTTCTATAAAGTTGAAAAATGTCATATATATGCTGAGGTGTATTGAAGAATGAGTGAGTGTATAAGTGTCTGGATGAAAGATTTAGTAGGTGTGTGACTGACTGTATAAGTGAGTGATTAAATGTGTCTTAATGAATGGGTTAGTGACTAAACTGTGTGGATGTCTGTATCAGTCTGCCTTTTGTTGTGTAAGCTGCTGCATGGGTTGGTGAGTAGCTACAAGAGTGTCTATATGGGTTATTGATTGGTCGCCTGAGTATTTGTATGGGTCCCTGAGTGCATGTGTGGGTGGGTGGGGGAGGTATGACTCTGTGCATAGATGTGTGAGTGGTTGATTCACTGGGGTATTGGTTCAAGAGTGCATGTGGTAACAGCTGTATGGGTGGGTGAGTGTGTGTATGGGTGTGTTGGGTGTATGTGTTGTGTTTTGGTGAGTGTATGGATGTCTCACTGGTACATGTATAAGTAATTACATTTGTAAAAGGCAGTGTATGTGAGAGTTGGAGTATATAAATGACTATATGTGAGAGTGTGAGTGGCTATATGCATGAGTGTGTACTTGTATAAGTGATTGTATAAGAGAGTAAGTATGCATTAGTATCTGAATGAATAAGTGAGGCGGTGTGTGTTTAAATGTATAGATGAATAAATGGGAGTGTGATTGCTTCTTTGCATGACTGACTAGGTGTGTGAGTAACTCTGGATGAGTGGTGGTGTGTGAGTGTCTTAATAGGTGTATGAGTGCATATGATAGTGTTGTATTGATGAGTGACTGCATGTATGAGTGACTGTATGGGTGAATGAGTGGGTGTGTGTGTGTAGACCTAGGAATCGGTGAGTGTGTGTAGTAACTGGTATTGGTGTTTCTATGGTTTCAAAAATGGTAGTCTGTATTTCAGAGTAGGTGCATCAAAGGTTATATTAGGGTGTGACGACGTGCATTAGATTTTCACGTGGATGATGCCATCTGTGATTTTATTTGAAATGTCATCAGTGTTGTCACTGACCATGTATGTGACGTCATCAGCAGTGCATTATGGGGGTGCGAGTTATATTTAGCAAACTAACAGCGGAATTTTTCAGGTTTTGTATGAGTGAAATGTCCAACTAACTAGAATGTCCCTGAAACCTGTATTGTTTCAGTGAAAATATATATATATATATATATATATATATATATATATATATATATATATATATATATATATATATATATATATATATATATATATATATATATATATATATATATATATATATTATTATTTTCGAGAGAGAGAGGAGAAGGGGAGATAGATAGATCTATATACCTACAGATGGATGGATGGAGGGATAGAGAGAGGGAGGCAGGTAGAGAGAGAGAGAGAGAGAGAGAGGCAGGCAGACAGTTAGGTGCTGTGTTCCCAGGATATTTTACTGCCTCTATGTTCCTTGCACTACTTGGTCAGTATTGCAGAGACAGTCTCGTCCACGTGGAAATGAATAGATTTGGGGCCATGAATGTGCCTGTGAAGGGCTGGGAGGGCCGGAGAAGTGTCAGTTGCCTGTCATTAATATTTTAATTTCCCTAAAGGCTCGCCCTCCTCTGCACATGTGCACTTGAAATCTATCCATTTCCGTGCAGCGCCTATATTTAGCTGCAGGCACTGCTTCGTGACACATAGCTTGATTTATGACGCCTCATATACATTTTCTCTTATGGAGTCTTAATTCGTACAGAAAGGAGGTGATGGTTCTAATCTGTATCACACATTATAGACCAGATGCTGGACGCAGGCATACAGCAAGAGTATTTTTAATCTCGAGGGGAGCAAAGCTTCATTTGTGTTTACAATGATAACAATTTAATAATAATGACCTGCTTTTTTTTTTTTAAACATCCTTTTATTAGAAGGTATCCATACAGTACATCGCTGGGGGCAGTGTCCAACACCGCCTTATCATAATGATGCGAATCATATTACACACAATAGTGAAAACAATATATTAAACCATGATTTACGGCATTTTCCGCATCTAAGCACGTACATGAGCTGCTTTAACAAAGATTCAGGTACCTTTCTATCATCTCCTATCGCTGTTACCGTGCGCTGTATGCGTGCCAGGACCATTTTGTACTGGAATTAGAGACCCCACAATACCAGATTTGACACCAAAATATTACACAGAATGACAGACCACAGCAGGAAGGGAGAAAACACAAAGGAACACTTTGTTTTATGCCACTTAAGAGAATTCAGCTAGGTAAAATGAAAACGTGCTTGCGAAACCATGGTCCTTGCTGTCATCCCAAAAGAGAGCCCTCATCCTTTGTGTCCAGTGTGATGCTGATGTTTAGAAGAATAGATTGCAACAATTCCCTGCTTATTTCTCAGTCTGATGATCTAAATCACTCAGATTCAGCGCTACAGAGATGGTTGATGGACAGGAGTTGGCTGGTCAGTCCTTTACCAAGGACACCAGAAGACTTCAGTCAAACCCAAGAAAACTCAAGATGCGCGCTTGGAGAGATCGCTGTTAAAGTGACAGGAGACTCAAAGCGATAACAAACTGAAGGTGCTTGAGGGGCACTCATGTTCTTTTAAGATGCCGGACGTGGGAGTGAGTGTGCAAGAAACTTAACCTGCTCCCCATCAGAGCCTTGTAGTACACCTGCACTGTGTGTTTGTTGCATCATACCGGACCTGTGGTGCAAGGCCTTGGTAGCATCGCGCTCTCTAAGACTTCCCAATTGACAGACAAGTGTGTCCAGAGCACCGACAAAATAGATGCATCATAAGTGCATAGCAATACCCCCAGTTACTTGGCACTTAAACTTGAGCGATCGGGAGGATGCAGACAATTGCGAAGTGCGAGTTCACTACTACTAAAACCACAATCTTTCTACAAAAAGAGAAGTGGTTGTAGTTCATTTTCAGGGATCGCACCGAAGATTTGGAACTCCCTACCACCAGTGGTTCGTGGAATCTCTTCCTTTACCTCCTTCAAAAAAGAAGTAAAAATGCTTCTAATGAACACATTCAAATCCAAAGACTTTAATTCTATGTTGACAACCAGTAACCTATTCTATCCATATACTACTGTCTACCTCTGTTGTATTGAATACCGAATTTCAGAATGTATGTACGCTGCCTCAACCACCTAATGCTTAATAACTGTGTATTGTGAAGCGCTCTGATCCCCTCGTGGATTATTCTTTGATGACTACTAGTCCCCTATGCTACCCATATACTGCTATCTACCTCTTTTGTACTGAATGGCGAATACCGAATGTATGTATACTACCTCAACCATCTAATGTTTAATAACTGTATATTGTAAAGCGCTCTGATACCCTTAAGGGTCTTGTTCGCGCTATATAAAACTTTGTAAATAAAAAAGCATTTGCAATGCAATAGGTCTTGTTTTTGCAAGAGTTTTTGCTGTTGGCATTGGACATGACAATGCCTTTGATTAAACTGTTTTGAAAATTAGCTCATAAATGAAAGGCATTATCATTTAGAATGCTAATGGCTGGAACTGTCGTAGGTGCGAGACCAATAGCAGTGAAATGAAGCGGCCACCATTGTCCCGTGTTGCTTGGAAAGTCAAAGTACTGGTGGGAGACTGAAAGGAGTCCTGCTGGGTCAAAACTAAGATAGCATGGCGTCCAAAAAAAAAACGATGGACTGTGATGCTGACTGAGTAATTACCAGTGTCTGAGATTAATTCAAACATGCCATCCATCACCTTTTGTATACTTCCCCACAAATACATATGCATTCCCATGCTATTTACATGCAATGGGGCGATAACCATTTACTACTAGTCTTACCCAATAAGGCAATCCATTATTTGATGGCTGCCTCTATTAGGGGGGCAATTTCAAAAATGTACTTTTACTGTGCGCGTTGAGGAGCTGGATTTGCCAGAAACCCTTTGAATAATAATGTTGTTTACTTCATGTAGAACTAGCGTGATTAAGTGGTTGGAGGCGCTGCAAAAACTTTTCCAAGAATACGAGACCACCCTAAATTTAATGCAAAACATTTTACCAATGCATATGGCTGTCAGTAAAGTGTATCATTTTATCCCTGTTGTTAAAACTTTTTTATTTTTTTTAAACACTTTTTCTCGAGTGTAATAGGAGTGTGTGTTTGGCGGCCTCTACATGTTCTCTGAATCAGCTTTGAGGGAACTCAACATACTGAGTAGTTTATGTTCCAAGCTTTACTTCAATTCCAGTAGACCAATCACGAATGGTTTATATTGGATATTAGCTTTTATAAATCGAAATTCTTTTTTAAAACTAAGAAGTTATAACCTAGGTACGTTCAAATGGGTAGGTGAAGTTACCAACTAAAATTTATCAACAGAAAACAGAGAAACTAAAACTGCAAGTTCCAAGAAGCAAATGGAAATGTGTCCATAGTTGTTCGTTTAAGGCACCCAACCAATAAGCCATCACTTATGTAAAAGTAGCTTTTTCGTGGTGACATCTGTGAATTTGTCAACGGTAACGTGCATATTGCTCTGAACCACCATGTGTAAATCCCCTTTACTCACTGACAGCCCACCCTCCCAATCTCTTTACCAAACAAGCTCCACAGCAGGTTTTCTTTCCTGGATCGGTCTGGAAGCCCTTATTTACCTTTCGGTGCACACGCACAGTCCCTGTAGCACAACAAACAAAACGTACAGGCAGAGTCCAAGTGATATTTGTTTGGTTTCAGTGAAGCATAACAAATATGCAATGTGTACGTTACTGTAAAAAAAAAAAAATGAAAAATACGTACCAGCAAGAGAAGGAAAATATTTCTTTATCACTTTGGGCTCCCTGGGTGATCTGTGCCCCATCCCAGCTTTACGTGCGAGGACAGACTGTGCATTCACTACCCACTTGGGCATACTGTGGATACCTCCCCATACAAACAGAAATGTGCTATGTCTTCCACCCCATCTTATCTCACCCAACACCGAGTCGGTCCTGCCGGAATTTGAACATGTACCAGCAACCAGTACACAACCCGCTGAGCTATTTTACCTTCAAAGTAAACCTCACATTCTCGCAACTTAGGATTGTTTCTTAAACAATTTTGTCTTGGGTTTGGGGGGGGGGAGATCCAACCAATTATATTTTTGCAGGAGATGTTTGTACAAACTTATCACAAAATAATAAAAAAAGAATGGAGTAGGAAGCAAACATTTTGTGAACTTCACGTCATAAATGTACATAGTTTCGTCCGCTGAGAATATTCTGTCTGTCTCTTCCTGCGATTGGCATCTCACTGTCACGCTCCTGAAAAGGTGGTTTGTAACAGTGTACCGCTATGTCTTCGGTGTACTCCCACCCATTTCATTATCAGCATACACTCCTTACCTGCGGCCTTCACATCCCCTGCTACCCTCGGATACTGGCCCTAGGGCCTGCCTCACGTCCCCGGGTTGCACATTGACAACTTCTGTGGGTAGGAGGGCAAAAGTACCGCGACTAACAAACTTGGAACCGCAGAGGAGAGAGGGGACATTTTTTGTAAGAAACAGGGAACCACCCACCACTACGTTTTATTTGCGTCATTTGAATTCATAAGTCAAAGAAAGATTTAAATGGCAATAAACCGCCCAGTTTAGAGGCAGAACCCTAGCTTGACAGTATTTGTAATTGTAATTTATATTTATATAGCGCATTATCACCAACGGTCTCTAAGCGCTTGCTTTGGGAACCCGTCCTGGTTTTTCCCTGTGAGATAACCCGTACTGGGCACCCCCAAGGTGAAAGCCAGGCATCCCGCAGCGGGGGGGCCATAGTGGAGATTAAGCAAGCTATTGCCCGGAGTTGCAGAGTGTGAACCCGTATTTCGAGCAGGCACCGAAGCGAGAATTATCGAGTCTGTGGACATTTTTGGGCTCAAGACCCTGCCGCGTCAGGAATTGAACCCTGGTCTGACCTCTGCTTCATGGTCTGCCTCATCTAACCATTGAGCCACACTTCTCCACATTTCCTCATATGTGGAACAGACACAGCACAGACTGAGGGCTCTCAGTGAACACCAATAGGTACAGCACTGATACCGGCAGCGCCAACTTGCCTCACAACACGCGCATCAGCTGCAGCACCATTGTCATTTTCACACATGGATACAGCGGCAGTACAAGCTTCGTGACACATAAAACAGATGGAGCCTGTTCAGCAGCAGTACACGCCGCCTCCCCCAGGCCATGCATTATAGACAGCCATGTAAACAAGCTTCTCACATGAAGAACAAGCTGTCGCAATTGAGCAAATTAAAAAATAAGCTGTCTCAGTGAAGCCGACGGGAGGAGGAAAGTGAAAGTGCGCGATGCGCGCGCTGTGTAACAGCCCTACACCTATACAGGGGATGTGCACGTGTACGGAGTGCTCATCTCCTGTCGCCATGCGCGTGTACATCACCTGTCCGGGCGCGCACATGTTTTGTCCCCTTCGCACACCAAACAGACAACAATAGTCTCACCAAGGCGAAGCAGCACATGCGCTGGGATCGCTAGGCGAGACCTAAAAAAGTAATATGGAGAGCAGGGTGTCTTAGAAAATGAAGAAAAGGGAGAAGAGATTGCCTATCAAGAGGTGTGGATCCTGGGAGTCCTTGAACTATGGGAGAATTCCTCTGTGGATGCAAGCGCTGAACCAGTGCTCAATATGTAAGGGCGCTGGTCAGGAGGCCAATGCAATGTGCACTAATCATTGCCCTTGCAATGCTGCAATAGTTCAGAATATTTCAGCAGAGCACACATGGTTTTGCCATTAGTTGTTTTTCATTTAATTTGTCAGAATGTCTGTGCCTCAAAGGAACACATGTTCAGTGTTTTGTTGAAAGAAACATTTGCATCTTTTCTAACTACCTATGCTCCTTTTATGAAATTCTTGAGACGTATTCTATTTAATACTACAGATCTGGTTCACGGAGTCAATTTAGAGCAATATCTATGTGCAATGTGTATGTACATCTGAAATAAAGCTCTTTTTAGTGTCACTGCTCACCCTTCGCCAATTTAAATGGAATCGCAGCAGGACAAGGTGTGACCTGATGGGAAAGAAACATTCTGCATCTGTTGGTCTTATTTTATTATAAATTAACCCCAGCCAGATTCTGGGAAATCAATATGTATGCATTTGTAACTATTGGTATGACCCTATTTTACAAAAGAAAATTGTCCTTTTAAAGTAATTGTAAAAGTGCAGGTTATAGGATTTTCATATATATGTGCTAACAGATGTACTTACTTTGGTACCAGTCAATAATGCAGTTTTATTGTCCTCTGCCGAGGGCTGTCCTAATTTATAAAGGCCCCAAGTTTGACTATTAGACCTGACCCATGCGTGAGGGTCGATAAAGATGGAGACAGCATTTAACAACAGTTAAGGCAGAGACTGCAGGGCCCACTGGGCGTAGAATGTTCCAAAGTAAAATACCAGAAACAGAAAGAAACATAATCAATCAATCCAGATTGTAGAGCGCTTTACTCACCTGTGAGGGTCTCAAGGTGCTAAAGGCGGGGGTGGGAGGGGGGAAGCAGCTACTGGTCAAACAGTCAGGTCGTATGGCAGCTCCTGAAGGTCAGCAGGTCCCTGGTCTTACGTAGATGGGTGGGGTGGGTATTCCATGTCTTAGCTGAGGTGGGAGAAGGATCTGCTGCCTGTGGTCGATCGGCAGTTGCGTGGGACGCTGGCGATTCAGGGTGTAGAAGGACAGTAGTTCGTTCAGATATTCTGATCCCTCATTGTGGAGTGCTTTGTACGCGTAGGTTAGGAGTTTGAAAGTTATCCTCTTGTTGACCAGGAGCTAATGCAGGTCTCGTAGGTGGGTGGTGATGTGAAGGACTGGGCTCTTTTGGACCCAGCGGTGCCAGGGCACAACACCTGAAACCTTCGTGGGTAACCTGCTCCGGCGTACAAGTCACAGAGACACGGGACACTTCCTTCGGCGTCAAAGAGTCAAGGTTTATTTACTGCAGGGAACACAGAAGTCACAGGAAGTACATCGAGTGTAGTTCGGGGAGACTGCTTCAAATTGGTTTTGTGGATCGCTCCTTTTATACAGTTTTTACCCATCAGATAACATGAGACACAATAGTTTACAACCCGGTTCCCACATTTAGCTCTCAGAGGGGTCGCTTTGGTCACTTTGAAACACATAAGGTCCGGAACATAAGTGCGGAAACATTTGGCGGTTCCCAACTGTAAAAACCCATCTTCCCACCATTAGCAAATTCCAATCAGCAGTAAAGTAGATCAAAATAGGAACGAAGACAGGTGCAGAGGAAGACGGAGACAGTGGGGAGATCGGAAGGGGTGTAAAAGGGGAGGTAACGAGAAGCACGAGATACAGGCATCAAAGGGACGTGCCTAATGAGATGCACGGCTGAGACAATAAGTCCGTGCGGCAAGATGAGCCTCGAGCGGCGCCATCTGCCTTACAGTAGCAACCCCCTCATCATAAAGACACTTTCAAAGAACATGTGTCTTCCGCAAATATCTTGGGAGTCCCAGGGTCGCGAAGCGGACAGCGTCCGTTCGCTGACTACTTGAGGGCAAGAGACAAAATGGATGCCGTATCTAAGATGGAACCCGTGGGTACAGATGAAAAACCCACGTAACAAACGAACGGTTTAAGCTAGCACAGGGAAACTGCGCACACTTACTAAACTCGTCATTTGCGGTTCATAGATACTAGACTCGACCATATTCGTACGAGTCGAAAACACCACTGACAATTGTCACGGAACCTCAGACGCTCCTTTTGCCCTCATGTAGGCAAGCACTAGTCGGAATCATATTCGATATTCATCAGACCATCAAGATGTCGTTGTAGCATAGCTCTGTCCAACCGAGTCCCCTTGGTAACAGATGGTTGTCTCATACACGTTGTAGCACAGAGGCCACATAAGGCAGGACCACACTGCACACAAAGGCAACACGTGAACAGGAACACTACCACAACCCCGATGATCATCAGAATCTTCCAACCCCAAGTCGATACCAGGCCCCAAAACCATCCAAGTAACGTCCAATCCCCTACATCCACGTGTATGGATTCGGAGATCTTATGCAACTTCGAGATGGCTTGATAGACAGTAGGAGCATTATCAGGTATAAAAATGCAACAGCTCGAATGGATCACTTTACATACCCCACCGCGATCTGCCAAGACGACATCTAAAACCATACGGTTTTGCAACGTCATAAGTCTCTCCGCCTGAAGTTCTGAGGTGATATTACCAAGGGCACTGGCAGTAATATTAGCTGTCGATTCTACCACTCGAGTCAAATGTCTCAGGTTCCTACTATTAACCATAGGTCCCCAAAACGGGAGGAAACCCTTGAAAAAGTCTCCTGCCTCTTGACCGGCAGTATCCTCTTCGCTAATTACGCCTCGTACAACTCTAGTCTTATGATAATCGGCATCTACAGTAAACGTCGGAGGCAACAGATTTGCAACGAAACATGAGCCCATGAAGTCTGTGGGCAACCATGTGTATGCACGATCATGACAGATAAAGTATGTACCCTTGGCAGCCAGAAACACAGGGGTCGGGGACATTGGCAGAAGGTAACTTTCAGTGCAAGCACTTACTCCAAGTGAGGCTTGCGAACCACGACCCACAAGACAAAGATTACCAGTGTGGGGCACGACCCATATTGGAGACGAGCTTTTAAGCTGCTTTTCATTAGTGAACGTACTGTATTCCCCTCTACTTAGGACCCTATAGGCTTGTACCTCTTCTTTAGGGATGAGAAAAGCATCATGGATCTCATCTTCCATATCCGCTATTGCCATCGATAGCACCCACTGATACGAGGTAGGACCAGGGATGGGGGAACGTTGTTCTGGAGTGGGGTGGAAACCCAGTGCACTTCGAAGCATTGTTTGAAATGCTCGAGCTGACCCTTGGGAACTATACGGTAACACCAGATATGGAATTCCCTTACCCGTAGTATGTGGCATCAACCCACACACCCAACAATTAGTAGTGTTAACCACTAACTGATGCTGATGGAGGAGCTGGATAAAGGAATTGTTGCGGAATTCTACACGTCTAGCCTGTTCGTGTTCCGGTAACATATGAAAGGAATGAGGAGAAGCAGTAGAAGTAAGATTAGGGTAAGGAGTAGGAGTAGGGGTAGGAAGTAAAAAGTAAGACATAGTGTAATACACCCCACCCGCCAAGAATGCAGAAGCAGTCAAAAACAATACAAACAATTGGAATACAACACATTTAGTACGACTGAGTTTCTGCAGTTTGACTCTGTACGCCTGAGCTCCTTCCAAATCGTTCAGCTTCGAAAATGCCATTTCCCTACGACCGTCCGCAACGTTTCTTGACGCACTTCGTTCTGTGCAGCAATAGTCAATTCCCAGGAGTTCCTAGGAACCGACGGCCTTTAACCTAGCGTCAAGACCTACTGTCCAGAAGGAAGTACGCGCGCGGCCCTACGGCCCTCAATACACAATATGTATTTTATTTAGCACAATATTTCAGCTGTGGAAGGAAAAGATACAAGGAAAAATCTTAATATATGCACAAAACAATTTTCAATGATACGAATTGTTCAAAGTTGATCAGGGGAAACGAGGATATTGCAGTTATCAGTTTCAGCAAAGCAAGAACATTTTATTTGTCCTTAGTATGAGAACGCAAAGAATATCGATGTTTCCCGAGACGTGTCTGCTCATCGAACAAAGGATCCGTTGAAGAGACAGCGTCCTGTTGATCAATTGGTTGATTTGATCTTGAGTCTTTTGCTGACAAATGTTCAACAGTGGCTTTCTGCTGCGCTGAGTGTTCACCAACAAGCTGTGCGTCGCTAAAAGGTACAAACGCCGGCAATGTCTCTGCTTCTGTTGACGCAATGCCTTTCCTCACCCACGGGTCTGCCGGCAAAGGAATAGGGACTCGCTTACAATGGGTAGCATGTACCCAATTCTTCCGCCCCTCAAGACGAACGGCAGTCCTCGTGGCCAGGAGCACCTGGTAAGGTCCGGTGAAACGGGGGTCCAGATTCTTCTTGCGTGAAAAATTACGGGTAACTACCCAATCTCCGGGCTGGAGCTGGTGGCCTGGACCCTCCGTCTGCGTCGGCAAGGCGTCATAAACCTGTTGATGAATTAACCTCAGTTTAGCAGTCAAGTCATGTAAGTAATCAATCAACATCGGATACTCAAGATCAACGAATATTCCTGGCCTAGGAACCCCCCACACATTCGCAGGACGGCCGAACACTATTTCATAGGGACTAAGCCCTATTCGGGAGTGTACAGTCGCCCTAGTTGACAGTAATGCTAGAGGCAAAGCGTCAGGCCACGAAAGTCCAGTCGTAGCCTGAATCTTCGCTAGTTTTAGTTTAAGGGTGCCATTGTACCCTTCAACCAATCCAGCTGACTGGGGATGATTGGCGCTATGGAATTTTTGATTAATTCCAAGGCCCTTACACACACTCTTCATCACACTTCCAACAAACTCACTTCCGTTATCTGACCACACGACTCTAGGCATTCCATACCGAGGAAAGTATTCCTTCAGTAGGATTTTCGCAGTAGACAAAGCAGTATTATCCTTGAGGGGATAGGCCTCGATCCATCGAGAGAATGCGCAAACCACAACCAAAACATATTTCAGGTTATTGCATCTCTCCATATGGATGAAGTCCAATTGGATCACCTCAAAGGGATACGAAGGAGGAGCAAAACTGCCAGGGGGAGTTGGGGTTCCTTTGCCAGGATTGTACATTATACACACCATACAATTCTTCACCAAGCGTTCAGCACACTTCGTAATGCCATCATTCTTCCACACATCAGCCAACAACTTGCAAATACCTTTCGCGCTAATATGTGCTAACCCGTGTGCCATTGTCACAACGGCCAGTACATACGCATCAGGCAACATCCATCTTTTCTGATCCGACAAATCAATCCAGCAACCATTCACATCCAACCTTCCCGTACTTTCTTTCCACTTCATCTTTTCAGTGTCGGTGGCCTCATTCTGTATTGCTTTCACACTCTCTATAGTATCCTCACACATACTCGATTCTGTAGGCCACCTAACCGAACTCGTCACATACATTCGAGTGCTAAGGTTCCGGGCAGTCTCCTTAGCAATCTCATCTGCAAACGCATTACCACGACCAACATCATCCGTCACTTTACGATGCGCACTACACTTAACAATTGCAACTTGAGCAGGTAAAGTCAATGCATCCAAAAGATCGTTCACAAGCTGGCCATGCTGTATTTTCGTGCCATGCGACGTGAAGAAACCACGCTCTCGCCACAACCGTCCAAAGCTATGCGCTACACCGAAAGCGTACTGACTATCGGTGTACACATTCACACGTTTACCTTTTGCTAATACACATGCTCTAGTAAGAGCAATCAGCTCTGCAGCTTGGGCAGAGTTCTGATTCAATCTCGCAGTCTCAACAACAGTATTCAACGTCACAACAGCATAAGCAGTAGTCACATCACCATTCGGCAATTTAAAACATGACCCATCCACATACAGAGTGCCCTCCGGGTCTTCCAATGGGGTGTTTTTAAGGTCCACTCGACCTTTTGTTTCCTCCTCTGTCCGCAAGTAACAGTCATGTTCTGTTACTTCATCTGACTCTGCACTAATTGGTAACAAAGTTGCCGGATTTAGGACATTACAACGTTTTATCTGAATATGGCTTGCCAAGAGCGTCAATTCGTACCCCGATAACCTCGCACTCGTCAAGTGCTGAGTTTTCGTTCGATTCAAAAGAGTATCGACTGCATGCGGAACCATCACCGTAAGCATATTATCCATGACCAATCCTGCTGATTGTCGGATGGAGACCGCAGCTGCCGCAGTTGCTCTCAAACAACTCGGCAATGCTCTAGCTACTGGGTCTAAGGTCGAGGAAAAATATGCACATGGACGTTGCTTGCCACCAAACGGTTGCGTTAAGACACTTAAAGCACAACCTTCCCTCTCGTGAACATATAACGTGAACGGCTTGCTGTAATCAGGGGTACCTAACACAGGAGCCGAACACAATGAGTCACGTAATTCAGAAAAACTTTTCTGACATTCTTCCGTCCATGGTAAAGGAGTTGAAACATCCTTGCACGTAAGAGCCACCAATGGTTTCGCTAGCAATGAAAAATTAGGAATCCACTGTCTGCAGTACGACGTGATACCTAGAAAGGCACGCACATTTCTCTGGGTTTGTGGCACAGCCATTCGCGCAATCGCTGCAATTCTCTCTGGGGTCAATCTCCTTCCCTCCTTTGACAATAAGTGACCGAGGTAGGTTACTTCTTGACAACAATATTGGAGTTTAGAAGGTGACACCTTGTGATTTAACTCACAGAGATGTTGCAGCAACGATACCGTAGCAATTTTGCAAATGTCCTGAGTATCAGCAGCCACCAATAAGTCGTCGACGTATTGGATTAAAGCCGCACCAACCGGCAACCTAAACGCATCCAGTTGACCCTTCAAAGCTTGACTGTAAATCGATGGACTTTCACAGTAGCCCTGAGAAGCGCGTTTGAACCGGAAGCTACGTCCACCAAGAGAGAAACCGAAAAGGTCCCTGCTCTCTTCGGCAATCGGGATGCTGAAAAACGCATTTTTCAAATCAATCACCGAGAACCACGAAGCAGTAGCTGGAATCAGAGTCAGTAGCGCCGTGATGTCAGGCACAACAGGGAATTGAGGAACCACAATTTTATTTACCTCCCGTAAATCGATAACAAAACGATAAACAGGCGGTTTGGTAGGATCAGTACGTTTAAGAATGGGCAGTACAGGGCTGTTGCACACGTTTCCCCGTGTCTCCTCAATAACATCTTTCTCGATCAAATCATAGATGATCGCTAACAAAGCTCGTTCACCATCCAGGGAGATACGGTATTGGGGAATACGTGGCAATCGCACATTCGATTTCAACTGAACAACATAAGGGGAGATATCAAGTAGGCCCACATCATTTGGACCCGTCGCCCACAAAGACGCAGGAAGAGAATCCAATTCCGGTGGAAGCTTATCGAGAGACAAATACATGGGAGAGACTACTCTCTCTCCGAACGTAAGCTTTACACCCGCAGGAGAACAATACAAAGTTGCATACAAACGTTTAAGCAAATCCAGACCCAAAAGATTTTCACCACAACCCGTGGTTAAAATCAACGGAGCTTCGAGCTCACGAGGCCCAATTTTAAGGGGCAAAGGGCATGAAACTGGATTGCTAACGGGGGCGCCAGAGAATCCAACGGAAACATTTGTTAAGCCAGACAAAGGTGCGCCAGGGAGTTTCGAATGCATGATAGAACTTTTCGCTGCACCAGTGTCCAACAGAAAAGGCTCAACGACGCCCGAAGTAGCAACTGCGACGTAAGGCCCTCTCTGATCAACCGGAACTGATACCACTCCCTCTCCTTGTCTTTGGCTGTCCTAGTAATTACTATCGTCAGTTCCCTGATCGACGTAATAATCGTCTACATTGTACTGCGCAGATCGTCCTTGTGATGATCCGCGTTGATCGAAACAGTTATTAGAATTAGATGAATTGTCAGAACGGTCGTTCTGAGCACCACGACCTCTACCACGTGATGTATTCTGTGAACCACCACGGCCTCCTCTAGACGAATTACCACTATTACGGTCATTTAAAGCAGGACAATCAAATTTAATGTGTCCCTCCTGTCTACAATAAGCACATTGATTGTACCCTAACGAAGATCTTTGGAAAGAGGAATCATTACGCGACTGCGATCTATTCGATTGCGACTGCGATCTATTCTGTTGAGACGCATTCTGATTAGAACGCGGCGGATATGCTTGTTGCAACAACACTTTAGTTTTCAGCTCTTTCGTCTTTTTATCAGCACGGTCAGTTTCCTCTTTCTCTCTATTTTCGTAATATTGTGCCGTAGCCAATATCTGAGCTGAGGTAGAAACGGCCCACGCACTTTCTGAATTCTTCAATTTATTGCACAAGTCGGGCAATAAGTTCGATACAAACTTATCCACAAACAGCCGTTGTCCACCCTCAGTACCCATATCCTGTCCACTATGATCAACGAATGTTTCCTCAAACCTCGTAAAGAAGTCTGAAACACTCTCATCCTTCTTCTGCTTACAGGCTGACAACTTGTCCCAATTCACCCTCATAGCTGGCATGAGCGTTTTCATTAATGTAATGATTCGCTGGGGAAGAAGTTCAATCAACTGATCGGGTTTAGTAGCAGCCACTTGTCCAGCGTCTGCCGCTGTAATAGCAGCCCAATCACCACCTAATTCATTTGTGTGATCTTGGTGACGAATCTTGGCCCATACCGGTTGCGGTACGACATTGCCAAACAACATGTCGATATCGGCAAGATTCATTATCGTAGCGTCTACGAGCTGCGATAATTCCTTATAATACCCTGCAGGATTTTTGCGAGGATCGGGCAAAGTTTGTTTCACCTGAAGCACTTCCGATCGTTTCCATGGGAGGTGTATCCACACTCTCTGGAAATGTGCCGCAACTGGAGCATTAGCATTAGTATTATCAGCGGGTACCCAAACCGGCGGAACTTCACGCATAGGATATTGGCCAGACTCATCTCCTCTCTCAATGTCCTCAACGAACAATGCATGAGGAATAGGAGCGGGACGAAAAGATAACAACCGCTCAATAGCGCGTCGGACATTAGTGTCGACTATCAGTCCAGTTGCGAACTGAAGCCGAAGTTCAGACAGGGCGTACAGCACCTCGTCAGGCGCAAAGGCCACTATCTGATCATGTAAGAACTTGCACATTTCATCAAACACATATCTCTGAGTAGGTATGTTGAATTGATCAAACGTTTCGAGGACAACACGAGGTGGATTTCTAACAGGGTTTAGTATCCAACCCATCGCCATATTGCATAGCGTAACACGTTCTCTATTAGCAGGAAGCTGGCTACGTCTCTGAGGACCATCAGAACCAGCAGACCCAAAAACAGGTCCAAGCGACTGAAAAAAGTTTGGCACACTAGGAGAATTACGATTACGAGTAGAGGGACAAGAATAAGACACAGGACTAACAAGAGAAGGAGTAGAGACATTAGCAACAACAGGGGTTAACAACACAGGAGCAGTAGTGTGAGCAGGAGTATGTGGAAGTGGAGGAGCAGTAGGAATAGAAACAGGCAAAGGAGCAGGAACAGTCGGAAGAGCGGGAGCAGGTTGAGGAACTGGTGGAGGAATAACAGGTGGGAGAACAGGTACGGCAGGGACCACAGGAGCTGCGATACCCTGTACGTACGGAGGTGGCGACTTCATAAGATAGGACATTAAAGGATCCTCAACTGCCTCTTCCTTCTTATCCGACTCCGTAGGCAAAGCAGGATAGCATTTATCTATGGACATACGCTGTAGCCTCTCAAACACTTCCTTATCCTTATCCTCCTTATCACGCTGAAACTGCTCAGCTTTCTTCACTATGGTAGCAACATTATCTCGCTCACTACGTTTATTCTGTCTGATCTCCTTCTGTCGGGCTTCTTTGCGCCAGAACCGAAAGGCATCAAACATGGCCGGCCTAGATTTGCGTTCGAACAACTTTATTTCCAAATTATCTAAGATCGACGCTTCGAAGCTACCGTGAGGTGGCCAACGAAGATCACCGTCTTTCTTTGTATATTTTATCCAATAATCGTTAAAAGCAATCGGGCCTAGCCCATGTTTGCTATATAGGTCATAAGTAGGAGTTCCAACCGGAGGTATCGGACACGAGTCCTCCAGCAGGGAATCCGCACCACAAGGTCTAAAGCAACTGAACAAAGTACTGCGACCAGGCATCTTGCACACTAGCCGAGTTTCACAAACTTCAAGGGTTACGGGATTTACCAAGTCCCAGCAAAAACAAAACCCTCGGTCTTTGGCGGCTGCAGTCGTCAAACAAATACAACAACAACAAAGTACGCTAGTAAAGTGTCACCGACAAAAACACTCACACAGCGTGCACAAAAAACACTCGCTAAAGTGTTTACAACCAAGGACACCCGCTAAAGTGTCTACAACAAAAACACTCGCTAAAAGTGTTTACAACCAAGGACTCTGGGAGCGACCCACAAATACTTAACTCAAAGATCAATGGCGTCCTCAGGAAGGCCCGTCTATCGTCTCGCTATACCAAGGTCTACGCCAGGCGCCAAAACAGGTCTACAGTCAGGGCAGCAGTCCGTCGCAGCCGTTAGGAGGCGGGAATCTTCGCGGGAAAAGTCTTCGGGCCACTTATTTCGACAACAGGATCGATGAAGCGGGGTGCACCTTCCCTCGGAGATTTCACACGAAGTTCCTCACGATCGTCGGGCTTGGACCGGTACCACTGATGCAGCCCCACGAGTTGGGCGCCAACTGAAGGACTGGGCTCTTTTGGACCCAGCGGTGCCAGGGCACAACACCTGAAACCTTCGTGGGTAACCTGCTCCGGCGTACAAGTCACAGAGACACGGGACACTTCCTTCGGCGTCAAAGAGTCAAGGTTTATTTACTGCAGGGAACACAGAAGTCACAGGAAGTACATCGAGTGTAGTTCGGGGAGACTGCTTCAAATTGGTTTTGTGGATCGCTCCTTTTATACAGTTTTTACCCATCAGATAACATGAGACACAATAGTTTACAACCCGGTTCCCACATTTAGCTCTCAGAGGGGTCGCTTTGGTCACTTTGAAACACATAAGGTCCGGAACATAAGTGCGGAAACATTTGGCGGTTCCCAACTGTAAAAACCCATCTTCCCACCATTAGCAAATTCCAATCAGCAGTAAAGTAGATCAAAATAGGAACGAAGACAGGTGCAGAGGAAGACGGAGACAGTGGGGAGATCGGAAGGGGTGTAAAAGGGGAGGTAACGAGAAGCACGAGATACAGGCATCAAAGGGACGTGCCTAATGAGATGCACGGCTGAGACAATAAGTCCGTGCGGCAAGATGAGCCTCGAGCGGCGCCATCTGCCTTACAGTAGCAACCCCCTCATCATAAAGACACTTTCAAAGAACATGTGTCTTCCGCAAATATCTTGGGAGTCCCAGGGTCGCGAAGCGGACAGCGTCCGTTCGCTGACTACTTGAGGGCAAGAGACAAAATGGATGCCGTATCTAAGATGGAACCCGTGGGTACAGATGAAAAACCCACGTAACAAACGAACGGTTTAAGCTAGCACAGGGAAACTGCGCACACTTACTAAACTCGTCATTTGCGGTTCATAGATACTAGACTCGACCATATTCGTACGAGTCGAAAACACCACTGACAATTGTCACGGAACCTCAGATGTGTCTGTGGTGGGGGAGTCCAAGTATGAGGTGTGCCGAGGCGTTCTGTATGCACTGGAGTCTATTCTGGAGTGTAGCCGTGGTTCCTGCATAGAGGGCGTTGCCGAAGTCCAGCCTGCTGCGGATGAGTGCCTGGGTGACCATTCTCCTGGTTTCGGTGGAGATCCATCTGTAGCTCTTGCAGAGCGTTCGTAGTATGTTGTAGCAGGAGGAGGAGACGGCACTGACTTGCTGGGTCATGGCAAGCGTTCAGTCCAAGATGAACCCTAGATTGCGTGCGTGGTTTGTGGGTTGAGGGGCAGCTCCCAGCGTGGTCGGCCACCAGGAGTCATCCCATGCAGAGGGGGTGGAGCTGAGAATGTCCGAGTAAAGTTTCAGGCGGCTGGTCTTCATCCATTCTTCGATGGCCTTCATTTCCACGTGTAGGTTGATTTTTGGCGATGGCTGGGTCTTTGGTGAGCGAGAGGATCAGCTGAGTCCCGTCGGCGTACGAGACAATGTTGAGGTGGTGGTCTCGGACGATGTTGACGAGCGGTGTCATGTAGATGTTAAAAAGGGTTGGGCTGAGGGATGATTCATGAGGTACGCTGCAGGTGTTCGTGGTGGCATTGGATCGGTATGGGGGGGACGGACTCTCTGGTTTCTGCCGATGGTGATTCAGTCCAGAGCTTTGCCTCGGAACGCTGCATTGTGGAGGTGTGTGTGAAGGGTGTGGTGGCAGACAGTGTCGAAGGTGGCTAAGTGGTCATGGAGGATGAGAGCCGGGGTATCACCCTTGTCCAGTATGGCCCTGATGTTGTCAGTAGCAGCGATGAGGGCGTTCTCAGGGCTATGGTTGCTGCAGATGCCGGATTGGGATGAGTCCAGGAGGTTGTTCTCCTCCAGGAACTGGGTCAGTTGTCTGTTGGCGATCTCCTCAATTCTTTGGCTGGGAACGGGAGCAGGGAAATGGGTCAGATTTTCTTGGGTGTTTTGGGCCTGCCTTGGGTTTTTTGAGTAGGGCGTTGATCTCAGCGTGTTTTCAGCACTCTGGGAAGGAGGGGTCTCGAAGGAGCTGTTGATGATCTTTCGTAGTTGGGGTGCGATGTTTGAGCTTGCCTTGTTGAAGATGTGGTGGGGGCAGGGGTCGGAAGGTGAGCCGGAGTGGATGGTGTTCATGAATTTGGTGGTCCCTTCGTCGTTGACGTTGTTCCAGGAGAGCAGAAGGTCAGTGCGTTTGGTGGGTGTTGATTTTGGGGTGTCGGTGTCTGTCGTTTGTGTCTGGGTATCCAAGCTGTTGTAGATGTATGTGATCTTGCGGTGGAAGAAGGTAGCCAGGGAGTCGTAGAGTTCCTCTGAAGGTGGTATGTCATTGGAGCTGGGGGTGGTGAATTCTTTCACGATGTTGTAGAGCTCCTTGCTGTTGTGTGTGTTATGTCTATGCATTCAATGAAGGAGTTTCTTTTGGCTGATCTGATGAGCTGGTGGTGTCTGCAACTGGCGTTCATAAGGGCTACATGATTGTCTGGTGTCTGATCCTTGCGCCATTGCTTCTCGAGTTTTCTGCAGGTAGGCTTGGAGTTCTGGAGGTCGTCATTTAACCAGATGGCAATTGTGTTGGTGTGTCTGTTGGCGGGATACCTGATTGGGGCGAGGGTGTTGGCGCAGTCGTCAATCCATAGTCTGGAGTTGTGGGCTGCTGCATTGGTCTTGGAAGGCTCGGGAAGAGGGTCTCGGGCGAGTGCGGTGATGAGCTGGTGTTTGGTGACTTTTTTCCAGTTGTGAAGTGGGATACGTTGCAGTTGGTTGTGTGCGGTGTGTTTCTCGTAGGAGAAGTTGATTCAGTAGTGGTCAGTCCAGTGGAGTTCGGTGACGCAGTCGCTGGCGGAGAGGATGGGGTCGAGTGTGTGTCCAGCGGAGTGGCTGGGTGTTGGTGCAAAAGCTCATTAACATACATTGTTAGCCCTGACATTCCAATGTTATTGTAAGCTATTGTCATTTACTGGAACATGATTTGTGAGTGATCCAAGTATCAGTGTTACCGATTAACCTGAAGGTAAATAGTGCTGCCGCTATGCTAACTCACCAGTGCAAAATGTCATAATTTCTAGATATTTACTGAAGCCATTGGCATCTACAGCAAAATAATTATCTTCCACTTTTAAACTCATATGATTCTGTAGAATGCCCCAGTTTGTTAGTTAGTTGTTTCCATTTGTGCAGATGCTCTACTGGAAGAATTGACCGTTGCATTGAGTGATAAGGTTATGTCCGAAACATTGAGTTAAATATATGCAAGGACTCTGTAGAGTAGAACTGCTCCTTTACAGATGGTTTTCTGTGTGATGTTTTGTATTTTTCCCCCCAGATTGGACTTACGTTTGCCATTGTCTTTGGAGTCATCATATACAGGATCTCCACTGCTGCAGCTTTAGCGATGAGTTCTAGTCCGTCTGCACGGTCGAATGTTCGAGTTACCGTCACAGCCACAGCTGTTATCATTAACCTAGTGGTTATCCTTATTCTGGACGAGGTGTATGGGTGCATCGCCAGGTTGCTGACTCTAATGGGTAAGAGAATCCTACCATACAGTCATTTATTGACTTAAAATGTTACATGTATCGTCACGTGTCCCACCATTTCCTTTCGAAGCCACAGGTGAGCCATTGAAGTACATTTCAGATCTTGCTTGTCCCTCAAGAGTTGGTCCAGTTTGTACATTCTTCTAACATATCTACTCAGATGGCTATTGCTGCTGAAACATGCAGTTCCAAAAGAAACCAGCATTTGAAATGAAATAGGTCTCATATTTGTGAGAGTTTGCGCCATTGGCATTGTAAATGACACTGCATATTATTTGTGCTTTCAAGAGCTGCAAGCGGTGCCTAAGCATGCACTTTGTACTTCTAGTCGTTGCTTATGAGTAGCAGGCGTGGATGTGACTGCACCTCTTTTTCTGCCAGCCTAACTTCTCCTAAGCAATGACTATAAGTACATACGACCCGTTTGCAGGTTATCAAAACACATAAATGAAAGGTATTGTTATTTACAATGACTATAGCGCAAACTCTTCCAAATGCGAGACGTTGCATTGCAAATGCTTGTTTTACCATATAGGGCTACTACTTTACCTTCCGTTCCCATTAGTGTCATGCTGCCTTTCAGAGATGGCTCACGATGGTCTGAAAAGTTGCAGAGCGCAGTAACCTCGTAGCAACAACACTATTGGATCGAATTAAAAAATGTAATTTTTCCAAAATAAATAGACTACATTTTCCAGCTGGCCTAGTGTTATTGGCTAAAATAAAAGACCTGGCTGAAGCTGAGCCTTATAATCTAGTTAAATGAAATAGAACATGTCTGTTCCTGTTACAGTATATATTTTAATATCGAATTGCATCAAGTTATGTAGCTAAAAAATTATTAGACTCAATGAAACATGCATTTAAAAAAGCATGCAGCAGTTCATTGTAAACACTGTGTAGTTAGTCTTTGCTGCTCCCTAGTCCTGAGATGAGCGTGTGTCATATTATTAACTGTCTGTGTTGCCTTTGGGGTTGTAATGATACTTCGCTGTTAGGTAGCAAAATAACAATTGTGGACAGAGGGCAGTGTTTATACCTGTTTTTTTAGGTCAAGCGTCAGTGAAAGACCTATTGTTGCCCGTATTTCGGAATGTAGACACGAGAGGGGCACGAGCGCAGATTTGACCTCGTGGGAACGCACGGCGCCGTGCCCCTCTCGTGCCTCATATTCCCATGCGCACACAGCCAGACACCACACCCCTGCTCACACACCACACAGGCACACGTAAACACGCTGCCGCCCCCCCACCACACACACACACATACACGCAGGCATGCACACACAGGTACAACACACGCAGGCACATACAAGCGCCCGCCCCGGCTTACATACATACACACACACACACAAATGCGCACACACACACTCCCAACCCCTCTCACCGGGCACACGCAGGGCTTCCAACACTGGGGGGGCGGGTACCGTCAATGTGCCCCGACGCCCCCCCTCACCGGCTCCTCTCGTCCTGTCCCTCCGTGTCCAGACTCCGCAGCCCGCTCCGTTGTTTCTCCGCCCCTTCAGGACATTTTGTGCGTGTCACGCCTCTCCTTTCTCCCGGCCGGAAATCCTATTTGCGTGTCAGGCCTCGTTTTCACCATGCATTTTTTTTGTTTTGTTGCTAGCTTGATTTAACTGCGCTTGTTTAACATGTAGTCTATTCGGTCCTAATATGAAAGGTGATTTGTATTGAGCAGTATTCAATCTAATCTGTTCTTTCTCGTGTCTATATCAACTTAAACTTATATTTAGTCATGCCGTAAGAGTTACTTCACGCGTCTCAGAAATCAGATGTGAAAAGTATTGCTCTGTCTTGCATTCCGCTGTGCCAGACACATCTGCTGGTGATGATGTACTCTGCGGAGCAGCAGCATCTTCCTTGTCAACAGCAGGTGTCGCTCTAAGAACTCTCTATGAGTTACTGTGACACGCAGTGAGATCCGTGCTTGTCACGGGCCTGCCATGCTGCTCACGAATGGGCAGCGTGGGCTCCTAAAATAGAAACCAATCAACATATTTGCACAGCTGTGACCATAAATGCTCTTAAACAAAGTTTAAGGTCGATAATATTCAACCTCCAGCGGACAGAAGGCACTGTGGTGCATCGAGGTGTGCGGTGCATCGAGGCGCTGCGGTGCATCGAGGCGCTGCGATGCATCGAGGCGCTGTGCTGCGATGCATCGAGGTGCTGTGATGCATGGAAGCGCTGCGGTGCATAGAGGCGCTGTGATGTATTAAGGCGCCTCGGTCCATTGTTCATCGCCACCTCGCGGACCGACCACGCAGGCCCACAGAGTGGCGGCCAAATTACTTATTGATTCTCATTCCGCCCTTATCGGCTGCCTGTCTTCTGAGATTGTTTCCAGAGTGTTCTCGCCGCGCTTTCAGCCGCGGGGCCCGATCCCTCCTTTAATCCGGCACCGCTCAATCACGAGCCACAAGACGAGTGATCTTGGACAGACATCCCTCAGTCCACGCCGCTCAGAGCCAGCAAAGGTCACTCCGAGGCGGCTCCGGTGCTTAGCCCACGTCGCGTGCCGGTGTTTAACTCCCAGAGAGCGCTGCTCCTGGAAGGTCGAGCCTTCATCCTGACAGCCGGGCGCCTACGGGCCTTGTCAGGCAGTGATCAGTCACTCCATCAGGGCACTGCACGGGGCCTCTCGGAGGTCAGGCTAGGCATTCCACGAACACTTGTATTACAGCAAAGCTTCCGAAACCCTTTAGAACCACATCTCAGTAACCAGGGGCGTAATTTTTAGATTTTTGACCAGATTTGCATTCTATTTATGTACCCCTCTTTACAAGCATCAATCTGTGCAACCATTCAACAACACCTAGTTCAAATATATTCTCTCAATGTTTCAAGCTTTATTACAAATGTAACAAAAAGATGTTAATATTTCACTTCTGTTCTTGGATTTTCGGCCCAATAAAATACATTGAACATAATCTTCACAAAAGTTATTTACACAACTTTAAGCTTTTGCCATTATAAATAACAATAACTTTTATTTAAGTATTAATTATTGAAAAAAAATTAAAAGCCATTGTTATTTGTAATATCAATACATGTAAGTCACGTAACACATGTTGCATGCTATCTGTCACATTTGCAAAAGTTATAACTATTGGCATTGTAAATGACAAAGCTATTAATTTCGCTATTTTCAAAAACAAAACATAAATAAAAAATTTGTCATTTACAATACCAATAGCTCAAAATTTCCTAATGCGAGACCTATTGCATTGCAAATGCTTGTTTTTTTGCCTCAGGTGAGCTATGCATGTCCGGAAAGTATCCAGCAGGGCCGATTAATCCCGTCAGCACAAAGTAGCCAACACTCTACAGAAAAAGATTAGACTGGCTTTTTACTTGGAGATTCACTGTTGATAATGCTGTTTTTATTTGTCATCTGGGTTTTTTGCAGACTTCTCTGTAACAGCCTATAACATTCATGGCCAAAGAGCCATAAAGCTTAAGGGGTCCACTTTCCACATATTCATCTTTCAACAAACACGTCCTTTGAAGTCGATTGCTGCTTTCCAGTCTCAGACCATTATGATATTTTGACAATTTTCGTTGTGGTTAGTGGCGTGTTTGATTTGAGTGATTTAATTCAGTTGCTGGGAAGGGCACCACTCTGGCCGCCATAATTAAAATAAAGAGTGGCGGGGAGGTGGCTGGGGAAGGGCACCACACGGGCCGCCATAGTAAAAGAGAAAAAGTGACGTTCCATGGGAGCAATTAGTGAACACTCACCCCAGTGTATTAGTGGGGGAAGGTCACTGAACAGGCCGCCTTAGTAAAAGATTAAAAGTGGCATGCCGTGGAAAGCGGTGGCGGGGGAAGGGCACCGCACAGGTTGCCAAAGTTAAATATAAAGAGTGGCGTGCCACTGGAGGTGGTGGCGGGGGAGGCACTACATGAGAAGATACGTAGCTAGAGATGGGACACCGTAGACAGGAGATGGGCTTGTAGTGTAAGTCAGTTCCAGCCAAATAACATATGAGTCCTGAAAGTTTAGTGTAGCTGTACTTGGCTGGTGCTCCACAGCATTCAACGGAACTGTAGTATGGGCTGCAGGAACCAATTAGGAGCCAGGAACCAAGAGCAATGGAGGACTTAACCTATAGCAATCAGCAGGCTGGATTACACTTCCTGCATGCATGCTCTGTCCGAAAGCAGGTCTTTCGGACAGAGCATGCGCGCTGCCTAGGCTCGACCTAAAAAAGAGAGCACTCCATTTTTATTGTCAGTGCAGTGATAGTATCACAGAACACTTGCTACTTTTCTGTCTTTGGCCATAGGAATGTTTGATTTTTCTCTTAATTTCTCATCCATAACTTCATTTCATGATTTACATTTCTTTGAACACATAGACAAATATTACCAGCACCTCAAATGCTTGTTTTTCTCTGCTAGCCAACTCCTCATGACTGGTACTGAAGGTGATACCTTCAGTTTTATTAACAGGAGATGTCAAAAGTAGAACTATCCTGTGACATTTTGCTTCTTGAAGCAGTCCACTCCCTGATCACTTACAGAAGACGAAGAAGAGCTAAGGATGTTAAACACTACTATCCTTCTCTCCCCTGTATTTCGATTGTTAAGGGACTACGTAGCTGCATCTGCAGCACACATCTGCAGCACACGCTAGAGCTCATGGTTGAGGCACCCTCACTCCTCACTCAAAGCCTCACTAAGAGAACAGTGTATTTAACCCTCAAGGGTGAATTCTGTCCATATGATCAAGAATTTTATGTTTTCAAATTTCAAAAATATGCCACCCTCCTGAATTCTCAATCAGAACCAGGCATTAATAACAATGTCTTGCATTATTTACCACAGACACTAGGATTTTTTATTGATCTCACCTGACTCTCTGCCTATGACTCATGTACAGTTAAAAAAGGGGATCAAATCAAATGAAAACCGATAATACTATTGGCTTGTATTTTCTTCCTTGAGGATAAAGAAAGTGTTAAAGCAACTCTTTCAACAGTACTCTTTTTTTCCTCATGATAGTCTTAATATGTTTCTCTCTATTGAACAAATATTTTCAAAATCGATCATAATCTTCCTCATTTTGCTGTGCAAGTTTGCTGCTGAAGAGGATGAGAATTTGTGGACACAAGAATTAAAATAAATATTTCTTTAATAGTAATAATCCCCATTACCTCTGAATGATATCGACTGTATACATTATCACAGGCACGGCCCGTGCCGGGCGTTATACTGGGGCGGTGACGTCAGGCAAGGGAGGGTCAGAGTGGGGGGTTGTAAAATGCGGGATATGGAACATTAGAGGTAAGTACCGGGGGAAAAAAACGAATTACGTTGCCCACGCTGCATCGCCAAATATAATGCAGCGTGGTCAACAAAATTCGTATTTTTTTTTCCACCACTTACCTCTAAGTGGCGGAAACCCTGACCCTCCCCTGCCTGATGTCACCGCCCCAGTGTAACGCACGACACGGGCCGTGCCTGCATTATCACTCAACTTTTAAGGTCCCAACACATTAAATCTGATCACATCTTGCTGATAATGTTCTAAAAGTCACAGCAGGATATTTATACATGTACTATTAATTTATGCAGATTAACACAAGACTGTTGATTTAGAAGGGAACAATGGTTTCCATGTGTGTTTTTTTGTAGAGGTGCCAAAAACAGACAAGACTTTTGAAGAAAGGCTAATATTCAAGGCTTTCCTGCTGAAGTTTGTCAATGCCTACACTCCCATATTTTATGTTGCTTTCTTCAAAGGGCGGTGAGTACCTTCAACTTTTGTATTTTCTGTAAACTGCTAAACCTCTCAGGTCATTTGTGCCTATTTCTTTTTTATTTCATACTTTCAAAGCTGAGGGTTCTGAGAAGAGCAGACAGCAATGGTTTAATAGGGACCGGTTGACCCATTGTTCCAATTCTGTTGATAGCGTCTGACTCTCTTGTGAATGTAGCTAACCAATCGAATTAGGCAAATCTTTACCTTATAAGAGCAGTCTACTCTCCACGTAGAAAATCAAACATTCTTCTTACAGAAATATAATTTTCCTTTTAAATCAATGCATCAGACTAGAATGTACAGCTTCCCTGCTACGAGTGCATACTTATTTTACTTCAGATGTGATAATTCTAGTTCAGTGTACAGCTGTTATAACGTGATAACAAATATGTGTAACACATTTGACATGGCTGTGTATCCCACCACCAGCATTACTAAACTCTCCTACTCTGAATCTAAGTACTGTGTTCTCTTAAGCTAGTTTTTTTGAAAGAGCGGAACAACTATAGTGTGTATCATAGAAATGGGGACATTGGCTTGGGTTTTAAACATTTTTAGAAGGTGCATCCAAATAGGAGTACAAAAGATCTTGATAGTCAAGTAAAAGTAAATTACTCCAAGGTGGTGGAGATGCCTTTTTTCTGCAGCCACAGGAAGAGGCCCTTTATCCACGAGAGCATTAAAAAAAAGCATGGATATCTTGTATTTTGTCCCAAAAGAAGTCAGCAAGTTCATAAGATGTGTCCTTTGAAAGGGGTGCTGAGAGATCCATAAGCACTGGATATGACAAGGATTTAACTATCTAAAATAGCTCCTTAGCTGGGTTTTTGGCACAGCTGATTTTATTTTTGAGGTAAGCAGTATGTGCTTACCAGGCTGCTTCATAATAGGATTTCATCAGCTTATCATCAATGTTGTAATTTCTGCGCCAAACGAGCTACATACGCTTGTAGTTTTTCTTAAGTGCAAGTAGCACAGGGCCAGCTACATGAATGTTAATTTTTTGGGCTGTGGTTGTGGAGATTAGTACATAAAGCGCAGATTCTACCTCCCTGTTAACCTGTCGCATCTTACTGTCAATAGATTCCCTCTAACATGAGGGTTTATTAAACAGATAATTTGGGACTAAAAAGTCTGAGAAAGTATATCAACTGGACATTGCATTGTTTTATCAGTCCTACTAAGCTTTTACTCACAAATTTCTGCACACCTATGTAAAATCTTCCTCTCTGACATGTTGTCCCTTGCCTCATAGGAACAATGTAGATTTCTATTATTGATCATCGTTTTCCTGTTTTAGGTTTGTAGGTCGTCCGGGAGACTATGTGTATATATTCCACTCTTTTAGGATGGAGGAGGTAAGTAAGCTATGTTAAAGATCTAGAATCATAGTACTTGTCTATCATGGCAGCCATATATAAGCTAACCTTCTCCCCTCTGTCTGTAGTGTGCCCCAGGTGGATGCCTAATGGAGCTGTGCATCCAGCTCAGCATTATCATGTTGGGAAAGCAGCTGATTCAGAACAACCTGTTTGAAATTGGCATACCGTAAGTGATCTGGTTTATGTATTGGCTACAAGAATCTAGTATTGCTCACCAACTACCCATGTATTTTTCTTGTGCATTTAGTGTAGGAATTATTTATTCGTTTACAATACCAGACTAAGCATCATTCTGTGTTTGTTACCATATGTTTCAGAGAAACCTCTTTGGAAGCGTCAGTGGTGCCCTAGATTTCCAATTAATGCTAAACCCTGTAAAGTAGAATGTTCAAACACTTTGAGCATTTACTTGGCCAACTTGGTATGATTTCACTTGTGAAGCAATTGCATGTGTGGTAGGGTTACTATTTCTGCATGTTGATGGTAGGTTTCTATCGATTCCTGTGATAATTAACAAGATCCATTATAAGGACTCCCATATGTTTCCTTCAATCAAATGGAAAGATGCTAGTTTGGCATACATCAACCAGGGTTGGTGAAATGACGCTTACCCCAGGCAAAGTGCTAATTGTCCCTTTCCCTTCTCCGACCTCAAGATCAACCTTTGATGGTAGCTTCGGCAATCACGTTCTCCTGGAGGTGAGGTGCTACGCCTATTTATCGTTTTGGAGAAACTAAAGATAGACCTTGACCACAGAAACATGGGATTTCCAGAAACTACTCACATTTTAATACAAGATACATACAAGATTGTACTCTGCTGGGAGGAAATTTAGCTACTTTCGTGTTCAGCTGTTCTTTCAAGTTGATACTCTAGACTTTGATCTCATCTGTGGCCTAAATCGTGCTAACTGACCGCAACCACAAGTACATAATCAATATGCTGGACATGTTCTCTTATGGTGCAGCCTATACTGATATACCTTTAGCCAAACATTGTGGTTGGGTCCATGCTAATAATGGAATTAAGAAATATCAGAATATCAGTAAGTAGCAGACAGAAAACCTACATACATTCCAAGTCTTCCCCTATTGTGTCCTGTATAGGATTAGTATGATTTCAATTCAACACCATGTATCAGGCATCTGAGAATGCTACAGATTGTTAACACGACTACGGCTCCCTATCTCATAACAGTAATTATAGATTAGATCTAGAACTTAGTAGCAGTGATTGTCACCAAAACTGAACACTAGAGGTAGCTTTGTCTGAAAAATTTGACATACAGTTAGAGTTCAGTTACTTACTCTAGGTTTACTTGCTATTACAGCTGGGGAACTGTGGGCATGATCCATGAATGTGAGCCAATGAGCTAATAATATCTTTGAGTGATTATAAAACCATTTTAATGGCTTTGCATAGCCAGATATTGACCAAGAGTGTCATTGGGATATCACATACTACCAATTATTACTGCAAAAACCTTGTAGGATATCTGGTGCCAAAACCAGAACAGACTGTGGTCTTTAAAGGAAATGTTTGGATGGTCACACTTAAAAAATACTGAGAGATGTTGGGCATGATTGGCCTGGCCTACAGGGCAAATTAGGAAGTGCCTGATGGGCTTGTCTGACAATTCAGTGTGTTGGCCTTTTTTTTTGGCTGTTTGTGGACCTGTTAATTCGTTAGTCAGGCCACCTTTATTTTGACGTCCGCGCATATTTTCTGTCTCGGTCCGACCCTGGTGCTGAGATGCAATTTTAATAGCAAATTTTGCATTGAAAAAGTGCAAATATAAATAACAACACATCTCTCTACCATAGCAACACAGTATGATGCTGTAAAATGCAAAGGGTAAAGTGTGGCTGTTGTTTAGGGATTGGATTTGAGACATCTGTCAGTAGAAAACTAGATGTTCCCTTTAAAATTATATATTTAGCTTCTTGGCAAATAGAGCAAAACTGGAATGAAAGACGCTGTAAGACATCCTACTTTCTGTACTTTAAGAGAACCTTAAAGTCTAACAGAGGAATATTAGAAGAGCTATTACTGCCCGGGAATTCAATCCTAGTCCTTTAGACTATAATACAAACCGTGGCATGAAAAGTGCTTTGCTCAGAGCTTTTCATGCTGGGTTTTGAGAAGGTCCACAACAAAAGTAGGTTGTTGGAGCAGTTCTATATTTCACAGTTAACTGGTATGTTCCTAACCTCATAGCTGCTATTACACATTCCTCCCCAGTGCTGCGCTGTCCATTAGAACTAGTGCTGAATGGACGTTCAATGGTCGTGCGCAGCACTGGGGAGGTAGCGCTGCTGACGACCATTGGCCGTCAGCAGCACTTAAGGGGTTAAGAAGACTCGAAAGATATTCACAAGTCAGGATAGTCCAACTGATTTAACAAGGATTAGAGTCCAGGCAAGTCCAAAACTTGCTTAGAATACCTATTTTGCATCATTTCATTTCTTTTATCAGTCATTTTTCATTAGTCCAACATAAGCTCCATATTTATAGTTTTTTGAAGACCGGGGTGAAGCCCAAGATGCAACATCATTGAATAGCTGAACTACTGTGCCAAACTAACAGCTTTTCAATAGCCAAAAAAATATATTTATTGGGGCTAACCTGCAAACCCCAACATACCTCATGAGCCCTTGCCACATAAGGCCTTCACTTCCTCCCACATAACCTCTAAAAGCTCCACAACGACAGGGTCACAACCTGAAACACTCCACCAGGACCAACCAGGACCAGCCACCTAATTTAAACATGAAACCTAAACTTATTGGCCAACCGCACATGTCAGCTTATGTTGCTTTTAAAATTATATGCCTGGTGTTCCTTATTACAGACACGGGTAAAGAGGCAGATAAGCCCTCAGAAGGCAAACTGACAGTACACCACCTAAAAGGAGGCACACTGTCAGCGCTGCCCCTGACAGCAGCCCTCTGTAGGGAGCTGCAGGGTCCTGTGGACCCCCCAGACATCCCTGTTCAGGCTGGTGCAGTCATTGACTGCACCCACTGGCAAGGGGTTCTCTATTCCCCTTTAAAAGTGCAGGCGGGTTGCCGTCTGCACTGTGAAATTAGGAGATGTTTCATAGCAGCCGCTCTGTATTTCATGTGAATGCGCTGCCCTGGGGGCACTGAATTTCCAATGATGTTGCACATTTACTGTCATTGCACCTTGCTTATCTTTTCAAATGTGTGCAGGGACAGTAAAGGGAAATGCGCCGCATGTGTAATGCAAAAGACACACAGATGATGGACAGAATGCAGACCAAATCAAACATTCTCCGTAGTCAATAGTTCTGTGTTTAATCCATCGTTCTTCTGCTCACCATGCCTCCCCCATGTTTAGACCTAGCCATATGCAAATCAGTATTGACCCTGTGCCTCATGGGAACATTCCAGATTGAACTGCCAAGCCAGGTCCTCCCTGGACCGGAAACAAGCATCCTAGGACCGGTTTTGGGGCATCACCCCACATCAGCCAGGATAGCTTGAATACAGTGGCACAGTGAGCCCGGGACCCATGTCTGGGCATTCCCGGCACAATTAGGGCGAGAAAGCAAAAGATACACAGATTATGGCCTGGGCCGGAATGTTCCCATTGGGTGCAGGGTCAAGACTGATTTGCATATGGCTGGGTTCAAACTGGAATGGCATGGGTAGCAAAAAAACGAAGGATTTAGGCCCATATCTCTGTACTGGGATGAATATGACATTGTTCTGCATTCTGTTCATCAATTGTTCTTTTTGCATGTGTAATGTGGCACCAGCTATCCCTCTCTGGATACAATCTCCAGGCTGGCCCTACTTGGCATTTTTTTGCTGTGACTAAATACTTCTCGTCAATGGAAGAGACTTTGACCAGGCCCACCAACAACTTCACCCCAAGCGTTTGTCAGCACATAGGTTCTATCTACGTAAAATTGTCATAGTCCTTAAAGATATGAAATTATCGAATCGTATTGTGATTTGGTTTCTTCATTTTCTTTGAGTGCCTGCTATTTCTGTTCAGTGTATAAAAGATTACCCAAATAGAAAATAGTTTTTTATATCTAAGTATTACCTTCTCTTCCCCATTCCCTGATGTTGTTTCTTAGACCAGTGGTTGAAAGTACATGAATCAATCGCGCTTTGGCAAGTTTTCAAAAATATCAATCATGAAGACTCCATTGCCAGGCACAGTGGCATGCGTCCTCTGTCCCTGCTTCTGGGGATGGCTTTGCTAGCGACTACTTTAGGTAGACATTTTGATTCCTCAAGTCCAATGAGGGTGTCATAATAGCAATATGATGGAATTGGTGTGCTTTTATTCTAGAAACTCGCTAGCTACCCCTTGAAAAATAATATGATAACATAATAGCATCGTAAATAACAAATATTGCATGAAAAGGGTTAGAGTATCAATAGAATGTTCTGCTTATATTGAACATTTTGTGATGCTTTTATCTTTCTATCTGCCTCATCTCTACAGCCCATTGTTCTAGAAAGCAAATGCACCTCTGGAACAACGCCTGGCCAAAGTCACATTTGTTGTGCAAACATAGTCTTGTAATAGAGCAATTCAATAAAGCCTTCTTAATTAAGTCTCATGAAAATGATTCCCACTCATTGTGTGTTGAGTCACCTGTCTTACGAAATACTGACTATAATTCCTCCCCCACGCTCACAATTTGTGCTGCCCTTTGTTTTGTGGGACTGTCAACAAACAGAATGCACTTAATATTGAATAAAAACCTCAAAGCACGCCCTACCTCCAGACGTCATGGAATCCAAAGAGGCCACAGCAATCAGGAAATTCCCAGCCAATAACCCATATCAGTCTCTAGTATTTAACACCATGGTCACCCATTCTGTGTGACTCTTTTATCTAGGCATCTTTCTGATCTTGAAGGGAGGGTTTGACTCTCTCTCAATTTGCCCTCCTCCAGCTTGGTCACAGTAGATTGCAACTCGGAGACTTTACAAAGCATTCTGACACAGTAGATTGCAGCTTAGACTGTTTACTATAAAGCACTGTGACCCAGTAGATTGCAGTTTGGACCCTTTATTAAAAAGCACTCTGGGACAGTAGATTGCAGCTAGTACCCTTTATTACAAATCACTGTGACACAGTAGATTGCAATTTGTACCCTTTATTACAAAGCACTCTGACACAGTAGATTGCAGGGGAACAAATGGTATATCCTGAGCTAAAAGTTCATCGATATCAAAGTCCATCAATTAAATTCAATGAGTCAGATTATCTTAATTTCATCTTCATTTATTTTCCAGTTCATAAGTAAATCCAGTCTTCACCAAGAGAACATACATTAGCGGCAGCGGCTAATGTATGTTCTCTTGGTGAAGACTGTCCCATCAAGAAGAAGTCATCCAGATAGTGCGTCCTCGTGTCTTAGCCAGTGCGCCAGGAAAAAGCCCACTGCAAAAAGGAACTGAAGCGCTCATAAAATGCGCACGATATCGAGCACCCCATGGGCAATGCCTTGTCCAAAAATATGCCCCGTCAAACTGGATCCCCAACAACTGGTGATCTACCGGGTGTACAGGCGGCAGCCTGAACGCTGACTTGATATCACATTTTGCCATGAGGGCGCCCGCCCCCACCAGCCTCTGTGCCACATCCACGGAAGAGTAATACACCGGTCAGCTCTGCCGATATATAGTCATTCACCGACGTCCCCTCTGGCCACGACAAGTGTTGTATCAGGCGAAATTACCCGGGCTCCTTTTTGGGCACCACGCCAATAGGTGAGATAATCAAATCCTGAAAGGGTGCACCCCAAAAGGCGCCCGCCACCCGCAACTCCTGCACCTCTTTGAACAACTTATCCCGCACCACCGCTTTGTGCACATTGACTGATTTTAAATTCTACGCCCACCTGGCGATCCGCGGACCCTCGTACCCCCAGCCGGAAACCCTCTCGAAAACCCTGTCGTAACGTGGCTGCATCTTCCGTCCGCGGATAAGACACCGAGAGAGGGGCTGGAGACGCTCCAGCAGAATCAGCGTATAAGCCTTTTCCCCAAAGCCCCGATCCCCCTTTTCCACCCCACCTCCCCCCTATTGTTCCCCGGCTGCTGCGGGATGCTGCCCCTGAGCACCACCCGACTCCCCAGCAACGCACCACCAGGTGTCTCTTCCTGCACCTGGAGCACTCATTCCGAAATCGGCAAAACTGCCTGCCTCACGCGCCTTTGTTGAAGTATCAGCATGCGCCAACTGTGGCATTTGCGGTTCCTTCTCCCTGCCCCACCTCCCGCGGGCCAAAAAGGGGGACGGAATGAGCAGGAGGCCGCTGGCAGTATAGAACCTCCAGCCGAACTTCGCCCCCCCCATGGTCTGTTGGTACAAGTTCGAATCAAGCTCCCCCCACTTCGCCTCCAGATCCGAAGCCAAGCGTGCTTGGAACTCCTAGTCATAATGCGACCAGGCATACCGCCATATGTAATCTGCGCACGCCTGATCACATCCATATATTTGAAAAGTGCTACTGCCCGGTCTGGATACTTTTCGCAGTACACGCTTGCGAATATCAGAAACCCCACCAACCAGGTGTCAATGGCACCTTGGGTCGCCTAGCCAGCTCCTGCTCCTCCTCCTCCTCCTCCTCCTCCTCCTCCTCCTCCTCCTCCTCCTCCTCCTCCTTCAACCTTTCCTTCGCCATTAGCTCCCCATGGAGGAGCTTCAGGATCTCCACATACTCCCCTTTCCTAATGTTCCCCTTAGTCACCAGCGATAGGTGCGCCCCCAGTGGCTTTGTAATACACATATAGGGAAGCTTGCGCACCGGAACATCACAGCTCTCCTTCCCTGCCTTGCCCCCGTCTGCTACGTCGCCCATTTTTCCCACCCGGCACCCGCGACACCCACCCCATCCGCCTTACCGTCACCGGACCCAGCGGCGCCCGCCTCCTCCGGGCTCACCCGTGTGTCCTTCACATACCGCCCCTTGCAAAGGCGCACCCCCGCCTCTCCCCCTCGGGCATCAGTCCTCACTGAAACATTCACTCGAATGAGTGCCCAACTCACTCCCCACTCCGCCACCGGGCTGACCTGGCGTCAAGGCCGGCGTCCGCACAGGATCCCGCTGCCTAACCAGTGGAGCATGGGGGGGTCGTCACTCTCACCGTTTCGCGTCGTGGGTGTTCCTGCAACACACTAGCAACATTGTTACACCGCTCTCCCCCAACCCTCCCCTCCCACCTCCCTTCCCGGATCTCCCCCTCCTCCAAGCTGTCCTCCTCATAATCTGCACCATCTCACCCTGGTCCACACCGGGAACCTCCACCAAGTAAAGTCCTCAGCCGCCCCCATGGGCTCCAGGTGGCTCAGACCCGCTTTTTCCCTACATGTACGCAGCAGGTCGCCCAAAGCCACGCTCTCCCTCCTCCCCTGCACCTGATAGTCCTCCATATTCTGTTCCACAGCTCCGGACCTCCGCCCTCGTCCCTACGCGGCCGTCTAGACCCTTTGGGGTGGGGCTGGCAGGGACCTACCACCCCGCCTTCCATAATGCACCGCTACCTGGTCCCTCGGTGGAGTAAGACTGCCCGTACAAGGCAGAGCTGGCCCATCCCCCTCGGTGGAGTGGAGCCGCATGCTGCTCCTCCCGAGCACCTTGACACACGTTCCTGTCGGGAAAAAGAGGTGCAGTCAGCATGGCGGGGTAATGCGACCCCCCACCCTGCCCGATCCCCCAAACGCCCACCATACTGCCCGACCCACTCCCACCGAGTGACCACCCCTCCATGCCGGGCATTCCCCCCACCCAAGCCCGTCCAGCCCCACTTTCCCCCCGCTGACCCGCAGCCCTCCCATTCTCTGTTGCTCCACTCCAATGACTCCATCTCCCGGCACACTGACCCGCCCCCACCCCCACTTACACAAGCCCGCACCCCCGACCGGACCCCAACGGCCCCCCTCCGGACCCCCATCCCCTTGGACCTACCCCTCCCGAACCCCCATGTAACGCCGTCGCCGCGACCCCCAATCCACCACCCCACTCCCCCATTCAGTGCCCCCCCAGATCCGCCACACCTAGTTCAAACCCCCCGCGCCCCCCACCCAGCTCCGTCCCCCCAGCCACCACCTACGGAGACTGCAGCCTACTGGGTCCCACCATACTCCCATCCCCACCTGAAGAGTACCCCTCCCCTGCACCGCTCCCCCTGGCCCCCCGGCCACCCTATTCCTCTGAATCCTCAATCAGTAGGGGTGACGCCCCTCCATCGCTCTCTGGTGTAGGGGCCCTTCCTCCACCAGCTCTCCGCCCGCCGCACAACCTCTTCAGCTCCACCCCTGCCGAGCCCCGCCCCCTCCCTCCTGCAGCGCCGCTCCTGTCCGTTGAATCTCCCACCCTTCCCTCTGCCCCCACGGCAAACTCCAATACTGGCCTGTGAGCCGCACCTCGCCTCCAACCCGCCCGCCACTTCCCCCATACTACTGCAGCCGCAGGGCGGCCACAGTACCTCCCTGGCCTTCCGGCCCCGCCCCCAGCCTCCAGACGTTGAGGCACCCGAGACAGTTCAGGATCCATCACAGCCGCGGCGCAGTCGGTGGCTGCGCGCTACGGCGGCCTCACCTTAACTTCGGGACGCACAATGTCCATGCGGCCCGCATCGTCCAAGAGGTCGAGGGCCTCTACAACGCGAGCATCATCCAGCCGCGCCTCCCAGCAGAAATGTTTATCGGCCGGCACACACAGTGCGAAGCACACTCTTCGCCGCACCAGCCCACATGGAGATAACCGCTCCCAGACTGCGCGCAGTCACCTGCTATCCTCTCCCATTCCACATGACCCCAATTAGCCACAGATAGAGGCGAGGAAAGAAGAGACAACCAGGCACCCACCAATAAAAGGAAAAGGCACCCACAGAACCACCCTGTTGGGTCACTGCCACCGAAATGGTGGCTAGTGCCCTAAAATGGCCAGTTATATCTCGAACTAGCCCAAGAGCAGCCCACCCCAGCCCAAGGCTACTAACAACAGCCCAACCAGCCCTCTTACGGTGCTTGCTGCTCACCCGCCCCCAGGAGAAAAAGGCCTCCCAGGAGAAAAAGGCCTCCCTTCGGTCAGCCACCCCTCCCAAAGCTTGATTACTATAAAGCACTCTGACACAGTAGATTCCACCTTAGACCCTTTACTAAGAAGCACTCTGACACAGTAGATTCCACCTTAGACCCTTTACTAAGAAGCACTGTGACACAGTAGATTGCAGTTTGGACCCTTTGTTACAAAGCACTCCGACACAGTACATTACAGCTTAGACCCTTTACTATAAAGCACTCTGACACAGTAGATTTCACCTTAGACCCTTTATTACAGAGCACTGAAACACAGTAGATTGCAGCTTGTACCCTTTATTACAGCACTGTGACACAGTAGATTGCAGCATGAACCCTTTATTATAATGCCCTGTGACACAGTGGATTGCAGCATGAACCCTCTATTACAACGCACTGTGACACAGTAGATTGCAGCTTGGACCCTTTATTACAAAGCACTCCGACACAGCAGAATGCAATCTGTGTGTCAGACTGCTTTGTAATAAAGGGTCCTACCTGCAATCTGCTGTTTCAGAGTGCTTTGTAAGGACTTTTACCCTTTATTACAAAGCACTCTTACACAGTAGACTGCAGCTTGCACCCTTTATTACAAAGCACTCTGACACAGTAGATTGCAGCTTGACCCTTTTACTATAAAGCACTGCGACACAATAGATTGCAGTTTAGACCCTTTATTAAAAAGCACTCTGACACAGTAGATTGTAACTTCAAGTCAAGTCAAGTCAGAAGATTTATATAGCGCGCTACATACCCGGAGGGTCTCAAGGCGCTTGAAGAAGGGTGGGGAATTATTTGTCGAATATCCAAGTTTTAAGTTGCTTTCTGAATGCTAGATGGTTCTGAGTGAGACGAAGGTGAGTGGGGAGTGAGTTCCAGGTTCTAGCTGCGAGGTAGGAAAAGGATCTACCTCCCATGGTGTTTTTATTGATGCCAGGTACGGTAGCAAGGGCTTGGTTGGAGGATCGTAGCTGACGGGAGGGGGTGTAGAAGGAAAGACGTGTGTTGAGGCATTCGGGTCGAATTTCATAAAGTGCTTTGTGTGCGTGGGTTAGGAGTCGGAACGTAATCCTCTTATTGACGGGGAGCCAGTGGAGGATTTTCAGGTGACTAGAGATGTGGTCTTTACGCGGGATGTCTAGTATGAGTCTGGCTGATGCGTTCTGGATGCGTTGGAGTTTATTCTGGAGTTTTGCGGTGATACCGGCGTATAGGGTGTTTCCGTAGTCCAGGCGGCTTGTAACCAGTGCATGGGTGACCATTTTTCTTGTTTCGGTGCGGATCCAGCGAAATGTTTTTTTGAGCATGCGAAGAATGTTGAAGCAAGATGATGAAACAGCGTTTACTTGTCTGTTCATAGAGAGTGAGGAGTCCAGGATGAGGCCCAGGTTCCGTGCGTGGTCCGTCGGGATGGGTGCTTTTCCAAGGGCCTCTGGCCACCAAGAGTCGTCCCAGGCAGAGGGGGAGGTACCTAAGATAAGGACTTCTGTTTTGTCTGAGTTCAGTTTCAGACGGCTATGTTTCATCCACTCGGCTACTTCTATCATTCCTTCGTGTAGGTTAGTTTTGGCGGTGCTAGAGTCTTTGGTGAGTGATAGGATCAGTTGAGTGTCATCCGCGTAGAAGATGATGTTGAGGTTGTGTTGGCGTGCGATGGCCGCGAGGGGGCTCATGTATACGTTGAGGAGGGTGGGACTGAGTGAGGACCCTTGGGGTACGCCGCAGATGACTTCAGTGGCCTCTGAGATGAATGGTGGGAGGCGGACCCTCTGGGTTCTTCCGGTGAGGAACAAGGTGATCCATTCCAGTGCTTTTCCTTGTATTCCGATGTTTCTGAGGCGCTGTAGAAGGGTGCTATGGCAGACTGTGTCGAAGGCTGCGGAGAGGTCAAGGAGGATGAGGGCGACTGTGTCTCCATTGTCCAGGAGAGTTCGAATGTCGTCTGTTGCTGCGATGAGGGCGGTCTCCGTGCTGTGTTTGGCTCGGAAGCCGGACTGTGAGGAGTTGAGGGATTTGTTTGTTTCGAGGAAGACGGCAAGCTGGTTGTTGACAGCTTTCTCGATGACTTTGGCCGGGAATGGAAGGAGCGAGATGGGGCGGTAGTTTTTGAGTTCGGTGGGGTCCGCTGTGGGTTTTTTCAGAAGGGCGCTAAGTTCTGCGTGTTTCCAGCTTTCCGGGAAGGTGGCGGAGTTGAGGGAGCAGTTGATGACGTCTCGAAGGTGTGGTGCTATGATGGAGTCTGCTTTGTTGAAGATGTGGTGAGGGCAGGGGTCTGTGGGGGATCCTGAGTGGATGGAGTTCATCAGACGGATGGTGTCTTCAGTAGAGATTGGGTTCCAGTCATTTAGGATGTTCAAGGGGGGTGAAGGTCCTGCAGAAGGTTGGGTGGGTTGGTCTCCGGGTCGGTTGTCGAAGCTGTTGTGGATGTCTGCGATTTTGTTGTAGAAGAACGAAGCTAGGGAGTCGCAGAGGGCTTGAGAGGGGGTGATGTCGTTGGAGTTGGCTGAGGGGTTGGTAAATTCTTTGACTATGTTGAATAATTCCTTGCTGTTGTGGGCGTTGTTGTCTAGTCGGTCTTTGAATGTGGCTTTCTTGGCAGATCGGATAAGTTGGTGGTGTATGCGGGTGGCGTTTTTGAAAGCGTCCCTGGTGCTGGTGTTTGGGTCTTTTTTCCAGGCCTTCTCGAGGGAGCGACAGAGTTTTTTGGATTTCTTAAGATCCTCGTTGAACCAGGATGCGTTTTTGCTGCCTCGTTTGATCTGACGTTTTTTCAGCGGTGCTAGGAAGTCGGCGCTGTTGGATAGCCATTGGGTGAGGTTAATGGCTTCTTGGTCGGGGTTTGAGGAGTGGGCAGGGGGGTTTTGGAGAAGCGATGAGGAGATCTGGTCGATGGTGATTTTGTTCCAGTTTCTTCGCAAAGTAGGTTGAGGATGGTTGTGAGTTGTGGTCTTTTTGTAGATAAAGTGAACGCAGCTGTGGTCCGTCCAATGGAGAGAAGTGGTGTAACTGAAGGAGACATGTTTGCTGGAGGTGAAGATAGGGTCGAGTGTGTGCCCAGCGATGTGGGTGGGCGTAGTGACAAGTTGTTTGAGTCCAAGGTTGGCGAGATTGTCCAGAAGGGAGGTGGCGTTGCTGTCATTGCTCTTTTCTAGGTAAAAGTTGAGGTCTCCCAGCAGAATGTATTCCTCGGAAGGGAGGGCGTGTGGGGTGATAAAGTCAGTGATAACGTCGCTGAAATGTGCACGGGGTCCTGGAGGTCGGTAGAGGAGGGTGCCTCTGAGTGTGGTTTTGGGATCGGTGTGGATCTGGAAGTGAAGGTGTTCGGCGCTGGTAAGGTTGACGTCTGAGCTGGTTGAGATGCGGATGGAGTTCTTATGGACGATAGCGATGCCTCCTCTTGTTTGGTCGGTGCGGTCCTTACGGATGATCTTGTATCCTTCCGGGATGGCTATGGTGATCTCTGGAGCTGATGAGGCGTTCATCCATGTTTCTGTAAGGAAGGCGACGTCGGGAGAAATGGTGTCTAGAAGGTTCCAGAGGTCGATGGCGTGTCTGTGGACTGAGCGGGTGTTGAGCAGGATGCATTTTAGGTGGTTGGAGTCAGCTCTCGGTTGTGTGATCGTGGATGAGGAGTTTTTCTTGGTGCTGTCGAACTTGCAGGAGTAGCAAGTGAAGGGTCCATGGGTGTGTCCAGGAGCGGCTTGGGCGCAGTTGGAGAGTCGGCCGGGGTTAAGGGCTAGGAGGGTGGAGGCGTCGTAAGTAATGCGGGTGGGGTGGGTGGGACGGGGGCCAGGGGGTCTGGCGCTGGGCGCGGGCAAGGCGCGGACGGGCGTAGACGGGCTGACCTTAGGCGCACCTTCGGCGCGGCCGTAGCGCGTGGACGCTGCGCGTTGGGACATTTTTCATAAATGGATAGTGGAGGGGGCTGAGCGTGGGAGGGGCAGCAGCTGGGAGGCGGTGGCGGGAGGAGGGGCGGACAAGGGGGAAACAAACAACAAAATGGAGGGTCAAAGGCGAACAGAGACAGGGGCAGCAAATGCACAACAGCGCTGAGTGTGCAGGCTAATTATAAGTAAACACACCAGCCTCAGTGTAGCAATATTAATTCAGCCAGCCTCAGCAAGGTCGCGCTAATAATTAAATAAAATAGTGCGGCGCTACGCGAGCAAAGCGCTACAAGGCTGCGAGGGTCAGCCAAACACAGCTGTAAATGCTACTGGAATAACGATACCGCCAGGAGACAGAGCGAGGCAGCTGCAGTTCAGCAGGAGCGTGGGGGAGCAACCGATCTGAATGAAGGTCTAGGCGGTCACAATCTGCTCGGGGGAGAGGAAGGTCGAGATCGTGGGTGGGAGGGGCAGCAGCTGGGAGGCGGTGGCGGGAGGAGGGGCGGACCAGGGTAAACAAACAACAAAATGGAGGGTCAAAGGCGAACAGAGACAGGGGCAGCAAATGCACAACAGCGCTGAGTGTGCAGGCTAATTATAATACCCTTTATTACAAAGCGCTCTGATACAGGAGATGCAGCTTGGACACTTTATTACAAAACACTCTGAAACAGTAAACTGCAGCTTGGACCCTTTATTACAGAGCACCGTGACACAGTAGACTGCAATTTGGACCCTTTATTACAGAGCACTCTGACACAGTAAACTGCAGCTTGGACCCTTTATTCCAAAGCACTCTCACACAGTAAACTGCAGCTTGGACCCTTTATTCCAAAGCACTCTGACACAGTAAACTGCAGCTTGGACCCTTTATTCCAAAGCACTCTGACACAGTAAACTGCAGCTTGGACCCTTTATTACAGAGCACCGTGACACAGTAGACTGCAATTTGGACCCTTTATTACAAAGCACTCTGACACAGTAAACTGCAGCTTGGACCCTTTATTCCAAAGCACTCTGACACAGTAAACTGCAGCTTGGACCCTTTATTCCAAAGCACTCTCACACAGTAAACTGCAATTTGGACCCTTTATTACAGAGCACCGTGACACAGTAAACTGCAGCTTGGACCCTTTATTACAAAGCACTCTTACACAGTAGACTGCAATTTGGACCCTTTATTACAAAGCACTCTGACACAGTAAACTGCAGCTTGGACCCTTTATTACAAAGCACTCTGACACAGTAGACTGCAACTTGGACCCTGTATTACAAAGCACCGTGACACAGTAGATTGCAGCTTGGACCCTTTATTACAAAGCACTCTGACACAGTAAACTGCAGCTTGGACCCTTTATTACAAAGCACTCTGGCACAGTAGATTGCAGCTTGTACCCTTTATTACAAAGCACTCTGACACAGTAGACTGCAGCTTGGACCCTTTATTACAAAGCACTCTGACACAGTAGATTGCAGCTTGTACCCTTTATTACAAAGCACTCTGACACAGTAAACTGCAGCTTGGACCCTTTATTCCAAAGCGCTCTGAAACAGTAGATTGCAGCTTGTACCCTTTATTATAAAGCACTCTGACACAGTAAACTGCAGCTTGGACCCTTTATTATAAAGCACTCTGACACAGTAAACTGCAGCTTGGACCCTTTATTCCAAAGCACTCTGACACAGTAAACTGCAGCTTGGACCCTTTATTCCAAAGCACTCTGACACAGTAAACTGCAGCTTGGACCCTTTATTCCAAAGCACTCTGACACAGTAAACTGCAGCTTGGACCCTTTATTCCAAAGCACTCTGACACAGTAAACTGCAGCTTGGACCCTTTATTCCAAAGCACCGTGACACAGTAAACTGCAGCTTGGACCCTTTACTACAGAGCACTCTGACACAGTAGATTGCAGCTTGGACCCTTTATTCCAAAGCACTCTGACACAGTAAACTGCAGCTTGGACCCTTTACTATAAAGCACTCTGACACAGTAGATTGCAGCTTGGACCCTTTATTATAAAGCACTCTGACACAGTAGATTGCAGCTTGGACCCTTTATTACAAAGCACTCTGACACAGTAAACTGCAGCTTGGACCCTTTATTACAAAGCACTCTGACACAGTAAACTGCAGCTTGGACCCTTTACTATAAAGCACTCTGACACAGTAGATTGCAGCTTGGACCCTTTATTCCAAAGCACTCTGACACAGTAGATTGCAGCTTGGACCCTTTATTATAAAGCACTCTGACACAGTAGATTGCAGCTTGGACCCTTTATTATAAAGCACTCTGACACAGTAGATTGCAGCTTGGACCCTTTACTATAAAGCACTCCGATGCAGTCGATTCCACCTAAGACCCTTTATTATAAAGCACGCTGGCACAGTAGATTGCAGCTTGGACCCTTTACTATAAAGCACTCTGACACAGTAGATTGCAGCTTGGACCCTTTATTCCAAAGCACTCTGACACAGTAGATTGCAGCTTGGACCCTTTATTATAAAGCACTCTGACACAGTAGATTGCAGCTTGGACCCTTTATTATAAAGCACTCTGACACAGTAGATTGCAGCTTGGACCCTTTATTATAAAGCACTCTGACACAGTAGATTGCAGCTTGGACCCTTTATTATAAAGCACTCTGACACAGTAAACTGCAGCTTGGACCCTTTATTACAAAGCACTCTGACACAGTAAACTGCAGCTTGGACCCTTTATTACAAAGCACTCTGACACAGTAGATTGCAGCTTGGACCCTTTATTATAAAGCACTCTGACACAGTAGATTGCAGCTTGGACCCTTTACTATAAAGCACTCTGACACAGTAGATTGCAGCTTGGACCCTTTACTATAAAGCACTCTGACACAGTAGATTGCAGCTTGGACCCTTTACTATAAAGCACTCTGACACAGTAGATTGCAGCTTGGACCCTTTACTATAAAGCACTCTGACACAGTAGATTGCAGCTTGGACCCTTTATTATAAAGCACTCTGACACAGTAAACTGCAGCTTGGACCCTTTATTACAAAGCACTCTGACACAGTAGATTGCAGCTTGGACCCTTTATTACAAAGCACTCTGACACAGTAAACTGCAGCTTGGACCCTTTATTACAAAGCACTCTGACACAGTAAACTGCAGCTTGGACCCTTTATTACAAAGCACTCTGACACAGTAGATTGCAGCTTGGACCCTTTATTATAAAGCACTCTGACACAGTAGATTGCAGCTTGGACCCTTTATTATAAAGCACTCTGACACAGTAGATTGCAGCTTGGACCCTTTACTATAAAGCACTCTGACACAGTAGATTGCAGCTTGGACCCTTTACTATAAAGCACTCTGACACAGTAGATTGCAGCTTGGACCCTTCACTATAAAGCACTCTGACACAGTAGATTGCAGCTTGGACCCTTCACTATAAAGCACTCTGACACAGTAGATTGCAGCTTGGACCCTTCACTATAAAGCACTCTGACACAGTAGATTGCAGCTTGGACCCTTCACTATAAAGCACTCTGACACAGTAGATTGCAGCTTGGACCCTTTATTATAAAGCACTCCGATGCAGTCGATTCCACCTAAGACCCTTTATTACAAAGCACTCTGACACAGTAGATTGCAGCTTGGACCCTTCACTATAAAGCACTCTGACACAGTAGATTGCAGCTTGGACCCTTTATTATAAAGCACTCCGATGCAGTCGATTCCACCTAAGACCCTTTATTACAAAGCACTCTGACACAGTAGATTGCAGCTTGGACCCTTCACTATAAAGCACTCTGACACAGTAGATTGCAGCTTGGACCCTTTATTATAAAGCACTCCGATGCAGTCGATTCCACCTAAGACCCTTTATTACAAAGCACTCTGACACAGTAGATTGCAGCTTGGACCCTTCACTATAAAGCACTCTGACACAGTAGATTGCAGCTTGGACCCTTTATTATAAAGCACTCTGACACAGTAGATTGCAGCTTGGACCCTTTACTATAAAGCACTCCGATGCAGTCGATTCCACCTAAGACCCTTTATTATAAAGCACGCTGGCACAGTAGATTGCAGCTTGGACCCTTTACTATAAAGCACTCTGACACAGTAGATTGCAGCTTGGACCCTTTATTCCAAAGCACTCTGACACAGTAGATTGCAGCTTGGACCCTTTACTATAAAGCACTCCGATGCAGTCGATTCCACCTAAGACCCTTTATTATAAAGCACGCTGGCACAGTAGATTGCAGCTTGGACCCTTTACTATAAAGCACTCTGACACAGTAGATTGCAGCTTGGACCCTTTATTCCAAAGCACTCTGACACAGTAGATTGCAGCTTGGACCCTTTATTATAAAGCACTCTGACACAGTAGATTGCAGCTTGGACCCTTTATTATAAAGCACTCTGACACAGTAGATTGCAGCTTGGACCCTTTACTATAAAGCACTCCGATGCAGTCGATTCCACCTAAGACCCTTTATTATAAAGCACTCTGACACAGTAGATTGCAGCTTGGACCCTTTATTACAAAGCACTCTGACACAGTAGACTGCAGCTTGGACCCTTTATTACAAAGCACTCTGACACAGTAGACTGCAGCTTGGACCCTTTATTACAAAGCACTCTGACACAGTAAACTGCAGCTTGGACCCTTTATTCCAAAGCGCTCTGAAACAGTAGATTGCAGCTTGTACCCTTTATTATAAAGCACTCTGACACAGTAGATTGCAGCTTGGACCCTTCACTATAAAGCACTCTGACACAGTAGATTGCAGCTTGGACCCTTTATTATAAAGCACTCCGATGCAGTCGATTCCACCTAAGACCCTTTATTACAAAGCACTCTGACACAGTAGATTGCAGCTTGGACCCTTCACTATAAAGCACTCTGACACAGTAGATTGCAGCTTGGACCCTTTATTATAAAGCACTCTGACACAGTAGATTGCAGCTTGGACCCTTTACTATAAAGCACTCCGATGCAGTCGATTCCACCTAAGACCCTTTATTATAAAGCACGCTGGCACAGTAGATTGCAGCTTGGACCCTTTACTATAAAGCACTCTGACACAGTAGATTGCAGCTTGGACCCTTTATTCCAAAGCACTCTGACACAGTAGATTGCAGCTTGGACCCTTTACTATAAAGCACTCCGATGCAGTCGATTCCACCTAAGACCCTTTATTATAAAGCACTCTGACACAGTAGATTGCAGCTTGGACCCTTTATTACAAAGCACTCTGACACAGTAAACTGCAGCTTGGACCCTTTATTACAAAGCACTCTGACACAGTAAACTGCAGCTTGGACCCTTTATTACAAAGCACTCTGACACAGTAGATTGCAGCTTGGACCCTTTATTATAAAGCACTCTGACACAGTAGATTGCAGCTTGGACCCTTTATTATAAAGCACTCTGACACAGTAGATTGCAGCTTGGACCCTTTACTATAAAGCACTCTGACACAGTAGATTGCAGCTTGGACCCTTTACTATAAAGCACTCTGACACAGTAGATTGCAGCTTGGACCCTTTATTACAAAGCACTCTGACACAGTAAACTGCAGCTTGGACCCTTTATTACAAAGCACTCTGACACAGTAGATTGCAGCTTGGACCCTTTATTATAAAGCACTCTGACACAGTAGATTGCAGCTTGGACCCTTTACTATAAAGCACTCTGACACAGTAGATTGCAGCTTGGACCCTTTACTATAAAGCACTCTGACACAGTAGATTGCAGCTTGGACCCTTCACTATAAAGCACTCTGACACAGTAGATTGCAGCTTGGACCCTTCACTATAAAGCACTCTGACACAGTAGATTGCAGCTTGGACCCTTTATTATAAAGCACTCCGATGCAGTCGATTCCACCTAAGACCCTTTATTACAAAGCACTCTGACACAGTAGATTGCAGCTTGGACCCTTCACTATAAAGCACTCTGACACAGTAGATTGCAGCTTGGACCCTTTATTATAAAGCACTCCGATGCAGTCGATTCCACCTAAGACCCTTTATTACAAAGCACTCTGACACAGTAGATTGCAGCTTGGACCCTTCACTATAAAGCACTCTGACACAGTAGATTGCAGCTTGGACCCTTTATTATAAAGCACTCCGATGCAGTCGATTCCACCTAAGACCCTTTATTACAAAGCACTCTGACACAGTAAACTGCAACTTGGACCCTTTATTATAAAGCACTCTGACACAGTAGATTGCAGCTTGGACCCTTTATTACAAAGCGCTCTGAAACAGTAAACTGCAGCTTGGACCCTTTATTACAAAGCACTCTGACACAGTAGACTGCAACTTGGACCCTGTATTACAAAGCACTCTGACACAGTAGACTGCAACTTGGACCCTTTACTACAGAGCACTCTGACACAGTAGATTGCAGCTTGGACCCTTTATTCCAAAGCACTCTGACACAGTAGATTGCAGCTTGTACCCTTTATTACAAAGCACTCTGACACAGTAAACTGCAACTTGGACCCTTTATTATAAAGCACTCTGACACAGTAGATTGCAGCTTGGACCCTTTATTACAAAGCGCTCTGAAACAGTAGATTGCAGCTTGGACCCTTTATTACAAAGCACTCTGACACAGTAAACTGCAGCTTGGACCCTTTATTACAAAGCACTCTGACACAGTAAACTGCAGCTTGGACCCTTTATTACAAAGCACTCTGACACAGTAGATTGCAGCTTGGACCCTTTATTCCAAAGCACTCTGACACAGTAGATTGCAGCTTGGACCCTTCACTATAAAGCACTCTGACACAGTAGATTGCAGCTTGGACCCTTCACTATAAAGCACTCTGACACAGTAGATTGCAGCTTGGACCCTTCACTATAAAGCACTCTGACACAGTAGATTGCAGCTTGGACCCTTTATTATAAAGCACTCCGATGCAGTCGATTCCACCTAAGACCCTTTATTACAAAGCACTCTGACACAGTAGATTGCAGCTTGGACCCTTTACTATAAAGCACTCTGACACAGTAGATTGCAGCTTGGACCCTTTATTATAAAGCACTCCGATGCAGTCGATTCCACCTAAGACCCTTTATTACAAAGCACTCTGGCACAGTAGATTGCAGCTTGGACCCTTTACTATAAAGCACTCTGACACAGTAGATTGCAGCTTGGACCCTTTACTATAAAGCACTCTGACACAGTAGATTGCAGCTTGGACCCTTCACTATAAAGCACTCTGACACAGTAGATTGCAGCTTGGACCCTTCACTATAAAGCACTCTGACACAGTAGATTGCAGCTTGGACCCTTCACTATAAAGCACTCTGACACAGTAGATTGCAGCTTGGACCCTTCACTATAAAGCACTCTGACACAGTAGATTGCAGCTTGGACCCTTTATTATAAAGCACTCCGATGCAGTCGATTCCACCTAAGACCCTTTATTACAAAGCACTCTGACACAGTAGATTGCAGCTTGGACCCTTCACTATAAAGCACTCTGACACAGTAGATTGCAGCTTGGACCCTTTATTATAAAGCACTCCGATGCAGTCGATTCCACCTAAGACCCTTTATTACAAAGCACTCTGACACAGTAAACTGCAACTTGGACCCTTTATTATAAAGCACTCTGACACAGTAGATTGCAGCTTGGACCCTTTATTACAAAGCACTCCGATGCAGTCGATTCCACCTAAGACCCTTTATTACAAAGCACTCTGGCACAGTAGATTGCAGCTTGGACCCTTTATTACAAAGCACTCCGATGCAGTCGATTCCACCTAAGACCCTTTATTACAAAGCACTCTGACACAGTAGATTGCAGCTTGGACCCTTTATTACAAAGCACTCTGAAACAGTAAACTGCAGCTTGGACCCTTTATTATAAAGCACTCCGATGCAGTCGATTCCACCTAAGACCCTTTATTCCAAAGCACTCTGACACAGTAGATTGCAGCTTGGACCCTTTACTATAAAGCACTCTGACACAGTAGATTGCAGCTTGGACCCTTTACTATAAAGCACTCTGACACAGTAGATTGCAGCTTGGACCCTTTATTATAAAGCACTCCGATGCAGTCGATTCCACCTAAGACCCTTTATTACAAAGCACTCTGGCACAGTAGATTGCAGCTTGGACCCTTTACTATAAAGCACTCTGACACAGTAGATTGCAGCTTGGACCCTTTATTATAAAGCACTCTGACACAGTAGATTGCAGCTTGGACCCTTTATTATAAAGCACTCTGACACAGTAGATTGCAGCTTGGACCCTTTATTATAAAGCACTCTGACACAGTAGATTGCAGCTTGGACCCTTTATTATAAAGCACTCTGACACAGTAGATTGCAGCTTGGACCCTTTATTACAAAGCACTCTGACACAGTAAACTGCAGCTTGGACCCTTTATTACAAAGCACTCTGGCACAGTAGATTGCAGCTTGGACCCTTTACTATAAAGCACTCTGACACAGTAGATTGCAGCTTGGACCCTTTATTCCAAAGCGCTCTGAAACAGTAGATTGCAGCTTGGACCCTTTATTCCAAAGCGCTCTGAAACAGTAAACTGCAGCTTGGACCCTTTATTACAGAGCACCGTGACACAGTAGACTGCAATTTGGACCCTTTATTACAGAGCACTCTGACACAGTAGATTGCAGCTTGTACCCTTTATTATAAAGCACTCCGATGCAGTCGATTCCACCTAAGACCCTTTATTACAAAGCACTCTGACACAGTAGATTGCAGCTTGGACCCTTTACTATAAAGCACTCTGACACAGTAGATTGCAGCTTGGACCCTTTATTATAAAGCACTCTGACACAGTAGATTGCAGCTTGGACCCTTTACTATAAAGCACTCTGACACAGTAGATTGCAGCTTGGACCCTTTACTATAAAGCACTCTGACACAGTAGATTGCAGCTTGGACCCTTCACTATAAAGCACTCTGACACAGTAGATTGCAGCTTGGACCCTTCACTATAAAGCACTCTGACACAGTAGATTGCAGCTTGGACCCTTCACTATAAAGCACTCTGACACAGTAGATTGCAGCTTGGACCCTTCACTATAAAGCACTCTGACACAGTAGATTGCAGCTTGGACCCTTTATTATAAAGCACTCCGATGCAGTCGATTCCACCTAAGACCCTTTATTACAAAGCACTCTGACACAGTAGATTGCAGCTTGGACCCTTCACTATAAAGCACTCTGACACAGTAGATTGCAGCTTGGACCCTTTATTATAAAGCACTCCGATGCAGTCGATTCCACCTAAGACCCTTTATTACAAAGCACTCTGACACAGTAGATTGCAGCTTGGACCCTTCACTATAAAGCACTCTGACACAGTAGATTGCAGCTTGGACCCTTTATTATAAAGCACTCCGATGCAGTCGATTCCACCTAAGACCCTTTATTACAAAGCACTCTGACACAGTAGATTGCAGCTTGGACCCTTCACTATAAAGCACTCTGACACAGTAGATTGCAGCTTGGACCCTTTATTATAAAGCACTCTGACACAGTAGATTGCAGCTTGGACCCTTTACTATAAAGCACTCCGATGCAGTCGATTCCACCTAAGACCCTTTATTATAAAGCACGCTGGCACAGTAGATTGCAGCTTGGACCCTTTACTATAAAGCACTCTGACACAGTAGATTGCAGCTTGGACCCTTTATTCCAAAGCACTCTGACACAGTAGATTGCAGCTTGGACCCTTTACTATAAAGCACTCCGATGCAGTCGATTCCACCTAAGACCCTTTATTATAAAGCACGCTGGCACAGTAGATTGCAGCTTGGACCCTTTACTATAAAGCACTCTGACACAGTAGATTGCAGCTTGGACCCTTTATTCCAAAGCACTCTGACACAGTAGATTGCAGCTTGGACCCTTTATTATAAAGCACTCTGACACAGTAGATTGCAGCTTGGACCCTTTATTATAAAGCACTCTGACACAGTAGATTGCAGCTTGGACCCTTTACTATAAAGCACTCCGATGCAGTCGATTCCACCTAAGACCCTTTATTATAAAGCACTCTGACACAGTAGATTGCAGCTTGGACCCTTTATTACAAAGCACTCTGACACAGTAGACTGCAGCTTGGACCCTTTATTACAAAGCACTCTGACACAGTAGACTGCAGCTTGGACCCTTTATTACAAAGCACTCTGACACAGTAAACTGCAGCTTGGACCCTTTATTCCAAAGCGCTCTGAAACAGTAGATTGCAGCTTGTACCCTTTATTATAAAGCACTCTGACACAGTAGATTGCAGCTTGGACCCTTCACTATAAAGCACTCTGACACAGTAGATTGCAGCTTGGACCCTTTATTATAAAGCACTCCGATGCAGTCGATTCCACCTAAGACCCTTTATTACAAAGCACTCTGACACAGTAGATTGCAGCTTGGACCCTTCACTATAAAGCACTCTGACACAGTAGATTGCAGCTTGGACCCTTTATTATAAAGCACTCTGACACAGTAGATTGCAGCTTGGACCCTTTACTATAAAGCACTCCGATGCAGTCGATTCCACCTAAGACCCTTTATTATAAAGCACGCTGGCACAGTAGATTGCAGCTTGGACCCTTTACTATAAAGCACTCTGACACAGTAGATTGCAGCTTGGACCCTTTATTCCAAAGCACTCTGACACAGTAGATTGCAGCTTGGACCCTTTACTATAAAGCACTCCGATGCAGTCGATTCCACCTAAGACCCTTTATTATAAAGCACTCTGACACAGTAGATTGCAGCTTGGACCCTTTATTACAAAGCACTCTGACACAGTAAACTGCAGCTTGGACCCTTTATTACAAAGCACTCTGACACAGTAAACTGCAGCTTGGACCCTTTATTACAAAGCACTCTGACACAGTAGATTGCAGCTTGGACCCTTTATTATAAAGCACTCTGACACAGTAGATTGCAGCTTGGACCCTTTATTATAAAGCACTCTGACACAGTAGATTGCAGCTTGGACCCTTTACTATAAAGCACTCTGACACAGTAGATTGCAGCTTGGACCCTTTACTATAAAGCACTCTGACACAGTAGATTGCAGCTTGGACCCTTTATTACAAAGCACTCTGACACAGTAAACTGCAGCTTGGACCCTTTATTACAAAGCACTCTGACACAGTAGATTGCAGCTTGGACCCTTTATTATAAAGCACTCTGACACAGTAGATTGCAGCTTGGACCCTTTACTATAAAGCACTCTGACACAGTAGATTGCAGCTTGGACCCTTTACTATAAAGCACTCTGACACAGTAGATTGCAGCTTGGACCCTTCACTATAAAGCACTCTGACACAGTAGATTGCAGCTTGGACCCTTCACTATAAAGCACTCTGACACAGTAGATTGCAGCTTGGACCCTTTATTATAAAGCACTCCGATGCAGTCGATTCCACCTAAGACCCTTTATTACAAAGCACTCTGACACAGTAGATTGCAGCTTGGACCCTTCACTATAAAGCACTCTGACACAGTAGATTGCAGCTTGGACCCTTTATTATAAAGCACTCCGATGCAGTCGATTCCACCTAAGACCCTTTATTACAAAGCACTCTGACACAGTAGATTGCAGCTTGGACCCTTCACTATAAAGCACTCTGACACAGTAGATTGCAGCTTGGACCCTTTATTATAAAGCACTCCGATGCAGTCGATTCCACCTAAGACCCTTTATTACAAAGCACTCTGACACAGTAAACTGCAACTTGGACCCTTTATTATAAAGCACTCTGACACAGTAGATTGCAGCTTGGACCCTTTATTACAAAGCGCTCTGAAACAGTAAACTGCAGCTTGGACCCTTTATTACAAAGCACTCTGACACAGTAGACTGCAACTTGGACCCTGTATTACAAAGCACTCTGACACAGTAGACTGCAACTTGGACCCTTTACTACAGAGCACTCTGACACAGTAGATTGCAGCTTGGACCCTTTATTCCAAAGCACTCTGACACAGTAGATTGCAGCTTGTACCCTTTATTACAAAGCACTCTGACACAGTAAACTGCAACTTGGACCCTTTATTATAAAGCACTCTGACACAGTAGATTGCAGCTTGGACCCTTTATTACAAAGCGCTCTGAAACAGTAGATTGCAGCTTGGACCCTTTATTACAAAGCACTCTGACACAGTAAACTGCAGCTTGGACCCTTTATTACAAAGCACTCTGACACAGTAAACTGCAGCTTGGACCCTTTATTACAAAGCACTCTGACACAGTAGATTGCAGCTTGGACCCTTTATTCCAAAGCACTCTGACACAGTAGATTGCAGCTTGGACCCTTCACTATAAAGCACTCTGACACAGTAGATTGCAGCTTGGACCCTTCACTATAAAGCACTCTGACACAGTAGATTGCAGCTTGGACCCTTCACTATAAAGCACTCTGACACAGTAGATTGCAGCTTGGACCCTTTATTATAAAGCACTCCGATGCAGTCGATTCCACCTAAGACCCTTTATTACAAAGCACTCTGACACAGTAGATTGCAGCTTGGACCCTTTACTATAAAGCACTCTGACACAGTAGATTGCAGCTTGGACCCTTTATTATAAAGCACTCCGATGCAGTCGATTCCACCTAAGACCCTTTATTACAAAGCACTCTGGCACAGTAGATTGCAGCTTGGACCCTTTACTATAAAGCACTCTGACACAGTAGATTGCAGCTTGGACCCTTTACTATAAAGCACTCTGACACAGTAGATTGCAGCTTGGACCCTTCACTATAAAGCACTCTGACACAGTAGATTGCAGCTTGGACCCTTCACTATAAAGCACTCTGACACAGTAGATTGCAGCTTGGACCCTTCACTATAAAGCACTCTGACACAGTAGATTGCAGCTTGGACCCTTCACTATAAAGCACTCTGACACAGTAGATTGCAGCTTGGACCCTTTATTATAAAGCACTCCGATGCAGTCGATTCCACCTAAGACCCTTTATTACAAAGCACTCTGACACAGTAGATTGCAGCTTGGACCCTTCACTATAAAGCACTCTGACACAGCAGATTGCAGCTTGGACCCTTTATTATAAAGCACTATGATGCAGTCGATTCCACCTAAGACCCTTTATTACAAAGCACTCTGACACAGTAAACTGCAACTTGGACCCTTTATTATAAAGCACTCTGACACAGTAGATTGCAGCTTGGACCCTTTATTACAAAGCACTCCGATGCAGTCGATTCCACCTAAGACCCTTTATTACAAAGCACTCTGGCACAGTAGATTGCAGCTTGGACCCTTTATTACAAAGCACTCCGATGCAGTCGATTCCACCTAAGACCCTTTATTACAAAGCACTCTGACACAGTAGATTGCAGCTTGGACCCTTTATTACAAAGCACTCTGAAACAGTAAACTGCAGCTTGGACCCTTTATTATAAAGCACTCCGATGCAGTCGATTCCACCTAAGACCCTTTATTCCAAAGCACTCTGACACAGTAGATTGCAGCTTGGACCCTTTACTATAAAGCACTCTGACACAGTAGATTGCAGCTTGGACCCTTTACTATAAAGCACTCTGACACAGTAGATTGCAGCTTGGACCCTTTATTATAAAGCACTCCGATGCAGTCGATTCCACCTAAGACCCTTTATTACAAAGCACTCTGGCACAGTAGATTGCAGCTTGGACCCTTTACTATAAAGCACTCTGACACAGTAGATTGCAGCTTGGACCCTTTATTATAAAGCACTCTGACACAGTAGATTGCAGCTTGGACCCTTTATTATAAAGCACTCTGACACAGTAGATTGCAGCTTGGACCCTTTATTATAAAGCACTCTGACACAGTAGATTGCAGCTTGGACCCTTTATTATAAAGCACTCTGACACAGTAGATTGCAGCTTGGACCCTTTATTACAAAGCACTCTGACACAGTAAACTGCAGCTTGGACCCTTTATTACAAAGCACTCTGGCACAGTAGATTGCAGCTTGGACCCTTTACTATAAAGCACTCTGACACAGTAGATTGCAGCTTGGACCCTTTATTCCAAAGCGCTCTGAAACAGTAGATTGCAGCTTGGACCCTTTATTCCAAAGCGCTCTGAAACAGTAAACTGCAGCTTGGACCCTTTATTACAGAGCACCGTGACACAGTAGACTGCAATTTGGACCCTTTATTACAGAGCACTCTGACACAGTAGATTGCAGCTTGTACCCTTTATTATAAAGCACTCCGATGCAGTCGATTCCACCTAAGACCCTTTATTACAAAGCACTCTGACACAGTAGATTGCAGCTTGGACCCTTTACTATAAAGCACTCTGACACAGTAGATTGCAGCTTGGACCCTTCACTATAAAGCACTCTGACACAGTAGATTGCAGCTTGGACCCTTCACTATAAAGCACTCTGACACAGTAGATTGCAGCTTGGACCCTTCACTATAAAGCACTCTGACACAGTAGATTGCAGCTTGGACCCTTCACTATAAAGCACTCTGACACAGTAGATTGCAGCTTGGACCCTTCACTATAAAGCACTCTGACACAGTAGATTGCAGCTTGGACCCTTTATTATAAAGCACTCCGATGCAGTCGATTCCACCTAAGACCCTTTATTACAAAGCACTCTGACACAGTAGATTGCAGCTTGGACCCTTCACTATAAAGCACTCTGACACAGTAGATTGCAGCTTGGACCCTTTATTATAAAGCACTCCGATGCAGTCGATTCCACCTAAGACCCTTTATTACAAAGCACTCTGACACAGTAGATTGCAGCTTGGACCCTTCACTATAAAGCACTCTGACACAGTAGATTGCAGCTTGGACCCTTTATTATAAAGCACTCCGATGCAGTCGATTCCAACTAAGACCCTTTATTACAGAGCACTCTGACACAGTAGACTGCAGCTTGGACCATTTATTCCAAGGCACTCTGACACAGTAGATTTCAGCTTAGGCCCTTTATTACAAAGCACCGTGACACAGTAGACTGCTGCTTGGACCCTTTATTACAAAGCACTGCGACACAGTAAACTGCAGCTTGGACCCTTTATTACAAAGCACCGTGACACAGTAGATTGCAGCTTGGACCCTTTATTACAAAGCACCGTGACACAGTAGACTGCTGCTTGGACCCTTTATTACAAAGCACCGTGACACAGTAGACTGCTGCTTGGACCCTTTATTACAAAGCACTGCGACACAGTAGATTGCAGCTTGGACCCTGTATTACAAAGCACTCTGACACTGTAGATTTCACCTAAGACCCTTTATTACAAAGCACGCTGGCACAGTAGATTGCAGCTGGTACCCTTTATTACAAAACACTCTGACACAGTAGATTCCACCTAAGACCCTTTATTACAAAGCACTCTGACACAGTAAACTGCAACTTGGACCCTTCACTATAAAGCACTGCGACACAGTAGATTGCAGCTAGTACCCTGTATTGCAAAGCACTCTGACACTGTAGATTTCACCTAAGACCCTTTATTACAAAGCACGCTGGCACAGTAGATTGCAGCTTATACCCTTTATTACAAAGCGCTCTGAAACAGTAGATTACGGCTTGGACCCTTTATTACAAAGCGCTCTGATACAGGAGATTGCAGCTTAGACCCCTTATTACAAACTACTCTGATGCAATAGATTGCAGCTTGGACCCTTTATTACAAAGCACTCTGAAACAGTAACCTGCAACTTGGACCCTTCACTATAAAGCACTGCGACACAGTAGATTGCAGCTAGTACCCTTTATTACAAAGCACTCTGACACTGTAGATTTCACCTACGACCCTTTATTACAAAGCACTCTGAAACAGTAAACTGCAGCTTGGACCCTCTATTACAAAGCACTCAGACACAGTAGATTGCAGCTTGGACCCTTTATTACAAAGCACTCTGACACAGTAAACTGCAGCTTGGACCCTCTATTACAAAGCACTCAGACACAGTAAACTGTAACTTGGACCCTTCACTATAAAGCACTGCGACACAGTAGATTGCAGCTAGTACCCTTTATTACAAAGCACTCCGACACAGTAGATTCCACCTAAGACCCTTTATTACAAAGCACTCGGACTCAGTAAACTGCAGCTTGGACCCTTTATTACAAAGCACTCTGACACAGTAAACTGCAACTTGGACCCTTCACTATAAAGCACTGCGACACAGTATGTTCCACCTAAGACCCTTTATTACAAAGCACGCTGGCACAGTAGATTGCAGCTTGTACCCTTTATTACAAAGCGCTCTGACACAGTAGATTGCAGCTTGGACCCCTTATTACAAAGCACGCTGGCACAGTAGATTGCAGCTTGTACCCTTTATTACAAAGCGCTCTGACACAGTAGATTGCAGCTTGGACCCCTTATTACAAAGCACTCTGACACAGTAGATTGCAGCTTGGACCCTCTATTACAAAGCACTCAGACACAGTAAACTGTAACTTGGACCCTTCACTATAAAGCACTGCGACACAGTAGATTGCAGCTAGTACCCTTTATTACAAAGCACTCTGACACAGTAAACTGCAGCTTGGACCCTCTATTACAAAGCACTCAGACACAGTAAACTGTAACTTGGACCCTTCACTATAAAGCACTGCGACACAGTAGATTGCAGCTAGTACCCTTTATTACAAAGCACTCCGACACAGTAGATTCCACCTAAGACCCTTTATTACAAAGCACTCGGACTCAGTAAACTGCAGCTTGGACCCTTTATTACAAAGCACTCTGACACAGTAAACTGCAACTTGGACCCTTCACTATAAAGCACTGCGACACAGTATGTTCCACCTAAGACCCTTTATTACAAAGCACGCTGGCACAGTAGATTGCAGCTTGTACCCTTTATTACAAAGCGCTCTGAAACAGTAGATTACAGCTTGGACCCTTTATTACAAACTACTCTGACACAGTAGACTGCAACTCGGACCCTGTATTACAAAGCACTCTGACACAGTAGATTGCAGCTTGTACCCTTTATTACAAAGCACTCTGACACAGTAGACTGCAGCTTGTACTCTTTATTACAAAGCACTCTGACACAGTAGACTGCAACTTGGACCCTGTATTACAAAGCACTCTGACACAGTAAACTGCAGCTTGTACTCTTTATTACAAAGCACTCTGACACAGTAGACTGCAACTTGGACCCTGTATTACAAAGCACTCTGACACAGTAAACTGCAGCTTGTACTCTTTATTACAAAGCACTCCGATGCAGTCGATTCCACCTAAGACCCTTTATTACAAAGCACTCTGACACAGTAGATTGCAGCTTGGACCCTTTATTCCAAAGCACTCTGAAACAGTAAACTGCAGCTTGGACCCTTTATTATAAAGCACTCTGACACAGTAGATTGCAACTTGGACCCTGTATTACAAAGCACTCTGACACAGTAAACTGCAGCTTGTACTCTTTATTACAAAGCACTCTGACACAGTAGACTGCAACTTGGACCCTTTACTATAAAGCACTGCGGCACAGTATATTGTAGCTAGTACCCTTTATTACAAAGCACTCTGACACAGTAGATTTCAGCTTGGACCCTTTATTACAAACTACTCTGACACAGTAGACTGCAACTCGGACCCTGTATTACAAAGCACTCTGACACAGTAAACTGCAGCTTGTACCCTTTATTACAAAGCACGCTGGCACAGTAGATTGCAGCTTGTACCCTTTATTACAAAGCGCTCTGAAACAGTAGATTTCAGCTTGGACCCTTTATTACAAACTACTCTGACACAGTAGACTGCAACTCGGACCCTGTATTACAAAGCACTCTGGCACAGTAGATTGCAGCTTGTACCCTTTATTACAAAGCACTCTGACACAGTAGATTTCAGCTTGGACCCTTTATTACAAACTACTCTGACACAGTAGACTGCAACTCGGACCCTGTATTACAAAGCACTCTGACACAGTAAACTGCAGCTTGTACCCTTTATTACAAAGCACGCTGGCACAGTAGATTGCAGCTTGTACCCTTTATTACAAAGCGCTCTGAAACAGTAGATTACAGCTTGGACCCTTTATTACAAACTACTCTGACGCAGTAGATTGCAGCTCAGACCCTTTATTACAAAGCATTCCGTAATAAAGGGTCCGAGCTGCAGTCTATTGTGACAAAGCACTCTGACACAGTAGATTTCACCTTAGGCCCTTTATTACAAAGCACTCTGGCATAGTAGATTGCAGCTTGTACCCTTTATTACAAACTACTCTGACACAGTAGACTGCAACTCGGACCCTGTATTACAAAGCACTCTGACACAGTAAACTGCAGCTTGTACCCTTTATTACAAAGCACGCTGGCACAGTAGATTACAGCTTGGACCCTTTATTACAAACTACTCTGAAACAGTAGATTACAGCTTGGACCCTTTATTACAAACTACTCTGACACAGTAGACTGCAACTCGGACCCTGTATTACAAAGCACTCTGACACAGTAGATTGCAGCTTGTACCCTTTATTACAAAGCACGCTGGCACAGTAGATTGCAGCTTGGACCCTTTATTACAAAGCACTCTGAAACAGTAGATTACAGCTTGGACCCTTTATTACAAACTACTCTGACACAGTAGACTGCAACTCGGACCCTGTATTACAAAGCACTCTGACACAGTAGATTGCAGCTTGTACCCTTTATTACAAAGCACTCTGACACAGTAGACTGCAGCTTGTACTCTTTATTACAAAGCACTCTGACACAGTAGACTGCAACTTGGACCCTGTATTACAAAGCACTCTGACACAGTAAACTGCAGCTTGTACTCTTTATTACAAACTACTCTGACACAGTAGACTGCAACTCGGACCCTGTATTACAAAGCACTCTGGCACAGTAGATTGCAGCTTGTACCCTTTATTACAAAGCGCTCTGACACAGTAGATTTCAGCTTGGACCCTTTATTACAAACTACTCTGACACAGTAGACTGCAACTCGGACCCTGTATTACAAAGCACTCTGGCACAGTAGATTGCAGCTTGTACCCTTTATTACAAAGCACTCTGACACAGTAAACTGCAGCTTGTACCCTTTATTACAAAGCACTCTGGCACAGTAGATTGCAGCTTGTACCCTTTATTACAAAGCGCTCTGACACAGTAGATTTCAGCTTGGACCCTTTATTACAAAGCACTCTGACACAGTAAACTGCAGCTTGTACCCTTTATTACAAAGCACTCTGGCACAGTAGATTGCAGCTTGGACCCTTTATTACAAAGCGCTCTGACACAGTAGACTGCAACTCGGACCCTGTATTACAAAGCACTCTGGCACAGTAGATTGCAGCTTGTACCCTTTATTACAAAGCGCTCTGACACAGTAGATTTCAGCTTGGACCCTTTATTACAAACTACTCTGACACAGTAGACTGCAACTCGGACCCTGTATTACAAAGCACTCTGACACAGTAAACTGCAGCTTGTACCCTTTATTACAAAGCGCTCTGACACAGTAGATTTCAGCTTGGACCCTTTATTACAAACTACTCTGACACAGTAGACTGCAACTCGGACCCTGTATTACAAAGCACTCTGACACAGTAGATTGCAGCTTGTACCCTTTATTACAAAGCGCTCTGACACAGTAGATTTCAGCTTGGACCCTTTATTACAAACTACTCTGACACAGTAGACTGCAACTCGGACCCTGTATTACAAAGCACTCTGACACAGTAAACTGCAGCTTGTACCCTTTATTACAAAGCACGCTGGCACAGTAGATTACAGCTTGGACCCTTTATTACAAACTACTCTGACGCAGTAGATTGCAGCTCAGACCCTTTATTACAAAGCATTCCGTAATAAAGGGTCCGAGCTGCAGTCTATTGTGACAAAGCACTCTGACACAGTAGATTTCACCTTAGGCCCTTTATTACAAAGCACTCTGGCATAGTAGATTGCAGCTTGTACCCTTTATTACAAAGCACTCTGACACAGTAAACTGCAACTTGGACCCTTCACTATAAAGCACTGCGACACAGTAGATTGCAGGAGAGACATTACCTTTGAAAAAACGAAGCGCTGTACAACGTGCACTTACACCTGAAAGCACTGAGGAAAGCTTACTGCTGAAACGCGTCTGCTAATAAAGGTGTTTTGAAACTATCCCCCGAGTGCCTTCGTGTGCTGTACTTTGCATACGCCGGAGCCTGCATTTAAAAGTGAGTCCCTTCCTCACTACAAGGCACGCGCCAGGAGTTCTAAAACCTGTCGTTTGAAGGAACTTGGAGCATCATTGTAAATACAGGAGCTGAACCGTCTCTAAAAGGATGAATCTGCTGACCGCAGGTCGTGAATTATACAAGTTCAAGGTGAGCTTTCATACAAGGCAGCCTGCAGTTTCGTCCTGATCAAAAAGAGGCTTGGCGAGGGAGAATGCACAGCGCTCATATGGTGAGAAACCTTGCATTGGACTAAATTGCCATAAGACACACCGCCTACAGCATCTACAAGACCTTTAAAATATGCTGAAAATTACGAACATTGTTAAAAACTGAAATAATACCCTTTCAGTATGGCGGCTACTAATGTGAAACAGGAGACGCCCTGATGTTTTAAAAGACTTGCAGACAATTGACCCCTTGTGATTGTAAATAGTAGAAAGGAAATCAAGGACGGCACACATTAGTGATATATGTTACGCACTACTGGTCCCATAATGCCTTGGGAGTCAGGCTTGAAATAAATGAGGGATTAAGCCAATGCCTGTGTGGTCTGCCGTCATTTCCAAAAGTGCCTATGAAGAAGGATGTTAAATTCGAAACGCGTCGGCAAAGTACAGGGAGTGTGTCTGGCAGCCTGATTGAGAGAGGAGCAGTCCTGTGTGTACCTGCCACATATGGGAAACCTGGAAAAGACATACTAGTGGCCCGCCCTTGGACACGGCAGGCGCCACCAGGAAGCCGCAGGAGTCCGTCCACGACGGATTGTTTGGGACACGGTGCGGTGATTTCTTCGTTGTCTTGCTACGGGGAATCCCACTGCTGCTGCAATGTGGGTTTACTCGCTGTCGGGATTGAGGCAGCTAGAGTGAAACAGGAGACGCCCTGATGATTTAAAAGACTTGCAGACAATTGACCCCTTGTGATTGTAAATAGTGGAAAGGAAATCAAGGACGGCACACATTAGTGATATATGTTACGCACTACTGGTCCCATAATGCCTTGGGAGTCAGGCTTGAAATAAATGAGGGATTAAGCCAGTGCCTGTGTGGTCTGCCGTCATTTCCAAAAGTGCCGATTAAGAAGGATGTTAAATTCGAAACGCGTCGGCCAAGTACAGGGAGTGTGTCTGGCAGCCTGATTGAGAGAAGAGCAGTCCTGTGTGTACCTGCCACATATGGGAAACCTGGAAAAGACATACTAGTGGCCCGCCCTTGGTCACGGCAGGCGCCACCACGAAGCCGCAGGAGTTCGTCCACCACGGATTGTTTGGAACATGGTGCGGTGATTTCTTCGTTGCCTTGCTACGGGGAATCCCACTGCTGCTGCAATGTGGGTTTACTCGCTGTCGGGATTGAGGCAGCTAGAATGAAACAGGAGACGCCCTGATGATTTAAAAGACTTGCAGACAATTGACCCCTTGTGATTGTAAATAGTGGAAAGGAAATCAAGGACGGCACACATTAGTGATATATGTTACGCACTACTGGTCCCATAATGCCTTGGGAGTCAGGCTTGAAATAAATGAGGGATTAAGCCAGTGCCTGTGTGGTCTGCCGTCATTTCCAAAAGTGCCTATGAAGAAGGATGTTAAATTCGAAACGCGTCGGCAAAGTACAGGGAGTGTGTCTGGCAGCCTGATTGAGAGAGGAGCAGTCCTGTGTGTACCTGTGTCCTGGATGGATGCCAGCCTCAGCTTTCAATCCCACACTAAAAAGGTGGCTGCCACCTGTATAGGTCTCCTAAGGAACCTTAGGCCTATACTCGGTTTCTTTAATTCTAAGTCGCGACAGATAATTGTCCAGGCAACCATCTTGTCACGCCTTGACTATGCGAACGTCCTCCTCCTGGGAGCAAACAAGACAGAAACGGCTAGGTTCCAACGAATCCAGAATGCGGCAGCTAGAACACTAGTCGGTCTCCCACGCAGATGTTCAGCCAGATCCACCATCCGCAAACTCCACTGGCTGCCTGTGGAACACCGAGTCAAATTTAAAGCTCTCATTATGATCTTTAAAATTGCCAAACAAGGAAACCCCCCTCTGCTACGAAATCTGGCCCGCCCCTATGTCCCTGGCCGTGAACTATGCTCCTCCAGCCAACTTCTCTTGAAAGTACCTAGAACAAAGCGCTGCCGTATTGGAGGCCGCTCCTTCGGCGTTCTCGGTCCCAAACTTTGGAACGATCTCCCCCTCAGCATACGCTCCATAGACTCTCTCTCTGTCTTTCGTAAGGCAATTAAGACCCTTCTCTTACCCGCCCCTTAGTCCATCCCCCAGCCTGTCCAACAAGGTGTGTGTTCTGTCTCTCAGCGCCGGGACACCCCATTGCTGGGGTAGCTGTTGCGCTTCACCAAACTTAGAATAGAATAGAATACCTGCCACATATGGGAAACCTGGAAAAGACATACTAGTGGCGCGCCCTTGGTCACGGCAGGCGCCACCACGAAGCCGCAGGAGTCGGTCCACCACGGATTGTTTGGGACACGGTGCGGTGATTTCTTTGTTGCCTTGCTACGGGGAATCTCACTGCTGCTGCAATGTGGGTTTACTCGCTGTCGGGATTGAGGCAGCTAGAGTGAAACAGGAGACGCCCTGAGGATTTAAAAGACTTGCAGACAATTGACCCCTTGTGATTGTAAATAGTGGAAAGGAAATCAAGGACGGCACACATTAGTGATATATGTTACGCACTACTGGTCCCATAATGCCTTGGGAGTCAGGCTTGAAATAAATGAGGGATTAAGCCAGTGCCTGTGTGGTCTGCCGTCATTTCCAAAAGTGCCTATAAAGAAGGATGTTAAATTCGAAACGCGTCGGCAAAGTACAGGGAGTGTATCTGGCAGCCTGATTGACAGAGGAGCAGTCCTGTGTGTACCTGCCACATATGGGAAACCTGGAAAAGACATACTAGTGGCCCGCCCTTGGTCACGGCAGGCGCCACCACGAAGCCGCAGGAGTCCGTCCACCACGGATTGTTTGGGACACGGTGCGGTGATTTCTTCGTTGCCTTGCTACGGGGAATCCCACTGCTGCTGCAATGTGGGTTTTCTCGCTGTCGGGATTGAGGCAGCTAGAGTGCAACAGGAGACGCCCTGATGATTTAAAAGACTTGCAGACAATTGACCCCTTGTGATTGTAAATAGTGGAAAGGAAATCAAGGACGGCACACATTAGTGATATATGTTACGCACTACTGGTCCCATAATGCCTTGGGAGTCAGGCTTGAAATAAATGAGGGATTAAGCCAGTGCCTGTGTGGTCTGCCGTCATTTCCAAAAGTGCCTATGAAGAAGGATGTTAAATTCGAAACGCGTCGGCAAAGTACAGGGAGTGTGTCTGGCAGCCTGATTGAGAGAGGAGCAGTCCTGTGTGTACCTGCCACATATGGGAAACCTGGAAAAGACATATATATATATATATATATATATATATATATATATATATATATATATATATATATATATATATATATAATATACGTGTGTGTGATTGTGTACATTTATATGTGTAGCTATACATTATTCAGTATTATGGGTATCTTTCATAGATTCACATGGCTGAATCATTCCCTGTCGTCGGGGTGGGAGTCCCCGGTATATAAAATAGTAATGTCCTAAAGACATAAATACAAACTAATAGGCCAGAGGCCCCACATTAGTAACCTATCTGAGTCCTTTTGTGAAAAGGACCAAACTTTGGCCAGGAGCCAATCAGCTGCTACCACCCTCTAGAACCTTCCTGGAAGAGGCCAGGAGCCAATCAGCTACTAAGCTACTACCACCCTCTAGAACCTTCCTGGAAGGAGCCTTAGTCCCTCAGATTTTCTACCGCACGTCGTGCTAAGGGAGTCTCCACTGAGCTCTGCTCAGGTTTCTGGTTTTTACTGGACTTTATCCATATTTTATCTTGCTGTTTACTCTTGTGAAGGAGGGCTAGAGTCTACTATGTCTACCACTCCTAAAAAAGGGCTTTTTAGACCTTGTGCCTCGTGTAAGAAGCTGAGACTGCATGTAGATGACAAACATGAAGACTGCCTCTACTGTCTCTACACTGACCATTCTGCCAAGTACTGTAAGGTCTGTCACACTTTCTCTGTCAAGACTCTTAAGGACAGAGAGGGACGCCTGCTTCTGTGGCTCCAGAGACTGAAGGACAAGGATCAAGCAGTCTCCTCAGGTGAGAGCGAGTGTTCCTTCAGGAGCTCACACTCCTCTTCTAAAAGGCAGAGACAGACTTCTCCAGGTCCGTCTAATAGGCCTCCTTAAAGAAGACGCCTAAGTCTTCAGAGGGCTGTCCAATAATAATAATAATAATAATATCGAGTTTGTATAGCGCTCAGTAACGCCATCACGGCGTGTCCCCGCGCTGACACTGTCCAAGAAATCAGCATACAGACTACCCGGATTATGAGGAGTATAGATGAGTTTTGAGCAGGGCCCTGAACCGCGTTTCATTGCTCTCCAGTCTCAGTGCACAGGGGAGTTTGTTCCACTCTTGGGCTGCTTGGAGTGCAAAAGAGCGACCACCCATTCTAGCCTTCTTAATTCTAGGGACTATCAGCAGTCCGGCGCCCTCTGATCGTAGGGACCTAGTTGGTTCGTATCTGCTGATTAAGTCCGTGAGGTAAGTCGGTGATCTGTCCCAGACGATACGGTGAAAGAAGAGGAGGCACTTATAACGCACACGCTTCTTTACAGGTAGCCAATGAAGTGCATCCAGCGCCAGTTTTGAGTTGGCTCTCCTGGGTCTTCTTAGCACCAGTCTGGCAGACTATGGCAGTGAAGACTTCTCTTCAGGAAACTACATTCAAGAAGCATGTGCTTGTGTCTTCTGCCTTGCCAGTGACAGCGTCGAGAGCCGCCATCTCTACGTCGACAGCGTCTGCCTTCACCGCCTTGGCGACATCTACTTCAACTTCGTCGTCGTCTGGTAGGTCTATACCATCTGTTATTCCTGTCAAAAGACCATCGACGACACTTCCGTCGTCGACAGCTCCTTCGTCGACGAAACCGAAGCCTTCGTCGTCGACGAAAGTCCCTACGACGTCCTCGTCGACGAGGCCATTGACGACGAAGCCATTGACGTCAACACCAGCGTCGACGAAGCCGTCGACACCAACGTCGATGAAGCCGTCGACACCAACGTCGATGAAGCCGTCGACACCAACGTCGATGAAGCCGTCGACACCAACGTTGATGAAGCCGTCGACGTCAGCGTCGATGAGGCCGTCGACACCAGCGTCGACTAAGCCGTCGACGACAAGACTGTCGACGAAGCCGTTGACGACAGTACCGTCGACGAAGACGCCAACACTGCCGTCGACGAAGAAAACACCGTCGACGCAGATACCGTCTACGACATCGTCGTCGGAGAAGACGTCGACGACCACCCCGTCGACGGGCCTGTCGATGGAAGGCTCTCCCAAGATAGTGTATTTATACACACTTTAAAATGACAACGCAAACGCTGATGCCAGAAGCGACGTCTCCTAGCAAAGTCGAACCACTGCCGCCGGCCAATCTACTGGAGACTGAGGACTATGATGATGGACCCATGTTCCCAGTGGCAACAAGCCCATCTCAACTACTTGTTAAGGTACATGAAAGTTCAGACAACAAAGACCTGGATCAGGAAGATACTCCTTATCTAGAGGAATATCATTCGCTTTTCAATCCACAGCCTATGGTGAGCATCCCGGCTTCAATTGTCACGGACTTCCAATTCCTTACAGCGGACTACAAACAGCGGTTCCCACCTGCTCCGCCACCTCTAGTGGTACCACCTCAAACGGTACCACCTCAAGCTGTATCATCTGCCCCTCCTCCTCGCCATAAACCACCTCCACTAGTTATTTCCCCAGATCCTGTGTTCCTGCCTCCGCAGCAATCTTCGGACGAAGAGGAAGAAGAGGAAGAGGAGGGTCAACAAGAAGAGGGAGAAATACAAGAGGACGAGTGGGAGGAATATGTCATCTCACATCCAGCTTCCCCAGATCAGGCACAGGCGGACTCTCCTCCAGAGGACATCGGGGGGTTTCACAATATCATAGAACGTGCAGCAGCGAGGTTCAAAATAGAAATGACCACACAACCTCAGGACTGCTTCTTATATGACTTTAAAGAGCCATTCAAAAAGACTGTCCGGTCAATCCCGATTATCGAACACATCTGGGATCAGGAATTAAAGATTATGCAAAACCCCTCATCTCTGCTTCCAGTGCCGGCCAGACTTGATAAGAAATACAAGGCACCGGACAAGGCACCGGCATGTCTTACAGACCATACTAAACCGGACTCTGTGATCACACAGGCCGCGCAGCGGAAGTCCAACAATCCGGCTGCCGTACTGACTGCGCCTCCGGACAAGGAAGGCCGTAAACTCGATAACATCGGGAAGAGGTTCTCCTCGATGTCGGCCATTAACGTCAGAGCAGCGCACTCACTTGCGCTCCTGGGACGTTACAATCGCCAGATGTGGGCAGATGTAGCACCATACCTAGGCTCTCTGCCAGAGGAGCAGAAAGAGGAAGTCAAGAAAATCCTCCTTGAAGGAGAGCGGTCCGCATCGGAGATTATTGATGTGGCGATGGACATCACCTCAACAGGATTTCGCCAGCTGGGGGGGGGGCGGCTGTCCTTAGGCGCCAAGGCTCGCTGAAAGCTACATCTTTCCGACCGGAGGTTCAGGCCAAAGTACTGGATATGCCGTTCGATGGCGAGCTTCTCTTCGGGAAGCATATCGACAAGATGCTCCAGGGTATCAAGAAAGACACCGAGACCGCAAGATCCCTAGGAACACTACAGTACAAGAATACTTCCTTTCGAGGCTCCAGAGAAAGAGGCCAACAAACAAGAGGTGGATACCAGGGGTACAAATCCACCTACGGCTCCTCCCAGCAATACAAGCCTCAATACCAACAGAGGCAACAACCAGGCCAGTCCTCTTACAACAAGTCCTCCTTTCGAGGGAGAGGAGGAAAGAAAGATCCCCCTAGAAGACAGTGACTTCTTTCTCAACCAGGCCTCCGCTTCTTCTCCTTGTTACGTAGTTGGAGGAAAAATTTCCAACTTCTTCCACAATTGGCAAAAAATAACTTCGGATCTTTGGGTTCTCCACCTAGTTCGGTTCGGGCATACCCTGGAGTTTGTGGACACTCCTCCTTTGAACCCTCCATGTCCCATGCCACACAAGAATCTTCATCTTCTTCAAGCGGAACTCTCACTAATGCTTCAAAAAGGAGCTGTAAAAAGAGTTCCCAGAGGTCAGAGGGGGAAAGGATTCTACTCACGGTTCTTTGTGATACGAAAAAAGGAGAAGAAATGGAGACCTATACTGGATCTAAGGAACCTCAACACATACCTCAAAAAACAATCCTTCCGGATGGTATCCATTCAAGAGGTGTTACAACTCCTCAATTCCAGAGATTTCATGATGGCCTTAGACCTCCAGGATGCCTATTTCCACATAGTCATCCACAAAAGTCACCGCTAATTCTTAAGATTCACTGTGGCGGGCAGACATTAGCCGTTCAGAGTGTTGCCTTTCGGCCTAAAGTCGGCGCCACGCATTTTTACGAAATGCCTATCTCCAGTGGCAGCCTACCTTTGCCAACAGCATCACCAGGTATTCCCCTACCTGGACGACTGGCTCATCAAGTCCCATACTCTAGGAGGCGTGAGCAGGTCTTCCAACGCCTGTCTTCAGCTCTTCGAGAAGCTAGTACTTACACTAAATCAGGAAAAGTCAGTACTACAGCCCTATCAACGGCTCACTTTCCTGGGGGCTATTCTGGACACAGATCAAGAGAAGGCCTTTCCATCTCAGGAACGTCAGGCCAAACTGAGGTCTCTGACAGCAAACATTCAGCTCAAAAAGACCATCAAGGTGCAACTTTTCAAGTCACTGCTGGGAATGATGTCCTCCAACATCCTCCTGATTCCACACTGCCGCCTTCGTATGCGTCCCATACAGGAGGCACTGTCAGCCCAGTGGGTTCACAGTACGGGATCCTTCGACGATCGACTCAGAATCACCCCGTTCATGGTGAATGCCCTACACTGGTAGCTTCAACTAAAAAATCTGAACCAAGGCCTACCATTCCTGTTTCTGGTCTCCCCACACGTGATAACAACAGATGCATCGTTAGAGGGATGGGGTGCGTTCCTGCAGGAACTTCATATGCATGGTCAGTGGTCGCCAGCGGAGAAACTACTCCACATCAACCTGTTAGAACTGAGAGCAGTATACCTGGCTCTTCGAGCTTTCCTGCCCAGAATCAGGAACTCCCCAGTGCTTGTGAGGACGGACAACACCACCACAATGCACTACTTAAACAAGCAAGGGGGAACTCGATCCATGACGCAGTCTCAAGCATCGCAGCAAATTTGGAAGTGGCTACTCCAACACAACATCTCGCTGAGGGCGGAGTATGTCCCAGGAGCAGACAACACCCTGGCGGACTCTCTAAGCAGGCAACGCTCCATCTGCCACGAGTGGGAGCTAGACCAACATGCCCTCGACGCAGTGTTCCCCAGATGGGGCAGGCCTCCCCTGGATCTGTTTGCGACAAAGCTCAACGCAAGATGCCAACATTAAACAAGCAGGTTTCCCCAGAAAGGGTCTCTCGGGGATGCATTTTCGATGACATGGTGCAACGTCTTTGCCTACGCTTTTCCACCATTTCCCCTGATCCCCAGGGTCCTTCGGAGGCTGAAAGCAGAGCATTGCTCGTTGATCCTGGTAACCCCAGCGTGGCCACGCCAACACTGGTTTACAGAACTCCACCTTCTATCGCTGGAGCCTCCGATTCCTTTCAAGCCTTACCCACATCTCCTCACCAGGAACCAGGGGCAAGCCCAGCATCCAGATCTGACATCTCTCAGATTATCGGCTTGGCTCCTGAGTTCAGAGAATTCCAGGACCTAGATATCCCTCAGGACTGCAGAGTTGTCCTAGCCCGGGCCCGGGCTGACAGTATCAATAAGACATATTCCCTTAAGTGGAAGAGATTCTGTTTATGGTGTAAAACTAACAATCTGCACCCGTTCTCGTCATCTCCAGCACAACTGCTGCCCTACCTGCTTCACCTAGCCAACTCGGGACTGGCTCATGCCTCCATCAAGGTCCATCTGGCAGCCATATCTCGATTCAGACGCTCTTCGTCTGGTGCTTCTCTATGGTCTAATAGACTAATCAAGCAGTTTCTAAAAGGCTTATTCAGGACTTATCCTCCAGTGAGGCCTTTACCTCCTACATGGCAGCACAATCTTGTCCTGGCACAATTGATGAAGCACCCCTTTGAGCCGATACATAAAGCGGAGCTCAAATACTTGTCATGAAAAACAGCTCTCTTGCTGGCTCTCACGTCAGTAAGGAGGGTGAGTGAGCTACAGGCCTTCTGCATTCAAGACCCGTTCCTTCAGTTTAAACAGGACAGAGTCATCCTACGGACTAACCCCAAATTCATACCTAAGGTTCCGTCTGCTTTTCATCTGAATGAACCTATTGCCTGAGATCTTTCTTCCCTAACCCATCCTCTCCAGCAGAAAGATCTCTACATTCCTTAGATCTAAAGAGATGTCTGAAATTCTACCTTCATAGAACAGAGCAATTTCGCAAATCCAACCAATTGTTCATTGCCTTCAGCAGGCCCAGGAAGGGCCTACCATTGACAAAGCAGAGCATTTCAAGATCGCTCCTCTCCCCGAGTTGAGTGGTCGCTCCCCTGTGTCCCTCGAGGATACTGGTATCGTTGTGCAATTGCTAGCGCTGCTTCTCTTTACTGCTTTTCATCTGCTGCCTGCTGCTTGCATAGAGCCGATTTCAGCCTCATTGCGCACTGCATTAATTGTCAATTTCAGCTTCATTGCCGATCTGCATTAATTCATACTCTGTTGTACCTGACTGCTGCCTGCCTGATCGCCGCTGAGCTGTGCCTGTATCTCTGGGTGATATTGACGCTGTTTCGAAGGGTGTTTTCAGCGCGTTCACTGTACTCCCCCCCCCTCCGCCTCCATTTTGCTGTTGTTGTGATAGTCTGGTGCCCGCCCCGCCTCCCAGCTGAGACGCCCTCCCACTGACTATTACCAGCGCCTCCTTCCTGTTAGGCGCCGTGACTCGCTCCTCTCCCCGAGTTGAGTGGTCGCTCCCCTGTGTCCCTCGAGGATACTGGTATCGTTGTGCAATTGCTAGCGCTGCTTCTCTTTACTGCTTTTCATCTGCTGCCTGCTGCTTGCATAGAGCCGATTTCAGCCTCATTGCGCACTGCATTAATTGTCAATTTCAGCTTCATTGCCGATCTGCATTAATTCATACTCTGTTGTACCTGACTGCTGCCTGCCTGATCGCCGCTGAGCTGTGCCTGTATCTCTGGGTGATATTGACGCTGTTTCGAAGGGTGTTTTCAGCGCGTTCACTGTACTCCCCCCCCCTCCGCCTCCATTTTGCTGTTGTTGTGATAGTCTGGTGCCCGCCCCGCCTCCCAGCTGAGACGCCCTCCCACTAACTATTACCAGCGCCTCCTTCCTGTTAGGCGCCGTGACTCGCTCCTCTCCCCGAGTTGAGTGGTCGCTCCCCTGTGTCCCTCGAGGATACTGGTATCGTTGTGCAATTGCTAGCGCTGCTTCTCTTTACTGCTTTTCATCTGCTGCCTGCTGCTTGCATAGAGCCGATTTCAGCCTCATTGCGCACTGCATTAATTGTCAATTTCAGCTTCATTGCCGATCTGCATTAATTCATACTCTGTTGTACCTGACTGCTGCCTGCCTGATCGCCGCTGAGCTGTGCCTGTATCTCTGGGTGATATTGACGCTGTTTCGAAGGGTGTTTTCAGCGAGTTCACTGTACTCCCCCCCCCCCTCCGCCTCCATTTTGCTGTTGTTGTGATAGTCTGGTGCCCGCCCCGCCTTCCAGCTGAGACGCCCTCGCCCCTCCCCCTCCACCATCCATATATGACAGGAGTTCCCGCGCGCAGCGTTCACGCGCAGCGACCGCGCCCAACCCGCGCCGAAGGTGCGCCAAAGGTAAGCCCGTCTACGCCCGTCCGCGCCTGGACCGCGCCCAGCGCCAGACCCCCTGCCCCTCGCGCTGCCCAGCCTCCCCGCGTTACCTATGATGCTGCCACCCTCCTAGCCCTTAACCCCGGTCGCACCCCCAACTGCGTCCAAGCCGCTCCTGGACGCACCCATGGACCGTTCTCCTGCCTCTCCTGCAAATTTAGCGGCACCGACAACATCTCCGCTACGACCACTCCACAGACTCCCGACCCCAACCACCTAGAATGCATCCTTCTCAACACCCGATCGGTCCACAGACACGCCATCGACCTATGGAATCTACTAGACACCATCTCTCCAGACGTCGCCTTCCTAACAGAAACATGGATGAACGCTTCCTCCGCCCCTGACATCGCCATTGCCATCCCTGAAGACTACAAGATCACACGCAAGGACCGCACCGACCATACAGGAGGTGGAATCGCTATCGTCCATAAGAAATCAATCCGCATCTCAACCAGCTCTGACGCCAACCTCGCTAACTCCGAACACCTTCACTTCCAGATCCACATCGACCCCAAGATCACTCTCAGAGGCACCCTCCTCTACAGACCACCAGGTCCCCGCGCAAAATTCAGTGAAGACATCACAGACTTCATCACCCCACACGCGCTCCCCTCCAAAGACTACATCCTTCTGGGAGACCTCAACTTCCACCTTGAAAAAATCAACGACCGCAACACCGCCACCCTCTTGGACAACCTAGCCAACCTCGGACTTAAACAACTGGTCACTTCCCCCACCCACATCGCAGGTCACACACTCGACCCAATCTTCACCTCCAGCAACCACGTCTCCTTCAGCCACACCACAGATCTCCTCTGGACTGACCACAGCTGCGTCCACTTCACCTACAACAAGCCGAAACCCATCATCCACCTCCAACCAACTCTACAAAGAAACTGGAACAAAATCACCACGGAGCAGATCTCCACATCGCTCCTTCAAACCTCCCCAGCCCTCTCTTCTAACGCCAACGAAGCCGCCTCCAACCTCACCCTTTGGCTATCCAACACCGCCGACACCTTAGCACCACTGAAAAAACGTCAACACAAACTTGGCATCAAGAAGGCTTCATGGTTCAACGATGACCTCAAGAAGTCCAAGAAACTGTGCCGCTCCCTCGAAAAGGCCTGGAAAAAAGACCCAACCACCAGCACCAAGGACGCCTTCAAAAGCGCCACCCGCACTCACCACCAACTGATCCGAAAAGCCAAGAAAACAGCATTCAAGGATCGACTTGACAACAACGCCCACAACAGCAAGGAACTCTTCAACATCGTCAAGGAATTTTCCAACCCCTCGGCCAACTCCAACGACATCACCCCCTCTCAAACCCTCTGCGATTCCCTAGCCTCTTTTTTCCACAACAAGATTGCTGACATCCACAACAGCTTTGACAACCAACCCGGAAGCCAACCCACCTTACCATCAGCTGACCATCCTCCCCCCATTAACACCCTTAACGCCTGGAACCCAATCTCCACTGAGGACACCATCCGCCTGATGAATTCCATCCACTCTGGATCCCCCACAGACCCATGCCCTCACCACATCTTCAACAAAGCAGACTCCGTCATAGCCCCGCACCTCCGAGACGTCATCAACTGCTCCTTCAACTCCGCCACCTTCCCAGAAGACTGGAAACACGCTGAACTCACCGCCCTTCTGAAAAAACCAACAGCAGACCCCACCGAACTCAAAAACTACCGCCCCATCTCGCTTCTTCCATTCCCAGCCAAAGTCATCGAGAAAGCTGTCAACAACCAGCTCGCCGCCTTCCTCAAGCCAACAAATCACTCGACCCCTCACAATCTGGTTTCCGAGCCAAACACAGCACTGAGACCGCCCTCATCGCAGCAACAGACGACATTCGAACTCTACTGGACAATGGAGACACAGTCGCCCTCATCCTCCTCGACCTCTCAGCAGCCTTCGACACAGTCGGCCACAGCACCCTTTTACAACGCCTCAGAAACATCGGAATCCAAGGAAAGGCACTGGAATGGATCACCTCGTTCCTCACCGGAAGAACCCAGAGAGTCCGCCTCCCACCATTCAAGTCTGAGGCCTCTGAAATCATCTGCGGCGTACCACAAGGATCCTCACTCAGTCCCACCCTCTTCAATGTATACATGAGCCCCCTCGCGGCCATCGCCCGCCAACACAACCTCAACATCATCTCTTACGCGGACGACACTCAACTGATCCTATCTCTCACCAAGGACCCCAGCACCGCCAAAACTAACCTACACGAAGGAATGAAAGAAGTTGCCGAATGGATGAAACAAAGCCGTCTGAAACTGAACTCAGACAAAACAGAAGTCCTCATCCTAGGTAATTCCCCCTCTGCATGGGACGACTCCTGGTGGCCGGAAGCCCTCGGAAATGCACCCATCCCGACAGACCACGCACGGAACCTTGGCGTCATCCTGGATTCTTCACTCTCAATGAACAGACAAGTCAGCGCCGTATCCTCTTCCTGCTTTAACATTCTTCGCATGCTCAGAAAAACATTTCGCTGGATCCCCACCGAAACAAGGAAAACAGTCACCCACGCTCTAGTCACGAGCCGACTGGACTACGGAAACACCCTCTACGCAGGTACCACCGCTAAACTCCAGAAGAAACTACAACGAATCCAAAACGCCTCAGCCAGGCTCATATTAGACATCCCACGCAACGAACACATCTCTGGTCACCTTAAAGACCTCCACTGGCTACCCGTCAACAAGAGAATTACTTTCCGACTGCTTACCCACGCACACAAATCACTCTACGACATCGGACCAGATTGCCTCAACTCTCGACTGTCCTTCTACACCCCCTCCCGCCAACTTCGCTCTTCCAGCCAAGCCTTCGCCACTGTACCTCGCATCAACAAGACCACCATGGGAGGCAGATCCTTCTCATACCTGGCTGCCAAAACATGGAACTCGCTCCCCGCTTACCTTCGCCTCACCCAGAATCACCTAGCGTTCAGAAAGCAGCTTAAAACGTGGATATTTGACAAATAATCCTCCTCCCCATCCTAAGCGCCTTGAAACCCTCTGGGTATGTAGTGCGCTATATAAATTTTATGACTTGACTTGACTTGACATCTATCGCCTTCTGCCACCAACAGGCGGGTCATCCTCTACCGGCCAAGGTTCGGGCTCACTCCACTAGAGCGGTTTCCACCTCCTTGGCGCTCTTTTCTGGGGTGCCCATTGTCGACATTTGCAGAGCGGCGACATGGAAAACTCCACATACGTTCACCAAGCATTACTGCTTGGATTCTGAACTTATGAAGGATGCAGCAGTGGGACAGGCGGTGCTATTCCATTAGAGGTGAGCCTTCTTCCTGTCATCCCACCTTTCCTATCCTACTGATTGCACATTTTCTTGCTACTGTTTGCAGTTTCTTTTGTTGCACTATTGATAAGTTATTATCAGGTGTCTTACATACTATGTTATGCGAAATGTGCTGCCTGCTACTTGCTACTCTGATTCAGGCATGTGAATCTATGAAAGATACCCATAATACTGGATAAGAAATGCGTTACTTACCTGTAACTGCAGTTATCCAGTATTGATATCTTTGATAGATTCACATGCAACCCACCCGCCTCCCCTGGAAGGGCTCACCTTGGTACTCTCAGTAGGTACTGCTTAGCACGGTGCTTACGAAAATCTGAGGGACTAGGGCTCCTACCAGGAAGGTTCTAGAAGGTGGTAGTAGCTGATTGGCTCCTGGCCAAAGTTTAGTCCTTTTCACAAAAGGACTCCGATAGGTTACTAATGTGAGGCCTCTGGCCTATTAGTTTGTATATATGTCTTTAGGACATTACTATTTTATATACCGGGGACTCCCACCCCGACGACGGGGAATGATTCAGGCATGTGAATCTATGAAAGATACCAATACTGGATAACTGCAGTTACAGGTAAGTAACGCATTTCTACGTGGGTGTGTGTGCATGTACACATATTTAGTTATTTGTGTCTTTTATTGATTTGATGAAAATTGTAATGTGTTAAAGGCTGTTAGTCACAAGTCTATGATGACTAGTGTGCAGCTGTATCTGAAATTGTTTGAGTACAGAGCAACACAATAGTAAGTTGTATAATAAAATGTTTATCTTTTTTCCAGAAAAATGAAAAAATTGATTCGGTATATAAAATCAAAGAGGCAAAGCTACCTAGACAAGGAAGAGAACATGAAAAAGAAACAACAGTATGAAATGGACTATGACTTGGAGCCTTTTGCTGGTTTGACTCCTGAATACATGGAAATGAGTGAGTGAGTTTTAAAGTTGTTAGCAATAAGTCTACATCATGCTCAAAATGGGAGACAGAATGTCATGGTCCGTTGGGTAGTACAATGTACATGTTTAGGTGGGGCATTAAAAAGAGGTGTTCTCATTTGCTGATATAGCACTATCTGATGTTTTTAAGACCAAGGATTCATTTCTGCGCTAAGAGTTGCAGCCACACATGTGAACTACATATAGGCCTATGTGGACGCTTGTAAGAGCAGCCAACGTTAGAGAGATTGGAAAGGTTTTTTAAATTCTAGGCACAAGTATATGAATAAACTTCATCCATATTTAATGACCATTAGAAGACCCTGGCGTATACAAAAACATAGAGTTAGTGGTTATGCTTCCTCCACCTGGAGGTATCCCCTGGTTAGAACAGTAGTGATCAGGAATTCAGGGGTTTCGGTGTGGCGGGTTTCATAAAGGGATTTCTTTTTAAAACTTGTGCGTCCAGATTGAAATCTTTTTAGTAGTTCTGGGTTACAATTGGGTATTAAAATCTGTTCCATGCACAGCGGGATTTTTTAGGAATCGCCCCCACTTAAATAGGTCCATAAAAAGGTCGACATGTTTCAGCCCTTGTGTTTGCCCATGTGGGTAAGGTGGGCTTTCTTTAGGAAAGTGCAAAATGAAATGTGGGTGGAAAAAAGTGAAAGAGATCGGTTTATCTTAAAGACCTATTAGGGTCTTAAGTTCTTTTGGGCTCATGGTATATTAACCTGATTCCTTCGTTGTACCTTAATGTCCCGGGACACCAGTGACAGAGTCAGCACAAGTCGTGCTTGGCCTACAACCAGCATACTGGTAACCCCCTGGCTGCCCCGCTGATAAAAGACAGACTTCCAGCCTTCACATTCTCCCCTGGCTTCTAGCATGGCTAGGCCTTACATATAGGTTGGTCAATGGGCAAGTGCTGACCCGGGTAACCCAGCATGCTAATTAACCATAGTCATGGACCTTTAGTGTAACACGTATTGCCTATGTCCAAAACGGGCGATACTGTGTAGAGTACCATTATCGGAGTACGTACCAAGAAAATGGAAACTCTCTGCAATTGATAGATGTGCCTCAAATCTCTATCACTTCAGGCACTTTTACAAGTCTGACTATTCCTGAAATTTACTTTGCTTTTACATTTCCAGGTTATTTTATTTTATTTGAGTCTCTTGTCACCGATCTTGTAACTTTAAGAAAAGTATTTAAAAACAACAAAGATGGCGCAAATGTTTATAAAATTACTTAAGTACGAAATGTTTTTCCATCCAGATAATTATCTTAGAGCAGGTCTTAATCTTGCACCTAGCTTAGCAACTACTGACAAAAGCTACTGAAAGTAGCATCACATGTATGTTTGCTTTCTGGAGCTCCCTCCTCCTGTCTACTTTCTTTTGTGGATGACTTTATTTTGTATTTTAACGGAAACTTCTGTAGATAATTGATCACAGGTAGGAAAGGAATGAATGTCATCAGGAAAGACAGGTTCCCAATTTACTATTGACTGACTGATGCACAGCTGTGGTGCGTAGTGCTCTTGTCTTTGTGCATTTACTCTGTAGGGTCAGGTTGTTTGGTTACAGAAAGAAACTCCTGATGGTTGTCTGCACAGATCATTGGTGTCTTTTGGTTTCCACACTGGAGAGGAGTATTTCTCCATCTGCTGGTCACTGATGTTGGATCAATTTAGTTCCAAATAGATATCCTAGTAAGAGGTTTTCTAACATACTGTTAATTGACTGGAAGTGTGCACTTTTTAGATAGTTGGAAACTCATACAAAGATTATGTTCTTTAATCCTTTAGTAAAATGTGTTTAGAACCTGGAATTATTTGGTAAATGTATCAAAAGCTGCTGCTCAACCTACAGGCGACTGATTTGACAAGTCTTGGCAAAGCCAGTCGGTCTTGTCTTTAAAAGGTTTTGTGATTCCGTACATTTAAACACAGACGTGCACATGGCAAGCAATCTTGGAAAAAACAAATGGAATATAGAGTATGGTGTCTCCAAGTATGCTATGGAAAGATACTAGTCATTCAGCCAGGACGCTGGGGTACACAAATGATCCTTGGCAGAACAAAAGACAAGAGTAGGGAGCAGAGCCACACCCATCACTAGTAAAGAGCTGCGATGGACAACAAAGTCAACTAATCATGAAAAAGGAGTTCACCCAAAGACCACTCTACTGTTATGTATTGCAAATAGTAGATCTATCCATAGCCTCCACTTTTGGTAGACCGTTGGTGAAGTTGTGGAAGGTATTCCATGATTCAACAGCTAGTCAGACAGTAATGAGGCAGACTCGGGGTCTGTTTCACAAACTGCATTTTGTAGTATGTGAAGTAGTACTAAAGTAGGACTGCATAGTTAATACAAAATGCAATTCACAAACCTATGAGTGTAAATCTCTGTCTCTCCTATCTTTTGTAAATCTTTGTAAATTTACCATTTAGTAGCAAATGTGGGATGGACTGGGAGAATGGCTGGAATATGGGTAATAACTACTTAATTTTATTTATTTAATGAGTTTTATATAGCGCTGGCTAGACCGTTGGTATCAGAGCACTCTACATTAGGTTACACATTTACAGAAAATGATAATAATTACACATAACATCAAGATTTAGCAACCCAATTGTAATTTTTATGACAGCAAGTGATATAAACCATTTTTAATTTAGGTAAGGTGGTTTAAATAAATCTTTAAATAAATGTTTTCATATTAACAATATTTAAAATAAATATTTAATTCAAAATTAAGTAAATAGAACTAGCATTATTTTAAAAAATGTGTTCCATGTTTAAATCAGATATATAAAATTAATTTACATTATTATGTAGCATACAGATATTGTAACTACTTTGTTTTATTTAAATACTTTTAAGATTTGCCTATACTGTACCTTAGAGAGATCTCTGGCACGGCGGTTGAGAACTCTGCCTCCATGTTCAATGTTACTAGTACTAACTTTTCCTTATTATCTTAATTTTGAGAGAATTGAATGAAATATTATGGATGAGAGTGGTGTAGCTATGATAATAATAAATAGGTATGTATGTTAGATTTGCACGGCAGGTGGGAAATAAAGTGTGCTCAAACCATATCTGGTTTTGCAGTGCTAGGTCAGCAGTGTTGAGGTTTTGTGTAAACATACGGTCCAGTGTGTGCAGGGTCGCAAACCACTTGGTTGAAACCCACGTCTTGTATTGTGTTAAGGAAGTTGATATCAGGTTTCGCTTGCGGAAAAAAAGTCCTTCATAATAATGCTTTTGTTTGCTCCGGTCTGTAGCTGAAGGAAAGTTCAAGCAATTCATCTAGGAAGATAGGGTTACATTCGGAACAGCAGTAGGTATCTACTCTGATGAAGGAGTAGGAGAAGTTAACTGTGCAGTAGGACACTTCGCATGCTGAAACCTAGTGTCACAAATTTGTGAAACCGGAAAGCTTGGTAGAGGCTAGCTGTTCACTTATCCATCACTTCCTATCTCTGCTCCTCGGTTGAATTTGTGATCAGGAGAAAGAACATCATTGATGGAAGTGATATCTTCTTTCCAAGCCCTGTTTCAGTGATGCCAGTAACAAAGCATCTGGATTCTTATAGGAAGTGATCATGTCAAGGGTAGTATGGTAGCTTGGGATAACCATGTACTCATTAATCCAAGTTTCAGTTCATTGAGGCGGCTTTAGGTGTGAAGACACACATCATGTAGACAGGCTGGCTGTGGGGTGTTCAATAATGAGGGGCCTGGTTAGGGGTGAAGAAGATGGATGGATAATAGGTGGAAGCTTGGGGTTGCAGGGCACAGCACTGGGAAGTTGGTGGGTGGAGATTTGACCTTGAACGAGTGAGTGAGGCTTGGTGTTGTAGGCCATGGTGATGCTGTAGACAAAAGGGATGGTAAGTGTTGTAAGTGGCAGAGGAATTGTTCTGTCGGGCCGTAGCATGGTGCGTGTGGGACCAACATTATTCCATTCTAAGTTTTTAAGACTGTGGCAGAGCTCTGCGAAGGCCCACAGTTTCCTATTCTTGCCTTGGATAATTTTGGTGACAGACAGTCAAATAATCAGGGTAATGATGCAATACAAGAAATTGTGCTGTTCAGTACATTGTGCCTACAACTAGGAAGTCACAATATGAGAACGGAGGGGAGGGCAAACAATAGAGAATATTGTTATGTAGGGGAAATGGATGCATTAAACAGTTCACTGCAGATTTAGTGGGAATGGAAATAGTATATGTATCTGAATACAGAGGAACAAAAGCATAGTTTAAACAAGCATTGTCATATCCAATAGTTCTCGCCTGTGGGACCTTATTAGTGTTCAGCCATGCAACAGTTGATGTTGGTGCACAAAGGATATTATGTGGGATAACTAAAAACTTATTAGGTCCCAAAGGCGAGACTTATTGGCTATGCCAATGCTTGTTACTTTACCCCTACTGCTCTCTGTATTGCTGGTATGCTCTTTGAAGTTTGGTGTAGCTGCATATGTCCTACGACCCGCTTACCTGTTAAAATGTTGTTAAACCTTTTCTTTTTAATCCAATCCAACTCGAGTACGCTGCAAGCCATCATACGCGTTCTTTGAAATCACCATAGTGCACCGAAGTGGTGCGGCGGCCTTTGAGCAACACGATGGTGCTGATCTGTGCTGCTGAGTGAGCCTCATCCCACCCACCACAGCTCCTAGGAAAGACTTATATTTACACTATTTAAAATTATATATTTCAGTAGCTCTGCAGCCCCCAGGGAGGTAAGACAGAAGCCCTAATCTAAAGTCACCTTCCGTTGTTCAGAGCCAGAAAGCTACACATTACTATAAAAAGCAACTGTTGGCTCTGGTAGTTATTGTTTCGTGGCAGTGAGCATTTTTCAACACATAATGCCGTTTTGACATCGGATAGGTGCCAGTGAAGTAGACCGCGTTTTAGTTTCCTATTGACAGGCCGACAACGTATGCTTTCGTATTATGAGAGAAGTGACTTTGGTGCAATTCCCTTTGATTTCTTATCTAGTGCCCTCTGGTGCAATCAGATTCACTCTGTAGGGGAGTTACATTTAGATAGCAAACTGGAAGTATGCTGATGCCGTCGCACATGCACTACAGGCCCAATAAGAATCTAAGATCCAACCAATCCTTCTTGGCAGTCACTCCGAGAGTAAGGAGATCCAGATCTGGAGGTAGGTCTTTCGCCTATAACGCGGCGAGGGCCTGGAACTCCCTCCCATTGCACTTAAGATCCAACTCTAATCACACGACTTTCCGCAAACAACTAAAAACCTTCCTATTTCATCCAGTTTAATTTCACCCTTCCTCTGTTGTGTTTTTTGCTTTTTTTCTCTCTGGTCGGTTTTGGTGTTTTCAGCGCTTGGACGCCCTCGGGCAACAATTCGCGCTTTACAAATCGACATCCAATCCAATCCAATCCCAGCAGAGCTATTCTTGCAGGTTGGTTTCTTGTTGACAGGCTGTCAACGTATGCTTTCTCATTATGAGAGAAGTGACTGTGGTGCAATTCCCTTTGTTTTATTTTCTGGTGCTCTCTGCCGCAATCAGATTCCCTCTGTAGGAGAGTAACATTTAGAAAGCAAACTAGAAGTATGCTGATGCCATCGCACACGTTGATCCCAGCAGAGCTATTCTTGCAGGTTGCAGCCAGGATTAGGGTGAGTGTTCAATGGCTGGCAACAAACACAATGGTAATTAATACATGACTGCTGGATTGTCCAACAGGAAACAAGTATCAACAAGCATCGGCCGTGCGCGAAAGAGAAAGCAGCGCGACCCGGTGGTGGAGGGAAGCGGCAGAGGAGCGTGAAAGCAATCAAGTGAGAGGAAAGACAGATGGCGCCTGATCAGGTGCTGAAAGCTTGGGGTTGCGCGCGTGCACGCGTGAACGCAAGTGCTAGGCCAGCCAAAGCAGCTTATGGTAGCACTTTTTAAAGCCCCTACTAAATGTCTCACAGAGCAGGGCATTCGCTGGCTCTAGCTAGACCTAAAAAGAGGATAGTACCTGTTAATTTTGTTATGCTCTATACTATTGTTGCTATAAAAGACTTGCTTCAGCTAGTGGCCAGGCAGGAGAAATGTCTGCCATCGCTCTGGGCCCTGGGCTTGGTGGGGATTTTGAGGTATCTGTTAGCATCGCCAAATGGCACTGAACAGCTGGTGTCATAAGGTGTACCTTTTGAGGTTAATAGGAAATAGTTAATGATATAGAAAACGTGTGAGACAAAGTATAATGATGTGAATTGTATTATTGTGTCCACCGGAGGACCCCAGAAGGATCACAGCTCAAGAAGGAGTCTTGTTTTGGCTGTTTTGAGTCATAAGAGTTTGAGGACTGAGATTGTCTCATGAGTAGTCTGTAATTATTTGACTGTGTATTTGCAAAGAACCTCTATCACAAATAACGTTATGTACTCTTGTTTCAGTTATCCAGTTTGGGTTTGTGACGCTGTTTGTG